>NC_082687.1:86294771-87521021 GCF_949987515.2 Delphinus delphis | reverse complement strand
AAAAGGATCATAAACCATGATCAAGTGGGGTTTATCCCAGGAATGCAAGGATTCTTCAATATACGCAAATCAATCAATGTGATACACTATATTAACAAATTGAAGGAGAAAAAACATATGATCATCTCCATAGATGCAGAGAAAGCTTTCGACAAAATTCAACACCCATTTATGATAAAAACCCTCCAGAAAGTAGGCATAGAGGGAACTTTCCTCAACATAATAAAGGCCATATATGACAAACCCACAGCCAACATCATTCTCAATGGTGAAAAAATGAAACCATTTCCACTAAGGTCAGGAACAAGACAAAGTTACCCACTCTCACCACTATTATTCAACATAGTTTTGGAAGTTTTAGCCACAGCAATCAGAGATGAAAAAGGAATCCAAATTGGAAAAGAAGAAGTAAAACTGTCACTGTTTGCAGATGACATGATACTATACATAGAGAATCTTAAAGATGCTACTAGACAACTACTAGAGCTAATCAATGAATTTGGTAAAGTAGCAGGTTACAAAATTAATGCACAGAAATCTTGCATTCCTATACACTAATGATGAAAAATCTGAAAGAGAAATTAAGGAAACACTCCCATTTTACCATTGCAAGAAAAGAATAAAATACCTAGGAATAAACCTACCTAAGGAGACAAAAGACCTGTATGCAGAAAATTATAAGACACTGATGAAAGAAATTAAAGATGATACAAATAGATGGAGAGATATACCATGTTCTTGGATTGGAAGAATCAACATTGTGAAAATGACTGTAGTACCCAAAGCAATCTACAGATTCAATGCAATCCCTATCAAACTACCACTGGCACTTTTCGCAGAACTAGAACAAAATATTTCACAATTTGTATGGAAACACAAAAGACCCCGAATAGCCAAAGCAATCTTGAGAAAGAAAAATGGAGCTGGAGGAATCAGGCTCCCTGACTTCATACTATACTACAAAGCTACAGTAATCAAGACAGTATGGTACTGGCACAAAAACAGAAATATAGATCAATGGAACAGGATAGAAAGCCCAGAGATAAACCCACACACATATGGTCACCTTATCTTTGATGAAGAAGGCAAGAATATACAGTGGAGAAAAGACAGCCTCTTCAATAAGTGGTGTTGGGAATACTGGACAGCTACATGTGAAAGAATGAAATTAGAACACTCCCTAACACCATACACAAAAATAAACTCAAAATGGATTAAAGACCTAAATGTAAGGCCAGACACTATAAAACTCTTAGAGGATAACATAGGCAGAACACTCTATGACATAAATCACAGCAAGATGCTTTTGATCCACCTCCTACAGAAATGGAAATAAAAACAAAAATAAACAAATGGGACCTAATGAAACTTCAAAGCTTTTGCACAGCAAAGGAAACCATAAACAAGACGAAAAGACAACCCTCAGAACAGGAGAAAATACTTGCAAATGAAGCAACTGACAAAGGATTAATCTCCAAAATTTATACGGGGCTCATGCAGCTGAATATCAAAAATCAAACAACCCAATCCAAAAATGGGCAGAAGACCTAAATAGACATTTATCCAAAGAAGATATACAGATTGCCAACAAACACATGAAAGAATGCTCAACATCATTAATCATTAGAGAAATGCAAATCAAAACTACAATGAGGTATCACCTCACATCAGTCAGAATGGCCATCATCAAAAAATCTACAAACAAGAAATGTTGGAGAGGGTGTGGAGAAAAGGGAACCCTCTTGCACTGTTGGTGGGAATGTAACTTGATACAGCCACTCTGGAGAACAGTATGGAGGTTCCTTAAAAAACTACAAATAGAACTACCATATGACCCAGCAATCCCACTACTGGGCATACACCCTGAGAAAACCATAATTAAGAAAGAGTCATATACGACAATATTCATTGCAGCTCTATTTACAATAGCCAGGACATGGAAGCAACCTAAGTGTCCATCAACAGATGAATGCATAAAGAAGATGTGGCACATATATACAATGGAATATTACTCAGCCATAAAAAGGAACAAAACGGAGTTATTTGTAATGAGGTGGATGGACCTAGAGTCTGTCATACAGAGTGAAGTAAGTCAGAAAGAGAAAAACAAATACCGTATGCTAACACATATATATGGAATCTAAAAAAAAAAAAAAAAATGGTCACGAAGAACCTAGGGGCAAGACAGGAATAAAGACGCAGACCTACTAGAGAATGGCCTTGAGGACACAGGGAGGGGGAAGGGTAAATTGGGACAAAGTGAGAGAGTGGCATGGACATATATACAGTACCAAATGTAAAATAGATAGCTAGTGGGAAGCAGCCGCATAGCACAGGGAGATCAGCTTGGTGCTTTGTGACCACCTTGATGGGTGGGATAAGGAGGGTGGGAGGGAGGGAGACGCAAGAGGGAAGAGATATGGGGATATATGTATATGTATAACTGATTCACTTTGTTATAAAGCAGTAACTAACACACCATTGTAAAGCAATTACATTCTAATAAAGATGTTAAAAAAGAAATAAAATAAAATAAAATGGGAGTTTAGTGCCAACGGCCTCAACTATTTATTTATTTTTTTGGCCTCTACTATTTAGAACCCAGCCCAGTAAGTATCAATATGTAAGGGAAAGTTTTCTGATTATCCTAAGTAAATGTTGTTAAGTCTAGGTAGCAAAAGATGAATGTGAATAGAACTTTCAGGCTTACTCACTCTTGCTTGACACACGGTTTCATTGACTGTTAGTGGAACAGATAAATAGATGCGGTGACCTATTTTCTTATTCCACAACAGGTTAGAAATAGCAATGTAATAATGTTGGATGATGATGATGATAAAGTAGCGAGGTTACTGCTACATGTAGTTATACTGATAACTCAGAAAGTGCCTGTGAATGGCCTAATTGCCAACACCATGCTGCAAAGGAAGAAGCAGAAAAATTACCAAAAAAGTATATATAGGGACTTCCCTGGTGGCAGGCACAGTATTTACGAATCCACCTGCCAATGCAGGGGACATGGGTTCAAGCCCTGGTTCGGGAAGATCCCACATGCCGTGGAGCAACTAAGCCCGTGCGCCACATCTACTCAGCCTATGCTCTAGAGCCTGCAAGCCACAACTACTGAGCCCATGTGCCACAACTAAGGAAGCCCACGTGCCTAGAGCCTGTGCTCCTCAACAAGAGAAGCTGTCGCAACTAGAGAAAGCCCATGCACAGCAAGGAAGACCCAACGCAGCCAACAATAAAAAGATAAGTAAATAAATTTATTTAAAAATTTTTAAAAAGTATATATATGTGTGCGTATATATATATATACACATACATACAGATATATACACACAGATACACGTATGCACACAGGAAAAATTTTAAAGCGCAGTAGCAGTCTGGACCTATTTAGGATATAAAAACAGCTCTGAAGTGCTTAAGGAGTTATGGAATTGTCATTGGATTTCGTAAAATGATCATAAGTCAATAAGCCATGAGGAGGTTGTTATATTCAGTTTGCTCCCGGCAGGAAAGTCTGTGTGTTCTGTTTTAAAAGTTTATCACATAATTGGTGTTAGAGGAGGTAATAGAGAGGACGTGACCGCCATTTGACCCACGAGCTGGACCCAGGCAATTGGAGGCTCCTCACCCCCTCCCCTGTCCTTGGAATGTACATTCTGCCAACTGTTCCCACGGTGGGAACTGTTCCAAGGACACAGCCTTGGGAGAGTAAAGTGTTGTTGAGACCATCTGGGTGGTATATGGGACTGAGCCCATTTAAGGCTTCCATATAAACTTTTAAGATTCTGGAGGGTGGCTGCAGAAATCTACTTGTCCTGCAGCTGCCCAAGACAAGCCTCAGATGTGAGTTCCCTAGCTTATTAAACCTGCCACCTATCAATTTGAAGTGGCTGCCTCTTTGGTCTTTCCCTGCCCTCTGTGTATGGGGCCAACTGACGAACCGACAATTGGTTAAGCATCCTGGACAGAGCAAGCCACATAAAAGTACTAGCTCTGCTGATGACTAAACATTTATGTGACATAGCCAGTAAGGGGCTCAAACTTACTGGTTTTAAAAGGATTGGGCTTCTCTGGTGGCGCAGTGGTTGGGAGTCCGCCTGCCGATGCAGCGGACGCAGGTTCGTGCCCCGGTCCGGGAGGATCCCACATGCCGCGGAGCGGCTGGGCCCATGAGCCATGGCCGCTGCGCCTGCGCGTCCGGAGCCTGTGCTCCGCGGGAGAGGGAGAGGCCACAGCGGTGAGAGGCCCGCGTACCGCAAAAAAAAAAAAAAAAAAGGATTCAACTCAGTGACATAACTCAGAATGTACCCTCTTCCCTGCTTTCCTCCCTAACACCAATGAAATTTTTAATTGTGACATATTCATAGAAAAAGATACACAGGATTAGTATAACTCAAGAATTTAATCACAAAACAAACAGCTACAACCAAGAAGATTGTCAACACCTCAGAAATCCCCTAATGTTCCTTCCCTCTTACTCCCTCCTTCCCACCAAAGTGACCTTTACCTGACCTTTTTTGGCAGTGCTGCGCAGCTTGTGGGATCTTAGTTCCCTGACCAGGGATTAAACCCATGCCCCCTGCAGTGGAAGGACCAAGTCCTAACCACTGGACTGCCAGGGAATTCCCAGTCTTTGCTTCTTTTCTTCAGAGTTTTACCACTTACGCGTGCATTATTGAACACTAAGATTTAGTATTGGCTGGTTTGGGACTTTTCTATAAGTAGAATCAAACAGTATGAACCTTTAGTTCTTTTTTTTTTTTTTTAAATAAATAAATTTATTTATTTATTTATGGCTGCGTTGGGCGTTCGTTGCTGCGCACGGGCTTTCTCTAGTTGCGGTGAGCGGGGGCTACTCTTTGTTGTGGTGCGCGGGCTTCTCATTGCAGTGGCTTCTCTTGTTGTGGGGCACGGGCTCTAGGCATGTGAGCTTCAGTAGTTGTGGCACGTGGGCTCAGTAGTTGTGGATCGTGGGCTCTAGAGCGCAGGCTCAGTAGTTGTGGCGCACGAGCTTAGTTGTTCCGCAGCATGTGGGATCTTCCCGGACCAGGGCTCGAACCCGTGTCCCCTGCATTGGCAGGCGGATTCTTAACCACTGCGCCACCAGGGAAGTCCTGAACCTTTAGTTCTTTAACTTAACATTATGTTTGTGAGATGAGACTTATCCATTTAGTTCCATGGAACAATAAATAAATTGTTCATTTTCATTGAGGCATATTATTTGACAACTTTTGACTACAAAAATGTCGATTTCCTAATAGTATTTCATTGTAGGAGTGTTTCACAGTTAATATTCCATTCTATGAATGGAAATGGACATCCAAGCCATTTTGTGGGCTATTTTATGTATGCATTTTGGTGAACATAGGTGCACCTTTCTCTTGGGCAGAGGCCTGGGAGTAGACATATATACACTGGGTTTAAATCTCACCGTGGTTCAACTTGCATTCCCCTCAATGTGATAAATAAACCTTTAATGTGTTTATTAGCTATCTTTATCTGTGAAGTCCCTGTTGTAGTCTTTACCATTTTTCTTTTTTTTTTGGCTGTGCCACGCGGCTTGCAGGATCTTAGTTCCCTGACCAGGGATCGAACCTGCGCCCCCTGCAGTGGACGCATGGAGTCCTAACCACTGGACTGCCAGGGAATTCATGATCATTTTTCAGTTGGATTCTTTTTTCTTGATATACAGGCATTCTTTACATATTTTGGAATAAGCTTTTAGTCAGTTATATGTGTTCCAAATCTTTCCCTTGGCTCTGGTTGGCCTTTTTCACTCTCTCAAAATATCTTTTTCTTTATGGTTAATGCATCCTGTATTCTACTGAAGAAGTCTTTTCCTACCTTGAGGTCATGACTAATTGCCTATTTTGTCTTCTAGAAGTCCTATTGTTTTGCCTTTTACCTCTAGATAAATTCTTGTGTGGCGGAGGCAGGGTGTGGGTGTATAGGTGGAGAGTATTTCATTTGTTCCCATTTGGATATCCATTTATTGCAGATTTCCTTTACCCTACTGCTCTGCAGTGATATTGTTGTAAGGCAAGTATCCATGTGTGTTTCTGGGTTCTCTGTCTTATTTCATCCCTTTCATCACACAAGTCCTCTGGGCAACCAAATATCCGTATAGTATAAGGAAAATGAGGTAAGAAAGTAGCAAAAAACTTTGCTGATTCTGTGATTGAAATTGGTTAACTGGGTTAAGATCTTAATTCTGCCACCTACTAGTCCTATAACATTAGGGTAAGTTGTTTGACTTCTCTGGGGCCCCGTTTCCCAGCCTTTATATCTAGCTCATAATATTATAAGGATTAATGACTTTGTATATGTAAAATGTTTACAACAGTAATTGCACACAGCAAGCACTCAGTAAAGGACCTTAAAAGTCCTCATCATAAGAAAAAAATCTTGTAACTATGTATGGGGATGGATGTTAGCCAGACTCATTGTAGTGATCATTTCACTTTTTATGCAAATAGTGAATCATTGTGTTGTACACCTGAAACTAATATAATGTCATATGTCAATTATACCTCAATTTAAAAAGTAAAAAAGCTACTAATACACACCACATTAGGCTGAATGAGTCAAGTCTTTCACAAGAGAGCACATATTCTACAACTCCCTTTTTTTGGAGTTTGAGAACAGGAAAAACTAATCTCTGGTGGAAAACAGTTGTAAGTGTCATGTGTTTTGGGGAGGGAGAGTTTAGATTTATTGATTGGGAAGAGGTATGAGGGGATTTCCTAGGATAGTAGAAATACTCTATATCTTGATAGGAGTTTGAGTTTCACAAGCATACGTATTTGTCAAAATGTACAATTCACATTCATTTACGTAAATTTTACCTAGAAAATAAACCAGAAAGAAATACTGAACTCTGGTTAATAATATGCATGCTGAAGAATTTATAGCTGAAGTAAACTGATGAAAAATTAAGCCAAAATAGTGGACTAATAGAAGAATTGATAGATGGACAGATATGTAGTGAAAGCAAGTAGTACAGTAAAATATTTATTACTAAATCTAGGTAGTATGTATATAGGTGTTCAGTGTAAAAATATTTCCACTTTTCTGCAGTTTAAAAATGCTTATGGGGAATTCCCTCTTGGTCCAGTAGTTAGGACTCTATGTTTCCCCTGCAGGGGGCATGGGTTTGATCGCTGGTCGGGGAACTGAGATCCTACAAACTGTGCGGTGCAACAAAAAAAATAAAAAATTAAAAAAAAATTAAAATGTTTATAATAAAAGCATAGATAAATGGAACACATGTATAGGTAATGTAAATTACCCTACATATGTAAAATATTATAAATAAATGTAAAATACTTGGCTGTGGCCAAAAAAAAAAAAACAAAACAGTCATGATCTCTAATCTGCAGTTTCAAAACCCATTTAATGCCCTAGCCTGATGTATAAAATCAAATTTATTCCACTTACTACCAATATTTATACATTTTTACAGTAAAAATATCAACAAGTTTGATTACAGGATGCTGCCCAGGTCCCATTAGAGTATCTGCATCTTTCTAAAAATGTAAATTCCTAAATTCTGAAATACATCTGGCCCCAGAGACTCAGTAAGGGATGTGGACACATATTAGCTCAGAGTGTTGTAGCTTTGGGCAAGACGCTATGTGATCTCTAGGTGGGCCTCAGATCCACCTTCATAATATCGTGGCATTCAGTCAATTCTCCTTTATAGGACAACAGCAGGCAAACAAGGTTATGCTGAAGGAAAGTAGTTTATAAGTTTACGGGTAAACATGGGCTGTACTTTAAAATGCTAAATGGTGATAGTATCAGATTTGGAATGCAGATAGGAAAATATGTTCCGCTAAAGGGACAGATTCTAGAGTTATATGCACATACGCCACCCACCCTTTCTCTTCACTGTACAAAGTAACACAAAACCCGACAATCCCAAACTAGAGTCAAACAGATATCATCCCTGATCTATAAATGAAATCCCTTCCCATTAAAAAAAAAAAAAAGCCTCCTGATTGAAACAGCATTTTGCCTTTTCAACTGGAACATAAAAGGGAGACCTGAGACCTTCTCCAAGTTTTTGAAATTCCCGTCTGTCAGCTCCTTTTTGGGAGTGATATGAAGGCAATGTGAACACAGATCCATACCCCATATAAAGCCCACAGTTACTGGGGGAGGCTCAGCGGGATGAATGTCCAATTAAGGCCTGCCCTAATTGGGAAGGGAATTAAGGGACACCCCCCCCCCCGCCCCCCACAGCCCCAGATGAATCTGCAGCCTGCCTAGGGCTGGAGGCGGAGCTGAGCCCAGTGAGCACCTGCCAGCGCCTATCACTGGTGGACTCTGCTTTAGAACTCACTGCCTGGTAAGGTGCTGCTCGCTCACTGTCTCCAAGGGCCGGCTTTTAAGACCAGCGCCCACTGGCAAAATCATTATCCCTCTAATAAGAACAGGCTGACCTGATTTGATTTCTAGTGCCCACTCTCCAAGCAATATGTCTCAGCCCTTGGACTGATGTGACCAGTATTTGAGTCTGTGGAGAATGACCTCAGAGTCCCAAGGTTCTAGATGAGTCTAATCAAAGCTTCCCGCTCATCTCCCAACACGACAGGTTCCCAGTGAAACTTTTAACAGTTAACGTGTACTGAGGACTCTTCCTGTGCCAAATACTGTTCTATGTGCTATAAATATTTTAGCTCATTTTCACAGAGAGGGTTCATTATTTCCATTTTATAGACAAGCAAATGAAGGCAGGGAAAAAGCAAGGGGCAGAACAGGAAACTGGTCTCAGGCAGTTTGACCCCAGAGTTAGTGTGTGTAACCACTGACTTCTCAGCCTCAGGGAGAGCCTTGCTCTGTGGATTCCTGGAAGCAGCACTCCTGACTTTTTTCCCCTTATGGTGGGGAGAACTCTTGGTTTTGCAATGAAACCAACCTAGTTCCAATGGGGCACTTCCACTATTTGTTGTGGGCTACTGGGCAACTCATAAACGTGCTAAGCCTCCCTTTCCTCGGATGTAAAATCAAGACCAGTTGGCAGCGGGAGAGTGCCTGGGTATTGGAATAAAACCCAAGTTTGATCCCGGCTCAGCAAATCCTGAGTAATCCTATGTCATGCTCACTACCCACTCTAACCTCAGCTGGAAAGGGAACCACTCTTACCCCAAGGAAGGCATTGTGTGGGCCCTGGAGGAAGTGTTTGCTCCGCACATAAATGAGCTGCTGCTTTGATAAGTGTCATGATGGGCTCTCCCTGGGACAGGTCTTCTCAAAGCCAGTATGGAGAAATATGTGTGGTCACACAGGGAATACAGGGCACCGCGGAAGGTGAAATAAGGGCCACGGTTTGCCAAAGCCGGGACAGGCAGGCAGGACGTTCTGGCGGTGAGATCAGCCCTCCTCGCCTTTCTCAGCCTGGTTAAGCCAGCACCGACCTGTCACAGACCCAGGGCTCCAGCTGGCCAAGTGTCTGACTACTGACTCCAAGCTACTAGGGCAGAAAGCATCCCGGAGCCTGATAAGGTGAACAATCCTGGCTTTGTTTGGAAAGATTTGTCCCTGAGTTTCCAGTTGGCTTCTATCTATGTCTCAACGTCTCTGACCTCTTCAGCCTTAGAGGAGCTAAACTAGAAGGTTCAGGTTCTTGGGGAGGAGGAAGCCGGGGACAGGGAGACCCCCTAAACCGCCTTGGCTGGGATCTCGGGCGGCCTGCGACGGGGCGGGGCGGGCGTGCAGCAGCCGGGGGCTCTGGGCGCGGGGACATTGGCCGCCTTTCGGGAGCGGGGGGCCGTCTGAGCTTTCACCCTGCAGCCCGGCCGCCTCTTTCCTCGTTGCAGCGGGCGAGGTCACGATGGGCTCATTAAGCCGGCGGGTAAGATGTGCCCCGGCGGCGGCCGCAGGCGGTCCTGGAATGTGCGAGGGGCGTGATGACTGCAGCTGCCGCCGGCCTTTTTGCGCAACACCTTCCTGATATATATCAGCGCGCCGCGCTCCACCTGGGTGCCTGCTCGGGTCCATTACCTGCGCAGAGTGCTGGTGAGTACCGCCGCTGGGGTCAGGGCACTTCCTCCTCCCTTCTGGCTCTTGAAAGAACCTTAATTCACTTTTAATTTACTTAATTCTTTTAGATCTCCCTCTATCCTGACCTCAAGGAACTTCTCTGGCTTTGGGCTTGGAAGAGAAAAACATAACCTCCCCCAAATTTTCAGATTTTTCTTTTTCTTCTTACTGTTTCTACTTACTGTTGCCGCTGTTGTTATTATTTCAGCTCCTATGACTACACTCTTAGTAGTGGCATACTTGGGGATTCCTACCCCGTAGAATCAGGACTAGTGGACTCTCTTTTTGGTCATTAACTAGCTGTGTGATCTGAGGGAGGTCCCTGTGTGCCCCTGGACCTCAGTTTCTCCCTCTTTACAAGAAGAGGAACAGAATGGTCTGTCTTTTCTTCTGTCTTTCCTTCGCTGAAAATTCCAGGTTTGGGTGGCTGTCCAGTGATGCCATGCCTCCCCCAGTGTGACTTCCACGTGCTACTGTTCTAGTTTGCAGGGTTATTTATCTAAAGTGACTTGCAAGATACAGTCCTGGTTTGCTGGTCCCATCGGGGCAGGCAGCATCAGACAACCTTCCGCTTGTCTGGAAAACAGAGCCCACAGTTTTTCAGTGTTTTCGGAGTCAAGGTACCAGGCTGGTGGGCTGGGGAGCTGTGTGTAAGGTGTGGCTGTGTGGGGGAGCTCAAGCATCTCCAGGTCAGAAAGGGAGGCATGTGGAGTGGAGTTAATTCAGTCTTCAGATGCCCTGGGTAGCTGGTACTGAGGTGAAGAGAGTCTCTCCTTTTCCCTTAATGAGAAGCAACTTTCTCAAACTTGCTGGTTTCACGGAGGTGGCTTGTGGGATTTGTGTTAGCTCTGCTTGCTCCAGCCCTGTTTGACTTTTTCCCTTCCTGGCTCCTGTGCTGGAATTCTTTAACCTGTTGTCAGTTGAGTGTTCTTGAAAAAGTTGTGCCTCATGGCAGTAACCATTGTTTCATATTGTTAAGTGTCTTTGAATCTCTCGCCCCTGCCAGGCCAACTAGCTGATAATGATCTCTTTCTCTATTTTTGTAACTTTGGGAACTGCATGCTTTGTAAAGGTTTGGGTGTTAAACTGCCCCCTCCAAAATCCACCCTAAGTCACTCAACTGTTTCACTGAAACAAGTCCCCAGTGGTGGGAGGATGGATGTCTGGGTTATTGCTGTTAGACGTGAGTCAGACATAAATGTGGCCTGAATTCACTTTAATGAAGAAAACATCTCAGGATCAGTGATTTAGAATAAAATTTTAATTTTTAGCTACCTTCCACACCGCCTTCCTCCCGCCTTCCCCCCAACTCCACCCTGGGGACAGAAAGGCAGTATCAGCTGGGAGTAGTCGGGGCATCCCAGAGAATTAATTCATCCCAGTGAATTTAAAAATGCAAAACAGTACAGAAAGAAGGCTGCAAAAAGATTGCAAGATGTTTATAGATGCTTATCTTTTATAAATTAGCCCTTTGAAACCCCTGCCCCCCCCAAATTACAAAATAATTGATATGGTTATAAGTTAATTGCAGGATTTATTTTAAAATATCATAAATACAGATTGGAAGCACACTATGAAGGAGGGTGTGGTTTGGTAAGAGGGCCTTAGTTTAAAGCAGTAGCGTAATCATCTTTTTAAAATCCTATTAGTGCATATCTTCAAGAGTCTAAAGCCTTTCATCAAGGTAAAACTGAGCCAATTGATTCTCTGTCTCACATGCCTCCGTCCTGCACCACCATGTTCTCTGGGGATTATTTTGCTTTGTGATGGCTAGAGGAAGCTGAAGGAAAGTAACCACTGCCCTCTTGGGAATTTTTGAAGTCTTGGTCATTCTTTCAAAGTAAAAGATAATATTTCTTGAGCACATTGAGAACATTGGAGTCAGAATACCCAAGCTTGAGTTGTCTCTGAAGGCTTAGTGTGATTTGAAGGAATTCATTTCTTTGTGCCTTGGTTTCCTTTTCTGTAGAATGGGGATAACATTGGTACTAAGGTATAACTACTTCAAGCAAATTGACAGGAATACATCAAGTGCTTGTGAGATTCAACAGGTTAATTTGTGAACAGGGCTTACTGCAGTGCCTGACACAAATCACTCAGTAAGTATTTGGCTGGCAGACACTGTCTGCACTGCCCTGCGTGCTGGGAGCTCAAGGTCATTCTCCCTGTGCTTGTGGAGGCCACAGCCCGGTGGGAAAATGCCTGCGTATTGAGGTCTCTCAGCAGGAGGATGCCCCGCGCCTCCTTCCTCCTCTCCCCACTTCTTCAGATGGCCTTGAGCTGCTGCTGTTCTGATCGCAGGTGGCCCCAGAACAGATCCTGGTTGGAGAGGCTCAAACAATGCAGAGCATAGGGGTTGGGTGACTTCCAGGTGCCCTACATTTCCCTGCTGCCCAGGTCTGAGAAGGCTGAGCAGTTTATTTTCCTTGGCCTACAAGAGGCCCTCTTGGCATTGGGTACACAAGTGGATGCAGGAAATTGAGCCCAAAGAGTTATCAGTACAGCCAGCTCAATTATAGGGAGGAGCTTGGGGCGGGGGCAAGGGAGCAGATGTGCAGTCATAGTCACTAATCTTGTGCCTGGGCAATAGAAAACACTCTTCTGGGTATTAGTACCAAACTGCCAAAAGGGATGACTTTACCCTTCTCTCCTTTTGGCAGGTAGCAGGAGAGTGCTAGAGTACAACCTTGGGGGAAGGCGGGGAGAGGGAACAGCTGAATCGGAGGAATAGGGATGGGAGAAAACCTTTGGAGGGGAACACAGGCTCCAAGGACCCCTCGGGCCCCCAAACCCCTTCCCAAGGGAATCGGGTTCCAGACAGGCTAGTGTCTGCCACACCCCTGGGAGCAGTGGCCTCAGATTCAGGCTACATCTTCTGTCTGGCCAGTGCCTACTAAAAGTCTTGGCATATGCCGAATCCACGCCTCTGGCATGCCTGAGCCTTTGTAGGGAATCAGCAGCCTGCCGTTAGAGCATCTTAGCTGGCATTTCCAGCTGTCTGAATGACTAGGCAAGAGTGACCCCTGCAGAGGTGTGAGCCCAGCCAGCTATCTCAGACACCTTCAGAGCCCCCATTGAGCCTGGACCTGCGGCGCCTTGCTGCTTTGATGCGGCCCAGAGCATAACTGCTCCTTCCTGTCTTGGCACCTGGCTGAGAGTTCTATCGAAAGCCTCTCCGGCTTTGGAACCAGCAGTCCTGGGTTGAAATCCTGACTAACCCTAGGTAACTGTGGACTTTTTTTTTTTTTTCGGCCGCACCGTGGGGCATGTGAGTCCTTAGTTCCCTCAGCAGGGATCGAACCTGCACCCTCTTCATTGGGAGCACGGAGACTTAACCACTGGACCACCAGGGAAGTCTCACTGTGGGACTTTTAAAATTTTTCTGTGCCTCGGTTTCTTTGTAAACTGGAAAGAAGACTTCCTTATTATAAGATTTAATGAGGTCACAGATCACATAGGACACTCCCCATGGCAAAACAAACGTTAGATCCTTTCTTCTTAGGTGTTTTGGATTCATTTGTCAGCACAAATATTTACCGAGGTCCACTCAGCTGTGCACTGAGATGAAGAGCTTATGCTCTGGGGCAAAGTGGAGTTGAGGCTGTTCATTGTTTGTGATGCAATTCATTTCACAAAGTTCTGAGTGTTCACTCTGCCTGGCACTCTGCTCGGGACCTCACCCACACTCATTAATCAGTTAGCCTCACAACAGCTCAGTGAGTATTCTCCGCATTTTTGAGATGATGAAACCGAGGCTCAGGGTCACACACAGTGAGTGGCAGGGCTCTGCAAGGCCCTCACCTACTGCATGGTTCTCTCTCTGCCGGTGCTATGTGACAAGCGCTAGGGTATCAGCGAACTGAACAGCCACCTGGTCTCGGGACTAATCATGGGCCGTTTGCTCCAAGCCCTCCTTTCCTCCAAATCTGCGGGGTGAGCCTACTTGGAGCGCTGGGGCTTTGCTGGCTGGGGAGTCCGGAGGAATGGGGCTCCACAGCCATGCTGCCTAATGCAATGGTTGGGTGCCAGGTGGCCTGCATTTCCCCACTTTCCAGGTCCTGAGAAGAGCAACTTGAGCCGGGGCGTGGGGGGGGGGGGGGGGGGGCGTGGTGGTGCGGAGGTGCGGGGTGGGGGAGGGCTGGGAGCCGGCGAGCGGGGGGCAGCTGCCTCAGAATGTCCTGGGCTGGGTTAGATGACTCCTGGTTGCCTGCCCCTCTGGGGGACAGTGCTTCGGTGTGTGGACCTGCACCTCCTCTCCTTACCTGCAGGCGACTAGCACGGTGAATGCCCAGTGAGTGATGGTGGAGTAGATGAATGTACCAGGAAATGAAGAACAGTGGTTCCTCGGTGCCTGTGGGAATTGATTCCAGGACTTTCCCAGAGTCCCGTGTATAAAATGGTATAATATTCGCACATAACCAATGCGATCCTCTCATATACTTTAACTCATCTCTAGACAGATTATTTATAATACCTAATACAGTGTAAATGCTATGTAAATAGTTGTAAATAAAACGTAAACACTATGGAAATAGTTGCCTGTGTGCTGGAAATTCAGCTCTTGCTTTTTGGAACTTTCTGGAATATGTTTTTTCCCCTGAATGTTTTCCATCTGTGGCTGGTTGAATCCGTAGATGCAGAAGCCAAGGATAAGGAGGGCCTTCTGAACTGGATGAGGAGAAATGATTGCTTCCTCAGGGAAAATTTGTAAAGGGGATTTGGGCTTCTGACAAATGGCTGACCTTGGAGTAGGGGAAGCAAGATTTCCAGGAAGGAAGAGTAGAGAATTTCATTAGAAAGTTGCCTTTGCTTCTTGGTGACGCTGATTAATAGTAAATGAGGACCCAGGACCTGGAAGGGAAGGAAGCCAGCACAGGCCTTGCACAGAGGAAGCATTCAAGGTACCCTAGCTTGTGGGATCCCTTACAGCCATATTCTACTCCTTTCTGTCCAGTTCAGTGGAAATGGGTGTCTGCCCATTCTGTTGCTTGTATTATTGTGAATTACTTGGATGTCAGACCATAGACGTGTCTGTTTCTGAGTTCGCTAGACGCTTTGTTCACTTCTTGAAAGAAAATGATTCTGATCGGTCAGAAATCCAGTCACCGGAAACAGTTTAAATAATAGCACCTTACTGCTGATGAGAATTTCCCAGGTGGCACTGCTGTGACATCCTGGTTGCAGCTTCTTGATACAGTTGCTCCATCCAGCAGATCTTGGCCAAGCCAACTTGCATATGGTAATGAGGAACAGCGCTCATCAGTAAGATTCAGGCTTGATTTGTTTCCTGGTCATGATCAATGTGGGTCTAGGACACAGCAGACCTTCTAGGGTTTCCCTCAGCAAACCCTAAATGTTGACTCCTCCATTCACAAATGTACAGTACCTACTATGTGTAGTCTGCGGAATGCTGGGAGGAAAATCCTAACAGGGTTTCTGCCCTCTAAAACTTCAATTCTAGTTGAGAAGGCAGTATAAGTGTGCATAAATGATAGGAGAACAACTCTAGGGTGAATTAAGATTATAAGAGAGAGAAAGATGGTAGAAGGTCGCAATTTCCAAATTTTTCCTTCAGAATGCCCCCAAGAGCAGCGAGGCAGATATTTAAATCCTTGGGGGTCTGTGAGTAAGCCCAGAACAGCCAGTTGCAAGCTCAAAGCAGTTTTTTGTGTTCTGTTTTCTTTCCTTTAATTTTTAATGATACATCTTGCATTTTGTACTATAATATGTCCATGCTCATTTTAGCATGATCCTTGATAATCACACAAGGTTTACAGTATGTCAGTCACTGTTCTGAGAGCTTTTAAAACATGACACACTTGATCATCACAATAACCCTTCATGGGATTCGTCAAATGTAAATCATCCAGTGGTCACATTATTTAACATTCCCTTTGCCCCAATTGTGTGGGTTAAAGCAGTGCTCCAGGAAGATATGTCTGTCACAGCCAAAGATATTGGGGATATGGCCCATAGCCTCACTGACAGGTGGAGTTGTGTTTAAAAACTGGCTCTGTCACTCACCTACTGGGTGACTTTGAACAAGTTGCTTAAACGTCTTGGAGCTCCAGTTTTTTCCCATTTGTGAATGGCGATGCTCACGACCCCTTTCTTGCCTGAAGACTAAATGACATAATATACGTCAAGCACCAGCACAGCCCCTGGCACCTCTTTGGTACTCATTAAAGTGATAGTTGTTGTTCTCAGAAATCAATTGAAAGGTATTGCAGTAATGTGTGATGGAGTGCCAGGTGAGTCACACCAGTAGGACACATGCTTGAGTGGCTGCAGGAGACTCTGGATTCAAACTGACCTGTGTCCAAGGCGCTACCATGTGGGACCTTGGGCAAGTTATAAGTCTCCTTGTGCTTGAGTTTCTTCATCTGTATAATGGGAGAATAAAAACACCTCCCCGCACGGGTGGCAGGGAGGTGGGGCACAGCCTGGCTCAATAAGTATTGGCTTTTGCTGGCGAGGCAGGTCCCAGCATACTGCTCAGAAAGTGCACGAGGCCTGTTGTGTGTCAGGCCCTGTGCTGGGTGCTTCTTAAGCTGAAAGGAAAGACCTGGCCTGTGCCTTCCTGGAAGCCAGTGACTGCGGGATGTTCCCTGTGATCGCAGAAGTGCGTGCCACGCGCTGCAGCTGCATGGGGGAAGTCGAAAATTTCCCTGGGCCAAACAAATTCACGAAATCCTCTCATGATGGGGACTCACAGAATCAGCTTCTTTTAACTTCTAGCTTTGTCAGTATGAGTGACAGTCACAATACAGGTGTCCTGAACCATTTTACCTTTGTGGGTTTGGGGGTTGGGCTGCATCTCTTAAAAGAATATGGAAAGTTCAGATAGAAGAAAATAATCACAGATAATCCTATCACCCACTCTGAACCCCATGGAACATTGCTGGTTCCTTACTGAGATCATACTGTGAATGGGACATAAATGTGCCTTTTATTCACCATTCATCTAAAACATTTTCCTGGGTTTTTTTGGTTTGTTTTGCTGGTTCTTTATAACATTTTTAATGGCATGCTATTATGCTGTATGGATGTACCATAGTTAATACAATAGTTTCCTGTTTTTATTTTTCACTCTGTAAGTTATAGTGCATTTTGGCCTGCATCACATTCATTCATCAACCAATATTTATTGGGCACTGTCAATGTCCCAGGCAGAGCTGTAGACGCTGAGGATGCAGTTATGAGTAAGACAAAGCCCCCTCTCTTGGAAGGGCTTACATTCTGGTAGGCAGGAAATAGGTCTATTGAAGAAAAATAGGAAAGGAAACGAATAGACAAAGGTTCTGGGAAACCCTCTCCCAAGAGGCGATCAGAGCAAAGCAGGTCGTTTTGATTTTCTGAGGAAAAAAAAATGTTCCTAGAATCTTTTTTTTTTTTTTTTATACAGCAGGTTCTTATTAGTTATCCATTTTTCCTAGATTCTTAATTCCTAGAAGTGAAATTATCGAGTCAGAGATGTTTGAAAAATGTAGGGCATTTGAGGCATTTCGCCAGCTGCTTTCCAGAGCTTCAGCTGTGCTTAATTCACTGCATCTTCTCCAGAGTGACATATTATACTTGAATTTTTATTTATTTTTTGCTAATCTGATAGTTGAAAGTTATCTCACTGTTTTGGTTTGCATATCTCGGGTCGCTGATGAGGCTGAACGCCTATTCTGTAATAAGTATTTTAGCCACTTGTACTTCCTTTCCTGTGAATTGTTCGTTCCAGTCCTTTGGGCCGCATTGTCTGGTGTGTCAGGACAAGGACTGTGAGTAGTGGACGTCCCGGCTTGTCGGGGGCCAGGCTTCCTCTCCATGGAACTGAGAAAGGCTTTGTTGAGAAAATGGGTTATGAGGAAGTCTCTATCAAAGGCTGGGAAGAATGTAGTTCTGACAAAGGGTCGTTAATCCAGGCAGCATGGCATAGTAATCATTGCTACTATTTACCGGGCACTTTCTAGGCATCACTATTAATCTCATAACCCTGCAAAGCATGAAGAATTGTCCCCATTTTATAGATGGCTCAGAGGCATAAAGGGACTTGCCTAAACACACACCCACTGAGAAGTGGCTCCTGTGGGATTTGAACCAGATGTAATGTGTCATGCTTCTCATAGAAGACCCAGTAGCAGGTAAAGCAGGTAGAATGTGTATCAGTGTATACATAGACATTAAGTCCACTGGATGAGGTTTGGCGCAGATCTGCAGTTGAACTTGTCCCTTAATGAGCAGCAGGTGGGGAGCCCATAGGAGTGTTGTGAGGACTTGGTGGTACCACAAGTTGATGAAGATGAATGGGTTCGTGTTCCCTTTCAGACTAACGGAGAGAGTCAAGACAGAGGCCAAGACAGACGTTAGAGCAATCAAAGGAAGATCAACTGATGTATATAGATTTGTGGCTTTGGAAAACTTGGAAACAGCGGTTTGACTTAGTGACAGCCTGGGTGAGCGATTGAGGGAGGCCTGCGGAGGTGTGAAATATGGTGCTTAAGGGTCCATACTTAGAAGGTATAAGGACGAAATCCCTTAACTCCCCGAAATTGTTGCAACCACTGGCCCTTCTTGTCACAGAAACTGAGTGTGCCTCCTTTCAGTGGCTACTTCTGTAAGCTGTTTTCCCATCCACAGACCATGGCTCCTTGGCCTGAGTTGGAAAATGCCCAGCCTAACTCGGATAAGTACATCGAAGGGGTCGCCGGTCAGCAGTCCACCACACCCGCAAAAGGCAAGGAGACCGGCAAAAGTACGTGCCATCCCTCCAGCCCTGGGCTGGCCCCCTGGGAGGACACCAGGAGACCCAGGCTTGGTGTCTCATTCCTCATCGTCTTCCCTGCTTGTTTGGGCAGATGACACCGACACCCCTGTCACCAAGATTGAACTTCTGCCCTCTTATTCTACCATGGCACTGATAGAGGAGCCCACAGTGGTGGAAGACCCCTGGAACCTGCCCGAGCTTCAGGACACGGGGATCAAGTGGTCAGGTAAACGAGGCCAGCCGGGGCAGGCGGGAGGGGGCTGCCCGTCGGCAAGGGATTGAGGTTACCAGCCTCACAGCGTCCCCTCCTTCGTGTCGGCCTCTCCCTTCCATTGTTTGAGCAAAAGTCCTGGCTAGGGGATGCCACCCAGCTTAAGAGTCAAGCATCCTGTGATGACCGGGGGATGTTTTTGTTCTTTCATTCGTTCATTCAACAAATGTGGGCCGGCACCAGGGTTATAACCAGGCCAGACCCTGCGCTGATCTTTATAATCTATTTTGTGCTGAACCAGGTCCCAGGTACTGTTCAGTGCTGCAGATGCAGCAGTAAATAGATGAGGCCCTGCCTCTGAGAGCCCCGGGGGTTGGGGGAGAGGAGTCCCCTCACCTAAATGTGGGCATCAGGGAAGGCTTGCAGAAGACAGACTCTACAGACAGAACAGCTGGGGTGCAGGCAAATGCTGTACTTCTTTTCCAGGCAGGGTGTGAGGTCTGTGCGGATCAGACAGCTGGGAGGGTAAAGGAGCTGGGAGGAAGTGAGAACCACTTGAACAGTGAGCGTCGAAAACAGCCACCAAGGAGGTAGCCTCCCGGGATGTATGAGGGCCCAAGCCGTCCCAGATGGAGTCTGATGGCTGCCTCGCGGCCACTTTGTAGAAAGTATTCTGTGCAGTTCTGAAGGTGCTTAGGACAGCCATCATCTCTGACCCCACGCTTACCAAGGGGCAAGTGCTCTTAACGGCTCAGCAGTGACCCGGGTTCAGCCCAGCACAAGCCTTGCCCGGCTTGGCCTGTGTGTGCCCCAGGGCCCACGGGCCCCTCCTCCCAGAGCCAAATGCTTTAGAGACATTTCACCACAGGTTTCAATTAAATGGAGTACAGTGGTAATTGCTTTGAAAACTGCAGCCGTGGACACGTCCCATCTCTAGGTCTTGTGATCCATAGGATGACAGCTGCCTGGCTGGGAGGGAAGGTGGGGGAGTTCCGAGCTCATTGTCAAACTTCTCAGTGTTTCGGACACTAAACGCCTCCATGCCTTTTCCCCTCCCCCAGAGAGAGACACCAAAGGGAAGATTCTCTGTGTCTTCCAAGGGATTGGGAAATTTATTTTACTTCTGGCATTTCTCTACTTCTTCGTGTGCTCCTTGGATGTCCTCAGCAGTGCCTTCCAGCTGGTTGGAGGTATGGATGGAAGAGGTCAAAGGTCTGGGTTGGGGGTGGTGTTCTCATTGAATTTGGTTTGGAAAGTCACAGCTCAGCAGGCCCCCTCCAGCTGCAGCCTCCTGGAGTATTTTAGGACTGGAAGCCACCTCAGATCATCTTGTGAAGTCATGCCCCCATTTTACAGAAAGGAAAACTGAGGCCCACGAAAGAGCTATGACTGGCTGGCTGAAGTGGCTTAGGCCAGAGCCAGGGCTAGAGCCAAGGCCAAGCGATCAGCTCCATGTGTTTGTCTAGGAACACTGGACAGGAAGCTGTTTGACCTAAAGGTTTATCTGAGGGATCCCTGCTGTCTTTGGGCTTCCCCACCTGAGGGGATTATTGAATAAGAGTGTTCTTAGGCTAAAGCCACTGCTAAAAGTCAAAGCTGGCCCTTTGCTGGAGAAGGATAGGGGTCCTGTGCTAGGGGATCTGCATTCAGAGCAGTTGCCTAAACACCTCCCACCACTGAGTGTGGCTGTGGAGGGTGAGGGGACCTGGAAGTGCAATGACCATACGCTTGGTCACCTGTGCATCCCTGATGGGTGACAACAGTAAGAGCCAACACTTTGAATGCCTACTGAAGTAGGCACTTCCAGGGGCATCGTCTTAACCATTCCATCCCAGAAGTCCTTCCCACTTACAGAGGAATAGGCCAAGGCTCAAGAAGGTCACCGCCCCGCACTGAGTTTCACAGCCATAATTGGCATAGTGGGATTTAAACTCAGATCTGGTGACATGGAAGACCATAGGTTTCTGCACCCCTTGGTGCCTTTCTTGAGAACTCATCTTTGTGACCTGGGAGAACTGGGAAAGTGTGAGGAGCAGACCGACTTGCTGGATGCCACTCTGGTCCCCCTGGTCCAAGGCAGCATCAGTAAGGGGCCTTGCACTCTATCTCAGACAAGTCATTCCACTCTCCATTCTCTGGGCCTCAGTCTTTTTTAACCAATGTACTGGAGGGTGGATTGATGGTCTCAGAGGCACATTCTCAAAAATGACACTCCCAGAATTCAATTATGGGCTAGGGCTAGGGGCTGGGGTCTAAGGGGGTAGATAGAAAAGAATGAGAAGATCCACTTGGGTAAATCTTCTGAATTGGGAATATATCCCAGAGACAAGAATGAGGGCATCAGGAGATGCACTGGCACTCATCGGGCCAAGTACAGAGTTGAGGCCATGTTCATGAAAAGAGAAGACTAGAAGGGGACTTGCTGATGAAAGTGGTTGAAGGATGGGAGGGTGTAGGGTTGAAGGAACAAGAGGAACAGGGGTGGATGGGGAACTAGGTCACAGAGGCAGAGTCAGGGCAGCAGAGAAGCCCGAGGAAGCAAGATGCCCAAGATAAAAGTCTGGAGGCTGGTACCTATGGCCAGCTGGTCTTGACCAGAGACTTCTGTTACTCAGCACCCACCTAACCCCCATCACGTGGCCATGGGTTTGTTTTTCAGGGAAGGTGGCCGGGCAGTTCTTCAGCAACAACTCCATCATGTCCAACCCTGTGGCGGGGCTGGTGATCGGGGTGCTAGTGACTGTCCTGGTGCAGAGTTCCAGTACCTCCTCGTCCATTGTTGTCAGCATGGTGGCCTCCTCATGTGAGTCCAAGAACCCATGAGCCCAGATAACATTTCAGGCATTTCCCTGTTCAGCTGGGGAGGCTGGGATTTACTCTGAATGTATCCGGGCTTATCACCATTACCTTCTTATCTTGTCTAACTATGATGTGTTCGGCTTAGATCATAGGCAGTCTCCTGTTTCCCTTCCCATGGCTGAGTCTGAAAATTGGCCCCAAAGCTTGAAGACTCAATTCTGAATTCTCTAGAACTGTGTTATCCTGTCCAGCAGCCACTAGCTACATGTGGCTATTTCATTTCATTTATTTATTTATTTTTTGCGGTACGTGGGCCTCTCACTGTTGTGGCCTCTCCCGTTGCGGAGCACAGGCTCCAGACACGCAGGCTCAGCGGCCATGGCTCACGGGCCTAGCCGCTCTGCGGCATGTGGGATCCTCCCGGACCGGGGCACGAACCCGCGTCCCCTGCATCGGCAGGCAGACTCTCAACCACTGCGCCACCAGGGAAGCCCCCTATTTAATTTTATTTAACCTTAAATTCAGCTGCTCAGCTGCAAGAGCTATATTTGAAGGGATCGGTAGTCATATGTGGCTAGCGGCTGCCATATTGGACCACATAGATTTAGAACATTTCCATCACCGCTGTCAGGGCTAAGAATAAAACCATGTAATCACATCACACACTGGCTTTGGGGCAACTGAGCTTGGGGAGCTGACGTTCCAAACTTGATCCTGTTCAACATTTGCCCTCGCTAAGTTGAGACAGACCTTCTGGGGTAGACAGTTTGAACTGGTTAATTTTCAGCCCAAACCAGCATTTTAGCTAAAATTAACTAGAACTTTTGGAGGCCAAATTAGAAAAAGTTATTCATTACTTCTTCAAAATTCTTTCATATGTTAGAACATGTGGCAATATATTAATTTTGTTAGAAAAAGAAATTATACTGCCATAAATTTGCCATAATAAATACACAAGTCCTTACACATTGTTTGTTGGTCTCTTTTAAGCTACCCTTGCATCTGTAATAGGGAGGACAGAGGAATTTAGAAAGAAACTTTTAAACTGGGGTCCACAAAAGGGCTTTATGGAGACTGTGAATTCCCTGTAATTAAGTGCTGAAATTTTTTTTATTTCACACTGTTTGATTTTATTTTTAATCCATAGGAATTAGAAATTGAAACTGAACAATATTTTACAGAAAGTAAAATTTTTTACTAATTTTTTTATTTTTTATTTTTTGGTACATGTGCATTTTTCTATAGTGAGCTGTCCAAGCTTTTGTCAGATTCACAGCGAGGTACAGACCCTAAGGAGGTTAAGAACTGATTTTTTAGGGGATTGCCAGCCTGAATGTGATCCGGCTTGCCTGGGGCCACACCAGGAACATGGCCAAGCTGCCTTCCTCAACTTACTAACTTGATAACTTACTCTTTTCCACCCTCCAGTGCTGAACGTGCAGGCTGCCATCCCCATTATCATGGGGGCCAACATTGGGACCTCCATCACCAACACCATTGTGGCGCTCATGCAGGCAGGAGACCGGAGTGAGTTCAGAAGGTAGGAGGCTCAGCATCAGCCTTTGCCACCGCCCGTTGGGGTTGACCAGGTTGTCCTAACTACCGTTAACATTAGAGCATGTTTCTTATCCCTAGACCTCTTTAGAAATAGACACAGTGGAGTATGGCTGGGGTTGGGATCACATACTTATCAGTTGATTAAACTCAGCTCCCTGATATGCAGGGCTGGGGTAATAGTATCTGTCACTGCCGTGTTGTCTAAAGGAGTTAACACAATCATACAGATAAATGCTTATCAAGGTGCCTGGCACACAGTCAGGGCTGCCTGAATACAAGTCCTCCTAGAAGCTTGACCTGTGGTGTAAAACAAGGCCAGTTAGAATAGGATTTACTGTCTCACTTAGAAATAATTATTACCTCCTAAAGCTTCCATTTTTGGCCAGCTCAACCCATGCCACTTTTTCTTCTTCACTCACATGCCAATAAAAGGCAACATAGAGCCTTTGTGAATGTGTAAGATCTAAAAATGGGGCAGGATAAATACAGGCAAAGGAAACCCTTTTCTTCCAAAAGTTTCATGTGAAAATTAAGCACATTTCCCAGCCTCTCTTCTAACTGGTGATGGGCTTTTTCCACAGCTTGTTAAAATAGAGAAGCAGTCCCCATCCAAAAAAACCAGACACTCTAAATTGAAAAAATATGTGCCCCAAATGGTCATATCATCATTATTTACCAAGATATGGAAGCAACCTAAGTGTCCATCAAGACATGAGTGGAAGAGTGATGTGCACACGCACACTCACACACACACACACACACACACACACAATGGAATACTTCTCAGCCACAAAAAAAGAAAGAGATTTTGTCATTTGCAGCAACATGGATGGACTTGGAGGGCATTTTGCTAAGTGAAATAAGTCAGACAAAGAAAGACAAATACTATATGATATCACTTATATGTGAAATCTAAAAAATACAACAAACCAGTGAATATAACAAAAAAGAAGCAGATTCACAGATATGAGAACAAACTAGTGGTTACCAGTGGGGAAAGGGAAGGGAGAGGGGCAAGATAGGAGTAGGGGAGTAAGAGGCACAAACTATTAGATATAAAAGAACCTGGAAGGACGTATTGTGGGGAATATAGCCAATATTTTATAAGAGCTATAAATGGAGTATAACCTTTAAATATTGTGAATCACTGTATTGAACACCTGTAGCTAATATAATATTGTACACCAACTATACTTCAACTGTGGCATCAGACATCTGTGGCATCAGACAAATGACTGGTTGGCTGGGGGTCAGCTAACACCATCCCTCATCCATGGGTGGCAGTGGATGTCCTCAAAGACATTCATTTTCCCTCAACCATGGCTAAAGTCTGGACCCTGAAGAAATGTTCTGAGGTCTAAATAATAATACACATTACCCAGGGTGTTTGCTAATTTGATCTTCTCAAGGAGCTAAGCAGACTTTTCTCTGCCCCATTTTATTAATATAGGAACACAAAGAGGTTAAGTAACTTCACTGAGGGGCATAGCTGGGACTCGATCCAGGTTTTCTTATTGGAAATTTTGGGTTCTTTTCACTGTTACGCTAATTTTTACCTCTGGATGTATAAATATACGATCTATGGAAGTGCCTGCGCATAGGAATATAATTGGCTTAGCTCACCCCCTGTTTGGGATATTTAAATAGATTGCTTTCAGTAACATCTTTGGAAATGTGTATTATTCTTTTCTGGTAATTTCTTCCTGGATAGATTACTGTATCAAACACACCTATAAGGCTCTTTAAACATTTTGCCAAACTACAAAGAAATATTTGTATCACTTTGCATCAGCAGTGTATGAAAATGTCTTAAATCACCCTCTCCAGGAAGAATAAGTTAACTTTGTAAAATATTGTAAAATATTAGTTAAAATGGTATGTGAAAATTTGTACGTGCAAATAAATAAATTGCAAATTTCTTTTATTACTGGTGAGGTTAAGCATTTCCCCCTACATGTTTAATAGCTTCTGTCCCTTCATGTCCCATCTTCTATTTGTTTTGGGTATTTCTTGACATGCAGAGTTTTTTAAAAGGAACATTTTTTCATTGAGGGGAAAAAAAACTATAGAGTTTTTTTTTAATCTGGAGATAGGTAAGATGGAATTCAGAGGGAATCAGTGAACCTTCTCCGGTAGATGCAAATTGTAGTATATATTAGCTTTGTTTTCTGTAGAGACTGTTCAAATATTTGATCAAAGTCTCAAGATCTTACAGTTAAGAATTCAGTTGTGTAGAAGGCTCTGATAACCTTCATACTGGCCCCCGCCTTTCCAAAATGAAGGTCGTCTTCCATATGCATGATTTGAAACTGGTCTTGATGAAGTTTTCTCAAACAGTGCTCCATGAACTAATAATTGCAGCCAAAACACATCTAGTTCCCTTTTCCCCAAGCAGAGCAAACTGTGTACTGTCTGATCTGGTGGGAAAGGTTCTGCCGGACAGTGGGAGACAAGGGTCCTGGACCCAGTGCTTCTGCAGTGGTCTTCAATTCCTGCGTGCTCGCTGGCCTTCAGTTTCCTCATCTGTTGAATGGGGATCTTCATACCACTCACTTTGGGGATTGCTGTGAGAACAAAAGTGAGACTGTACACCTCTATGCACTCAGATAGGTGGCACCTGGCCAGTGATACAAGTGATGACCTGCCTAGATGGTGCCCAGTCGCTTGTTGACTAATCTGGCTCGGGATGGGGTTCGCCTCCTGCAGGGCCTTTGCAGGGGCCACCGTCCATGACTTCTTCAACTGGCTCTCTGTGTTGGTGCTTCTGCCTCTGGAGGCTGCCACCCATTACCTGGAGCGCCTGACCAACCTGGTAGTGGAATCCTTCAACTTCAAGAATGGAGAGGATGCCCCGGAGCTTCTGAAAGTTATCACAGATCCCTTCACGAAGCTCATTATCCAGGTAACTCGCCTTCCTGCAGAGAGGGAAAGGCCCCAACACCCTCCCTTGCTCCCCCCTCACCGGGCTGGGGTGGAAGAGATGGATGAGGGTCTGTAAAAACTGCCCTTTGGCTGCCTCTGAAAAAAGCCAAGGGAGGCAGAACTTCAGGGACACCCAATGAGATGGAGTCATTGGCCTTTATTATCGCCTTGATTTCAACAAGTGTATCATCTTTATTAGGATGGGGGCAGGTGGCGGGGGTGAGCGCTTCTCTAGACTCAAGGACTCTCTACTGGACACCTGGGTGCTTTGTTCCCACTACTGGCCTCAGCACCCGTGAGCTCACTGATTCAAGTAGCACCCTGCTCCCAGCCAAAGAGGAAGAGTTTACTGCCTTTCCTTCCATCTCACCCCTCTGCTCACTAGGGTCTGTCCATATTATTGAAATAAATGAAAGGAGGCTTTGTGGATGTTGCCTTGGGGAGAAGGAGCCAGTTTGGACCTTGCCCTCTCACTCTTACCTTCTGTTTTTCTTCTGTCATTCAGTCATCTGATGAATATCTACTGCATGCTTCTTAGATACGGGTTCATTGTTCATACAATCATTCATTTATTGAACACCCACTGACATCTGGGTGCTGTGCTCTGCCCTGAGAGTGCAGATAGAGTGAGTCGCAGCTCACGCCTTCAGTGCAGTTCACACCCTCACAGTCCGGTTCACATCCTCAGCCCCTTTTAACAGCTTAACATCTGTCCCACATCAGTTCTGAGAACGTGCTGACTCTCTTCTGTCCATTGCTTTCCTCAGCTGGATAAAAAAGTTATCAACCAAATTGCAATGAATGATGAAACAGCCAAAAACAAGAGTATGATCAAGATTTGGTGTAAAACTTTTACCAGCATGGTAAGTTTCTGAGAATATTGCTGGGTGGGTGAACGCTTGCATCTGTACTTGATAAAGCAAGATCTTGCATTTAGATTGGGCATATAAAAGGTAAGGGGAAAGAAAAATCAGGGATTCCTGAAAAATCAAAACTAGCCAGTGAGAATCCTTAAGTCCTTGAATGCTAGATGGGATGGACAGACATTATACAGTAGGACAGACAGAACCAGCCCACATCATGGACCCATTATTCCTGGCTTGTTATTCTCATGTCTCCTGGCTTACCTCTGGCTGCCTCCTTGCTTGCATTTATGGAGGGACCCATGGAAGCAATTCATCATACTTACGGTGCACGAATTGTTATGGGTCTCCCCTGACGCCTCGCATTTCCTGCCATTCCCCACCAGAAATGAGTGTTATGGACTATACATAGCATTTCTCATGTTTGCCACCCAGACTGAGAGGAATGTCACCGTCCCCTCGCCTGACAACTGCACCTCTCCCTCCCTCTGTTGGACGGATGGCTTGCACACCTGGACCATCAAGAACGTGACCCACCAGGAGAACATTGCCAAGTGTGAGTGAAACTCACAGAGCGTCAGCTGCCAGGACAGGCTGTCTGGGGTGATGATAGGTGTTGCCTCTCTGTGCGGAGCCCCAGTAAGTGAAGGAAAGAAGGGCAGTGAGATTCATTGAACACCAGTCCTACACTGGCCAATGAGCTGTGAGCTTTCACAGCAGAGGAAACTAAGGCTTAGGGACAGGGGACAGGCCCAAGGTCCCCCCGTAAGGGGCAGAACTAGGACTTGGTATTCAGTTCCTCTGGCAGTTCCAGACGGATTCAGAACTCCTCAACAGATACCAGTGTGGTCCTTCTATGTGCTTCAGTATCCCTTTGGCAGTACCTCTAGGGAGATGACAGCCTGATTTGAAGGAGATGTGGGGCACACACAGAACACATTCACCCTCAAGTCAGGAGTCCCTATGGTACAGCAGGCCCCATATAGCAGGGCTATAGCACTGAACAAAGCAGTGTGCTTGCATGATGCTCCAGTTCTTTAAGAAGCTATACTGTTGCCTCTGGACTCTTTTACGGCCCTGACATTAGTTCTTCTAATTATTTATTCCTTATATACCCATTTGCGTATCTCTGCTTCTCCTCCTCTCCGTGCACCCCACATTAATTCTGAGCCATATAACTTAATACTCCAGGTGTGCTTTACCTCACAGAATCAAGTGAACGTATCACCTCCCATGTTCTAGGTTCTATACATCCATTGATATAAGCATGTTTTTCTGGAATCATCATGGGGACACACAGGGATTTTTAAAAAACACACAGAGTTTGATAATTAACAATAGCTCCCACTCTGACTTGCCCATCCTACCTGACCTTGCTCCTCAAATACTTTGTGGTAGGCATCCTCATTATCATGAGTAAAACACAACATGGGATTTAGTGGCAGAAGAATGGGGCTGGAAACCTGGGTCTGCCCCTGGATTTCACTACATCTTCACCCTCATGAGATCCCATCGGCCAGAACATAGCCTCAGGGCTACACTTAGCTGCAAGGGAGGCTGGAAAGTGTGGTCTTTATTCTGGGCTGCCTTGCTGTGTGTCAAGCTGACAACCAGGATTCTGTTACTCTGAGACGGAAGGATGCTGGGGAATAAGTAGCAATCTGTGGCTGTCAAGGGTTCCATGCCCTCCTAACGAGGGCATTCTGTGGTCTCTCCAGGCCAGCACATCTTCGTGAATTTCAACCTCCCAGATGTTGTCGTGGGCACCATTCTGCTGGTAGTCTCCCTGCTGGTCCTCTGTAGCTGCCTGGTCCTAATTGTCAAGCTCTTGGGCTCTGTGCTCAGGGGGCAGGTAGCTGTTGTCATCAAGAAGACCATCAACACTGGTAAGCACACTGCCCCCCATTCTGGACCTTCTAGGGGATAGTGTGTCACTGTGGTCCCTCCAGGGGTGCTCCTTTTGATTCTCCTCTAGCAGTGGCCTCTGCATGGAGTTTCTCTCTGGGCTTTGATAAGTTGCGGAAGTTAAGATGCCACTCACCCTTGAATCTTCCTTAGTGTCTTGGGTGGAGCCTGGGAAGAAGGCACAAGCTTCCATCAGATGTTTGCAAGGTCCTGAGAGAGAGCCAGTTCATATCCAGAGAGCTGTGAGATAGGCCTTCCTTCCTGGCAGTTTCCTTGTTTGCCCAGGACTTTACTGGGTCTGTCAGGATACCTTAGGAAAAGGTTAACAGAAGTCCACTATGGTCCCTACTTCCCTTCGACTCTTGGGAAGAAAATGTGGTTCTGGATAAATACGTCAGCATTTTGAGGCAGGCAGTCAGACTCCATTGCTGAGAATGGCATCCTGGCCAATGAAAATATACCCTGTAAACTCTCCCTGTGAAATGGGGCCGAGGATATCTACTTCTCAGGGTTGTCATGAGGGTGAGCTGAGTACCCGTGCCCTGGATGCTTGCCGGCCGTGCGGGGCCTGATCCTGTGCTGGTGGTGCCGAGGATGGGGTCTATAGGGCTTCCAAGCTGCTTCATATCCTCACTGCTCT
Organism: Delphinus delphis; assembly: GCF_949987515.2. NCBI lineage: Eukaryota > Metazoa > Chordata > Mammalia > Artiodactyla > Delphinidae > Delphinus > Delphinus delphis. The sequence continues at coordinate 87,491,313 of NC_082687.1, read as the reverse complement.
TTTAGGTGGAAACAAAGGTGGAGGGTATGCAGCTTTGGGAGACCAGGACAGGAGGAAAGATAGAGGTCTGAATGCTCCAAGTGCTTTGTCGTTATTCAGCTGCTGTAGCAAATTCTTGTAGGCTGGGTGGCTTAAACAACAGAAATTTAGTTTTTCACAGTCCTGGAGACTGGGAGGTCCATGGTCAGGGTGCCAACACAGTTGGGTTCTGGTGAGGACCCACTTCCTGGTTTACAGATGGCCGCCTCCTCAGTGTGTCCTCACATGGAAGAGAGAGTGAAGAGGAAGCAAGCTCAGCCTTCTATAAGGGTACTAATCCACTCATGAGGACTCCAACCTCATGACCTAATCACCTCCCAAAGACCTCACTTCCTAATACAATCACATTAGGGGGTCAGGGTTTCAACATATGAATTGCGGGAGGGGGGAACGACACAAACATTCTGTCCATAACAGATGGGTTCAGCATTTAGAACTCCAGTGAAATGTATTTTTGTCTTCATAACATGTACCCACATCCTTGGTTCTACCATCTGAATATGCAAGGTGAAAGGATGCTGAAAATCCAATCTGCAATTTCAGACTTGGTATGGGGTGGGGAGGATTTTACACAACTTGGTATGGGGTGGGGAGGATTTTACACAACCTCAACCTCTGGCCAAGCCGTGCCCCCTGGGTCCTGTGGAGATGCCAGCTGGGCCTCCAACCCATGCCTTCCCCAGAAGGATTGTGACGCATCTCTTATCCTCTGCATTCCAGATTTCCCTTTCCCCTTTGCCTGGGTGACTGGCTACCTGGCCATCCTTGTGGGGGCGGGAATGACCTTCATCGTTCAGAGCAGCTCTGTGTTCACGTCTGCTATGACCCCTCTGATCGGTGAGTTTCTCCCTGGGTCTCCATCTGGCCAGCATTACCATCTTCTGTCATCCTCTGGGATTAATGCTGTGGGCTTTGTATTTTCACCCCCCCCCCCCGCCAGGTATCGGTGTGATATCCATTGAGAGGGCGTATCCACTCACGCTGGGCGCCAACATCGGTACCACCACCACCGCCATTTTGGCCGCCTTAGCTAGCCCAGGCAGTACTTTGAAGAGCTCGCTCCAGGTCAGGAAATGCTGCATGGGGCAGGGGCTCTGTGGGTGGGATCCAACCCTATCCATGGTCTTGTAAGCAGATGGTGTTTAACCAAGAAACCAAGCCAGGCTTTTCTCTGTTATGTCCAAAACGGTGATGTGGAGAAGCCGTGGAGAGACAGATTTGAGAACAAAGCCATCTACTCTTTAGAGTGGTAGTCAGACTCCCATCACCAGTGGTTGTTTAGACAAAGGTGGGGTGGCCATTTTACTAGAGGTGGAATGGGTATTCAGGAAGCATAGATACCACTTCCCATCTCCTTGCCCTCCTCTTGGTGGACTCTGACTGGGCGCTGGGAGGTCACCTGTGTCTTGAGCCTGGCATTGAGAAGAATCAGGGGGACCTGCCTTGCCTGGATCAACTAGATGCCCTTGGGCAAGATGACCTTTGGTGTTTGAATCACTGTGCCACCATTTACACATGAAGTGCCCTTAGGTGACCTAACGTTTGAGCATCAATTCCCTCGTCTGAAAAACGGGAACCATAATCCCTAGCTCATTAGGATTATTATAAGGATCTGATGAGGCACTGTCTAAAGCCATGCTGTTGATAGAAATATAGAGTGAGTATAGAATATGTGAACCACCCACGGAATCTGAAATTTTTTAGTAGCCACAGTTTCGAAAGGTAAAAAAGGAACAGGGAGATTAATTTTAATAATGTGTTTGATTGAACCCATTATCATTTCAACATGTAATTGATCTAAAAATATGGTGATATTTTACATTCCTTTTTGGACGAAGTCTTTGAAATCCAGTGTGTATTTTATGCTTATGCCACATCTCAATGGATCGTGGCTAATGTATCCTACAGGGCTGGTCCGAAGCCCTTAGCATCATGCTTGGTACCTGGTGGGCACACCTAGCAAAGTGCAAAGTGCATGGCCTCTGGAGACAGGCTACCTGGGTTTGAATCTCATCTCCCACATGTGTGACTCTAGGAAAATAGCTTGACCTCTTGGTGCTTCAGTTTCCTCCTACATGAAATGGAGATAATGTTGCCAACTCAGGGTATTTTTTGAGGATTGAAGTAGTCCATAAAAGTGCTTGGAATTGTCACCTCCCCCATAGTAAGCGCTCTATAAACATCAGCTGCTGCTGCTATTATCTTTATTAACTGTAGCCGTCTTTCCTTGTCTCTCCCCTCCCTGAAATAGGGCCACTGAGCCAAGAAAGCCAGCTATCTTGCACACCTTTCCTTCTGCCCCACCAGCTCTTAACTGCTCAGCTGGAAGCAGCAGTGTCAAGGCACTGGGTGGCAGCGGGCACATTCATGAAGTTCATTGTTAGATTTGGCCTAAAGGACTTCAGGCCCTGAAAACTGAGCTGTGATTCAGCCTGTCACCTCCCTTGCCCTCCCTCGCCCTCCCTCCCTTACGCCCCCACCAGACACATAGTAGGACCTCAGGTAATATGGGTCCCACTCTGGGCTGAGCTATGAAGACGAGGAAGACTCAGGCCTCCGCTGCTAGATGACGCCCTCTTCTCCCCGACCCCACTGTGCAGCAGACCCGTTCACCTGTCCAACCTCTTGCGTTTCAGATTGCCCTGTGCCACTTTTTCTTCAACATCTCAGGCATCTTGCTGTGGTACCCAATCCCGTTCACCCGCCTGCCCATCCGCCTGGCCAAGTGGCTGGGCAGCATCTCAGCTAAGTACCGCTGGTTTGCCGTCTTCTACCTGGTCACCTTCTTCTTCCTGATCCCTCTGGCAGTGTTTGGCCTCTCGCTGGTGGGCTGGCCAGTGCTGGTGGGTGTGGGAGCGCCCATCATCTTTGTGGTCTTTCTGGTGGTGGCGGTCGGGCTCCTGCAGTCCCGCTGCCCGCGCGTCCTGCCCCAAAAGCTCCATAACTGGAACTTCCTGCCGCTGTGGATGCACTCGCTGAAGCCCTGGGACAAGCTCATCACCATGTTCACCAGCTCCTGCCAGAGCCTCTGCTGCCGTGTCTGCTGTATGCTGTGTGGCTGCCCCAACTGCTGCCGCTGCAGCAAGTGCTGCCGCGACAGCACGTACTGCCGCGGCAGCAAGTACTGCTGCTGCAGGAAGTGCTGCCGCTGCAGCAAGTGCTGTGAAGACCTGCAGGAGGTGCAGGACGTCCCCATTAAGTCTCCCGAGGCTTTTGCTAACATGGCCATGGACAAAGAGGCCCAGGACAGGGTCCCCAAGTCCGAGGTGGATGCCTCGGGCACCAAAACCATTTCCAGCATCACAGCCTTGTAGGTAGGAGCTGCCTGGAGGCCGGAGGAGGACCCCACCTCCACCTCTTCCTCCACCTCGGGAGGATTTGTTCCCCGTTGAGAAATGACATCCGTCCCGACTCTCATTCCCTGGCCCAGCGTATCAGCCCGCACAGTAGTTTCATCTCAGCCCCATGCTCCCTGGGTCTTCCAGGCCTGGAAAGGCGCAGAACAACACTGAAAGAGAATTAGATAGTGAAACCTGGCCAGAGAGGTGGTCACACCCGCTGCCACACACAGCTGGGTTGGTCAGTAGGACTTTTTTTCAGACCATCCCCTTGCAAAGGAAAAGCCCCAAGGGAGGAATTGATGGCAGCTTCTTTGTCAAAGGCACATATACACGTACACTTTTCTTTATTATGATCCAGCTCAGACTTCTCTGTTTTACCAAAGACCAGCTTCAACCAAGAGCAGTAGCCCCATGTGTCCCAGAGCAGCCCGATTCAGGGGAAATGGTGTAATTGTCGGGGACTTGGGTGAAGACCATAGATGTGGGCCTTTCCCCCTTCTCAGTGCTCCCCACGTCCCCTGTCAGGGTTTTCTCACCCGGGCAGGGAGGTTTAGTCCCAATAGTTTACCTGCTGTGCCCTCAAGTTTCCAGGATGGGAGCCACATCTGAGCTACAGAGAGGGTCTCAGAGAGCTTTGGCTCACCCGGCGCTCCAGTCATAAGAAGAGAGTGGTCCTATCCCTGAGCTGGCAGATGGAGGATGAGAGCTGGGAAATGGGGAACGTTTGGGGGAGATGTTTCTTCTGCCACAAAGGCCTCGGGTGCTTCTGAACCTGGCTAATTTAGAAACCAAATTGGCAGACTTTCTGGCTAAAGCTTAGTGCTGATAAAAATCATCCCTGCTGAGTCTTTCGGAATAAGATATGCAGGTTCTGAGTCCCCTCCACTGTGCCCCCTTGAATCATAGGAAGCACCTGAGCATGGAACAGCTCTGTGCCTCTCTCTGTCCTGTGCAAGATGACTGTCTGGGTCAGCTTTCGGTGGTCAACTTCTGTCCATACATCCACCCACCTGTCCACCCATCTAAGCCAGGACCTCTTTCCCAGCATTCTCCCATACTCCCATAGATAGAAGAACTTTAATTTTCTGCCCTCTCTCCATGCCTGCAAAGCTCAAAACTGAGGGCAGAAACCAGGGCACGTCATCAAGTGGCAGTGGGGTCCTTGTGTGTCTGTGGGACCAAGAAGTGTGCTCCTTCTGGTCCCAGATGCCCTCTCTGTGCCTTCAAGAAGCCCCTGTGGTATGTACACCTCCTCTTTCCCTTGCTTCTCATCCTCAACAACCCCAGGTCTCCCCAGAGACTGAGTGAGCTTCAACCAAGTCTGGGAAAAGGGGTCAGTGCAGACGTGCTCCCAGATCCTAGCTTCTCCATCACTCTCATAGGTTGTAGTACCAAACTGAGCCTTCCCCTGACCTTCCCTGTGTAGATACGGATTCCCAAACAGAGCCATTGATACTCTATATTTATACTCATGCAATGTATAGCATTTTTCATAAGTTATATAGTAAATAGTTCTGTGATTTGTGTCCTGAAGCGCTCTCATTTGGAAACAAGGCTGGCTTCTACTAAGAAAGACCAACTTTGTACATTTCCTAATCCTGCTTTTTAAACTGCTTCTGCAGCCACACCCATGTCACACAACCTGTAAATATGTAAGTTAAACCTGGGCAGGGCTGTGGCCTTCTTTGTACTCTGATGATTTTTAAAAATTGGATCCTTTTACCTGCGTTGATTTTTTTTTTTTTTTTTTTTTACTGGTTGTGGGAAATGAAAAATAAAAAATGATAATCAAACCCAAAAGGAGCAGGTTGCTTTCAATTACAGGGAAATGAGAGCCTCCTGGATCTATTTCCTAAAAATTTGAGGTCTTTCGCATTTAATATCACTACTGACCAACAGCTGCAGCTATATAATTTGTGGAGCCCCTCGTTCAAAAAGTGGGAAAAGTGCCGTCATAAGTACTAAAAATATCAAGCTTTCCTTTCTTCCACGGTTTCTCTCTTGATTTGTCTTTTTAAAAAATTGCTATTTGATGCTATACTAAGTTGAAATTTAGAAATTATTAGCATGAATTTTTTTTCTTTAAGATCTTTATTGGAGTATAATTGCTTTACAATGTTGTGTTGGTTTCTGCTGTATAACAAAGTGAATCAGCTATACGTATACATATATCCCCATATCCCCTCCCTCTTGCATCTCCCTCCCTCCCTCCCTACTCCACCCCTCTAGGTGGCACAAAGCACCCAGCTGTCCTCCCTGTGCTATGCGGCTGCTTCCCACTAGCTATTTTATATTTGGTAGTGTAGATATGTCCATGCTCTCATGTCGTCCCAGCTTTCCCTTCCCCCTCCCTGTGTCCTCAAGTCCATTCTCTACATCTGCGTCTAGGTTGATCAGAACCATTTTTTCTTTTTTTTTAGATTCCATATATATGTATTAGCATACAGTATTTGTTTTTCTCTTTCTGACTTATTTCACTCTGTATGACAGACTCTAAGTCCATACGCCTCACTACAAATAACTCAATTTTGTTCATTTTCATAGCTGAGTAATATTCCATTGTATATATATGCCACATCTTCTTTATGCATTCATCTGTCGATGGACACTTAGGTTGCTTCCATGTCCTGGCTATGGTAAATAGAGCTGCAATGAACATTGTGGTACATGACTCTTTCTGAATTATGGTTTTCTCAGGGTATATGCCCAGTAGTGGTATTGCTGGGTCGTATGGTAGTTCTATTTTTAGTTTTTTAAGGAACCTCCATACTGTTCTCCAGAGTGGCTGTATCAATTTACATTCCCACCAACAGCGCAAGAGGGTTCCCTTTTCTCCACACCCCCTCCAACATTTATTGTTTGTAGATTTTTTGATGATGGCCATTCTGACTGGTGTGAAGTGATACCTCATTGTAGTTTTGTTTGTTCGTTTGTTTTGTTTTTGTTTTTTGCGGTACGTGGGCCTCTCACTGTTGTGGCCTCTCCCGTTGCGGAGCACAGGCTCAGCGGCCATGGCTCACGGGCCCAGCCGCTCCGCGGCATGTGGGATATTCCCGGACCGGGGCACAAACTCGTGTCCCCTGCATTGGCAGGCGGAGTCTCAATCACTGCGCCACCAGGGAAGCCCCTCATTGTAGTTTTGATTTGCATTTCTCTAATGATTAATGATGTTGAGCATTCTTTCATGTGTTTGTTGGCAATCTGTATATCTTCTTTGGAGAAATGTCTATTTAGATCGTCCACCCATTTTTGGATTGGGTTGTTTGTTTTTTTGGTATTGAGCCGCATGAGCTGCTTTTATATTTTGGAGATTAATCCTTTGTCAGTTGCTTCATACAAATATTTTCTTCCATTCTGAAGGTTGTGTTTTCATCATGTTTATGGTTTCCTTTGCTGTGCAAAAGCTTTAAGTTTCGTTAGGTCCCATTTGTTTATATTTATTTCCATTTCTCTAGGCGGTGGGTCAAAAAGGGTCTTACTGTGATTTATGTCATAGAGTGTTCTGCCTATGTTATCCTCTAAGAGTTTTATAGTGTCTGGCCTTACATTTAGGTCTTTAATCTGAGTTTATTTTTGTGTATGGTGTTAGGAAGTGTTCTAATTTCATTCTTTTACATGTAGCTGTCCAGTTTTCCCAGCACCACTTATTGAAGAGGCTGTCTTTTCTCCACTGTACATTCTTGCCTCCCTTATCAAAGATAAGGTGACCATATGTACATGGGTTTATTGCTGGGCTTTCTATCCTGTTCCATTTATCTATATTTCTATTTCTGTTTTTGTGCCAGTATCATACTGTCTTGATTACTGTAGCTTTGTAGTATGGTATGAAGTCAGGGAACCTGATTCCTCCAGCTCTGTTTTTCTTTCTCAAGATTGCTTTGGCTATTCGGGGTCTTTTGTGTTTCCATACAAATTGTGAAATTTTTTGTTCTAGTTCTGTGAAAAATGCCATTGGTAGTTTGATAAGGATTGCGTTGAGTCTGTAGATTGCTTTGGGTACTACAGTCATTTTCACAATGTTGATTCTTCCAATCCAAGAACATGGTATATCTCTCCATCTGTTTGTATCATCTTTCATTTCTTTCATCAGTGTGTTATAGTGTTCTGCATACAGGTCTTTTGTCTCCTTAGGTAGTTTATTCCTAGGTATTTTATTCTTTTTGTTGCAGTGGTAAATGGGAGTGTTTCCTTAATTTCTCTTTCAGATTTTTCATCATTAGTGTTTAGGAATGCAAGAGATTTCTGTGCATTAATTTTGTATCCTGCTACTTTACCAGATTCATTGATTAGCTCTAGTAGTTTTCTGGTAGCATCTTTAGGATTCTCTTTATATAGTATCATGTCATTTGCAAACAGTGACAGCTTTACTTCTTCTTTTCCAATTTGGATTCCTCTTATTTCTTTTTCATCTCTGATTGCTGTGGCTAAAACTTCTGAAACTATGTTGAATAATAGTGGTGAGAGTGGGGATCCTTGTCTTGTTCCTGATTTTAGAGGAAATGATTTCAGTTTTTCACCCTTGAGAATGATGTTGGCTGTGGGTTTGTCATATATGGTCTTTATTATGTTGAGGAAAGTTCCCTCTATGCCTACTTTCTGGAGAGTTATTTTAATAAATGAGTGTTGAATTTTGTAGACAGCTTTTTCTGCATCTATGGAGATTATCATATGGTTTTTATCCTGCATTTGTTAATATGGTGTATCACATTGATTGAATTGCGTATATTGAAGAATCCTTGCATTCCTTGGATAAACCCCACTTGATCATGGTGTATGATCTTTCTAATGTGCTATTGGATTCTGTTTGCTAGTATTTTGATGAGGATTTTTGCATCTATGTTCATCAGTGATATTGGTCTGTACTTTTCTTTTTTTGTGACATCTTTGTCTGGTTTTGGTATCAGGGTGAATGTGGCCTCATAGAATGAATTTGGGAGTGTTCCTCCCTCTGCTATATTTTGGAAGAGTTTGTGAAGTATAGGTGTTAGCTCTTCTCTAAATGTTTGATAGAATTTGCCTGTGAAGCCATCTGGTCCTGGGCTCTTGTTTGTTGGAAGATTTTTAATCACAGTTTCAATTTCAGTGCTTGTGATTGGTCTGTTTATATTTTCTGTTTCTTCCTGGTTCCGTCTCGGAAGGTTGTGCTTTTCTAAGAATTTGTCCATTTCTTCCAGATTGTCCATTTTATCGGCATATAGTTGCTTGTAGTAATCCCTCATGATTCTTTGTACTTCTGTAGTGTCAGTTGTTACTTCTCCTTTTTCATTTCTAATTCTGTTGATTTGAGTCTTCTCCCTTTTTTTCTTGATGAGTCTGGCTAATGGTTTATCAATTTTGTTTATCTTCTCAAAGAACCAGCTTTTAGTTTTATTGATCTCTGCTATTGTTTCCTTCATTTCTTTTTCATTTATTTCTGATCGTAGCATGAATTTTTCTGGTTCCTCTTTATATTGTGTGGTGCCAGATTTAAATACAAGCAAGAACTTTTTTTTTTGCGGTACGTGGGCCTCTCACTGTTGTGGCCTCTCCCGTTGTGGAGCACAGGCTCCAGATGCGCAGGCTCAGTGGCCATGGCTCACGGGCCCAACCGCTCCGTGGCATGTGGGATTTTCCCGGACCGGGGCACGAACCCGTGTCCCCTGCATTGGCAGGCGGACTCTCAACCACTCCGCCACCAGGGAAGCCCCAAGCAAGAACTTTTTAATTCAAATGCAGTATTGCTGGAAGTACACAACTCATATGTTGTGGCTCATTCACATATTTTGCTCCCACCAGCAGGGACACTGCACAAAACTCACTCAATTTTTAAAATTTCTTTTCTTGTTTGTGCATATTCTACTGACATTCCTTACCTTACTGATGAGTAAGGAAGCAATGGAAGGGAGAAGAACTCCTGGATGTCCTTTCCTTCTGCATCAACATTTTCAGCCTTGAGTGGATTGCTAATGCAGGAAAGTAACATGAGTGAGGAAGGATGTGATAGGGCTTGTCAGTTATTTCTTTTGTTGTATTTGGACAAAATTCTGGTTTGAATGGAAAGCATGATCTCTTGGGGGCCCCTGCTTGATCAGTTGTAGATGTAACACACCTGTAGTTTGAGTCTTGCTGTACTCCCACTTGTTGTGGGTCTACTGGAGTTCTGTACTCATGAGGCATTGCAAATGCTCTATGCAAATGAGTGGGGTGGCAAAGAACTGTGGGCACACACCATGCCCGTTTGCCTCTGCTCACACGCATGTTCCATTGCCCTATTGGACTTAACTTGCAAAACTAACTTAAAAGATAAAATTGTCAAGAATTTCAGGACCCCAACAACAGAGCATTTCAGCCAGGAATGAGGCCCTGCTGTGTGACTGCATGCTCAAGAAGCTGGCCCTGCCCACCACCCCATGCCAATCAAAGTGTTAAGGAAAAGTTGACTTAAATTAAGGAATGTGAGCAAGAAGACTATAAATTGATAGGAACTCTCTAGGGCAGCTGAAGCATGTGCAGAGGGCTGGGTCAGCACCACAGAGTGATGCTGAATTGGAGGTTGGGATCATTTGAAGAGTTGTGTTCCATCTCTGGTTGTGTCATTTACTAGTAAACCTGCTAGACTTTCTCAATGTCAGTTTCTTCTTCTGGAATATGGGACAGAAACCCTTGGCTTCCTATGGTTATTAAAATGAGGCAATGTATATAAACTTTTAGCCCTGGGGTTGGTTTACTCCAAGTGCTTGGCATATAGTTATGCCTCAAAAGTGTACTGGACTAACACGCATGGCAGTTGTACAAGACACACTTCCCACACTTGTTTGCATTTTTCTTGAGTATTTCCAAAGTGTCATACCAAGTTAAGAAAGTTACTATCAAACCCAAGCCACAGAGGCCAGAACTGGCCTTGGATTCATTATTAGGATGAGCTAGACTAGTGTCATGTGATGAGTCTCCAAATGGACCTGGGTCAGTTGAGGGACAGGGCTATAAGCAGGTGGGGGAGGGGGGAGACAGGATGCAAAGAACACTTAGCCTTTAGGAAACTGTTGTATTGTCCTCTGACTGACTCACTTTCTAATCCCAATCAAGGACATGGTAGTGGGCATTGTTTTACAAGGATTTTTACATTATTTTTGTTAAAAATCCAATAGTTGGAGAGAATTTATAACTGTCGACATTGTCATTTGCCCCATCCCTCCACATATTCCTGTTTGGTTCCCCAGAGGCTACCCTTTCCAATTCTTATAGTGCTTTCTTCTGGAATATTGCTCCATAACCATCATATGATTATAAGGGCTTTTTCTTAATGCATCTATTCCTGTTTTTTGGTATATGAGATTTAGCTTTCACACCATCCCTTCACTGCTGCTCATTTTCCAAACCAATAATCAATATTTATAGTATTGTGATTATATGATTATGATAAATTATAGAACTAAATAGTGAACTAACATTATTTTCTTTCTTGAATTGAAAATAATTCAATAACACATCAGTGCTGTCTTATCTGTAAATATTTTTTCTTTATTGTTCCAAAGTTTCTGATTACATTTTGGTTTCTTTTCTTTTCTTTTTTAAAAACTCTTATCCTCTTGACTCAGTCTGGAATAGTGATTGTGTCTGCCTTTCAAACAGCTGTCACCTTGGGCTTTGCCACTCTCCTAGGATGGCTACCCTGTTTTCTCGAGTTCATATTTGATTTTTTTACCCTCTAGTTTGCTTGGATTACCCAAGACAGCATACAAAAGAAAGAAAAAGTTTGAGTCCGTACTTACATGAGAATTTATTTTGTCTTCGCAGCCCAAAAAGCCCATCCCAAATTGCTGACCTATAATGTGGGCAAATAAAATCATGATTTTTTTTACTTTTTTAAGATTTCCTTCATTTTTTTAAAAAAACTATTTATTTTATTATTTATTTAGGCTGCAACGGGCCTTAGTTGCGGCATGCAGACTTCCTAGATGCAGCATGTGGGATCTAGTTCCCCAACCAGGGATCGAACCTGGGCCCCCTGCACTGGGACCATGGAGTCTTACCCACTGGAGCACAAGGGAAGTCCCATGATTGTTTTTAAGGCACTAAGTTTCGGAGTTGTTTGTTACACAGCATTAGATAACTGATACAGAACCCAACTGTCCAAAGCGGAGACTTTTCCTTAAGTCCAGTGCTTTTCCTGAACTTCATTTTCAAGCACCGCTTCTTACTATGTCTGTTTTGGTTTAATCCCTTCAGAGAATGTCTCCTATGTCCGGCCTGGAGTGGTAGGGCAGACCTACAGTTCCACCAATGGTGCATTATTTAATCATTCGCTTCAGCTCAGTGTTATTGGTGTGTCATATTAGAATAAATCATCCTCCTCAGGTACAGGCTAACTTATTGGCTCTGAATAGAGGATAAATTATGCTGCCATGACATAAAATTATGCTTCCCCAGGAAACCCCCTGGTGGTGCAGTGGTTAGGACTCAGTGCTGGGGCCCAGGTTCGATCCCTGGTCAGGGAGCTAAGATCCTGCAAGCCACTTGGCACAGCCAAAAAAATAAATAAAATAAAATTATGCTTCCTTATTTGGTCCAAGTTCATTACATAGGATCCAAAGGGGTTCTGAGATCTGCCTGTTAGTGCTGAGGTTTTAGTTTTACATTCTTCACTGGAGTCTTAGGAGTCAGTAAATAATGTCCCTTTTGTCCCTTACAGAATTTGAAATCAATTGAAAAATAAGACAGAAGATAGAATTATGGAGATGAAAATATCCATTTTATTACTAAGGAAGCTGATTGTAAGGCGTGACTTTTAGCTCTGCAAAGGGGGAAAAATCTTGCTAACATTCCACTCTGGAATTAAACCAATTTATTAACCCAGCTACAGGCAGATATAAATGCCACAGGTGTCCCCCATGGGGCGTTATCAAACCCCCAAGGCCAGCTCCCTAGTCCTCACAGGTGCCCTGGTCCTCAAGTGAAGTATCTGTGGGACACATCATGAGTCAAGGCAGCAAGTCGCTCCCCAAACACCCAGGGCTGAGGTGAAAAGGAAAGCGTGTTTCTTCCCCCTGGAGTTTTAGTCCCAATTAACCAAGAGGGAAGCTTTGCTCAGGGAATGTGTACATTCCTTGCCTTGATCCTACCCCTGGCTCTCCTCATTCTGTCTGAAAACAGTAAAGGAATCTTATTCCTTCTTTGTTCTTATGACTCTCATTTTTGCTCCTCCAGATAACTTCCTTGAGGAAGGAAGGTATTAAGAATCTAGGTGTGGTAGAGGGAAAATATTATCAGGGGACTTTTTTTAGATAGAGCAGGAAGTTAGAGTAGAAGCAGGTCTAGTAGTTGGTGGCCCAGGTGGAAGCTGAGGAGTGTTGGCTGTGACCATTAACTCCTGCTCTCCACACCCCTCACATGCTTCTGTCTGAACGCTGGTCCAGACTGGCTTGCTTCCTCTCTCACTCAGGTCTGGTGAGGTGGCTTTGATGGAACCCTCAGAGAGTGAGCGAGGAGTGTCCCGCAGTTGGGGACGCGTCTTATGTCAGAAAAAGTAGCTGGTGGCAGCAGAGAAAAAGGCTGCGTCTGAGAAATAACTGCAGTCCCCTCTGACAGACAGTTGAATGATGTCCAAGATGGCTCACTCACATAGCTGCTGGCTGCCAGTCTAGCTGGGACTGTCAACGAGTGCCATAGTTCTCTTTCATGTGACCTCTCCATGTGGCTTGGGCTTCGCAAAACATGATGACTGGTTCAAAAGGGGAATGTGCCAAGACTGGGGAAGAAGCAGCTCTGGATCTCTTACATAGGGCCTTGCTTCAGAAGTTATATAGCATCACTTCTGCCACATTCTATTGCTCAAAGCAATGCCAGTCCCAATTCAAGGGGAGAGGAATAGACTCCACCATTCCATAGGAAGAATTGCAAAGAATTTGCAGCCATCTTTAATCCACCATGTTAGTTTTGTGACTTAAGTGGTCCTAAGACTTTTTTATTTGTTTATTTATTCTAATTTTATTTTGTATTTTATTTCTAGTTATGCAAACATTTTCATTGTAGCATTTATCCAAATCTGGCAACCTTTATTCATTTGTTCATTCTTTGAATGTCTACAGCACTGAAAGTGGGCACTGCGCAGAAAGATTATTTTTTGTCTCATTGCATTCTCTAGTTTTTTACGCGTATTTAGACTTTTCATCTCCATGATAAACCCCTAGAGACCAAGGACAATATTCGAGGCACTGCTTTGAGTTCCTCCTGGGACTGAGAGGAATGCTAACTAGTGGATCGGTTACATGATGAAATTGCACTAATAGGGGATCTTTTGATTGGACGTTTCTAATCTCAATATTCAGAACACTTCAAGCAAATTTTTAGGTATAGTTTAGGCAGCAGTGAAGTTCACCTTTGTTTGAAAGTCCCTCCTTCTTAATACAGGTTAATCATTTCAACAACATCACAGGGAAGAACGTTCAGTACCTGAGGACAAAGCAAGTGAGCTCAAGAACTTCACAAGTTCTCATTTGTTTCACGGTTGACAGGTCACCACGGCTCACTTAAAAGGGGAGGAAATGACCCATAGTTTTTTCTAACAAAAATTTTTGGAACACTTTGAGGCCTTCCTCTTTTGAGTGCTTTTGATAAGAAATATCTTATTGAATTTTCCATTTATCTACAAAAGCAATATAGAGTCAGTGCCCCAAGCAAACAACACAGAGACATTAAAGGAAAAACCGAAGAAAATAACTCATTCCTGCCCCTTCCTAGATAACTGGTGCCAACACTTTGAAGTATACTTTTTTTTTGATGCTCAAACATATCAAAACATGTTTATTCACATATAGTTTTGCTTTTGTTTCCTTTTTTTATCATTTAATGGTTAATTTATTTTTTTCCTCTTTTTTAATTAATTAATTTTTTATATTACTATATATAATACAGTCCTTGTTGGTTATCTATTTTAAATATAGCAGTGTGTACATATCAATCCCAAACTCCCAATCTATCCTTCCCCCCAGGTAACCATAAGTTCATTCTCTAAGCTAAGACTTTTTTTTAAAAAGTTGAAGTACTGTTGATTTACAATGTTGTGTTAGTGTCTGGTGTACAGCAAAGTGATTTCAGTTATATATATTCTTTTTCATATTCTTTTCCATTATGGTTTATCACAAGATATTGAATATAGTTCCCTGTGCTATACTGTAGGACCTTGTTGCTTATCCATTCTATATATAATAGTTTGCATCCGCTAGTCCCAAACTCTCAGTCAATCCCTCCGTGGACCTCCCTCCCACTTGGCAAGCATAAGTCTGTACTCTATGTCTGTGAGTCTGTTTCTGTTTCATAGATAAAGTAGATAAGTTCATTTGTGCCGTATTTTAGATTCCACATATAAGTGATATCATATGGTATTTGTCTTTCTCTGTCTGACTTACTTCACTTAGTATGGTAATCTCTAGGTCCATCCATGTAGCTGCCAATGGCATTATTTCATTCTTTTATATGGCTGAGTAATATTCCATTGTATATATATACCACATGTTTCTCCATTCATCTCTCAATGGACATTTAGGTTGTTTTCATGTTAAGACTTTTTATTAAGGACTAGAAAAATTGTGGGGTTTTAGGAGGAAGCAAAGAAAGAACTTTCCATTGAACAAGTTTTAAAGATCAGTGGGAGGAAAAAAGTAAAGTTACATTCTGTATATTACTCATTATATTTATTTAATTTCTCAGTTATGATCATAAAATTAAACAGAAAATAATATAGCACTGAAATACATAAAGCAAAATACAGGAAACTTTTGATAGAAAAAATTCATAAAGGGGAAATATTTAATCCAAATTGTTTTTAAAAATTTATTTTATAATGAAAATTTTCAATCACTTAAAAAAGTAAACAGAAGGGGCTTCCCTGGTGGCGCAGTGGTTGAGAGTCCGCTTGCCGATGCAAGGGACACAGGTTTGTGCCCCGGTCCGGGAAGATCCCACATGCCTCGGAGCAGCTGGGCCCGTGAGCCATGGCCACTGAGCCTGCACATCCAGAGCCTGTGCTCCGCAACGGGAGAGGCCACAACAGTGAGAGGCCCGCATATCACACACACAAAAATAAGTAAACAGAAAATTATAATGAATTCCAACATGCCTTTCACTATGCTTAAACAATTATCAGCTCAGAGCCAGTATTTTTTCACCTATACCCCAACCCACTTCTTCCCTTCCCACATTGTTTCGAAACCAAGCTCGAAGATCATATAATTTCATTCATAAACATTTCAACATGCATTTCTAAAAGATAAGAATGCTTAAAAAATATACACAATGATGGATGTTAACTAGACATTGTGGTGATCATTTTGTCATATATACATATAATGAATCATTATATTGTACATGAAACTAATAGAATGTTATATATCAATTGTATCTCAATAAAAAATTTTTAAAAATACATACCATTAGCACATCTAAAAAAATTAACAAAAATTTCTTAAAAGTAGTTGAACATTTTAATACACCTCTGTTTAATAGATCTAGCAGTCAAAAATAAATAAAATAAAGGATATAGTCCTGCACTGGCCAGTACAGCAAGTAGCAGCCACAAGTATTGGGAATTTGTGCTTACAGTAACTGGGAAACTAATTTTTTAAATTTTATTTAATTTTAATTAATTTACATATAATTTTAAAAATGATACTTGATTCAGTATTGCTGATTTTTAAAGAATGTTTAGATCAACTTGAATGTGTGAATCTACTTTTTCAACTGTAAATTTTATGGAATCTAAATACAGAGCAATTACTGATGACAGTTTAGCATCTGAATTGAGACATGCTGTAAATGTAAAACACACCTTGGATTTTAAAGACCTAGTATGAAAAAAAATGTAAAATATCTCAATATATTTTATACTGACTACATGTTAAAATATTTTAGATGTAGTAAGCTAAATAAAATATGCTAATTAATATTAATTTATCCTATTTTTCTTAACTTTTTTATCATAGCTACTAGAAAATTTAAATCACATATGTTGCTCACAGTATATTCCTATTGGACAGTGCTGATATAAAAAGTCTGAATGGTATGATCAATAAGATCAATTTAATAGATAAATATTGGGCTTCCTTTTTCTGCAAACATTAGCTCTTCTATTACTCACAGATTATTTTGAAATTAATCATATATGTTCAACAAAAAAAATTTTAATAAATTCCCCAAAGCACAAATTATTCAGAGCACTCTCTAACCAATATTAGTAGCACAACTAGAATCAACAGAAAAACCCAACCTTACAAAAATATACGAATTCTCTCCTAAGTAATTCTTTTGTCAAATATGAAACCAAAATGCAACTGTAAGATATTTAGAAACCAGCAGGAATGAGCATAGTATGCAGCAACCCTATAGGACCTGACAAAGCTGTAATTAGAAGCAAATTCAAAGTAGCAAATGCTTTCATTATTAAACAGGCAAGAATGACAGTAACAGAATGAAGCAGTAAATTCAAAAAGTTAGAAAGCAAAGTAGCTTGAAGGAAACCCAGAGAAAGGAAATACAAAGGTAAAACAGAAAGAAATTGAATTAGAAAAAAGAAAGGATAAGTAAATAGTCTTAGATTTTAAAAAACAACAATAAAATAGATAACATTCCATATAAGGCTTATTAAAAAGGTCTTATAATAAAAAGTGAAAACTCAAATACCCAATATTAGATGCATAAAATAGCCCACATTTACCAACTATTTCCCATGTACCAGGCACTAGCTAAGCACTTTACCTTCTCCAGCTCACCTCCCAGCATCCTTATGAAAGACAGAATACTAATAGCTCTATTTTTCATTTTCTACATTTCAAGAGCCAGGATCAGAGAAGTCAAAGTAACTTATCTAACTAAGCTCATCATAGGAATAAGAAATAGAATGGACACTTAAAACCAGGACCTCTAAACCTTAGGTCCTGCCATTTTAAATCTCTACATGGTACTGAGTAGTGGATAAAATTTCAGATACAGACAATTTTATATTCTGGATGCAACTCAGTGTTAATACATTTGAAAATCCTTATGAAGGGTATGATTCCTGAGTAAAATGTAAATTACCAAACTTGACTCAAGAAATAGATAACCTAAACAAAGCAATAACCATGAAAGAAAAGTTGATTGCCTCCACAAAAAAATGCTGGGCTAAATAATTATAAAAGAACATTTTTTTAAAAAAGACATTTGAGGAATAAATAATTCCCGTGATAAAGAAATCGTTCTAGGACAAGGAACAGAGGAAACTATGGGTTGTGTCATAATTCAGTTTTAAAGCAATTCAGACAAAAAGTTAAAAAAAAATAGATAATGTTTTCTTATATAGAGACAAAAATTTTAAACAAAACTTCAGTAAATAAGCCAAGCAGTATATAAAATGCCAAATGATGTTATGTCAGAAATGTAAGGAAGGTTTAATATAAAACTTCTCATAAAATTCACATCAATATCTGTCCTCTCGACAGTTTTGAAAAAATTTAATAAACTCTAATGTCCATTTCTGATTTATTTAAATATAAAGTTTGATTTAGAAAACATACTTTCTTTTCATGATATAGAACATCTGTCTCAACATCCAACATCTAACAGGTATAAATAAGAATTAATATCATGCTTAAAAGTTAAACACCAAAAGCATTCCCATCAAAATCAGAAACAAGACAAAGATTCAGGTTACCACCGCAATTAGTTACCATGATTCCAAAAGTTTTAGCCATTTCTGAATAAAGTGCAAAGAAATATCATTCACAATAGCAACAATGCCATTAGCTACCCAGAAATAAGCCTAGAAAGATATGTGGAAAAAGGGGGAAATCAAAATTATATGCAATGTAACCTTTATTAAAGAAAAAGTGCATAGATAACAGGCAACTTTTTTATTATACCTTCCTAAACTTTCCATTTAGCATAAACTGTATGGTCATAAAAAGATAAACCGCAGCAAGAAAATTAAAAAATCCCTAGAATTGGAGTTGAAAATATGATGAGTTTGCAATGTCAGGAGAGAGAGGCAAGTTGGGAAAGGGATAGAGTGGGAACCAAGGTGCATACCCTCCTGTCCCCAAGACTCTTTAGGAAATACTACTTCCTGGAATATGTCTCTGTTCATCCAGACCTGAGTGTGACATTCAGAGCTGCATGATTGGGGTTCAAATTCCTGTGAGTCAAGCTGAAACTTGCTGGCAATTAGATGGCTGTAAAAGACACCAGAGGGCAAGCAGGCTGTGTGATAAAATTTTTCCACCTGGTTAAAGTTCTCTAATCCCAGATAGTGTGCAGACTGGGCTTCTGGGGCCCTAGGGCTTCTAATGGCCCAACTATTCTCAATGAGTGCCTGGCCCCAGCCTAGGGCAGGAATGAGTCTTTGCTGGCCAACTTTACTTTTCACCTCCTCTTTCCAAGGGCCCACCTGGAGAGAGGGAGAAGTAAGGTGTATGTGTGTGTGTGTGTGTGTGTGTGTGTGTTTTGGGGGTGTGTGTGTTGATACACAGGTGTCACTATATTCTCCAGACATTTCCTTTAAAATTCACCCTCAGTCCAGGATAACAGGAATTCTGGTTCATTCCTGTTAAGTTCTATGGATCGCCAGCAGTGCTTACATCTTTGGTTGTGACTGGTCACCTTTCCTGCCAAATTGCACCTTCTGTCTCCTGCCCATAGCTCCAGGTCATGCTACTACTTCCTTACTTGCTGTCAACTTTACCCTTTCCTTCCCACTCGCAAAGCACCAAGACTGTTAAAGTCACAGGCTTTCCTAAAACCTTGAAAATGTCACAGTGCGCACAACGCAAAAAGGAAAACTTTCATCTCAACTCAGTCTGTGAGCCTCATTTGGTCACCTGTCTGGCTTGTTCCCTGGCCTAGCTCCCTGGTGCTCTTCAAGCTCTTTCCTCTCAGATCGCAGCCTCCTTTCAATGTCCCCTCCTCTGTCCAGGCCCAGGGACCTCCAAACTCCCTGCATCTCGGGTGTCCACAGAGGAAGCCCCAAATCAGTGAGCACCCAGGAAAGCCAAGGCAGGCACAGTGACCCTGGGCTCTGCAGGACGGTGGGGCTCTTCCTTCAAAAATGCAGATGTCCAGGCCAGGCCGTGGCGTGAGCCCTGGAGAGGTTCTCCTCCACCTAAAGCAGCCCCCCCATCGTGCCGTCTCCAGGATGACTTCTGTGGGCCACTTGTTCCTGGAGGGCTTGCAACTTCACAGAACCTGTTAAAATGCAGAACCCCAGGCCCCATCCCAGACACTGCAGCTCAGGAGATGGAGGGCCAGGAGTCTGCATTTCGAGAAAATATCCCAAGTGATTCTGATGCTGGTAATTCTCAAATCATACTTGGAGAGACTCTGCCCTCAGCAAAGGGCAAAAATTAAGATGCTTTTTCCTTTTTGGGTATGTGGCATGAGTGATCTTAGTTCCCAGACCAGGGATCAAACCCATGACCCCTGCAGTGGAAGCATGGATTCTTAACCACTGGGCTGCCAGGGAAGTCCCAAGATGCTTTTTCATACAGTTTGTCAAGCTTTCTCTTTTTCTCTCCCTGTCTCCCTCCCTCCCTTCTTCCTTCCTTCCTTCCTTCCTCCCTCCCTCCCTTCCTTCCTTCTTTTCCTTCCTTCCTCCCTTCCTTCCTCCCTCCCTCCCTCCCTCCCTTCCTTCCTTCCTTCCTTCCTTCCTCCCTTCCTCCCTCCCTTCCTTCCTTCTTTTCCTTCCTTCCTTCCTTCCTTCCTTCCTCCTTCTCCTTTTTCCTACACTCACAGAAACGCTAACAGTCATTTCTGGGTTGTAAGAGACATTTATAAAGAAAATTATATGTATTATATATTTATTTATAGTTATATATATTCATTATATATGAATATATAAGAAAACAGAAATGCTTGTATTTATATTTTTTGGCCTTTTCCCAATTTTTTGAACTTATTTGGTCACTAGGAAAAATATATAATAAAGAAAAGAAAAACTTGAATGACTCTTAGGAAGTGTGTCAACTGGGAAACTGGATTTGACCCTGGAGTCTCTCCTTGCTCAAGAACAAGTCTTCATCTCCTAATATCTAAGTAACCAGGGGGTTGTTCCTGGGACTCCAAAGAAACCTCCCAAGTGACTGTGTGTACTGCCAGGGCAGGAAGTTCCTGTGGCTTGGGCCTGCTGACCTCTAAGCCTGGAAAGGAAAAATGTACTGGGGGTTAAATATCACCTGCCTCAGGTCTGCAGGGTACTACCCCTCTCCACCTCCCACCCTCCCGCCTCATGAGACTGTCCCCTGCAGCTCTGAGGCAGCTTGGTGAGTTTGATCCCACTCTGCCCCTCTCTTAGCTTGAAGGCAAGACTCTGATCATCAGTACTCTCTCCTGTGAAGCCAGCAAAGGGAGCAATCACCTTTTCTTTGCGAGAGGGTTGGGAGAATTAAATGCAAATGCTTGTGAAAATGCTTTGCGCATGGTGCCCAGCAGTCACTCCTGCAGCCCTCGGTGCTTTCCACAGAACCTTAGTAACTTCTGCTGTGCATCGGGATGCCCTGGACGTGGGCCTTACACACAGTGAAGGCACATTCCTGCTTTCAAGGCACTTCAGCTGCCCAGGGAGAGAAACTGACACTTAGACAAAGCCAGCATGTGAGTTTTGCTAGGACAGGAGGAATCAAGCCAATCTCAGAGCAAATTCTAACCTTCCTTAAGACCTGTGACCCGAGGCAAGTTATTTGGCCTCCGTGGGCTGCTATCTCAGAAATTTGAAGACATCTGTTTCACAGGGTGGTTCTAAGGATTAAAATGCGATGGATCGCTGCAAGCCTCAGGAATTAGCATCTCTCCTTTAGAACACTTGCTCCATCTCCCTGCAACTTCTACATTGATTTCATTAACGTTGCCACCCACTTTTTCTTCCTAAGCATCAATATTTGTGAAATCATGGTTTTGATGTGTGAGTCCTATTTTTTCTTCTTATGAACATTAAAACAAATGCATAGCTGTAAAAATCCAAGTCCACCTAACAAATTTTCATGTGCCTGCTGGGGCATAAATACCACACTTAGGTAGGGAAATACAGATATTCTTGGATATTCTTAATTATGTTGCTTCTCGAGAGGCTTAAATACACGCAATTTTGTTGATTTGGAGAAGCATAGAGTAGGTGAGAGGACCCGATGCCTTAGGGCTGGGGCAGGGGGAGGCGGAAGGCTCCCCAGAGGGGTGACATCTGAACACTGCAAGGAAGCTGGAGCTACCTGTCATCAGACAGTTGAAAGGACTTGAGGAAGGGAGGAGGAGCTAAAAGAGGTGCTTTCTTAGAAAAGGGAGACAAAGGCTAGGAGCAGAACAGGACATTAGAACATTTTCGAGGAATTGCCTGCAGGGTAGCAGGTTGGGCTATAAGTGGAAGCGTGTGAGAGATGAGCTTGGAAGCGTAGATAAGCTGGCTCAGATAAAGATAAAGAAGGGCATGCGTGCTCTGAGGAATTTGGACTTGAGATAGGGTGAAACCCTGAGGAGTCACATGTTTCCATTTACAGCCTAAGAAGATCTCAGAATTATTTAGAGTAGCTCAAGATGGAAGGTCCAAGAGGCTGCCTGTTAAATCTGTAGAAACACCTCTCACACCTCCCGTTTCTCATCCCTTCATTCGCTAACTGGGGCTTTCACATAAATCACATGGAACTATTTATTTCAGCAGAAATGAGCACTTTGTTTCTGAGGTCAGCTTCTACTGTCCCCAAAAGCTGTGGCTGTTAGAATTGTCATGCACCCACCTAGTCGTGAAAGCCACAAACCTGGGAGCTGTCTTCAGTTCCCTCCTCTGCTTCGCCTTCCACAGCCAGGCTCAGTAGCCTGACAATTTCCCCTTTGCGATACGGATCAAATCCTGTGCCCCCTCTGCCTTCCACTGCCCCTGAAGTTCATACCTTCTTCATCTCTCACTTCAGTGCTTTGTAATGGTCTCCAAACCATCTCACTGCTGGTTACATCTGGGTTCCTCCATGTAGGTAGCGTCAAGATCCTAAGCAAATTCCTTAATCTTATAGGTCTCTGTTTCTTCATCTGTCACATGGGGATGATGTATTCATATACCGATCTGTCTCACAGGGTTGCTGTGAGGATTATGTAAGCTACCGAGTGTCAAGCATTTCCTATACTGCATGGTACCTAGAAGTTCAATAAGGATTTGGCATTATTCTTATATCCCTCTCCCATTCTGTAATCTATGGCTACCTTAAAAACCCAAACTCTAGGGCCTCCCTGGTGGCACAGTGGTTGAGAGTCTGCCTGCCGATGCAGGGGACACGGGTTCGTGCCCCGTTCCGGGAAGATCCCACATGCCGCGGAGCGGCTGGGCCCGTGAGCCATGGCCGCTGAGCCTGTGCGTCCGGAGCCTGTGCTCCGCAGCGGGAGAGGCCACAGCAGGGAAAGGCCCGCGTACCGCAAAAAAAAAAAAAAAAAAAAAACCCAAACTCTATACATGAATAAATTGGCCTTCTGGTGTTAGTCACCAGCCTCCTGGACAGGGTTCATGGAGTCCCTGAGACTCATAGCTGCTCTCTGTGTGAGATGACCAAGCCCTGCAGGGATCAACTGGGACGAGGCTGGGGTGAGGCGAGAGAAGCACGTGGGGTGCAAATTGAAGGAGGCGCTAACTCTCAGGGTCGTACAAGTGCTCCCTTAAATTCTGTGCCCTAGTTCCAAAGGGGGGTTTACAACTTGCTTTGTTTTCCTCTAGTTGAGTGATCCTCTACAGAGAACCACACTCTCCAGCCATGGGTACTACGCAAGCAAGCTCCAGTGCAGCCTTCCAGGTACTCTGAGACCCGAGGGGGTAGAAGGAAGAGGGAGAGCCCAGGGGAGGCTTAGGGCTACAGTGACATCGGTGAGGGCAGTGCCAGGAGGAGATGAGTGTCTGTGTCCCAGGCACCCGGACTGCCCAGGGATAGGGATTTGCCATCAACCCTGAGCAGCCACAGGCTGCCTAGCAGGCTGGTACGTTTCATTATTAAAGTGTGATCTGTAGTTTCTCCCACCCCCAGCTCAGCGAGGGAGCAATGCCCCTGCCTCCCTCTTGGTTGGTCCTGGTCCTAAGCAACTAAAGCGGGTGCTGATTAGCTGAGGTCAGCTTTATATTGCCGATTATCCAGGCAACTCTGGATCCATTGGGGTGTTGGTGCGGAGGAGGAGGAGGGCGGGGCTGAGGGCAGGAACGAGACATCATCCTATGAAGAGGTGATCCGGGCAGACACATCTGTCTTGACTCCGCACACTCAGCACGAGCAGAAGCCGCCAGGTGTTGCGGTGGGCGTGGGGCAGGGGCGAGGTGGAAGTAGAGGACAGGGAGAGGTCTCAGATTTCCCATGCATCTGTCCTGCCCAATATTTTAGAACTCCTTTCAAATCAGCAAGTGAACGTAGCGAAGTGAGACAACATCACGCTGGTCCCAGTCTGGTGCTTGCAAATTAATGCATCGTGAAAGGAATCGAGGATGTTGCCAAGGCCAATTAGAAAGTCAGCGGTGCTGGGAATACCAGTCGGCAGGGTGTGCAGCCCACTGCCCCTCCCCCCGCCCCACACCCCAAGAGGGTTTTCCCTTTGCCCCGTGGTTCTTTCTTCCTCTTCCTCCTTCACCCGGGTCCCCCTCCAACCGGCTTGGCTCAGAAGGAAGCTTATACATTTGGGTAAATGCCAGACTGGGTTTGAATTCTGGATCTACCACTGACCATCGGTGAGGTATTGGTCAAGTTGTTTAATCTCTTTGAGCCTCAGTTTCCCCAGCTGCTGTATACCCACCCAGAAGATGGAAGGATGAATGTGGTAGTGTCTGCAAAGTACCTGACAGTAGTTTCCACTGATGCTAGTTAACACTCAGGTTAGTTCTCTCCCACCTTTTCTTCAAATGCAGAGTTGTTGATTTTTTATAATCTTAACAGGAAGAAATTTTTGTGTTAGGACTTTTGAGGAAGCTTTCTAGTGGGTTCCTTAAGCAAGAATTATTAATAATGATGATAGAAAACATGTATGGAGTATTTCCCATGCTCACGGTTCTGTCCTCAGTACTTTACAAGGACTAACTCATTCATTCCCCCACCAGCTCTGTGAAGCAGGAACTACTGTCATCCTTATTTTTATAGACCAAGAGAAATACCCTCGTCCCCTAGAGAGTGGGCTCACCTATCTACTCCTGCTGGATTGTTTGTTTGTTGAAGAATGGCTTTGGACCTCTCATGATTTTAAAAAATAATAATTTATTGAGGCAAAATTCCTATAACACAAAATTAACCATTTTAAGATGAACAAATCAGTAGCATTTAGCACATTCAGAATGTTGTGCACCCACCACCTCTGTCTAGTTCCAAAACATTTCCATCACTCCAAAGTAAAACGCCTTATCCCTCCCCCAGTCCCTGGCTACCACCCATCTATGTTCTGCCTCTGTCGATTTATCTATTCTGGATTATTTCATATAAATGGATCATATAATATGGGACTTTGTTGTTTCTGACTTTTTTTCACAAAGCATAATGCTTTCATAGTTCATCCTCATTGTAGCATGTATCAGTACCTTTTAATGGCTGAATAATTCTCCATTTTATATGCCACATTTTATATACCACAATTTGCTTATCCACTCATTTCTTTTTTATATATATATAAATTAATTAATTAATTTATTTATTTTTGGCTGTGTTGGGTCTTCGTTTCTGCGCGCGGGCTTTCTCCAGTTGCGGCGAGCGGGGGTCACTCGTCATCGCGGTGCACGGGCCTCTCACTGTCGTGGCCTCTCCCGTAGCAGAGCACAGGCTCCGGACTCGCAGGCTCAGTAGTTGTGGCTCACGGGCCCAGCCGCTCCGCGGCATGTGGGATCCTCCAGGACCGGGGCACGAACCCAAGTCCCCTGCATCGGCAGGCAGACTCCCAACCACTGCGCCACCAGGGAAGCCCCCTCCACTCATTTCTTGATGTACATTTGGACTGGTTCCACCTATTGATTATTGTTAAGTCCTGCTGCTACGAACATGCTTGTACATTTACTCATTTGAGTCCCTGCTTTCAATTTTTCAGGATATATACTAATGGGTGGAATTGTGGGATCATACGTTGATTCTATGTTTAAATTTTGAGGAATTATGAAACTGCTCTCTACAGCAGCTGAACTATTTTACATTCCCACCAACAATGTGTGAGGGTTCCAATTCTTCCCACATCCTCATCTACATGTGTTATTTTCCATTTTTTTTTAAATTCTAGTGGGTGTAAAGTGGTAGCTCATTGTGGCTTCAATTTGCATTTCCCTAACGACCAAGCACATCTTTTCATGTGCTTTGTGGGCTCTTTGTATATCTTCTTTGGAAAAATGTCTGTTCAAGTCCTTTGCCCATTTTTTATTTTTATTTATTTATTTATTTTTGCCCATTTTAAAAATTGAGCTGTTTGTCTTTTTGTTGAGTTGTAAGGGTTCTTTATATAATCTGGATACAAAATCTTATCAGATGTATGATTTGCAAATATTTTCTCCCATTCATAGCCTGTCTTTTCACTTTCCTGACGATGGCCTTGGATGCACAAAAGTTTTTAATTTTGATAAAATCCAATTTATCTGTTTTCGTTGTTGTTTTTGCTCTTGGCCTGGTATCACATCTAAAAATCTATTGCCAAATCTAAATTTATGAAGATTTACTCCAGTTTTCTACTCAGAGTTTTACAGTTTTAGCTGTTACATTTAGGTCATGTATCCATTTCGAGTTAGATTTTCCATATAATGTGAGGTAGGAGTTGAGCTTAATTCCTCTGCGTGTGGAAATTCAGTTGCTCCAGTACCAACTGTTGAAGAGACTATTCTTTCCCCATCGAATGGTTTTCCCCTTGTGATTTTAATCTCTGTGGAACAGGCATGAAGACAGTTAAAGAAGAGCAGGCATCTCAAGCCCTGGTCTGGGAACAAGGGGAGCTATCGGAACAGGTTGCTTAGCATATCAAACAAAGGATTGGGAAGAACATTTCTAGAACTATAGCCCTGCCTGTAAGTGGGGGGACTTCTCGCTGTTTATGATTTCATCAAATATGAGTTGACTGACTTTTCAAATTGATTTGATTTATCCAATGCAATGGAAAGAAAAAATGATGCAAACCATTGAGGTTACATCCAAATCCCCAATTCAGAACTCAGTGCAGCTGACATACCAACACGCCAGGCTAACCTTTGTACGGGGAGGCCATGTGATTTCCATCACTTGAGTAATTTACCTCCTCCGCTCACTTTTCTCATACTCCTGAATGTGAAGAACATTATCCTGGTAATGTTCAGGATAAAAGCTGGTAATTACAGTACAGTATTTTACAGCTTTCAAAATGTATTCATATTCTATTGCAGTGAATTATTAACTGAAATAAGATCTCACTGTAATCTGAGAGAGTCAGTGAACTTGAAATTGTAAATAAAACACTTAGGAAGGACTCCACATTTATAATACAGAAACCACAACAGACTTGCTGTTGAACTAAGAGAACGGGAAAAGAGGATTAACGTCTTCTAAGTTTTTACTATATGTTAGATACTCAGACAGATGCACAATCTTTGTTTTCTCATTTAATCCTTGCCACAGCCTGAGAAGCAGATATTCTGATTCTCATTTTACAGATGTAAAAACTGAGACACAAAGAAGTTAATTCTCTTGCCCCAGGCAGATCTCTGAGAAGCGTAAAAGCCAGGATTTTAGCTCAGATCACATGGTCTCAACGTCCACCCACTCTCTTTTAAAGACTGAAAAATCATTGGGAACAAAGTTTAGTTCAATTGTAATAAAAAAATAAAAAGCCAAAAAAGACCCAAGTAATCCAACTGAAGCTTCTCTTGTTCACTTAAGATGATCGAACTGGGATATCATGTTGGCCTCCCATACACTTGACCAGAAGTTTCTAGGAAGCCAGCACCTGTTTGAGAATCATTTGACTCCTTTATTTAAAATTGACAATTTCAAGAGACAGTTTCATCTTTCTCTTTCCCTCAAACAGTTCCCCAAGAGATCTTCTGAGCTGGTTCTAACCTGGACTTGTCAGTTCTTCCTGAGGGTTCTAGCAATTCCAGATTTTAGTTAGTTCTGGGTTCTGAACCTCTAGAGGTCACAGGGCAAGAGAAACATGGACAGGAGTGTCTGGTTACCTAGAGTTACAGAACCGCAGGCCAGCAGGGCAAGCCAGCTGCTGAGCCCTCAAATGTAGCTTTGCTCCTGGAGGCCACAGTTGCTGAGAACCCTCCTGGAAACCCAAGCACCTTAAGCTAAATGGTCAAGCCAGCCCCAACCTGAGGTGCCGAAAACAGCCAGCCACATACAAGTCTTAAACTGTAATTCTTCTGGATCCAACAACTCCACTTCTGTTGATTTATCCCAAGGGAATTAATATGAAAACTACAGATTTGGCGACAAGGTTTTTTTTTCCCCCCCTCAGCATTTATTATAATAAGTCAAATATAATATAAATATCTTGCATGTGGGGATTGAATAAACCAAACAAATATATCCATTTAATGCAATACAGTTCAGCTATTTAAAGTCTGGCAAAGAAAAACTGATTTTTTGACATAGAAAGTTGTTAAGTGAAATCAAGAGCTAAGTCAAAAAGATTACGAAGCAGTATTGTCTGTCGATCTATTATCTCTAGCTCCAAAACCTGAAAATGTAAACCCTACTAGCAACAGGAGAACTCAGCTATAGGAATTATGGACATTTTTGTGCTTTTCCATATTCTCCAGATTTTTCTGTAATTTGCTTGTTACTTTTGTAATTGGTAAAAAATATTATTTAGGCAAAAATTAAAACAGAGCCAGAATCTTGTAGCTCTGTTTGGAGAAGAACATAAAATTTCAGCACTTCAATAGAATTTGCTTTCCAGAGGATGAGCTTTGCAATTTTAAACACATATTTAGTCCATCTCACTGACCAACCTGGATAGCTGAGAGCAGATTATGTCATGGTTGTGATAGTCTGGGGATTCTCTTTCCCTTTTACCTAGGACCACTGACTCCTGTGGGATCAGGCCCCTGTGATTGGCATGTCCCTGAGTAGCTACAGAGCAGGTACTAACCAGCCTAAGAAGTGTGGGAAGGACCTAGTGCCTTGCACACTATTCCTATTCGTTACGTGTTTGTTAGTTGATTGACAGAGCTCCTTGACTCCCTTCAGAGGTCCCTCCAAGAGCCAGGAGGGAGTTCTAACTATAATCTCCACACTCTTTATTAACTTCTTCAAATAATGCATTGCAATAGGTGCAGGAAAAGCATTTGACAAAATTTGACATCCATTTATGATAAAAAAAAAAATCTCAACAAAGTTGGTATGGTGGGAACATACCTCAACATGATAAAGGCAATATATGACAGTCCCAGAGCTAGCATTCATACTGAATGGTGAAAAGCTAAAAGCTTTTCCTCTAAGGTCAGAAACAAGACAGAGATGCCCACTCTTGCCATTTTAATTCAACATAGTATTGGAAAGCCTAGCCACAGCAGTCAGACAAGAAAAAAGAAATAAAAGGCGTGCAAATTGGAAATGAAGAAGTAAAACTGTCACTATTTACAAGTGACATGATATTATATATAGAAAACCCTAATGACTTCATCAAAAAACTCTTAGAACTAATAAACATTCCGTAAAGTTTAAGAATACAAAATCAATATACAAAAATCTGTTTTGTTTCTATACACTAATAATAAACTATTAGAAAGAACAATTAAGAAAATACCATTTACAATTGCATCAAAAAGAATAAAATACCTAGGAGTACATTTAACTGAGGAGGTGAAAGATCTATACTCTGAAAACTATAAAACATTGGTAAAAGAAATTGAAGACAACACAAATAGGTGGAAAGATATTCCATACTCATGTTAAAATGTTTATACTACCTAAAGCAATCTACAGATTCAGTTCAGTCCCTATCACAATACCCATGCATTTCCACAGAAATAAAGTCTCTTCAATAAATTGTGCTGGAAAAACTGGACAGCCATATGTAAAAGAATGAAACCAGACCACTTTCTTATACCATATACAAAAATAAACTCAAAATAGACTAAAGACTTAAATGTAAGACCTGAAACCAAGAAATGTTTAGTAGGAAACATAGGCAGTAAGCTCTTTGACATTGGTCTCAGCAATATGTTTTTGGATCTGTCTCCTCAGGCAAATACTTTTTCTTGTGAAAACTGTAACACATTGATAAAAGAAATTGAAGACGACACAAAAATAAATGGAAAGATATTCCATGCTCAGCGATTGGAAGAATTAATATTGTTAAAATGTCTATACTACCCAAAGCAATCTACAGAGTCAATGCAATTCCTATCAAAATTCCAATGGCATTTTTCACAGAAATAGAACAGATAGTCCTAAAATGCATATGGAACTGCAGTAGACCCTGAATAGTCAAAGCAATCTTGAGAACAAAGAATAAAGAACAAAGCTGGAGACATCAAACTCCCTGACTTCAATTGATGAAGAGAAGAAATTGTGGTATATATTGATATATACAATGGAATGCTATTCATCCATAAAAAAGAATGAAATCTGGTCACTTACAACAACATGGATCGACCTTGAGGGCATTGTGCTGAAATAAGTGAAATAAGTCAGGCAGAGAAAGACAAATACCATGTGATCTCACTCATATGTGGGACCTAAGAAACAAACAAAAACCAAGCTCATAGATAAAAAGAACAGATTGATGGTTTCCAGAATCAGGAAATGGGAGTTATGTGAAATGGGTTAAGGAGGTCAAAAAGTACATTACAATTGTAAAATAAATAAGTCAAAGGGATGTAATGTGCAGCGTGGTGACGATAGTTAGTAAGATTGTACTGTATTTTTGAAAGTTGCTGAGAGAGCAGATCTTAAAAGTTCTTGTCACAAGAAAAAACATTTTGTTTAATTTAGTTTTAATTATGCATGGGGATGATTGTTAATTAGACTCATTGCGGTGATCATTTTGCAATATACACCAATATCAAATCATGAAAAAAATTTAGAAGAGAATTAAGTATAACAGCAGTTAAAAAAAATAAAGATGAGGCATTTTCTTTTTTATGCTATTTGTTTTCATACTTGGCATTCTAGGGCTGGTGGTGTTGGTTTGGGGTTACTAAGCCTCATACTCCTGAAAAGTCATACAGGAGAGTGAGTCTACTAGCTCTGGAGTATGTGAGAACAGCAACCACACAACGCGGGATTTGGAGGTGGGCAGGCACACACTCACATCACACTCCGCATCCAGCCTGCAAAGTAATCTTGGGCAAATTACTCATCTATCCAAGTCTTGGTTTTCTGCATTTTAAAAACAGGAATAATAATCCTCACTTGGCAGGATTGCTGTGAGCCCTAAGTGAGATTGAAAATACGTGACCCAATCTGTGTCACAAATCATCTGTTCTGTAAGTGTCTCTTTCCCTCCTGGCCTTTATTAGAGTTTTCAGCATAAGTAAGTGTGTGGTATTTTAAGATTTTTAAAATTCATTCTCCAAAGCTAGACTGATGGGGTGTGAATCCCAGCTCTGCCGTCTACTAACTGGATGACGTTGGGCAAGTTAATTTCTCAGTGCCTCTGTTTCTTTATCTATAAAATGGGAATAGGGACTTCCCCGGCGGTCCAGTGGTTAAGACTTTGCCTTCCAATGCAGAGGCTGCAGGTTTGATCCCCGGTCAGGGAACTAAGATCCCACATGCCTCGCAACCAAAAAACCAAAATACGAAACAGAAACAATATTGTAACAAATTCAATAGACTTTAAAAATAGTCCACGTCAAAAAAAAAAATCTTTAGGAAAAAAATGGGAATAAACCAACCTAATAGGGTTTTTCTGACAATCAAATGAGTTAAAATATGTAACATCCTTAGAACAGAGCTTGGCTATATAAATGGTAACTATAAGGTTGGCCAAAAAGTTCGTTCGGATTTCTCTGTAAGATAGTACAGAAAAACTGGAACGAACTTTTTGGCCAACCCAATATTATTACATTATCATTACTGTTATTATTATCATTTATGTTCTCACTCTTTATGCAAGAAAAAAAGGCACAGTTTACACACAATATCCACAAAACAATAATATGTCAAATAACAGATGTAACAAAAGATTTGTTAAACCTTTAGGATAAAACTTCATTGAGAGCCTTAAAAGAAGATGATGATGAATAAATGATGAATACCACGTTCATGGATTGGAAGACTCAATATCATAAATACCTCAAGTCTCCAATAATTAATCTGTACGCAAACCTGACTTTAAAATTCTTTTGGAAGAGCAAAGGGACAAAAAGGAGTTAAGGCAATTTTGAAGAAAAACAAAGAGGAGTGACTTGCCTTACCAGTTAAACACCAAGATTTACTACTGAGTATAGCAATAAAGCAGTTTGGTATTAAAGCAAGTAGACGTGACTCTCTTCCATTGTCTTAAAAAACAAAATGCACTGAGATATTTATCCTGTCAGTTCTTGGGGTGGTTAGGTGAGGTCTGGGGCAGCCTTTTCCAAATACTCCAATGTGCTGTATGAAGATGATCATTTTCTTTGTGTTCATAATGTGAAAAGCTTACAAAGCACTGGAATAGACCAGTGGACTAGAAAAGAGAACTCAAAGAGATTCTCATATACATGGAAATTTTATCATGTCCAAAAGTAGTGTCATTACTAATCTCTTAGGACTGAAAGGATTATTCAAGAAATGGTACAGCTAGTTTTATATATATATTTCATATATATGTATATATATGAAAAAATTTTTGTTTTTCTACCTCACACCATAAGCAATAACCAATTTCACATGAATTGAAGATTAAAATATAAAAAAGAAAAATAGTACAAAGTTTTAAAAGAAAATTTAGGAGAATATTTTGATACCATGAGATCAGAGAAGAACTTAGCAGAAGCAGAGAAAGCACAAACTATAAAATAAAGTACTAATAAATTTGACTATAGACATGACCAAAACAACCAGGAGTATAGTCAGATGACCAATGAACCATCTGGAAAAAAATTTACAACTTACATCACAAAGAGCTAACGTCACTAATAAATTAAAAACCCTCTTGCAAATTAATAAATTATAATTTCATATGAACAGACAGATCACAGAAAAGTATACGTAAGTGGTCTTTTAAAAACCTAAAAATATTTTATTTCTGTGCCAGGAGTTCAACTTCACTAATAGTAGCAGAAATGCAAATTAAATCCACATTGAGATACTACTTTTTACCTGTTAGGATGGTAAAAGTCCAGAAGTCTAATTTATGGTAACATCCATGGTGTAGGAAACACACCCTCTTACAACACTGTGGGGTATAAATTTTTACAACCCCTAAGGAGGGAATTTGGCACTATCTATTAATTACAGTCTCATATATCCTTTGATCATGCATTTCCATATCTAGGAATTTGTCCCTTAGACATTTGCACAGATGTGTGTAATGATAAAAGAACAAGGTTACTCAGGGCAACATTGTTTGGAAGAGCAAAAGATGGGAAACAACCCAATATTAATCGGTAAGTGGTTAAATGTAAATTACAGTACATTCATACTACTGAGTATTATGGAGCTGTAGAATGAGAAAAATCTTTAGTGTAGTACTGATACGGAATAATCTCCAAGATATACAGTAAAGGAGAAAAACCCCTCAAGATGTGTAATTGTATATACAGTATGTTAATATTTGGGCTGGGGACTTCCCTGGTGGTCCAGTGGTTAAGACTCCAGGCTTCTACTGCAGGGGGCGTGGGTTTGAGCCCTGGTTGGAGAACCAAGATCCCCACTTGCCACATGGTGCAGCCAAAAAAACCCCAGAAGAACAATATTTGGGTTAAAAGGTAAAAGAGACAATTTATCTTTTGCTTTTTTATGTGCATAAAATAATTTTGTAAGGATATTGAAGGAAATTGGGTGACTAAGGAAGGAAGAGCCAGAGAAGAGAGACATCACTATATGTTCTTCTGTACCTCTTGGATTTTGAGCAATGTGCATGAAATGAAAGGTTTATTTACTCATTTGTTTGTTTGTTTATTTATTTACTTACTTATTTAGGCCGTACTGAACAACTTGCAAGATCTTAGTTCCCTGACCAGGGCTTGAACCCAGGCTATCGCAGTGAAAGCACTGAGTCCTAACCACTGGACCGCCAGGGAATTCCCATATTTATATTTAGCAATTAACTATTAATACATTGAAATTTAAAAATTTTATACAATTAAAGACATCATAAATATATGAAAGGATAAATCACATACTAGGAGGCTGTCTTTTCAACAGATGTTACTAACAAAAGATTAGTACCCAGAGTTCCAGTTCAATAAGAAAAAGACAAACAAGTCAATATTAAAATGGACAGAAGATAAGATGAAAACATTCACAGAAAAAGAAACATGACTGGTCAATTAACATCCTTAAAAGACATGTATTCTAACAATTAGAAAATTGTAAATTCAAATAAATTGCCATTTACTGCCATGAGGTTGGAAAATATTAAAAATTCCAACCACCCCAAATGTTGGTGAGGATACAGGATATGTAGAACTCTCAGGCCTGCTGGTGGGAGTGTAAATGGCTGTTAACACATTAGACGGCTACACAGCTCTAAAGTAGAAAATATGCATACCGTTTGACACAGTAATTGCACTTTTTCGTACGTATCTGTATCGTAGAAAACTTCTAGCACTTGTTTATGAAGAGACACATGCAGAAAATAGTAATTGACATACTGTTGGTACCAAAAAAAAAACAACAGGACAATGGATAACTAATGGTATAGTTACAAAATGAAATATTACATACCAATATTCCAGTTCTAATATTCCTATATATATGTATATATGTACATATTTAGATATACATACATATATATCAACATGGATAAATCTCAAACACACGAGGTGGAATGAAAAGCCAATTTTAGAAAGATACTATTTAAATAAAATTTTAAAACATTCCAAATGATTCTATATAATGTTTGTCCTTATTTACATATACAGCAAGTCTTAAAAGTACACTGGAATTAGAAATTCTAAATTCAAATAGTGGTTCCCCCTGGGCATAGGGGGAGGGCATAGGGAGAGGGAGGGGTACCTGTGGGATGGTTTCCATGTCTGCCATATTTTGGTTTTTGTTTAAAGTCTCTCATTGAAAGAAAAAAAAGAAAAAGGTAACATTTTATAAAACTGGTTGGTTGTACCTGACTATTATTTTCTGTACATTTTAATGTCTGAAATAGTTCATTAAAATAAAAAAGAACCCAGAGATTTAGCATAGAGCACTAAAGAGCACAGATTTTTCTGGTTAGGGTTGATGTCCCATCTCTATCATTTGTAAGCACTGTGACCCTGGAAAGTCTCATAATCTCTTTAAATCTCATTTTCTCCAGCTGCAAAATGGGGATAATTAGAACAGTTATAAGATGGGGTAAGATAAAGATTGAACAAGGTTATGAATGAATAATCCTGGTACACAGTAGGTGCTTAGTAAATATTAACCAATATTACCATCGTCTCCATTTGACTAGGGGAAGGGCATTCTTGAGTCACTTTGACTCTTCATTTCTTAACTCTAGAAAGTGAGATTTTGTGCATTAGATCCCAAGAACTTATTCCTCTTCTAACTGCCAGTTTGTACCCTTTGACCCACATCCCCCCAATTCCCATACCTGCAGCCCCTGGTAACCACACCTCTACTCTCTGTTTCTATGAGTTTGGCTTTTTTAGATTCCACATGTGAGATCATACAGTATTTGTTTTTCTCTGTCGACTTATTTAGCATAATGCCCTCAAGTTTCATCCAATAAAAATGGTCAGGGCTTCCCTGGTGGCGCAGTGGTTGGGAGTCCGCCTGCCGATGCAGGGGACGCAGGTTCGTGCCGCGGTCCGGGAAGATCCCACATGCCGCGGAGCGGCTGGGCCCGTGAGCCATGGCCACTGGGCCTGCGCGTCCGAAGCCTGCGCTCCGCGGCAGAAGAGGCTGCAGCAGTGAGAGGCCCGCATACCGCAAAAAAGAAAAAAAGGTCAGATTTTCTTCTTTCTCATGGCTGAATAATATCCCATGATATATTTATACCATGTCTTCTTTAATTCATCCATTGATGGACACTTAGGTTGCTTCCATATCTTGGCTATTGTAAATAAAGTGACAACAAACATGAGAGTGCAGACATCTTTTCGAGATCTTGCTTTCATTTCCTTTGGATGAATACCCAGAAATGGGATTGCTGGATCACATGGTAGTTCTATTTAAAATTTTTAACAATACTGTATTATACACTTGAAAGTGACTTAAATGTTCGCACACAAAAAAGAAATAATTATGTGATGTGATGGAAGTGTTAGCTAACTCTGTGGTAGTAATCATATAGCAACATATAACTATCAAATCAACATGCTGTACACCTTAAACTTCACAATGTTATGTGTGTCAATTATAGCTCAACTTAAAAGAAAAAAGGAAGTGAGATTTTGGTCTCCTGTCTCGATGAAACGTAACTGAAAATAAGGAGATAACCTTGGAACAATTTTTTTTTTAAGTCTGCCTTTAACAGAAGCTTAAGTTTTGACAAAAGCTGCTAATTAAGTCTACAAGGAAGATACAGTACTGATTAAATCAGCTGTACCTGCTAGTGGACGATCCTCCGAAATAAATGAAGAGCTATCAAATTCTTCCAGCACTGTGGGGCTGCAGTTAAACGCTCAGCTCTTTTGGGCTCGTTCTCATGTAATCTGCCAGGATACCCATAGTGGCACTTACTGCAGACTTCTTGGTAGGAAAATAGGGAAAAAATACCTGAGCAGTCCTTCTATGATTATTCACTGTGCTCCTTCTGAGTACCATCATTGTACAGGGGCTAGGAGTGACCCTGAAGTGCCCCTGCTTTAATAACTGAATCATCCCACTGGGGAAACAAAGCAAATACCAGAGCACAAATGCCTGAACAATGTGACAAAAGTATGTGATTAATTGCTTCATTGAGTGGTAAACACAACAAGCCTGGGGAATTCACACAAGGGGGCAGTGGATGAAGGCTGCAAGAAACAGCTCCAGCTTTGGTGTCAAGACAAATGGAAGTTGAAAGCAAGCCCCCTCCCACCTCCACAGGAGGCGTGCTCTTCCTTACCTTCATGGTTACCCATATGACTTGCATTAGCTAATGGGATGTTAGCGGAGGTGATGTGAATGAAGGCTTCAAAATGCTTGCCCAGTTGGGTTTTGAGCCTCTTGTCATGAGATTGTTGGGGAGGATAAACGTCTCCTCTACGCTCTTCACTTCAGTGTATGGGGGCCTGCAGATTAAAGCAATAAAAGACAAAAAGAGAAAAGGCACACACTTTTTTATTAATATTTTACACACTTGAGAATTTACAGAAAAAGAGAAACACAAAGAAGTGGTTAGACTCAGAAGCTCATATACCATTTTAACAAAGGAAAAGGGGGTTGAGGTTTGATGTTTTGTGGGAAGTAACTAAGAAATATATGGGGAAACTAACGGAACATAAGGGTTATTTTAGAAAGATTTTTTTAATGCAGACTCATCTCAGTGCTGACTCTCCATCTCCAGTGAAAAGAGTTGCTCTCCTCTTCCTGGTATGAGAGAGGAGAGGACACCTTCACAAAGGGAAATTTATGCCCTAATTTTGGGCAGAAAACAGAAGGGCAGAGAACTCTTCCTGCATCTTCTGATTCGCAATAACACTTATGTCAAAGTGGTATATTTGGGAGTTGCATATCCTGATCTCATTCAACATGCCCAGTTACCTGCTTACCCCAGATGAATAAAAGACACACGGAGCATGGTTGGACCCACCCTACAGCCTGGAACCAAGCCCAGACTAGATCAGCTGAACCACAGCCAACCTACAGGTGCCTGAACGAGAAATAAATGCTTGTGGCTGTGTGCCACTGAGATTTTACAGTTACTCGTTCCTGAGTATGATTGCAACAGTAGTTTATTCATCTGTAAAATGGGAAAAATGTGTATCTTATTTGCAGTGGTATCATGAGAATTAAGTGAAATATGAACCTAATATCTCACCCTGAGGATACAAATGAGGTCATGTTAATATTGATACCCGACCTGCTCATGAGGACATTCCCTTCCTGGAAGTGGGTCCATAAGTAGACCTTATGTTTCTCAATGTTGGGGTGTGCCCCTTCACTCACCAGCCCCTGGTCCCCACAATTCTACCAGGGTACCACTCTAAGCTCAGGTTCTTCATTATTTATTGGCTCGGGCTGGTCATTTGGTGGAACTGCCGTGGACACTCACCAACAGAGGGTTTGAACTTCATGATGCAGGATGGCTTGGTTCATTTACTTAACAAACGTCTATAGAGTACTGAGCGACATATTTCAGCAGCACACTAAGCCGGATTCATGACTTAGGGTAATGGTGCTGATGAGAAGAATGAGGATAGAAAATACTCTCTCCCTCATACCGGGATTAACATATATACACTATTGATACTATGCATAAAATAGATAACTCGGGCTTCCCTGGTGGCGCAGTTGTTGAGAGTCTGCCTGCCGATGCAGGGGACACGGGTTCGTGCCCTGGTCCGGGAAGATCCCACATGCCGCGGAGCGGCTGGGCCCGTGAGCCGTGGCCGCTGAGCCGACACATCCAGAGCCTGTGCTCCGCAATGGGAGCGGCCACAACAGTGAGAGGCCCGCATACCGCAAAAAAAAAAAAAAAAAAAGATAACTCATGATAACCTACGGTATAGCTCAGGGAAGTCTACTGAATGCTCTGTGGTGACCTAAATGGGAAGGAAATCCAAAAAAGAGGGGATATATGTATTTGTATAGCTGATTCATCTTGCTGTACAGTAGAAACTAACACAACATTGTAAATCAAGTATATTCCAAAAAAAATTAATTAAAAAAAAAAGAAAAGAAAATACTCTCTCCCTCACTTAGTATAAGTCCATTATTGACTCCACAGCCTGCTAGGGCCCCAGAGAGTCAGAACTGAAACAGCTCTTTCAAATGGGAAATATTTCCAGAATGGCGGAGTTGAGATTATTTGTAAACCCAGTCTAGTTCTCCCCAGTAGCCCTGAGGGCCTGTTGCCCAGTCTGGGTCCCTAGGGTCAATTTCCTCCCTGGCTTCTTTAAGGACTTTCTAAGCCATGGCCCTCAATTCTGTTAGGCATGTCTGAGCCCCAGGCATGAACCGCAAATCAAGACATGTTCCCAGAAGACATTCTAGGCTCCATGCAAATCTGAGTTTGCAAATGGTTTCTTGAGAGAGTGGGTATCCTTTGACTACTCCCAGTGGATAGATGGGATCCTACTTGGACCCCTGCTTATAGAAATAATGTCTGGAAAGTACTAGGTGAATGGTAGGTAGACAAGAAGTGTTGGTTCTCTTCTACTTCCTGGAAGAGAGGAAATGCGAGCTGGATTATGGAGCAGCTGGAATGAAAAAGAGAGGGGCCAGATCTCCAGGCCCACTGTGAGGAAAAAAGCCCAATCATTGTACATCAGACCCCGAAGATAGCTCAGCGATGACAGCTAGACCAGTAAAGTGGGCCCAATGGCCTGCTGTTTGCTCGGGCTACACAGCAAGTAGTTCAGGCCAGGTGTCCCTGCTCTGGGCGATTGCAGACCTGTGGACCCAGAAGACATCCTTTAGGAATGAAACTATTTTAAGGTCTCCCAGAATCCCCAAATTTCCTAAAGTCCTAATGAGTACTATTTTTCTTACATTTGTGACTCTTCTTCAAATGTTAACATTATTCATTTAAAACTATTACTGATCTCTGTTAGCTTTAAAAAAAAATATTGAGACTATTTTTTTAGATCAGTTTCAGGTTCACAGCAAAATTGTAGGGAAGATACAGAGATTTCCCATAACTCCCAGCACCCCACACATGCACAGCTTTTCCTATCATCAACATCCCGCACCAGAGTGGTACATTTGTTATAATTGACGAACCTACGTTGACACATCATAATCACCCAAAGTCCAGAGGTTACATTACAGTTTAATCCTAGTGTTGTACATTTGACGAGTTTGGGCAAATGTATAATGACATGTGTCCATCATTATGGTATCATACAGAGGATTTTCACTGCCCTAAAAGCCTCTGTGCTCCCCCTAGTCATCCCTCCCCCCCCCCCGATCTTTTTTACTGTCTTCACAGTTTTGCCTTCTCCAGAATGCCATATAGTTGGAATCATACAATACGTAGCCTTTTCAGATTGGCTTCTTTCACTTAGTAATATGCATTTAAGTTTCTTCCACATCTGTTTATGGCTTTCTAGCTTGTTTATTTTTAGCTCTGAATAATATTCCATTATCTGGATGGACCACAGTTTATACATTCACCTGCTGAGGGGCATCTTGGTTGTTTCCCAGTTTGGGCAGTTGTGAAAAAAGTTGCTATAAATATCTGTATGCAAGTTTTTGTATGGACCAAAGTTTTCAGTTCATTTGGGTGAATACCAAGGAGTGCCATTGCTGGATTATAGGTCAAGAGCATGTTCAATTTTGTAAGAAACCACCACACTGTCTTCCAAAGTGGTGAACCCTTTTGCATTCCCACCAGCAATGAATGAGAGTGCCTGCTTCTCCCGTAGAACCAATACCCTTTCCTGTTCTGTGACCTCTCAGCAAGGAGTTCTGCCTGGCTGAGTGGCTCGGCCACAGGAGGTGGCAAGAAGGGTGAGCCAGACCAGTTAGCACAGATTGACCCAGTACATTTTCTTCCTGGAGTGAATAGAAACTAGAAAATAAGAGCTCTCCTTACAGTGTACCAGCTAGTCTTTGTTCCGAGTCCCCTGTTTCTTTAAGATGACCTACTAGGAGAACGACCCTTGGTGTTTCTAGTGCCTTAGACATACCCTCTAAAGAATCATCTCAATCTGTCTCAGTGACATGTCAAAAGTGTTTGCTACCCTGCAGCTTCTTGGCCTATTGAGGGACCAACTAACATTCTCTGGCTTTCTTTTTGAAAAGTCTCTAGAAGGCATGTCCAGGTCTGTTCAGAGCCTGCCTTTTCTGAGCTTACTCATTGCTGAATTCCCAGGTTGCGCTCACCAACAGGGGCACCACAGCCCAGCAGGAGCTCTCTGTTCCATGTGCCCACCCTCACTTCCAGGCCCTTGCTCACAAGGTTCTCCTCATTTGACATGTCCCCTTCTATCTGCTTGGCCCCAATTCTGCCCATCCCACAAGCGTCAACCCCACCTCTGAGACTACCTGGCATTTACTGGCTACCACTATTGCCCTTGAGCATCGAATGCCTTGAAACATCCCTTGTCTTATCTTGGTAATGGTTTACAAATTTATTACACTCATGTGTGTTGGAAATATGTTTTTTTATTTTGTCTATAATCTAGCCTTCCTTCTGAGTGTGTGTCCTCTGGGTATTGGTGGGTGGCGGGGTAGAGGAGTAGAATCAGGAAACTGTTTATTCCAATGTAATAAACTAATGTTGTGTCATCAGGTAGTTTAGTTTCTTTAGGTAAAACGCCTGCTCTCTCAGAATCCCCCTCCCCCTACACATAGACACACTATTCCTCTGTAAGATGGTATCAATGTTGGAATTTCTGGTGTCAAAAAAATAACTCAGGAGACTGCAAATAAGGAGTTTATTTAGGGTCTTAAGAATTACATTTCAGGAGGCACAGATTTGGGTAACCTGAAACAGTGTTTTGAGGAAGAGAAAGAAGCACTTATAAAAACAAAAAGCCACAAAGTTTTTAAGAGTTGCCTGGTAAGAATTGTGACTGACTCTGACCCTGAATCAGAAAATATTTGTCCTTAAGGAATCACAAAATTGTTTTAAGGTAGAGGTATGAAACATATATAGACTGTCACGAGTTATTTTAGGGTAAAGATTCAATAAGCATCTTGAGTTTCTGGCAGTTTTTCTGGGTCACTTCATCAGGTCAAAAGGTCAGATTCCATCCAGGCTGATGTGCGTAAGTCACACTTCCTTAATGACCTCCCAGCTCCATTTTAGAGAGCTCCTTAGCAATACCGACTCCGTTTTGATTTTCCTTTCACAGTGGGATGCTTGTGGTGATGTGTACAATGTCTTCATACTGTCTAGTCATTGCGCCAGCCTCTGAAGCTAATACCTGCTTCAGGAAACTTGTGGTCGCTTCCCTCATCTTGGGCATTGCTTCCAGACATCCTCTCCAGCTTCCTCTTACTGATGGGCTCCACTTCTGGCTCTCACTGGTGTTTAAAGATTCCCATAGCTGCAGTCCCTGCTAGAGTTCTGACAGCCAGCACCCTCAGCGACTTTCCACATCTTCCCTCTGGGGCACGTAAAACTTTCTGGACACTTTTTTTTTTTTAATGTTACCTTTTATTTGACAATGCTTCCTGTGTAATATAATATACCAAATATGCATCATTAAGTATCTCTCTTTGAGATGCTTCAGGACAATATCGCTTCATTTTCCCTTAATAAAATCCATTTCCTTTCTTCATAACTTTGTTTAGTAGAAACACAAATCTTAGTTTTCTTCTATACTGAAATGTTTCCCTTATTATTTCTAGTAGTTTAATTACATCCACATAATAATTTTTAACCCTTAGAAACCTTAATCTCCAGCAAAAGCCAAGAAGGAAGTAACGGTGAACTGTTGGTCATATTAGCATTTCCTGATTGGCAAGCTTATAAACATATTCCACAACCTCTACAAATGCACATTTTCTCATTGCATAATTTCTTTTCTCAATGTGGTATAAGGTGTTTGTCTGGACACCTTCTAACCACACAGAAAGCTGGCAAGACTCAGGGAAGCCAAACTCAGGCTCTTCCCCTTGGCTACAGCAAACAGAGGCACTGGTTGAGCCCCAGGTATGGTCAGGGGTCATGGCGCCTTCCAATGGAAGCAGGACAGATCTCTCTATGCCCCAGGATTCCCCTGTGTTTAAGTTTGAGGGTCAGTCCTCCTGGGGACTTGAGAGGATATAAAAAAGGAGAACTATGGCATCTGTCTTCCTCCTCTAGACTCTGTTTTTCTCTTCTTTCTTTTCCCCACCACCCTTCAGGCTGGAAGGAGTGGATCTTTCTCTTACTTCCTTTATTATATTCTTTTAACCATAGTATCTAGTTGTCACAAATGGAAGGGATACTGTCTCTACACTACTGATAGAAAAATCTATGAACTAGTCCTCCAAACCTATCCCTTGATATACTAAAGATTGTAGGAAACTGATCTCTAGCAGGCTTAGTTTGCTAGTCAATTATCCTGTTCATCTGAAATCAAATATCTGCTTTCTTCTACCCTCTGGTTGTAAGCTTCAGGGCTCTCTCTGAGGGAGAGGGCTGCAAAGGAACATGAGTTATAGAGGAAATTAAAATATACTGGTTCAATATTTGCAAATATTAACTCAAATTTCATCTTGTTTAACACTTGTGCTTTTATTTAACTTTTTATGTTTGTTGGTCTTGTCTCTACAAGTAAGTAAAATGCTTGTTTTATTCACCAGAGTTTCACACACTGTTATATACAGAGTAAAAGAAAATTAGAAATAAAATTTTACAGCTTCGTTGAGATATAGTTGACATATAATATACTGCACACACTTAAAGAATACAACTTGATGAGTTTTGAAATATATATACACAAGTGAAACCATCAACACAATCAAGATAAGGAATATATCTATCACTCTGAGAAGTTCAAAAAGCATCCTTCCGCCTACTTTCATTCCAATCCTTACATGCCCTAGGCAGTCAGTGATCAGCTTTCCGTCACTATAGATTAGTTGGCGTTGTCTACAATTTTATTTAAATGGATAATTTTTAAATAATTTGATATGTACTCTTTTTTTTTTTTTTTGGTCTGGCTTCTTTCACTAAGCATAATTACTATGATATTCATCCATGTTTTTCGTGTACCAGTAGTTCATTCCTTTCTATTACTGGGTAGTAATCCATTTTATGGATATACCATAATTTATTTACCTATTCTTTTGCTCATGGACATTTGGGTTGTTTCCAGTTTAGGGCTATTACAAAGAAAGCTATTATGAATGTCTGTGTACAAGTGGACATGTATTTTCATTTTATCTTGGGTAAATACCTAGGAATGGAATGGCTGGGTTGTATGGGAAGTGGAGTTGCCAGATTTAGTAAACAAAAATACACAACACCCAAATAAAATTGAATTTTAGATAAACAACAAGTGGGCTTCCCTAGTGATGCAGTGATTAAGAATCCACCTGCCAGTTCAGGGGACATGGGTTTGAGCCCTGCTCCAGGAAGATCCCACAAGCCGTGGAGCAACTAAGCCCATGTGTCACAACTACTGAGCTTGCGCACCACAACTACTGGAGCCCAAGTGCGTAGAGCCCATGCTCTGCAACAAGAGAAGCCACTGCAATGAGAAGTCCACACACTGCAAGGAAGAGTAGCCCGCACTCGCCTCAACTAGAGAAAGCCTGTGCACAGCAATAAAGACCTAATACTGTCAAAAATAAAATAAATAAGTAAAAAAAAATTTTAAAGCCATATAAGTATATACTTAAAAAAAGATGAACAACAAGTAATTTTTTTAGTATACATATGTCCCATGTGATATTTAGGACATACCTATATTAAAATTTTTTCACCGTTTACATGAAATTCAATTTTAACTTGGTGTCTTTTATTTTATCTGGCAACACTAAATTAGGAAATGTACTACTACTTTTTAAGGAACTCCCAAACTTTGTTTCTGAAGTGATTGTATCATTTTACATTCCCATGAGCAGTAAATGAGAGTTTCATTTGCTTCATGTCCTTGTCAACACTTAGGATAATCAGTCTTTTGAATTTTAGCCATTCTAGTGAATATGCAGTCATATTACAATGTGGTTTTAATTTGCCTTTCTATAATGACTAATGATGTTGAGTATATTTTCAGTGTGCTTATTTGCCATCCCTATAGCCAGCTTGATGAGGAGGTTATTTTGTTCAGTTTGTTTCCCCTTTTCTTGTATTGCGTTTCTGGTCTTCTCTTATTGAGTTACAAGAGTTCATTACATATGCTATATTCAAGTCCTCTGTCATTACATTTTTTGCAGATATAGTCTCCCAGTTTGTGGCTTGCCTTTTCATTTTTGTAACAGTGTCTTTTGAAGAGCAAGAGTTTCTCATTTTGATCAAGTCCAATTTACTGATATTTTTATTTATAATTCAAGTTTTTTGTGTCCTACATAAAAAAATCTTTGCCAAATTCAAGGATATTGGTATTTTCTTCTACAAGTCTTATAATTTTAGTCTGTACATTTGGATCTAGGACCCATTTTGAGCTAATTTTTATATATGGTGTGAGGGAAGGATTAGGTTAATTTTTTATTTTTTTGCTTTTGGCTATCAAGTTGTTTTATGAAAAGATCTTTTTTTCTGTAAGGCAGATACACTTTTTGGCAAATTTGTTGAAAATCAATTGACCGTATATATGTGGGAATTTCTGGAATCTCTATTCTTTCCCATTTATTTGTCTATTTTTATGGCAAT
Organism: Delphinus delphis; assembly: GCF_949987515.2. Taxonomy (NCBI): domain Eukaryota; kingdom Metazoa; phylum Chordata; class Mammalia; order Artiodactyla; family Delphinidae; genus Delphinus; species Delphinus delphis. The sequence continues at coordinate 87,446,488 of NC_082687.1, read as the reverse complement.
ACCACACTCACTGTCTTAATAACTGTAGCTTTATAATAAGCCTTAAAATCAAGTAGTGTAATTCCTTCTGTTTTGTTCCTTTTTTTAAAACACTGCTTTAGCTATTCTAGGTCCTTTGCATTTCCATATAAATTTTAGAATCAGCTTGGCAATTTCTACCAAAACATCCTGCTGAGATTTTGATTGTTATTGCATTAAATCTGTAAGTCAATTTGAAGAGGATCAACATTTTGAAAATATTGTCTTTTGATCCATGAACATGGTATATATCTCCATTTTATTTAGGCTTTGCTTAATTTTTCTTGGTAATGCTCTTAGTTTTCAGAATACAGATCTCATACATTTTTTGTTAAATTCACCCCTGGGTATTTTATATTATCTGAGACTGTGTGTTGTTTTTCACTCCATCCATCCACCATATCCATTCTCCAACTGATGGACATTCAGGCTGCTCCATCTCCTTGCTCTCTCAAATAACGCTGTGAGAAATATCCTCCCTCATATTGGACCTGTGCAGTTTGTGGAGCCCATACCCAGGAGGGCTTGCTGAGTCATAGATACTTAATTTCACCATTACTGCCATATTACTCACCAGTTCGCCCTGCCAGTGGCTAGTCATGGGAGTAACTATTTCCCCATATCCTCAGGGTATTACGTGTCTTTCTCATTTTTGCAAAAATGATGGATATGAAGTTATAACTTTTGATTTTAATTCATATTTCTTTGACTTCAAGCCAGGTTGAGCAGCTCTTTATCTATTTGTAAGTCATTAAATTTTCTCCATTCATGAATTACCTGATCACAGGTTTTGAATATTTTTTCTACTGGGTTTTCTGTTTGTTGTCATGGTTGATTAGCATGCATTCCTAGTACATTTTGGATATTGATCCTTTGTGGTGTTGGATGTTGCAAATGCCTTCTTCCAGTCTGTCACCAATCCACCAAATTTGACTGTGGTAGATTTTTTTGAATAAAAATCCTTCATTTTTGAAGAGGGGAAATCTATATATTGTTTTAAAAAACCTTTTCTCATTCAAAATGTGTAAAATATTCTCCTACTATTTCCCCTACCAGCCTTGCAGTTCTACTTTTCACAGTTAAATCTTTAATTTCTTTGGGATTTTAAAAATAAAGGACATGAGGTACAGTTTCAGTCTTATTTTTCTGCATATGATTGGCCAATTTCCTAATTCTACTTATTTTTTTTAATTTACTTATTTATTTTTGGCTGCATTGGGTCTTTGTTGCTGCACACGGGCTTTCTCTAGTTGAGGAGAATGGGGGCTAGTCCCCATTGCAGTGCCTGGGCTTCTCATTGTGGTGGCTTCTCTGGTTGTGGAGCGTGGGCTCTAAGTGCACGGGCTTCAGTAGTTGTGGCACGCAGGCTCAGTAGTTGTGGCTCACGGGCTCTAGAGTGCAGGCTCAGTAGTTGTGGCACACGGGCTTAGTTGCTCCGTGACATGTGGAATCTGCCAAGACCAGGGCTCGAACCCGTGTCCCCTGCATTGGCAGGTGGATTTTTAACCATTGCGCCACCAGGGAAGTCCTCTACATACTTCAAATTAAAAAATTTTCTTGGTAAAATCAAGTGAATTCATTGTTAGGTTAATTACTAGACTTTTTATAACTGTATTACTATTGTAAATGAAATAATTTAATTTACAATATTTACTATTTTATTAAATATTTGTTTTAAACAAATATAATTCTTTAATATTTTATCTTTTAGTTACTTGTTGGTGTAGGAAAATACTATTTTTTTCCCTTTTTTTCTTGGCTGTGCCACGTGGCTTGCAGGATCCTAGTTCCCTGAACAGGGATCAATCCCGCGCCCTTGGCAGTGAAAGCACGGAGTCCTAACCGCTAAACCACCAGGGAATTCCCGAAAATACTATTTTTTAATTGACATTTTATCCTGCAACATTTTGGGGCACTTTATTGGGACTTCAAATGACTCACAACTTGGCATTTTCCTCTGTCAGAGAGTGGAAAGAAAGACTACCATTTCCCCAGTTCCCGGGGGCTTTGCAGTGACTAAGCAGTAGATGAATTTGGGGGTCTCTCTCAAACTTGCCAAAATAAAGTCATTATGAATGAAGAGAAGCAAGTCCAAAGCATGGATACTAAATTCAAATACCTACGTGGGCTAAGTTTAAACAGCAGGGAATAGTGGAGACTGGGGCAAAGCAGAAAGCACAAGTTCTGTCTAAAAGGAGCCGACCTACTCAGCTTCAGCTAATTCTTACCATGCAGTAATGAAAGCCCAGTTTTTTCACATCTGTAGATTTTTCTAGGAAAAGCCTCAAATCATTGATTTTAAGATAACAACTTAATCAAATTTTTAAAAATCTTGGCTGGACCAAAGAGATCACATCTGTGGGCTAGCTCTGTTTCACATCTACAGGGCTGCACCCTCTGGTCTAAGAATGTCCCAAGGGGAGGGGACAATAGGGAAGTAACTGAATATCATCTCTGGACCCCATCCTCCCATTCCTTTTTCCCTCCCCCACCCCTACCCCATTGTCTTCACTGTGCAGGGTTCTATTCCAGCTAGCTTGGACATCAGCCTTGTGGGAACTGAGTTTAGAACTTGAGGAGAGAAGATGGAGGTTGAGGCTGGGCCCACATCATACTGCCTGAGAACTCCCAAGAGAACAGGAGCCTAAGCTGGGACAGGACTCGATAGGTGACCTACCGGCTTCACCTGAAGTGGTTTGGCACTGGAACCACACAGCTCTTTCCAGCATCAGCTGGGGTGAGCTTGTTTGGGCAATTGTGTCAGATCAAAATGGCTCCCACAAGTCCACATTCTGGACCTGAACCAACCTTCCCTGGTGTTTTAGGTTGGTATTATGGGCTGAATTGTGTCCTCCCAAAATGCATATACTTAAGTCCTAACCCCCAGTACCACAGAAGGCAGAATGTGACTGTATTTGGAGGCAGGGCCTTTAAAGAGATCATTAAGGTAAAATGAGGTCGCTAGGATGGGCCCTGATCCAACAGGACTGGTGTCATAAGAGGAGGAGATTAGGACCCAGACACACACACAAGGAAAGACTGTATAAAGATACTGGAAGAAGACAGCCATCTACAAGCCAAGGGAGAGGCCTCAGAAGAAACCAGCCTGCTGACACCTTGATCTTGGACTTCCATTCTCCGTACTGCGGGGAAATGAATTCTGTTGTTTAAGCCACCCGGTCTGTGCTATTTTGATATGGCAGCTCTAGGAGACTAATATAGTTGTGTTCTTGTAGACAGATTCTGAGGGCAGGGCTGTGTGTGAAGGTTTACAGGAGCAATGTCAGGAAATCCCGTGTGAGAACAAGGAAGGCGGAACTGGGCAGAGGGAGAAATTGAGCTATAATGAATGTGCCACCAAGGTGGTGCTCTGGAGCTGGGACGGCCCTTCAAGGACGGTTCCAAATCGAGGAAAGGGGCCTTTGTTCTCCTACATCAGTCACTGTCAAGGTGAAGGAGGGGTGGGTATTTTGCCCCCCCAAAGAACATTGGGAAATGTCTGGAGACAGTTTTGGCTGTCACACCGGGGGACTGGGTGTGTGCATGGACACTGGGGGAGCGGGTGCGTGCACTACTGGCAGCTAGTGGGTAGAGACCAGTGATGTTGCTGCCATACAGCCTAATGCCCAAGACAGCGCCCACCCCCCACCCCCGTCACCCCGCAACAAAGAGCCACCTGGCCCTGAATGTCAATAGTGCTGAGATTGAAAAAGCCTCCTGACGTCAGCAAGTGCTGAGCTGCTCTGGCCAGGATTGAACCTCGGGCAGACCCCTGCTGCTGACGGCAGTTCCCAGTGAGGGGTGCAGCTGTGAACTTTCAGCAGCCTCTGCTCCCAGCAGCTGGGGAATGGGTGTGTTTGCCATGAAGAGGATCTAGGCAGACCAAAGGGCACTTGATCTGGCCCCTCAGACTTCTCTCTCTAATAACGGTAACACCCAACCACGTTCAGGGCACTGTCCTGTGAGTTTTACCTATGTTATCCTCTTAAGCCTCACGAAAAGCCCAAGAGGTGGATCTTATGGCCCCTGTTTTGTAAAACAGTAATCCAAGACGCAGAGAGGTTAATCACTCACCCAAGATTACTGAGCTAGCAAGCTACCGAACCAGAATTTGAATCCGGGGCTGTCCGACTCCAAAGTCTGACTCTTTCGCAAGCAGGAAGGACAACCTTTCCTAAAACAAGAGCAGTACACATGGCATACAGAGGAGAAAGAGGATGGAGAGAAAGAGACTTAACCTAGAACTGATAGAAATCCAGCCTCACAACAGCCAGAACCCTGAAACAATGGCTGATACTGTGCAAACATTTCAGGGGCCAGACCCTGAGCTCGGGCTTCTGGGAGAGAGGTCTCCTGCCACCTCTCTATCCAGAAACGTTAATGGTTACCAGAATTAATCCCTCTGATGAGGGGACATTTTTTGCCTCCTTGAAGAAAATGCATGGACCTTAGGACTGTGTGTGATGACAACAGTAACGATGCAAAACGAAACAGTAATTATGAAAAAGGAAATAAAGACACTTCCCAGGAGACAATGCTATAAAAATAATTTTTATTTGCTACTGTAACTAAAGTAGTGCAAAGAGTAGTTTGGACCCACAGTATTGCAATTTATTTACTACCTTAGCAGCATACAGCGTAGACAGTCTGCTCTTCCCCTTCCTCCCTCTCTATCCGTCCCCCCCCCACCCACCCACACACACACACACCCACACACACACACACACACACACACATACACACACACGCCCCTATGCAGACGCAGGCAGGCATAAAGGGCGGGGAATGAGACTATGAGCTAAAGGCTTGTTTCCTGCGTATTCCACTGCTGCCAGTCTATTCTAATGGGCAATTCATGGAAAAGACTAGACCTAAATACTAAGAATTTTCTAAATGTTATTTCATGGATTGCAATTGAAAGGTAAACGATATCCAACAGTGTCATTAAATGATTCGGAAGCACTACAGCCCTAGAAAAATTCAAGAAGAAAAATGTAAACCCAATTTACAAAGCCATCGCCTTCCCTGTATTTCCAGCCTTAACCCATTATTTCAAGGTGCCTTAGAATTGCTGGGTCTTGGATGTCACATGGAAATCTGTCCATGGGACTGCGAGGGGTAGGGCAGTGGCAAACACACACACCAAATATTATCTAACTGGTAGAGAAGTCACAATCTTCTGTTTTTTAATAATAGGGAATGAACAAGGGGCTAAGATTCTTAAAGTCCATCTCAGTGTATAAGGATTCGGATACGCCACAAGGCACACTCTGACTCCCCCATACACACAGTCATTAGAAATGGACATCCGCAGTGACCCGCTTAACCTCCCCGACATGTCCCTGTGATCAGGATGCTCCTTGTATTTGTTTGATAACCTTTGGTATAACCACTGTCTGCTCTGGGTATTTCTTTGATTTAAAAAAAAAAAGACACCAAGTGCAAAATTCACATCCAGTTGACAAGACATTTAAGGTGTATAATGCCCCAGCCCCAGCTATCCAATACCAGCTGTTGAAAGGATTCTCTCTCATCTGGAGAGACATGGAGTGCACAGTTCACCCACGTGGCTCCGGGTTGCTGGTGACAGTGGGCTGGTCCTGAGCAGAGGCGCCTGCAGCTGGAGTCACAGCTGGACTTGCAGCAGGGGCAGTAGGGTCTCGGGGAGCCCGGGCTGGTGTCGGATGGGAACCACTGGCTGCAGAGACACATGCACAACAAGTGCTGAATATTCAAAACAGTACATGCAGGACACACAGCCACACCTAGACCCTTGCAAGCCAGGAGAGACGCTTCTAGACTAGTGGTCCTGGCACTAACTGGATGAGCAACTTTGGACCCATTATCTAGGTTCTTTGGACTTTGGTGTCCCCTCCTATAAAATGGTAGGTTGAAACAGATGTGCAAAAATTTCTGGGATTCTAAGTCCTGAATTTATTCTGTGACTTTACAGGGGTGTGTAAATATTAAGAAAGAGAGCGAGAAAAAGAAAGAAAGAAAGAAGAAAGAAAGAAAGAAAGAAAGAAAGGAAGGAAGGAAGGAAGGAAGAAAGGAAGAAAGAAAGAAAGAAAGAAAGAAAAGAAAGGCGGGGAGAGGAAGGGAGGGAGGGAGGGAGGGAGGGAGGAAGGAAGGAAAGAAGGAACTCCTTGGTCTATGTTTCCTATGGTCATATCTCTTTTTTTCACCTAGTACTGATGCAATGCAAGCTCTGGATTACACCGATCAATCAGAAAGAGTGTTGGTTTTATTCACATTCTGATTCCATTTGGATGATATGCCAAATTTGATTTAAATTGAATTCTTTAAGTAAATGTGTATACATTTTGGAAAGCATAATTACTAGGTTTAATTGTTTTTCAACCTACCTTCAGTAAGGAGGTTGAACCACAATAAAGGTTAGGGAAGCTTATAAAGTTTTATACTTTATGGCAATAGCTTTCAAGTGGGGGTAATTTCGACTCCCGGGGACAGTTGGCAATGTCGGTAGACATTTTTGGTTGTCACAGCTGGAGGATGGGGTGCTGCTGGCATTTAGTGGGTAGAAGCCAGGGGTGCTGCTAAGCGTCCTAAAATGCCTGGGCCAGCCCCCCTCCCGAACGAAGAATGACCCAGCTCCAAATATCACTAGTGCTGAGGCCCACACACCTGCTTTATGTACTAAGGCTGTGAAGTATCCTGTCCATAAGACTGTGGGCTCTGGGACCCGGCTGCTCTGCCCTTTATCAGTTATGTGACCTTGGACAAGTTACCTACTCTCCTTCTGCCTCTAACAAATGGAGAAAATAAGAATATCTGTACCTTATTTTGCTCTTATAAGGATTAGATGAGTTCACGTATATAGGGTTTTTAGAACAGTGTCTGGCTTGCCTAGGTACTCAACAGATGTTAGCTCTTACTACTAGTGACCTGGTTTACCATGGAAATGTGTTGATGTATCAATTTCTGGGGCCTCGCTTGCAGGACTGATGAAAAAGTTGGGGTGTTTGTTTCTGGGATGCTTTATAGTCCACTTTTAGACCCCAGTAGCCTATGAAAATAGCCAAAACTTTGAAGCCAGAAAGTCCAGAGTCACATGGTCCTTACAGTTACCAGCTGAGTGATATTGAGCAAGTTACTTAACCTCTCTGAGCTTCAGTTTCTCTATCTGTAAAGTGGCGGTACCAGCCTGCAGGGGTGTGTGACATACAGCTAGCACGGTGGCCATGGTTTGTGCGAACAACTGCCTTTAAGCAGTGCTCTTAAGCTCAGCAGTCCTTGAGTCTCATACCATTTTCAGTAGGTGGGACTATTCTTAAAGGTTCCCAAATGTCCATCCTGAAATGTATCGACCTATAGAAGATGCCATCACTTGTTGACCATCTGACTTCTAGATAAGCTCTTCAAGATTTCCACCTGCAAGAGGCTATACTAGGAAATTCCGGAGCGGGCTCCAAAGCCTCTGACCTTTTTGAATATGTAAAGGAATTCTCCAAGGAACCCCTTCCAATAGCTACAGAAAACCTTGTGAATCCAGAGACTGTTCTGAAAGAACAGGATAGTGGTGGCGGTGCAGAGGGGGCCCAGGTGTTGCATAATGATGTGACGCTTCTAGGTCAAAGCCATCACTCTGGCAGGTGATCTAACCGCGGCAGGGACCATGAGACCCAGTGATGCGGCACAAAGACCATTTGCTGGAGTCAGGAGACCCGTTCTGGGCAAGTCTCATTTATCTACCACTAATAGGTGACTTAGGGGTAGATACAGAATGGCAGACATTTCAGTCCTAAAACGCTTGAATCTCACAGGCTTTGGTTTCCTCATCTGTGAATTGAGGGGCTTGGATTAAATGGTGTCCAAGACTTCTTGGGTCCTAACAGTTATCTTTCTGATGATTCTCTGAGGAAGTTAATGAAGTGCTAAGGCACGTATTTTTCCTTTTCAAGCTCAGGGAAATGTTTAAATCACCATGGTAACAAGATAAATCAGCAATCAGTTTTCTGATTAAAACAAAAAAAGTGCCACTGTGTAAATGTAGAAGGAATGCATAATTAGCATCTCCACCACTGAAATCTTCTTGTCAGAGCATAACAAAAATGCTCGATGTTTCGGCAGTAAGTTTGTTATTATCCACGTGAGAACTCTCCCATTTCCAGCAGCAGTTTGCAATCACTGGACAAACCCCCCAACAGCCCGTCATAATTTTAAAGTGGCCTCTTTGTCTCTGATCACCTGGAATCTGTCCTAATGTGATTACCGGATTAGAATCAAGGTAATGAGGAAAATCAGCGTGCTGCTTCAAAAATTACAGTCTATTCCTGAGTCAAAAGCGATTTTTGGATTATTTGCTGCTTGAGGGACCATTTTCTGTACATTAGTGAGAATGATAAAGAGCCGGCCCTGAGCTGGCAGACTGCAGCCCACGGGCCTCAGGTGGCTCGCTGCCTGCTTCTGTATGGCTTGCAGTCTAAGCATGGTTTTTGCATTTTGAAATGGTTGAATAAAAATCAAGAGAAGAGTACTATTTTGTGACACGTGAGAAACACGTGAGATTCAAATCTTCATGTCCACGATAACGTTTTATTGGAGACCAGCCATATCATTTGTTTTCCTGTATTGTCAATGCCTGATTTTGCACTCTAATGAAAGTTGAGTAGTTGTGACAGAGATGGCCCTCAAAGCCCCAAATGTCTATTATCTGGCCCTTTACAGAAAAAAATTGGCCAACCTTTGTTGTGGACCACTGCAGGGGAAATATCTGCTTGCCAGTTGACCAGATGGGAGCATAAAAGAAAGACGAATAGGAGAGAATATATTGGGTGAATCCAGAGATAATAGACTATTTACAAAGATGAAGCGGTGGTGGGGGGGTAAGGAGGTGAGGGAGGGAAGCTCTGGAAATCATATACTATGAATAAGATCTAATCTACTTCATTTGGGCCTCTGGATCCAGCAGGGACCAGTCCACGTATAAGATCCATGTCATTTAAACATTTCTTGTGAGTAAAGATACTGGGAGGGCAGCAAGGGTAATGAGATAGGAGAAAAGTAACATCTCACCATTAAATCGCTCTGACTTTAAGGCTGCTGCTTTTTGCATGAGTACCACTTTGTGACATTTTACTGTAATTTTAGTACCTCATTAACTGGAAATGTAGAGGACAGGAAAAGAGTAGGAAAAGGTTTAATTGATCTTGTTCATATCATCTTACTCTTTTTAAAAGACCACTTGGCTAACCACTTAGGCAAAAAGGATGAGTTGGCTTAAATTATGAATGTTTTGAATAGGCTGACATTGGTTTAAAAGGTGAGCACGTCACGCCCAGAGCTGGTAGTTCTGCAGATCTCGCTCTATACTGTGTATTCTATTTAGACACAAAGTTGACAATAACACGAGGAAGGCAGGACTCTCTCTGAAGCGGTCTTTTCCATTTTCTCCCTCTATTCTTCCCTTTACCTTCCACCAGGCAGCCAGCCATGCTCCATGTCTTTTCAGTCTCAGGGGAGATATGGTTCTAGACATACTTTACTTTGGGATTTTTTGTTTTTCCCAAAGCCTGGGTCCATTAAAGCAATTATGCTTGGCATCCTTGACAGGGAGGGGGAGAGGGAAAGTGCTTTAGAGATGAAATGAGGCAGGGAAAGGAGGTTTCTGGAGTGTGGGAAAGTGGCTAAGTCTGGCTGTGGGTGTACCCCAGCAGAGCCCTCACCTTGCCCTTCAGCAACCTGAGAAAGGAAGACCTGGCAGGAAAAAAAAGGCTAAGGTGCTCAGCTTTGGCAAAGACAATGGGACTTGTAGGTGACCCAGAAGCTGCGAAGCCGACGGACCTGGAAGGATGGCATAGGCCCAGGGCAATGTGTATTCTGCTAACATACTGGTGACCATCTGAGTAGTTAGTGCTACCAAAAACCCAGGGACCTTTGCACGTCCCTGGGAGGCATCAGCTTCAAGAAAGACTGAGCTGCCTGGTAGTATGCAAGCTAGGAATCAAAATCAAGTTCCCTCAAAGGAAATAAAAGAGATTTTTTTGCATACGTAATATTTTTTGTGGACTTGTTTTGGTACGCTAGCTAGACTAGTCAGTATTTTTGTTCAGCTGTTTTTTAAAAAAAGAGCTTTATGTTTTAGAAAGAGTCTAATAGCATAGAAAAGCATGCTAGTCTCTGGTAGTGGTGTCTGCCACTTACTGAGGTAAACCAAGCTCTTTAAGTGTAGGCGCTACCTGGTGTCAGCGTACTTTAATTGCAAGTAAAATGCCCTAGAGGGCATTACTCCTTAGGAGCTACTGGGCTAACATTTCTTGAGTTCTAAATACTTTACTCAGTGTTCCCTCATTGGGTTCTCTCAACTACAATACGACACAGGTGTACTACTAATTCTGCTGTTTTAGAGAACAGGAAACTAAGGCACAGAGAAGGTCCCTCCCTTGCCCAAGGTCACACAGCTAGTGACAGGCCAGCATCTTAGCGGTCTGTGCTGTTAGCTACTGTCCCACACTGCTAGCCTTCTGAACACAGGACAGTTTACTGTGGCAAGTGTGGTGAAGTGTTGATTATATATCACAAAGCGTATAAACTCAGGAGGAAAATGAAGGTAGTTGGAGCTGAACGCAAAATGGATGGACAGCTCAATTTAAAGGTTTGGCCATAAATCATTAGTTTTTAGAAACAACTGACTGGAAAAAGTGCAAATCACAAAATGACAGAGATCCCTAACTTAGAGCCCACTCCTCCTACCCAGCACCTTAAGGGAGGCTCTTAACTCTCAAATCCTGTCCCTCTCCGCTCTGGCAGTCTCCGCTCTAGGCTGCATTCCTGTGCCGGCTTAACCACGGCCAGGGTTACCACCAACATCTACTACATCCGTCACCTTCCCACGGGGTGGCTCATGGACCTCGGGCACCAGCTCCTCGGAGAGACGCCCGCGGTAGAAATTCTGCCCGCTGAGAGACCCCTGCAGTGCTTCTCTGCTGCTTTTCTATGCTTCCATCCCCCTTGCCCCATTGTCCAGTCACTGATGGAGTACCCTCTTATTTCAAAGTCATTGACAAATTTGCACTTATATGGAGGACTTTAAAAATAGGAAAATAATTTACTACATATTTTAATTCAACACTAGTCCTAACAGGGCTGGTATGTACCACTGTAGGGGCACATTTTGGAAATATGTGGAGACTCCTTTTTTTTTTTTAACTTCTATGCCCTTATGACTCTAAGTGTGTGGAACAGCATCGTGAATGTAACCTGAAACCTTGTGAGAAATGCAGGCTCTCAGAGGCCACCCACAGACCGACTGACTTAGAATCTGCATTTAACCAGATCCCCGTGTGATTCCTGTGCACACTGAAATTAAGAAGTGCGGGGCTAGAATTTACATATTGAAATACATATTATTTTATTATAATTACTTTCTTTTTATTTCTCCTTTATATTGCTGTTTAGGGCATTATTTTTAAAACTAAGTGTGTAGGCAGATTACTTGTCATTCATTTCAAGGTACCAAAAAAATGTGTTAAAAAATACATCTTATGTAAGGGGACAGTGGGTCAGAGGCAGATGGTAGCCACTGTTTTAGAGTATCTTAAGTGTGAAAAAGTTCAGAAGTCTGCTGCCCTACATCATTGGACTCTATTTTGTGATTTTGGGCAGACCACGGTATTCCTTTAGCCCCATTTCTTCATCTGTAAGATGAAGGGCATAGAATTAAATTATTTTTAAGATCCTATCCAGACTTCTCCAACGCTCACCGAAGGGAAGAGGTATGTACAGGAAGAAGCAAGTGAAAGAGTTTGAAAAAAATGAAAAACAAATGAGTGAAAGAGCAAAGGATACACAGGAAGGGGAAAGTATATCAAAAGGCAGGAGGGACAGGGAGATGGGAATGTGGAAGGACTGATAATGAAGCTATGGAAAAAGGAAAAAACGACGACTTCTGATAAAAGCCATTCCACCAGCCCATGAATTTTCATGGCTACCAGCTGGCATAAAATGAGAAAGACAATTTTCAGCTCCTCTAACGGAATTGCATTTGTAATAATCATAACAATATTTCTACAGAGTAAAAAAGACAAAGATAATTTGAAATGGAAAACACTGACAAGATGCAAAATAAATGCGCTATACCTGGGAACAAATTTAGGGATGGGACAGAATTTGCATGAGGAAAACTTACCAGCTGGCGTGCTACAGGGCATCAAACCTGCAAGGGCTTTTTAAATTTCATTTATTTATTTTGCGGTACGGGGGCCTCTCACTGTTGTGGCCTCTCCCATTGCGGAGCACAGGCTCCGGATGTGCAGGCCCAGCGGCCGTGGCTTACGGGCCCAGCTGCTCCGCGGCAAGTAGGATCTTCCCAGACCAGGGCACGAACCCGTGTCCCCTGCATCGGCAGGCGGACTCTCAACCACTGCGCCACCAGGGAAGCCCTGGAAGGGCTTTTGGTGGTTCCTTGTTAACCTCCTCAGATAAATGGGGGAAAATGACTCCGTAGTAGCCTCTCCGAACAGTGGCTTCTGTCTCACCATCAAATCTGTGCTGAAATGCACTTCTTTTGCTTTTCATTATCTGCTACACAAATAATGGCTGTGCCGATGCTCAAATGCCATGTCCAGCCCTAATGTATCCATTTGTAAATGTCCCTGTTGGTCTTTGTGAGTGATTCTGTCCTTCTGTAGCTTCCAAGATGGTTGGGAATTGGAATTCTCCCCTGAGAGATGTTTGCAAATTTCAGTACCTACTAAGTGTGAGATCATAAATGATGGGACCAAGGCCTTCCTCTGACTCAGCTTATGATCTCATAGGGAAGATAAACATGACAGTTAACATTATTGAGAGGGTTTTATATGCCAAATAAATACAACAGCTAACATTTTGGTGTCATGTGTATTTTTTTCACTGAACTCTCCTAACAACCCTGAGAAGTAGCTACTATTATAACTTCATTTTATTGATGAGAAATTGGGGGATCAGGAAAGTGAAATAACTGGCCATAAGTCAAACAGCTAATGAAGAGCTAAGCCTGGACTCTAAACCTAGCTAGAAAGGACTGGGGTGCCTATCTCCTTAACTACTGCCCTACACTAGCTCAGAAAAGAAATAGTGACTAGTAGAATCCACACTAGACTAACTGCTGGCTCTACTGTCCCCCTCGGCCCCTCCCTCTGAATCTCAGTGGCTGGGTATTTTTACTCATCACAAGTGCTTGTTTATTATCTTACACATTTGATTCCTCGACTGGGATAAACAGGAAGACTTCGTGCTAGAGGGGGCCTCAGAACTGGGTTTTAAGACACACAAGGTATCGTTTTGATAGCAGGTGTACTTTGAATTGGAGAAGACATTTTTGTTCAATTTCTTAAGCACCTTATTTTAAAAAATCCTTGCTTACTTTGAAAAATGTAACAATAATTGGAGCCTTCCATCAGCCAGAGATTACGAGACAGCCCTAGGGGTAACCACATGTGAACGATCCTCCTAACGAAAGGAAGCAGAATGGCTAAGGAGGGAGAGTGTCATTTTTCTAGTAAGGAAAAAGAATTCCTATATATTTTTTTTAAGATTTTTTAGAATTAGTTAATTAATTTATTTAGTTTTGGCTGCATTGGGTGTTCGTTGCTGCGTGCGGGCTTTCTGTAGTTATGAAGAGCAGGGGCTACTCGTTTTTGCGGTGTGTGGGCTTCTCATTGTGGTGGCTTCTCTTGCTACAGAGCACGGGCTCTAGGCGCATGGGCTTCAGCAGTTGCAGCATGCGGGCTCAGTAGTTGTGGTGCACAGGCTTAGTTGCTCCGCAGCACGTAGGATCTTCCCGGACCAGGGCTCGAACCCGTATCCCCTGCATTGGCAGGAGGATTCTTAACCACTACGTCACCAGGGAAGTCCCTCCTACATTTTTTATATTGCCCTGGCTTTTTATAAATCTTTACCTGAGACAGACTGGCAATACTGCACGGTCCAGGCGATCAATGCAGACAGCAGGAAGGTTCCCAGAAAGTAGATCTGCAAACATCCAAAGCACATGTCAGATGACTGACAAAGGGTGGGGACCATGAGGACAGGGCTGAGGGGAGACAGTTCCTACCAGGGCAGAGTGCAGGGTGGCACCCCAGATAAGCCGGAGGTTAAGGTAAAGCCAGGCCAGGGAGCAGGGGCTGAAGGACTCCTCGCTGCTGTGGCTCCAGCACCTGCAGACAAAAAGCACAGTGTTGCCAAACATTGGTAGCGTTACTTACGACCGACATTTGCAGATCCTCAAACCCACATCCTTCTGCTTTGGGTCAAATGAGCACATGTAAAATGAGAGAAAAAAGAAATAAAACCAGTTCTGAGGGGTGTGAGCCTGTGCTGAAATTCTAGGATCCTGGCAAACATCTCAGAAAAAGGCCAGTCTTGTCCTTCATAAAAAGACAGGTCCAGGAGGCCCTTGTAGCACAGGAGCTGCCAAGGAACACTTTTATGTGAGTGTCTGTGTCCAAAGTCCAGACACTGGGATGCCTCCCTATCTTGCAGAAAAGCATCATCTTATTGGACACTTTCTTTTTTCCACTCTCGTGGAAAAACTTAGTCAGCATTTTAACTTCAAATCAAGCACATTCTATATCTTAATCCTCAGATACTAGAAAAGGGAATTAAGTTTGGGTCCAGCTGAGTGTTCTCTAATCAGAACAAATCCTGAGCCCTTTATAACCACTGACATTAGAAAATAAGACCAAGGAGCTTCCCTGGTGGCGCAGTGGTTGAGAGTCCGCCTGCCGATGCAGGGGACACGGGTTCGTGCCCCGGTCCAGGAGGATCCCACGTGCCGCGGAGCGGCTGGGCCCGTGAGCCATGGCCGCTGAGCCTGCACGTCCGGAGCCTGTGCTCCGCAACGGGAGAGGCCACAACAGTGAGAGGCCCGCGTGTCGGGGAAAAATAATAATAATAAGAAGAAAATAAGACCAAGGCTAACTTTAACCAAGAAGCAAACACCACCCACTTGTGTTCCTCCAGCTGCTACGGTATTAAAGAGGCTCTGAACTCACCTTTCGTACAGTTCTTGGAGGATGGAGATGTTATTAGAATGGATAGTCGGGTCAATTTCCAAGAAATCCAAAATATGATGTGGGATTATAGCACCTTCCTCAATTAGCAGGGCCAGGTTAAAAAATCCCTGAAAAGAAGCCACAAACCAAACTCATTCACTCCTTATAATAAAGCCTAGACGGACACTTCATCAGAATGTAAACTTTTACAACCTCTAGATTTTTTTTTTTTCAGTCCCTAGAGCCAGATGGTTTTGTCATCTTCACTGATGAAGTGTTTCCCTAAATATATGCATCTGAGGAACTTATTTGCAGAAGAACCAGGAGGCTTTCAGAGGACGCTGTGTCCCATCTGCTCAGAAGCCAGCCACGGGGGGAATCTGTCCTTTCCTGTTCATTCTCTCAAAACAGAACTCGCTGGAAAACGTGCCCTTGTATCATCAACAAACCCAGAATATCGACTCAAAGGCAGTGTCCGTCACTTACAGACTATACCCTGGGTCATCATCGGTATGTCAGAATTCTAACAAATGTGGCTGTGTGTGTCCTCGGGGCTGACATTCTAAGAGGAGAGGACCTCTGATGCGCACAGTAACGTGCAAGTGTTTGTCCGATCTTTCCTAGGGCAGTAAGGAAAACCTCCTCACCTGATTCCTCTTGGTACAGACCCTCCACTCTGGTACGCTTCCCCACCTCCCTCTCATTATATATCTTGTTCTTGACCCACAGAGGTAGGACCTGCCTTACTGGGCTGTGCAGGTCCAGTAAAATAACACAGTTAAGAGCCTGATGGTTGAAGTGCTTCATAGAGGATGGACACTATTATAGGACCTGGAGGAGATGCACTGTCCATCATGAGCTGAGCACGTGGCCAGACCAAGAAATAAACAAAACATGATGTGTCACTTATTATTACGGCTTTACAAATTCCACTGAATTGTTGCCCTTCAAAGAATGCATAGTCACGCTTTAATGACTTATATCCTCCCTTTCCTTTCATTTAGTTGATTCTAAATAAAAATCACCATCCCCCAGGTTGTAAAACTGCAGGAGTCTCACAAGCAGGCTATGTGATGATCATGATAAAAATAACAGCAGCTGGCATTTTCTGAGTGATGCTATATATGAGGGTTTGTTCTGTTTTATATATATATTCACTTAATCCTCACAACAACGAATTGAGATAGATTCTGTTATCCTCTATACTATTATTACTAGGAAGCTGAGGCACAGAGAAGTTAAGGAATTTGCCCTAGGTCATACAGATGGAAAGGGGATTCAAATGTAAGCAGACGGGATTCAGAGCCTCAAATCTTAAGTTCCACCTTGCTGCTAAATAACCTCTAAATAGATACAAGTATTAGGTGTCTTAAAATTTCACACACACACAAGCAGAAAATAGACTGTTTCTCCACTTTTTGAAAGAAAGGCTCTCTTAAAACTCGAGGTATTAGAAGAAAAGAAGAAAATGACTTTATAAAATTTTAAAGTCTCTGAACAATGGAAAAATAACAAGATAAAAATAAATTGGAAAATGGACTAGGGGGATATTTGTATGCATTGTAATAGCTTAAGGTTCATTATCTACTGGGCAAATGTATAAAGAACTAATTATAATTTAAATTAAAAATATCAAAACTCCAATAGATAAGCAGACAAAGAGTAAGAATAGAGAATTCACGTAAGAAAATATAAAGGGTAAATTATCATAGATGAGTATATGTAAAAGTGTCCATCCCCAGTAGTAGTCAAATACATACAATTTGAAACAATAAGCAAGGAGCAACTTATAATCATTCAATTACCAAATTAAGTCACGAAAACATCCAGTGCTGACAAGATTTCAGTGATCCTTTTATACTAAGCACTGCTTGGTGATACATTAACTGGGAAACAGTTTCAGAAAGTAAATCGGCAATATACTATTATTATGTAACCATGAAACCATTTAGACTGTTTGACTTAGCAACGCCATCCCTCAGATTATAAAGAGATTATTCAAACGGAGGTAAAAGATGGAAACATGAGAATGTTCATGGTAGCACTTGCTATAATTGCAACACAATAGGAAATGACCTTCACGTCTTCCTTAACGGACTATAAATCCCATGAAGGCAAAAATATTGTCTATCTTTTAATCTTGCGTCCCCACCACTAAGCGGTGTCTAAGACAGGGCAGGACTACATAAACATGTGTCAAATCCATCAATAAATTAGCAAACAAGATAATAAATGTCCATTAAAAGATAAAACAATAAATGACAGTCTATCCGCTCAGCAGGATATGGGGCAGCAGTTAAGAGTAATAATTACAGAGACCATGCAATAGAATGCACCCATTCCTACAATATGTGAGAAGAAGCAGATTTTTCAAGTGGCCCGTGTGCTCTAGTTACCATTAAAGAGACCCACTAGCCTGTGGCTGGGACTAGAAAGGGACATGAAGACTGAAGGAATTAAAAAAAAAGAAAGAAAATCCAAAGGAAGAAAGCCCCTGACATGGAACTGTGGGTGCATTCTTTGATTTGTTTTCTCTTTAAAAATTATTCTTGGGCTTCCCTGGTGGCGCAGTGGTTAAGAATCCGCCTGCCAATGCAGGGGACATGGGTTCGAGCCCTGGTCCGGGAGGATCCCACATGCCGCAGAGCAACTAAGCCTGTGCGTCACAACTACTGAGCCTGTGCTCTAGAGCCCGCGAGCCACAGCTACTGAGCCCGCGTGCTGCAACTATTGAAGCCTGCGTGCCTAGAGCCCGTGCTCCGCAACAAGAGAAGCCACTACAATGAGAAGCCCACACACCACAACGAAGACTAGCCCCCGCTCGCCTCAGTTAGAGAAAGCTCGTGCACAGCAACAAAGACCCAACACAGTCAAAAATAAATAAATAAAATAAATAAGTTTATTTAAAAAAAATTATTCTTTAACGTTTTTATAACATCATCTTGTGAAAAAATTAAAAATCAGAACTGAAAAAAAAAAATTAGGTCCAGGCCTAATTTTGAGTAACAACATAAATCATCTAGCGGAGTTTGGCTCACCAGCAAATCCTTTTAGTACCAACTCCTATTTCATTCCAGAAGAAATAATAAAAGGATAGATCATATCCGCTAAGCATACTCAGTGCTGGGCTTGGTGCTTTACGTCCAACATCTCATTTAATCCTTGTAACCTATGAGGTGGATGTTATTATTATCCCCAGTTCACACATGAGAAAACAAAGAGTCAGTGATTGAGTGGCTTGCCATATACAAATAGCTGTGAAGGCACAAAGATGTGGGGTAAAAGCAAAAGTAGTACCTCCTTTAAAAAAAAAGACTAAGATAGGGATGAGTTTCCAACTTTTGCTTTGTGATCAGATCACAAATCACACAGGAGATCTGTGGCATAAGAGGGTAACAGCTATTCCAGCTTCCATCACGAAACAGCCCTGAGATCCTCACAAGAGAA
Organism: Delphinus delphis; assembly: GCF_949987515.2. Classification (NCBI taxonomy): domain Eukaryota; kingdom Metazoa; phylum Chordata; class Mammalia; order Artiodactyla; family Delphinidae; genus Delphinus; species Delphinus delphis. The sequence continues at coordinate 87,428,030 of NC_082687.1, read as the reverse complement.
GTCCAATTAGCAAATGTAGAAGGAAGGAGAGAAACAGAAAACCATCATTGGCACACTACAGTTAGTTGTTGCAGGCAAGATTTACTGAAGGATACTGAAATCAGTGGGCAGAAGTTGGAGGAGAAATCAAATATTTGCATCATTGCAAATTATCTCCCCAAGATATCTACAAATTAGAAAGAGAAAAATATTAACTTTACATGGGAGAAACCTAGTAGAAACCACCTTCACCGAGTGATTGAGATCAGCCTCACCAATAAAAAGACATAGTGACACTATGTATACCACATATGATACGCTGAGAAGGACATATAACATCTGGGCTATCCTTGCCCCAAATGCATAATCTCAGTCTATTCATGAGAAAACAGAAGACAGGGCCAAACCGAGGGCCATTCTACAAAATATCTGACCAGTATTCTTCAAAGGTATCAACGTCATGAAAGACAAGCAAAGACAGAAACTGTCCCAGATTGAAGAGGACTCAAGAAATATGACAACTAAATGCAATGTGGGATCCTGGAACAGAAAAATAATGTTAGTGGAAAAACTAGTGAAATACAAATAAAGTCTGAAATGTAGTTGATGGTACTGAACCAACACTGATTTCTCAGTTTGATAATGATACTGTGGCTATGCAACTTTTCTATAACTCTACAAATATTCCAAAATAAGAAGTCTCCCCCACCCAAAAAAAAAAGGTCACTGAGAGCAAAGTCCTATCACTAAACTATTGGCTCAGCTATGCAAGCAAACTACTTCCCATTTTGACCACTTCCAATTGCTTGAGTTCCTTCCTACCTGGTGAGCTAGTTTGATGGAATCTGGTAGAAAGACTCCTGGGTTTGGAGCCAGGAGACCTGGGTTTAGGCTCTGACTGCTTCACCTACTACCTGCTTGTCTGGCCTTGAACAACTTATCACCTTGTCACAATCTTGATGTTCTTTACTATAAAATAGGTCTAATTATCCCCACTCCCACGAGGTTGCTGTGAGAATGGCAGGGGAAACATAGTAAGTGCTCAATAAAGGTTCGCCATTCTGGCTAGTGCTCTCAGAGAGGTTTTGTGAGGGGCTCGTGAACACGGATGAGAAGTGACTTTGCAACCTCACAAAGAAGCGTCACCAGGGGCTCATTTCTGTTGCCGTTTACCTGTGAGTCTCCATCCAGCGCTGCTTGGGCATACATCTGCACGGACAACTCAAGGTCTTGTGATTGGTTTTGGTGACCATAGTAGTAAAGGTCTCCCATTTTCAAATACGCTGCAGGACAAAAAGGACAAGTAGTTTTATTTCAGACTGACCTTTTAAATGATTGGTCTATTTGCATGACTGCGAGTTTTTCCCACCCGAATCTGGATACAGGTACATCTTTAGGCTTCCTTGACGTGGGGAGGGAAAAAAAGATTATTGCACTGAGCACTCCCATTTCTAGACACATTTTCTTGCTTCGCTGGGTAGCTCTCCTAAATGGGTCTGTTTGTGAGAATCACAGTCTGCAACATCACAGCCCCAACAGCCAAGGTTGTTTGGGGCACGGAGATTTTGCTGCCTGGGTTTGATGACTGATGTGTATTTCTTTACTCTGTTTAAGCCACATATGTTATCTTTCCTCTGAGGAAAAAGTTTTGTTTGAGTGTATGTATCACTCAACGTCCAATCAGAACAGAATCTTCTTCAGGTAGTTCAAAAAAGGGATTTTAACACTGGGAACTGGTTACCAGGGTGTTGGAAGAGTTGAAAGGGCAAATGCGGAACAGTAGGCAACCCAGAGATTAGCAATGCAGGAAGCCACTACCTTCCTAGGCCTGGGGGCCAGCTGAGACCACAGAGGATGGACGGCCAGGCAGGAGTTGGAACCATGGAAATGCAGCCATTGCCAGAGACACAGCCCAAAGCAGAGAGAAGGGGAGAAATACTTGGGCTTCTCACCTCCTCCCACCCTGCAATCTCCTGCCAGCGCCTCCCATTGGCTGAAAATAATCAGATGTCACTGGGCAAAGGAGTCTGGGAACTGTAGTTACTGAAGGTCAGCCCTCTATCACACAGGGCAGAGCCAGGAAGACAGGGAATCCATCTGAGGGCAAAAAGGCAAAAGGCTGGCGCAGAGAATCTCTCCCGAATAGCTTTTTCTTTTGAATTCTCGCTGATTCCTTAGAAATGATGGGTCCAAGCATTCGGTAGACAATGGATGAAGAGAAATGTATTGCTTGAGACTGAGAGCAGAGTTTAGGGAAGATCTTAATAGCCGAGATTTTTCACTCTGTTTCTTAATTGTTTAGAAATATTACACCACACAAAGCTGTTAGATGTTCCCTGTTCCTAAAGATTAAAAGCCTCCAATGCTTCAAGTTAGCACCCATTTCTCTATACATACCAAATGAAGGAGCATCGATTTGAAAAACAGAGAAATTATAGTATCTCCAAACACAATTAACATCCAAGTACCTCTTGGCCAGGTCCTAAGGGGATGAAGGGGGAGAAAAAGTTAACTCATTAATATTTCTGCCAAGTGATTAATTTTGCCTCCATAAAACCCAATTCATTATCCTTAACCTTAGAGCTTCTAGTCTGAGGAGAATACATTTACTTACTGGCCTCTCCTCACAGATGTGAGCTAAATTTGTCTGTGACACTTCAATTCCAGTTTCTGCTGCTAAAACATAATACAGCAAAGCTTCGTGCCTAAAAATAGATGATTAATAATAAATTTCATAGAGTGGCTCTTACTAATACTCACAGAGAGCTTTATATTCACACGTAAGAGGGCACAAAATAAGCAGTTTTTTTAAAACCACAAAATCATGAGGTTTTTTTTTTTTTAAAATAAATACTGTTGTTAAAAATACTGCATGCACTGATTTATTTTCTCTCTTAAAAGGCTGAACTCACAGATAAGGTTGGGGAGCTAGTTGATACAACAGCTACCTCTACTGGCCGAATGGTACGTCGCGTGCTGGCTGGGGAGCTGTCTATTAGCTTTGGGTCCTTGAAATCCTTCCATCTTCCATCCTCGCTTAGAGGAGATAAGTGGTATTAAGAAAAAGCTCTGCACTTTTGGGTCCTGTTTTGCGAAGGGCTTTATGGGGCTTACGACTCTGAACAAGCTTAATTAAAGCTGAGCTTCTGTGGTACATTAGAAGTTTGGCAAAGGAGAGGCAGTTTGCAAGGGGCTTGATACCAATGGCCAAAAACACATCTGAAAGAAGTAAATATTCGACACCACTGGTAATTGAATAATTGCGAGACAATGAGACCACTTTTCATTTGTTGAGACTGGCACCTGATTCATAATACAGATAACGGCAAGAGCTTGGGGAAAAATGGACCTATTCCTACAACCACTGTTAGTGGGAAGCCAATTAATGGGATAGTTAGAGGTGAGGACTCTTACGAATGTACATACCACCTGGCCCAACAGTTCTGCCTCATGAGGGTTTATTCTAAGAAAGAATCAGAAACATGTGCAAAGATTCTGTGGCAACAGAGGTCATGGCAGAGCTGTTTCTATGAATTGGGGGGAAAAAAAGAAACAAATATCTGAAAATCAGTGACTAGTTCAATTAACCCATGGCTCAGCCACTTTCAGACGAGGCCCTTAAAAATGATGTTGAAGAGAAGTATTCAAAGACGTAGAAAAATGTCTATGCCAAAGTTTCCACTGTGTAAAAAAAAAAAAAAAAAAACAGGATAAAAAACAGTGCAATTTCATTTTTGTAAAACAAAAATAAAACTGAATCCACACATGTACACACACACGCGAATACATATATGCAGGAAAAAAAGAAGCTACCAAAATGCTAACGGTACTTATCTCTAGGTGGTGAGAAGGCAAGTGATTTTTATTTTCTTTTTACTTCTCTGATTTCCTCCATTTTAACCATAAATTGTTGTTTCTAAAGCTTATTTTCATTTTCTGTAGCTAATATTAAGCGCTATTTCTTAATGTTAGCTCCATTTAGGAGATGGTTTAAGAAAGCGGGGGGGAGGTTGGGTTGGGGGAATACGTAAGCGGAGCCAAACGTCATCTTTTCTACAAGGCTAAAGCATCTCCTGGCAGGCCATCCCGTGGGGACAGAGGGAGGTGACTGGGGGGTCAAATCAGGACAGGCAGACCTTCAATCAGACATACTGCAGGTCACGGCCATGTGGCTGCTGAGTGCGCTGTTTCCTGGCCTCCGAGATACCCAAGGCAGCCGACCAATTAGGCATGACTCATGCTAAAGAGACAAGGCTGGCTAAGCAGCTTCCCCTGCGAGGACAAGTCACATCAGAGAACCACAACTGCAACGGCAACAACACAAAAGACCCCCAGACATTTTCTGACATAGCTTGCAAGTATCGCGTTTGGTGACAAGAAACCTCGGAGCAGACCCCAAATGGGGGAACTAAATTTGAGGGAAGTTCGGCAGAAAGACTCCATCATTCTACAATTAGGTCCCGTTCCAAAGGTCTTATAATCTCAAACACTCAGGTTTGCCCCAGTGCCTCAGTTTCCCCCACTGGATGGATGAGGGAAGGAGGTGGTGTAGACTTGCCGGCCCAAGGTCAGATGTCAGGTCGGCTCTCTCTGTTGCCATAACTGGATGAAATGGGGTTCATATAACTGCAATGTAATAAAATGAGGTTTTCTTAGATAGCAGTTGGGCAGACTGTTAGAATTTTGGAGTGGAGGACACAAGGTTGACACTTCCTGTAAGAACAGTCACTAGGATAAATTTTATAAAGACAATACCTTGCCTCTAAAGTTACTTGGAAGATGGGGGAGAGAAGGGAGGAACACATTTTATAGGAAGACTTCAATTGACCAGTTATTGTATAAGCCGGGAGGAAATCTCACAGAATTCTCAAGTATTTCCTTTGAGGAAGCACTGAAATCACCAAAGAGATGTCTAAAAATACTGATGTCAATAGAAACACTGAACAGAAATCCACCTCTGTCTTCCATCTTGCAGAAGCCATCAGCAGAGGCCATAGATTCCAAAACCACCACCATCTGTTTTCATATATTTAAGTGTGAACTCTAGGCAAGGGTCAGAACACTGAAGAACAGACTTTCTCACCTTAAGACTTCGGAGACATGACACTTCTGCAGAAACCCTATCTGCACTTAGCCTCCTAGCACTTTGCTCTTACTTGTGTCTCAACTGAGTCTGCCTGAAAATATTAATTACAGATATTTCTATCCTTATATTCATGGAATAAACATTTGCTCAGTATGGGCTCTGTGCAGGAAGACCAAAGCCACAAAACTGTACTGTGCTTCTGTGAATTTCCTCAAGGTTTAGGAAGCTACCAGAGGTCAGCTTTATTTCCGATGCACTGAAGTGAAATAGTCCCCAGTCAGTCATTCTGATGGGGGGTGGGGGGCTGGGCAGGGATGCAGAGAGGAGGGGATTTAGAGTAAAGGATGTGTGTAGGGGCACACTTGCTACCCTCCCACTTCAGACTCGGCACATCCATTTATAGAACTTTTATAACGATACTTCTTAATAATCAATCCTTTGGCTGCTTTCTGTGAATTGTGAATTTGAGTAACTCTGAGCAGTTTCTCAAACAATTCTATTGTTTTCTCTGGGTTCTTTTCTGCCAATGTCTAAAGCAGCCCAAACTGGAAGGATAAAAAAAGAATCCTGGGGTCTCAGTGGAATTTAGGACCCTGCTCTAAGGCAAAAAGATGAATCTCTTTCAAGTGGAATCTTGCATGCCTGCTTGTCTTGCCTCAAGCTTACTAGAATCTGGCTAACCTCCTGGGTTAATTAAGTATTCGGGGTATATTTAAGACCAAGGACAGTAAAACACTTAGCTCACAGATGAAACACAAAGAGGGGTAAGACAGAGAGAAATGAAACACGACAGGCGACCTCTCCTTATCGGACTTCTCCTGGTGTCCGAGGATAGCCTCGGGCATGATAACATTATCTTCGGTATTTTGCCTAAACAGCAAAATGCCCTTTTTTTTTCATTCACACTCCTCTTTCAAACTATCCCACATAAATCTTGGAACAACACAGAAAAACACAAGCTCATCAAACTGACACATGTAATTTGAAAATAACGTCCAGAATAAATTCACTCACAGAAAATGAAAAAAGGGGATGGACTTGGGACATTGATGGATGACTTAGTTCTATTATAACAAAATAGATGGGACCCAAAAAATTCCACGTTGTGGTGTGGGGAAGCCAACGCTCATATATTTCCAATTTAACCCCTGAGGCATCTGGAGGCCCCGAGAGAAGGAAGAGAGAAAAGCACTTTTTCTCAAATATATTTTGACAAAGATAGTCCCACTATAATGGATACTAAGTGTTTCTTCCTGTTGATAGAAAATGGTCTCAAGTCCAGATTAAGACATATCTTTAACAATACTTAGCATCAGCATCAAAATTGGCAAGGGTATGAAAAAACAGATATTTATATGCGGTTGATAGGACCATACATTGGTCAAATATTTTGGAAAACAGTTGGCATTATCTTGTAAAGTTGAACATATGGTTAGCCTGTGACCCCACTCCTAAGTTCATATTTTAGAGAAACTTTTCCTATTTGTGGCAGGATATGCATAAAAAATGTTCACGGCCACACTGTCCTTAAAAAAAGATGGGAAACAACCCAAATGCAAGTTATTATGAGAATTGGTAAATAAATTGTGGTATATGACAGCAGTGAAAGGAATGACCTACAGGTACATGTATCAAAAGATATGAATCTCAGAAACATCAGGTGAAGTAAACAATAACAAAGAAAAGCAGTGAAGAATTATATGTAATAGGATTCTAATGATATGAAGCTCAGAAACAAGTCCAATCTATTGCTTAGATTGCTATAATCTATTGCTTAGATTTGCTATATCCATATATAGCAAAACTATACAGAAAGCAAGGGGCGGAGCAACCATAAGATTCAGGACAATGGTTAGTTCTGGATATTGGCGCCACAGGTGGGTTTAATATGGGAGGAACATGCAGGGGGCTTCGACAGTTCATTTTCTTAAGTAGGGTGGTAGGGCTATAGGTGTTCATTTTATTGTTCGTTTATGCTCTGGAACTTACATACATATCACCTACTATTTGGTATGTATCAATTACCGTGTGATAAAAGAAGGGAAAACAACTTACCTGGCTCAGGTCACAGCTCCAGCTCAAAAGCTCAGCTCCTTTAACCTGGATTCTGAACTAGCTCCCCCTTTCATGTTCTCCCTTCTCTTCACCATCATTCACAGAGGTTTGGTTAGGAATCTCGGAACCCAGCTCTGTCATGTCACTACCCTCTCCCAAAGCCATCAAGGGCTCCCCACTGCTCCAGAAGCTGAGTAAAAAGTATATGACCTGCTATTTAAAGTCCCATAATGCAGCACCTCTTTGGTCTTGTCATATCGCACTCCCTTTTACAAATTTTACCCTCAAGGTAAACTGGTGGCTTAAAAATTTCTAGACATACCCTGAATTTTCCTATTTCTTTGTTTTTGTTCCTGTGATTCCCTTCACTAGAAGTGTTGTTCTCTGCATGACTAAGTGGAAATTCCACCCATCCCCCAAGGCCATATCATCTGTTACCTCCGTTATAAAGGCTGACCTAAGTCCCCCAAACCAGGTAGCATCTTTCCTTCCTCCAAATCCCCGATGCTCTTTATATACTGCTCATGGCTCTGGAGTTACAGTTGTTCTGTCTATTTGCCTTAATTCATTCTCTCAGTAGTTTTTGAGTACTTTCCAGTTGCCATTAAGTGCTGGGCACTGGGATACACATCACAGGGCAATCCACAAGGAAACAGCCATCATGACCCATCCAAGGACAAAAGGGAGTAAGGAGTTAAGCAGGATTTCTGGGCAGAGGGAACAGCAAGTGCAAAGGCCCAGAGGTCAGAGAGAATATGAGGCATCTGAGAAACTGCAGGTAGTTTAGTACCAGGAAGAGATGAGGCAGCAGGCTTCCCCAGCCCTACTTGTGGCATCCCCTGCAGCTACGGCAAGGCACCCTGCCTTTAAATGTACCCACTAAAATCTGCTGAACTCAACCCAAACTCACCAACAGTGTAGACCACGTATAATCCTTAGCTCCCCCTCCCTCCAAATCAATCATGTGATGTGGCTGAATGTTCTAAGAAAGACAGCAGGCCATGAAATCTTAATTCCGCTTGACTTTCACAGCAAATTTTTAAATGCACTCCCTGAAGTGCTTTGTGATTTTAAATTCAAAAGTCGGCAAGAAGGATAAGCTATTAGCAGATACTCTCTTTGTGGGAAAGTGTCAGACATCTTGGGGTGTGTGTGTGTGTGTGTGTGTGTGTGTGTGTGTTGGGGGGTGTTTACAGATATGCTCTCCCTTTGGGAAAACCCCACATATAAACATTTTGATATCTGAATGCTTAGTTTCCCCTAAGAAGTTGTGGGGAGTAAAGGGTGGGAAATTTGGAGGATGAGAAGTAGAAATGGGCAAAAGTCAAATTTGGGAAACGTTCAAATTTCATGAACTGACGCTTACTTGGGAAACAAATAAAACAGCCCACAAACTGTAAGGTGTATCAATTGGAAAATGATCATTTCATTAAAAAATAGAACTACCGTATGACCCAGCAATCCCACTACTGGGCATATACCCTGAGAAAACCAAAATTCAAAAAGAGTCATGTACCAAAATGTTCATTGCAGCTCTATTTACAATAGCACGGAGATGGAAACAACCTAAGTGCCCATCATCGGATGAATGGATAAAGAAGATGTGGCACATATATACAATGGAATATTACTCAGCCATAAAAAGAAACGAAATTGAGCTATTTGTAATGAGGTGGATAGACCTAGAGTCTGTCATACAGAGTGAAGTAAGTCAGAAAGAAAAAGACAAATACCGTATGCTAACACATATATATGAAATTTAAGAAGAAAAAAAAATGTCATGAAGAACCTAGGGGTAAGACAGGAATAAAGACACAGACCTACTGGAGAACGGACTTGAGGATATGGGGAGGGGGAAGGGTGAGCTGTGACAGGGCGAGAGAGAGTCATGGACATATACACACTAACAAACGTAAGGTAGATAGCTAGTGGGAAGCAGCCGCATAGCACAGGGAGATCAGCTCGGTGCTTTGTGACCGCCTGGAGGGGTGGGATAGGGAGGGTGGGAGGGAGGGAGACGCAAGCGGGAAGAGATATGGGAATATATGTATATATATAAGTGATTCATTTTGTTGTGAAGCTGAAACTAACATACCATTGTAAAGCAATTATACTCCAATAAAGATGTTAAAAAAAAAATTTCTTTCTGATTATGCAAAGTAAGGCCACAGATGATAAACTTTTAAAAGATGATAATAATAAACATTGTTATTCAGTGCTGTTTTCCCTGGGCTCATTTTCCCTGAATTTGCTAATTTGAGATTCTCATTCACTGAGGTGCTATCTGCTAGTTACGTGGGCACCCATGGACCAGAGAAGAAAATGGCACTCTCTTGGACTTATATTTTAATTTTTGATTGAGGTTCGGATCCGAGTAGGATCAGTGATAGGTGTGCTCTAATGTCTTTGAAGCAGTGGACCGATGGGATATGTGCTGATTTGCATATCCTTTTTAGTTATTATGGAAATACCCAGATCATTTAGGCAATAAACGAGCCAAGAAAATATGGCCCAAGGAAAAGTAAGACAGAATTCGAGGGCTTACAGAAGAAAACAGAAAGACGGACTCAGGTAGAGCTTGGAGAAGTGTGCGCTTATTTGTAAAATCAAGTAACTGCAAATAGGGGGCATTTACAAGTCCTCATGTGCAGGGTCTCATCCCATTCAGCACAGGATGAAATTTGCTAACTCCATCAGAAGAAGCTTAGAAAGAGTGAGTCTGTTTGGCTGTGACACTGGAGGTCTGGTGAGTGACTTCCAGAAATCCTAGGGAAGATGCGATAAAATATCTACCGGAAGATGTAGCCTGAGCCCTAAACACACTGCTTTCGCTCCTTCCCACAAACAAGGTGGAAATCCTGGACTTTCTGTGGCCTGCCAGTGAGAGGCAGAGGGTCAGCTAGGATCCCCTGTGCTGTCTCCAGACTCTGAAAGCAAGAAGAGCAAGCTTGAAGGGAAGAGAAGTCAACGTATCCATGTGTCTCTCAATTTGATGAATACGGATGCTCCCTCTAGAGGACTAATTTTTGTGTATAATTAAACATGGAAATGCTGTGTTTTCTAATCAACAGCCAATCAGTCGGTGATACTCTGAATATCATTACCGGGAGGCTGTGATTTCCCTGCAAATTGCTTTTTCGGTTTCATTTTAAGACTCCATCTCATAAGACTACACTGACAGATTGAAAGGTAAGGACTGAGAAAGTTCAATCTAACTTACCACGAGCCCTCCAGGTAGGCGTTGAGGCCTTTGCGAATGACGTGGCCCAAGTAGCCATTTTTCTCGGCTACATGCTTTGTCCATCTGAAAAGGAAACAGAAGAGAACATATCCAAACTATGGCAAATTAAATAATTGCTTTTGACTTCGTATGATTTCAATAAATCCCACTTGGGGAATATTTTGCTTCTTAGAATTTTTATGGAGCAACAAGCCAGAACTGAATGTTAAGAAGATAAAGAAAGATACATTTTGAGAGCCTTGCATTCAGTGCCGTTTCTAATGAATGCTTAGGAGTTGTCATTTTGGGGAAAAAAAGATGTGAAAAGTACCTAATGAAAAATGTCTACTAACATGGAAAAAGATAATCTTTTTTTTTTTGTGTGTGTGTTATGTGGGCCTCTCACTGTCGTGGCCTCTCTCGTTGCGGAGCACAGGCTCCGGACATGCTGGCTCAGCGGCCATGGCTTATGGGCCTAGCCGCTCTGCGGCATGTGGGATCTTCCTGGACCAGGGCACGAACCCGTGTCCCCTGCATCGGCAGGTGGACTCTCAACCACTGCGCCACCAGGGAAGCCCAAAGATAATCTTTATTAAGAGTTCTAGCAAGTTGATTTCAGAAGGACAGCTCTTCCTAAACAAAGACTCCAAAGAGAGACATTGCCAAAAAGATTAAATCAATAGAGTACCTGATGGGTGTAGACATACCGAGAGGAGATTTAGACATGGAAGGAGAATGTGGAGATCGAGTACATAGAAATGATAAATACACAGAGAGAGCTAAGCAGATAAATAACAAAAAAAAAATAATTATTATTCCATAGAAAACAAAAAGTTATGCAAGAAAGAAAGAGTAGTCATAGTATACTACATGGCTCAGCTATGAATAGTGTTAAATTGTCATAATAATGTAAACACTGATACCAATCCAACCAAACCAGTGATATATTTATGGGGAAGATGGGAGAGGGCAGGAAGCATGAGCATGCAGGGTAGCAATAGGTGGCAGAGTGAAAAAACTATATCTCTTTATCTTTCCCAGTGAGACATCATTAGACAATGCCTATAAAGGGTATAACAAGAAATAGTGGTTTAAGCATGTTATTTAGACATAGAGGCAAATAAAAAAGAAATAATTAAAAGATGAAAAGTGATTTATTCCAGGGAGCAGGAAATGGAGTGTGTGGAAGGGAGGCAGAGATTTCCTGTTTTTTCTTGTCAAATTATTACCTTTTTTAATTAAATTTTTGTTTTTAATTTTTGTCTTTTCAAACGACTTGGCTTTTTATGTGCATGTGTAACTGATAAAAATAAAGATGAATTTTTTAAAATGCAAGAAAGGGCTTCCCTGCTGGTGCAGTGGTTAAGAATCCGCCTGCCAATGCAGGGGACACAGGTTCGAGAGCTGGTCAAGGAAGATCCCACATGCCGCGGAGCAACTAAGCCCGTGTGCCACAACTGCTGAGCCCACGTGCCACAACTACTGAAGCTCACCCGCTCTAGGGCCTGCATGCTGCAACTACTGAGCCCGCATGCCACAACTACTGAGCCCACGTGCCACAACTACTAAAGCCCGCACACCTAGAGCCCGTGCTCTGCAACAAGAGAAGCCACCGCAATGAGAAGCCCGCGCACCGCAACGAAGAGTAGCCCCCGCTTGCCGCAAATAGAGAAAGCCCGTGCGCAGCAATGAAAACACAGCGCAGCCTAAAATAAAAAAAAAAAATTTTTTTAATGTGGAAAAAAAGAATAAAAGAAAACTCTATTTTCTCAGGCATGGTGAATATAGTATTGAATATATGGCTTTCCCTTCATACGCAATATCTGGCAGGTTCTTACACAACAGCCTTCTCGGGATCTCGAGGGAATGTCTCCAGGTTGCCTGTGATATAGTAGAGAGAACACCACAAGGTTCCTTCTATGTGTCCGCCTTGTGCAGCCTTATGGAAATATTCACCAGCTAACGTCTGTAAAGAGATGAGCAAACGTCAGTCTCATTAGTGAGAAGTCCTCCTGTGCTGGTTTCATCAGAACTAAGGTCCTGAGGCACTTAACGCCTGATATCATCACAGGTTTATAACTTCTAACATCTTTAAGAAAACCAAGTCAAGTTCCAGGAAGACAGCCAATCACAGAAGCTGGCCTCTCTACATGATAACCTTGACTGTAGCTATTCTGTTAAGTTTACCCAATAAATAAGATAACAAGACACTACGAATATCATTATCACCTTATCAGATCCTCACATAACCCCTGCCAGCCAGACAGAAGACAGCATCAAAAGTCGCATCAGGTGAAACTTCAGGCATTTGCTTCCCTAACCTTGCTTAATACCTTTTTTCAAACTCAGACACAAAAACTTCATTTCCAGTAGGAAGGTGAGAATTAGAATATGACAATAAAAAGTCCATTCTGGCAGATGTGTGGGAGGACTAAAAGACATTTGCAATGCATAAAATATACAGTTTTCTAGGAGTCAGACAGAGGCGGAGGGAGAAAAGAAAACAAACACTTAGACGGGTATACATTCCACTGATTACTATTATTCTTCCCAGGCAGTTAACTGCCATTTTTAAGTATGGTCTTTGGAGTCAGACAGGCCTGGGTTCAAATCCCAGCTCTGCTCCTTACTAGCTGCGTGACCTTGGGCATGTTAGTTAATCTCTCCAACTAAGAGAATAACTCAATTTCTGCAACTGAAAAATGTGGCTTCTGACAGTAGCTAGCATGAAAGTATGGTGTGAGGATTAAATGAGATAACGTGTGTTCGAGGCTTGGCATGGCGCGTCACAAAAAATAATTTTTTTCTGATGCCCGACCCCCAACTCTGATGCTAGAGCTTGCCCATCCCATTAAATGCTACCTTTTCTTCCAATCTCAATAAATGCCAAACACTCAGGGGTCATCCTGACTCCTCTCCCTGCCTCACACCTCACGTCCAATCATCGTCAAGTCCTAATGCCTTGACCTTCAAAATATACCCAGAATCTAGTCACATCTCAGCGCCTCTTCTGATACTGCCCATCCTTTCTCACTTGGATTCAATGCATTAACCCCCTTGCTCTTGCTCTTGTCTCCTCCAAGCCCAGTCTCCACCAGGATCCAGGAGGAACCTGTTAAAACACAGCGTCTCCCCGCCCTGTTCAGAGCTGTCCCATCTTGCTCAGCGTAGCTGCCTCCTTGACGTGATTTTCCACCTCCTCGCACCTTCCTTGCTCTCTGGTCCTGCCAGTTCAGCCTCCCTGCTATTCCTCAAGCACACCAAACCTGCTTTCTTCTCTGGGCTTTTGCCCTGGCTGTTCCCTCTTTCTGGGATGTTCTCCCAGACATTCACAAGACTCCTTTAGGAGTTTGTACACTGTCACATTATCAGAGAGACCTTCTCTGATCTCCCTTATAAAATAGCATCCCCCAATCTCTAGTCTCTCGGTCCTCCTTATCCTCCTTTATTTCTCCCTGTAACACTCACTTATCCCACCTGCCCTCATACTATATATTTGTTTGTTTATTATCTTTCTGCTCCACTGCAATGTAAACTTCCCCAAAGCAGGGACTGTTTTGTCTGCTGCTGTATCCCCACTGCCTGGAAGAGTGCCTGGCATAGGGTGGGCATTCAATTAATTTGTTGAACGTACTGGTACTCAGATTATTATTACCATCATCAATATTATTATTAATAACAAGGGGTTTCCATTTCACATGGGGACCAGGTCTTGACGCCACTTAAGTGTATGACTCTAAGTTATGAAACCTTTCAGAGCCTCGGTTGCTAACTCTGTTAAATGGACGTAATAACAGTAACTATCCCAGAGGGTAGTTAGGATGACATGGGATGGCACACAGAAAGTGTCTGTGAGTGTCTGACCTAGAGGAAGTGTTCGGCAAACATTTAAGATTGTTACTGTTATTTACATTATTATTAAATCTGGTCTCATACCAGGCAACCCTATTTGGACCCAGCTTTCTTTGCTTCCAGTAAGATCAGTCATCAATCTCCGCACCATCTCTCTCTCATGGTCACTTGCATCATCTCCCTCTCCTCTCCCCAGCTTAGGCTTCCTCCTCCATGAAGCCTTCCTGACTGCCTTGGCCTTCACTATTTCCCCTTTCCAGAACTGTTTGGGTCACAGCAATTAGCACACACTTGGCGTTGGGCTAATGCCAGCCTTTGCTCTTCACCATCTTGTCTTCCTAACTGGGCACTTGAGTTCCTCAAGATCACGGTCTGCGTCTTGGGTGGTGTCTGCACCACCCATGGGGCCTTGTCTGGGCTGGGCATACAGTACACCTGCTTCATGACTAAGTGACTGACCAGCTGCACAGCTGGTCTCAAGTCTTACTCACTTGATTCCTTCCAGGAACTCCTGGGAAAATGCCATCCAAGTACAGGACTCCAAGATTGTATGATGCATCTGGGTTCCCCATTTCTTCTGCTTTTAACCAGTACTTAGCCGCTTTGGCATAATTTTTCTTGAATTTGTGGTAATACCATCCCAGGCCATTGACTGCCTGATGCAATCCCTGGATTTTAGAACAACAAGAAAGGAATTCCTTTTTTTTTAAAACAAAAACAAAAAAACCCCAAACCCAGAGAGAATCAACTGTTATGAAAGCATTCTGCCTGAGTCTGAGAAAAACCTTTCCTGCCTCTTTTCTGGGGGCAGATGGCATTAAAGAAAAGCTAAGTGTTGGAAAACATGAGGCTGCCTCAGCGTCTTCCCAGGAGGATTTCACCCGGCTGCTGCTGGGCTTTCTGCCTTCCAGCTCAGCAGTGATGCTGGCCCCCAAATCATCTCGCAGCCCCTATGGGCTCTTACGCAATGCCCTCGTCTACAGAAGGCCTCTTACTGTCCTGCAGTATCAACAACGCCCTTGAAATTCATGACCACTCAACTGTGACAGGAGGCCGGAAACCCGCCCTGGCTGGGATGATTTCTAGGTGACCTGCCTGCCTATCTTTTGATTACTCTGCCCTGAACACCAACAAACCCTCTGTGGGAAGCAGCCGCAATGGCCTACTTGTAAAGCACAGGTGCTGTGGGACTGCTTGGCATCCCAGCTCCGACAGGTAGGGTCTGGTTGGGGCTGAGGCAGAGGGGAGGGGGGTGGTCTCAGAACTGTGTCTAAATTGGGACGGTACCACAGAAGGCCTGGTTCATGTGAGTCTAGTCTTAGGCCTCCTTGTTCTTGCTGATTCATGCTCTCAGGGGCCTGCCTCTGCTCTTCCCAGATGCTCCCACCTGCTCCAGCCTGGTTGTTGAAGGCTCAGGAGCCCTGCAGGGGTGTAAGTGTGCAAACCTGGGCATTCGGTGCTCCCATTCCTCCTTTCCTACCAGATCCACAAGACCATGGACAAGCAGGGGAGAAAAGGACTGGAGAAGCAAACAGTGAGTGCCCTTGCATCTGTGAGACAGGTTAAGTTAGGGTCCAAGTGTGGAACCAAATCTCTTTTGCCTGCCCTTTCAGAAGTGAAGGACAGGTATCCCTCAGTAATGGATGCCAAGATACCAGCCTGCAGCCTTTTCAGTCTGCAACGACTCCTGAAATGCTCTACCTCCTACTTTTCACGTTGGACTCCAGGTGCCAGGAAGACCAGGAGAAAGAAACTGACAAGGCCCATTAGAACAGATGCTCCATGAGGGCAGGGATCTTTGTTTTGTATTCCAAGCACCTATGTTAGTACTTGGCGTAGAGTAAGTGCTCAATAAATACTTGACAAACGAATGAAAGCCATCCTTTGAACGCTGATGACACACAAAACAGAATCCAAATCCTACACCCTGAGGATCAAGAGTAGGGTTCAGGGCTTCCCTGGTGGCGCAGGGGTTGGGAGTCCGCCTGCCGATGCAGGGGATGCGGGTTCATGCCCCGGTCCCAGAGGATCCCACATGCCGTGGAGCGGCTGGGCCCGTGAGCCATGGCCGCTGGGCCTGCGCGTCCGGAGCCTGTGCTCTGCAGCGCGATAGGCCACAACAGTGAGAGGCCCGCGTACCGCAAAAAAAAAAAAAAAAGAGTAGGGTTCAGATTCGTAGACCCTCAAGACAGTCAACACTTGGGATGGTGTCAGTGCCAAGGATCAGTTATTGAGGCATTCTTCTTGAGATTTGCACGGTACCAGATGCAAGGCAGCCTCCTGAGAATTTGCAGGATGAGTGCATTTCCATGAAGTAATAGACCACGTCATGTATAGTGGCAAGAACCAGCTTTGGGATAAGCTTATGGAATACATATCAAAATGGCTTGTGCAATGCTCACCTCCAGACACACAGGTTTATTCAAAGGTACCTGTCATCACTCAAAACATTCCCAGAATGTCCTTTAGACATTGTATTTGGACCCAGATCAGGAGTCCCACAGAAATCTTGTTTTATTTCTTAATGCTCACACCTTATTCCGGACATTTCCAGCTGTATCCAAGTGACTTTTAGCTAATTCCAAAAATCAAACTCTGTGCTTCACCACAGTGCCTGACAAAGAGGAAGGGCTTAGTAACTCCCTGCAGAATGAATGGCTGAGAATCATGTAACACTTTTAAGAATGCGAGTACTCCAGACCGTAAAACTGCATTTCCTCCAATATTCATCTCAGCTCTGCCAAAACTACATTCAGAATGCAGCACCTTAGACAACAATTCACCACTAGCATGCTAAAGAGATGCAAATTTCACACCTGCCAGGAAGCCCCATTACTTCCCCATTTTAGGATGCTCTGGGACCATGGCCTCAATGACCACCATTAAGCAGCTTTTCTATTTCTGCCCTATAGTCTGTGTCAGGGTCAGGAGCTGGCGTGCGCTTCAATGGTTCCCTTCGCCTGGGTCATGTGTCCTCTAGAAACCACACAGGGGGAGAAAAAGCCTCTTGGCATTCTTAACTCCATGCTCCAACTTCCTGTTCTACAGAAGAAAAGATACTCTGAGCTCCCTAAAGAAAGGGAATTGAGGAAGAAACATCGGCATGGTTACTTCAGGAGTCTTTGTTGATAGGGCAAATATTATCAGCCTCGGGGAGGGAGGCATACTCAGGAACCTGAAGGGCTATAAAGGGCCCTGTCAAGGTTGTAAAATTACAAGGTTGTAAAATTACAACGGTTTCTACCAATCCGTTTATTTGCAAATCTGTATGCAAGCACATGTGAGTGTGCACGTGTGGATGTGCATGCACTGGGGGTTTGCACGCAGGGATACGTATGCATGCATGCCTGTGTGCATGCGTGTGCGTGCGTGTGTGTGTCCCCCTCACAGGTGATATCATAACCTCCATTCTGTAGTGCAATATTTAAACTAGTTGGCTTGAAGATAACTTTGAAGAGTAAATAGTGACAAAAGGAAAATGATTCCTAAACTCGGCAATAAACTTGATAAACAGCCCCTTTGTTAAAGCACAGAGAAGCCAATGAGCATTGGACACAACAGGGTTAACCTTAGAGGATTCAGGCTTTAGGTTTTCCTAATTCAATGGCATTTATACCCATTCAATTTCAAAGAGCCCCCCTGCTGCTGCCTGTTATTAGGGCAGCCCTTGATTATAATTTTAGCCTTCAAACACAATCAGTCTGAATTCTACGACTGGAAAGTGAGTTCAGCTTTCGAATTGTGCCGTCCTCATTGTGCAGGTTTCTGTATATGTTGTAGCTCAAAAATGACTAATCACTGCAATGTCAGTGACCCCTCCCTCCCCACTGCATTTCTACCTTCTTCAGAAGGCTGGCCATTCACTCTCCTCGACTTGTAAGAGCATGGGTGTGTGTGGCGGAAATGTTTCCCTCTGACAATAGGCACAAGTGTTACCTTGGAAGCTGCTTTCTTCATCAGCTCTAAGGCAAGCCGTCTGTTCTTTTTTACTCCTTGACCCTAAACAATGATAAACAGCAATGATCACGAAGAAAATAAACGCAGAGTTGCATGCAAAGCCATCACACCAATCTGTCAGCGTTCAATAGAAGATACTAAAGCCCAAGCCTTCTCAGTTAAAAATCTAATCTTGAAGATTTCTATATACAGAGCTGTTACATCATCATCATCATCATTATTCTGCATATATGTGTAGAAGAGAGGCAATAAACCTCACCCTCCCAGCTTAGCATCCATAAAAATTCCCCACTGGTGGTCCAGTGAATCACATTCCCGTCAATCCGCAGGTGCTGTTGGGAGAAGCCATGAATAAGGTTAAATGAGTCTGGTCATCCTGGTTGTGTTTCTCTGGGGATTGCCTAATATGCGAGCAGACAGAGCACTTTGTCTATGTCAGACAGTCAAGAGTTATTAGGCTGTCATTTGCAACCTTCCAGCGTCCTCGTGGGAGTCCCCAAGGTGAAGCACTGTGGCTTCAGAAACAGCTCGAGAGCCAGTGGTGAGGGAGACAGGACCCCTTAGAATCTGTTCCCTCAGACGCTGCCAAACTGACAAGCTTCCTCCAGCAAAATCAAGTTTTTCCAGCAGAGGTGGTTTGTGCATCACAGAAAGAGAGAGATGGGGCTTTGGAGTCCTTGTTACAAGAGCAGAACTCCGTGGGACCATGCTGGGGTGTGTCTGCAGGACCACGTGGGAAAATGGTGGGTCTGAGGGTGGAGCGGGGGTGGGGGTGGGGGGTCCCTGAGGGCTCTCTCAACATAGCCCTGACCATGCACATGGCAGGTGAGAGGAGCCGGATGAAAACCCTGATGCTTCCAAGCTCACTTAGAGTCTGTTATTGACCTACACAGCCCATGGAGTCCTCCTGGTCTCAGACTCAGCGCTTGACAGGGTCACATGTGATATAATGTTAGAGGGCTTTGCAATGAATACAGCTATTAACTCTATTTAAATTCTTAGCTCTACAGTAAATGAAGAGAGCGCTAGCAAATGTTCCTGTGTTAATTAACGTGGGCCAAGAACTCTCCTGCCATATCAAATCCTCCCAACCCCAGCCGGGGTGCTGCTATCATTCTCACCAGAGAAACTTGCCCAGAATCACACAGTGAGCAAGGAGTAGAGGCAGGATTTGAATCCAGGCTCCAGAGTCCAAGTTTATAACTGCCATGCTGTATTTTCTCCTATATATTTTAATTCCCATGCTGAGAAAGTATAATGATCCGTAACCTCCTTACAGGATACAGAAAACATGCTGCAGAATCTGTCTTTGTAGTTTTCCAGGACCCAAAATAAAACTGTGAACCCAAATAAAGGTTAAATTACATACAATGAGTTTCTACTCGATTTTAACGTACCTATTTCATAAAACCGATGAGCTGAAGCAAAGTGGAAGATGAAAATATTTTTCAGAAGTGCACCATTACTTCGTTTAATTAGAGAGGGAGAGGAAAGACAAAAGGACATGAAGGCTGTTTGTAGTAACTGGATGGAAGCAATGAGACAAGCTTTTTGGATCTCGGGGAAAGCAACAGAACGACCAGGATGACGAAATGTCAGAACCTGGTTGCACTCAAAGTTTTTCTCCAACTTCTTTGTTTTCAAGGAGTAAAACTGGGGCCCAGAGGGGTTGACTTACCCCAAACCTCACAGTTAGATCTGCAACCAGAACTCAGATACTCTGAGTTCTAGGCCAGGGATTTTCCAGTGTAATTATATGAGAAGTGGGGTGAGTTCTTGCACAAAGACTATATACTATGCACAAGTCTGAGTAGTACTGGAAGTTGTAAAGTGAGAGAAGTGTAAAGTCGTGATGCACAGCAAGTGCTCGATAACTTCATCCACTGAATGAATCCATGGAGGACAGATGCTGCAGTGAAAGCCCAAGCTCCATCCTCATGTGGATGTGAAATGGGATGTAACTGACCGTCTTGGACAAGCTATAGCTGTCATCGTGGCGCCATCTTTGAATACAATGAGCCGGATGTCCACACGAGACAACAAGCCGAGAGCACAGTGCCGTTCTTCATGTTTGGAAAGTTCATTTTTTTTGTATGGGTTTTTTTACATTGAAAGTACTTAAAGACACCTTTGGCCAGAGGTAAAAATCTGCCTTGAGATGTAGATAAAGGGCTTCCTTCCTCCCACTCAGAGATAACTTAGAATGCAGGAAAACCAAAAAAGCTTTAAGGTTTGGGAAATCAGACCCTGAAGAAACATCCCGTCACCTCCCGTATCATTTATTTATGTCTTTCGCTTTCCCTCTAGATTTCAAGCTCCTGATGGGCAGAAGTAATGTCTGAGTCGTGCCTTTTCTTGTCTGTACTTTGGGCAGTGGCCAGCCCCAATTATGGTGGACTGGTGCCTCTCCTCTGTGCCTGTCTCAGTCTTCTGTCTTGCCCATGAGTATCTGAGACCCCTGAGGTCAGGGATGAGGTTCATGCAACCATATGTCCCTCCATCTAGCACAGAGTCTGGTATTTTGTCAGCCCAGAGTGGGTGTTTATTATATAAATATACGAATGCATTGGCATATAGCTAAGAGTCAAACCATTTCTATGTTGCTTTAACGACTACAAAGAAAAAGTCTGGGCTCTAAACTTGGAAACCGTAACAACCAATAGGTTTTAAGACTTGCAGGGCCAGAAAGGTAGCAAGAGTCATGGTTGTGAATCGGCGAGCGGCCACAGCTGTGGTTCTGGAGATGAGCCCAGCCACGTGCATCCACGTCCTTGTTTGAAGACACTCGCTCTTTGTGGGCAGCTGCCTCCTTTGGGTCTGGACATAGGGACCAAGGGTTTCCTTACTAGAGTCAACAGCTCTTCCAAGATGGGTGAATTGATGTCTCTGCATTCAGGGGTGAAGAGCATCCCAGTCCCAGGTCTGAAACACACCAGTTGTTCAACCTTGGGCAAGTTACAAACCCTTTCTGAGCCTCTGTCACCACACATATAAACAGCTATCATAATACACCGTGATAGGGCTTCCCTGGTGGAGCAGTGGTTGAGAGTCTGCCTGCCAATGCAGGGGACACGGGTTCGTGCCCCGGTCCGGGAGGATCCCACGTGCCGCGGAGCGGCTGGGCCCGTGAGCCATGGCTACTGAGCCTGCACGTCCGGAGCCTGTGCTCTGCAACGGGAGAGGCCACAGCGGTGAGAGGCCCGCGTACCATCAAAAAAAAAAAAAAAAAAAAAATAATACACCGTGATACCTACCTCGCAAAGTTGTCTCGAGGATTGAATGTGTTAATACATGTACATCAGGTAATAAGCACTGCATCAATCAATGTGAAATATTATTATTCCGTAAAGCATTTTACAGTTCTTGGAGCCCCTTCCTTAGGTTATTTCACTCCATCTGTGGTCATTACCAGTGTCTCATGAGATCGGATAAGTCCAAGGAGGCAGCTAATCGTTGCAGAGGAGAGATTTGAACTCCATCCTCTATCTCCTGGGCTAATGCTCTTCCCATCCGTCCCACTGCTCTCCTGTTGGCTTAAAACCAAGATCTTTGTATCGATCAATGGAACTGTTGGGATCCAGCCCAAACACGCACTTGGTCTTAGCTATAATTCAATGATAACTCTGCCTGATAGAGAACTTGCAGCACCTTTGGGGCTGCTGGCCGTGTACCAATCTGTAAAATATGGGTGCCTCCTCCAGAATGCCAGTTCTTGCAAAAGCAGAGAGAATCCAGGCGTCAAACCTAAGACAAATGATTAAAAACGAGACCAGGGAACTGCGTGTGACTTTGCCTTTTCAGCAAATACCCCTTTCCATCCAGACGGACAGAAGCATGTCCTAAGGTTCTTCAGTTACAGGCTCCCTGATTGCATGCCTACAGGAAACCACTTGGGAAGTCTATAGAAATTGTGCAATTGCAGCACAAATTGAGTGATTCTTACCTTAAATAACACGATGGCATAGTCGTATATTAACGCGGGGTCCTCAGTCTCCAGGGCGCCCTTGGCGTACCACTCAACAGCCGCTTCCGGGTTCTTGGCCACGCCTTGCTGGCCCCAGAACAGCATCTGGGCCAACCGTTGCTTCAAGACAATAGCAATTTAGAATAATGACTTTCCTGTGTTATGCTTAACAAACAAGACTTTAAAAGGGGGGGAGAAGGCAAACCTAGTTTAAAAGGTTTTTATATTGAGAAACAAGATTTAAGTAGACACATGTTATCTTCCTCCTGGGGACAAGAGCCCTGAAGATGAACTGGTGTAAATACAAGTCATTAACACAAGTTGGAAATTGTGCGTGTGTGTGTGGACAGGGTGTGTGTGTGTGTGGGGTGTGTGTGTGTGGTGTATGTGAGTGGTGTGTGTGTGTGTATGTGGGTGGGGTGGGGTGTGTGTGTGAGTGGGGTGTGTGTATGTGTGTGGGGTGTGTGTGTGTGTATGTGGGTGGGGTGTGTGTGTGGGGGTGGTGGTGGGGGTGTGTGGGGTGTGTATGTATGTGTGTGTGGGGTGTGTGTGTTTATGTGGGTGGGATGTGTGTGTGTATTGTGTGTGTGTATATGTGTGTGGGGTGTACGTGTGTGTGTGCGTGTATATGTAGGTGGTGTGTGTGTGTGTGTGTGTATGTGTGGGGGGTGTGTGTGTGTGTGTGTGTTTGTCTGTGAAGGACTCTATTGGGCCCAGGCCAGAGCTGATGGATCAACCACACTGTTTCCTCTCGTGAAATGCCCTCTCCTTGGGAGGTACTGTGCGTCCTCTTGGCCCAGTGACCAGCATGGAGGCCTGTGCACATCCATATCAGGGCATCTCCCTACAGCACTATCCCAGCATCTGTCTACATGGCTGGCTCCACCATTAGACTCAATCGAGGCTGGGGGTCTTTGGGGGTAGGGATCTCAAGACGTTATTTGTCTGCCCTTGTGCCCCCAGCTCCCACCCAGCAGAACTCAACAGAAACTCATAGAAGCAACGCAACAAAGATTTGCTGAATGAAGGAGGGAAGAAGGGTCTTTGTTAGGAATGTTCACGCAAGCTCTGGAGCACCCATGAAATCTGGCAGCCGCATTTCCTGAACTATGCACTGGAATTGCTTCTTGGACTAGAAAGACTGCAGGCTGGGACAGAGCCCAAGACAGAGCCACAGGCAACACTGTTATCATTCTGGTCCCTTGGGGGCCTTGATTTTCTTTCCTTCTTTCTACTTCTCCTCTCATCTCCTTCTCTTCCATCCTCCACCCCCCAAAAGAAAACCTCACAACTTCCAGGAGCGCATCTTCTGAGATGCTAGGAAGACCTCTAAGGAGGGGTGGGAGACCCGTTACTACAGGGTCTCTGAAGTGTTTGTTTGTCAATGCGTTCTTTGGTTTTCTTTCTCTTTCCCATCTCTGGTCTTCTGCCTGCTTAGCAGACCCAGAGCAGAGACTCTTCCTGACACTGTGCTCACTGGGAACACAAAGCAAAAGCTAAATCCATCCTTAGGGAAGGAGGTTTCCTTCCTCCAGTGCAATCAGCCTTAGCTGGCTCCCATAAGGACTTTTCTTCATAGTGAAATCAGGGCAAGAAGTAGATGGGGTGGAGGGGGGGGGGGGTCCTCCCAGCCCTCTGCCCTTTCTGGTACCTCTTACAGGTCTATCCAAAAGACAAAACATGTTCAAGAGACAAGGTCGATCCTTTTGGTCTTACACGCAACACAGATTTTCTATTATTCTCC
Organism: Delphinus delphis; assembly: GCF_949987515.2. Lineage (NCBI taxonomy): Eukaryota > Metazoa > Chordata > Mammalia > Artiodactyla > Delphinidae > Delphinus > Delphinus delphis. The sequence continues at coordinate 87,404,173 of NC_082687.1, read as the reverse complement.
TAGCTGATTTTGTGGCCTTCTTTTCGATGCCCACCTCATCTCTCCTGCACTCCAAGATGCTTCTTTTTCTTTCTATCTGATGCACTAAAATGTCTGATGGTAACTGATCATAAATATTGTGGCTCTCTCTCCTCTGGGTCTGGTTGGACTACATTTCCGGCTCACTCAGGTCAAGAGTGACCAGCTGACTTCCTTTGGCCGATGAAATGTGAGAAATGACGCGTGCCCCTTCTGAGCAGAAGCGATAAGACTCGGCCTGTGATGTGTCGTGGCGTCATCCTAAGTCAATGGCTTTGGAAGCATGTTTTGGTGAAGCCTCTGTTAGCTTGGGCTCCTAGGGGACTATAAGAGCAGAGCCCACGCCACCCCCATTGGACATGTAGTGAGAACAACAGAGAACAACAGTACACTGGTGTTGTGTTAAGCCACTAGGTTTGGGATACTTCATTATCGTGGTGTAACCTGGTCTGTCGTGGCTGAGAGACTTTCCAAAACTGTGGAACGCATTTTTACCTGAGCTGCCGCGTTGCCTCGAGTAGCTTCATGCTTCAGCCACATGAAGACGTCTCCGTCTTCTTTGGTTTGTACCTTGAGAATTTCATCATCTTTTAGTCGAATTGTCTCAACGTATGCCTAAAAGGGAAGGAAGGAAGAAAAGAAGGAGGAAAGGAAGGGAGGGAGGGAGGAAAGGTGGGGAGAAGAAGGGAGAATGAAAATATCCAGATGGTATGGGCATGCAAAAGACATGACATTATTCCTAACGCAGCAACTGCTCAAGTAAAAACTGTATGACTAATTGAAATATGAGGTGTGTCCACAGAGCCCTGAGATCAAACTCTTTTTTAAATGAACGGATCACACGTCCTATATCTAGATGGGTATTTTTGTTCCTATCAAAGTGTTTTCCTTGGGAGGACAAAATTTATTCCACTTCCTCTTCCATCGCTCAAGCTAGTTCGGAAGTCCACCTCTGCGCTGCTGATTGCAGAGCCAGAGTACACGGCATCCCAAAAAGTAAATCAATATTTTCTAAGTATAACCTTATTATTTTTTTATTCGAAAGCGTCATTATCCTGCATGACTCAACCCTTTTCATTTCGCAGGCTCAGCCTCCGATATCTTTCGGCTATTTCAAAATGAAATCTACACTGAAAAGAAGAGGGTATATTAACTCCGAGGATGTGAACAGGAACGTGCCAGAGGCTCTAAAGAGGAACCCAAGGGAAAGTCCACAAAACGCTTTGAATGTGCACACAGCCTCCCAGGTTATCTGCCTCCTTTGAAGAAAATAAGACTCATTTTTATGTCTAAATTGTGGCTGTTTATCCAAAAACTGGCCTTGTTGTTTGACAGTCTCCCCTTCTATATGATGAACGCTATCTAACGGTACCAGGAACGCCTGGGAAGGGCTTCAAGGCCACAAGCAGACGGTGAAAAAAATGGATCTGGATGAGTTGGGGAAGAAGACTTAGAGAACAAGGAACCAGGCCTGATTTCCCTTCTGACCCTTTCTGTTTGTCAGTGAAGAAAATGACTTAGATTCACAAGTACTAGCCTGTAGCCCATTCCTGAAAGGGTCACCCAGCTGCGGCCATGTGGAGCCAAAGGTCCCTCTCAGGGGCAATAGCGGGCAGGCTTGGGGACAGAGCTAGGAACCCAGTGGTATCAATTCCTGCTGGATGTCTAACCTTGAGACGCCTCCCAGCAAACAGCAACAATTGGAATAAGGATGCCCACCACCTTTGACTGAAACCAAGTATGTGCGGGGTGTTTAACAAATGTTTTTCTCACTTAATCCTCACAGCAGGGCTGTGGCCCAAATATCGGTGTCTTCAAATTATTTGTAAAGAAACTGAAGCTCAGAAGGTGAGACCATGAACTCAAGGTCACACTGTAGAGCTAGCCCTGGAAGCCAGGTTGGTCTGACTCCAAAGACAGGCTCTGATGGGCTCCCCCATGATGTCGCCCTCTAGCGGGAAGGCCCTGGAATCCTGGGCTGAAGCTCAGGCTGCTAGAACAATAGAATTCTCAGCTAGAAGTTTTTCGTTCACCTGGAGAGTTTGGGTGTTTTGATTTGGGGTTAATTTCCTTCTTTTCCTTATTTTGTTCCTTCCTCCTTAACTTTGTCATGGGACTTGAATGAAACACAGAACACATGAAGCCAGAGTTTCTATCCTGCAAGGATTTATACTCTTAGGTATTTCTGCTACTCTCTGGCCGTGGTAATATCATAATCACCAGCAAGAACTGTGTGCGGTGACCAATTGCTTGGCCCAGAATGACTCACTGAATCTTTGCAACCTTACAAGACAGTCACCATCAATATCCCCATTTCACAGATGTGGAAACTGAGGCCCAGAAAGGTTAAGTAACTTACCTACGTTCTTCAAACTTTGGAATCCAACCCAGGCTGGCTGGCTCTGGGGCCCATAGTCCTCACCTAGCTGAACCACCCTGTGAATGACTCATGCATCTGGGAGAAGCAGAGGGGGGCTGTTTCATTGTCTCCCCTTATACATAATGAACTCCATCTAACAGTGTCGTGAGAGGGGTCTTGGCAAAGGCCATGTCTGCAGGGGACCTGGGCAACCATGCATCACTCTGAAGAAGGAGCTCTTTTGTTTTTGTTTTTGTTTTTTCCCTGTACGCGGGCCTCTCACTACTGTGGCCTCTCCCGTTGTAGAGCACAGGCTCCGGATGCGCAGGCTCAGGGGCCATGGCTCACGGGCCCAGCCACTCCGCTGCACGTGGGATCTTCCCAGACCGGGGCGCAAACCCGTGTCCCCTGCATCGGCAGGCGGACTCTCAACCACTGCGCCACCAGGGAAGCCCATCTTTTGTCTTTTATATCACTGTCTCCTGATCTAGCCCCTTCCTGCTTCCCTGGGTGGCACCATTGAGCTTTGCAGTAGAGCAGGGCCATTAAGAGCACAACTTTTCACATCAGACCCAGTGGACATGAATTCTAACTCACCACTAACTACCTGTGGGCCTTGGGCCACTGACTTTATTTATTTGAGCCTTAGTTTCTATATCCATAAAAATGAAGCTTAGAGTGGTATCTGCTACATCAAAAGCACTTCACCTATTAGCCATTATTTTTTATAGTGTGAAGAGTTAGTAACATCCAGGTTCAAATCTAGGCTCCACTACTCATTTGCTGTGTGACTTTGGGCAAGTTCTTTGGCTTCCCTGAGTCTCAGTTGCCCCATCTGTATAATGGGAACAATACTTGTACTGACCTCATAGAGTTGCATGAGAGTTAAATGAGATTGTTTGTGAAGATCTTAGCAGAGCATCTGGCATATGGGAAGCCCTCAGGAATGGTAACTCGTCATTTTTTAGGTCTTTAGTTCATTCTATCATGTAAAGAGCTGATAGCAGTTTAGAATGTTAGCCCTCCTATTGGTATTTGCAGTTTTGTACAGCTCAAAGCCTTACATTGGGGGGATGAAGATCTATCTAAGAGAATTCGGTGCTTTTGAAGATGGAAGGGACAGATTTGAGGAGGGAGTGCTGGGGCTGGAAACATGAGAGCGTCCACATTGTGTGCTGAGGTCCACTCAACACACATCATATGATTAATTTATACATGCTATAAACTATGTGAGGTGCAGACAGTCATGGCAGTGTTTACAGGTGAAAAAGCTGTGCAGAGACAGACAAGTGAGTGGGATTATCCAAGATTTTATACCCGGTGAATGCAGACCTGGGACCTGAACCAGGCAAACTGGCCCTGGAGCCACACCACAGCTGCCTGCCACACCTGGGCCGGTGGTTGTGTCTTCACAGCTCTGGGGTCCCCTGAGTGGCATCCAGCATGTCAGAGCCACACATCCCAGGCCTTCCATGAAAGCCAACCATCTACAAAGACATCTGATGAAGGAACAACCCCTAAAAGGGAGCGGTGTTGGGTTGTTCATCATCAAACATTTTGAGACCAGGGAATGATGCGTCTCATGGGAAAGTGACCAATCCCAGAAGAAGCTTTGGTGTGGAGAAGGGACGGTGGGGACCACGGTGGGGGGCAGAGCTGGGGAGAAGCTGACAGGGACTCAGAGTCCCAGACTGACCAGTTCTGGAATCTTCTGTGCCTTCCCGGGGAGCTGGATTGTTTCTGTTGCTGTGTTGTAAAATCAACGTCTCTAGAATGAGCAGTTCATAGCCTATACGGTAGGGTTAAAACCGGCTGACCAGGTTAGAGGAGGTCCAATGTCCAGAGACTCTACAGTCCTCAGATGCCCCTGGACCCAGTGTCAGAGAAGGTATCACACTGTCCTACAGACACTGACTCTTCATACGCTTTACTTCCTTTCTCTCCGCTCAGCCTATAGGCTGCAAGGGCAGTGTTCACATCATATCAGCTGTCTGCAATCAATCACAGGAAAGGCAGGATGGAGCGCAGAGCAGGGAGGGAGTAGGGAGGGCGAAGGATGTGGTGGAATTTGGACGTGGAGAGAAAAGGCTGTCAGCAACCCCCCATTTTCTGGAGCGCCTGCATTCTCTGAAGTCGTGAACTACAACACTCCAGCCAGTGTTCCTGGGAACTCAGGAGCAGGGCAGTTTCAGAGCCTACACTTAAACCACTCCTTCCTTCAGGGCCTGTAGACACCACCATGAGGAACCTGCTTCTTAGGGTGTTTAAAATCAGCTATAGGGCTTCCCTGGTGGCGCAGTGGTTGAGAGTCCGCCTGCCAATGCAGGGGACATGGGTTCGTGCCCTGGTCCGGGAGGATCCCACATGCCGCGGAGCGGCTGGGCCCGTGAGCCATGGCCGCTGAGCCTACGCGTCCGGAGCCTGTCCTCAGCAATGGGAGAGACCACAGCAGTGAGAGGCCCGTGTACCGCAAAAAAAAAAAAAAAAAAATCAGCTACAATGTTTGGCTCCCAGTGCGGGGGTGTAAGTTTTCTTTGTTGAAATTTAACATTTTAGGGATTTTAAAGTAAGAATGGAGGAATATCAGGTGTAATGATGGAGAGACAGGGAAGCAAGTACCCAAGATTCCCCAAACGGGGTGCTCCTCATACAAAGGCGGTGCTGAATGCAAGAGGTGCAGAGTTGAAAGCACTGGTTGCATCAAAAAGCACCAGAGAATCAACGGGACGTGATCGCTTCGTGTTCATCACTGGATACACGGCCCTCTCGTGCTGTCCACCATCCCATCAGTAAACAGTGAGTGCCAACTACATGTCAAGCACAGGGCTGGGCACTGGGGTCACCGACGTGAACAGACAAGGTGCCTGTCTCGGGGAGCTCACGGTCTACTGGGAGAGCTGGCTCTGAGACCTGTTCACAGCACCCGTCCTAGAGCAATGGCGGGGATGTGCCCGGGTGCCATGGCGGCATAGCAAAGGGAAGATCCAAGCAGGTGGTGGTGTCTGAGCCCAGCATCCTAGTAGGAGTGGGGGGTCAGGAGGCAGGAAAAGCGGGGTGGGAGTGGAGAAAGCAAACCAGGCAGAGGAGATTGAGCAGGGCCAGGAATTGTGGACAGCATGGTGAGACCAAAAGCTTGGCATTGCCAGGGTGGGCAGGCCAAACATGGAATCGCTGAGAGCTGAGGTTGGGGAAGCAGAGAGAAACCAGATCAAGGAACATCTCCCATGCCAAGTGATGAGCTGGACTTAGTGCTTCCGGGTCAGTACTTCTCAACGCTGACTACACGTTACGCCCGTCTGAGGAGCTATTTAAATATACACATGCACATAGACATACATATGCCTATTACATGCCTGGACCCTCCCTCTGTCACTTCAATAAGACTGTGGGTGGAGCCTGTGCAGAGGTATTTTCTGAGTGCCCACGTGATTCTGATGTGCAGTCAGGTTGAGAACCTCCACTGCTGACAGCCGTCTTTAGCCTCCGTGGGAAGAAAATGGGAAGGGACAAGTCTGGCCACAGAAAGGCCAGTTAAGAGGTGAATTCATTTGCCAGGACTGCCGTAACAAAACACCACGGACTGCAGGGTTTAAACCATAGAAATTAATTTTCTCACACTTCTGGAGGCTGGAAGTCCAAGATCAAGACGCTGGCAGGTTTAGTTTCTTCTGAGGCCCCTCTCCTTAGCTTGTGTCCTCACGTGGCTGTCCCCCTGTTTCATCTACGTCCCAATCTCCTCTTCTTGTAAGAACACCAGTCATACTGGAGTAGGGCCACTAATGACCGCATTTAACTTAATCCTCTCTTCAAAGGTCCTAGCTCCAAATGCAGTGTCCCATTCTGAGGTACTGGGGGTGAGGGCTTCAACATATGAATGTAGGGGTCAATTCATTCCATAACTCAGAGTAGAACAGGAGGCTGTCAGAGTCACTCAGGGGAGAAATGATGGAGAGCTGCATGTAACGCTGTTGGGGATTAGAGCTGGTAGGATGATAGGCAGATCAAAGGTGACTCCCCCGTTGCTGGCATGGACAACGGTGCCATTGGTTGAGGTGTCTGTGGGGAATAGAGAGGAGGAGGTGGTGTGTTCCCTTTGTGGTATGTTACGATTGCAGATGGGGGTTTTAAGAAAGACCTCAGCCTGAGAATAAGATGTGCATGTCATCCGTATGTGGAGGGCAGTTGAAACCAGGGATGTTGATGAGACCCCCTGCCCTCTAGAAGGTGTAGACAGAGAAGGCTGAGGACCAAACCTTTCAGAAGAGCAAACTGAGATGCGAAGAGAATTAAAGGAATCCATTTGTGATTAAGCCACAAAAACAAACCAAAAATAAAAAAAACCCCTATCATCTTCTTTCTCTTGAACCTGAAGCAGAGTCCCCCTAAATCATAAAGAAGTGACATGAAGCAAGATTATGAATAAAGAAGATAAAGTTGATGGGAACCACGAGTTACATAAAAGAGAAAATGAAACAAGAATCAAGAAAGAAGTTACTGACGGATCCTTGGTTTTTTAATTAGGGGTCTGGCTTTCCACATCTCCTCATTTGTTATGTGCTGCTGGTGAATTAATAGATCTCTCAACAAAAGGACATTTCAATCAATGTATGACACCTGCTTAAATTCTCAAGAAACCATTAATTACACATTCTTAAGAAAATGAGCTATGACACAACTCTTCTAACTGTATAATTCCTATCTATGATTCTTGATCACACGACTTTCCAGCTGCAGGATGGATCTTCTCTATTCATCTTCTCTGGTTCTGACCAATTAAACATTTTCTTTCATAATCATAACACTTCATGGGCCAAATCTTCAAAAGAAAAGGCGCTTGTTAGCAACATACCATCTCCCCTTGCTAAGTTATGCTGAATTAGAATTCCTAAAAGTATAATATATACATACGGGGCTTTATGAACACATTCAGGCTTAGCAGAACAATGGCAATATTATTTTGTGGCTTGATTTTGTTTGAATGTGTTTTCAGAAGAATTCTTTAAAAAAAGCCTTTATCAATTAATAAATAAATTCCTGTCAAACTGAGGTCAGATTTTGCACACAGCCTATATATGCTGAGAGAATACAGATGACAATGCTAAGAGTGTGTAAGTTTATTCAGAAGAAATCATTATTTTCTAAAAGAATTAGAATGTCTACACAGACAGCCTTTGGGCATTTTATAGCTTGATTCGTGTTTAATGTTCACTGATAACATGTATCTTTGAGTCATTTATTTCATAACTGTACAGTGGCCACTGTAGATTTCTTTTCCAGAAACCATTCATTTCCAATGATCAAAGCACAAGTTTCCTCCACTGGGGGTTTCTGACTGCAATACAGGAGCAGCACAGGGAAGAGTGAACGGTCTGCTTCCCAGTTAGCTGCTCTGCCTAAAATTCCACAATCCTGCTATCCATCCAGACTCACCAAGCATAAGGGAGAAAATTAAGGGTTTATGGCCTAAACCAGGGCCAAATCTGACCATGCAGTAACCTCCTGTCTATGGTGGCACAAACCCAGGCACCCCATTGGTTTATATATTGTCTTCGGCAGAGTTGAGTTGTTGCAATAGTGACTGTGAAAGCAGAGCCTAAGATATTTACTGTCTGGTCTTTTGCAGAAAAACATCGCCACCTCCTGGTACAGACTACTTGCACTTAACTCAACTAACTCAACTGCTGTGACCATCAAAACATCTTAAAGCCATTCTGAAGAAAGAGATACAGAAAAATACATGCCAAGAAGCCAACCACGTCATAGTCTACTCCTGCTGGATGCAAATTACATCATCTAAAGGCAGCTTTTTTTTTATTCTTACGCTGTCACCTTTATACACCCTTTTATTCATGGTCCCCCAAACAAACCATCAGTTGGTCCAATGTAACACAGTGTTTTCTGGGCAGATGTGAACCACTGATTTCTTTGCCTAATGAGTCAATAAGACGTGGGAACCTGCAAAATTAGGGGCTGGAGTTAGTGCCCTTCTTCCAGTCCTTAATCCAGGATGGGGCAGGATCTTCAAACATCGCCTGCTGTCCATCACCTGTAAGCACTGAGGCTCATGTGATGGGCAGACGCTTCTCAAGGTGTCCATCAGCGGGAACGCAGCTAGGGATGGAGCGTCTTCGTTATGGAGACCTCGCTTGCTGGTGACATATTGAGGAGCCCTTGGCTTACTGCCCTCGCTTAATTTGACTAACATCTCCAGACCCCACCACTTTCACGTGGTTTTGGAACAAAGACAAAATGCCTATGTTTCTGGTACACATTTTTTTCAAAATCAAAATCTGTCCAGGGCCGTTATCTACCCTCCCCATACCGGTCCTCTCACTCATGAAAAGATTTCACGCTTTTCACGCATAGATGTAGGATGGTCCTTGCATTCAGCCTGAGAACACACTGAGGAAATATGAATTGGAGAATGCAAGAAAGCTTTCTCTCCATTGGATTATGCCTGTACTCTACAGGCCAGCGAATAAACCAGCCACAGGTGCAGACGCTTAATAAAACTGTTCAGGAAGCTCTAGTAAGCAGGGCCATAACCGTTTCCACCCACTTCTGCCTCATACCTGATCTCCTTGTAGCGTGTGCTGGTCAAGGGGTGTCTTGGTGGCAATGTTGCTGTAGTAGGCGTAGGACAACTCCCAGTCCAGGGGGTAGTGATCAATACCCTGGTAGTGTTTGTACCCAAGGTTCATCGAAGACAGCCTCTCACTGCCCTGGCCTCCAACCAAACTATACAACATGCCCTGTTAAGAAGAAATGGACAGTGTTCACAAGATTATAGAAAAGGGTCATAAAATCCTCAACATAGAAAGGTCATCTGGCCTCACCTCTACATATGAGCCTAGTCATTCCAGAAACCAGTTAACATGCCTTTTTTTTTTTTTTTTTGCAGTACACGGCCCTCTCGCTGTTGTGGTCTCTCCCGTTGCGGAGCACAGGCTCCGGACGCGCAGGCCCAGCGGCCATGGCTCATGGGCCCAGCCGCTCCGCAGCATGTGTGATCTTCCCGGACCAGGGCACGAACCTGTGTCCCCTGCATCGGCAGGCGGACTCTTAACCACTGTGCCACCAGGGAAGCCCCTAACATGCCTTTTTTAAAAACGTTAGAAAAGAAGACCCAAGAGCTTTCTAATGGCTATCTGTCCTTCTCAATGTCTAACAGCTGAAAATTCCTTTGTCCTTTTCTCAGTAAAGATTGGGAGTCCTCCCCTGACTTATCTCACAGCATCTCTTTGTGTATCTGACAACTGTTCTAAGGACCTTGGTCCACTTCAGCTATGTCACCTTCGGTCAGATGATCTGAATAGTGGGCCACGTCCCAACCTCACACTCCCAGAACGCTGGTGTTGGGAAGGGTCTTTAGAGATCGACTGGTCCAACCATCTCATTTCAGAGTTGAGGAAACAGAGGCTCAGCAAGTTGAAGTCATATGTCCTTGGTCAACCAGCTATTTTGTGCCAGAGACGGGGCTAGAATCTTCTACCCTCTTCCACCTCGGTGGGGACTGCCTCAGGGACTTGGGAAAGCATGCCCTCAACCATGAGCTTCTACAGCCAGAGACACACACAAAGAAGTCAAGTGAAAGGACCACAGCCACCTGGGAAGGTCTGAACAGTCTGAGTCTCTTCAGATCCAGGATGAACAATCCCATGAGCACAAACAAAACACTAAAAGTGACCAGGGACCATTTAGCAGCACTTCTAAAAATGCGATTCCAAATGTTAGGCAAGTTGCATGATAAATTTGGATTCAATACCACAAAACCGTCTAGTATGACATTTATTTTAATGACAGGAGGCTGGATGTGACAATACTTTGCTTAGAGGTCCAAATGATTTCACTTAGCTAAAACGTCGTACGGGATGCTGGACCCACAGCCAGGAGAGTTACAAGAATTGGGTAAGAGGCACCTGTTCTTGAATGACTGGGATTCTGGTAAGCCTTGCCCAAACTATTCCTTAGACAGTATACCAATCATATCCCCTGCTGTGTCTAGAAATGGATAAAGTTGCCCTTTTTCACTCACTGACGTCGGGAGATCCTGTAATTACCACAGCCTTAGGCTGTTTTTCTTGAGTGTAAAGTTTTTTGTTTGTTTGTTTGTTTGTTTTGCGGTACACGGGCTTCTCACGGTTGTGGCCTCTCCCATCGCGGAGCACAGGCTCCGGACGCGCAGGCTCAGCGGCCATGGCTCACGGGCCCAGCCGCTCCGCAGCATGTGGGATCTTCCCGGACTGGGGCACGAACCTGTGTCCCCTGCATCGGCAGGCGGACTCTCAACCACTGCGCCACCAGGGAAGCCCAGAGTGTAAAGTTTTTAAAGGACTCCAGGGAAAATGAACATGCCCAATTCCACCCGGGGCATGAGAGCCTTACTCTGCAAATATAAGGCAGGTAACTGATGTTCCTGGAGACTGTGAAATACTCTACCTGCAGCTGATCCCGAGGTACATTTAATCCAGTTTCATAAAAGACTGCGAGGTAGTAGGATGCTTTATGGTATCCACAGCAGCTGGCATCCATCAGAAAGGGGACGACAGAGCTAATTTGGTGAAGACCATCAACAATGGAAAGTCTCTTTACAGCCTTCTCGAATATCCGCCCACCAATTTCTAATACGGATTCACTTTGGTTCCTCAGCACTGTAAATAACACAATTCACAGAACACACAATTAACTACCATGGGGTCGACAGAATAAGTGGGAACAGCCAACTAAATCACCTGAGTTATTAATATGGTTGGTCCTGCAGTGACTTGATATATACCAGCTTCTGGGGAGGTAAATCAAACCCGTTGCGGGTGTCATTCTGTAAACAGCTTTTCCTTTGGCACTAAATGACAGCCTAGTATCCTGGAGGAAAGGATGTGCCTTCTATAGCTGAGAGAGCGCCTCAAGAGAGTAATTTACCCAGCGTAACTCACCACCAAGTCAGGACCACCATAACTGCCAGAGAGATTTTTTTTTTTTCCCTCTAAGACTCTGAAGGAGGGTGTGTTTTATCTCAGAAATAGTTCCTAGGTGCTGCTGTAAAAAGTTGAGCACAAGAACCTTTCTTATCATCTTTTGCTTCTGGTTTTCCTGGTGGGTTTCTAAATACAATAAAAAGAATGAGTCAACTTTTATTGAGGGCCTATAAAATGCCAAATACTGGGTTGAGTGTCTTATGCAAATTATGTCATGTAATCCAAACATAGTTTAAGAGGTAAGTACTATTATTGGCGTCCTCATTTTTCACATGAGGAGACTGAAGCCTGGAGAAGTCGACTAACTTGTCTGAAGTTACCAAAGCTGGCAAACGGCTGAGCCAAGCTTAGAATCCAGCTTGGTAGGTCACAAAAGCAAGATCCCTACTCACTCTGCTCCACCTACCTCCTGATTAACCGGCAGCCAGTTGTCTTAATAGGTACCTTGCCACCATGGGTAGAGACCTCTTTTACGCAACTGCCTTAAGCTATGATACTTCCTTTTACCTAATTCTCCCATAAATTGTTAAACTCTTAAGTCCAAATGGGCAAGTTATATGGTCCTATAATCTGTTACAGTCTTTTAAAGTCCGTCTACATTATTCATCTCTCGTTTTATTAATTCAGCCAATGAACGTTTACAATTCTATTCTGTGCATCTACTAGGTCTACGTTACAAACAGCTATATAGGATTGCATAGGTACAATTTCCATTTAAAAGATGTGGTCCATTTATTTAAAACTAAAATTTTCTCCCCCCTAAGAATTATGCTCAACATTTTTCTTTGATTTTCTTCATTCCATCCCAAATTAAAATGTTACTAACAACTTCCAGGAGGCAACAAGAGACTCACTCTATCAGCGCTCCATCAAGGAATGAACAGAGATGAGTTTCCAATGCGGGAAAACTCTCAGTGAGAGGATTTGAGATTGAATTTAAGGGCAGTTCCTCAGCAGAGGTTGATGCCTCTTCCGAGGCATCAACACAGAAGCCAGTGGGATCCACGGATGAAATTGTGAAACCCAGACCATTGGTTATGAGCTAACGCCTATCCCTTTGGGCACACAGGCAGGCTGGCTGCCCCTGGTAGGGGGGCACATGCCTTCACTTGCTGAGCTGTGGCAAAGGAGCCCACCTACCCCCTCACCCAGAGCTAAGGCAGTCCCATCTCCTGGCTCCTGGAAGCCCACACCTCCGCCCTCTCCAGGCTTCTGAGAGGCAGCAGCTTGGATCTGCTGTTACTTACTCTCCATCCCAAGAGGTAGGTGCTAAAAACAACACCTTAACTAAACACATGGAGTTTGCTCCTCTGTTTTGTTTTTAAGCCCTAAAGATATACCTGCTTGTTGTAAAACAAACAAACAAACAAACAAATAATATAGATTTGTATAAAACAAAAACAGAAGTCCTCTCTCTCCCAAACCTTCTTTAATAGTGAAGATAAACTGTTGAAAGCTTGGTGTATATACTTCCAGACTTTTCCTTGGCATAGACAATAATTCATTACACCTCTATCTGCCTATATACATATACATTTTCTTTCCAAAAAGCCGCTATAGGTTTGGACTCTCAACTTTTTTTCCCTTATGAGTGTAATTTTTTATCAAACTATATTTGATTTACAATATTGTGTTAGTTTCAGGTGTAGAGCAAAATGACTCATATATACATATTCTTTTTCAGATTCTTTTCCTTTATAGGTTATTACAAGATATTGAGTATAGTTCCCTATGCTAGACAGTAAATCGTTGTTGTTTGTCAACTTTCTTTTTTAAATTAACCACATACCACGAATACCTGTCCGCAGCAGTCAGAAGCTCATTCTTCCTAAAGTTTCAATAGCATTGCATTCTATAGCAGTGCCGTTCTTCCAACCGGTTCTCTATTTTTAGACTTGGGTTGCTTCCACTGCTTTTGCTATAACCAGCAACACAGCAATGAACATCCTCGAGCACTTCCCTCTGCTCATCTGTTGGGATGTATCTGAATAATCACCCTCTTTTCCACCAGGAGGCCGGGGATCTCCTTTTGGATTCTCCCTTTGCATAGCTGAGAGAAAAATTCCATCCTACCCAACCATGAGACAGGATAAGAACCTTCTCCGCTAGATTTGATGTGTACTGCAGTACTCAGACGGAGTCGCAAAGTAAATCCTACTCCTACTTATTCATATATTTACTTTTAAATACATACTCATCTCCGATACCCCTCTGTGCACACTCTGAGCAAAGCAACATTAACAATTTGTTAACGATTCATTCCAGCATTACCTGCTCTGCCACATTCATCTTGCTGTGCAGTAGAAGCTAACACAACATTGTAAAGCAACTACACTACAATAAAAAATAATTTTAAAAAAAGAGCCATTTCACACAAAAAATAAAATAAAATAGGCATTAAAAATATCTAATATGATGAGTTTTGCCTGAGTACCCACAGACATGGGTTTTGGGGGCTCAGAGGAGAAAAGAGCCTCCAAGCCAAATGGAGGTCCAAATGAAACACTTGCCCTGCTGACCTCTGGCACAGAATCCCAGCAATCATTACTGTGATCGCCCAGGTAGGAGGGCGATCCTTTACAAAGTTCAAATCCTTAGCAAACACACAAAAACACTTTGCAGACTGAAACAGAGGCAGGTTGAAAAACCTTCATTATTTCTTTTACCTATTAAAATTCTTAACTCCCCCCAGACATTACCAATCAGTATTTTCTCTGCAAGAGAATCTAGACAATTTTCTGCACTAGTGAGTATAATAATAAAATAATAATGCTTCTAAAGGAAAACCACTCGTTTTGCACATTCTTTAAAGTCTGAATTCCAAATGTGGAACAACATCAAAGCTCTGATGTCACTGGTGGTATTGTAAAACTGGCGATTTAAAAATCCATTTAATGAAACTGTTAATTTCACCCAACTGGTTTAGCATATGCATTTTTTCTAGTAGATCTATAACTAAAAAACATGCCTTATTTATGGAGATTAATGGAGTAATGAAAAACCAAACAAACAAAATAGAAGTAGGAGTCATTTTCCCATTTTTCTTTCTTCCTACACCAGAAGCTAAGGAAACAAAGGCACCACCACCATTAACTCTTAATCTCCCCGAGTAGCACAGCGTTGTTTATTTTGCTCTTTTTTCCTTTTTCCAGCAATACCACAAGGTCACCATTTGTGCGCTCATCATTGGTTTCTGTTTGTTTGTTTTGTTTTTTTTAATTTTTGGCTGCATTGGGTTTTCGTTGCTGAGAGCGGGCTTTCTCTAGTTGTGGCGAGCGGTGGCTACTCTTCGCTGTGGTGTGCGAGCTTCTCATTGTGGTGGCTTCTTTTGTTGTGGAGCACGGGCTCTAGGCGCACAGGCTTCAGTAGTTGTGGCACGCAGGCTCAGTAGTTGTGGTGCACAGGCTTAGTTGCTCCACCGCATGTGGGATCTTCCCGGACCAGGGCTCGAACCCGTGTGCCCTGCATTGGCAGGCAGATTCTTAACCACTGCGCCACCAGGGAAGCCCACACTCATCATTAAAAGAGGCAAAAAGCAGAAAATGAGAAGGTAGTCACCTACTGAAGGAACCAGAGCTGCCTCTGATGGAGAATTTGGGAGAAGAAAGGCAGACTTATTCCTTATGAGGGGAATGAGACAACAACAGGAAAGTTATTTTTAGTTTCAAGCTTCCAAAAGGTGTAATGCATCCAGGGAAGAAGTTTGAAAAGGGAAAAAAATGTGAAAGGAGAAAATATCATTTACCCAGAAAAGGAAAGATCTTCACCAAGTTTACTGATTTAAAAAAACATAGCACATCCTTCATTTGCATTCTCATTTGATGAGCTCCACTGGGTTCCCGAGACTCAAAGAAGTGGCTTATTTCTCTCTCAAAAGTAAACTACTTGTACTTTTCTGTCCTGTGCACATTGTCTGGTTTTATATATGTAACTTCTCTCCCTCCCTCCCCCTCGCCCCCTCCCTCCTTCCCTCTCCCTCTTTCTCTCTCTCCGTGGATTTTTTTTAAAAACTATAAAGATGCTTTCTTGAATTAAAAAAGATAAGATAAAGGTCCTTTAATGAACAACAGTGGGCATAGCTCTTAAAGGACACAGGATCCTGGCGTTACTAAATAACCCCACTGTGTTTCTACCATTTCCATGCTCTGCGTTTTAGTCTCCAAATAAACATGGCAATTGTTGGCAAAAATAAGAAGAGTTAGAAATGTGGTATAGACACACAATGGAATATTATTCAACCTTAAAGAGGAAGGAGATTCTGACAGATGCTATAACATGGATGAACCTTGAAGACCTTACACTAAGTGAGATAAGCCAGTCGTGCAAAGACAAATACTGTATGATTGCACTCATATCAGGTATCTAGAAGAGTCAAGTTCATAGACACAGAAAGTAGAATGGTGGTCACTAGGGACTGGGGGTGGGGGCAGGGTGGGGAGTTGTGGTTTAATGAGTACAGAGTTTCAGTTTTGCAAGATAAGAAAGTTCTAGAATCTGTTGTGCAACAATGTGAACGTACTTAATACTACTGAAGGGTACACCTAAAAATGGTGATGATGGAGAATTTTAAATTATATGCATTTTACCACAAATTTTTTTTAAAATTACAGTCCTTAAAGAGGGAGGGTGTAAATATCTGGGGATTCTCTATTGCAGTAGAAAAATAGAGCTCAATCTTTTGGGAACAACTAGAAGGTGGTGACCACTCCTGAACTCACTGGGCAGAATGCAGAGGACACTCCTACTGGTTGTAAGCTTCCGACTCTGCACTCCCTGCACCGTTCTCATGGCTCCTTTGAAGTACATCGTTGGCTCAGAGGGAGAGCAGATGATCCATCTAAAATCACACAGTGTCAGGGGAAAACGCTGCCGTCTGAAGCGTGCACGTGCAGCAGCCTGGCAGTAGAGTTGGCTGTACATGTGAGGAGAGGCTGCCAAGAAAGGGGTGAGTCTGTCGCAAAGAACCAGAAATTACAGGCCATTGTCTCATGCTGTCATATATATATTTTTTAATGCCAGGAAAAAAATAATTCCACCAATTAATTCCCTTTGTGGGAGCTATGGGAGCTGACGTTTTTCTTTGCATTTAACCTAAGTCACTCTCATTCAAAACATGGCCCCATCTTTGTCCTATCCTGGGCCACTTGGTCAACACTTGTCTAGTGAATGAATGAATGGAAGGTTGTGATACGTGTGACTTAAGTTACTCACACGGTTTCATTCCTTATCTCTGTTACTGCACCTACTCGGTTCCTACAGCAAGAATTCTAAGCAGCCAACATCTGATCCTTGAGTCTGTTCTTGTAGCTTATCTCAGATACAAGAAATGTAACATGATGAGGATGTTCTAGTAAAGTCTACTGGTCAACAGGACCAAACAGCTCAGGCCAGCAGCAGAAAACATGATGCAAACATAGTTCCTATTGACTAGAGTTGTCCAAAGCACTCCAAAGCCAGCTAGACACTCACAGCAGGATAAACTTGGATCAAAAGTTATGTGAGGAACCAGGAATAGATATATAGTCACACCAGTCTGACTACTCTTCTTTTTATAGGAGACCAGAGTAAAGATATGTAAATAATGTAATTTTTTTTTGTCCCTCAATTTACAAAATCAAATTTTCTGCACTTCTCTCAGGATTGTTAGAAACTGGGCCCAATGTCTGACACCAATCTCTCTCCAGGGTTAACCACAGAGATTATCTAGTTAACTATGATGGCCCCAAGCAAGGGCAGTGTGCCAGGTAGAGATGAATTTTAATGGGTATAAGCCCTACCCCTGCAGGAGGCCCCCAGTCCCTATGGATGGGACAACGTGAACTAGAAAAATAGGGGGTGAAGGTAGAATGGGAGCCTGAGGTTGGTACTGGAGATTTGCCTACCCTCCCTCCCCACCTGCTTCTGGGCCCCAGGAAATGGCAGGGAGAGGCGGAATGCAGGTGGCTACATGCCCAGGGAGATAGAGGCCCCTCCGGGTATGCTCCCTGGCGCTGATCTAAGCCGACTTGGCACCAGAAGGACCTGACCGGCTGCTTGGGCACCAGCAGTGGGCCCTAAAGTGGCAAATCCGGCTCTGTGCCCCCTCTCCCCCCAGGCATGGGCCCCGGAAGCCTGACCAAGGGCAGCTGGACGCGTGTCTGTGCTGCAGTGTGACGACTCCCCAGCACTGCGGCCCATCAAGCGTCAAGGTTTGGGGGCTCATGATCTGGGTTAATTAGCTCCCTTTCTAGGCCTCCACAGATAATAAAATCATTCTGCATTCTTTAAAAGAAACTTCTGAGCAGTAAAAATAACACACAAACATTCTTTATTGAGAGTATTTGCTTGAAAAAGAATGTTTTGTGAAAATGATTCACTCCTTTTCCTAATCAGTAAAACTATATTTGAATATATCTGAAATCTCATAAAGCCAGTTTTGGGGTGACGTGGTCTTCGCCCGTTTAGCCTACACTTTCCAACATGCGTCGCCCTCTTCTGTTCACCTGTCTCAGGGGGCAGTTCCACCACCTCCCAGAAGACCCACGAAAACCCAGCAATTGTCTCTTGCCTGGTAGTAATAGTGTAACACTTACACAGCAGTGGTTCTCCACTGGGGGCGATTTGACCTCCCTGGCGACACTTGGGAATATCTGGAGACAATTTTTTTTTTTTTTTTTTGCGGTTCGTGGGCCTCTCACTGTTGTGGCCGCTCCCGTTGCGGAGCACAGGCTCCGGACGCGCAAGGCTCAGTGGCCATGGCTCACGGGCCCAGCCACTCTGCAGCATGTGGGATCTTCCTGGACCGGGGCACGAACCCATGTCCCCTGCATCGGCAGGCGGACTCTCAACCACTGCACCACCAGGGAAGCCCTGGAGACATTTTTAGTTGTCACCCTTGGGTGGAGGTTTATGGGAGGGGAGAGAGTGCTGCTGGTATCTAGTTGGTAGAGAGCAGAAATGCAGCTAAACATCCTACAATACACAGGACAGATCCTTCACAACAACGAATTATCCAAAATGTCAGTAGTGCCAAGATTGAGAAATGCTGTTTACATAGAGTTTACTAAGTGCCCATACTCTTCTAAGTGTCAATTCCTTAACCCAACACTACAAGAGAGGGACTACTGTCATCCCCGTTTTGCAGATGAGGAAACTGAGGCTCAGTGAAATGAAGTGGCTTGCCCAAGATCACACAGCTAGTAAGTGCTAAGTTAATATCAGAATCAGGTCACTTGGCTGCAGAGGCTATGCTGACACCTGACTCCACATGGCCTCCCTCTCCCGGATCCAGGCAGTGATGAAGTCCCTCAGAGCCAACCCCTTATATCCTTTGGCTCCATCTACATCACTCTGTCCCATTCAGGCCTCCATCCTCTCCTCCCTGGGCCATGCAGTGGCCCCCCTGCTTCCAGCTCCACAGCACTCTAGTCTACCTCCCTCAGTCTCCCACTGCTGACAAGAGTGACCTCAAAAACCCAGATCTGATCACGCCTCTAGCCCCTGCTTGAAACCCTTCAACAGGTCCCTGTCACCTACAAGGTAAAGCTCAAACTTGTCAGGATGGAGTCTGAGCTCTAGTAAGGAGCCCTCTCATGTTGTTGGTGGGAATGTAAATTGGTGCAGCCACTATGAGAACAGTATGGAGGGTCCTTAAAAACTAAAAATAGAACTACCATATGGTCCTGCAACCCCACTCCTGGACATATATCTGGAGCAAACCATAATTCAGAAAGATACATGCACACCAATGTTCACTGCAGCACTACTTACAATAGCCAAGACATGGAAGCAACCTAAATGTCCATCGACAGATGAATGGATAAAGAAGATGTGGTATCTATACACGCTGGAATACTACTCAGCCATAAAAAGAGAACAAAATAATGCCGATTGCAGCAACATGGATGGACCTAGAGATTATCATACTAAGTGAAGTAAGCCAGACAGAGAAAGACAAATATATGGTATCGCTTATATGTGGAATCTTAAAAAAAAGATACAAATGAACTTATTTACAAAACAGAAATAGACCCACAGACATAGAAAATAAACCTAGGGTTACCAAAGGGGAAAGGAAGGGGGTGGGATAAATTAGGAGTTTGGGATTAACATATACACACTACTGTAAGTAAAATAGATAACCAACAAGGACCTACTATATAGCACAGGGAACTGTATTCAATATCTTATAATGAACTATAACAGAAAAGAATCTGAAAAAATATATATATATATATAACTGAATCACTGTGCTGTATACCTGAAACTAACACAACATTGTAGATCAATTTTACTTCAATAAACAAATAATTTAAAAAAAAGAATAATCACTCTCCAGGCCTTCTCCAGCTTCCCAAATTCCTTGCACGTCATTAAAAATGACATGCTGTTCACATCTCTCTGCCTCTACTCTGCCTGCAATACCTACTCCCACCTTGCTTATCTGGCAAACATCAATTGACCCTTCAAGAATCAATCCCAGTGTCACCTCCTCCAGGAAGCCTTCCTGGAGCCCCCTAGACTTCCAAGTAGAACTGACCACTCCCTTCTTTGTGCCTTTGCCAGTTACTCCCATAGCTTTTATTTTTAAAAATGCATTACCATTTTTCTTTGCTTTCAAGTCGGTCCCTCAAGGGCAGAGACCTTGTACTATTTTACTTACCTCTGAAGTCCAGCCAAGTAACTGAGCAGTCACTCAGCAAATATCAAATGAACCAAAGATGAAATATCTTGTATGGTTTGAATTCTTTCAAGATGGGGTGAGGGTGAATCACTATCTGCAAAGAGAGTCTATTCCACTGGACACTGCCATTTTTAGGAAGTTCTTATATGCAGCAGCAGTCAGTTTCTGCATTGCCTTGGTCCAAGTGTTTGGTCATATGCCCAGGAATACCGTGGGCTGCTGCTGACCGTTGAGATAGTTCTCATTACCCTCCTTCTCATTCCCTTCCCCAGGCTGATCACCTCCAGCTTCTCTTCTCTTCCTAACAGACACTGTTTCAAGATTCCTTGTAGTCTTACAGTATGTACTTAATTACTATGCAAACCTAAATCACAATGGACTTAAGCTGGACACATTTGCAAAATATACACAGATTCCTGAGACGCTGCTTAAAATGTACTTCAAATCAAAGGTCTCAAGTTCAAGGGCCTGAGGGCCCGGGGAAGGTAAGATCCATGACTGAAGTTGGCAGGAGGTGCTCAACCAGAGGCAGGAAGGGTTGTGGATGGACAGAGCCTGCCTGTCCCAACCACACACCTCTGGGATTGCTGCCACTCAGGAACGGAGGCCCGGCGTCGCCAGATCTTTGGATCTTCTGAGAAACGCTAGAAATTTGCATTTTCATAGAAGTTTTTAGATCCCTGTAACTAATTTTTTTTAAAATTGAAAACAGTGTGTATGCCAAAGTAGCCACATTTGGGGGCCAGCTCTGGCTGTCAGCTGCCTGTTTGTGGCCTCGGTTTTAAATAAAGAATTGCTCAAGTGATTCCTAAATTTAAGTTTTTGTATTTAGGGTTGAAAAGGTGCACAGATACATTGAGTGGTGGACACATTAAGGGCAGAATTTAAATTTGAAATTAAGCTAGAACACTAGGGTTAAAAATAACTTCAAGGCATAAATCACTAAAGAGGGTGAGGGAAAGCAGAAAAACAGGGACCCTCCTAACCAGCGTCCAAAGGCGAGCGAGGCACAGACTCAATTACCTGTCACCAAACCCATCTCCAGCAAGGTCTGGAACAAGCTTCGGTGCTTGGCTTTCAGCTCCTTCTCCCAGAGGAGGGCTCTGCATGTCGAGGGCCGCCCGTACCTGAGCTTCAGGTCCAGGTAGGAATTCCGGAGGTCGCCTACAGGAAAGGGAAGCACAGGATACCATTAGAGGGAAGCCTTGCCTCTCTAACTCCCTTCCTCTATGGGGAACTAGAAATAAGAGGTCAGACTTAGCATTACTGGGTGTTGGTTTGGGTGCACCAGGGATTTGAAATTGGCTACGATGCCTCTGCCTCGAGGTCACAGATTCAAAGCCAAGTCCAAGGGAAATGTGCCAAAGTTGCTGATGGCTGTTGAATAATTCTACAGAATGAGCAGATGGCCTCGGACTGGTCCCCAGGAAGGCAATATCTAGGCCATTTTGTTGGCAGTGTGAGTCAACAAAGCACAGGGACCCCCCAGGGAGGAAAGGCAGTAGAAGATGTTAGGAGAATCTTCCCAATGCCACCAAACAGATCAGCATGTAAGACCGGCCTTCTGACTCTGGGTATCTCTCCTGAAATTACATCAGCTATCAAAATCAGTTTCTTTCTTGTTTGGGATATTACTATTCCTATATATCTTCCCCTCTTCTGACTGCATCATATTTTCTGGATGATTCAGCGGTGAGAGCAGCAGCTGGGAGACTAGTATAGCCTATTCTTAAATTAAATTGCAGAAGTGCTGCCTTTCTACACTTACCTATCACCATCTCTAATCACTTCCTGTGACCATTTTATGTGAACCCTATCAGAATGGGGTATGTTCAACATGTATCCATTCCTCCATGGTCTGAAATGGGAAGCTCGGCTCTGGAGATGTTGAGATTATTTAGGCAGGACTGAAATACTCAATTTACTTTTGCTGATGGCAAAGGCCCCACAGGAATTTCTCTTCCAGAAAGAACATATGTGACTAACTCTAGTGCCACCATATCATGCAAGAAGATCTATAGCCAGAGAAATTTATAAGTGCTGGAACATTGGAAGACAAGACGGGATGAGTTTTATAACAGATACAAACTCCGTATGAAAGAAAGGATGTCTGCAAATACGGGCAGGCACGGAAGCAGTCTATTTGAAATTCATTCCTTCTGTTGAAAAGTTACCAATGTCTCCCAGAATGAGTCAATTTCAAAGATTTAAAAACTAAAACCCAGCCCCAAACAACAAAGCCATTGTTCAACATTTCTGAAGGCTTATATTCAGATATTAATGGTCCAAGACAAAAGTGCACCGATGGGGAAACATTTCTAATGATTAATTTATTTTCCAATTCATTTTTATTTTCTTAGACTGGCCTAAGATCCCATTATGGATGGGAATAATGCAATTTGAGGCTCAAAACACTCTCATTTATATTCTTAAACTAAATTACAGCTAGTTGAAGCCACCAGGCAGGTTTGGGTTCTTGCTGGCTGTTGGTCTTGGTGGGATCTAGGTGGAAGGCACAGTATCATTTGCATCCATCTGGGGAGGTCATACTTGCCCCCATTGGTCAAGTCACATATGTTCTATTTCAACCCCCTTATGAAAGAAGCCAAGTGTGTTGCTACAAATGCCTGGAGCTAAAAATCGCTCTCCTGAAGTCAATACTTACATGCTTCTTGTCTCCTGTCCCCCTGCTGTACTGTGGATGTGTACACAGATACTATTTCTTGAACCTCTGCACACCTTTCATAATATAACTTGATATGTTCAGCAAGTTGCTTCTCAAGTAGGGGATTGAATATCTACAAGAAGGCAAGAAAACAGAATGAACAACAATTGTTATCAAACACCCATGGGTACCCATGAGGCTACGTTCAGGTGGATTTCCTTCTCCCATTGATAGCACCAGGTGGCTTGTTTGTACACAGATCATCTGCTTTGGATTCTCAAAGGAAGGGTGTTACTAGTAATTCAAGGACACGCCAGCTCTGACTGCTTCCCTCTAGCTTCTTTTCGTGGCATCTTCTCCTCTGCAGAGCTTCTTAAGTGTTAGGATTTCCCAGAGACCAGGCCTTCATCCTCTTCCCTTCCCCGCCGCTATGTGCTATCCCCAGAAAATGACATTCATCTCCCATGAGTTCCCAAAGGACCTCAAGTCTACCAGTACTGCACCTGCTGCCTGGAAGCCTCCTCTCCTTGTCTTCTGTTTAGAAGGTTCCTACTCAACCTCCAAGAGCCAGATCTAAGGTCATCCCTTCAGGGCAGCCTCCCTCACAGCCTACCCCACCCTCATACATGTACCGATGCAGAGGACCGCACCTCGGCACTGCCAAACACAGTGCTCACACCTTTATTAAAGCATGTACCCCATTCTTTCATGACTTATCTGTTTAAGACCCAGGCAAGGAGCTCCTCAAGGTCAGAGACCTTATCTCAACTCAGTGGTTTTCAAAATACGGGTTATGACCCATTGGAGGGTTGTGAAATTAGTTCAGTGGTTTGTAACCAGCAGTGATTTTGTTTTTTATAGAGCAGAACACAAAATACCAGAGTACACTGAACATAGCAAGAATCTGTACCGTTAGTAAAATTCTTATTTCAGCTTTGTGTTTTATATATATATATATATATATATATATATATATATATATATATATATATATATATGTATATATTATGTGTGTATGTATGTATATGTGCATTATATATGCTTACGTATGTACTGCTCATGCTATTAAATAGAGTTCTTATTGTGGACCACCTTCAAAAAAAGTTTGAAAGCCACCACCTTAATTCATCTTGGATGCCTCAGCATCTTGCACAGAGCCTGGCACATAGTAGGTAGTTAATAAGTATTGGCTGCACATAGTAGGTGCTTAATAAGTATTGGCTGCACGTATGAATAAAAGAATTTCATTTTTTTCCTCTTATACAGGTATCTCAACAGGGGCTCTAAGATGACCTACGGGTGATAAGGTGCCCCATTTTTCCGAATTGACTTTGCCTAGTGACTCCTGCTTTTCCCAGAACAAATCCCACAAGGTCACAGGAATGAAAGAACGTTCCTTTTTTAGGTATCCGGTGATCTCCTTACCAAGGCACAAAAAGCAACCAGGGTGAAGCTTCCCTCATGGGGCAGCCCCCCTCTAATAGCCGCCAGCCCTGCTGGAGCTGGCCTGGAGACTCTGACAATTCCATTCCATTTGTGGGTGGGTTTTGGACTTGAGAATTCAGTGCTGACTACAGAGCCCTCTATGATCTCCACCACCGCAGCCCACCCACCCAGTGTGAGCCAAAGGCCCACGTTTCTGGAGAGGGCAGTAAGCAGAACCGAGAGTCCTATTTGCTGGACTGTCTCCTCTTTGATACTTTAAATAATAGCATATAAAAGAAGCTTTACCAAATAGCTAAGACTCTCTCCTTTCATTAGCTTAATCGCTGGATAGGCAACAGCCGGATAAAAATCGACTCTATAATTAAGCTACTAGTTATTAAAACAGAGGAAGTAAATGGTTTCCATTTTATGAGTACTAAATGAACCAAACGTTAACAAAAATCTATTATCACGTTTGCAGGGTGGAGGGGGAAGCCTCAATATTAATGATGTTTGGTGACAGAGCCGATGCGAGGCCCGGCTTAGATAAATCTTTTGTTTACACTGGACTGGTTCCACAGCCCTGAGCCACACGCCCATTACCCATAAGCATTCGAAAACTCCTTGGTCCCCTGGGCTCACCTGTGCAGGGTGCAGAGCATGGAGGCGATAGTACTTCAGGGGTCCAAAAAACCCTTCAATGCCGGCCACATACCTGCTCCCTCCAATAATGAAGTACCCAGCAGTGTCATTATAATGGAAATCCTCTCGGAAGCTAGAGAAGAACAAAGGGTTAAAAGAGTTCTGGGTTTGAACAGATTTTTTTTTTTTTAAAGACTCTTTCTCCTTGACTTAAAACTCCAAATTTCTGCAAACCCTTCACTCTAGTTCTAGAAGATGAGACCATGGTGGGGTCAGGCAGACTTGGGCTTGGATCCCAACCCTGCTATTTACCAGCTGTGTGACTTTGGACCAGTTGCTTAACCTCTCTGAGACTGAGTCTTCTCATTAGTAAAATGATAATTCCTTTCTTACTGGATTGATAAGAGGTTTAAGTAAAGACGTACAGCACCTAGCAGCACCTGGCCCACCATAAGTACCTTTTTTTCCTTTTCATTTATTTTTTATTTGACTTTTTATTTTATATTGGAGTATAGTTGACTAACAATGTGGTGTTAGTTTCAGGTGTACAACAAAGTGATTCAGTTATACATATACATGTATCTATTCTTTTTCAAATTCTTCTCCCGGTTGTCACAGAATATGGAGCAGAGGTCCCTGTGTTATATAGTAGGTCCTTGTTGTTATCCATTTTAAAGATAGCAGTGTGTACACGTCAATCTCAAACTCCCTAGCTACCTCCCTACCCTTCCCCTCTGGTAATCCTAAATTCCACCATAAGTACTTAATATGCGCCACCTATTGATATTGGTGAAATTGTTTAGCATCATTGGAATTATTTGGAATTGCTGATTTTAATTGGAAGTATTTTGCTCTAAAAGGAAAAAAAGAAAACTTGTTGCATAGATAGAAGGTGGATGCGGAGGAAAATAAAAACATACCCTATTAGATAAGAACTGAGGTCAAATTCAGAGTTAGGAGAAGGAGGCCACAGCAAGGTCAAAGGGCTTGGCCAAAGATAAGCGGTCAGCACAGGTGATTTGTTGGAAGTCCACTTTGTCCTGAAAGACTTAAAGGATCAGGAAGGAAAATGGAGGGAAAAAATGGGTCAGCATGAATAAAATGCACAAGTTGTTCCTGGCAGCATTATTTACATCCACCAAAGACTGAAAAGTTTAGGTGTCTGTCAGTGAGGACTGGTACCCACATCCATCCAATGGGCCCTGGACATCTATACAGCTTAAAAAAGGACAAAGGGCTCTGTGTACTGACCTGGAATAATCTCTAAAATACATTGTTCAGTGAAAAAATAAAAATGAAAGAGCAGAACAATAAATATATTTTTATCCAAGAAAGAGGAGAATGGATTTTTTTTTTTTGTATTTGCATTAAAAAAAACTCTGGAGGTATATATAAGAAACTAATAAAAGTCTTTCCACATGGCATGGGGGTTAGGGGATGGAGTGGATGGAGGCAGAGCTGGAAGCAAGACATCTAACTGTAGACCTTTTCACATTGTTTTGGTTTTTTATACGATGCATTTATTACCTATTCAGAAAGTAAAATAGGAATGCGTGGACAAGGTGCCATCAGAGCATATGTGAACAGCAAGGGCAGATCAAGATAGGCATCAAGTGAGAAGCCAGGCAAAGACAAAAAGAGCCAGGGAGGGCAGAGGGCAGCAGAAGGGAAGAACACAGCATGTCAGGCAGGCCGCCAGGAGCCCGGCAGCCTCAAGAGCGATGGACCAGGGTGACACGGATGGGACAGAGCAGCCAGTGGTTGGGTCGGAGAAACCAGGCAACCGGGGGTCATCCCAGGAGAGAGGATGGGCTGTTAGGCAGAAACCCAACCCTGGGCAGGTGCTCCCGGCTGGAAGGAAGACAAAAAGGTGAAGAAATGGACACTCTGACAACAACAACCGATGGCGGCAAGAGGGAACACTTAGAAATCAGCTTTCTACAAAGGCAACTAACATGGAAAAGAAATGCTTTATTTCCTGCTATTTCTTTTTCTGGAATCTCAGGCTTGAAGGGCACTAAGGTGACGGTCTCTTCTCTCTTTTTTTTTTACGTGGGACCACAAAGTAATTATCTCTGAGAGCTGTGAATTGATTAAATTTTTCAAGACCTTCGAAAGATTTGAACATTCCAACTACCCTCATGAAGTATTACCCAGCACTCAGGGGACACAAAGCAATGCTTCTGCGGTAGAAGCTCTCATAATAGAACTCTGCTCAATCAACTCACCAGCTCACCTCACGGCTCATCCCTACAACACGCTGGATGCTTGCCAGCTGGAGGTTCCTCTCTGGAGGCTTCTTCTCATTTTTTTTTTTTTATTTGAAAAAAATGTTTTTTTAATTTTTGGCTGCACCGTCTGGCTTGTGGGATCTTAGTTCCTCGACCAGGGATCGAACCTGGGCCCCTTGCAGTGGCAGCACGGAGTCTTAACCACTGGACCGACAGGGAATTCCCTGTCTTCTCATTTTTAAATGGAGATAAAAATAGTACCTATCTACAGGGTTGTTGGGAAAATTTATTTAATATTTAAACAAAGCATTTAGAACAGTGCCTGGCACATAGCAGGCGCCATAGCTGTTAACTACAGTTATTATTATTAACCTAGTCCAACTTGGACTTTTGCTGCCATTTTTTTAAATTTAATTTATTTATTTATTTTTGGCTGCATTGGGTATTCGTTGCAGCATGCGGGCTTCTCATCGTGGTGGCTTCTCTTGTTGCTGAGCATGGGCTCTAGGCACGTGGGCTTCAGTAGTTGTGGCGCATGGGCTTAGTTGCTGTGTGGCATGTGGACCAGGGATCGAACCTGTGTCCCCTGTATTGGCAGGCGGATTCTTAACCACTGTGCCACCAGAGAAGTCCCTGCTGCCATTTTTTGAGTTGCATGCTTACGGAAGATGTGTTTGCTCCCAAACCTGTCAATTGCCAACTGTATGGTCATTGTAACCATACAATGTAATTCAATCTTATGTGATCCAATAAAATAGGGATGGAGAAGAGATGTTCATTCTTTAAAAATTAAGTTGAATATTTTCGGTAGACTCAGTAAAGAATGGTTACTAAAAAAATAATTGTGGAATTAGGACAGCTGGAAAAAGAAACTGAAGAAATCTAGATGGATTTGGGGCTCTGATAGTTTCACCGGTGTCTTTGTTTTCTTTTCATTTGGGAGAAATAGAAATTGGGTACCGTTTATGCAAGAAAGATCACAGGGAACTCCAATCAGTAGACCCATACTCAAAGGCAAGGCTCTAGCTAGATAGATTGGCAAATTAATGTACATTTCCATATTTTAAATTAAAATAAAATATTTACACACTTTTTTTTATAGATCTTTGCTTTAACTGAATTCTCAACTAATCAATAAATTACTTGGTCCCTATGGTACTAGATTGCAATTGTTTATCATCATTATAATACAACTAACATCTCTCCAGCTCGGTCTCCCTCCACATCAGTGCCTCCACATTTTTCTCCTCTAAAATTCTCAGTGGCTGCACCAAGACTGCAAGGGATTCCTTGCACTGTGCGTTGTTTGATGGTCATCAATTTTGCTGACGTAAGAGCTGAGCTAGACAGTTCAAAAGCCCAAGCCGGTCCCTTCCGCAAGCCTCAGACAAGCTGGCAAACTATCTTTACTCTTATCTGGATGTGGGAGAGTGCCCCGGTTTATTACTGTGGAGGACCCAGCAGCGGGGAAGGATTGCCTGCCTCCGTCTTTAACTAGGCCTCACTCAGAATTAGGGAACAGTTTTGGCTCATGGGTTCTTTTTTTTTTGGCCACACCACGTGGCAGGGACATGTGGGATCTTAGTTCCCTGACCAGGAACCAAACCCGGGCCCCCTGCAGTGGAAGCGCAGAGTCTTAACCCCTGGACCGCCAGGAAAGTC
This sequence comes from Delphinus delphis, assembly GCF_949987515.2. NCBI lineage: Eukaryota > Metazoa > Chordata > Mammalia > Artiodactyla > Delphinidae > Delphinus > Delphinus delphis. The sequence goes on along the minus strand of NC_082687.1, from coordinate 87,375,534 downwards.
CCTGCTCATGGGTTCTTCAGCAGGGGAATTTAAAGCCTCAAAACAGCTGTCCCTCTCACCCCTTAAAGTAATCTCATCTTACGTGTCACTTCCTCAGGGCCTGGTCTAAATGCTGGCTCCTTTGGGATCCTCTCAAGCCAACCTATTTATTTCCTTCCCTGCATTCATCACAATCTGTAATTTTAAATTTATTTGTGAATGTATTTGTTTAAGATCTTTCTTCCCCCCACTAGATTTTTTAGTTCCATGAAGGCAGGGATGTTCTTGTTTTTCATTGTTTTATTCCCAGAGTCCAGCACTGTGTCAGGCATGTGGTAAATGTGTTGGGTGAATGAATATATACTGGATGGATGGACAGATGGACAGATGAATGAATTCGACACTAGACAAGTCTGCAGTTGTTACTGCAGCCTTTCAGGCGGTGCAGCACTGAACTTCTGAGCGCTTAATTACTGATCTTCGTACACCACTTTTGCGGGATAACAGCTATCATTATGTTTATTTTACAAGAACAAATAAAAAGGAGGATTAAGAGGCTTTCCTTGGAACACCTATAACCATCTACAATATTTGATGTTTAGTTTACTACCTTGGCCCATTCTGAAATCTCTCTGGTGATTGAGATTCCTAATAGCTAACCACTGGAATCCCAGGTGGGCCCAACATTAATTCTTTAGTTGTTCTATCGATGGAGGGGGTCCCAGGAAGGGCAGCTGAGACGGTGGTAAGGGGAAGTCTTGCGCCTGGGGACTGCTCGTATTACCAGGTAAGGAATCATTTCAAAGCCTTCAACAGGTTGTTGAATTGATACGTGCCTGAAAATCAGTCCTGGATTCTGGAATCTTAAGGATCATACTGACTCCATCTTTACTTAAAATTTTGCAATTTTGTTCATCATGGATTCTTTACATTAATCTTGATTTTTAAAAATACTGTATTAAATGTTATTTATCATGACTATCGTTATGAGCTGAACTGTGTCCCCCCCCAAATTCATATGTGTAAGTCTGAACCCCCAGTACCTCAGAATGTGACCTTATTTGGATATAGGGTCATTGCTGATATAATTAGTTACGATGAGATCATACTGGAATAGGGTGGGCCCTTAATCCAATATGACTGGTATCCTTATAAAAAGGGGACATTTGGACAAAGACAGACACTCACACAGGGAAAATGCCACGTGAAGTTTGGCATTATGCTGCCACAAGCCAAGGAACTATTAGAAGCTGGAGAGAAGCTTAGAACAGATCTTTCCCTAGAGCCTCCAGAGGGAGCATAGCTCTGCTGACACCTTGCTCTCGGACCTCTAGCCTCTAGAACGGCGAGGCAATACATTTCTGTTGTTTAAGTCACTCAGTTTGCGGTACTGTGTTCCAGCAGCCTGGGCAAACTAATAGAATGACTAAGTTTTGTTGGTGTCTCCTTACATTTTATGCGGAAGGTGCCTCCCTTGCCTCACCCATTCCCAGCCCTGGATCTTACTGTGATTCGCTCCGCTCATGTCAGCATCTACACTTCTGGGATCTAAGAGGAAAGGAAGCCCTTACATAGAAAATGAAAAACAAGCTTATGAAATTCAATTGGTTGTCCAAAGTGTCTGAGGTTGCATGTGGGTGTCAGGGGAGAAAGGGCAGGTATTATTTTAGACCTCACATCCTGAAATGCAAACCCTTAATTTCTGGGGCAGAACAGGGCACTCGAAGAGATTTCTAAAGGGGCCACACATCCGCTGTTTCTCCAAAGCAAACTCCCAGGCCTTTCCCATCCTCAAACTCCTCATAGAAGATCCCATGGCCGCTGGTTATATAACAAAACGCGTATCTGTTGAATTCTTCCTCACTGGTCTAAATCCACCTGGTGCGCTTAAGACTTCTAAGGCCTCAGCCTCTGTGCTTCAATATAGCTATCAAGTCACCCCCTGACTTTCTCTTTGCAGGCTAAGGAACAACACTGCTTTCGCCTTTCGCTATAACTCTAATCCTTTAATCCAGTCATGAAAATAAGAATTGTTCTATGTGCCCAGAGCCTAAAAGAAATTGTTTGACTTCAATGTAAACAGAAATGGCGGGGAAAAAAAAAAGTAGGGCGTATGTCCCCTACTCTGCTGTCATCACCCCTCTTTGCTTTCCTTTCTTTAATAATTGGTTTCCAAGAAAATCGGGACTGTGTGGAGACTGAGTGAACGGAGCCTGCTTGGAGAGACGGTGTTTGGCTAAGCGTAGTGAAATGACTAAAGGATGAAGGAATGAACCTCCCCCCCATCCCCCAGCCAAAGTGCCCAACAGTCCTGATACATTTTTTTTTATACTTTTTTGTTTGGGGCCGCACCGTGCAGCATGCGGGGTCTTAGTTCCCCGACCAGGAATTGATCCCGTGCCCCCCGCACTGGATGTGTGGAGTCCTAACCACTGGACTGCCAGGGAAGTCCCCTGATATATTTTTTTAAATTATACATAGGAAGCTGCTAATTTTTGTTTCTGTTCTTTACTTATTCTTAAGCATTTGAATTTGCACATAGACATAGACATTATATATATTGAGATATATATAATATCTAGCTATGGTGAGATATCCCGAGTTCCTAAAGGAGAGCTCATGCCCCATGTTTCTGACACTATGTGACCCACTCTTAAACAGGGATGTAGAAGCAAATTAAAAATATAGGACAAATGAGGAAAAAGACCCAATTCTCAGTTTCTGTAACTCTTGTAGGGAATCGTTATATAAGATTGAAAAGTTATACCAATATCAATAGTTGCATACATTTCAAATTTACGTTATACACATAAATATGAAGGCTGTCTCCTTTTATGTTTTATACTAGGCCAAACTTACCAAACCCTCTCAATAAGCAACATTAATACTTTTGTTTTTCCAAATCCTTTGTAGAAGATAATTTTCAAAGAAAACAAATTATAAAGTGTCATGAAAGGAAGAATTTACAGTGAGATCTGGAGAGAGAACTAGTTTCTCTTGCTTGGAAAAAAAAAAAAAGGTTGTGGGGAACACATGGAGAGTTTTTGTACACTTAAAAAGGAAAAAAATAGTACAAAGATTAGCCACAGTCCATGCTTGAAAAAACTGAATCAGACAGGGTGGGAATAACTTCAGGGTTGAGGGCTAACATATGAAGGTTCCTTAACCCTCATCCAGCAAATTTTGAATCAAAAGAAAAATCACACTTACCTAATGGTCTGATTATGGTAGTCTTTCAAATCCTGTCCAGTGCTGGTGGTTACTACTATCTATGTTGGGAGAGATACACAAGGATCAGTTATGCCTCAAGACCCCACATCATAAATACAGTCCTGGATATGAGTTACTCGTAAAATAGGCTTCATAGTCTTTCACCTGATCAGTTTCTGCAAAAAATAAAAGGAGCAGTTTACTAGCCCTGTGTATATTTCGAGACTTAAGACACTTAATTTCTCCAAATGACTTTTTAAAAAATAAATTTATTTATTTATTTTGGGCTGAGTTGGGTCTTCATTGCTGAGTGGGCTTTATCTAGTTGCGGTGAACAGTGGTTTCTCTTGTTGTGGAGCATGGGCTCTAGGCGTGCGGGCTTCAGTAGTTGTGGCACGGGGGCTCAGTAGTTGTAGCACGTGGGCTCTAGAGTGCAGGCTCAGTAGTTGTGGAGCACGGGCTTAGTTGCTCCGTGGCATGTGGGATCTTCCTGGACCAGGGCTCGAACCCGTGTCCCTGGCATTGGCAGGAGGATTCTTAACCACTGCATCACAAGGGAAGTCCTGACTTTTTTTTAAAGAAGTATTTCGGTCATTTTATTTTTATTTATTTATTTAAAAGAATTTTTTTGGCCACACTGTACGGCATGCGGAATCTTAGTTCCCGACCAGGGATCGAACCCATGCCCCCTGCAGTGGAAGCTCCGAGTCTTAACCACTGGTCCACCAGGAAAGTCCCTCCAAATGACTTAATGTGATAAAAATATCTATAATGCAGTTTTCCCCAGTGGGCTGTAGACACTTCCACACTACCAGCCAAAGGTTCATTTGGTGTATTCGTGCTTGAAAGCTTGTTGCATAAAAAGACAAGGAAATGAGTAAGATACTACAAGGAGTTCTTGGAATTTGTCTCTGATTCCAGGAGAGCCTTAGGGGGAAAAACAAGACAGGAGATGAATGTTCTTCATGCACTGTGGCTTTCCAACCTCTCTCCCTCAGCACTGAGAACTGTCGCTGTCATTTCAATGGTGACAATGTTTTCGTCGCAAATGTTGTTAGCTGCCGTGTATTCTTCTCGTGTCTGGGACTACAACATAAGCCCCTGGGGTTAAGGGGCTCCCTTTATTCCCCCCAGTGCTAGCGCAGAGCAAGTGTTCAGAAAACACATTCTGACTTAGATTGTCAAAGATGTGGCTCTAACACCATGTCTATGAAAGAAAAGGTAACCCATAAAATCCAACCCAATTCAGCCATATAGAGCATGTTGGTTCAGCGAAGAAAATGACTCAGACCAGTTGTTTCTGTAAACCAACCATTTACTTTAAGCCAATGTGTCCATTTAGTCAAAGCAATGAATATAGTAGTCTCACCACAGAGCTGGATTTTGTGTAGAAAAACAATAAGTACTATTCTGGAACCTATGTGATCAGAGAGACCAGATGGGATGGAAAGACGAAAGGGCAAATGGCAAAAGTTTACTAAAAAAAATCTACTTCTTTTTTCTTTCCACTGCATCTGGTCTTCCTAATTCTTCTCTCCTGTTTTACCCGATCATGTACTCTGCCATTAAATTCATCTCTTTAATTAAAGAACTACTTTGATTTACTCTTCTGCTCCGAAAGCTTCGATGACGCTGTGCTGCCTTGCAACTAGAAATTTAAATTCCATGATATTCAAGATTCTCCACATTCTCACCCTAAAGACATGTTTTTCTTCTATTAGAGTTCTATAGGCAGCGAATTTCTACTCCAAACTGGTTTATCTGCCAACCTCCAGTGATGTGCTAAAGTACCCCCTCCCTGCTTCTCCATTTAAACTCTGCCCATTCGTAGGAACCTTCTTTATGAAACCTCCCCTGAGCACCCCAGGGTGAAGTGCGGTCTCTCTTCCGTGAATCAATACGAACCATTTGGCAATTAAGCTCGCCTTATGACACCCCTCACCTGCTTAATACGACTTCCATAAATAGTCTGTAAGCTCCTTGAGCACAGTGCCTTGTATACAGCTGGTGCAAAATAAGATCTGTGATTTGCTCTCACGATTTGATACCTAAGTGACACGTGGTACTGAGCTGACCTTAAGAGAAAGCTATGCCACCATAATCCTCATGCAAATGAGAAGCTAAAACATGGACCACAGCGATGTCACCTAACAGCATTAAGGAAACAAACATACAAAAACTTCCAGCTAACATCTTACAGCCTCTCCTCAGGAAAGCTACAAGGACTGACTTGATTTCTTTTCTCTTCAGAAAAAGGAAATGTGATAGACCTGACCGCCAAGGGAAGTCTGTGTATTATCTAATACACAAGACAAGCAAAAAGTCTTTTCCAGTTTTGTTATCGGAAAGTTACACATCAATAAGAAAAGCTGATGAGAAAATAAAGTAACCAGAAGAAAGTAGCATCCTGACATCGTATATATGAAGAAATGGAATTATCTTCAATTATAGCAATGTCACTATGTCACTAATTAACAATGATCACAGAACATGTGTCATGCCAGAGAGTTTTTCTATCATACACAATGCATTAGTGGCTGCAGGAATCTTCCTCCAAGAGTTACCGTCAGAAGCCAAGCTCTCAAACATCCACACTGCTGGTGCCATAATCCATAGAATCTGCGTTATGAAAGCTTGAAGCTATTATGTGCAGTGTCTTATAGTACAAAGTAGTTAAAGAACCTCCATCTCACCGGAATCATCACTTAGGTTTGTTGGTTCTCATTTGTCGGTTTAATGCCAAGCATAAGCAATTGTTTTAACTGCCCAAAACAGTCAAACCATTTCTTGGCTGAACTAACCAATCCATTTCCTGTAAAAAAGTTGTAGATTTGCTAACACTATATAAATATGGCCAAGGCTGTCTTAACATTTATCTCCCCAAAGCCTATCTCGCTAGGAGAAAAGCCTTCAATTGCTCAGATAATCGTGGTTATGTAGCTGGCTATATTCTTTACTCATTCACAATAGAGTCGAAAGAAGCACTTTAAAAGTTAATTAAATGGGATAAAATTCTTATGATTTAAATTTCCAACGATAAAAATTTGATTTAAAAAGTGTTATGGTTGTAAAAGTTTATCAGATACCACAAATTTGTTTTTGCAGGTTTCCTAGCTCCCTGACTTTACAGCAATGCTTAAAGTTAAGTGATGATGTTGATATGAATCACGGTGGAGCGAGCTTTCAGTACCTGGCCACCATTAAAAGAGATATCCAGGCGAAACCACTCCTTCAAGGGTATGGTGAATTTCGTTTTTACAGCAAGGTCTTCTCCTTTGACAAGATGCATTTGAATATGCAAGTGGCCTAAAAGGAAAATGAAAGCTTGTGAAAACGACAGAAAATACTTAGGAGTGAATGAAGTGGCTATATCTTTTCGACGACTGTCCTAAAAAGCTATAAGACTAGATCACATTCCTTCTTCCTTTAAATAAAAGCAGAGCAAAGCAAAACAAACAAAACACATATGTGCATTCATCTGTATATGTTTGTTTTAATCTTCCAGAAAACAAGTTTAACTTGAATCCCATATTTGGAAACCATCATTCTCATTGAATTGCCACGTTGACAACATTCCTTATTCTAGACAGACGTATCTGCCAGTAGACAGAGCATAAGAAAGCTACACTATCGTTCTAAAGGTTCGGTTTCATACTTACCCTCTTCAGTAAGAAATACAGAAGGCGTGCCGTACATCTCGTTAGAATCAACAAAATACAGAATCCCACAGAGATTGGCCTTGCAATAATGGAGTAAATAAAGCCACAGTGAAACAGTAAACCTATAAGAGTGAGGAGAAAAAAAATTCTGCAGATTGATATCATCCAAGAGCAGGTAATTACAGTTAACAATGACGGAGTAAATTGCTTTCTTTCCAATGAAGGGATGAATTTGCCTTCGTGTTCATCATGGGAGATCAGCTTGCAAAGCTTGATTTTTGAGACAAAGGAGGTAGTTACAGTAACTGCAAAAGACAGGAGTTAAGCGTCGTGCAAAACTAGCAGACATTGTACCTTGCGCCAAAAACCCTTCCTGTGTCTTTCTGAGCTTCGCACAGGCCCACCATTTGAATCCTTGATTAAGGCTTATAAAGCCAGACACGGAATAAAAATCTGGATTTTAATAAGAGGTGACTTGATAAGAAGCTGTTCTAATTTCAATGATTTAAAAAAAAACATAATTAGGGCCTTTTGAGCAATTTTGTTTCTTTCAAAGATAAAAGCTCTAAGGCAGAAAAATGCCATAATTTGCAAATGGCATCACTATATGCTAATCAGGACACACAGATACAATTTTAATGCCCATATTAGGTTATTCAGTATCACAGTTCTGGCTGACCAATGTGGAACAACTACTCTCATTGTTCCATTTCTGGACTAGGGCTATTTTAGTTGAAAAAATATTGTCCATCTGTGATTTGTGGAGTGAGGATAAAATAACAGTGGTCAACTTAACTAGGACACATTTAGCCAAGCTATGTGATCCACCAATCATTCAGCAAATATTTGCTGTCAGAACATTTGCTAGATGCCACACATTGTGCTAGTGACCAGCAGTTCAAAGATAAGCTGGGAGTAATGCATTTTGCATGTGAAACATGAATCAAGGTCAAAACCTGTACAGAGAATGCTCTCCATTACCCCAGTAACCAATTCACAGTTCGGGTTAAAGTGGCAGCGGCCCCAGGTTCTTTGGGGACTCATCCCAACAAGACCTTTAGAATATTCTGGGCTTTATAAACGGGCCTTCAAATCGGTGGTAAGATATACAAACAGATGGTACCACACAGCTCCCTCCTGACCCACCCAGCTGAGCAAAAGCTCATGAAGATAAGTTATTACAAGGAAGCGTAGCAAGAACATACGCTTAGTAAAGTGACTCAAGATCTTTCTACAGCCAGCAGCATGGGAAGAATTAAATCACTCTGCTGAATCCATCCAGTCTGAGGTAAACCACGAACAATTTTCAGCATCTTCAATTCAGCAGAAGGAAAAAAATATATCTGGGTTTTGCTGAAATCAGTGGAGGAGATCAGAAGTTGTGAGATTTCAAGCAGCTCATCCAATCTTCCAAGACAGAAAAGGCAACGTGAAGGCTGCAATCTGCCAGGGCTGTGGCTGGCTGCACCTGACACCTTGCAAAGCCTCAGGCTCCAACACCTGACTCACCTACTTGGGTCATTCCCAGGGCCAACGTACAAGGTCAAGCGAGGATTGATTGCCAAGTGCAAGAATAATTTCAGAATGCTTTGAGGTTCTCAGGTCCACAAATTCTACCTAAGCTATGTAGATCTCATCATTTTTCCAAAGCATATTACAAAGGTAGATCTTCCTAACTGGCTCCGCTAGCCTGCTCTGGTCCTCAGATAAAAAGAGTACTACCGCCCCACCGGCCCCCATCACCGGCCTCTTCTTACACTGGGTAATCTATCCGCTGGCGTCGGGTGGCCTCTAGCTCTCGATTCCGAAATCTCGGGAACTTCTTCACAATGCCTGTGTTTTCTCCACTGGAGGCAAAGAGAAAGCCCAGGAGGGTGACCACATCTGTAAACAGCAAGATGGCTACCTTTTAATTATTTCCAGAAAAACACTGCTTCCAATATCACATTCTTCCTGGAACCCACTGCCTAGCTCCCATCAAACATTTAAATGAAGAGTCTGAAAATATTAGCAAACATTTATTGCACACTGAATATACGCCAGCCACCTGAGAAGCACTTTACAGAGCTATCTCAATTTGTGTTCATAGCAACCCTATAAAGGAGATTCTTTCTTAGTCCCATTCTACAGATGAAAAGCCCGAGGTATAGAGAGGTAAAATTACTTGCCTAAGGTAACAGAGCTAATAAGTAGTAGAGCGAAATTTCAAGTTTCCAGCTCAGGGTCTGTGTGCTTAACCATCTTACATCCTGCACTTCTAATGCTAAGAAAAGTGTTTTGAATTTATGTAATAATAACAACAGTTAACACTTCAGTAGCATTCACTATGGTCCACACTACTGTATAAAAATATATGCATATATATTTATATATAAATTCATTTAATCCTCATTATTATCCCCCGTCTATAGATGAGGAAATAGATGCACAGCTGCTAAAATACTAACATTTATTTAACACTTAGAATATGCCAGGCAACATGCTAAGCACATTTCAGGAATAATCTTGCTTAATTTCACAATTTATGAGATGGATTCTTTTATTGTTCCTCTTTAAACTGAGCCTTAGAGAAGGTTGAATAATAAGAGGTGGAGCTGGGATTCAAACTCGAGCAGTCTGGTTTCAGAATCTATGCACTTAAAATTGCACAGTTTTTTTTTTTTTCATCCGTGCAGACTTTCCACATAACCTCAACATGTTACCCTATGCAAATATTACTAACCATACACCTTAAAACTAGGGAGGCTTCCACTTTATTTTGCAAATGTGTGAGAATTCTGTGGTCTAGAGAAGAGGAGCATCCGTAACAAATCTGAAAGGGAAAACTGAGTTATTTCATCTATATTTAATACCTACAACGCTAATACGGAGTTTTTAATTTCCAATACCCCACCCCCCTTCAAAGAAAAAAAATCACCAATACAACCTAGAAATAAAGATCACTTTTCTCTTTCTTAAAATGTTCCTTGGTTTAAATATCCATAATTAAATGGTGGAAATAATCTATTTTCCTGGGCTTCCTAGAGTTGACTTCTGCGCAAGTTACCGAATGCCAATATTGGAAGAAATTACGGGAGCCTCAGCCTGGGATATTGGACACCCCAGCTCTCATTCCTCAATGGGGAAAAATGTTTTATTACATAAAGAGGTACCTCTGGTTCATTACAACTTGGAAATCATAAGAGCAATGTTTTCAAAGTCTCAGAGATGCATTTGGAAATCCAAAAGGGTGGAGTTATCAATTCCAACAAAAATACTTCAAAGCTTATTTCTTTGCAACTTGAGCTCAATTTGCGCACACCGGACTTGCTGGTTAGTTATGGGAGTGGAGAGAGGGGATTAGAAATGGAAATACTGCAAGGGTGTCTTCAGAATCCAAGGAAAAAATTCACCAAGAGGTTGATATCAGCCAACCTTGGTTGGCTTCCACCATGTTGAGTGGAACGTAAGAGACCAGACGGTCATGTTAGCCCCCTGGGAAGCCTTCTGCTAGTGATTGCTGTTGAGTTATCTAGTGTATAGTAGAAACATTTATCAAAATGAACAGGATTTGATTCTGCCCAACCTGACTCCAGTAAAAGGAGGCTTCATAATGGAGGTTTCCAAAGTGAAGGGAGTTAAAAGTGAATGTTGATGAGCCATTCCTTTATCCAGTGATCAAAGAAAAGCTGGCTGAATAGGATAACTTGCAGCAAAAGACTATGGAGGGAAAATCTAAGACGCAAAGATCTAAAATAATTTTTATAAACACATATCTTTTGTATTCAACTAAACCAAAGTGATGGTGGTTCTCTTGTAAAATCAGTAGCTTTACTAGTTCTTTGATTTGGAGTTCTATTACAATTTTCCCTCAGTATAATATTGTCTTTCCATTTCATTAGAAATAACTAATATGAATGAAATTTTGGTGCAGGGAAGGACTTTAGAATTCATCTAGCCCAGGATAACATTTTCTAGTAACTGATTGGCTGCTTGGAGTGCTATAACTGATTAGTGATGGCTGTCATAGGCACAAGAATGGGGAGTAACAGTACCAGTGCCATGCCCCATTAAAGAATTTACAGGTAGGAACACTTAAGTCCAGAACTTGGGCCCAAACAGGTTAAATGGCTCACTTACATAGAATGTAAGCTCCAAGAGAGCATGCACTTTACTTCATTCATTATTCCATCCTCAGAGCCAGAATAGTGGCCAACACTTGATAGAGACTCCATAAATATTTAGGGAGTGAATGAATGAATGGATGAATGATCAAATGAACATAGTTGTGGCCAAGTCAGAATTTGAACCTGTCTTTCACCCAACACGTTCCATAATTTTATAATGTGCCCCATGCTGCCCAAGCCAAAAATTAAGTCTCTCTTTTTTCAGGTCCTTCCCCCAGATCCATTTCTTTGGCTAATCTTGAATGAGGAAGTTAGGTAGGGAAAAGGCATCATTATGACGTAAACACAAAATGCCAGGAAAACAGTTCAGGTTTGGAACCTACCCCCTTGGTCATTTTGCTTGTTTTATTTCCTCAGATTCTAGAGCAAAAAGAGACATTAGATATAACGTGGTGCAAACTCCTTCATTTGGCGACAAGAAAGGGGTTAGTGTCTTGTTGAAGGTTGTATGACTCAAACCTGGTCTGCCACTGCAAAACAATGAGCTTTTTATTAGACCACATCACGTCTCACAAGTCCTCACAGAGAGAGCTAGGACTGGTGTTCAGCTGGCATGCCCCTGAGCGGCTGTACTAGTTGTTAAAGTACTGAAACACGTCAGTGTATTGGTTAGATGACTGGTGTTGCCTTGAACCTCCAAAGCCCCCACCCACTACCCACCCACCCTGGCTTCTCCTTCAGAGTAGAACCTGGCTCAGCAAGGATCTCCAGCACCACCCTGTTTCAGCACCAGGGCCAGCGCCCGGGGGAGCTTGACTGGGGCCCCCAGCCCATACTGTTTGTTAAGTATTTTGAGTATCATCCTAAGTGGAGTGGCTGGGGGGCTTACACAGCCCATTCTCCAGTTCAGCATAGTGATCAGAGCCCCGACAGGACACCTGCTCTGGGGAAGGGCCCGTTTCTACATAACAAAGCCCTATTCAGGATGAGCTTCAAATACATCACAATGATGCAGCTGAGACCCTCAGTCCCTTAGTGGGGAAGTTAGAGATAGTCTTGAGGCAAGGAATAACTGTGGCTAAAAGTTTGTAAGGGGAACCTGGAGGAAAAGAAGCTAAGATATTCCCACCCAGAGAAGTAAAGTTAGAATGTCGATAACTCAATCTGCTTTCCAAATGCAGGATACTAAACAGGCAGCAGCGATCAGGAGTTTTATTTTCCTCAAAGCCAAAGCCTGAGAGCAAAAACTCTACCTTCTAGCAAGTATGATTTAGGTCAGAACTACCACCCCAAAGGATACTAGGCAGTGAAGTGAGTGCCTAAGGAAGTCTGTAACATACTCAATACTAGGAGTCTTAAGAGTAAATAAATTCCACTCCCAGTAATTTATCCTCCAAAAATATTTATTTGTGTGTACAAAGATACATGTACAAGGATGCTTGGAGAAACCTTGTTAATGGTAAAAGACTAGAAATGACCTGCACGACCATCAGCAGGGGACAGGGTAAATCAATTATGGAGTGTCAGGCAACGCAACGCTAAGGAGCTATTGAAAAGAATGGGGTCGTGTAGCAAGTACTGACATAGAGAAATCTCTGCCGTATTGTTAATGAGCGCAGGGCCGAGTCTATAGTATCCTCCAACGTGTGTATGAAGAGAAGGGGTTATCAATCTAATGCTTATATGGGCAGAGAACATTTCTGGAAGCAGACACAGAAACTAGTGTTACTGAGTTTGCTTCTAGAAATAGGACCAAAAGAATAGGGTGGGTGGGAATTTACTCTTCCCCCAAACCCTTTTATGCTCTCTGAACTTTCCACCAGGTACCTGTATTACTTTTTTGGCTACAAGGGAAGAGAACAACATCTCTGAGCATGCAAGTGGGAGGAGCCAGCCTCATGCAGAGGTCTCCCCGCGCTGGGCGCTGTGGTGGTTCAATCCACTTCAAAGAGGCAAAGTCCAGTGGGTGAGGAAAACAGGGTGACCCATGTCAGTGAAAATTCGACTTATAAAAAAGTGTATTCCTTCTAATTTAGAACCTGGGTTAGGACTGTATTAGCATATTTCAGAGAGGTGGCTTAGCAAAGGTGAAAGAATAGAGAACTGGGACTCCATTAACAAATTCCCTGAGCCTCAGCGTTCCCCTCTGTAAGGAGAGAATGAGAATACTGTCCTTCCCTGGGGCTACTAAGGGTTAAATGAGACATTCAGCATCGGAAAAGTGGTTCAGAAATCATGAAGGGCAATGCAGATGCTAGGTACTCATTAGCACTATTACTGAAAAATCCAGTCTACAGTGATTAACTGGGGGAAAGAAAGAACTGTGTCTTTTTTTTCCAGAAGTATCAAATATGTAGTTCTTATAGTTACAGAAAGTATTATCATGTCATTAACTTGAATTGTCTCACTGAATAAGCTGATATTTTCACAGAGACACGTAAAGTCTGTCTCCAAAATGTGACTCAGTCTATGATTTTGTTGTAAAGGAATTTTGTTATAAGAAATTCCACTTCCAATCTATTGGACCTGAAAATGAGAATGAATTGTTAGTGAAAAGAGAGTGGAGAAGGAAGGAAACTTCCAGGTTCCCCAGTTTCTGACTTAAGAGGGAAGGTCAGAAAAATGTTCATATAGGTAGAATTAGGACAGAATGCTTACTGCACCTGACCCCGGCATTTAAGAACCTCCAAAGTGCGGCCCCAACCTGCCTTCCCAGTCTTATTTCCTGAATTGCCTATCTCACACTTGAGACTCTACCTGAACAAATAATAGCTCCAGGGCTGCTACTCCACGCTTCACCTGTGGCAGACATTGGTAATCAATCCACATGACACCCTTTCTCACTAAGCACAGGCTCGGCCTCAGAATCCCTCTCAGCACTGTGCTCTAGGTAGCCACTCCCATCGCTCTGAGCTGGCGTGCAAGATGAAACTCATTTGCCATCCCTCACACCAAGGGATGTAGGCTCGTCCCCACTCCCCCATCAGTCTGCGTTGCCTCCTCTTTTTTTACCTTCTGCCTGGATGCCTTTCTTTTTTTCCTTTTCTGACAGCGAAAACTCTACTCATCCTTCAAGTTTCTGTTCAAACGGCACTTCCTCTGTGAAGAACCCTAGCAAAGGGCCTAACACGTAGACTGCTCGGTAACTTTTTTCAGTGAATAAGTGACTTAAATAAGTGAATACCTGCATGATGTCATCTGGCAGTATAGCTTAATGGTTAAGCATGGTGTTTGGGAACCAAACGACCTGGGTTCAAGCCCTAGCTCCATTATTAGCTGTGTGACCTTAGACAAATTACTCTACCTCTCTGAGTCAGTTTCCTCCTCTGTAAATAACGACAGTAGAGCACTGGGCGGATTAAATTAGATACTCGCACAAAGCACTTAGCGCAGTTCCTGGCACATAGCGAGTGCTCAGTAAGGGAAAGTAGCTGTTACGATTGGTAGCTGTGTTTACTTCCTGTAAAACCACCTTAAAGAGAGGGACCATGTCTGCATCTTTGAGCCTCCAGACTTAGTAAAGAAATTGGTACGTGATAGGTGTTCCATCAATCTTTATTGAATTGAACATGATACACATCCTAAGGGGGTGATGGGCACCAACAGAGAACAAGGGGAGGCTGGAGGGTAGAAAGTTAATTTCTGATGTGGGAATCAATAGAAAAGAAAAGTGCTTTGGGGGAAGGAGGGAAAATTTGAGCTGGCTACTGAAATATGAGTATGATTTTGCCAGGAAGACATGAAAGACGGCACTGGGGGTGGGGGAGTGTTGGGGGGCAGCCAGGGAAGGCAGCTGCCTGTAAAAGAAGCTTCTTTAGCCGAGGTATAGGGGTGGGAGAGGACAGACTCAAACTAGAGGGCACGTGCAGGGTGCAGGTGAGCTCATGTGTGGTTGCAAAGGAGAATCACTGCAGCTTTTTTTTTTTTTTTTTTCCACTGCAGCTTTAACCAGCTCAGCCCAAATGGGCTCCACCGGGGAAGCCTCAGAGTGTGCTGGCCCTAGGGGAGGCTCGGGGCTGCCGCCCAGCCCCACATGCTCCCTACGTAGCCGTGTGAGGGTGCTGTCACAGTGTGATGGTCACACATCAGCTAAGAGAGAAAGGGTCCTTGCCCCTTGGCTGACAGCATTCATCACTCAATCAACAGTCACCGCGAGCCTGCTGTGTGCAGGGCGTCGCACTGGAACCAGACAAAGCGGGACTTATGGAGCCTGTGTTCTAGTATGGAGACACTCAACAGGCAAATAAGCCATTACATATATTTAATTACAAGGTCCAGCGGTGCCAAGGCTGTGAAAGAAATAAAAGGTGGATATCGATGGGACGGGAGTAGCAGGGGTGGGGCTGCCGCCTTAGATAAGATGGTCAAGGAAGCTGTCCCGGATGAGATGACATTTGTGTAGAGGTAGGAATGAGATAAGAAAGCAAGCCACGTAGTGATCCGGGGGAGCAGCATCTTAGGCGGAGGGGACAGTAATGCAGATGTCCGAAAATGGGAGCGAACTTAGTACATCAAGGGAGAAGCAAGCAGGTCTGCGTGGCTGGGACAGGTGGGCAAGGGTGAGCGTGGCAGGAGATGAGGCCAGCAAGGGGACAGGGACAGATTCCACAGGCCACGCTAAGGGACATGGCTGACTTTTCCTGGTGTGATGGGAGGAGCCGCCTGCAGGGGGTGCGGTGAGCTGCTTGCACCGGCTGCCGTGTGAGGAACCAGGGCAAGTGGGGAGGCCATTTGCAGCCTACGGACGGAGTCCAGACAGGGACAATGGTGGCTTAGACTAGGACGACAGCAAACACTGGTGAGAAGCAACTGAATATGCAGTGACGGGCCGAAGATAGAGGCAGCAGGGCTAGCTGACCTGTCAAAATAGGACGTCAGTCCAGGTGCGCCCCTAGAGCTACCGGCCTGTGTGGTTGATTTCTTTCTCTGGGTGAGTCAGGCACACGTGTGGCTGGTGAGGGGCAGCAGCTGATGGCCGGTGCCCTCCCCCAAGGGAATGGACAATAAGTGGCCTCAGGCAGGGTGGACCTAGCCGCCAATGGCCCACACGCCCAGGATGCAGCAGGAACAGGTGCATCAGAAGGGCACGTGGCCGAGCCTTGGCACACACGTGTCCTGAAAGGCTGCCGGCTTCTGATCTGGGGTAGGTTTACTCAGCGGGGTGGGACAGAAGCCGGCTGCACCTCCACCAACAATCAGCCCACCGGCCCGGCCTGGCACAGTCCCAGCCCAGGAGGTAAGCTGCAGAGTGTCTGGGCGCGCACAGCTCAGGCCCTGGGAGCCGAAGCTAAGGCTTTGATGGAGGGGCACTGCGACCACACTCACAGAACATCGGTGCGTGGGGACTGGGCTCTCTATAAAGAAAAAAAGAAAAGGCAAGCGAGTCGGGGGGTACTTAGTTCAGACGCAGACCTCCTGTATGACATCAGGCACCTGACACAGAAAACGTCTCCCTCCACCCCACACCAGGGCTGGCTGCAGACTGTGACAAGGCCAGGCCTGAAAGCTCCCCCGTGGCGCCCTGATGCCACCTTGTTATTTCCACTAGACTCTTGTTCTTCAAGAGCCGAAAAAAGAAGCCCCTGCTGGGAACAAGCCAGAGGCCTGGCCCCCTTCCATCGTGCAGACAATAACAAGAACAAAGGTCGTGGACACTTTGACAGGGCTGCTGCAGACACTCTTTTGATTTGTCTTTTTAAGAGAGGGAGAGGAAGTGCTCGCCTTTTCTTAGCCATACAAACAGTTGGTTTTGAGGGTGGAGGAAGCTCCCCACACCTATTTCCAGTGACTTTGACTCTTAGAAAAGGTTTTCCTCTGCGTTATTAGACTGGTTCTCACCCCAAAAGTAATGGTCTGAAGGAGGCTGGGAGAAAAAAATCCCTCTGTGCTGTTCCTGAGCCCTGTGACTAGGGGAAGGAACAACAAAAGAAAAGAAAAGCCGTTTCACAGTTTAAGGGTACGTTCAGGAGCCCTAAGTACTCAACCGGTTCGTAAATGACTTCATTTGAAAACTTCCAGCTTGCGATTCCGTCATTCTTCAATGAGAAATATGTGATTTGCCAAACATGAAATGGAATCATTAAGCCCTGACAAAATCAATCGGAGGCAAAGCAAAACTGTGGCTGCGTGTGCCCCATGCTTCCTTCTCCTTAACGAATCAGATACCCCTGTGGAAGGGATTCCAGATGAATACTAGCATAGGGTTCTGCCTGGAAGAGGGAGGCACACGGATCATCAAAACGCACGCAGCTCGACGATTTCAGAGGCTTAACTGCCCACCCCACCCTACCCCCAATGTGCAGACACACACACAGAAAGGGAATTTGTCTTCTTCTTCTAGATATTTCTGTATTTAAAGCACTGCACAAACATAAGCCAGACACAGAAGAGGGCTACTAAGATAAAATGTAGGATGAAATTGTCTGGAACTACGCACACACAAAAATGCACGTAAAAACCAGGGTAAGCTGAATAAGGTCTGCAGTCTAGTTAAGAGTATTAGATCAACGTCAGTTTCCTGGTTTTGACATTGTACTGTAGTTATGGAAGATGTCACAATTAGGGGGAGCTGGGGGAAGGATACAGGGGACTCTCTCCCATTTTTACAACTTCTTACAAATCTCTAATTATTTCAAAATAAAGAGGTTTTGTTCTGTTTTGCTTTGTTTTTAATGCCAACTGTGTTGGCTCTACAGCAAGTGGGCTCTGGCCCTTTCGGTTTTCATTATATGCAGGGGTGTTTGGGGGTAGCCCCAGGAAATACTCACTGCCAGTGTTCTCACTGTGTCCTGAAGTCACCTTGCTCCAAACCATTCCTCTTGGAGACTAAGAGGTGTCAGGCACGTCCCTGGGTCTGCTGTCACAGGCCTGTGGATCTCCTCCACCCACCAAGCCTGCCTGGGGGTCCAGCCTCTGCAACTCAAAGTCCCACCAGCTCTATCCCTGCTCTAGAGGTTCTCAAGCTTTAAGGTGCATCAGAGTCACGGGAATGTATTTAAAATGTGGATTCTAGGGCCCTTCGCCTCACAGATCCTGGCTTAGCAGGAAATAGATGAGGACCAGAAATCTGCATTTGCAACAAGAGCCCTGGTGATTGTGTTGCAGGCGGTCTTAGGCTCCCACTTTAGGAAACACTGCCCGACTCCAGGCGGGTGCCTGGGAGCATGGCTGCATAAGCTTCCCGTTGCAGGATATGGAGAGGAGCTGGCAGGCGCTCAGCTTCCATACAGCAAGGTGCCCGTGCAACAATGGAGAGAACTTCAGCCCCTTCTTCTAAATGCAAGCAGCCTGAGAGCTCAAACCCCAGTGCTTCAAAGAGGCCTCCTCTATTGATCCTTCAGTGGCTGTGACCCTGTGACGTTTAGGATAAAATACAGAGTTTGCATTCTAGCATCACTATGGCTACTAATTTTTACTGAGTGCTGATTACTGTGCTGAGCACATTTCATTGAATTCTCACAATACTGCCCTGAGGGAATTCTTATTTATTACCCCCATTTTACAGATGAGAAAACTGAGACTTTGCAAGTTACACTGGCAGAAAGCGGCAGAGCCAGGAGTTGAACCCGGGTAGGCTTGGCTGAAAAGCCAACGCTGCACAAAAACTGACACATGTGGGATTTTTGAGGGAGACGGGGAGGAAGATTCTCCTCATCCTCATTTCAGTGGCACTAAAGCTCCTCTCCAACGTAAAGCAGATACAAGCCTCTCAAGGCACCCCTTCCATGGCTCTTTGTCCCTCTCTCAACTCCCTGTTCAATCCTATTCTCTGCTCCTCTGTCTCTTCTCAACACCTTTTCACTTTTCCTCTTTTGTCCCCAAAGTCCAAAATTACAGATTCCATTTGCTTTGTCCCCCACCACTAATACAAGAATTTTCCCCTGCCCTCCTCTAATGAGCCAAGCTGTCTGGAAAAAAAATGAGAATTAGGTTCCTAGCAAGGCAAACGACCTACCATTCTCGAGAGGACACTGGGGAATCTTGTTTGCTCGAAGGTTCCAAATATAACCCATGTTCCACTCAAGGCACACCTGATGATCTTTGAAAGGGCGTTCAAAAGGTGGGATGGTCTTCAGCAGGGTATAATTCTTCGCTACAGCATGTAGCAAGTTTTCCTCCCATTTAACATTCAAGTCTCCACCGCTATATCGGTGAGTAATCCAGGCGCGTAGTATCACCACAGATACCGAAATGGAGTGTCTGATGAAATAATCATCTCTATAAACCATGATGCTTGGAAATTTCACATGTACTATTTGTGTCCTGCTGGTGTGAAGATGTTTCTCATTCTTCCACCGTTTTTTGTACACGGGAATGCTACTTCTGAACTCAGATGAAACCACTGCTTCCAAATTGACAACGCAAGGCTGAGAGCATAAATACTCCACCGAGACTTCAGAAACGTTGCGAACATTTCCTTCAAAGACAGTGAAATAAATAAAGTCTTCGTAAGCCACGCTCTGCTCAGCTCTGGGTATCACCGACGTCGTCAGGGAAGTCTGCCTACCCAAAGATGGTACAAAATTCTGAAAAGAAAAAAAAAGATACAGAAAGCTTAAAAATGATCATATTAACAGATACGTGAATCATTGTTTTCCTGGAAGAAAAAAATATCCATTTACATCATGCAATGAAAGTGGAAGATAAAAGATGTCGAAAGCACTACCGAATAATTGGAGAAAAACCAACACACACACAAATGAAGATTAGGCCACATTAAACTCTCTCTCCAGACTCAGTAGCATCTGCTCATCAAGATGGGACTTTCAAATCTACGTGGCAAACATTCCAGAGTTGGTTTCCAAATGATGGAGCTAGTTCACGACAAATCCAGGAGCAGTGAACGTGCCTTAAAGTGAAAAAGAGGCAATCCAGCTCCAGACATTTCCAAACTATTGTCCTGACTTCAAATGGTGGTCAAATGCACCCAAATCAAAGGAGGGGAGAAGAGTTCAAAGTGCACCGGAGAGAACACATATCAGGGATGCCAGCTGGGGTGCTTTTTCTCCATAAGTTCTGAGCTAGGACAAGCATGCATGATGAATGGGCCAGCAAGAGGTTTCTATTGCTCCAAATCACACACAGGCAGGCTTGGACCACAAACTGTGTTGTCTGATTCTTTCACCATGGATGGCGCCACAGGTGCCAAGAGAGATTTCAGCTGCAGGTTTATTTATGTAGTTCTTCATTTTTTAATTTTTATTTTATATTGAAGTATAGTTGATTTACAATGTTGTGTTAGTTATCTAGCTCTTTAGATGATGAAGCCCTCTCAGTGTGGACTTCCCTTCCAGAAGAAACCTGGAAAGTTTGGTCCTGAAATTAAGGCAATGTTTTGATCATGAGGCACGGATGGATGGATGCTAAGAGCTGTTCTAAATGTGACTTTGAGATTTAGACATCCATAACACAATAGCAAAAAGGTTACTTTGGACCAATTTACACCCATTAGAATGGCTACTATTTTTTTAAAAAAAGAAAACCACAAGTGTTAGAGAGGATGCAGAGAAATTTGGAACCCTTGTGTATCGCTGCTGGGAATGTAAAATGGTGCAGCCACTGTGGAAGGCAGTACTGCAGTTCCTAAAAAATTAAGCACAGAATTGTCATATGACCCAGCAATTCCACTTCTGGGTCTATATCTAAGTTGAAAGCAGGGCTTGGAAGAGATATGTTCATAGACTTACACCAGGTTCACAGCAGCATTATTCATTATAGTTAAAAGATGGAGGGCTTCCCTGGTGGCGCAGTGGTCGAGAGTCCGCCTGCCAATGCAGGGGACACGGGTTCGTGCCCCGGTCCGGGAAGATCCCACATGCCGCGGAGCGGCTGGGCCCGTGAGCCATGGCCGCTGAGCCTGCGCGTCCGGAGCCTGTGCTCCGCAACGGGAGAGGCCACAACAGTGAGAGGCCCGCGTACCCCCCCCAAAAAAAAAAATGGCTAAAGTGGTAAATGTTATGCTATGAATTTTTTAACCACAAGTTTAAAGAAAAAGGTCACTGTGGTCTTCTCCAAAGAAGGAAGAAATAGGGACCTCTTTCTTCAATTCTGGCTTAGGGCTGTAGGAGGGGCAAAGGTGAGTAAAATGCGAAGTCTGGAATCAGAGAATCATGTTTACAAAGAGCAGACACTTGGCAGAACATGGCCTGCACTCCAGTCAAACTAAATGCAAACCCTAAGGGAACACAGCACCAAATGACAGTAATTCTGACGGGGGCTCTGGGAAAGGCTTTATGGAGGAAATGGCATTTCAATTGGGCTTCGATGGATGAAGAGAAGTTCTTTAGGTAGAGAGGCAAAGGGAGGACACTGCAAGTGGTGTGAACAGCTTAAGTAGAGACATGAAAGGAGGGACAGGCGGCTGTCCTGGGGGTCTAGCAAGCAGCCAGGTTTGGCCAGAGGACAGAAGGTTTGTAAATAAAGACACAAAAGGACATGGGAATATGAGGGTCACAAGCCCTTGGTGATAAGCCAGCCCACCCCGGTTTTCAGACAAGGACATGGCAACCCCAAGGGGATGTTCTCCGACATCCCGCAGCTGCGGGCTTAGCAGAGGCCGGCCCGGAAGCCTGGCTCCTTTTCCTCATGCCCACTCCGACATTCTCCACCCCACAGCACACACCATGAAACCAAAGATTTGCCGTTCCATGGCTGCCTGGGAACTCCAGGCTGATTCTGCTTTCGTATGAAGAGAGATACAGCCAGCATTTGTCCACAAGCGATGGTTTACTCATTTGGCCAGATGTGCCGAGACGTGGCCGCCTCCTTAAGATTCAAATCGAGCTATTAAGCCCATAGCAGCGTTTGGCCGAAGCCAGAGACTGCTGGTGCTGATGGGAGCTGGACCAGAGTGGTGCCCATGGGTGACCTGCGCGCCTCAGTCCAAAAGCCCCCAAGGCTTCCCTTTCTCAGCTCCCCGGAAGGAGACATTTGCTTATTTAGTGAGACAATAGGGAACAGGGTCCAGGATATGCTGTGGTATATTAAATATCACATTGTGTCCCTTCTCAAAGAATGACTTAAAACCTCTTCCTTGTTCTTTTCATGTATACCTTAATACCCCACCCAGGCCCCGTTCTCCCACTTCAATTTTTTTTAATCACATTTTTATTGCTGATGCTAGGAACTCCAGTGAAAACCTCTTTCAAACAGAGCTGTCTGGTTTCCTTAAATTTCATTGGAAAGTGCAGTTAATTCATTTACATCTTATTGCTAAAAATGCCCCAGCCCACTTTTCCACGTTAATAAGCACAGCATCATGCTAAATATAGTTTCACTTTTGCTTGGTGACCCACAGATTTCCAGATCCCAGGCTCATCATTGTGGAGATGGGTGGTGACAGACGAGAATGAAGAAGGTATGGGACACCTGACAGTGTAGTCTCTCTAGCACCTTCGCTTGAAATTCTGTTTTTAAGGAAATCTCCATATACTCATATGAAGATCATTTTGTTTTCACTGGCTTCAGAGTCTCAAGTAAAAGTAAATTCCAGGTTGACGGGTCCTAGATGTATGCTATCCGATATGGTGGCCACAGGTCATACTAAGCACTTAACCCGAGATGTGCTGTAAGTGTAAAAGATACAATGGATTTCAAAGACTGAACACAAAAAAGGATAAAAAAATCTCATTAATAATTTTTATACTGATTACATGTTGAAATGATAAGATTAAGATACAGTGAGTTCAATAAAATGCATTACTAAAATTAATTTTACCTGTTTCTGTTTACTTGTTTAGGGAGGCTACTAGAAAATGTGAAATTACATATGTGGCTCGAATTCGTGGCTCACATATTTCTATCCAATGGCGCTATTCTAGATCTGAGGTCAGAGACTTTTCCTGTAAAAAAGGGCCAGATGGTAATTATTTGGGGTTTTTCAGCTGCTGATGTCCATCTAGTGTGGTATCAAGAAAGCAGACATTGACAACACACAAGCCAGTGAGCATGGCTGTGGTCCAGTGCAACCTTGTTTACAGAAAAATGTAGCTGGCCGGATTGGCCCGGGGGCCATGGTTTGCAGATCACTGTTATAGACTATCGAGCTTTTATTCTAGATAGAGTTTTTGTATCATTAGATATTAGTTATTTTGTCATTTTTATGAAGATGTGTTCTCGTCATTATTTTGAATTATAGCCATTTGGAAAGATGACGAGATCATATAATAATCAGCTGAATTAGAAGACCACTTAAAGTGCTACAGTTTTAAAGAACACGGAGTGACAAAAGATATACTTTTTAAAGGAATGATCACATAGGAGAAATAAGATGAATAACCCAATCAGGCATCATTTCCTATACATGTGGTTGATGGGGCTTGATTTGCTATTTTGCCAAGGGTCCCTCATGGGTATGTTGACACCTTGCTAATGTTTCTTTCAATAAAGATCTAAGTAGGATGAGAAGTTGGAGCTAGGCTAGGAAAAGAGGTCGAATTTCATGGTCTGACGGGTCTTCCCTGGCGGTCCAGTGGTTAAGACTCTGTGCTTCCACTGCAGGGAGCACAGATTCCATCCCTGGTGGGGGAACTAAGATCCTGCAAGCCACTTGGCGCAGCCAAAAAACAACAACAACAACGAGAATTTCATGGACTGAAATAGATGTTTAAAAAATGAGAGAAACATTAGTGACAGCTGGGGAACAAGAGAAGAGCAACTTCAGGGATAGGGCGATGTTCTTAATATGATGGGGGTATGCCAGCCCCAAAGAGGACCTCAGAGTTACTGTATGTGATTTGAGGAGCATGGTCTAAATCCCTCAGGAAGGTTTTGCAATCTTCCTTCTCGTGGGCACCTATGTAACATAGGAAGCTGGCATCTCGTGGGTTGGAGCAGACCCAGCGGGCAGCTGCTACGCCATGAGTCGTGGCTACCTCTGTTATGTACAAAACCAACACCGATTAGAGACACATCACATTCTAAATATTGATTAAGCTGAAGCTGATTTC
The DNA here is from genome assembly GCF_949987515.2 of Delphinus delphis. Classification (NCBI taxonomy): domain Eukaryota; kingdom Metazoa; phylum Chordata; class Mammalia; order Artiodactyla; family Delphinidae; genus Delphinus; species Delphinus delphis. The sequence continues at coordinate 87,351,633 of NC_082687.1, read as the reverse complement.
CTGGCTCAAGTTATGTGTGTGTTATGAGCTATTTCCTGTCAGGAAAATAAGGCAATTAACTTGAAGAGTTTCAGCTACGGGCATGACACGTGTCCAACCTTCATAGGTATTTTCACATGCCAGGTTGCATTAACATAAGCTAAACATCACCCAAACGTTCCTTTGTTTAGAAATTATAAAGTCAGAGTCCATGTCTTGTTCATTGTTACGTCCCCGGCTTGTAAGATAGAGCTCGGCACATCGTAGAGTTTGGCTAAGGGTTTTTTGCTGAAATAAGTACCAGGCGTGGGCATTTCTGCCAGGTGCCTCGGTGGCCCAACTCAGATCAACTGTCCCACAGCGCTGGGGGCACCTGCATATAAACCAAAGCACTCGATCCAATCTTGAGTCGCCACCAAACTTTCCTGACATTCACAAGTCCTTTGGGGCGGGTGGGGGGGTGGGGGTTGGCACTCCTCTGTTTTTCATCCAGCCTCACTAATCTCCTTCCAAAGAACATTTCACTGGGCCCCTGGGGGTCAGAGTCGACCCGGGGGACTGTGAGGTCAGAGAAGGTGGCACTCGCACCCACCTTGTCCCTTTAGGGTGGACTTCTCCCTTTCAGGCAACTGCCCTACATTCTAGAACTTTTCCATTTCCCCACACCAAAAAATATAAATTAAAACTTTTAAATTTCCTGCCCCTCCACCCCCTGTTGGACTCGTGCTCATCTGGCGAGTTCACCCGTGTTAATGTGATAATGAAAAACACCCATGTTGGGCTTCCCTGGTGGCGCAGTGGTTGAGAGTCTGCCTGCCGATGCATGGGACACGGGTTCGTGCCCCGGTCCGGGAAGATCCCACATGCCGCGGAGCGGCTGGACCCGTGAGCCATGGCCGCTGAGCCTGTGCGTCCGGAGCCTGTGCTCCGCAACGTGAGAGGTCCGCGTACCGCAAAAAAAAAAAAAAAAAAAAAAAAAAAAAAAGAAAAACACCCATGTTAATGTGAGTTCACATGTTAATGTGATAATGAAAGTTCACCCATGTTAATGTGATAATGAAAAACACGGTGGTAATGTCACATATGTGCGTTTCCAGGCCAGCCTGGTGGAGATAATGCCTTAAAAACAAAGGCCAGATGTACTGCAGCTGTAAGCGAGCTAGTTGCGGTGTAAAGGGCACCTCTGTGCCCCTCCAATTATGCCATTTAGGCAACCACATAGATGTTTCACCTCGGAAGCTGCTGATCTGCTCCGCACACAATGGAGCTGGGCTCTGAAAGATGCCTGAGCCCTCAAACATCTGTTTATACCCGAAGGAAGCCCTAATCAAAGTCAAATTTGACAACATCCCACACAGTCACAAAACATAGAGTCCTTCGTCTTTGTGTAATTGTGTATATTTTGTCATTTTTTAAAAAAAAGACAGAGATGGGTCATTTCATGTGTGTTCCTGATACAAGACCCCAAATTGGAACTCTAAATGCATTCTGTTCAGCCTGGGAATCAAGAAACAGATGAACTTAATGTATCTTCTGGATGGAAAAAATAATCTATCAAAACCACCTGAACTTTTTTTTAGGATGAGTCCATCTCATTCCTTTAAAAATCAGTAAGAGGAAACGCTCTTCAAATAACCTTCCCTTGTTCCAAAGACGTGAGAAAACTTGGCTCTTTTCTCTATATGATCCACTTATTATTTAAGGAAACAGAGACATTAGAAAATCTTAACTCATGTCACTTGTCTCTCTACGGGAGGTCCATTTACACTTACATGTGCGTGTGGTTATGTCTGATTGCAAACAATAATTGGCTATTTTTCTCATCCTTGTCCATTCTGCCCCACAGTCACCTAAGAAAACCTTGCCTTTTGAGCACCCTCTCTCTGAACCGGATCAAACTTTCCACAGGTCAAAAGGTAATTGTCTTGGCTTAAGACGCCTACGTTTCCGATTTCTGCCAACTAGAAATAAGCAAAAATTCTGTTTATGTCAACAAAGCATGCAATTAAGCAGAATGAGCGATGACATCAATATGGACTTCGAGGTCAAGATGAGCCTTGGGAAACATTTCCCAGCCAACCCGTGTGCCTTCCCAAACCTGAGAGCTGGCTAGAGAAACGCCATTGCAATAATGATCAACACTCCCTGCTGTGTTGGATCCTCTCTCCCTTTTAATACTGTTTGATATGCTATTTCTTGCTGACACAAATTATGAGAGGGTAACCAAGTTTGGTGCCGTTTAATTTCATTGAGTACCTACTATGTGCTAGGCACGGGGACAAACGCAGTAAGTCTTCTCATTCACTTCTAACCTCATCCTCTCACAATGAATTTCATAGAACTTCTCCCCTCTAACCTCACAACAGCTCTCTGAGGGACACAGCATTCCAGTTAACGGCTGAGGAAATGAAATGGATTCAGAGAGGGTGAGTAACTTGCGCAAGATCACCCAGCTACTAAAAAGCAGAACCAAAATTCAAACCCATAGCTGCTGACTCCAAAGCTGGCGATGGTGTGCCTGCTGCCTTCCAGAAACACCCAAAATGATGCCCTCAACTCATCCACTTCTACACCCGTCACCACCTTCTGGTTACAGGTGGGGGAATCTTGGGATTTTGCTCACTCTCGTCTTGAAAGTGTGGGGTGAGGGGCTAAAATCACAACAGATCACCATGCATTACGTCTGGGGAGGGTAGATGTTATCTTACAAACACACACGCTGCACTGAACCGACTCCCCAGCTTGGTTCAGCCCTTCTTCGGGTGAGGCTGGGAGGCAAACGACAAGCCACCAGAGCAGAAGCTCCTCAGCAGTTCCTCACATGCCGCATGCCCTCGTGCCCCCTCCGCTCCTTCCTCCAGGGAATGGGATGAGCCAATAGACAGGGTCACTGAATTCCCTTCAGGCTATTTATGGTCTACTCCAGGCTACCCGACTTCTCCGTGAATTGTCTGGCCTCTTTACGCCTTCTCTTCTACCTGCCCTCCAGCTGCTCCGTTCAGCCAATTGGTGGCTCCCACACTTTTGCCAACAGGCAGCTGGAAAGAAGAGAAGGCAAGAGGCAAACACCGCCAGTTGGGAGATTTTAGGGACTCTGGTTGGAATGAATGTGGAAGCTATTGGCTGATGTGAAGTTAGAGGATGGGTCTCCATAATCATTCTTGCACAAAGTGGATAATTGAAGGTCTCTATACCTAGTTTTGAAGTTCCTAGGTCCTGTGTTACACAAAGCAAGGAGTTAATAAACACTTCTGGAGGGATAACTGATGGTCTGTGGTCGCTTACAGAGAATTCTGTACAAGACTCTGTCGCAGCCACTGCCTGCCAATGAGCCCCACATACATCTGTGCCGCTGACGCCCTCTCGTTTCTTTGTCTTCTGGTTGTCTCACAAGTGCAAATGTCCACTCGGAATATTTCAGCTCTACAGCTGACACCAATACCAGCCATTGTGAGATTTGTTTTCTCATTTTAGGAAAAAACTATACTTCGAGACCAGAGTTCCAAAGAGACAGAATTGCCTTCTCCAAGTGCCATTGTCACAAATGGGGCTGGGCAGTCTCAGGCTGTTCTAGCCAAGTCTGGTGGAAGGTAAGAGTTAATGATGGACGAGAATGGCTAGGGGGTCTCTGAGGCAAAGAAAGACCATCATGGACCGCACCAGTCAGCACCCGTAACCTCAGTGGAAGCGGTTTCCGTGACCTTTTGCTTTCAAGGCGCCATCCTCTCTGAGGAGGCTCTCTGCATCTTGACCTTTGGTGACCTCAGAATTTGGGGGGCAGCTGCCGGAACCAGGGATCATCTTTTCAGAAATCTGCTTGGCATCGTTCCGTGACTTATCTTTCAGGCCTCATCACAATTATTCATGCTTTGGCAGTATCCTAGCTACAGTCACAGTACTGTTCTTGGGCTGCTACTGAAGGTTATTCTGTCCCAGCCAATGGAGAAGGAATGTGCTCATCACCTCAGGACCCTGTTCTCCATCAGGGTGGCAGGGGCTTGAAGGCATCTGTCTAGAAGGCCTCTCTCAACCTCCAGCCCTTGCGAACCAGCAAATAGGTAGGGATGACACAAAACAGGAGTCAGTCCCCAAATCACAGACAATTTGTCTTTGTAATACATTCCAAGGCACACTTGGCTATACTCTTGGACACATGTTCATACAAACTCAAGTGCTAAACTCTGCCAGCTGCCTCTGGATTATACAAGGGCCCCATCCTTTGCCTCTCCATTGTGATGGCAAATATCTTCTGGCTTTACTTTTGTTTTTTTTTTCCCCCTCTTTAACATCCTGCTTCTACTCTGTGGCCTGGGCTTCCTGCTTTGTATATTTTAGGCTACTTTAGACATGACCTCACATCCTGGTCAATTTCACAGAAGCTGCTAATTTTGAGAACTTTGCTAATGGCCCATACATCTATGCATAAGGGGAACGGGTTACAAGCAGCAAAATCCAGAAGGCAATGAATGGCTAGAACTGGGGCTCTGGAAGGAGATAGACTTGGGTTTCAAACCTGGACTACCTGTGTGGCCTAGTACAACTAACTTAACCTCTCTGAGCCTCAGTTAACTCATCTGAATGGGGATCATACTAGCTCCTACCTCACAAGGTTATTGTTAAGATTAATATTGGATAATGCATATAAATAACCTAGCGCAATGCAAACTATTATTACTACTACTACTATTATTATTTAGGTTTCCAAATTATGGGATAGCTTTCTTCCTCTAGTGTCTACCTATTCCTGAGGTCCTGCTTAGCTATTCTGCTCAACTTCCACCCTCCATCTGTCCACCCCCCTGCCCTGACCAAGCACTTTCTCTAGGAAGTATTCCTTGATGTACAAGACACACACTCATGCATTTTTCTCAGTAGTTTATGTTTTTCATGTGTTCATGCAGCTGTTTTACATCTTCCCCAATTTGCAGCTGAATTTCTCCAAGGTCAAGAAGGCTTACCTTTCAGCAGTTTCTCTGGTAGCACATACCTCTCGAGCAAAATCCCTACCAATGGCTAGACCTTTAGAACAAAGGGTGAAGCCCACCTTCCAAGTCACACTTTTGCTTCCCTGCGTTTTGCAAAACTTTCTCATTCAGTTGAAAAATGGTTTTCTTGTTTATTCAAGTTTTTTTTTTTTTTAACAGTGGCATATCTGAAGCCCAACTGAAGGAAACACACATACTCAGGAAGCACTGACATTTCCCTCTCCATGGTAGTTCTAAAATCCATCCCTTCCTTGTCTGCCAAGACATTCATCCATGCTCTAGTTATTTTCCACATTACAGTATTTTCTATAATCTCTCTTTTTGGAGCCCTACCTCACCACTTCACTAACTCACCACAGTCTGTCCATAGCATCATTTTTCTCCTCTCTGTGATCTGTTGTCTCAAATCCCCCTTGGTCCATACAGAAATGTTATAAATTTTTTTTAATTTTATTTAGTTTACTTTTGACTGCGTTGGGTCCTCATTGCTGCGCGCAGGCTCTCTCCAGTTGCAGTGAGCGGGAGCTACTTTTCGCTGCGGTGTGCGGGCTTCTCATTGCGGTGGCTTCTCTTGTTGCGGAGCATGGGCTCTAGGCGCGCGGGCTTCAGTAGTTGTGGCACGTGGGCTCTAGAGCGCAGGCTTAGCAGCTGTGGCTCACCGGCCCAGTTGCTCCGCGGCATGTGGGATCCTCCCGGACTAGGGCTCAAATCCGCGTTCCCTGCCTTGGCAGGCGGATTTTTAACCACTGCGCCACCAGGGAAACCCCATACAGCACTTTTATACTTGCTCCATCATCTGTCTTTGCTCCTGTGGACGACTTCGGCCTTTATTGCTCTTGTTTCTCTGATTTCTTGTAACAGTCAAGAAGCAGGCTCTGCTTGCCAGGTCTTGGTATTTCCACATGGAACTTTCCTGACCACTTGTACATTGTTTCAAACACTGCTCTACTACCTCATTTCTGCCTCTGTGGGTAACCAGTGCATTGTGGATGGGAATCATCTGTTTAAACTGCAACCCTGTCATCTGTTATGGCAGTTTTATTTATGAGCCTGTGTGCTGTAACCCTGTGGCATAAATGTTAAATAATAATATCTCCTGGGTGAAAAAAACCATTCATGTTAACTGACAACTTCTTATAAAAATATGAACTAAAGCCAACCACAAAATATGGTACTGGCTTATTTTACAATATGAGGAAAAGCATGGATTGCTCAACAGGTAGATGAAGAGGCAGAATTACAATTTGCATTTTTACATCCTCTTGCTTCAAGAAATGAAACATTCAACAAGTAAAGGGTATCAAAAGAAACTTGGGCTGAGCGGCAACTTTCTTTGGAATCAAATTCTAAATCCTGCCAATGTCTCCTAAGCAGTTTTTTGCCTCCAAGAAGAAAGTCTCCAAATAATGGCAATGCCACATAAATGAAAAGAATTCTGGACAATGACACTACTCAATTTTTTTTCTTTTCTTTTCTTTTTCAGCATTCTGTGAATTTCCTATTACATCAGTTTCATGATTCAGCATTTTCCATTTCATTTATTTACAGTAATATATGGCGAGATAACCCAAGGTTTCTGCAGGATCCTGGAACATAAGGTAGGCTGGACAGAAATGGTGTCACCTCCTGTAAATTTACTGTTGTTTAGGAGAATTCAAAGCAGAAGAGAGCAAGCCGGCAAAGGAATTGGGGAATATTCCCCCACCTTGTTCCGAGGGTCTAAATTACTCTGGTATTTTAAATGAGTTGGTTTTGAAAAACAGATTACTGCCATTTAGTTGATGACTAAAACAAAAGCCAGGAAGTGTGCAAATTGTAAACGGACACGCATGAGCCAAACGTGTTCTCTGAAATGACAATGTTCAAGACGCAGCTAAAGTCCCCACTCTGGCGGTAAGCGTGTTACAAAGAACTAGATTTCTTGCTGGCAGCCGCAACTTGGCTGGAGTGACCATGGAGGAGTTGAAGAGCGCTGGAAATACGAGGTTCATCGCCGGGTGCGTCCTCACAAAACGGTCCGGGCCATGAGGACCGGGTGGAAACTAAGAGGAGGGGCGAGGAGGGTGGCATTCGCAGAGAGAAAGAGGCGAAGTTGGGCAAGGGAAGGAAAGGAACCTCGAGAAGATTGTGAGGGACGCCCAGGACCGGCAGGGAGGGAGCTGGAGAGCCGTGCGCAGCGGGGAGGGAGGAAACGCGGGGTGGCGAGGCTCCCAGGTGGAGTGGGGAACAGGACTGGGTGTCGAGGGGAACCTGACCCGGGTCTGGAACGGGTCTCGGAGGGAGACCCGGTCCACGCACCGCTCTCCGCGCCCCGGGTACCCGTCCCAGGTGCCGGGAGCGCCAAGGGTGCGGCGGCGAGGAAGAGACAAAACTAGCCGTGCCGCACCCGCCCGCGAGGTAGAGGTCCCCGGCCGCCCCCACCCGCGTCCCCGGGGCCCCGCGCGGAGGGGAGGACCCGGGCAGGGTCCGGCGCTCACCAGGTAGCAGAGCAGAAGCAGCGCGCAGGCAGGGCGCCCGCCGAGGCCCGGGGGGACGCCGCCAGTCGGGGGGGCCATGGCTGCGGCCCGGGGGCCGGCCGCGAGCGGCAGGGGCTGTTGCTGCTGCTGCCGCCGTGGCCACTCGAGCCCCGCGCCGCGCCGCTGCATGGCGAGGCCGCCCGGATCCGGGCCGGAACAGGTCACCTGGTGCAGGGACCGGCCCCCGCCCGAGGCGCCACCTTCCCGCCCGCCCCCGGCCGGGCCGGCCGCTGCGCGCGGGGCCACCTGCCGCCGCCGCCGCCGGACCCGCCGCCGCCTCCACTGCCGCTCCCGCCGTCGCCGCCCCCGCAGCCCCAGCCGAGCGCCAGCTCCTCCCAGCCTCCCAGTCCCCGTCCCCTCCCTCCCCTCCGCTCCCGGCCCAGCCCGCCTCCCGGCCGCTCCCTCCGGCCCCCAGGCTTCCACCCCGGCCGGCAGCAGGCGCCCACGCAGGTGGGGACTGACCCGGGCCCCGCCCCCTGGCCGCCGCCCCCCCCGCTCCCGGCCAGACCCCCTTTCCCTTTCTTTCCTTTCCTTCTCCTTCCCCACCCCCCTTCCGCGCTCTTTCTCTCCGCGATCCCTCTCCCCGCCCTCCGCTTCCCTTTTTTCCTTCTCTACAATTCTCTCTCACCTCTCTTCCTAACCCCCTCTTTTTTCTTTTTTCACTTGCTTCCTTCACTCTCAATCCGTTTCCTCTCTCCACTCCCTCCTTTTCTCATTCTATTCCTCTCTTGCGCATCCTCTCTCTCCCACCCACTCCTTTGGCCGGTCCTGCAGCCTAGTTCCCGCCCGTGCAATGGGTTTTTGTTTGGTTGCTTTTTTGGCAAGGGCGCCATTCCCGTCGGGCACAGTGCGAGTGTGCCCCCGTGGAGTCGCGCCACGCAGTGGCCCAGCTTCCAGTCTTTAAGGGTGGATTTTGACCCCTACCAACCTCCACCTGTCCACCTGCAGGCGCGGGGCCTCCTCCCTGCGGGCACCGTTTTAGCCCGAGGTGCGCCGCACCCTGCCGGCTGGTTCGCGGCATGTTCTGGATGCTTCCCGAGGGTTTTGTGCCGGGCCGGCGCCACTGCCGCCGAGCTCTTTGTTTTAATTGTCCAGAGTATCGGCGCCCAAATCGCGTTTGTATTTGATTTGCATCCCTGTGCCCCGGCTTCCACTTTGGACCGAAAAGAAAATGAATTAATTAGGCCAATTCAGTTGTGCTCAAGCCCCAAGTGAAAGGGGTGAGGCTCTTGAAGTGTACAAACAGCTTTAAAAAAAACAACTCAGGCACATCCTCGGCCTTGGGGACACAGGTTGGAACTGGCTGCTCGGCGACCCAAATTCTGCTGCCAGGCCGAGGGGCCCGGCTGGACAGAGGGATCCCCAGCTCGCGCCAGCCCTGGTGCTCTAGAAAGAGAGTGGCTGTGTCTAGCGACTCTGGTAATTGCTTGGGCCCGCGGCTGCTCTGAACCAGTTAACCCACCTTCGAAAGTTCTCAGAAGCTTCCCTTTGGCAATGGTGGATTTGTGCGGATTGGGACTAATAAAAGATTGGGAGTCTGAGAGGATACAGCCCTTTCCCAGTGGAGGTGTCACCATAGCAGGTCAAGTCCCGACAGGCGTCAGGAGAGGCTGGTGGTGAAGATAGGATGCCCAGGGTGGGGTTAGAACAGCTTTGGAATCGCCCGTGCCTGGATATGCCCTCAGCCATCTCAGTACAGCCCTGGCCACACTCAGCACCTCAGCTGAGTCATCCCTTACTTTTTCTAGGTCACCTAAGGCCTGTGGCCCTGGGTCAGGCTCCTGGCTCCAAGTCACTTACTGCAAAGTCATGACTTATGTCAACTGTTCTCAAACTTCAGCGTGCATCCCCGTCACCAGGAGGGCGTGTTAAAACACACGTTGCTGGGCTGGAATTGCAGCTTCAGTTGGTCCTGGGTGGGGCTAGAGAAGCTGCCTTGCTAACAAGCTGGGAGGTGATGCTGCTGCCAACCCAGAGACCCCATTTCCAGAGCCACTGGCTGATAAGAAAGGGTCACTCTGCTCCTCTCTCATCCACAGGCCACCACATTAAAGAGTCTGAGGGTTTCTTTGACAATGCCTTGTCCCACTTCCACAGACCCGACGCTCTTAAAATTCTCCTGTGTGGTATAGAAAACCATTCCATTTATTCTACTGAGTGTCCAAGGGGATAAAAGATCGGGTGGCTTTGTCCTAGATCGTGTCCATATTTTTTCTATCAGTATGGTAGACTATACTTTTTAACGTGTGTGAAAGGAAAACTGTTCCAGTTCAGGAGAACAGGACTTCACAGTGTTTCTGGGGTTTCCACCTGTCTTCCTGGGCCTTCCTCTGGATTTTCTCTCCTCCTTCACTGCACCCAGTTTGGGCTGGTCTTCAGAGAACTGAGTCCCTCAGGTTGTTGGTATTCAGGATTTATGGAATTGGAGTTTTCAAGCCTGTGAGCTTTAAGGGTTTGAATTTACCTAACTATAGTCAATGTGGAGGTACCACTAGGGGCCTGGGCTGTTTTTAACCTGGTATAGCCAACGTCTCACTTACTCATCTTCTACTGTGTTCCTACTGTGTGTCTGACACCACCCCAGGCCCTGGGAATCCTAAGGAGCATCGGTCATGCAGAAAACTCACCAAAACACAATTCCATCCTTTAAAAGTGACTTTCACCTTGCTCTGTGGCCCAGGGCAGGGACTGATGGGATTGACTAATTCTGTATTGCAGAGGGGTAGAGGAAGAGAAGGTCAGAATTTCTACTCACAGTGGAGTGTGAAATTTTTATCCAGAAGACAGAATCCGTTATTGCCCTTGCCTTCTCTCTAGATGTTTGTGTCGGTAATTTGAAGGGTGTGGTCTGATTTCAGAGGACCTTCAGAGGACCTTCAAAACAGCCCCCTTTTCCATTGTCCTGTGGAAGGGCTTAAAATTCCACTATTACAATTCATTGGTTTGAATTAAGTTTTAATACTTCACTGAAATGTGAAGGCCCCTGGGGAGAGTGTCTTAATCTGGTATTGCTCATTACTGCTGAAGTATGTCAGTTCATCACGTGCCCTCTACAGAGACAGTGGAAGGTAAATGACGCCACACCTGAACACGGGAAAGGACAAAGGCAACGGAGTCTGGAAGGAGGATGGCAGCCTCGCTTATCCGAGCTCCGTGGATGAGCATCCAGGACCTGGAGGGAAAGGGGCTGGGGAGAGTCTGCTTGCCTGGCTGGGCGCTGAATAACATCCAGTAGTTCTCAGACTCTGCAATGGTTAGAGATCAGAAAAATTTCAGGGACCAATGCAGTTGGCCAACTATTAACTTGCCAAGTAAAAATATTGAAGCCAAACCAACCAACGAAAAACAACCCCCCAATACACGATCTTCTATCAGCATTATTTCATTAAAAAGACAGGGCATTTTTACCAGCAAAAAGTTGGGAAAGACCTAATATCATAATAAAAGACAGTCCTTTAAATTGAATATCATTTGCTTGTGAAAAACTCCTAACTTGTCTTGGTCTTATTTTGCTGTGGACGAGTAGCAACTTACCTTCAGACCAGTGCGGCCCTTTGCTGGGCGCTTGGAGACCACATTTCTAAATATTAAGGATGTGTAGGGTCAAGAGATCTGCTCTTACAGAGAGAGCTGACCTAGGGGTTACAGAGGCGGCGGAGAGGCCCTGCAGGAGGCCCTGCACAAACCTAGGGCCCCCAGCTCCAGGGAGCTCCCCTCATGACCTCAATTACAAACTTCAATATCTTGTGATAATCTTTAATGGAAAATAATCTGAAAAATATATATATATATATAACTGAATCACTTTGCTGTATACCTGAAACGAACACAATACTGTAAATCAACTATACTTCAATTTTAAAAAGCCACTAAATAGAACTATATACATATGAAAAAGAAAAACTCAATTGGTCGTTTCTCTCTGTCCCACCAAGCATTGCCTGTAGCCATTTAATCCTGCTTTATTTATTTTGTAGCTGGTTTGCTGGCCAGTTCTCCTCCTCAGATAGACTATAAGCTCCTTGCAAATGGGTTGTGTCTTAATCAGCTCTGTGTAATGCCTTCATGCCTTGTATAGAAAGTTCCTTGACAAATTCACTAAATAAAATTGAACCCCTCATCTTCCTCTTTCAATTTTCTTCCATCCTCCCTTTCCTGTCCCTTTTTATCTTCCTTCCTCCTTTTCCTTTCTTATTCATTACTCTTCCCCCGATCTTCTTCCAAAAGAACACAGTTTTTCCCCACAATCAGGGGTCTCTGGAACCCTGCAGCCTCTCCTCTCTTCCATCCCCAACTTCCTTCCTGCAATTTCTGATATTCAGAATATAGACTGAACTGCAACATTTGCCTTTTACATCAAAATAGAAGAGAAGAAAACAAAAATAGAAGGCAACATACTCCCATTCTGATTGGAAGACCATGGCTTTTTTTTCTGCCAAGGGTGACCTTCAAGATTCAGCTAAATCCTGCACACCGTTTTGGGTTTTTGTTTTGTTTTGTTGTTGCTGTTGTTGTTGTTGTTGCTGTTTTTTAAATTTATGGCCACACCGCGAGACACGTGGGATCTTAATTCCTCGACCAGGGGTTGAACCCGCGCCCCCTGCATTGGAAGGTGGAGTCTTAACCACTGGACTGCCGGGGAAGTCCACTGCACACTGTTCTTAATGTTCAGTACTTCTGTTTTTCTCATAACACCTATTCTTTACCTTCCCTACATCCCTTTTCTATCTCTGTTCTTCCTGTTGTTGTTTTTGTGTGTGTGTGTGTGTGTGTGGTATGTGGGCCTCTTACTGCTGTGGCCTCTCCCGTTGCGGAGCACAGGCTCCAGAAGCGCAGGCTCAGCGGCCATGGCTCACGGGCCCAGCCGCTCCACGGCATGTGGGATCTTCCCGGACCGGGGCACGAACCCGTGTCCCCAGCATCGGCAGGCGGACTCTCAACCACTGCGCCACCAGGGAAGCCCATGTTCTTCCTGTTCTGCAATCTCCATATTGATCAATTACTTCCTACTTCTTCCTTCCTTAGAACATTCCACCAGATAGCATCCTCATGTCCTGGTCCCCAGACCTTGTCTTTCGAACCTCAGGTCTTTGACTCTGCAGACTCTCTTCCTATGGGCCCCAGAGCCCTCACTCTGAGAAGCTGTAGTGAAGAGGGGATGGTAGTTCGTGTGTCACCTCAGAATTTTTCTGTGGGAATTTGAAGGTGTATTTCTATGGGGATGGTGAAGGTCTTGGAATCGCTCGGTCTGTAGCTCTGAAATGAGCTCTATTTCTGGGCCTGTCAGATGAAATGCTGTTGCTCCTAGTTATTTTTGGCTCTTTGCCCTTCTGAATAGGTGCATATTCAGCTCAATATTCCCCCAACCCTGAGCTAGGAAAAACAGGCAGCTTCCCTTAGCCAAGCCTCCTCCCTCCTGGGTCGGGAACACTTGTCCCCTTAAGCAGCAGCTGTCGTCTACTCTCTGGACTGCGCCCAGGATGTCTGTGCAGTGTCCAGGTGGGCAGTAGGGAAATCCACTCTCTGGCCACTGATGAAGAGCTGTGTGAGCCCAACATCCCTGGGCAGGTGCAGCCAAGTGTCCAGAGCCTCCTCACTCATACACTCTGCATCCTGCCCTGTGTGGTATGGCTGCAAATCTTCTCCAGCATATCCCTGGGGGAACCTGGGACGGAGGGGACATTTCAGGCTCAGTGAGCACAGAAATATTTGTACACTGGGGGTCTGAGGAAGGAAGGCGCCCTGGGATGCAGAAGGTCCATAGGTACAAGGATGTCTTCGGCTGAGTGTGTTGAGAAGAACGTGCGTGTTGAAAGCAGCGGAGTGGAGAGAAGCTGGATGTGCATGGGCAGATCTGCTTGGGATGGAGAGTGAAAGGAGAGAGCCACTGGGCACCAAAGGAGAGAATGTCAGTGTAAATAACTGCAGAGGGAGAGTGAGTGCACACTAGAGCTTGGGGAAAACAGCTTGTGTCGACAAGTCCTGACAATATTTTATAACTACATCTGGCAGCTGAAATCGTGATAGTCAGGCAATAACATTGACTTAGGGCTTTTAGTCTATCCGATAATATGCAATATCCAGCAAAGTAAAATGTCAGTATCAGCTGGGGCGCTTAGTATGGTCCATATAAAATCAAGAAAAGCATAAAGAAGAGAAAACTAGACCAGAGTCCTCTTAACAGCTACTTATCTCTACAGCTTTTCACTGAGAGATTTCTTTTTAAAGTTCTTATCAAGTATGACTTTGATGCATTAATTCATTTAATCCTCATGACAACCCTGAGAGGGAATAAGCACCAGTGTCATCAACAACCTCATTTTACAGATGAAGAAGCTGAGTCGTCTGGAAGATCCCAGCTCCACAGCTAGGAAGCAGCAGAGCCAGTTTGGATTCAGTTTTGCTCAAGGACTCATGCTCGCACCACTGCACTAAATTCCTGCTGGGAATGGGTGACGGAGAGGCAAGCAGGTGTTGTGCAGCGTGTTGGGGAGTCACACCTGAGTTTTAGGCTTAGGGCTCTGTCTGGGCTTCACCCAGTGCTTGAGGACATAGATTGACATCTCAGACACCACTGTCCAGCTGTGCTGTCCCACCACTTCCAGCTGTGTGATGTTGGGCAAATCACTAATCCTTTTTGAAACCATCTCCACATCTGTAAAAATAAGGATAAAGTCACTGGATCTGCCCATTTACATGGTGTCGTGAAGGCCAGGTAATATAGCACAGGTGGGTGCATTGTCAATTATCAAGCCCTAGACCAGAGTAAAGCATCATATAGATATTATTCATGCTCGCCTACTTCAAAAAAAAAAAAAAAAGAAGGCTCGCAAAGAAAGATACATCCCTGATAAGACCATGAAAAATAATAAAAGGTTAATAAATAGCTGTGGTAACATGTCTCCAAAGATGACCCTACCCAGGGACCACATCTCCCGCTATAACCTTGCAGGGGAGGAATAAATCCCCCCAGTATGATCTCTGGAGGAAGCCAGTGGCCACGTGTGAACTACGACCACTGGCATGATGTGAGAAAGCCCAAGCTAGCCATCTGGAGGGAGACAGCCAGCCTCCAGCCATTCCGGCCCTCTCAGCCCAAGTGACACACCTGTGAATGAGCAAACCATCTTGCATGCTTACCCCAGTTGAGCTTTTAGATTACTCCAACTCCGGCCACCATCAGGCTGAAACTGCATAAGCATCTCCAAGCAAGAGCTGCCCAGCTGAGTCCTGTCAACTCACTGAACCAGGAAAGATAAAAATAGTTTTGAGTCACCAAGTTTGGGGGTTGTTTGTTCACAGCAATAGATAACTAAAGCAGTGTCCTAGGCTAATTCTAATGTTTTAACTGAACAGTAGAGTTGGCTTTGAGCTTCCTGGCATTCAAAGCAAAAAGGGAGCAGGGTGGATTATACGCACTTCTAATTGTCTTGAGGTACTATGATTTACTTGAATGGATAGTTCATCTGACCCATCTCCTTGCAGTCAAATCATAATGAAAATTAAACTATCTTCCTTACATGAGAATCTCTCCTACCTGTACCAAAATTACAGTTGTGCAAATTCTATGATCTGCCTTGCTAGAGCAGACAGAAGAATTGCAATTGTCATTAACGAAAAACTGTCCCTTGCATCTGGCCCCAATCTTTCCGGATGGAACTCAAGCCCATTTTCTCCCGGTTGATTCTCAGTGCATCTTCTGCCTCCTGCCTCATTCCCATCCCAAATTAAGTCACAAACGGGATCGGTGACTCCGGGGGTCCTAAGCAGCCACAATTAATGATGAAAATAGAAATGCTGAAAATAGTTGAAACCGAAGAAGATTCTATGATTTATTCAAACCTTCAGGAAAAATTACTATTCAGCCCAGAATTGAAATTTAGATTTGTGGTTCCTAATCAGCTAGAATGCAGTGCTTCCCTGGTGCTAACCCTCCAAAAAGGGAAGGAAAAAAAAAAAAGTAAAATATATACATGTGCTTGCGCCTTGTGTCCTTTAGAACCTGTGCTCTGAATAGTGCAGTGTTTAATGCCTTACTGGTGCTTATTAAAGCTTTTCTTCATTGAGTGACCTTCCAAGTCTATGATAATAAAAGACCTGAGATGAGTGTGAATCAGTGATTTCCATTCTCTCCAGTGTGGACTTGACAAATGGGACCAGCAGGCAATCAATGCCCGGAACATTCTGGGAAGTCTGGGTTAGCAGGTGGGGTATTTGAAGTGACCTCACTCACTTGGGACCTGAACTAGGCCCAGGCAGCCCTGTAAGGTAGTGAATCTTGTCTTTTGGGCCCTTGACCTCGTTTTCTATGCTCTTCCCCTTCATTTGTCTTCACAGTTGGATTTCAGCGTCCTTATGTTGAAACTCTTTGTGGATAGCCTAATGGTTGGGAGAAGGGGCCAGACTCAAATCACAGCTGAGGTCCTTATCCTACATTTGCATATGCACTTTCTAATCATTAAGACATTTCATACATGTGTTTCAGTTCATTGCGTCAACAATCCTGTGGAGTAAGTGGTTATGGGTTGAACTGTGTCCTCTGAAAACATAGGCTGGAATCCTAATCCCTGGTACTTGCCGATATGAGTTTATTTGAAAAGAAGGTCTTTGCAGATATAATCAAGTTAAGGTGAGATCATAGGATGGGCCCTAATCCAACATGACAGCTGTCTTTACAAGAAGATGGAAATTTGGACATAGCCATGCACAGAGGGATGACAACGTGAAGACACAGAGGGAAGATGGCCATGTGAAGACAGAGGCAAAGACTGGAGTTTTTCTGCCATGAGCAAAGGAAGGGCTGGGACTACCAGAAACTGGAAGAGGCAAGGAAAGACCCTTGTCTAGAGGCTTCAGAGGGAGCAGGGCTTTGCCAGTACCCCGATTTTGGACTTCTACCTTCCGGAACAGTAAGACAATAAATGTCTGTTGTTTCAAGCCACCCAGTTTGTGACATGTTCCGGCAGCCCTAGAAAACTAACATACAGGTGTTATCATTTTTCTTATTTTTTTAATCCAATGTCATGGGGTCCCTACTGTGAACCAGGCTCTGTGCTGAGCTCTGGAACCCAGACACAAAGCTATAGGTTAATACAGAGCAAATCAGAGCCCTCGAGACGTCTGATGAATCCCCACGCGCATTCCCGTGTGTCTCAGGCTCTCTCAGCCACCCCCCACCCACAGGGTGTGTGCCTGTTCCCACAGCTGGCTGAGAGGTAGACAGTGCTGGCACTGGAAGTGACTTGGGAGATCTCCTGATCCATCTTCCTGGTTTTCCAGGTGTGCCCGCTAAGGTTCAGAGGGGTCTTGCCACCGGCAGAAAGGCAGCCTTGGACTCCACCACATCTTTGCATTCCCCGACTCTGATTAAATCATGTTGTGAGTAACTTCAACAAACAACTAATGTTTGTCGAATGAACACTAAATTATTAATGACTGGTAAAGAGAATGCGTTATACTTCCCAGAGGTATTTGAATGTGGAACAATGCCTTCACCCAGAGAGGGGAATTTCTGAGCGTGAGATGTGGGATGGGGGCGGTGTAGGCCAAGTAGGGCGGGGAGATTTGAGGGCAAGGGCAGAGTCCAAGGACAGAGTCTTTTGCGATCCTTTATCTTATATCCCTAAAGCAACTTCTGTGTCTGCTCAGGATAAGGCTGGCTGCCTTGGAGAGTTCTGGAAGTGGGCTGAGGAACAGCTGGGTCTCCTCCGTACTTTGAGAGGCTGTGCAGTGCTGTGACCAGTGCCCTCCTGGATGCAGAAGGAAGCACCGGCCTCATTACACGCATGTACCATGACTGCTGTTTTAAACTCCAATACTGCTGAACAATTCAGAAATAGATCCATTATAGGTCTGTTTTAGCCCCAGGGCTTTAACACAGGTCACTAGAAAATCCAAGATTGCACAGTAATTCATACTGTCGAGAGGGATAGAAAAAAACTCTCTTCAGCACTTCCTCTCCCACCACCCCGCAGCATAACAAAGAGCACCTCTTCATTTCTGTAGTGCTTTGGAATAAATAGCTCTTACATTGAACTTGAAATCTAAATTTTTCTTCATCTATTAATTGATAAGAGAGCTCATTTTACCTCTCGTGCTCTGAAGTAAGATTACACTGTAAATAAACTGGGTCAGGTTTAGCAGGATGGATGTGAACTGTTCCCTAATTCCTTTTAATCTCTGGTAAAAGAATAACTAGGATTTGGACATCAACATTCAATAAGCAATTATGTCGCCCCTTCAGACCCCATCTAAATTAGTCCATTGTTCCCTCAAAGAGAATCCAGCGAACCGCCAAACTGTGCTCTTAAATTGCAATCTCCTCGTTTTGTTCTAGTCCCTGAGAGGAGCAGAGGCTGTAGGAGGGATTTGATTTGATTTATATTAATTTTTAGAGTATCAGGGATCTCTTGTTTTACTTGAAACGGATCAGGGAAAGGGGGTCAGTAAACAAGGTTTTCTCGAGTACTGATCGCCGCGCCGTGCACAGCACTTCAGGAGGCTGGTTTCTCATTTTCACAGTGCCTTAGAATCATTACCTAATTATTAATCTCACCCTAGAGTTCTGAGGAGCTTATGACTCCCGCTGAAGTTAACGAAGGCTTTTACCTATAGATCAGGCGCTAAATCATTGTGATTGACTTGAGTGCCCGCAAAATCTGGTAGGCACTGATAGAACTGGCAGAAGGGAAAAAGAATTAAACAGAAGGAAATTAAGAAGAGGAGAAAGAGAAGGTGCCGGGAAGGAGGAGGGTCAAGAAACCAAACCCAGACTGGAAATTCAAAATACCTCATTAGAAAAATGGGGCAGTTAAGGAAGAACTCACCGAGTAATCTGCTTAAACTTTAATTATTCATTTATATATTTATGTGGCACACTTTCTCTAGGGAACCCAATGTGCTTTGCAAACACATTAAATAATTAACTCTCTCAAATCTGAGTGAAGTGGAGAGACAGCAAAATTACTCCAGGAAAGGCCAAGCGGGTTGGTGAGTGATGGCCAGATGTCTCGCTTTGAAAAGGCAAATCCACGTGGTACTCAGCAGAGGCCACAGGACACAAGACTTCTTCTGGGGGCTGTTACTCTGGTGGTCTGTCCTAGCACCTTCCAGATTAAGCAGCTTTTGTTTATGTAGATAAATGATGCTAGAAGGACAGACAGACAGGTAGACACATAAATAGACATAAATTACTATAGAAATCCAGTATATTTTGGGAGAGGTTGTTACTAGAAGAAAGTCAAATGGAGAACATTAAAAAAAATACTGCTTTCAAAACGAAAATAAAAGGAAGTATTTCAAATCAAGAACATCGAATATGGCATTAAATAAAATGAAACTGCAAAGGCCAAACACCAAATGATGAGCCATAACATTTACTAGGTTGTGTTTAAACATATTTTGAGTTCCTAAAATTGCATCCTCACTGTACTGTTGACAGGACACACACTAAAAAATATACCTCTAGGGCTTCCCTGGTGGCGCAGTGGTTTAGAGTCCGCCTGCCGTTGCAGGGGACACGGGTTCGTGCCCTGGGCCGGGAAGATCCCACATGCCGGGGAGCGGCTGGGACTGTGAGCCATGGCCGCTGAGCCTGCGTGTCCGGAGAAGTAAAAATGTATTCTCCAAATCAGTGGAGGGCAAAAACAAACAAAAAACTTAGGAAATTAAAAAAAACAAAACTGAGAAGTGAAAGTGGCAGCTGGGTGGATGCAATGAGCATGACTGCAGAGTGAATAGGGCAGACACATGCCTTCGTGGGCTAACACCTCTTGGTCAATTACAGGAACAGATTCTGTTCACGGCATCTTAAAACTGGTAAATTGGAATCCACACACATAGGAGGACAGGCATGGTCTTTGGAGAGATCATGGTGATTAAAATCACAACATGTAATCATTCACGTAACTACCGCTGGGCAACACAGTGCCTAACAGCTAATGTTGAGATTTGGCCGGCTAACCTACCGGAAGTTTCAGTGTGGAGGAGATAGATAGTGATGAACAAGACAGGTTTTCATACCTTCTTTTTTTTTTTTTTTTTTTTAATTTATTTGTTTATTTTTGGCTGCATTGGGTCTTCGTTGCTGCGTGTGGGCTTTCTCTAGTTGCGGCGAGCGGGGGCTACTCTTTGTTGCGGTGCGCAGGTTTCTCATTGTGGTGGCTTCTCTTGTTGCAGAGCACGGGCTCTAGGTGCGCGGGCTCAGTAGTTGTGGCTCACGGGCTCTAGAGCGCAGACTCAGTAGTTGTGGCGCATGGGCTTAGTTTCTCCGCTGCATGTGGGATCTTCCTGGACCAGGGCTCGAACCTGTGTCCCCTGCATTGGCAGGCGGATTCTTAACCCCTGTGCCACCAGGGAAGTCCCTTCATACCTTCTTAAAATGAAAGATGACCTTACCCCAAGCCCACTAGCAGGAATTTAAAATAAAAAAGAGTAGCGTGGTGAGTTGGAAGGGAAGAAACGTTTTAAAAAACAAAGACAACCATCCTCTTGATCCCCAACTCCACCTGGAATCCTGACTGCTTTCAATTTTTATTTTATTTTACCTTTTTTAAAACGGGGATTTATTTTCCTTGGTGTGTGGGATAGAATTTGTTCTCCCCCAATTCCCACTCAAGGACCTTTGAGCAAGTCCCTTCACCCTTCTGAACAGGCTTTATTCATTGAAAATGATGCCAGGCACTCTCAGGATTGTTCTGAGGGGTAAATGAAATGGTGGCTGAGAAGTGCTTTGCAAACTACACAAATATGGGGTTATTTGTATCATTTTGGACAGAGATGAAGTCTACTGTTCAGGGCACACACTTCTGAGCGTCAGGAATAAAAACCTCCCAGGTCTCTCCCTCCCACCCTCTTCCTTAGACCAACATCCCATGCTGCTGCCCCTGGCATGTTCCAACATCGTGGTCCGGTTTCAAAGATGTTGGTCTCACTTTTTTCGTTTTTAAGAATTTTATTTTATTATTTATTTACAGCTGCGTTGGGTCTTCGTTGCTGCGCACGGGCTTTCTCTAGTTGCGGCGAGCAGGGGCTACTCATTGTTGCGGTGCGCGGACTTCTCACTGCGGTGGCTTCTCTTGTTGCGGAGCACCAGCTCTAGGCACACGGGCTTCAGTAGTTGTGGCACACGGGCTCAATAGTTGTGGCTCGCGGGCTTTAGAGTGCAGGCTCAGTAGCTGTGGAGCACGGGCTTAGTTGCTCCGCGGCATGTGGGATCTTCCCCGACCAGGGCTCGAACCCGTGTGCCCTGCATTGGCAGGCGGATTCATAACCACTGTGCCACCAGAGAAGTCCCAATGTTGGTCTCATTTTTATGACTTGCTTTCCCCCTGGACTCACCCTAGTTTATGTGGTGAATTTCAACCTCAGGGAGCAGTCTTCAGCCTTTACATAAATGGACCAACATCTTCCTGCCTAACCCTCCTCCTCCCAGCAGCACAGACCACAGAACCAAATCAAACAAGCCCTGTCTCCGTATTCTTTCAGGGGCTGTAGATAAATTCTTCTTCCCCAAGATAAACGCGAAGCCTGCCTGGGGTGACTTCTGTCTAGGGCTTTCTGATATTCAGACCAACTAAGTTTTACTAACTCTAGTCACATTTTCAGTAGATATACCTTATGACTTCTTACCTAAAGTACCAAAAGCCTTTTCAAATCATGTAAGCCATTAAGGTATAATTAAGATGTATTATTAAGGCATTATTAATATTTTAGGTAATATTTTATTATCATTTACACTAGGAATCTATTCAAGGATATTTGCTATATACATAATACAGTTTGAATCTATTTTGTATATTACATATAGAAAACAAACCACTATATATTAGAGACAAATTTAAACTTCTTTCGTATATATGTTTATATAATCTATGTATTTTATAAATACATGAAATAAGTTTATATTTGTCTATATCTAATCTCAACTCACCAGATTTAAATTTCGGGTGGTTGACAGGTACTTCCATGACATTTCTAAATCCTGCATCTCCAGTTATATAAAAGAAACATCTGCCTACATAACCAATTTAACAAAAATAGGCAAAACAAGGGGAAAGCCCGGGCAGCATCAAGGTGGGAAGTAACATTCCTTAAATGATAATGCCAGATCCCCCAACTGTGATCTCATTACAGCTCACAACACTGGGATGAGGAATTCAGTCACTGCTTTTATTTTTATTCTCGGAAAAAGGACAGTGGAGATCCAAAGAGATTTAGCCAATTTTCAAGGTCACTCACGTACAGCGCGGTAAAGAGGCTGAAAGCCAAACATCTTCAGTCTTCCTGGTTGCAGCAGTCCCAGCTGGACCGTGATGTCTGTTCTAGCAAAGGACGGGGAGCGCTGCACCCCTGTCAGGGCACTTCACTCTCTTGGGAAATTTTACAAAGCTTTTCCAGTTCCTCCAGACTATGCGTAAACATCCAAATGATGGTATCACAGCTTTTAATATTCTCCCATCTCCCACCAAAACTGAGATGGGGAGAAATATTTAAAGTTTCAAGAGCACAGAAAGTGAACAACTGGTTCTTTTTTGTTGTTGTTGTTCCTCTACAAAGGAAGAAATGGCACAGGTGTTTTTGTACTCCCGACTTAAAATTAAAAAGCGGACTTGCAGAATCAAAAGCTCGACTTCCCTCAATGAATGGAAAGGCGTTTGCCCCTTAGCTGGGAGTTTCAAGTACAGTCATTTTCATATACGTGCTATGTGTCTAAATTGTTTGAGAAGTAAAACTGATTTCACGTTGAAAATCTTCTGGCCACAGTCTACAGAAAAGTGTAAACATTGTTATATGAAAAAATCTTCAGATTATTGGCAATGAATATTCTTATCTCACAAAAGCCTCTATACCAGTGTATTAATTATGGGTCCTCTAGTAGAGTGGTTCAAAAGTGGGGACGGTGGGTGGACTTTACCTCCCAGGGGACATATGGCAGTGTCTGGAGACAACTTAGCTTATCACAACCCGGGACAGGGGGATGTTTTGCTGTTGGCATCTAGTGGGTGGAGGCCAGGGGTGCTAGCAAACATGTGACAGTGCACAGGACAGCCCCACAGCAAAGTGTGATCCAGCCCCAAATGTCAACGGCGCTGTGGTTGAGAAACTCTACTTTCTGACAATCACATTCAACATTCAGGAAGTAGGTGCCTCTCCCCTTTCTTCCCCCGCCCAGAATTCTGCCTGAATTCTTATTGTTATTATTGTGTCTTAGCGTGCTCTGCTTTAGAATACTTTTCCAGATCTTTTGCTTCTCCAAATGTCGAATACTGGAGTCTGAAAATGCCATTTATGGTGTAAATTATGATTAGCATTATAAATGGGGTCAAGAATGTTTATATTTTGAATTTGTCTGCATTTAATCTCAGTTGTAAATGGAAGCTTCAGCACACAAAGGCCACACATTACCTTTCAGGAGAGAGATTATATCAGTTGGTTGGGTGCCTCGTGTTCTATTCAAGTTGAAACTGGGCTTCCCTGTCAGACTGTTACAGCTCAACAGGTTCCGATCTTCCAGCAGTAAGCACAGGCTTCCTGCCCAAATGGCTCCTTGTGCGTAGAGGGAACAGATCCGGACCACTGGAGCATGGCCCTCCACCACGACTGAGCATCCTCCCTATTATCCGCTCAGACCTGGGAGACCAGCCTGCCCGACAGCTAACAGCTGTCAGGGGACACCTGCAATTGAGTCAGGTTGATGCCCAGGGACTGTGTAAGGCAAGAACAAGAAGTTCAAAAACCCTCTTCCTCGCACGCCTCTGAGTCCCACAACTCACACTGTGAAATCGAATCTCTTCCTGTCCTCTGCCTATTCTTCTCCATGTGTCAACTTTGCTCTTAAGATAAGGACAAAGGGGACTTCCCTGGTGGCGCAGTGGTTAAGAATCCGCCTGCCAATGCAGGGGACATGGGTTCGAGCCCTGGTCCGGGAAGATCCCACATGCTGCAGAGCAACAAAGCCCGTGAGCCACAACTACTGAGCCTGCGCTCTAGAGCCCACGAGCCACAACTACTGAAGTCTGCGTGCCACAACTACTGAAGCCCGCGCGCCTAGAGCCGCTGCTCTGCAACAAGAGAAACCACCGCCATGAGAAGTCTGTGCACCGCAACAAAGAGTAGCCCCTGCTTGCCGCAACTAGAGAAAGCCCACACGCAGCAACGAAGACCCAACGCAGACAAAAATTAATTAATTAATTTTTTAAAAAAGATAAGGACAAAACTCCTTTAGAGCCCACAAGGTCCTACCCACACCCTTTGCTCTCTCCACTCTTGCCACACTGGCCTTCATTCTAATCCTCATATAAGGCGTACTGTCCCACCACAGGGCCTTTGCACAAGGTGTTCTCATTTCCTCAAGCTCCCCTCCGCTCCCCCCCTTTACTTAGTTAATTTACTTGCTCCTTTAACCGACATCAGCTCAGCCTATCACTCTGTAAGAACTCTTCCCAGACCTCCGTAAGTCAAATCCCTCTAACACACATTTCCACCGTACCTTGCTCTTCCTTCAGATTTCTCACTGTTGCAGTTTTACAACTCTTTGTGTAATTATTGGAATAATGTCTGGCTAGGACATATCATGGTACTCTGAGCACCAAGCACAACACTTGGCATATCATAGATGCTGGGGAAGTATTTGTTGCCTGACTATTTAATTAAACAAATGGACAAATGAATGAAACAACAAATGAATGAATGAATGAGACTATCCTAAAATGTACAATCAGCAGCAAAGCCACAGGTGTGAAACTGTGTGTGTACTTAGGTCCAGGTAACCATCTGGATTGTCAGTATTTGGTATTTAGGTTATTGCAAGAAGCAGAAGAGAAAACTTGCCTACAAAACAACTGAGAAAAAATTGTATACCTCACTTAGAGCGTCATTGAGTTAGAGAACAACTCCCACACTGTGCTTTAAAATGAAGCCAACATCCAGATTCTCATTGCAAAGTTGGCTCCCCTAGAATTCTCCTCTTCTCTTCCCTGATCCTGCTGCTTCCTAAAAGTGAAATATCCACAGCTGCACCATTACTTTACTTTTTTCTTTTTTCTTTTTTGCTTTGTTAACCTTCCTTCTTCAGCTGTATGTTGTTCAATACCCAAGAGGCCAACAGTACCATGTGAGATATTTAAATACAACTTTGAGAAATGAGTCTGTCTTAGATATAAAAGCCTACAGTCACCATGATGAATATGACTGCAATGTTTAAAATCCCTAAATAAAGAGATGCAGAACTTTCTGCATATTCATTGCTGAAATGAATATTATATATGATTCCTGATTTTGTAAGCATTCAAACAAGGCAGGAGAAGGGAATGTGGATTTACTTATTTTTATCAATGAAAAGAGACGGCACTTGACCAAAGAAAGAATTGTTTCCTCTGGGATAAAGAGTGAGGTGTACGTGGAAGGCAGTTCTGTGTATTAGTCTCTGAGCAAAGCTTTATTTTTAAATTATTGTGTCATTTTATGCACAGTCCCCAAATGCCTTGTCAGTGACAGCCACTCATTAAATCACTTAAACTATCATATAAAAATAAAGATGGAATTTAAGCTACATTGAGCCAGGCAGTCCATTAGCAGATCCTGACTGCTCCCCATGGGGTCCCAAGAATTCTTGCAGGTAACAGAGGTATATATTAAGGAAGTATATGGTCCGTTTCCTTGAAAGGACTTAGAGGCGAATCGAAGTGACAAACGGATGAACATGTGATCGAAATAAGATTATTCAGATAAGTACTGTCTTGGAAAAATAAACTAAAGGTCAGCAGTGGATCCTCTTCACTGACAGAGGAGGGAAGCTGGTCCCTGAATACGAAACAGTTTGGTGAAAGGCTAGAAGGTCATGACTCTGGGTAAAGAATCTCCAGGAGGTCAGCTTGGTTGAGCTCCTCCACTTTGGGACAGGTGAAGCCACAGAATTAACTTGGTACATCTTTCGGAAGGGTCATTTTCCCTTTTTGGCAAAAAAGGTATACCATTTTTCAACATGGAAACAAACATGGCTATATCATGAGGAATAATTTTTTTTAAAAAACCTATGAAAATGTGGAGTCACAAGAACTCTCACAGACTGAAGGTGGGCGTACAGATGGGTTCAGTCACTCTGGAAAACTGTTTGGGAGTATTGACTAAGTTGAAATATGCAAAACTCACCAACCAGAAGTCCATTTCCAGATATATACGATCCCAAATTCGTGCTCAGGTGCACCAACAGATATTTACAAGAATGTTCACGGAAGTATTAGTCATAATAACCAACGTATCAACGATGACATATATAGATACATTGTGGAATATTCACATAACGCACACATGGCAATGAAAGTGCGTGAACTAGAACCACACAGAGCATCGTAGATGAATCTCACGTTGAGTGAAAAAGCCACATACAAAGGAATAAAGAGCGTTCCATTCCATTTACATAAAATTCCCAAAACCAACAGTAGTTGGTTTCCTTTGGGGTGAAGATAGTGAGGCACAAAGGGGTAGGGGGGCTTCTGGGGGCATTTGTTTACCTGGTGGTCATACACCTTGTGATACCTCATTAAGCTGTCTATTTATGTTTTGTGTACTTTCTGGAATGCATGTTATATGTAGGGCGCGGTCAGCTAACTGCCACGCAGCAGGAAGCTGAAGTAAGCTGAATCATCCTTCCTGTGGCCACTGCGCTTGCGCTAAGTATACTAATGAGGTTTTAAAGTAGCGACCTATCCGATGCTGGCTCACAAGTCGCACCATCGGCAAAAGCCAATCACAGAGCGACACATGTTCTTAATCCCTATATAAGCAGACTGCTATAGGATTGCGGTGTCTTCCTTCCATCTTTTCTTTAACCAAGCTGTGCTCCAATAAAGTGTGATACGAGAAGAATCTTGCGTGTGGCGACTCGTCATTCTGCTGGTCGGAGGCGGCTTGCCGCATTTGGTGCCGAAACCCGGGAACTTCGCGCCCTGCATGGAGGACCGATTCAGAACTCGACACACGGAGTGAACCGTCGGATCAAGATCCGATCTGGGTGCCATCAAGACTGACGAGAATTGTTGAAGAAAACTTCAGAGAAGATGCTGAGCTGGATGTTCCTGATGATTCTTCCCTTGCTTAGGGCAGAGAATATGACGTTCTGGGGAATTAGCCGGACCTGGCCAGTTCCCATGCCGGTTCACTCTCAGAGCAGAGTTCTTCCAATATTTTATTCCACTAGTTGTGAAATGAATACGGCCTGTACCCAGCCATTGAATTATGACTGGGCACCGTATAATGCCAGTGATTTTATTTTGAATCGAAGTCTTTGTATTAGTTGGAATTCCACAAAGGATTGTATCCTTTTGGCCAGGATAACCTTGACCACTTGGAACAATCCACTTAGAAATAATTTGGTTCCATTGAATATGTTGAATGAAGCTTTGAGCAAGATAACTCAAGGCCACACTTCAGGTTCAGGTATAGGGAATTCCAGTGAAAATGAGATGAATATTACCACTTTAGTTTTGGAACATACAGGGATAGTTCCTTTAAGAAATAATGCTTCTGATAAAACAAGTGCCAACAGGACTGTTGTCGCCCCCTATTGTGAGCCAGCCACATCAACACCCCCAGTCTTTACCCCTTGTCAGGGGGGAACTTATGCTAAGTATGAACTTAGTTCAGGCTTTCAATTTTCCCCTGATTTAAAGTCCTATATGGGAAGAAAGGAAAAAGGAAATGATACTAATGAGACAAAAGGAAATGATAGTACAAAGTGGTATTTTGAAGGATGGCCATTTTATTCTTGGTTATTAGTTAATGAGGCAGGAGTAGGCATGGATATTTCTGCTTTGGCCACTTTACAGATGCCCTGAATAGGAGTGCAGAGATTGGAGAATTCCTAAAGGGAAACTGGTCTCAAGAAGCTGAACGGATGATATTTAAGCAAAAGATTCAGATTATGCAACTGAATGCTACCAAGCTGGAACCCGTTACCTTTGGAGATTTTACCTCTTGGCTCTCTTCTGCCTTTTCCTTCTTTAAAGAGTGGGTAGGGGTGGGGATCTTTGGGCTCTGCTGTATATTTGGGATTATAATATGTCTCTGGTTGGTCTGTCGCATGCGCGTCAGGGCACATCGAGATAAGGTCCTACTCACTCAAGCACTTTTGGCTGTTAGTGAAGGTGATTCTCCCGCAGCCTGGATCTCCGTCCTAAACAATTCGAATGGATTGCCCTTGCACGGAGAGGCCCTGTTGCCATTGCACCTCTATAGGGAATCAAAACTTATTCTGAGTCAGCCTTTGCACCCTGCAGCCCTTGTTGGCATTGCACGCAGGAAGGTGTCTCAGACATGCCAACGGAAGGCTGCCCTCGAACAGTGAGCACATCATGAGGTGAACACTTGTACGGGCTACATTCTGCTTGGTGATTCTAGTAAATAAAAAGGGGGGAGATGTAGGGCGCGGTCAGCTAACTGCCACGCAGCAGGAAGCTGAAGTAAGCTGAATCATCCTTCCTGTGGCCACTGCGCTTGCGCTAAGTATACTAATGAGGTTTTAAAGTAGCGACCTATCCGATGCTGGCTCACAAGTCGCACCATCGGCAAAAGCCAATCACAGAGCGACACATGTTCTTAATCCCTATATAAGCAGACTGCTATAGGATTGCGGTGTCTTCCTTCCATCTTTTCTTTAACCAAGCTGTGCTCCAATAAAGTGTGATACGAGAAGAATCTTGCGTGTGGCGACTCGTCATTCTGCTGGTCGGAGGCGGCTCGCCGCAGTTATACATATTTAATTTAATCATACTCCAATGATTAAAACTTTTTTCTTAAAGCATGTGACCCTTTGAAAATAAAAACACTAGCTTTCAGAGAAATATATTGCTTGTGGGTGGGACTACCTCCCACCCCCAGGGCCTCCAATTTGCTGAAGTATGTGTTCATCCTTTGTGATTAAGTTCAAGAGGTATTGGCAAGGGAGAGGGGTTATCGTAGAAGACCTGGGAGCTGGAAGGTAGGTGGGAGTTGGCCAGATTCTGTTTCCTAGCCTTAGGGGGAAGTCCATCAGGGACATTGTCACCTGGGGACTGCCAAATGTAAGCACTAGACCAGGGTTACCTGAAAAGAGTGGAAACAGATTAATCCACAATGCAAGAAGAATTGGGTTTAAGTATAGAAGTCAGAGGGTAGAGCCAGATAAATGGCACCAAATGACAGATATAACAAATGAGACAGTAAAGAGGAAACAACTGGAGAGAAGTTGCTGAGGAGTTTAGGTGAGATCAGAAAATAGAAAGGTGGGTTAACAGCTGGGACCTGGGGGACTAGGGCTGGCTCTCCCATGCTGCCATCTTCCAGCATTAAGACTCTGAGGACTCGGAGAATCTGAATTTGAATCTAGGCTTCTAGGTGGTGTTAAGGTAGGAAGATGGAACATATTTTGTCTAGAAGCTTGTTAGACTGATTTCTAACTTCTAAATATTTGGATATATGGTAAGCTGGTCTTCATTTGTACTCTCACCCCAGGGCCCTGGAATGCTAGGGGTGGACCCTTAGGAGCTTCACATTTCTCCCTTAGGAAAGCACATTTTGGTCACTGCTCTAGCTTATCAAGAATTGTTTGGAACAGTGATGCCAACATATCAATGCCAGTTATTAGCTGTTCCCCATCCCCCAGCTGTGGGCAAGCTTCACATTGATAACACGGCTTCTGATTTATCCGTGCCAGTAAAAATGCTGAGCAGGACAGGAGTTGGGTCCGAAGTCTTGCGTGTACCTGTTAGAGATCTCCACGACTGACGTCAGCCTTTTCATCTGTGTGTTTTGGGGGCCATTGTTTGACCATCAACATAACCACCTAATCAGTTCTGCCCTATCTATAAGGACACGGTGGGAGGTTTTTGAACTCTGATTCAATCAATATACTTAGCAGGCTGCTGATCTCATACTCGGGGACTCCTGATGAGAAGACATGGAGTGGTTTGACCAGACTTGCCTGGTTCCTGGTGCTCAGTGTTTGGCTGCCTCTTTTGTATGTGACTCTCCACTCTGTTTCCTGCTACTGACTTGAAGAGCACAGTCAAACTTGGCCACTTGATAAAGGCAGAGGTAAGCAGTACACAAGGTAATGAGGCAAACCTTCATGGTGATCTCTGAAGTTTCTGGTCTGATGAGAAATTTGGCAAAGTCTTTGGAGAACCAAAGGGCAGGGGTCAGCACACTTTTTCTGTAAAGCACCAAATCATGAATATTTCAGACCTTGCAAATCATACAGTCTCTGTTGCAACTACTCAACTCTGCTTTGAAATCAACCATAGTGGGAAAACAGCCATAGAGAGCACTGAATGAAATGACGAGGCTGTGTTCTAATAAAACTTTATTTACAAAAACAGGTGGTGGGCCAGATATGGCTGGTGGGCCATAGTTTGTAGACCCCTGTTCTAGGGTATAAACACCCCCCTGGAAATAAAAAAGGACTTTAGGAAGTGGGTTAATTTTCTGAATCAGTGAAAAAAACACTGTGCATCACCTTAAGGCAGATCTCATTGAGAGGCTCTGCAGATCAAAGGCCATCAGAAGAAACCATCTAAAACACCAATCTGGGGCTTCCCTAGTGGCGCAGTGGTTGAGAGTTCACCTGCCGATGCAGGGGACACGGGTTCGTGCCCCGGTCCGTGAAGATCCCACATGCCGTGGAGCGGCTGGGCCCGTGAGCCATGGCCGCAGAGCCTGCGCGTCCAGAGGCTGTGCTCCGCGACGGGAGAGGCCGCAGCGGTGAGAGGCACGCGTACCGCAAAAAAACAAAACAAAACAAAAAAACACCAATCTGTTTGTGCCTTTCTCAGCCTGAAAATCTTCAGGGCTCATATTCACACAGAGCCTGGCCCAGCCGCCCTTTTCCAGCTTCCGCCTTCTTTTCCAGCTTCATCCTTCATCATTTTCACATACACCACGCCGTCCAGCCATGGAGACCTCTTTCCTGATCCCTCATTAGCTGGGCAGAGTCACATCCCCCAACCTTTGCCCATGCTGTTACTCTGTGGAAAAGACTTCCCGTGCCATTTGCAAACTCTTATTCATCCTTCAAGACACAGTTCAAATGTCTCTGTCTTGACATTTCCCCAGCCCCACTAGGTTGGGTTAATTTCCACCTCTTCTATGTTCCCGGCACACTCTATACATAATCTATTCTTCAGTGCAACTTCAGAGTGATCCCTTCTAATTGATTTCTAATGGCTTAACCTTGTCTTGTATAGTGTTTTTAAAATCTGTTCGCTTCTTCCCCACTAAGTTGTGAACACTTTCAGACACGGTGTTGCCTTGTGAAACTTCCTTCACCTGGAGTTAGGAGTGGATCTGCCATGCAAAGGAAGGTGAGTTCGTGTTTGCACAACTGTTTAACTCAGTGCGGAATCCAGTCTGGGCCACCAGCTGTTTGTGAAATGATTCACAGTTTAGATTGTCTGTATTTTTATACTGTCAGTGGCTTAATAAGCAACTCTTTTTGACAAGGCACTTGGGAACTGTTCATAAATGACAGAATGACATGAAAATCAAGTCAGGTTCGGAGGTAAATATATGAATCTCTCCTCCACCTACATTATACGCTCCCTTCAAATCAGGAAAGATGATTATTTGAGTTTATACAGCTGTTGTGTGTTTCTGCACATGCATTTTTCTCTTTGCAAGACATCTCATGAAAATCTCATTCTCGTATTAGATATGGGACCATGTTGCATTTTTTTCTTCTTTTAATGGATTTCCTAGATCTTGTTGATTTGCTCTCCAGTTCCATTTAGAACACTAAAATGATCATTTATTCAGGGAAATCCTAGCAGCTCAAAATGTGGCTGCAATTTCTCAAAGTGCCTCCTGGATGATCCCTCATAGGGTTAAATCCAGGGGAGAAGAGAGACCATAAAATGCCAGGTGTCCCCAGGCCTACTGTTACATTATTTGTCCAAGGGAAAGACAAATCGGTATTTGAGATGGACACGCATTAAGTACTTAGTTGAACCCTGCCACGTCATCAGGTTTTCTGCAGCACCCACTTTCCAGATGCTGCTTTTTCTGCAAATTAATGAATAGGGCACACAGGACTGGGGGTGGAGGTAGGGCAGTTGTACAGGTGTGTTCTGCCCCCAGGCTCATCCAAGAGGGCAAGTGGGTGGCTATTCATGCTGCCCTGACATTAGTCCCAGCTTTGGGCTGCCCAGGGTTGGGGGGCCAGGGGCAGGGGGTCATCTTTTCATAACTTACACACAGGCACCTTATGGACCAGGACTGGCCCCAAGGAAACCCAAGGCAAAAATTCCAAAGACTGAGCATACCCCAAACTTCAATAAACCCTCACTTCCCATAAAACTTCAGACAGCCTCACATTTTTCCCCTTATCTGCCCCAAGAATTCTTAGGGAAACAGTAGGTCTATGAGAATCCTCGCAGCTGACAAGGTTGACTTGGTCCTGCCCCCGGTTAGGCGGTGGCATCCTCACCTCTCTCCCTTCATCCCAGTCTCTCCCTCACCGGCCGCTCTGGCTGCAGTGAAGAATCCACCCTGCCCGGAGCCCCACGGCAGCCTGAAGCCCGCGCAGCCCCGCTCTGCAAGGTTACAGAGGCCACGAAACGAGAGAGAGGAAAAGGAAAAGTGGTGGAAATCAGCTTCTTTTCGGCTTGCCTGATTTCCTCTGGGCTCTGAGTTTGGCAGAGCATAAATAGATGATCAAAGATTTTTACTTTCCCAAGTTGGAATTATGTAATCAGAGGCTGCTACTCCTTTTGTTTTCCTGAAACTTCACTGGAAGGAAATTCCCCTTGCGTTCTCGATCACACTGAGCATTTCTCCTCTGCTTTTACTTGGACATCTTCAAGTCAACAGCCTCTGAAGCTAATCAGATAATTCTGGGTAAATTAATGCACACACTGGAGTTTTAAAAATATATCCTTTATGATCCTTTGGAGTGTGTGTGTGTGTGTGTGTGTGTGAGAGAGAGAGAGAGAGAGAGAGAGAGAGAGAAGAGATATCATATACCGACATGGATAACCCATTTCAAAAATAGCCTTGATTCCTTTTCCCAGATCCACTGAACCCAGGAACTTGGCCACACTCCCCTCCAGCCCAGAGCTTCAAAGATGCATAAGTGCTCTGTCCCCGCTCCCATTCTGAGAACCTTTTAACTCCTTTTGACAGAAGAAATAATTTCTTCCCTTAATGCATGGATTCTGACTCTCTGAGGCTTCATCCTCCATTGCTAGTGACTCCCAACTCTACCTTTGGCTCCTGAGACCCACTCTTCTCCTGGACATCCCCACATATTTATCCCCAGGCATCTCCAGCTCCACCTGTGTGTCCCACCATCAGCCCACCAGACATGCACTTCCTCTGGCATTTCCTGCAGCGCTGGGAGTATGCCCAGTCATCCAAGCAGGAAATGCCATGCCTCTGGCCAGGAATTCTTTTCTGGTAAACAAGCCTTATTCCTACTGTGTCCCAGCCCTGAGCCCAGGTCCACACGCATCAGGATAGCCAGGGGAGTCTCCTCCTTCCTGCTTGTCTCCGCATCCAGGCAGTTTTAGCCTCTCCATTCCTTCTCCCCTGGCTCTGGCTCAGGTCCTTTGCTTCTTCCCCAGGCCTCCTTAAATTAGAGTGATGCCCCGTGGGCATTTGGAAAGACAGGGGTTGGCAGGCTTTTCCCATAAAGGGCTCAGGTAGTATTTCCGGTTTTGTTGGTGAAGATGCAAAATTAATTAGTTATATAATTAATTATATATAATTAGTTATATAAGTACCATATAGGTACTTATATAACTAGAGAGAGAATAAATTTCCACAACATATTCTACTGGCAAAATTCAAAATATAATAATAAATGAGGACTTTTTAAAAATAATATAGATCTGCTATTTTAATAATACGGAGAACAATGGAATTCTATTGGGGGGGAAAGATAGCATTTTGCTTAATTAGGTTCAGAGTTAGGGTTCCCTATCATCAAAATCTTTTGCAAATATTCATCTGTGAAAACTCATGCTTAGCTCGTGGGCTAAACAAAAAACAGGTGGTGGACAAGATTTGGCCCATAGTTCTTCTAAATACTTCAGGGAAAGAATAAGAGATAGTGCAAAGTACTTAACACACTACAAGTATTCAAAGGATGTCGGTTACTGTAATTATTTCTTATCTTCCTATTCACATTCACCCTTGGCTTTAGTCATGTAAATACTTGGGGTTCCTTGAGCTGTTTCATCCCTCTGAGCCTTTGCTCATAAGCCTTCACCTCCTTAGGAATCCTTTCCTGTTCCTCTCCCTTCTTCCATGTCTTTCCATCCCTCTCCCCCGTCAAGGTCCTGCTCAGAGGCACCCTTTACAGATCCCCCTCCTTGCCGTTGTAGCATTTAATGGTGTACTTCCTCCCCTTTAAACTGTGAATAGAAACCATGCGTTACTCAAGAGATCCCCAGCTCTGGGCCCAGTCATATTATGTGTTCAACAAATATTGGCTGAATAAATAAATGAACCTCCTCCATGCAAATGCGAGACTCAGCAGAAACCTTCCTTGACTGCCCCAGTTCTCAGGGAGCTCTTCCTTCTCTGCATACCTAAAGCCCTCATGGATTTTCTTATAGGGACCCTTGGCTCTGGGTACAAATTCCACCTCCATCACTTCCTCGCTTTGTAGCTTTGTACAAGTCACTTAACTTCTCTGAGCCTCCACTTCCTTGTTGGTAAAACGGGGATGACAGTGGTACTCATCTCACATGCTCTTTGCAGATTAGATGAGATAGATAGAGCATATAAAGCTCAGCACACTGAATACTCTACAAATGTCTGTTGCTTTGTTCACATTTATTGAGTAATGTTCATGGTTTAAGTCCTTTTGTTAATATGTTTATTCCTCACAATGACCCTACAAGGTAGGTACTATTGTTATCCCCATCTTACAGATGAGAAAACTGAGGCTTTAGAGGTTGTATAACTTGCCTAAGGTCACACAGCCCATGTGGCAGAGCCAGGATTCAAAACCAAGTTGTCTGCCTCCCAAGCTGTGCTGCTAACCCTGGCTGGTAGAGATGTACCCCTTCTGCAAGACTGTAGGCTCTTCGAGGGTCAGGATCGTGTTCCAGAATTCTTTGTATCTTTCCTAGCTACCAGCACAGCACCCTGCATGAAGTGAAGCTCCGTAGACACTTGCTCATTCATTTACCCATCCCTCCTCCACCCTGATCCAGAGGAGTGTTCTAGAGACATTTCCTCTTATCCAGGCTTGACCACCAATGAGGACCTTTGTGTCTCAGAGATGGTGATAGGAAGGGAAACAGAAAATAATAAACTAAGGAAGGAGTGCAGATGGGGTCTGGGGAGAATTTTGCCTGCTCAGAAGGTGACGGTGGGCTCTCAGCTTATCTCGCAGAACTCATATTCCCCTTGGGAGCACCAACCCCACCATCAGTAAGTGGCTCTAAGGACACTGACCAACGCAGGCTGACTCCACTGATTGTCTGTAACGTGACTGTTCCTCTTAATCAAAGTGATGTCCTCCTTTGATTTCAGGAAGTGAAGGAGAGCAAAATTAATGATGGTTCCAGTGGGCTTCTGATGGCCACAGCCGGCGAGGGGTCATAGGGCTTCAGAGCCTACTGCATTTCAATGACGCGCACAGGGATTTCATCACTAACAAGGGTGCTATAAGTCTTAATTACCCAGAACTGAAGCCTCACCTTGCTGCCTGTCCCCCTGGGAGCTCCCTGTGACGTCAACGGGAGCTTTGCCTTCAGTTCAGCCTGGTGAAAACTTGCCTGTAAATGTTTGCAAATTACCTTGAGCACCTCGGATAGAAACAGGAGAGAATTATTTGTTTTTAGAATGTTGGCATAGCCCCGTCACTGCCTTGCCTGACACGTACCACAATGCTACTCAAATCCCACTCCCCTTACCTCTGATTAATTCTGGACTGTGGGTCTCTTTTCTTCCTGGTTGATGGTACACTTCTTTGGTCTTGCTCTTAGACAAACCACTGGTAATCTCTCACTGTTCTCACCCCTCGCTTAGCAGCTCCTTCTAGAAAGCCTAATGCATTTTCCATTAGTGGAACCAATTTGCCCTTTCCTTTCCAGCAACAACAAGCCGAAATCTACCCCCTTGGAAGAAGTCAAGACCCCCTCTCGGGCTCTTCCTTCCCTTTGGGAGTAGATGCTCTTGGTACCCGACCCATGTCCCCCTGACCGGGAGCTGCTAATAGCTCACAGCTGCTCCCTTCTCCTGAGACTTGCCCTGGGAGAAAAGCACCAGGCGTTTTCCGCTGGAAATGCCTGGGAGGTTTTGTGTCCCCTCTGGGGACAGCCCACGGCCAGGATGGCCTGATAACGGGGCACAAGGCCCTCACGTCCCAGAGCTCCCCATGGGATCAGGCTGGGGCTAGACCACGTCTCCGCCTGCCCTATTCGTGCTTCCCGCACATCTTGTCGGGTTTCACCTGAAAGCAATCCCCCCAAGAAACTGCTGGCCCAGAAAGCCAGTCTCAGGCTCAGCTCTTTGGCATCCCAACCTAGGACGCCTCTCTATGCCACCCTCCCCACTGCAAGCAGAATAGTATTCAGAACCTCAGCTTGATCTTGTCACTTCTTTTCTTAAAACTGTCCATGCCTCCCATTGGCCAAACTCCGTCGCATGGGTCTAAATCCCACAGACCTGGTGCTGTTTATCTCTCCTGTCTCACTTCTCATCACACCTTCTGCCTCACCGGAGAGGTCAC
This sequence comes from Delphinus delphis, assembly GCF_949987515.2. Classification (NCBI taxonomy): domain Eukaryota; kingdom Metazoa; phylum Chordata; class Mammalia; order Artiodactyla; family Delphinidae; genus Delphinus; species Delphinus delphis. The sequence goes on along the minus strand of NC_082687.1, from coordinate 87,315,439 downwards.
TTCCTCCAGATGGGCCCACCCAGACCCGCCTCTATTGGGCCTGAGACATCTCTGTGTGTGTCTACACAGCCCTCTGGGCTGACGCCGCCCATAAATCCCCTCATATTGGAACTGCCTGCCTGCTGTCTTTCTCCTCCTCTAGAACGCAAACCCCTCCAGTATTCCCAAAGCCCACCATGCATCTGGCCCACATGAGACTTTCAATAACTGTTTGTTGATTGACTAAATGAACCAATGCATGATTGAACTAGATAGTTCATAAAAGTTTACTAGTGAGAGCCAAACTCCCATTTCAAGTTGATATGTCAACATTGCCTACTTGTGGTTTATCTAAAGTTTTTCTAGATAGAAGAATTCACTGGAAATGTATTAAAAGGATGCAATGTCTTCAATACACACACACATATGCAGTCTGGTTAGGGTATCTAATATAATCAAGGGATGACTAGGCCCAGATATTTCAGAAGGTTTCCATTTCTTTTGGACCCTGAGCTTGACAATCAAAGATTTCCCAGTCCCACCAGTCTCTAACTCTCAGTGGTCCTCTGCTGAATTTTAAATCCCCTTGCCTTCCTGTCTGCTCCCAACAACAACAAAAACAAACAAATAAGAAAAAAAAGCCAAAAAAGTGCACAATTCCAAGCGCCAGAATTGCTCTGCTCATCTGAGGAAGAAACCCTTGAACATCAATGAACCATGATTTTAAACTGCCATTTCACGGCCGACTTTTCAGAAAAGCATCACCCTGCGAAGAAGTTGCTCTTGAATGCAAACCTTGTGACTGCTGGGATCGTCCAAGGTTCTGACTTGCCTCATTCTCTCTTTGGCACTGGGTGTATTAGTCAGTAGAGGTGCATTAATTCTCAGCATGACCTCAGACGAAACACAAGCAGCATTAACAAATTACCAGTGATGGAGAGGCAAATGGAGAAAGTAAGAATATTCAAACAGCCCTATTGCTCTGTGCTGCTACCTCGTCTTGTCCAAAATTCACAGAGATATTAATCCTCCTGGAATGCTTAGCAATGCATATACACTAACATTCCTGAGGAAGCTAATAATTACCTCCTGTTAGCAAGATCAACTTACTGCAGTCTTTCACTGCAGGGACAGAAAAATATTGTGACTTGCTATGCTAAGTGAAAACACGGCGACAGGATAAATTAGGACATTTAAGCTAACAGTAATAAAGACACACAGCTCTGGTTCCCCTCTACATAGAACTGATAAAATTAACAGAAAATAGACACCATGGTAATGGAAGAATGCATTGTGAATGGTTGGTTGAAACACAAAGGGACAAACTTTTTCCATTACTTACGTTGTTATAGCTAATATTTATTAGGTACTCACTGTGCATGGCACGACTCTTATCAGGGACAAGGATAATAATAAATTACTACCTGTCAGCCATGTGCACCGTAACTTCATTATGTGACTAGGCAGCAGTCTTATTAAGTCTTTGGAATCTATTAAAAGTCTCATTTTGAAACAATGAACCACGAGGAACAAATTTATGAATTGTGGATCCCTGGTATTAACCCGAAGACTCAGCCTTGGAGAAAGAAAAAAAAATTCTTAAGAAAAAAAATTAATTTCTGCAAAGGAAAATCTAAGAACATACGTTAGCTGACCCAACCAGATGCCTCTGGCTGTGCTGTAACAGAGATGAGGTAAATATCTAATTTCACAGGAAAAAAATTTATAGACTAGACTTTGAATCAGGCAGAGTCCAGAAACCTTCCGTGCCGCATTCTCAATCAAATGGCATAATAAACAGCCGTGCCCTCGCATGTCCGAGATGGCCCTCTGATCCCTGGCTCTGATCGGTATCATGCTGTTACCTCCAGAAAGAACTTGCCCTTTACATTCACTAGCTTAATTTGCTCAGTGAACATTGTAGATTGTTTGCAAAATTGGTTGCAATAAATCCTCACATCAGTGCATGCACATCCCTTTGCAATGTCACTTTGAACCATCTCCTGTTGAATGGTGGGGTCTATTCCTCCTTGCCCTGAACGTAGGAAGGCTTTGTAACTTGCTTTGACCAAAGGAATACAATGGAAATGATGTTTTGTTGACTCCTGAGCCTAGGCCTTAAAGGGCTTTGCAGCTTCTGCTCTCACCTTCTTAGAACCCAGGACCACCATGTAAGGAAGACCCAGCTAGCCATCTTGAAGATGAGAACTTCGATTGTATAGCCAACAGCCAATACCAATTGTCAGATGTGTGAATGAGGTCATCTTGGACCATCTATTCCCAGTGCTATGGAGTTGTGTCCCTCCAAATTCACATGTTGAAGCCATAATCCCCAATGCGATGGTATTTGAAGGTGTGACCTTTGGAAGGTATTTAGGTCATGAGGGTGGAGCCTTCATGAATGGGATTAATAACCGTATAAGAAGAGACATGAGAGGGATGGTCTCTGTCTCTATCATGAGAGGACACAGGGAGATGACATCCCCTGCAAACCAGTTAGAGAGTCCTCACCAGGAACTGAATCATCTGGTACCTTAATATTGGACTTCCTAGACTTCAGAATGGTGAGGAACAGATTTCTGTTGTTTAAGCCACAAAGTCTATGACATTTTTGTTACAGCAGCCTGAACGCAGTCATGCTGCCGGGTGACGGAGGCTGCCTCAGGGACTCCAGAAGACCTCCTCATTGAGCCCAGCACAAACTGCTGACCCTCAGAGTCCTGAACAAATAAAAGAGGCACAATTTTAAGCCTCTCAATGGTTTGTTATACAGCAATAGGTCACCAGACCATGAACCATGTAACAGACTTTAAAATTCCATGCATTGTTTTAAAAGAGTGATTCTGCTCTAACTCCTTGTACAGAACAGCAGCTTCTAGAACTGTATCAACTTGTGAAGCGAAGGAATTTCTTCTCGCTTCTTCCCCATCATCTCTTACAGCAATTCACACTGAGACTGAACTGTTCAACCTTCCTTTGTCAAGGGAATAATAAAAATTAAAAGCTCAGAAATGCTTGTTCAGTGGGTGACCGATAGTTTGTTTACGGTGAAGTGGGTTGAAAGGCAGCCTCAGGTGTTCAGCTCGGTCTAGGTGAGGCATTGCCAGCCCTGCCAAGATCCTGAGGCCAAAGGAGGAAGGGGTCTGGGGACGAGGACCCTTGGACGGTGCATTAGTCAGGACTCTTTGAAGAAAGAGACCATGTATAAATATGTTTCTATCTATGTCTATATCTATATGGACTGGGTGTGCAAGAGAGAGAGAGAGAGAATTTGTTTTAAGAAATTCACTCACGTGATTGTGGAGGCTCAGCTAGTCCAAAATCTGCAGGGTAGGCTGGAAGGCTGGAGATCCAGGGAAAGATTTCAGCTGGAGTCCAGAGGTGGTCTGCTGGCAGAATATCCTCTTCTTCCAGGGAGATCAGTCTGTTTCTATTAAGGCTTCAGCTGATCAGATGGATGGTAATCTGCTTTACTCAAAATCTCCTGATTTAAGTGTTCATCTCATCTGGAAAAATAACTTCACAGAAACATCTAGAATAATGTTGGATCAGATATCTGGATACCGTGGCCTAACCAAGTTGACACACACAATTAACCATCACAGATGGTGTTATGAGTTGAATTGAATCGCCCAAAAAAAAAGATATGCTGAAGTCCTAACCTCCAGTATCACAGGATGTGACCTTATTTGGAAACAGGGGCTTTACAGAGGTAATTCAGTTAAAATGGGTCTTTGGGGTGGGCCCTGATCCAATAGCACTGATGTCCTTGTAAAAATGGGAAATTTGGACACATGGCCAGATATGCACAGAGGAAAGACCACATGAGGACACCCAGGGAGGAGACATCATGTGACTGAAGTGGTGCATCTACAAGGCAAAGGAGGCCAGGGAGTGTTGGCAAACGGCAGGAGCTCGAAGAGGCAGGAAAGGGTTCTCCGCTGGAGTCATCACCATGGCTCTGCCAGCACCTCAGTGCTGGACTCTAGCCTCCAGAACTGTGAGACAGTAAATTTCTCCTTTAAGCCATCTAGCTTTGGGTACCACATTACAGCAGTCCTAGGGGATTAATACTGATGGATAACTGGCAACCTTGTTTCCGCATCCGAGAGACCATGGGCACCTGCCCATCTGGGGAGGCAGGGAGCTAAGCAGGACCTTAAAGTGGTCTTCTCTCCTTGAGCTCCTGTCCTTACACCATGGGCCTTTGACAAGCCCTGGGAGAGAGAGAGACCTAAAGGAGCCTGGAAAGCTACTATTTCCCCCCAAAGAGGCAAGGACATTCCCTAGATTTCTGGATCACCAAATGGGGTGGGAGGATGCGGGTTCTCGGTCATGAGTTGGTGGGGGACATAAGTGCCCAGCCATCTGTGGAAGGGATCTAGCAATGACCAGCGACCAGCGTGGCTCTTACAGCAAGAGGCTGCTGGTCCTCCGTCGTTATGACTGCCAACCTGTGGTGGAGAGCAATCCAGTAGAAGTCACGCTGAGTCCCCAAAATGGGCAACGGCAGGGACTCTGGAGCCAGACAAGCCTGGGTAAGTCCCAGCTCTGTCAGTCACTAGTTAATAATAGTAATAATGGCTGTCATTTTCTTGAATGCTAAGCACTTCAGGTACATATCTCATTGACTCATTCTAACAGTTTATTTAACAGATGAGAGGCTGAAGCTCAGAGAGGTTAACAAACTTTCCCAAAGTTGCACAGCCAGCTAGCATTCTAATACAGGCAGTCTGACTGCCAAGCCCCAAATCCCAAATTCTTAACCACCATACCCGAAAAAAGCATACTGGGGATACCATGGCCCAAATTAAATCTCTGTACTTAATCAGGCCTACCAGCAGGCCAGAAGCACCCACTCTGTTAGATGTTCTTAAAGATACCAGAAAAAAAGCAAGATGGGGCCTTGGCCTTGAGGTATTGATGATCTAGTGACAGAACACCCATTTGGGAGTAATTATGACTGCCATCGCCCCCTTCTTCTGGAGTATGGAAAGTTTAAGTTCACCCACAGGGAAAGCTTTAGTTACTAGAAGCATCACTATTTTTAATGAGTTGGCATTTTGCCCTCCAAACATATCAGCAGTTGAATGCTTTTTATTAGAAGAGTTCTGTGGGCACTGCGAGACATTTGGCAACTCGAGGAAGTTGGCCATTGCTTAAAATGCTAGGTAGAAGGTCCAAATTGTTGCTCATCACTACCCTAGGCAAATCGTTGATTAATTCAGACTTCATTTCCCCTCATCTTGCATCTTCTTCCACATCTGTGCTGCTTACCTGCCTTGCAGGAATGGGCGGGGGTGAGGGCTGGTCAGATAAAAGCGCTGCCACGTTTGCCAACCAAAGGCTGTGTGCCTTCACCAAGTTATTAAGACAGTACATCAAGACATGGCTTCAACATTCATCACGAAGGAGGAATCACGAGACCGTATCCTGGAAACGGAACAGTCTTGGAATATAAAGGAAGGGCAACACCCTGGTATTAGCTGTCCGCTGCCTCCAGGCACTTGCCCATCCAGAGCAAACAGTGGGGTCCCAGGCAGCCACTGGGGAGAGAGTGTGTTCAGAGGACAGGGGAGGGAAGAGCTGCCACACAGGTTGGGTCCTGGAGATGGGCACTCCACGACCTGGTGGCTTCACACACCTGTGGCAGAGAGGGCAGGGAGCTGTGGCTAAGAGGAGCCCACCTGCAAGGTGTGATGGAAGGACAAGGTGGGACTCCCTGGCTGCAGAGACCTGTCCCTGGTGGTGGTGGGATCTGGGGGGGCCACAGGCAGAGCAATCTTAGGTGAGATTCAAATAAATGTAGGTTGCTGGGGACAGGACCCTGGGTGACTGTATGTGTTTCCTGGGGCCGCTGTAACAAAGTACCAAAAACTTAAAAACTGAGTGGCTCGAAATGATGGAAAATTCTTGTCTCACAGTTCTGGAGGCTAGAAGTCCTAAATCGAGGTGTTGGCAAGGTTGGTTCCCTCTGAGAGCTCATAGGGACAATCTGTTCCACGCCTCTCTCGCAACTTCCGGTGACAGCAGGCAACCTTTATTGTTCCTCCGCTTGGAGATGCATCACTCCAAGATGGAGGCCTTGAAGAAGGCCTCCATCTTCACAGGGTCTTCTCCCTGTGTGGCTCTGAGTCTAAATTTCCCTCTCTCAAGGACACCAGCCATACCGGATGAGGGCCTGCCCTACTAGTGAGCTCATTTTAACTTGATTACATCTGCACAGACCCTATTCCCAAAGAAGGTCACATTCACAGACACTGGGGGTTAGGGCTTCAAGATCATCTTTTGTGGGGGGACAGTTCAAACCAATGAAGACCCTAATGAAGGGCCCCCAACGGACTGTAAGCAGCTGGAGGATGTGCACTATTTTATTTATTTCATATCCCCAGTGCCTAGGACCACCCAGCAAATACCTAATATCTGATTAGTGCTAAATGAATGAATTAGCGATAATCTTAGACGGATCTGTGTGATATGGCGTATCTGGCCCCGATTCTGAGTGTAAAATCCTGGCTCCATTACCTTCTACCTGAATGGTCTTTGGCAAGTCTCTTAGCTCCCCGGAGCCTCGATTTTCTCCTTTCTAGAATGAGTATAGCATGCAGGATGGTGGTGAGAAGCCAAAAGAGAGAGTATATAAAAGAGCTGGCACGTAGTAAGTGTTCAGTAAATGGGAGACACTATTTTTAAAGGAAATTCCAAACTTAACCCTACAGCCTACCCTCTAGTTCACATTTCTTTCCACTACATTCATTCCATTGTATCAATTCTTCAAGATTTTCAAAAAGCCTACTATACAGGCTAATCTAACTGTATTTTTCAGGATGCTTTCAGTGGGAACTGGCAGAAACTCATTCAAACTCCATTCAAAAAGCAGCACGGAAGGTATTTATTAGCTCACATAATGCCCTACTGTTTGGCTTCAGGCAAGGCTTGATCCAGAGAGCAAACAATGCAATCAGGGATCTCCTGTTTCTCCAAGAGGCCCTCCTTCTGTGGCTAGCGGAACCTCAGACTGAAATCCTCCCAGCCTAACAACCCCAGGGGAAAGACATGGCCTTTCCTGATTGCAGCATCAGAAAAGATCCAGAAAAGATCCCAATTTGCTTGATTTAGATCATGTGCCTGTCGGAACCAGTCTAATGACTGGTTAGTTAGCCAAGAGCATAGGATATGTGAACTGGGCAGTTCCAGACTCCTTTGAAATGGAGTCCCTACAGAAACAATGGTTCTGTTACAGAAAGAGATGCTGAAAAGATTTAAATATGAAATGCTCCTGATCCTTAAAATTGCCCATAGAACAGAAAATTTTAAATGAGGCTAAAAACCATCAGGCTTCTGGAAAAGTATCCAGTGTAGTTTTTGAAAAAAATAAAAACAGAAACCATAGCTTAGATATAATAACTTGCTGCTTCAATATAAAACTACTGCCTTTGTGGTCCTCATAGCACATCAGTTACTGCTGGGGTAAGGAGGGCTGCTGGGAGTGACATAGGGTGAGAGGGCCTATCAACGTATCAGCTGTTAACATTAGGATGTCCCTGCTAGGGAGACTGGACCACAGCCAGGTGAGGCAACTCCTTATGGATACACCGACGTCTTCCCAGGCTGAGGACGTGGGGTGGGGTGAGAATAAGAGGAGGTTCTGTGGCAGGAGTGCCGGTGTGCTTGGGAAAGCCCTGCCTGAATCCACTTAGGTTTACCTCACAGTGTTTTTTTAACTTGTTAGTTTTATACTAGACTTTGCTTTATGCAAAATACCCCATAACTCAGGTTTAATTTCCCTGGGGGAGACAGATTTTGAAATAACAATCAAATCGTTTTTTTTCTCCTCTTTTTGCTGCTCTAAGCAAACTGGGAAATATTTCCCCCTGAGGGACAATAGTCTGGTCACTCATGCAATAATCACTTAAATGCTATTTTCTTTTTTCTTTTTCTTTTTTTTTTTTTTAATTTTTCAGCAGTGTTTGCATACAGCCCTCCCCATTTTATATTTCTACATTTTAAAAAACTGAGTAAGAGAGACAGCATGTCCATGTTTAGGGTTTCATGAGAAAGTCAACTTAACTTAATGGCCAGGGGTAGATGCAGATGACTCATTGATGAAATTAGCTAGGATTTGTACAGTGCTTTTGACTATTTATCCTGCATTCTTATTTCATCCTCACACAATCACATTATCCCCATTTTATAGATGAGGAAACTGAGGTCCAGAGACGTGAATTAGCTTGTTAAGGTGCCATACACAGACTTGAACCCAAATAATATCAGCTGACCTTTACTATTCTAAACAATTGCATGCAGTGTCTCATTTAACCCTCTTTAAAAAATCGTGTGGTACGTTATAGTTATCATCCTCATTTGACAGATGAAGAAATTGAAGCTTAGGAGTTTAAATAAAATTGGTAAGTTGCAAACCCAGATCTATCTCACTGCAAAGCTCATCCAGATACAGAACAGGTCAGAGTGGGGAGTGGTCAGATTTACCCCATGCTCCACTGAGAAGCCTTCACCTGCAGAGCCGGGTCTGTGGATGAACTATTTCCAGACATTGCTCATTCAGAAGTGCTGAGGCAGCCTAGATGGAGGTCCAAACACTGAGACGAAGGTGCCCAAATGACAAAGCGTCAGAGTGAGCTGCTTCCTGCTGGTCTCACTGGCCGAAAACTTGGGGACCCCCACGTCCACAAAGATGCTGTAGACAGAAAGAAATGTCTGATCAGCAGAGAGGTCCCGGCAAGTCCAACCACCCACTGCAGCCAACAATCGTGTGCGTGTCCATCCTCCCACATGGGGTGTGGACCACGTGGATACGGGGTGGAAGCAGCTAGAATACGCCAATTCCTTCACCAGCAGCTAAGGGCAGCCCTGGCATCTCTCATCAGCCCTAAGCACCCACCTCCAGACACCTCTAAATGAAAAGCTCCCACTTACAAGGTAATCAAAATCCTGACCATGAATGAGAAAGAAAAAAAAATATTCCATTAATTAAAATCTCAAAAGATGCCAATGGTAACAGTCTGCAGACGCTTTCTTGCTGTACTAATCCTTTCAGGAAACCGGACACCACCAAGCAGTATAGAGTCACAGTATAATCAAAATCCTGACCATGAATGAGAAAGAAAAAAAAATACTCCATTAATTAAAATCTCAAAAGGTGCCAATGGTAACAGTCTGCAGACGCTTTCTTGATGTACTAATCCTTTCAGGAGACCAGACACCACCAAGCAGTATAAGAGTCACAGGTGCTATGATTAGGCCTGAGAGCATGTAGCTGTGATAAGTGGAATAGGGAGGATTTTTAATCTTCCTGAAATCCCAAGCTTTGAAGGTAATTAAATAATTAATGAGAAGCAAAGCTTTTCCTGCCTTCCCAAGAGAGGTTAAATTTCCAACTATCTTCCCTGTACAAGAGTTTTTCTAAAATGCCTGGAGAACAAAGAAAACAGATATCTTCAGTCATTCGACAAATATTTATTGAGCATCTACTATGTGCCAAGTATTCTGGAAGGTGCTAGAGATGCAGTGGGGAAGTAGACAACATTTCTGCACTCATGATGCTTACATTCTAGAGTAAGGGGCAATGGTGAATGTGTAAACAGGTAGGTTGAGGGTGCTGTAGAAAACAGAGCAAGGAGATGAATGGAGGGTGAATGGAGGGAGATGAGATTGGAAGAGGTAGGCAGGGGCAAATGATCTAGAACATTCTAAGGACATGGTAAGATGTTTGGATACTATTCTAAGTGATTGGGAAGACTTGTGGGTATTTTCGCAAGAGGTCATACAATCTGATTTCACTTTGTCAAAGTTAGCTCTGGCTTATAGGTGAAGAATGGTTATGCGGGTGACTGGCAGGAATAAAGGGGACAAAAATATTCAATGGGACCAACAGTCCATGTTAGATCATATTGCCTCTGATAGAGCCCAATTTTCTATTGACTTTCCTACACAACTAGTTGGTATTTTCAGGACGAATTTCCTCTGTTGTTTGGCAGAGTTCCATCATTTCAGACTTTCTAGGGTCTTAAGGTATTATTTTTATAAGCTGACCTACCCTTTTATCCTTCTCGGGGCTCCGGGGTGGACCTGGAACAAGGAGAATTGACTGTAAAGGATTAAGAATGTCGGCTGACCGGGCCAACCAGTGAAATTCTTTTTTCATTTCCAAGGTACATAGAGGCTGCATGACTGTGTCCTTGAAGTAGTATGGACACACCTGCATTGTGATGTCCAAGAACTTTTCAATGCAATGTTCTTCCAGCATGGTGAGCCTGTGGGCAGGGGACCATCAGCCCCTATGAATGTGGGATTGACAGGAGAGAGAGGCTAAAAAAATCTGTCTCTGTTCTCTGCACTGACTGTTCACATTCTCATTGAGGAACTGCTATTGTCTGAATGTTTGTGTCCCCTAACATTCATTTTTTGAAATCCTAACCCTCAAAGGTGATGGTATTAGGAGGTGGGGGCTTTGGGAGGTGTTTAAGTCATGAGAGTGGAGCCTTCATGAATGGGATTAGTGCCTTAAAAAAAAGAGGGTTCAGAGAGATCCCTCCCCGCTTCCACCACATGAGGACACAGCAAGAAGGACCCAACTTATACAGAATTAGGGCCCATACCAACCATGCTGGCACCATGATCTTGGCCTTTCAGTCTCCAGACCTGTGAGAAATAAATGCTTGTTGTTTATAAACTACCCAGTCTATGGTATTTTGTTACAGCAGCCTGAATGCACCAAGACAGGAACTAAGGCTGTTTTCTGGACTTTTGGCCCATCGATGCCCTTATGTTCATAAAGAACAGAGGTGTAAGAGGTGGTTTAATGTAAGAAATATTGAAATTTTATTTGTCATCTCCCTGGATATGAAGTTTCCACTTATTTTTTGTTTCAGTGTCTCTTCTTCCACAGAGAGGGGCCTTCTACACATAGATTGATGTCCCCAGGATAAAAGTGGAGTCTTCTAAAACTAGGATCTGGGCTTCCCTGGTGGCACCTGCCTGCCGATGCAGGGGACACGGGTTCGTGCCCTGGTCCGGGAAGATCCCACATGCCGCGGAGCGGCTGGGCCCGTGAGCCGTGGCCACTGAGCCTGCGCGTCCGGAGCCTGTTGCTCCGCAACGGGAGAGGCCACAACAGTGAGAGGCCCGTGTACCCCCCCCAAAAAAAACCCACAGAAAACTAGGATCTCATGGAGCACGGAGGTTGTCTTGTTCCTGATGGGAAGTAAATCTAGATTCACTTCTAGCTAGAAGGAAGCAGGCCAGAAATTCAGAATTGTAGGTCCCTGGGCTGGGTGGATGTGCTAGAATGGGAACCACAAACCTCCATCACTTATCTTGGCAGATAGAAAATTGGGATTTGGTAGGAAAGTTTTGCATCAGGTGCTCAGACCAAATAAATACTCCCACTTCTTGCTGAGATCCCAAACGCTCTGCACTCCGTCTACCAGGCTGCAAAGGACTCTCAGCACTGGACTCCTGGACCGTGTATTGACTGGAGCCACCTGGAGCACTTGATGACAATTCCATGCCACCATTCACTTTCTGTATTGCTTCCTTTCTTCATTCCTTTTGTTCTTCTGCCCAGTGACACTTCTGTAATGCCAACACAGATGATTGACTCGAGCACGTTTCCTTGGTGCCAAAACTGTAAGGTGACAATAGAACAGAGAATGAGAACACAGATTCTTCAGTGGGTTCAAATCGTGGCTCTGCCACTTACCAACTAGGTGGCTTTGAGCAAGGCTGAATTTCTCTGTGCCTCAGTTTCCCCATCTGTAAAATGGAGGTAACGTCTACCATATCTGAGTAGAGATTAGATGAGATTATATCTTTATTTAGATGAGATCAAGTACGTAGCAGGCACTTAACATCTGTTGTTGCTATTGTGGTTATTACATTGAAAGAATTGGGTTAAATAAGATGTAATCTCTCAGCAGCGACTTAAAATCTAGTATGTGAGGTAAAAGACACTTAAATAATTTAAATATAGGCAAAAGGAGATGAACATTCTCATCAGTATGTGGGAAAATCACCATGCGAGCTATGGTGGATTAAAAATAACTGCAGAGCTAGGGGCTAGCCCCCATCCCATGCCCCACCCCCCAACCCCTTAAAACTGGTCCAGCCATGACCTTTGACCAATAAAATGTAGCTGAAATGACTCCAGATGCCTTCCAAGTCTAAACCATCAGAAGTCTTGTGGCCCCCTCCGGATTTCCTTGGGATGCTCCCTCTTGCAACGGAGTCTCCATCTGAGAAATGTCACCTATGGGTGCTCCCATCGGCCCCGGCTAAGCATCAGCTGTCAGCCATGGGCATGAGTCACCTTAGATGGTCCAGTCTAGCTAGGCTCCCAGGCGACTTCAGCTGTACCAGCGCCCAGCCACACCTGTGATGCGCAAGAACACCTAGTAGAGTCACAGCATTTCAAGAGATAGTAAATTGTTCTTTTAATTCTTAAGCACTAAGTTTTGGGTCATTAGTTATGCAGCCAAAAATAATACCCATGGGAGTTTAGGAGAGAAGAGTCCATTTCCAGTCAAGTGGTCTAGAAGGTTTCCTAGAAGACGTGGGATTGGAGAACGTCCTAGGAGAGAAGGACTGCGACAAGAGGCTCTGGAGAGAAAGTCATCCAGAGACAGGGAAGAGTTAAAGCAAAGCTTGGAGGCAGGCAAAGGCGGGCTGTATTTAGCACCTGGCAAACAGATCCGCCACTGGAGTGAGGCCCTGGGACAGACGGGTGAGACGGAGAAAGAGAAATCCAGAGCGTCGTTCAGGGTCATATCATGGGGATGCGCTCACTTTGTCACTCTTCTCCAGGAAGGAAAACTTGTCCCTGCTCTTCTGAGTAAAGGGGCTTTGTGGGAAACAACGGGGCCCCATGGGTCAGGGAGACAGGCGTCTGCGGGAAGAATGCAAACTGCAGAGCAGGTGGACTTCCCCCAGAGACCCTGGCACTGGAAGGTTGCTCCGGATCCCCCAGTGGCTCTCCACTGCCCCACCCCCGACCCCAATCGCACGCACAGTGACATCCCGAGCGCTGCACAGCCTCCAAGGTCCCGGGCACGGTGCTCTTGCCCCAGCCGCATCCATGTCCCCTCCACTCCCTCAGCTCCAGCCACACCACCTCCTTGCTGCTCTTGGAAGAGCAAGCACATCGTGGGCTCAGCACTTTTGCACTGGTAGGTCCCTCCGCATGGACGGCTCATCCCCCAGATATTCACATGGGCCCCTCCTTCTGTTCATTCAGGGGTCTGCTGCCTTCTCGGAGACAGCTTCCTTGACACCTAAATAAAAACAGTTGTCCCCCACCTGGCCCCCAGTCCTCTTGCTGGCTCTGCTTTTCTTTCCAGCACTTACTACTCTATTTATTTGTTTATTTATTTATCTATCTTTCTAGGTAGTTAGTTATGCTCATCCCTTTAGTTTCTTTTCATCTGGAGTAGCCCCTTCCCACAGTGTTTTGTTACGAAATAGATTTTTTCCCTCTTCAGAATCCATTCCTTCCTCCTGTGGCTCCATGATGCCAGAGCTTACTAAAACCTCTTCTACTTTTGGGGGTGGGGGAAGAGGACTTTGTTTTTGCATAGACTTTATTTGGTAGAGCAGTTTTAGGTTCCCAGCAAAACTGAGCCGAGAGTACAGGGAGTTCCCATATACCCTCTGCCCCCATATACACATACCCTCCCCCACTATCAACACCCTCCCCCAGAGTGGAACATGTGTTACAAACCATAAACGTACATTGACACATTGTTATCATCCAAAGTCCATAAGTCCAGAGTTATGATTCACTCTTGGTGTTGCATACTCTGTGGGATGGGACAAATGTATAATGACAGGAGTCCATTATTATGGTATTATACAAAGTATTTTCCCTGCCCTTAAAACCCTCTGGGTTCTGCCTGTTCATCCCTCTCTGTGCCCTAGCCCCTGGCAAACACTGATCTTTTCACTGTCTCCATAGTTTTGCCTTTTCCAGAAAGTCATGTAGTGGGAATCATATAGCATGTAGACCTCAGATTGGCCTCTTTCACTTAGGCTCCTCCATGTCTTTTCATGTCCTGATAGCTCCTTCGTTTTGGTGCTGAATAACCTTCCATTGTCTGGATGTTCCACAGTTTATTTATCCATTCACCTACCAAAGGGCATATCGGTTGCTTTTAAGTTTTAGCAATTTTGAACAAAGCTGCTACAAACATCCATGTGCAGGTTTTTAAGAGGAGACTCCTTTGGGATTTTATGGGAAGAGTATGTTTAGTTTTGTAAGAAATTGTCAAACTGTCCCCATTTATTTATTTTATTTATTTTTTTGTGGGGGGGCTGTTCACGGGCCTCTCACGGTTGTGGCCTCTCCCGTTGCAGAGCACAGGCTCCGGACGCACAGGCTCAGCGGCCATGGCTCACAGGCCCAGCCGCTCCGCGGCATGTGGGATCTTCCCAGACCAGGGCATGGACCTGTGTCCCCTGCATCGGCAGGCGGACTCTCAACCACTGCGCCACCAGGGAATCCCCCATTTATTTTTTTAAATCTATTTATTACTTACCTCCCCAGCTAGAATACAAGCACCATGAAGGCAAGGACTTTGTCTAAAGCTTAGAATAGTGTCTGGCATATAACAGGTGCTCCATAAAACTGGTAGAAATCAATGAATGAATAAATGAATCCCAGGCAGTCCGCGGGCTTAAGGTACCTCGTTACTTCTCAGCAGCAGGGATTTGTGAATCTTGGTTTTCACTCTCCTCCACTGTGCTCCACTTCTTGTTATTCCCAGGCAATTCCTTCCCCATCTACTCAGCTTTTCTCTCACAGCTTCTGCTAACTCATCACCATGGCTTACTCACAGATCCTCTCGTGTTGCTACCGCCTCCCCCTGTGCATCTGTCCAACCTCTGCTCTCTCTGCCGACCTTCCAACTCTCTCTGACCTTCCAGCTGAAATTCCAGAGGCAGAGAGTCTGACTGGGTCAGCCCATTCCCCATTTAGGCAGAGATTTGGGGCCTCTGACTATGTTCTGGGTCTTACATACCTGCTGATTCAATCAGCCATGGCCATGGGCACAGAGCATGGCAACCAGGACATAGAGCACTACTTTCATGCAGCAGAAGCCCATGGATGCAGCAGTGGCCTTTAATGGCCTGTTGACCAGAGCCTGGGGTCCAGGATGAATAATTCATCCTTTAGAGAGATACTGAAGGCTTCTGAGAAGAGCAGTGATTGGCCAGATCTATGGTTTCAGAAAATAACTTCGGCGACAGTTAGTGACTGAAGAAGATGACGCATGCAGGTTGGGCCGCCATGGCCAAGTGAGCAGGTGAAGCCTCAAACCAAGCCAGTGACCTTGAAAATGAGAAGGAGGGAGCAGAAACATGTGGGTCTTGGACCTGAAGATGGCCGTCAGGCCCATGAGGCTGGAGTTTAGCAGAAAGGCTGCGTCTGGACACCTGGAAATCATAAAGATACCACTTAAAACTGTAGGCTGGATGGTGTGGCAAGAGATAAGCCAACATGGACATGTGGGGAGATCTCTTAGCTGTAAAAAACAGATCAAAGAAGAAAACCTTGACAAGTAATCTAAATTGGAAATATTTATACAGATGGGTAGGGACTCAGAGAGTCACAGAGCCCAAGAAAAATAGGGAAGCATTTCCCCAGCTTACTCTCATATTCTCAAAAGCACAGGTCCAGAGGGTCCTGTATTAGATCTCGCCCCACTCCAAACCCCAAGTTTCTAGTCTGTTTTCCCGCAGAAGGTAATGATACTTCTTGGGAATCTACAATAGTCTAAAAATACAGCAGCTGGGCTGCAGTGCCACAATTAGTGGAGCTGCTGTCCCAGGAAACCCTCATCACATTTTGCTTAGATCAGAGAGCGGATTAACTTTGAGGTCTGTCTGAACTCTGCAAGACACCGCTGGTGGTCTGCTTCCCGCAAGCATTCAATCTTCACATCCAAGGCAAGAGGGAGGAAGTGCCGGATAGGAGCCCAAAGCAACTTTTCTCTCAGTGACTGAGATGAAAATGTGCACCCTAGGACTCCTGACATATTTGGTTTGCGTCCTGTCTCCCTACGTCCCTTGAGCTCTCTCTCCCTTTGCATGAATACCTTCCCCAGACCCGAACCTCCTTTGGCATTCACAAACATTAGCACAGCTATGGTGCCCCAAGCCCTTCATCTATGTCATGTGTTGGATATAAATGTGGGAATTTCTTTATCTATTAGGGCTCCTAATGGCATGCAACTGAAACTGACTCTGACTCACTGAAATCCAAAGGGAGTTTACTAGAAGCCTACGGGGTGACCTGCAGAAAGAATACAACGAACAATCGAGAATCAGACGGCAAGGCGGGAAAACAAGGGAAGCTCCAGGACCCCAGGCAAGTGGGAGATATGCATTAATCTAACCAGAACGTTAGCAGTGGAAGAGATCCACTGCAGCAGTGCTGTCTGTCCTGTGTCACCATCCTCATGATTCTTATTTCTGGGAGAAAGAGAACAATGGGACCCAGTTGGAATTGAACCCATACTCAGACGACATGAACACACTAACTTTGCAAGGCAGTTTAGACTGATGGTGAGAGCAGGTCTCTGGTGCCTCATGGATGTGAATCCAGGCTCTGCCACTTCCTAGCCATGTGACCTTGAGGTAGTCCTTTTTGCAATGATCCAGCTTCCCTCTCTGTAAACGGGGATGCCTATCCTTGGGGATTGGTGAGTACTAACTGGGTAAACCTGGCACAAAGGAAGTGTTCTACAGCTTTGATATTAATACTGCTAGGAACGCACAGGGTCCCTGGATTTACAGTCCAAGCAGGAATGACAAGATGAGCGGTCATTCTCTGAAAGGAAGCAGGAGCTATTATTAGGGGAGGCTGAGTGTCCACAAAGCAATTACTATCCACAGCCAATATCTTATCCCTCCGCCAGACTGTAGCCACCATGAGGACAGCAGACTCTCTTCTTAATTCACCGCTGCGTCCACCAGCACCTGAGGAGCGCCTGGCTCAGTGAACCTTTGTCAAATACGCAAATGTTGGTTGCTTCTTTCTTGTGCTCCTGATCAACAAGCACGGTGCTTTGCCTGCACACAATAAGTATTTGCTGATTGAATCTATAGGTCAGTGGGATTCTTAGAAAGGGGAAGAACATTGGGATCAAAGAGATGAACTTGTTTTAATAGGACTCAGTGGCAGGCAAGTGATGGTATAATGATGCTAATAAGCTATAGATGGACTATATTGTTTGTGTAGATTAGTGTATTTGTATAGATTATAGGCTGGCTGCTGGCCAGTCTAAAACCTCTAGATCAGCATGAGAGGACAGAGAAACCACCAGTTACTTCCCTCATCACCTTGGAGAGGGGATGGCTCATCTGTCCCACATTGGTCCTGTCCCTGCCTTGGAAGCACTGCTGGTACCTCATGAGGACACCCTGGCACACTCCACACTGGCTTTCAGAGGCTCTGAGGATAGGGCTCAGCCAGCCATCTGCCAAGCTTGCTCGCAAAGACAGTAGGATGTCATGGAGGAGCATATTCTATTAGGAATCATGAGCGCTCAGTCCTGGTCCTGGCTCAGCCAACGGTGTGAGGTCTCTTGCTCTCGGTGACCTGATCTAAATCACAGAGTAATCCTTGACTTGGAGCTCATGGAGATGTTGAGCAAATGAAATCCCACCTGTGGTGATTTCATCAGGAACTCCTTCTGTTTTAAAAGAGTCATGCACCACAATGTTCATTGCAGCACTATTTACAATAGCCAGGACATGGAACCAACCTAAATGTCCATCGACAGATGAATGGATAAAGAAGATGTGGCACATATATACAATGGAACATTACTCAGCCATAAAAAGAAACAAAACTGAGTTATTTGTAGTGAAGTGGATGGACCTAGAGTTTGTCATACAGAGTGAAGTAAGTCAGAAAGAGAAAAACAAATACCATATGCTAATGCATATATATGGAATCTAAAAAAAAAAATGGTACTGATGAACTTAGTTGCAGGGTAGGAATAAAGAGGTAGACATAGAGAATGGACATGCTGACATGGGGTGGGAGGGCGAAGCTGGGGCGAAGTGAGAGTAGCATTGCCATATATACACTACTGAATGTAAAATAGTTCGCTGGTGGGGAGCAGAAGCATAGCACAGGGAGATCAGCTCGGTGCTTTGCGATGACCTAGAGGGGTGGGATAGGGAGGGTGGGAGGGAGGCTCAAGAGGGAGGGGATATGGGGACATGTGTATGCATATGGCTGATTCGCTTTGTTGTGCAACAGAAACTAACACGGTATTGTGAAGCAGTTATACTCCAATAAAGATCTATTAAAAAGAAAAAAGGAACCCAACTCAAACTGGCTTCAGTGAAGAGGAGACTTTACTGGTTCATGTTACTGAGAAATCCAGTTTGGGGCACAGTTGGCTTCAGGGGCTCAAACGTAGTGTCAGCATCTGATTTCTCTCCATCTCTCAGCTCTCCTTCTGCTATAATGTCCTCATTCTCAGTCTCTAAACCATGGTCCCCAGCAGTTCCAGAGTCTCATCCCTTCAAGTTCAAATCCAGCCTCCCAGCAGCTGGGATAGACTATGTTTGGCTCAACATGGGTAATGTGGCCAGGCTGGACAATCTGGATGCAGCCACACTGGACAATCAGGCCTGGGTCCAGGGCCTATCATCCCCATGAGTGAGGGAGCTTGGTCAGGCCTGGTTATATGCTTAACCTTCAGAGCTGGGAAAGAGTAAGGATTGAAGTTGGGGGAGAAGCCCCAGTTTACCTCACAAATCGGGAGAGGAGTGGTTTGCCAAAAGATATTTGGGGTACTATTAACAGAAAGAGAAGTGGATGCAGGGTGGCTAAAACAACAAATGTGCCCTACACCTGGGATTTTTATATCACGTGATATAAAGCATGCGTTGCAGCTTCCCTCTTTGCTATGAAGTCTTTTGTCTTCCCCCTAACAAGCTCCTGCAAGCGCCTGAGGAGCAGCTGTCTCACTCTACAGTCATCTGTCTTCCTCCTCTGAACTTGGTAGCCCACAGGACCGTATCACTCACCAGCAACAGGTGGCATCTGGTCATTAGTTCTCTTTTTATGTACATGTCCTGTCTCTTCATCCATATAGCAGGATCCTGGAGAACAAGGGTCACGTCTTATTCATCTTTGTGGCCCCCAAAGCACTTTGCCTGATGTTTGGGGGCATAGCAGACAGTCCCTAAATCTGCCGACAGATCAAACACCTGGTTTATATGCTTCTGGAACTACGGAAGTAAATGGCTTGACTCAACTACAAAACTACAAAGAAAGAGGAAACCTGTGTCCTCTACGCCATTTCTGAAAGATTGTAGACCTTTTCTGGACTAACTAATGATGCTGGGGTCAGGATGTGCTGGGGTCTTTTTTCCTCTGCAGCCCCCAGCCACTGGTATCATTCTTTTTAATAAAGGACTGAATGAAGGCCCAAGGAATCTTAGTCTCAGCTGCCCAGTACCCTTGGGTGGGTCGTATGCCGGCACAGCCCACCTGGAAGCAGGGAGGATGGCAATCTCAGGAAGAGGAAGCAGATGTCTGTCCTCAGTGGCTCCCACCTCAGGCCACAAGGCAGAGCCCCAAGGTCCCATCAGTGGGACTGGCTGCTGGCTCCCCGCCCTGTGCTGATCTCTACTCCCCATCCTCATTCGTAACCCTGACATCCAGCAAAGGGAAGAACGAGAGAGGAGGGCATGGAAAATCAGAGTGAGGTGTAGCTCGGATGTTGAAACCGTCCTCCCAGGTGGTTCATAAGCCCCTGTGGCTCCGATTTCTGAATCCCCTGCGGGCCATCCTGGGCCAGGCGATTTGCACCTTTGTCTCTAATCCCCTCAAACCGCCCTTTAGGCCAAGTGACTTGTCCAAATCCGCGCAGCCAAGCCAGGATTCCCTCACCTGTAAAAAATACAAGGATTAAATCAACGAGCCATAGAGAGCATCCACCTCCTGGTATAGTCACAAAAATCAAATCAATGGGGGAAGAACGAAAAAACGTGGTTTGTAAAGGAGGGAGTGGTAAACGAGGTCAGAAGATAGGTGGGTGGAGCGGCTGAAAGAAAAACCAGGCTGGGGGGTCGGGGGCAGAACAGGGAATCAATTAAAGCTCCAGTCTCTAGCCGCGTATCCCGCTCGCCCAGCGCTACGAGCTGCCAGGGAGAGCCCGGGAGGCGGTGCGCCGGGTCCCTGACCCCGCCCCTCCCTAGCTCCACCCAATCCTAGACCCCGCCCTTGGCCCCACCCCTGCCCCAACTCCACCCCGCCCCCGGCCACGGCCCCGGCCCGCCTCCTAGCCCCGCCCCCAAGGCCCGGAAGCGAAAGCAACTCCTCCTTTTCCGAACGGGGTCACGATACCGCCGGCGGGATCCGGGATTCCGAGAGTGAGGGCTGCTCGGCGGGTCAGGGCGGTCACCGGCTGGAGCCATGACCGCGAACCTGCGCACCGCGCTCATTTTCGGCGGCTTCATCTCCCTGATCGGCGCCGCCTTCTACCCCATCTACTTCCGGCCCCTAATGCGGCTGGACGAATACCGTGAGTGACCTCTGGCCCCATGCGGTGGCCTGGGCCCAGTAACTGAGAGTGACCTCTGATCCCACGCGGTGGCCTGGCCTCAGTAACTCCCCTCCCTTCCCCACGTGGGGCCATGGTCAGAGCTTTGTTCGCCGGTCAGGGAGACCCGGGTTCGAATCTCGCTGTGTGCAGCTTTGTGACAGTGGACAAGTGACTCAATCTCTCAGAATCTCAGCAACCCCTTTAGTAGTTATCTGTTTGTATAATAAAATCATGTAGCCTTTGGTGAGACTCAAAGGTGGTAATGAAAGCAATCTGCACATAGTAGGTCGACACTAAAAAGTAGTTCATATTCACCGGAGTCTTTTAATGTATCTCATTAGGCACACATTGGACCATTTAATTTACACAACCTCACTTTGAGGTAGGTATTATTATCTGTTTTACAGATGGGGAAACTGAGGCTCAGCGAGGTTGTTCAACATGCCCCAGAACACACAGCTAGTAAGTGGCAAGACAAGTATTCCTACTCCCACCTCTGTTTCCAGACCTTCCAGACACTGAAGCTGGGAATGATGATGTTGAGGGGAGGGAGATGGACCCTAATTATCCTGAGCTTGAAGGTGTTTTTATTGCACTTCATTTCCACTCCCAAAGATGTCTTTCAGTGGAAATGTTTCAAACCTAAACTGTTAACCTGGGTTTTTGAGTTTTTCCTCTCCTTTCTCCTCAAATATTTTTTCAGATTCTGCTGTCTTCATTTTAAGCTTGTTGCTCACATGACAATGGTCAATATCCTGCGAGTAATTTTCTTCCTTAATCATTCAAGTCGTATCATTCTAAAAGCCAAGCTCTCCTTCCTTGAGACCTATACCTCAGCAAGGATTAGCACTTTGATATGTCTGAAACCATCTGTCAGAGAGAAAATATTAGGCATTAGAGGCTCATTTTGTTCTCCAGGAAACCTGAACCGTCTTGAAGATGGAAGAGGGCTAACTGTGCCCCTTGACAATATTAGCGAAGGCTGAAAGCTTGGCGATTTGAAGGCGAAAGCTCCATGTAAATGCTCTGCCCATTACAGATGCTACAACATTTGGTTTCTGAGTTAGAGCGTTTTAAGTACACAGATTTCCTTGTGGCTTCTTTTCATCAGCCAAGATTGAAATGGCCTCTGCATTCTGCCTCCCAGCCTGTCTCCATGCACCATGCGTGAGGGTGAACATGGGGCTGTGTGAAGCCCTGTATAATCTATCTGCATTATCCGTCCTTACTGCATCCTTGCCCCACGCTGTTTGATGACAGCCTCTAGAGTTGAACTTGGGACAAGGGGGTCTGCTTTGGATCCCACTAGAGAAGTTTCAGTCACGAAGACTAGAGCGGTGGTTTTCAACTGGGAATGGTTTTTGTCCCCCTAGGGACAGTTGGTTCTATCTGGAGACATTTTTGCTTGTCACAAAATGGACGGCATAGGGTGGGCTAGTGTGTGCTACTGACATCTAGTGCATAGAGGCCAGGGGTGCTGCTAAACTTTGTGCCATGCACAGGACAGCCACCCCTGACAAAGAATTATTCGGCCCAAAATGCGAATGGTGCCAAGGCTGAGAAACCTTCCTCTGGGTCAGATGCTCAGGGTGTGGGTTTGCGCTGTCTCCCAACAACAGTCTTATAGGGGTAGTCCGGAGTCTATGGTTGTCTGAGTCGCCTTGAGACAGACGGATTAGGCCTTTAAAGTGAACATTTAGTGCGTGTGGCTACAATATCTGCATTTTTAACTGTAAGGCAGTCAACACCTGCCCACTTTTCTGGTTCAGTCTTAATTAATTTGAACACTCTTATCTGAGAGTCATAATTGATTCCTTAAACAGGTAATGATACTAAATAGCTAATATTTATTGAAAGCTTATTATATGTCTGACACTCTTCTAAGTACTTCTTATATATCAATCCATTTGGTGCTCATAACAACCCTTCATTGTAGCTGCTGTGTGATCATCATCCCCATTTTATATGTGGACAGACTGAGGTATGGAACAGTTAACTTGTACAAGGACCCACAACCGATGAGTCCTGGATCTGGGATTTGCACCAGTGCCCTTAATCGTGACACCAGGGCACCATACTGCCTCTCTAAGAGGGTGAGAGAAGTAAGTCAGATGAGGGTGTAAATCCCTTACTAGAGGAGGACCTTAAGGTGTGTTACTCAACCTCTCGGAGCCTGGCCTGTTTCCTCATCTGTAACAGTGGAATTTGCAGGACTGAATTTACATGTTTTGGGGTGAATTAAATGAGATAACAGGTGTAGAAACACATAGTATATTTTTACACTAGGCTTCCCATAAAAACATTTTAAAAATTAGGAATCACAAGGGCAGGGAAGTGAGACAAGGAGATTTAAGCAGGTGGACCGACCCAGGTGAGGCATTCGTGACCGGGTCATGGGAACCCTCTGTGAGGACGGAGCTTCAGTTCATTTCAGCACATTCAGCTAGCATTTAGTTAGCTTCCTTTTCATTTTTTTAAACCTGGATTTTAGCAATTACTGTGTGTCTGGCACTGTGTTAGGTGCCAGATGTATGTGACCGGACAAGACGGTCAGAGCTCTTCTCTCATGTCACTGCCTCACACGTACCTAGTCCCCCACCCACTCCCTGCACTCTGAGCTGGTCTCCCTGCTTCACTGGTCCCCAGGACCACCCATTCTTTACCCAGCAGCCACTGTGGTCTTTCTGGTTAGTGTGTTGCTGCTGATCTACCTTCTTTGCATTTGTAGTCAAAGATTTCAGACTATATGATTTTGATTTTTTGATAGGTCAAGATTTGCTTTGTGACTTGGTACAAGTCAGTTTTTGCAAATGTTCCCTGTTTGCTGGGAATGATGTATATTCTCTTGTTTGGGAGTACAGAGTTCTGTATATGATGGTTCCAGATCATTCTTAATTCTGACTTAGATATCTTGAGGCCATATTATTCTGTGCACACAATCTAGAATATTCTGGGGGGGCTCGATTATTATTATATGAGTCCTCTTTACCCCTAATATTTCTCCCGAACTCTGTTTTATCTGATATTATCATAGTTACCAGCTTTCTTTTGGTTAGTGTTTTCCTGGTGTGTGTGTATATCTATATGTATATATAGAGAGATATAGATGTAGATATCCTCTTATATTTAGCCTTTATTTGTCCTTAAGTCTTATAACCAGCCTAAACTGGGATTTTTTAAAATAAATTTATTTATTTTATTTATTTAATTTTGGCTGTGTTGGGTCTTTGTTGCTGGGCGCGGGCTTTCTCTAGTTGCGGCAAGCGGGGGCTACTCTCCATTGTGGTGCACGGGCTTCTCATTGCGGTGGCTTCTCTTGTTGTGGAGCATGGGCTCTAGGCACACGGCCTTCAGTAGTTGTGGCACGTGGGCTCAGTAGTTGTGGCTCGCGGGCTCTAGAGCTCAGGCTCAGTAGTTGTGACGCATGGGCTTAGTTGCTCCGCGGCATGTGGGATCTTCCCGGACCAGGGCTCGAACCCGTGTCCCCTGCATTGGCAGGTGGATTCTTAACCACTGCGCCACCAAGGAAGCCCTAAACTGGGATTTTTAAAAAATCCAATCTGATAATCTTTTTAAACTGTTGGATTGAGATCATTTTCACTTATGTTTACTGATATATTTACTTTATTTTTCCTATCTTATGTTTTCTATTTATTCTTCTGTTTCTCTACTTCCCTTTTTCTCCTTTTCTGCCTTCAAGGCTTCTTTATTTAATTCTCTTACCCTCTACTAGTTTGAAAGTTTTACATTCTCTTTTTCTTTTGTGGTGACAGTTTAAAGTTAGTCAATATCTTTACCTCCTATGAAATATACAAAGACCTTAGAATGCCTTAGCTCCGGTCCCAGACGCCCCACCCGCCCTGCCTTGTGTTTATTACTCCTCAGATGACTTAGTACCATCCGTGTTTTATACAGTCACTGATTGTTTCTCTTTACCCTCATTCTTTACTCACTGATCCTTCTTTCATCTCACACCTTTCTAGTTTCAGTTTTCTTCATTCTGAAATACATCTTTGTGTTTCTTTGGTGAGAATTTGTAACTGGGAACATCCATTCTTGTGTGTCAGAGAATGTATAGAACTCCAGGTCTTCCATTGTGGCTGTCGGAAAGTCTATTGTGCTGTTTGCTCTTTGAATTCGATCCTCTCACTCGCTTAGTCAAAATACTTCAGTAACCCTCTGCTGTCCTCAGAGTCCAGCCGGTGGAAAAGCATTGAAGAATTTGAATCTGGAGTGCAAGGTGATCAGATTCACTCTTTCCAGGAGTCTCTGACTGTGTGTGACGGAGGGGCTGGGAGGGTCAAGGTTGGAGGTAAGACGGCCAGATACGGGAAGGCTGTGCTTCCTGTGACCCCAGGGAGAGGTGACTGTAGCCTTAACCAGAGTGGTGGTGGTTATGGGACTGGGGAGAAGGACTGAATTCCGGAGCCAGATTTAAGAAATAAATCCTCTACAGGGATTTGTGACTGATTAGCTCAGGGCTGAGGGAGGCAGAGGAAGGATTGACACCCAGCGTTCTGGGTCCAGCAGCTGAGGAGATATGGTGCTAGACATTATGAAATACAGGAAGTCTGTTTGGGGGACGAGAGGACATGCTAGTTCGGTTTGGGGTGTATTGAGTTTCAGGTACCTGGATATGCTTCTGGAGATTTCCTGTAGGCGATGGGAGCTGAACCACAGGATCTGAGCTGGAGCTGGAGCTGGCGCGTCACTGGCATTGGATGGGAAGCAGAGTCATTGCAGTAGGTGGGGCTCCCAGGCAGCATTCAGAGATTGAAAAAGACAAGCTGTCCAGGGCAGAATGCAGGTGAACACTAGCATTTGACGGTCTGAAGAGCAAGTGGTCAGAGGAGGAAGGGTCCTCAAAGGAGTGGCCAGAGCGCGAGGATTAAAACCAGAAGAGGCTGCAGTCTCAAGCCCCAAGAAGATAGCTCTTCATGAAAAGGGGGTGGTCAGCAGGGCTAGGCTGCTTGAAGATGGTAAGAAAGAAAAAAAGTGAAAATATCCATTGGATTTAGCAAAAAGAAGATAAAGCTCATTGGTTGTTTTGTTAGAAGTGCTTTCAATGGTTTGATGGCAGAAAGCAGATAGCAGTGGATTGAAGAGTAAATAGTATATTGGGTTGACTGTTTAAAGATGTTGGTCTGTATGGAGAGGAGAATGACGAATTATTTTGCAGCTGGTCGAGGGGGCTGTTGTGTTTTCGTTTTGGCTGGGAGCAGCGGGAGAGCCAAGAGAGCCTCTGGACAAAGAAGACTGCTGGAGAGAGAAGACAGTCCATAGAGTGGGAGGTGGCATGGGATCTTGAGATCAGATGGAGGAGGGAGACTTGGACCAAAGGCAGGACACCTCTTCCAGCAACTGAGGAGAAAGGCAGGTGTGGATACCTCTAGATGTAGCTGTGATGTTGGGAGGTTGTGGATGCTTCCTGTTTGTTGTGGCTTCTGTTCTCTTTGTGACGCAGGAGGTCAGGTGACTATGCGTGAGAGGCACACGCCCCAGCCAGACTCTCCGTCCTTGAGACACTCTCTTCCCTGGGCTTCGTGACTGCCCCTCCGCCAGTACTCCTGGCTTTGCCCTTTTGCTCCTGCCTTTCAACCACTCCTTAGCCTCTCTTGTTGGCTGTTTCTCTTCTGAGCGTCCTTCATACATTTATGGTCCCCAGAATTCTGGGCAGACCGAGGAGAAGCCCACAGTCCTTGGAAAGGCCGGGCAGACACCCAGTCCTTGAGAAGGGGAGCCAGAGGCTAGCAAGGAGCCCAGGCCATGTAGGGCCCAAGTGTCGAGACACTGCTGACCCTTCATCTGGGCCAGCCTGACTGATGCTGGCCGGCCTGGGTATGGGGACAGGTAGGCTCTAGGGCCCCTGCTGGAATAAGCCTCAAGGCAGTAGAAAAGAGGCACAAGGCTGCTTAGGTAAAATAAAGCCAAGGAGATCTTCTACGATTTAAAAGCAGACAGGCCATTATCACAGACTGCTGTGTTGAATTTCATTTTGACATTCAGTGTGATCTCTAGCTCTTTCACTAACTCAGCCAGACTTCACCGAGTATTAGGGGGAATACAAGGTCAGTTCCACACGTGATACCTGAGTAGTGAAATGAGCACTGGGGAGATGGCAGTTGGCATTGGCAGTTGTCATTCCCACACCAGAAGTGTGGGGATGGTTCTGCTGTGCTTCTGGAGGGAATCCAGACGTTGCTGATTAGCTTTCAGCCTATTGGCACAGCATGATGCGTGGGAAGAGCCCACATTCAGGGAAGCATACTTGAAGCTATACGTATAGCGCACATTCAGGCGCTATAACTTGAAGGCTGGTCTGCCTTTTGTCTCTGCATCCTGGAACCAGACAGTGATCCTGAATGTGGCTTTAAAAAATAACAGCATTTCAGGGCGACCTGTGAAATGAGACAGAATAAGATCATTTTCTGTGATCCTGTTCATGCTTAACTTTAGTTAGATGTGCAGAAGCACAAAGGGTTTTGCCAGAAATCTTGTGTTCATTCAGTCCCCTCATTTAGGTGACTTGTCCAAGGTCACCTAGCACATTTATTCCTGGATAGACACTAGACCCTAACTCCCCAGCCTTGTCTGCTGCTTAATGATGCCCTGTTTCACCTGCTTTTAGGACAGGGGAGAGTGTCTGCCAGTAAAGCCAAAGGTTACGTGGGAGGGCTGTGATACCTCACTTCTCCTCCCGTTCCCCTTCCGCCCCCAACCCCAAGCGTGTGGTACAGAGTCAGAGCAGGCCTGCGAGAAATCACTTGACTCAGAAATGCCTCTTACCTTGGAAGGGCATTTTCCCGATTATATGGCAAGTGCTCAGAATATGCTTTTTATTCTTTTCACCTTAGAGTCAAATGAAATGCGCAGACTAAAGTCTTATTTTCTAACAGGCCTTACGAAGCTGCCTGGATTCTACCACACACCCTGGTGAGAAACTAAAGTGTTCATGGTATTGGAAGGAGTCCACGCTTCCGATGGCCCTTTGGTCCCCCCAACCGCTGGCTCACACTCACCCCCAATACACACGTCTAGTTCTGGATCACCCCGAAGTCAGACTGCAGCAAAGTGGGAGCATTAGAAAAGTATTATTTTATTTTATTTTTGCTATTTTTAAAAGAGACTTTCAATTAATCATCATGGAATAGTCACAGTGCTCTTGGACTTGCTTATACTTGTTTTGCAGTTGTGTATTTTTGTTGTTAAAAAAAAAAAAAATCCAAGCCGACAGAGAAGATCTAAGAATAGTACAATGAATCCTTTTATGTCCTTCACCTAGATTTACCAGTTGTTAACATTTTGCCACATTTGCTTTCTCTCGCTATGTATATGTTACACGTCTATACATACATACATATGGACACGCATATGTTCATATATAATTACATCCCATATATAATCGTTACTACTATTTTGCTGAACCATTTGAGAGTGAGTTGAAGACCTTGTGAGCTTTGATGCCTAAACACTTCAGCATGTATTTTCTGAGCACAAGGACATTCTCTTACATAATCACAATTATCCAATCCAGGAAATTTAATATTGACACAATGTTATTATGTAATATACAGTCCATATTCAAATGTTGACATTTGTCCAATTACCTCAGGTGGTGAGTTGCTTTTATTTTAACTGTTCATTGGCAGGAGGAGATGGAGGGGTGTTCCCGAGGTGATGGTTTCACTGTGTAGGCCCCCGACTCCGAGGTCAGATTCTGCACCTGCTTTTAGGTTTTTATCTGCTGGTCCTCCCCAAGAGCACCCTCAACTAGTCAGTAACAAGACCACTGAGGGGGCTGGCAGTTAGAGCACGCTGTATCAATTTGCTGTGAATGTTAAATAAAGTAGCAAGTCACACAGATTTCACAGTATGGACATTTAATATAAGGATAGGTTTCCTGTTCAAAGACTTAAACATTACGAGGTAGCTTCTTTTGCTACCATACAAAAATGAGCCCGTCTGCATGTATTACTAAGTTTTAAATAATCTGCCTTGGCCCTTTGAGTAGAGCTAAGGATCCTCAATTAAAACTGCAAATCACTTTGTCACCGTTTACCCTTCCCCCTCCCCATAGCCCCAAGTCCACTCTCTAGTAAGTCTGTGTCTTTATTCCTGTTTCACCCCTAGGTTTTTCATGACATTTTTTTTTTCTTAAATTCCATATATATGTGTCAGCATACGGTATTTGTCTCTCTCCTTCTGACTTACTTCACTCTGTATGACAGACAAGAGGCATGGCCATATATACACTACCAAACGTGGGGTAGATGGCTGGTGGGAAGCAGCCGCATAGCACAGGGAGATCAGCTCGGTGCTTTGTGACCGCCTGGAGGGGTGGGATAGGGAGGGTGGGAGGGAGGGAGACGCAAGCGGGAAGAGATATGGGAATATATGTATATATATAACTGATTCATTTTGTTGTGAAGCTGAAACTAACATACCATTGTGAAGCAATTATACTCCAATAAAGATGTTAAAAAAAAAAACAAAAAACAAAAAAAAACTGCAAATCAGCTCACTGCCTTAGCACCAGGGGGCAGAGTCGGGCTTGCTGAGACACTGGAGAGGGAACTTCTAACGGGCATCGCAAAGCTCCAGGCCCCATGCTGCATATTTGCGTTTCTGTCATTTCACTCCTGATAGAAGCATGCTCACTACTAAAAGGTCAGTAATTAGCTTATCCTGATTTGCCCACATAGTTAAACCCCTGACTTCTGTGTTGCCCTTTTTTCCAGAGGTTGAGAGACATTTGCTGTTTCTCTAATGATAGCAAAACAGAAACCTACTGTCAACCTCATCAAGATGTGCTCGCTAAGTCCCAAGGGACCAGTTTGTTTTCCCTTTAGCGTATCTCGCATTCACAAATAAAGTGTCTTTGTGTCATATCATGAATTTATATAAGACTGCTTTGGCCTTAGAGTATTTATAAAACATTAATGGATTAAAGAACCAGGGGATGTAGATAGGACGCTAATACCGGTTATCACTTGGTAGGAACTCCTTCTGCAAATGGGTTTAAATTGCCCATCCAAGCCAAAAAAGAGGGGGTTGCATAAGGACAAGGATTATAAAGAGATTATGGTCTATTTAAAATAAATCCTCAGCCTCTCTCCAACCTCATTAGCAATTAGCAAGGAAGTGTGAAGACAGGGATTCTTTTCTCTTCACTTGTTTCTCCATTTCATTGTAAGAGGTGAGAACACAAATTAGGCATTCCTTTGCCACCAGAAGTCAACTTCCTCTGATGCTTGGCAGCCTGCCAGCTTCTTTGGCTTTGCAGGACCTGCCTCTTGGAGAATGTGTTCCGTTCACCAGGTTGTCTGATTCTCTCAAACCTGGACATCTAGAATGCTTTCTGGCAATCAAGCATGTATTAAAAATTCATCTCTTCCTTCTTCCATGATACTGGAGAACGGACCTTTTAGCTGTGAAAAATGATATCTGTTTTTGTTCCTGGCACGATCGATGACAGTGTAGTCTTTTGCTAGTTGGCATTTTCTAAGAGCATGTTTGAGACAGATCCGTACTTGGAGACTTACATGGTGACAGCATGGTAGGGCTCACTCCTACAGGAATTTAACTTCTTAGGAAATGAGATTGCCTTTTGTGTTATTTTAGGAAGTCTGACGCCTCAGAGGTCCCATTGTCACCCACTCTTTTGGCATCTCTTGGTCCACAGGGTCTTGGTTGTTGTTTACCTGCTACTTTTCAGAGAGGCCCAGTGGAGCCACCAGACCCTTCTGTATAAGCAGCTTCCTCATGCTGTGTCTCCTCTGTCTTGCTTAGAATTGGATGTCAAGATTCAGATAATCCCTGCTGCCCGGTGTATTATTTGCCAAAGCAAAACTTAGCATTGATAAAACTCTCAGACAGGTCACTTAGGATTGACTTTCCGTCACATCACCGGAGAAGCAAGTTCAGTGAATATTTGATTTGGAAAAGCCCTGTTTCCTATACCTTTATGCTTGTGTATCTTTATGAGAATAAAGAAAACTGCCTAGTATTAAATAAGAGCTAAACGTGGATTTAAAGAAACACCGTCAGCCTGATTAAAAGAAAGGTTTGATTACAACACTTAATTACTATAATATAGTAGTAAACATCCTTTGGCTGCAAGTCTTTCTGCTGAAAAGCCACCATTTGTTTTTCAAGATACTTAAAATAATAAGTCTTTGTTTTCACAGGCCTTAGGTTTATTCGACACCACTTAGAAAGATGTGTGAGGGCTTGAAGCCCACAGACATAAAATGCCCAGTTTCTCTTGGCCTTCGCCTGTGGGACATCTCCAAAGAGACTGGCTAAGCTGCTGACGCTAAAACGTGCTTACTAATTGGCGTAGCACCTGCAGTCAATTAGGGAAGCTTCAATTATCCAAACCAAAGCCACCCACCCAAAGATTAATTTTCTGCTCTATTTCCTAGGAAAAACATAGCATATTTAGCTCTGGGTCTAGGCCCTCAGTGGAGTACATTTTAGACACCTAAACTGCATCATTTTCTCCTGAATTGTACTTGTTCCTGCAGTTCAGCAGCCTTGCTCTCCTCATATCACACCCACCAGTTCTTTCAAAATTGTTCTTTTGCTGTTGTTTTTGTTGCCTTTCCAAACTGCTGAGATCACTGGGAAAAGATGTTCATTAGAAGCTTTTCTTCTGAAGTACGGCTTTCTTTCTTTCACTGAAAATATCCAGTCTTTTTGCTTGATAGGATCTAACTTCTGTAACGTAAAAGCTTTGGGCAATGGCAGCTCTGAATTTAATAGCACTCAGATATATTGTTTCCTGATTGTCCCGTGTCATTGTTCCACGTAGATAAAAAGATTTCCACTGCCCTGCCCCACAGCCCCCTCTCTAATGAGTAATTTTTCTGTTGTGTTTCTCAGAGAAGGAACAAACCATAAATCGAGCTGGTATTGTCCAAGAAGATGTGCAGCCACCAGGTAAACGTAAAAATCACAACAAAGTCTCACGTGTACTAGTGTGTTGTCGTTGGGAGTGGTGCTTTGCAGCAGGAGAAATCTTTGCTTCGAGGCTGGATTGTAACTGTGCCGTTATTTCCCAGCAGTTGCCGTTTTAGAGGTTGCCACCCCAAGACTTCCTCTTAATATGTTACTCCAGAAGAGGTTTTGCAAGTTTGCACGTTTCTCTTCTGCATTTGATAAGTGGGCATAAGTGTGTAGCAAGTGTGCAATTAACTACCAAGCATAAGTAGATGTTTTGCAGACATATTTACCAAGCACCTATTTAAACACCACCGTCATGGGAAAATACTGTTTACTTATGAGCTATTTTAATCGATGCGGGATTCTGCTTTATACAGAAGCTCACAAGTTCCCTGTATGGCTGAATGGTTAGTTACTTTGAGACGATCCAAGTTGGCTGAGAATGAGAGGTTTCTAGCTTATTAGCCAAAACTCTTGTAATCTGTGGCAGCGGTCTTTTTTTTATTCATTTATTTTTTAACTAGGCCAGATACATATCTCCCTGATGTGGGGCAATTTCTGAGCCATTTAAAAGTCTCTTGTCAGCTGCCACGGCTTCCCAGCCGTCCTGTTCCGGGGTTCCGGCAACTTGCCCGCACTAACTCCAACTACGTGGAAATTGCACAACTTCATTCTGATGTCATCTTAGTTGTTTGGGGTTGAGGGAAGTGGTAGGAAATTTAAAAACGAATCCTGTTTTTATTCGTGTTTCTTTCTATAGGGTTAAAAGTGTGGTCGGATCCATTTGGCAGGAAATGAAAAGGCTATCACCACCTCTGATTATGAAAGTAGACAGAGTCTTCATGCTTTCATTTCTGTAGCAAGTACAAAATCACCTGGCTAAAGAACGATGGCTGGAGAAGAAAACTCTAGAAGGCTGTAAAGAAGAGTAGTGTGCACCAGGATTAATTCCCTTCTTAAGTATCAAAAGAACCCTGAAACAAATCACACCATTACGAAGGTTTTCATGATTTGGTTTCCTTTCTAAAAATGAAGCTTTCTCACCCAGCTGCATTTGGAGGCGATCTACTTATTATTCAGTCTCTACCTCTTACCCACCTGAGCTGTGACATGAATACAAGCAACCCGTAGACTTGGGAAGATCCTAGTCTGTTCTGCCGTCTTCCAAATAAGAAGTTTCAGTGAAAACCCACCATATTGAGCAGCCTCCTAGGGCTCTTTGAAAATGTTAAAGTTGATAAAACTCTTTGAGGACAAGGTACATTGTACTCTTTAAGAATAAAGAGTACAACTCAACTATCTCATTGGGAGGGTTGCTGCATTTTGAAAAATAAATAACTATGAAGCAAATCAAGCTAAATGGGTATGCATGCCTAGTAGAAATCATGTTGAATTAACTGAGTGAAAATATGTGTATTAAAATGATTTCTTTTTACTTCACAATGGTGTAAGATTTTTTGTAAATCCTTCTTTGTAAGCGCATTAAATGATACCCAGAAGTATTATTTGACTACATTATATTTGACTAGGTATTTGACTGTTTGGTGTTTGTATACAAGTAAAATTGTATACAAGTAAAAATCTTAAAGGTAAATAGCAAATGTATTGAGACAGATATTTATTGAATGCGATTCTCTACCAGATACCTCACCAGGTGCTGCAAAGATGAACATGAGAATACGAATTTCTTTCTCTAGTGCTCTCTCTGGCCCCTTACTAGATCATGTGCTTTTGAAAGACACATCTTTTTTGTTTTTACATTTCCCAGAGTGCCTTGCACATTACTGTACGCTGTCTTTTAGATGAGCTACCTGATGACATAATTTTATTATTGTGAACTGGGAGATGGCTTAACAGACAACTGGCATAATTATGTTAATTACTGTCAAAAAAAAAGATTGATAGTTCCAAAACCAAAGTCATCATTTTTGGTAGGCATTCCCTAACATTTAATTGACTTACAGTTAAGAGCCTGATAAAAGAACTGACTCATTTGGGGGACATTTGACCACTCTTTTCCTTGGAGGGGGCACCAAAAGGTTGTGTGACTTAAGAGTCAAGCCCCTTGTGGGTGCTTAATCGAGATTCCTCTGTGACTGAGGCCAGTGCCTATACATCTGCTTTGGAAGATATCCAGGCTGAAATGACTGTGTCTGCGTGTCATAGACAAGAACTTTGGGGCCTCGATGGCCTGTTTGTCGGCTGAAACAGACTCAGTTTAGTCTCCTGAGTGAGACCTATGTCCTGGCCTTGACCCTACCTTTGGTCCACCTCTTTGCAGAGATAAAGAGGCTTTCTGTGCTGCTCAGCTGCCTTGATGCTTATAAAAGGATTGCTCTTGATGTTCTCAGAGCTGTAGTGTCAGTCTGTGCTGCCCACGCTTGACAAAAGCCAGGTTGTAAGAGATGCTACTTGGGAAGACTGACTGAGGGCCTGGTGGTTCATCCACACTCCTCCC
Organism: Delphinus delphis; assembly: GCF_949987515.2. NCBI lineage: Eukaryota > Metazoa > Chordata > Mammalia > Artiodactyla > Delphinidae > Delphinus > Delphinus delphis. The sequence continues at coordinate 87,281,476 of NC_082687.1, read as the reverse complement.
AGGTGTGCCTCCAGGATGATGAGGAAAGCACTCGAAAGAGGGGATCTTAGTCAAATACAGTTAGGAAACATAGAGTTCAAGTTAATTAGGTTTATTTGCTTCTAATTTGACAATTTCCAAGAGAGACGTAACATTTCCCAAGTGTATTTGATCACAGAACATTTTTTTACCAATTATCTTCTGGGCCTAGTGACCAACAACATCCTTTTGGGAACATTCTCCAAATAGTCTCGGGACCCTTTAACACTCAGAAATTTTTGAGAACTCCAAAGTGTTTCTTCTTAGGTGGGTTATATCTATAGATGCTTACTATATTAGAAATTAAAACAAATTTTTCATTTACGAATATCAATAATAAACCCATAGGTTACTATGACATATTTTTGTGTGAAAAATTTATTTACCAAGATGAAAACATAATTTGCAAATTTCTTTAATGTCTGGCTTAATAGAAGATGCTAGATTCTCATATCTACTTCTGCATTTGATCTGTTGCTGTATCACACGTCATGTGGCCTCTGGAAAACTACACCCTCATAAGAAGAGAGTAAAAAAAGGCAAAAAGCCTTTGATAGTACAGTATTATAAAAATACTTTTGATCATGCAACCCCCCTAAAAAGATTCCAGAGACCCCTCCAGGTACCACAGTTTGAGTCTAATCTGTTTGCATTAGTTCCCTCAGAGTTGCCTGTTGAGGGAAATTACAAGAGGAGGGGAGAAACTGACAAAATTTCCCGTCCTTATTGCCAAAATGAAGTTGGATCCTTTATTTTCAATGTCCTCTTTAGGAAGACTCTGGTTGACTTAATTTTAATCTCAGCACCAGAAATAGCCACACTGCTGAAGAGTTGGTACATTTATCCCGTGAACATTGATTTGCGTAACTTGTTTCCTTCTTTGTATTGGCTGATAGGAAGCTCAACCACATTTGTGGTCCAGATTTTTAAAAAGTACCTTGTGGAATGAATTTGGGCCATTACATTACCTTCATTCTTTTTTTCCCCTGACCTTATTTTCCTTTCTGCTTTCTCACTTCAGTTTCCTATCTTATATTGTATGTTAGACCCATCATTTAAAAATGAGCCAGCGCACAGACAGTATTTATTCAATTGAAAAACCACTTATAATCTAGTAAGGGAAATGATGTAAATTCACAGATAAGATTAAAATGATGTCGAATATTAGAAGGACCTTTAAGGAGGTTCGGAGTGTCTATTGACACTGGGCACATGCAAACCCTGTGTCCCTGCAGTTCTACTAGTTATTTATGCAGCAGAAATGCATCCATAAATCCACCAAAAGACATGGACTAGAATGTTCCCAGCAGCTCTGGAAACTCCCCAAATGCCCATCAACAGTACAATGACTAAATAAACTGTGATATATTCACACGATAGAATACAATATGGTGATGAAAAGGGACAACAATGCAATGAATCTCACAAACAATACAGAATGAACAAAAGCAAGTTGCAAGAGTACTTTTAGATTCCATTTAGAGAAAGAATAAAAATGGTAAATTAAGCCATAGAGTTGGAAGTCAGGATAGTGACTATTAGGAAGAGGCGTTGCTGTAGCGACTGGCAAGGGATACAGGGGGTCTTCAAGGTGCTGATATGCTACTTTTTGATCCGGGAGCAGGGTACACAGGTATATTGAGTTTTTGAGTGCTTCCCTGAGCTGCACAAGTTCACGTACTTTTCAAAGTGTATGTTGTACTTCAGTAAAATTTTTAAAAAGAGATGCAAAGATTGTGGAATCAGGAAACTTTCCAGAGAAGCACGTTGTCTGGTGGGAGGAACGTGGGTTTCAGGAGGGATGATAAAACGTACCCCTCAGCGTTGTTGGGGAAATTAGGAATACTGTATGTGAGATGCCTAGCAAATACCTGGACCTGGGAGAGGTCAGATTAATGATAGCTATTATCATTGATGGAGTAGCTGACATTTAAACAGAGCTATGAAAAAATGCTTGGGACTCAGACACGCGGTGAGAGACACAGGTGCAGAGGCAGCAAAGCTAAGCATTTGAGGGATGGCTTGGCTGGGATGTGGTGGTGTGTGGGGAGACCACTGACCCAGGGGCTTTGCCCATCCTGTGCACCACCGGCCCGGGCTTGACATACAGCAGGCACTCGTCAGTATTTGGATGGATCAAATGAGTAATTGAAAAAAAAGACTGAGGGAACAAATGAAGGGAATGGTGTTTAAGACCACGTGGTGGTCACCCTTAAATGTCTAGCTGACAAGCTTTACTTAATTTACAGACATGGAGTACTGGAAGCAGGCAGTGGTCTGAAAACTTTCCAACAAAGCCAGAGTTCCATCCCCGGAGCAGTGCAAGACCGTTACCTGTCTGCGTGAGGAAGGTACAGAAACAAAGAATAAGTAGTAAGAAACATCAATAGCAGTTTGACAGAGTAGTTTTTATCTTTTGAATCTGGTGTTTAAAAATGAGGCTTTCCTTAACAAGGATTTACTGTATAGCACAGGGAATTATATTCAATATCTTGTCATAACCTATAATGGAAAACAATCAAAAAAAAGAACATAGATACATCCATGTATATCTGTATAACCGAATCACTTTGCTGCATACCTGAAACTAACACAATATTGTAAATCAACTATACTTCAATTTTTTTAAAAATTGGGCTTTCAAGGCTTCCCTGGTGGCGCAGTGGTTGAGGGTCCGCCTGCCGATGCAGGGGACACGGGTTCGTGCCCCGGTCCGGGAGGATCCCTCGTGCCGCGGAGTGGCTGGGCCTGTGAGCCATGGCCGCTGAGCCTGCGCGTCCGGAGCCTGTGCTCTGCAATGGGAGAGGCCACAACAGTGAGAGGCCCGCGTACCAAAAAAAAAAAAAAAAAAAAAATTGGGCTTTCCTTTTGTACTTTTTTGCTTTTTAAAAGTTTCTAATAAAATTAATTTTATTGTATTTTATAGGTCTTCAGTAGATTGGTGGTTAGAAGCAAACAACTGGGCTTCACCCCAGGTAGTTTGAAAAGCACTGACCTGGAGGACGGATCTGAGAGGGTGTTCTTGGGTCCGGCCCCAAGGTTCAGAAGCCTGTGTGCTCAGCTGGTGAAAGAACCCCCTGCCTGCTGGTGGCTCTGGGTTCTGAGGCATCAGCAGATGAAACACCCTGGTTTCTTAGCCCAGGGCTGGCCTCCACGGACAAGTGATTTCACTCTCCCAGACTTCACTAGCACCTGCTGAGTGTGGGAGGCCTCTGGCAGTTTATTCTAGCCTGTTGGTAACAAAATACACAGTTCACTGGCAACCCCTGTGCCTGGGAAGGTAGCAGGAACACTGGGGGGCCTGCTGCTCCACTAAATGTGGCCTGAAGAGGGACATTAAGTCCGCCACCATCTTCCCTGGAGCAGGTCAGCCAGGCAGTGGCAGTAGGTCACCCTCCCCAGGATCCCCCAGCTGACTGGAAGCAGCAGGGTGCCTTTCACTCCTCATTTCTGCTAAGTGGTGTTTCCCAAACTCCGATCATCTGAACACAATGGGGAGGAACGAGGAGTCACTGCTTCTTATAAGAGTCAAGCAACGGTGCGCCGCAGTCTCTGCCTGGGGTTCTGTGTGTCACCTTATGTGATTAAAATAAATGCCCAAAAAGATGGGATGATTTGTCCAGACCTTTTTGGTTGCGAGTGACAGAAAACCAAGCTCCAAATAGTGCAAAAAGAGAATTCAGTCATGTAATTGAAAACTCCAGGGTCACAATTGTTTTCTATTGTCACGATCATTTCTTAAACTGTAAACGTCATTAAGTCACAATCATTTGTGAATGTAAAATGCAGTTATATCCAGCGCCCTCAAGAAAGAGTCATGCTGGATATCTTCAGTAGTTACAGGTTTTCTCTCCTGGTTGACATTAGCTGCTCTCTCTGCCCAACATCTTACTCCCTCTCTCATGGGGACATTTACTCCCAACTCTAAGTTTTGTTCATCTTCCTCCCACTCTGTCTCCCTGTTTTGGGTGGAGCTGACTTCACCCCATGCACCAGGAACAGGCGTCTGGTCCAAGTTTGGCCAATCAGAACACTGGGCAAACTCCTGGCCTCAGAGATTGGATCTGAGATGAGCATGGGGCCCAAACCAAGCTAGTCAGCTTAATCAAGCTAGTAGAGTTAATCTTGCCTGTTGGCTGTGTGGTCAAACTAGAGGAGGGTCTCTCTTTCACCACATTTGGAGCTATTGGCAGCCACCTTGCCACCATGAGGGCTGATCTGAGACTAACACCATTGTAGAAGGAAACAACAGGAGATGGAAACCAGGTCTTAATGATGTTGTTCACACCTCCTGAGTCCACTTGTGTCTGAAGCAAGGATATCTCTGGATTAATAAATAATGTTAGTAAATTGCCTTTCTGCACCAGTTTAGATTGGGTTTTGTCACCTGCAACCAGGAGAATCTTGACAACGCATCTCAACTTCATATTTTAATCATTTTTTCTAAAATGTATTCCACATGTCATTTCCACCTTAAATAAAGCATGTTGAACGTAAGTCAGCCTCCCTTTATGACTTGGACTTATTATTATTATACAGTTGTCCCTAAGGGGCTGTTGGGGTGGGTCAGACATTTACCTGCTGTGCTAGTGAGATTTCTGGCTTTTCTGTTTTTCTTATCTCTGCCCTGCCTCACAGCTGTAAGGAGCAGACTGTGGCTTCATCTTGAATTTGCTGCTTGTCGTCTGTAGTGAGATTGGAAAGCATTAGCCAAAATTCAGGAATCTGGCATCAAATGAAAGGAAATGCCTTTAATGTGGATTTAGAGGCTCTGGTAAGGATAATGGCAGGGCCTTGTGACATTTTGGCTGCCCTGAGGTGTTTTTTTCTTTCTTTCTTTCTTTCTTTCTTTCTTTCTTTCTTTCTTTCTTTCTTTCTTTCTTTCTTTCTTTCTTTCTTTCTTTCTTTCTTCCTTTCTTCCTTCCTTCCTTCCTTCCTTCCTTTCTTCTCTCTCTCTCTCTCTTTTTAATGGTATTTGCTTTCTGTTTCTGCATTGTTCTGAATGGATAAGTTTTCTTGATGTTTCTGTTGGTTGAGAATTTTCCCATAACAAAATTATCACACTAAAGGATTGTGCCATGTGAGCAAATGAGCTAGGGTTGAAATGTCTTATATCTTAGCAAAGTTACTTAGTTTCTTCCAAGAGGGAACAGTAATACACAGCAATATTCTGAACCTCAGGCTGACTTTTAACTTGTTTTTCTTCTTGTCTAAAATAGCCTCCTTATTTTCAACCTCTAATAGCATACGCTGACTTGCAAGGGGAGGAAAAAAAAAAAAAGCAAGCATGTTTGTATCAGAAGGAGCAGGTTTACTTAAAGCAGATGTGGAATCAGTTTGGGCAAATGTGAGTTGCCAGCCTCTGAACTTTGCTGCTAAGTACATGCACCCTGGAGTACATCAGAGTCACTTAAGCCTCATACGTGTGGTGCTGGAATACAGGGTAAATGTGTAGGGGGCACGCAGCTCGCTGCCCTTGCAAAGTTGAATGAAAACCCCAAGGGGCACACTCCCTCTGAGGAGTTCAAATGAAGACAATTGTGTTTGGAAAAAAATATAACAAAGTGTCTGGTTTTGAAATTACCAGGAAAATGGCAGCTCTGGTGATTTATCTTGTGGAATAAGCAAAATCTGCTTTCTAAAGTAGCTATTTTTATTTGTGCTGCCACTTGGTGTGGACTCACATTACAGACATAAAATACCGAAGCACAAAACCATTATTTGGTTTCTGTAACGCAGAGAGCAGGACTTAATTTTTGCCAGTCCCTGCCTTTTGAACATCCGGTCTGCGGCTTTGGAGAACAAGTTAGGCAGCAGACGGAGACTCCACAAGGGTGACTCCTGTTCTTCTCTAACTGAACACGTGACGACTCAGCCCGTTGAGGCTCCCCATTAACGTTTGCGGCAGCTCTTGCGAAACACAGTAGTTTTCAGTGATGATGAGAGTGATTGCAGTGAGCGAGTGTCAGAGAACACAGGACAGCCAGTCCCCAGGGCCCTGGCCTCCTGGATGTGTTTCCAGTAAAGGGATGGGAAGACAAAGACGGTAATTGCTTCTCTAGTCTCTAGATGCCTAACACAATTACACGGACTAGTAGGTATGATGGGCTCAATTGCATCCCCTCAAAATTCATAGGTTGAAGTCCTAACCCCCAGCACCTTAGGAAGTGACTGTGTATGGAGATGGGGTCTTTAGAGAGGTGATTAAAATAAAATGAGGTCAGGGCTTCCCTGGTGGCGTAGTGGTTGAGGGTCCGCCTGCCGATGCAGGGGACACGGGTTCGTGCCCCGGTCCGGGAAGATCCCACATGCCGCGGAGCGGCTGGGCCCATGAGCCATGGCCGCTGAGCCTGCGCATCCGGAGCCTGTGCTCCGCAGTGGGAGAGGCCACAGCAGTTAGAGGCCCATGTACTGCCAAAAAAAAAAGGTAAATAAAATAAAATGAGGTCATATGTGTGGGCCCTGACACAATATGACTGGCATCCTAATAAGAAGAGGAGATTAAGACATAGACCCACACAGAGGCAGGACCATGTGAGGACGCAGGGAGAAGACAGCCATCTACAAGCCAAGGAGAGAGGCCTCAGAAGAAACAAATCCTGCAATAATCTTGATCTTGGACTTCCAGCCTCCAGAACTTCAAGGAAATAAATTTCTGCTGTTTGAGCCAGCCAGTCTATGGTACTTTGTTATGTCTGCCCCAGGAAACTAATTCAGTAGTTGGCCAGTAAACACTTGTTGGATGTTGTTTTATCATCTCTTGTGAATAGTTCTCTAGAATAAAATCTCTTTGTCCTACAGAATCATGGCCTTAGTTTGAGGCTGAATTTCCTCCAAGGTTTACACTGCCTTCCTTCCCATATTGCTCACCCACGAGACCCTCCATAGCCCCCCTAATCTATTCATGACCCTCAAAATACCATTAGTGCCTTCCTGCCCCCTCCACCCCTCTGCTCACCTTAAGTCCTTGTGGAACACCCTCCTCCCTTCTCTTCACCCATCTAAACACCGCAGTTGTTTCCAGACCTATTTTAAATTTGTCCCCACCCCCAAGGCTTCCCTGACATTACCAGTCTGGGGAGACTACTTTCTCCTTTGTCTTGTTTGTTCACACCATTCATTCGGCATAAAGTGGCATGGCTACCTTGGGCTGTGATTTTATTACCAGCAGATGGCAACTCCCTCCCACCTTCAGCTCAGGATAAAATCCTTGGCATCGTCCTTGCCTTCTCTCTTTCTCTCACAGTCAGTTGGACAAGAAACCAATGGACTCACCCATCCAAAACCTCCCGACTCTGAGCTGTCTCATCCCCTCCACTGTTACATCACCAATGTCTAAGCCACCATCTGCTCTTGCCTGGATTATGGCAACTGCCTCCTAACAGCACCCTCAGCTTCTATCCTTGTCCCCTGTGGTAGGCAGAATTCTACGCTGGGCCTGCATACTCCCCTCCCCTCCCCTGAGCACGGGTGGGACTTGTAGATGTGATGGATGTCAGGCTGTGATTAGGTTACTGATCAGTTGACTTTGAGGGATATCTTGGTTGGTCTTTACCTAGACAGGTGAGCCCTTCGGGGGCTGGGTCCTTCCTGAAGGAAGAGATTTGAAGTGTAAGAGAGATTCCCCTCTGGCCTTGAAGAAGCAAACAGCTATGTTGTTAACTGTCTGCAGAAGGGACCACAGGGCAAGGATTGAGAACGGCCTCTAAGAGCTACCCCCAGCCAACAGCTGGCAAGAAAATGGGATTTCAGTCCTGCAACCACAAGGATGTAAATTCTGCCAACAACCAGTGAGCCTGGGAGAGGACACTGAGCTCAGGATCCTGAGATCATAGCCCCAGCTGACACCTTGATTTCAGCCTGGCGAGACCCTTAGCAGAGGACCCAGCTGGCCCAAAACTGGACTACTGCTGACCCAGGAAACAGAGACAATAAATCTGTGTTGTTTTAAGCTGCTAAGTGTGTGGTCATTACTTATGCAGAATGGATACCTGATACACCCCATTTCAGTCTATTCTCCCCACCCTGGTCATAGTGAGGGATCCTCTTGGGACACAAGGCAAAGCATGTCCCTCTTTCTCTCAGGAGCCTCCAATGTCTCCTGTTGCCCTTGAAATAAAAGCCACAGGACACCCTCCATGATCTGGCCTCTCCCCACCTCCGACCTTATGTCTTCTTATTTTCTCTCATCTTCTCTCTGCTCCAGGCACAACAGCCTCCTCACTACTCGGGGAGCACACCAGGCCTGCTCATGCTTCCACCTTAATGGGTCTGTTCTCTCCACCTCAAATTCTCTCCCTCCAGATTTCCCAATGGCTCCTCCCATGACCTCCTTCAAACCTTGTCTCAGAGAGAGTCTCCTCATCCCCGCAGTTAAAACCGCAACCTCTCCTCACAGAACCCAGCACTCCCAATCCCTTCCACCCTCCACTGGCACTGTATACTTTGCATGTTTACATGTGAATATTATTCTGTAACACTCTGCATATAATTCACTTATTTATCACGTACAGTATGTGTTTGCTTCTTCTCCTGTTGGAATATACACTCCACACAAGCAGGGATCCACGTCACTTTTGCTCACTGATATATCCATGCGCCTCAAACAGCATCTAACTTCAATCGATACTTTTCAATCAATACTTATTGAAAGAATGGGTGGATATTGTTGTGACTTTTAACAGTGGGATGCTTTCTGTTTAGCCTCCTGGGAAAGCTGTTGATGGCCCACTGTTGATGGTCCTCCACCCACCCTAGTGGTCACCTACGGATAGTTCCCAGCAAGCAGATGCATCCTGGGTCATGGGGCAAGTCAGAATTGTCAGGGAGCTGACCCCAAGGAGCAGCCCCCAGTAGAAGGGGATGGCAGTTGGTGGAGAAACACCCCAGCCTTCTTACCCCGCCATGGGACTGATCCCCAGATGTGCATAGCAGCCGTCCACTCACTGACACCACTTAACTGGCATCCTTCTTTTCCCTGTCCCATTTCTCTCTTCTCACATCACCTTCCAAATAAATGGCATGTCTTTAAACCCTTATTTCAGCATCTGCCTTTAGCCTAAAGGAACCTAAACCAGTTTCCTGGTTTGACGTATGAAGGTTGCAAGCCATCTCCTTCAAAACAAGCTTTGAGCTTGACCAGTAGATGAAAACTCAAATATTAACCCCTGAGGAAGATCACAGGATTCACCCCTGTAATAATTTTAGAACCAGAGGACTAAAGAAAGTTTTAACCCAGTGGATCCCAAGACTTCTTGGGATGGGTTAGAGATGGAGTTCCATCAAGGTAGGAGGGAAGGTCTACAAACTGCACTCAACATTCTGATAGCCTGAGAGAAGTCATCCATTTACCAATGACCAAACCATGCGGGTAAACGTTTACATTCACTATTGGGGTCTGGAGGCCTCTCTCCTTCTTATGACATGCAGTATTATGCCGATCAAAAGTGATTACAATAATGGATCTGTGATTAATTTCTACAAAGAGGGGAAACACCTTGTTACTTCATCAAGGGCATTGGTGTTTGAAGGGCTCTTTCTAAGCAGAGGCTTTTGGTGTGAGCACAGTTGGAAACCACTAAATTAACCCAACCCCCATGTTCTACACAGGAGGCATCTGAGGCCAGGGGAGACCAAGGGGCTTAGCCAAGGTCACTCAGCTCAAGATGAAGGGCAAGGGCTACAAGGGGGCTCTAGACTCCTATTTTCACACTCCTCGCTTCACACAGGAAGAGAATGGCGTACTGTGGAGAATCTGGGATTGTTGTTTCATCTGGAGAATCTTTTGACAGAGCCAAAATTTTCCTTAAAAAGCACAGTAAACGAATTTTACCCACTGGGAGATAAATTAGCCACAATGACAAAATGCTGAATATTTACGACAGCAAATGAGCTTCTCTGTGGGAAACAGCTGCATGGCATCCGAAGAATAGTACTAAAAACACATTCACTCATTCCAGAAGCAGTGTGGTGCAATTACAAGCCTGGCATGTACCTGGCCCATAGTAGACAATTAGTGCTCAACTCTTTGACCTTGGACAAGTGACATGACCCCCTGCAGACCTCTTTCTCCTAACGTGGAAAATGGGGAGGGGGAGTTCATGATATAGTGGGAAGACCTGGTTTCCAGTCTTAACTTTGTCATGAGATCCTGGGTGAATCACGCCATCCCTCTGAGCCTCGATCTCCACATCTGCAAATAGAGAATCGATTATAAGCTCTCGAACATGTCCTTTAGCTCAAAAATTCTGACTCTGATGGCCTCAATGTCCTCACACATCCCCTTCCAACTCTCACAATCTCTGATTTTATTGGATTTAGAATTGATTTGTTTCTGAGATTGATTTTTTTTTAGCCTGAGTAAAAATGAAATGACCCCTCCCCTTCAGTTGGGCTAATCCCAAGCAAGCAGCCCAGAGATGAGCAAAGAAGTGTCAAGTAGACAAATGGAAGTGAGGGCAATCACAGCAGGGGTGTTCTGAAACCTGTCTCCTTTCAGCCAAAGGTGATCATTGGGCAATTACTCTCACCAGTGTGCTAGCTGGTAGGAAGGGAAGACCAGAGGCCTTGCTCTGATAAAGCCCAGGCAAGGTTATGAGCAAGAGGGTTGTTAAAATATGGATTTCCTCAAAGCCTTGTTTTTAGATTCCTTCTTGAAGACAGCAGACTGCTTCAGGGGTGTCTTGTTCCTGATCGTGATCTTCCCAGAACTCTTAGCAGGAATTCATGTCTCTACTCCAACACGACCTCTCTCATGGTGGGGTGGTGGGTGCTCCAGGGGCAGAAACATAGGTTATTTTTGTTTGTTTGTTTCAATTTTTTAAAAAAAATATTTATTTATTTATTGGGCTGCATCATGTCTTAGTTGCAGCACGTGGGATCTTCCTTGTGGCATGTGGGATATTTTGTTGTGGTGCGTGGGCTTCTCTCTAGGTGTGGCGTGGGCTCCAGAGCGTGCAGGCTCAGTAGTTGTGGCACGCTGGCTTAGTTGCCCCGTGGCAGGTCGGATCTTAGTCCCCCGACCAGGGATTGAACCCGCCTCCCCTGCATTGGAAGGTGGATTCTTAACCACTGGACCACCAGAGAAGTCCCAGAAACATAGGTTTTTGAAAGAAAACACTGCATAAAATAAATTTTGCATTAGGATTTAATTCCTGATCTGTTTGCAATATTTGTGTGTGTGTGTGTGTGTGCATGCATGAGTGTGCATGAGGGTGTGGTAGTTAAGTAATGTGACTGATTTCTGTTTTAAAGAGAACTTTTAGAAGTTATATGCCCAAAAAATCAGGCACCTTGAACAGCCATGTACTTATCTCAATGATGCCACCCCTGGGGAAACAATTTTGACAATTCCCTTTTCATTGTTGCTCTCTGAGTTGAAGTCACAGTCTCTGGAATTTCCTCAATGGTAGAGAAACAAAGTATTTTAGGAGTGACTTTGAGTTTAAATAGCCTTATATAATTCAGAGCAAGACTTGTGGGTAAGGTGGATTCTCCAGCTCTTTAAAAACAGGCAGAATTCTGCCTGATGAATGTGGAAGGCATGAGAGACTTAGAAAATCATCATTTTGTAACTCCTAGGGAAATCATTGATTCAGACAATGGTCATCAATGCATGAACTCGTTAGATGAAAGATTGGTGGGAAAGTTGACCACAGAGGGATCAGCCTGTCACTTCCTGAACCAATGATTAATCTTAGCATCACTGAAAGGAGGACATTGTGTGTTTCCCAATGTGATGTGATATGTAGCATGTGGTATCACCAGAAGGGGTTCCTGCCACAAAAGCCAGTTGTGCCCCTAGAGTTCGTTTCCATTTACAGGACTTATGGAGGATTAGAACAAGTAAGATGACTTAAATGACACTACAAGAAGGCAAAGAAACAAATCCAGAATGAGGGTCATTTTTTAGGGCAACTGGCCCAATTTCTACAAGTTAGTGATGGGACCTAAAGATGGTGGCAGGAGTATTTAAGGTTAAAAGAGAATGGGGGGAAAAAAGATTAAAAGAGTGAAGAGACATAAGAACCAAATGTATGAATCATTTTGAACAAACCAACTATAAAGGGGACAGTTTTACAACAATTGGGGAAATTTGCTTATGGACTGCGTATAAGGCCATATCAGAGAATTACTGTTAATTTTGTTCCACGCAGTCATAACTCTGTGAAACGGTGTTGACATGTTTTAGAGCTGCACAGGGAAGAACATAGGGTGAAATGACACAATGCCAGCTTTGCTTTGGACAACATCAACCGAGAACAAAAGACAAAGAGAACTTTTAAATGGATAAAGTAAATGCCACATAATTTTAATAATGATTGCATCTGAGTGATGGGTGTATGGGGCTCCACTGTACTAGTTTCCTTATTTTTGTTGAAAATTTAAAAAAGTAAACACTGGGAGGAGGAAGTGAGTGTGACTTTCAAAAGCTTGTCTTTCTAAGTGTGGAGATCAGACCACAGGCTGTCTGTGGTCCCTTCCATGTCAATTAATTAAACATATTTCTTTACAAGGGAAAGAGGAGAAGAAAAGGAGGAGGGAGGGGCAAGGAGAAGAAGGAGGCATATCTGTATATACAGGATATAATGATCGCCAGGATATATTTTTAGTGATAAAGCAAGAGATAGATTAATGGGCTTAGAATGCTACCATTCGGGTTAAAAAAAAGGGGGGGACCTTGGTGGCGGGGCGTAAATCTACCTTCCTCTGGAAGGACGCAAAGAAAATCAATGGTTGTTGCTTCCAAGAAGAGAAACTGGTGGCTGGGCCAGGGGAGAAGGAAAATTTATTTGTACATCATGTACCTTCTGTACTTTTTGGATTTTGTACAGCATGCATGTATTACCTATTCAAAACTACAATTGAAAAGAAGAACAACCAAAGAAGAGCATTGCATTTATCCTTCTATTTTAAGCAGGGCATTTCTAGTCTAGAGCGGGTCTTAACCTTTGAGGGATTTTAGGTTTGGGGAGATATCCGCTTCATTTATGCCTCTCTTCTTCAAGAAACTCCTGCCCCAGAATGTGCTGAAGGAATGGCTTGGGCTACACCGTTTACAAGGCAGCTACAGCTCACAGACCACAGCTGAACAGGAACCACCCACCCCCAACCCCGGCCTTGAGATCGCACACGCGCGCGCTTGCTCTTGCTCTCGCTCTGTCTCATCAGTTTTATTTCTTCTTCTCCTTCTTCTTCTTCTTCTCCTTCTCCTTCTCCTTCTCCTCCTTCCCCTCCTCCTCCTCCTCCTCCTCCTCCTCCTCCTCCTCCTCCTTCTCCTCCTCCTTCTTCTTCTTCTTCTTCTCCTCTTTCCCCTTCCCCTTCTCCTCCTTCTCTTTCCTCTTTTAATTAAAAAAAAATTTTAATTACTTTTGGTAAAATGTACGTAACATAAAATTTACTATCTTAACTTTTTTTTTTTTTTTTTTTTTGTGGTACGCGGGGCCTCTCCCGTTGCGGAGCACAGGCTCCGGACGCGCAGGCTCAGCGGCCATGGCTCATGGGCCCAGCCGCTCCGCGGCATGTGGGACCTTCCCGGACTTGGGCACGAACCCATGTACCCTGCATCCACAAGCGGACTCTCAACCACTGCACCACCAGGGAAGCCCTTAACCATTTTTAAGTGTAGAATTCAGTAGTTAGCACCTCCACATTATTGTGCAACCAGACTCTTCATTTTGCAAAACTGGAACTGTGGGTTTTGAGGGGAGAGCTTAGCCCAACCACTTCTACCAGGTCTAACCTGAGGCTGGAATATTCCACTAGCTATTTTAGGGAAGTACATTCTTGTACACTAAGAGTTGCATAGATAGCATATAAATTTATATAAAATAAAAATTACATGTGTGATTGGTTCAAGATAGCAGAGTAGAAGGACGTGCTCTCACTCTGTCTTGCGAGAGCACCGGAATCACAGCTAACTGCTGCACAGTCATCGACAGGAAGACACTGGAACTCACCCAAAAAGATACCCCACATCCAAAAACAAAGGAGAAGCCACAATGAGACGGTAGGAGGGGCGCAATCACAATAAAATCCAATCCCATAACTGCTGGGTGGGTGACTCACAAACTGGAGAACACTTATACCACAGAAGTCCACCCACTAGAATGAAGGTTCTGAGCCCCACATCAGGCTTCCCAACATGGGGGTCCTGCAACAGGAGAAGGAATTCCTAGAGAATCAGACTTTGAAGGCAAGCAGGATTTGATTGCAGGACTTTGACAGGACTGGGGGAAACAGGGACTCTACTCTTGGAGGGCACACACAAAGTACTGTGTGCATCGGGACCAGGGGAATGAGCATTTACCCCATAGGAGACTGAACCAGACCTACCTGTACAAGTGGAGGGTCTCCTGCAGAGGCAGGGGATGGCTATGTCTCACTGTGAGGACAAGGACACTGGCAACAGAAGTTCTGGGAAGTATTCCTTGTCATGAGCCCTCCCAGAGTCTACCATTAGCCCCACCAAAGAGTCCGGGGTAGGCTCCAGTGTTGGGTCACCTCAGGCCAAACAACCAACAGGGAGGTAACCCCACCCCACCCATCAACAGACAAGAGGATTAAAGTTTTACTGATCTCTACCAACCAGAGCAACAGCCAGCTATACCCACCACCAGTCCCTCCCATCAGAAAACTTCCACAAGCCTCTTACATAGCCTCATCCACAAGAGGGCAGACAGCAGAAGCAAGAAGAACTACAGTCCTGCAGCTTGTGGAACAAAAACCACATTCACAGAAAGATAGACAAGATAAAAAGGCAGAGGGCTATGTACCAGATGAAGGAAGAAGATAACACACACACACAAAAAAACAACTAAATGATGTGGAGATCGGCAAGCTTCCAGAAAAAGAATTCAGAATAATGATAGTGAAGATGATCCAGGACCTCAGAAAAAGAATGGAGGCAAACATCAAGAAGATGCAAGAAATGTTTAACAAAGACCTAGGAGAATTAAAGAACAAACAAACAGAGAAAAACAACACAATAACTGAAATGAAAAATACACTAGAAGGAATCAATAGCAGAATAACTGAGGCAAAAGAACTGATAAGTGACCCGGAAGACAGAATGGTGGAATTCACTGCTGTGGAACAGAATAAAGAAAAAAGGATGAAAGGAAATGAAGACAGCCTAAGAGACCTGTGGGACAACATTAAACACAACAACATTCACATTATAGGGGTCTCAGAAGGAGAAGAGAGTGAGAAAGAGCTGAGAAAACATTCGAAAAGATTATAGTTGAAAATTTCCCTAATGTGGGAAAGGAAATAGCCACCCAAGTCCAGGAAGTGCAGAGAGACCCATACAGGATACACCCAAGGAGAAACACGCCAAACACATAGTAATCAAACTGGCAAAAATTAAAGACAAAGAAAAATTATTGAAAGCAGCAATGAGAAAACGACAAATAACATACAAGGGAACTCCCATAAGGTTAACAGCTCATTTCTCAGAAGAAACTCTACAAGCCAGAAGGGAGTAGCATGACATATTTAAAGTGATGAAAAGGAAGAACCTACAACCAAGATTACGCTACCCAGCAAGGATCTCATTCAGAGTCGATGGAGAAATCAAAAGCTTTACAGACAAGCAAAGGCTAAGAGAATTCAGCACCACCAAACCAGCCTCTACAACAAATGCTAAAGGAACTTCTCTAACTGGGAAACACAAAAGAAGGAAAGGACCTACAAAAACAAACCCAAGGGGGCTTCCCTGGTGGCACAGTGGTTGGGAGTCCGCCTGCTGATGCAGGGGACATGGGTTCATGTCCCGGTCCGGGAAGATCCCACATGCCGCGGAGCGGCTTGGCCCGTGAGCCGTGGCTGCAGAGCCTGTGCATCTGGAGCCTGAGCTCTGAAACGGGAGAGGCCACAACAGTGAGAGGCCCGCGTACTGCAAAAAACAAACAAACAAACAAACCCAAAACAATTAAGAAAATGATAATATGAACATACATATTGATAATTACCTTAAATGTGAATGGATTAAATGCTGCAACCAAAAGACACAGGATCGCTGAATGGATACAAAAGACCCATCTATATGCTGTCTACAAGAGACCCACTTCAGACCTAGGGACACATACAGACTGAAAGTGAGGGGATGGAAAAAGATATTCCTTGCAAATGGAAATCAAAAGAAAGCTGGAGTAGCAATAGTCATATCAGATAAAATAGACTTTAAAATAAAGAATGTTACAAGAGAAAAGGAAGGACACTACATAATGATCAAGTCTTCACTCCAAGAGGAAGATATAACAATTATAAATATATATGCACCCAACATAAGAGCACCTCAATACATAAGGCCACTGCTAACAGGTATAAAAGAGGAAATCGACAGTAACACAATTATAGTGGGAGACTTTAAAACCTCAGTTACACCAATGAACAGATCATCCAAACAGAAAATTAATAAGGAAACACAAGCTTTAAATGACAGAATAGACCACATAGATTTAATTGATATTTATAGGACATTCCATCCAAAAAGAAGCAGATTAAACTTTCTTCTCAACTGTACACGGAACATTCTCCAGGATAGATCACATCTTGGGTCACAAATGAAGCCTCAGTATATTTAAGAAAATTGAAATCATATCAAGCACCTTTTCTGACCACAATGCTATGAGATTAGAAATCAATTACAGGAAAAAACGTAAAAAACACAAACACATGGAGGTTAAACAATATGTTACTAAATAACTAAGAGATCACTGAAGAAATGAAAGAGGAAATAAAAAAAATACCTAGAGACAAATGACAATGAAAACACGATGATCAAAAACCTATCGGATGCAGCAAAAGCAATTCTAAGAGGGAAGTTTATAACAATACCATCCTACCTCAAGAAGCAAGAAAAATCTCAAATAAACAATCTAACCTTACACCTAGTGGAACTAGAGAAAGAAGAACAAACAAAACCCAAAATTAGCAGAAGGAAAGAAATCATAAAGATCAGAGCAGAAATAAATGAAATAGAAACAAAGAAAACAATAGCAAAGCTCAAGAAAACTAAGAGCTGGTTCTATGAGAACATAAAGAAAATTGATAAACCATTGGCCAGACTCATCAAGAAAAAGAGGGAGAGGACTTAATGAAATTGGAAATGAAAAAGGACGAGTTACAACAGACACCATAGAAATACAAAGCATCCTAAGAGACTACTACAAGCAACTCTATGCCAATAAAATGGACAGCCTGGAAGAAATGGACAAATTCTTAGAAAGACATATAACTTTCCAAGACTGAACCAGGAAGAAATAGAAAATATGAACAGACCAATCACAAGTAATGAAATTGAAACTGTGATTTAAAATCTTCCAACAAACAGAAGTCCAGGATCAGACGGCTTCACAGGTGAATTCTATCAAACATTTAGAGAAGAGCTAACACCCATCCTTCTCAAACTCTTCCAAAAAATTGTAGAGGAAGGAACATTCCCAAATTCATTCTATGAGGCCACCATCACCCTGATACCAAAATCAGACAAAGATACTACAGAAAAAGAAAATTACAGACCAATATTACTCATGAATATAAATGCAAAAATCCTCAACAAAATACTAGCACACAGAATCCAACAACACATTAAAAGGATCATACACCATGATCAAGTGGGATTTATCCCAGGGATTCACGGATTCTTCAATATATGCAAATCAACCAATGTGATACACCGTATTAACAAATTGAAGAATAAAAACGATGTGATCATCAATAGATGCAGAAAAAGCTTTTGACAAAATTCAACACCAATTTATGATAAACACTCTCCAGTAAATGAGCACAGATGGAACCTACCTCAACATAATAAAGGCCATATATGACAAACCCACAGCAAACATCATTCTCAATGGTGAAAAACTGAAAGCATTTCCTCTAAAATCAGGAACAAGACAAGGATGTCCACTCTCACCACTATTATTCAAAATAGTTTTGGAAGTCCTAGCCACGGCAATCAGAGAAGAAAAAGAAATAAAAGGAATACAAATTGGAAAAGAAGAAGTAAAACTGTCACTGTTTGCAGATGACATGATACTATACATAGAGAATCCTAAAGATGCCACCAGAAAACTACTAGAGCTAATCAATGAATTTGGTAAAGTTGCAGGATACAAAATTAATGCACAGTAATCTCTGGCATTCCTATACACTAATGATGAAAAATCTGAAAGAGAAATTAAGGAAACACTCCCATTTACAATTGCAACAAAAAGAATAAAATACCTAGGAATAAAAGTATCTAGGGAGACAAAAGAGGTGTATGCAGAAAACTATGAAAGAAATTCATAGTAAGAAATTCATTCACTGATGAAAGTGTATATATTGACATATATACACTAATATGTATAAAATGTGTCGCTAATAAGAACCTGCTGTATAAAAAACTAAATAAAACAAAATTCAAAAAAAATCCTGGAACTGTGTACATTTCATTTTTTTAATTCTTGAATTTTATTTATTTTTTTATACAGCAGGTTATTAATCATCAATTTTATACACATCAGTGTATACATGTCATTCCCAATCACCCAATTCATCCCACCACCAGCCCCACCCCACCCCCCCCGCTCCTTTCCCCCCTTGGTGTCCATACATTTGTTCTCTACATCTGTGTCTTAATTTCTGCCCTGCAAACCGGTTCATCTGTACCATATTTCTAGGTTCCACATATATACGTTAATGTACGATATTTGTTTTTCTCTTTCTGACTTACTTCACTCTGTATGACAGTTTCTAGATCCATCCACACCTCAACAAATGAGCCAATTTCATTCCTTTTTATGGCTGAGTAATATTCCATTGTATATATGTACCACATCTTCTTTATCCATTCGTCGGTTGATGGGTATTTAGGTTGCTTCCATGACCAGGCTATTGTAAATAGTGCTGCAATGAAAATTGGGGTGCATGTGTCTTTTTGAATTGTGGTTTTCTCAGGGTATATGCCCAGTAGTCGGATTGCTGGATCGTATGGTAATTCTATGTTTAGTTTTTTAAGGAGCCTCCATACTGTTCTCCATAGTGTCTGTATCAATTTACATTCCCACCAACAGTGCAAGAGGGTTCCCTTTTCTCCACACCCTCTCCAGCATTTGTTGTTTGTAGATTTTTTGATGATGCCCATTCTAACTGGTGTGAGGTGATACCTCATTGTAGTTTTGATTTGCGTTTCACTAATAATTAGTGACGTTGAGCAGCTTTTCATGTGCTTCTTGGCCATCTGTATGTCTTCTTTGCAGAAATGTCTACTTGTGCATTTACCTGATGTCAGTTTCTTTTTCTTGACTCGATCCCTTGTCTTCAATCCTACTCTGTTGCTATAGTCCTTAACAAGTCTGTCAGTTTCTTGAGGGTTTTTGTTTTCCAAATGTACCAAGACATTTATTATTTGTGTCTGTACAGATTTTGGAGGCCAAAGACTTTTCTGACAGATGTGTTGTAAAGTTTCCATTTAGAGAGTCAGTTTCTGACATGAAGCAGTGGAATAGTTGATTCAGAAGAGCGAAGGTGGGAAAACTGATTCAATTTAGCTCTAGAATGTCTGCTCCTCAGAGATATCTTTGCAATAGGTTTGCGTACTTTTAGTGAATACTTTTTGAGATTTTAGGTATTGCTTTTTATAGTATTGGCAGATTTATGTATTTTCCAAGAGGCTCCAAGTGCCTGAAGGGTGGGTGGTTGTCTTTAAAACTTTCCACCTCCTAAGAATGTTTTATGAAGGAAGGTGTCCTGTGAACATCTGAGGTAAATCACTCCAGGAGGAGAGCACAGTGAGTGCAAAGACCCTAAGGCAGGAAATTGCCTGGAGTCTCCTGACCACAGCAAGGAGGCCAGTGGGGCTGGAGCACTGCTGAGAGAGAGGGCAGTGGTGTGAGATGGGGACAGAGGCAGTAACCGTGGTGGTAAAAGGTGTGATCCTTTACTAAGGTCACCATAACAAAGTACCACAAACTGGGTGGCTTCAAACTGCAAAGATTTGCTGTCTTATAGTTCTGGAGGTTAGATGACCAACATCAAGGGGTTGGCAAGGTCATGTCCTTCTGGAGGCTGTGAGGGAGAATCCATCCCAGGCTTCTCACCTAGCTTCTGGTTGTTGTGGGCAATCCTCAGCATTCCCTGGCTTGTAGATACGCTGCTCCAGTGTCTGCCTCTGTCTCTACATGGCATCCTCCCTATGCGTGTCTGTGTCCAAATTTCCCTCTTCTCATAAAGACACTAGTCGTATTGGGTTTTACTAGTATGTATATGTATGTAGTATGGGTCATACTACAGTATGACCTCATCTTAAGTAATTATATCTGTAGCCGCCCCATGTCCAAATAAGGGCACATTCTGAGGTACTGGGGGGGTGGGGCTTCAACAAATCTTTTTGGGGGACACAGTTCAGCTCATAACAAAGGGCAATACTTTGCTGAACTGGAGAGCTGAAACAAAATGCATTATTTAACCATAAGATAGCAGAGGCCTCACACTAGATAGAGGCCCAGAGACCATACAACTGCAGCCTCCGTGGAGCCTAGAAGTTTAAGGGTCTGGGAGCCAGAGTAATCAATGAAACCAGGGGATGGAGGCCACAGGAACACTTGGCAAGGCCACAGGGGATGGAGGAGGTACACTGGGGCCACATGATCCCACCTATACGGGTGGGATCCACTGTTCCAACATGTACTAGAGCCTATTCTTTAACCTGTGGATTGAAGTGTGGGATAGGGGGGTAGGTGTTAGGAGCAAGGACTATTTAGGTTCAAATTCAAGTGCTGTGTGATCTCAGGCAAGTTACTTACCTTCTCTGTTTCTTGGTTGCTTTATCTGAAAATTGAGGAGAATAATATAAGCCATCTCAAAGGGTTATCATGAGGATTATATCTGTCTATCCAGAAGAAGAGCTTAGAATGGTGCCTGACCCCTCGTCACTGCCCCCCACATGTTCGTGGACGTTGTTCCTGGGGTAGGGCTGGGAAAGATGATCCTTTCCAAGTGGAAAGATGGTTAATTCAAATGGAAGTCGAAAAGAGGTTAATGAAGACAAAGATGCTATATTTTCAGAGGCTTAGGTGGCGTTAAGGCAGCCAAGAAAGGATGATGAAGCATCCAGGGACCAGCAACAGCAGGATGTCAGGAAGAGCAAGGGGAGTTAGTGGAATCCGACGAGCATCGTCATAGGGACTGAGGCTGCCTTACAGGCTCTGTTGCTGTGGGGAGAAGCAGCGCTGCCAAACCAAGGCTGGCAGGGAGGAAGTGGGAGGAACAGTGCCTTCTGCCTTCCCCCTCGTCCAGCTTCCCGATCCCCCGCTGGTAACTTCCCATTCCTGCTGGTGATTTCCCAGCACTCATCTTCCCCTGACTGAACCCACCTGGAAGTCAAAGGACAGTGGAATCCAGCAGATTCCAGGGCCTAGAAGGACAGAGGATGGATCTAGAGAGGTAAATGCAGAATCCACAGCCCCCTGCCCCCCAAAGACTGTTTCTTACTGGGGAATCCAGGGCAACGTATTGAAAGCGGTGTATATTCCCGAGTCATACCGACTGGGAGAGAAGATGTAGCAGCCGGTGCTCACCCCAAACTCCATGTGTGTCCTATGGTCAGCTCAGGGCCACGCCACTGCTTTGGGCCAATGGTCTGGGAGCAGGGGTGACATGGGTCATGTACTGGCCCAAGCGGTTAGGAGCCAGTGTCCCTCCTCCATCCCTCTCTTGCTGTCACACAGTGAAACCGTGGAGGCCACAGTTTCAAGACAGCGCAGCTTCAAGATGGAAGAGGAAAGCCCAGTTTATATCAGATTTAGCCTAAGTGAGAAGAAACCCCAGGAGTGGGGTAAGCCTCTGAGATTTGGGGATGGAGCATAACCTATCACATCCTCACCGACACGGAAGGAGAGGACCCAGGCCAGGAGGTGCCCTAGGCAGTGGAGAAGAAGTCCCTGCTGAGACTTGGAAATATGCTGGAAAATAGTTAAAAAGAAAAAAATCACCCCACCCACCTCCATCCCAGAAGGTGGCTGGAAGTTGACTGGTACCTAGGGTCCTAACTGTGTCCTCTTAGCGAGCGGGTCTCAAGAAGGAGAGCTTGGGGGCAGGGAGTGGGGAGATGAGACTGAAGGTGCAGTGCGTGCTGGGGTGTGGACCAGGGTCTGAGGATCCTGGGTGTGGAGGATTGAGGCAGGAGGTGGGAGGGGCCCTTCCCCTGCGTCCTCAGCCTGGCCGAGGCTCTAATTAGAAATGAAGTGTTTCAACAATAAAGCATTTTTTTCTTTTAAGGAGCTGAGGTGCTGAGGTAAATATTATACCCTTTGCAGATCGGTTTGTACCAGGACCATCAAAGGGTAAGGAGAGTCGCCTTCTGAAAGTTAAATGTAAGGCTTTATGGGCTTCCCTGGTGGCTCAGTGGTTGAGAGTCCGCCTGCCGATGCAGGGGACATGGGTTCGTGCCCCCGTCCGGGAATATCCCACATTGCCGCGGAGCGGCTGGGCCCGTGAGCCATGGCCACTGAGCCTGCGCGTCCGGAGCCTGTGCTCCGCAACGGGAGAGGCCACAACAGTGAGAGGCCCGCACACCGCAAAAAAAAAAAAAAAGTAAGGCTTTACCTGTCTTGCTGCTGTTTTTCTTTCTTTTAATATTTATTTATTATTTATTTGGTTACATTGGGTCTTAGATGTGGCACACGGGATCTTCATTGTGGCACACGGGCTTCTCTCTAGTTGTGGCATGTGGGCTCCAGAGCACGGGGGCTTATTTGCCTCACAGCATGTGGGATCTTAGTTCCCTGACCAGGGATTGAAGCCGCATTCCCTGCATTGGAAGGCGGATTCTTAACCACTGGACCACAAGAGAAGTCCCTTGCTGCTGTTTTAAATTAACGCCTAGAACATCACAGGCTTCACAAAGGAAACAGAAGCCCTGATGCATGAGTTGGGCCCAAAGGGAGCAGGTCCCGGGGCAAGTCCAGGGGGCGAGCGCCCAGCCGGGCCCAGTGATAGGAGAGCTCGGCCCGCGTCAGGTCAGAGCCCAGATCCAGGGGGTACCCGGTGGTCAGTGGTGGGGCTCCTGGCCCTGGAAGCTCAACACAAGAGAGGTTTAAACCCAGAGACAGAAGCCTGTCAGCAGGACCTGCCACCTCAGTGAGCCTTGACCTGGGTCTCGGGGCTCCGGACCTGGGTGGCGACCTCACAGGACCCAGACATGGGCAGCGGGAGATGCCAATGTGGAGAAATGGAGGCGAGGCTGGGTGAAGGCACCAGGAGAGGAAAATTTTCAACTGAGTGTGGGATCTGGACCATATCCTCCCCAGGAAGACTCGAGGCTAAGCTGGCAGAGCCCCCAGTCTACTAACCGAGACGTCGTGTGCACGGCCACTACCCCCGCACAGCCAGAGAGCCAGGGATCCCCAGCGCTGCACACGCAGAAAAGGTGGGGAGCATGAAAAGATGTGGTGCCGAGGCCACACCCCAAACCACTTGAATCAGAATGGCAGCGAGGGTGTGTATAGCGCTCCCCGGTGAGTCTCGCGTGCGGCCAGGCCCGCGCGCTGCCACGTGACACCAGCGGTTCTCAGAGTGTGGCCCCCAGGCCAGCAGTAGTACCTGGGAACTTGGTGGGAATGCAGATTCGCAGGCCCTGCCCTGCCCTATTGCACCAGAAACTCTGGGGGTGGGACCCGATGAATTGTTTCGACACGTCCTCCAGGTGATTCTCACGCACACCGAAGTGCGAGAAACACTGCATTTTGGTGGCAGAAACGACCACCAGTCTGTCTGCTTCTCTTCAGAATGGCCCTCCCTCTGGAGCGATAATCATAGTAGCAGGAGCCGGGTTCTGACTGCAGAGAGCTCCGATGGTCCCAGCCACTCTCTGAGCCAGGGACTTTTATTTCCCTCTAACAATCTGGAAACACCCCCGCAAGCGATAATGCAAGGAGAGGAGGGGATGGACGGTTGCGCATTGGTAGGTTCTATCTTCTCCTCAAGCCCTTGTGGGAGCAGCATCACTTGGGGAGGCTCTGGGCGGGTTGCTAAGAAAGGCTAAACTGTTCCGCTTCTTCCTGACGGGAAGAGACCCAGCCGTTTCATTTCATCTCAGCCACAATCTCCCTCCCAGCCCTGTAGCTTCCCTGAATTATTTGGAGCAGGCATTCTGAGAGCCACAGACTGCACTCCCTTGTGGGGTTCAGGGCCCCCTCTGCCCTTTGGATGGTCTTAGCACCATGATGTGAGCAATACAGAAGGAAGCGCCTAGGAGCACAGGGTGGCCTGGGAAGCTGCCTGCCACTTTCTCCACACACCAAGTGCACAGTGAGGCAGGGCAAGGGGGGGCTAAGTAGGAGGTAGTATGAATCCATTCCCTCCAAAAACTTCTATCGGCATTGTATTGTCAGGGCTCTTCCAAGAAACAGAACCAAGAGGAGATTTTACATGTGTAAAATAAGTTGTTCTGAGAGAATGAGACA
Organism: Delphinus delphis; assembly: GCF_949987515.2. Classification (NCBI taxonomy): domain Eukaryota; kingdom Metazoa; phylum Chordata; class Mammalia; order Artiodactyla; family Delphinidae; genus Delphinus; species Delphinus delphis. The sequence continues at coordinate 87,257,006 of NC_082687.1, read as the reverse complement.
CAGGAACAGAGGAGAGTGAAGAAGAGAAATAAACAGCGTTCCAATAACATTGGATTTCCTGGTTCCAGGAACGCCTAAGCCCTCTCCTCCTCTGATTTTATTATATATGAGCCAATCAATTCCAGCATTTTGCTTGATATGAGTATATTAGATTTCTGTTGCCTACATCAAGAGAGGCTTGGGGCTTCCCTGGTGGCGCAGTGGTTGAGAGACCGCCTGTCGATGCAGGGGACGCGGGTTCGTGCCCCGGTCTGGGAGGATCCCACATGTCGCGGAGCGGCTGGGCCCGTGAGCCATGGCCGCTGAGCCTGCGCGTCCGGAGCCTGTGCTCCGCAATGGGAGAGGCCACAACAGTGAGAGGCCCGCATACCGCAAAAATAAAAAAAATAAAAAAAAAAAATTAGGCTTGAGCTATATAAGGAGGGAGGGGCACAGCACAGGGCTGGGGCGAGTGAGCGAGGCACCCCGGCCCACAGTGCAACGAGACCTCGCTCCGGCTCCTGAAATTGCGCAGCTGGCATCTTATGTGAGCCCCTTCTTAAATTTGGTGCCCCTAGCACTTCTTTTTCCTCACTCTTCTTGGTCCTGGGTAGAAATCCCAGTGTTTGGCCACAAATGGAAGTCTTGACTTTGGGGCACTCAAAAATATAATTGTCCACTGACTCCTTTGTTTGTTCATTTATTAAACAAACAGTGATTGGGTGCCTGCTGGGTGTCCAATGTTGTGGTTGGCACTGGAAGGGGCAGCAGATGAAGTTTGGTCCCTATGGGGCTGACAGTCTGGCCAGGAAGACAAATGTTGAGAAAATAGTAACTTGAGCGACGACGAGTCTTAGAGAAGCACAGGTATGGGTGTCGGCACTGTAGCTGGAGGACCTGGAGTGGACACGCTAACTGAAGACTGAAGGATGAATACAGTTTAGATTGCAGGGGGTGGGTGAGAGCGAGAACCTGTGTATATTGGAGAAGGGAACATCATCCCAGGTAGAGAGGCAGCACATGCTCAAGTACTTTCCATATCCATTCAATAAACACTTGTTCCAAGTCTATTAGGAACCAGGCATGGGTTAGCCTTCAGGGATTATGGAGATAAAATCATTATCCTACCCTCAAGGAATTGACCCTAACAGCGAAGGAACCAGACACGTTAGGGGCCCTTGACCATGCAGAGCAACACATTCGCTGGGGTACAGGATAGGATGTTCAATTCAACCAGAGTGGGTAAAAGAAGGCTTCCAGGAGGAGTAATGCCTGCCTGAGCTGGATTTTGAAAGATGAGTAAATATTAGCCAGTCAAAAAAGTATTCAGGGCACGCCAAGAAGAGAGACCAGCCAGGGAAAGGCAGAAAGGCGAGGGATCGCAGGATGATGTTTTAAATGATGATTAGGTGCCCAGGCTAGCCCATGCAATTTAATATGGACCTGAAATACTATACTTTTATGAAGAATAACAGTAGCAATAATACTATAGTAGAGTTGCATCCACGGCATCTTTCAGTGAGTCCCACGCAGCAGTTTTTCTTCCAGCGTGAGAACAGACAGCTATTTCTTTAGCAGAACACAAGATGAAACATTTGGCTTGCATCTGAGGATCTGTGCTGCATGAAAAAAAATACACATCTTTAAACTAGAATGGAATTCAGTGCACGGAGATGTTTGCACCATTAGCCTGAGAAGCTAGAAGGAACTGAGATGTACCAAGGGATCTCCAGATTTATGTCTCACAGGTATCACACCCTCTCTGAGGCATGGCTAATGGAGAAGAATGGCAGGCAATCGTCTACACATTTAAATTGTTATTGTCTCTTTCTTTCTCTCTGATCACACAGATATGAAAATTTACATATGATGCAATTTTACTATTTGCAAGGAACATGGCCTCTTAGGAGAACACATGCTGGAACCGGAATGCCTGGTCTGAATCCCAGCTCCACTTTCTGTGTATCCTTGACCAAGTTACTTCTCTTTGCCTCAGTCTCCTCATCCATAAAATAGGAATAATGATACCCTTAGGAGAAATAAATGAGCTGACATACATAAAGTGCTTAGGTGAGTGATTGCACACAGGAAGTACTCTTTTAAATAGGAGTCCTCGTCATTGTTCTTAGCGGTCTGTTATTTTAAATAATCTTAAAGCAGCAGTGTTACCACCTTTCAGACTGTTTCTGTGGGAAAGGCAGGAGGGAGCTTGTTTCCTGCCCACAGGAGCCATTGTTGAAGGGCTGATGGGGTAGGGAAGATAGACCAAGCTTGGGTTGGGGTTTGAGAGTTGGGGGGCAGATTTGAGGGGTATGGAACGCCAGACTGAGAACTTGCCCCCATGCCACGCCCTGGATCAGTACAGATCAAGTATGTGTCATTCCTTGGTGTGGGCAGCAAAGGGTGGGTGAGGCCAGCTGGCCAGGGTACTCCCAGCATCTTTTCATTTGGCCCATATCCGGGACAGCTTAGCCCGGAACAAAACATTTTGTCAGGCCTGGCCAGAGGTAACCCCATGGGAGGTGGGTTCATCTTTGATGTGTATCCCCCCCCATCCCTGCACCAATATCCAGCTTGTCTGGTCTTTAGCCCCACAAGTCTAGGGTCTTAGTCCCATGAACTCAGCCGTGGCTGCCTCAAACCTGTTCCTTCCTCTCCCAAACCATCAAGTCCCCAGGCAAAGTCCTCCCTCCCCACTTAGACCCCTTCAGCCTGCAGCGTTTTTACTCAAAGTGTGGTCAGCAGCCTTGGTACCTCCTGAAAGCCTGTTAGAAATGCAGAATCCTATGGAACAGAATTTGAATTTTAATAAGACCCCCCAGGTAACTTATTTGCATGTTGCAGTTTGAGAGACACTGACCTACATGACTGATTCCTCTTCTGACTGCTCTCCCATGGTCCTTGCCAACCATCTGAAACTGCCTTCACCATCTGTGCCAGGAGAATGGCCCTCCTATTATTGTGCTTTTGGGGCATGAGATTGGAGTTCATCTCACACTTTCAGTCTCTGCATCATCTGTCCTCTTTCTGCTCTACCATTCTTGAGAGCACACCCTCTTCCTTGAATTTCCCATGGCGGCACATATAACCTCTACTGAAGGCCTGGGCTATTACACTGCAGAACAGAAAAAAAAAAATTATACTTTAAATTATATATATATTAAATTATATATATATATAATTATTATATATTATATTAATATATATTAAATTATATATATATAATTATTATATATTATATTAATATATAATATATTAAATTATATATATAATAATTATATATAAATATATATACATTTTTTGACTGCGCCACACGGCTTGCAAGATCTTAGTTCCCCAACCAGGGATTGAACCTGGACCGCTGCAAAAGCACCGAGTCCTAACCACTGGACTGCCAGGGAATTCCCTAAATTATATTTTTAATCAAAGTGTCACATCAGAGTTCAAAAAGTCAATGAAGACTAAAAATTACAAAAACAAAATTAAAAAACAGTAAAGCCCTGTTCACCTCCATCCCCACTTCCCTCTGGAAAGTCAAACATTCTTCTAGGTTTTTCTTCAGCTGGAAACCTCCATATACCACTGTTTCTTAATTCAATCATTTTAAACTTTTTCTCTTGGCTTCCTATTTTGATACATGAGGATTTAGCTCTTTAAAAATCCATTCCTTTGTCCATTTTCCAAATATAGTTTTGTCTCAATTTTTGGTCAAACCAATTATTTGGTGTTTTCAATACTCAAGTTATCCCTGCAATCAAGAACATGCCTTTCTGTTTGGGCAAATTTTCTCATATTATTTCTTTAATAATTTCATCCTCTGTACTGAATTCTCTGTTTCCTCCATCTCTGGAGTGTGTATTCACTTATCTTATTATTTTTGTATTAATCTTACCCACTGCAGAGACATCCAGTGTCCCAAATTACATATTCACTTTTGTGTAAATTTTAATTTTTCTGTAGTTAATAATTGCATCATTTGATCACTTTTCTTTGAACCTGTGATTAACTTTACTGCATCCTATCACAGCTGTGTACAAAATGTCTTTCCACACAATCTTCCACTTGGTTATAGCAGTCAGATAATTTATTGTAGTCATTTTCACCAGTCTTAGTTGGTTTGGACTGCTATAACAAATTACCATAGACTGGATGTCTTAAACAACAAATATTTATTTATCACAGCTCTGGAGGCTGGGAAGTACACGATCAGGGTGCCAGCAGATCTGGGTCTGGTGAGATCCTGCTTCCTGGTTTGCAGATGGCTGTCTTCTCATTGTATCCTCACATGGCAGAAAACAGAGATAATGAAAGCAAGCGCTCATGTCTGCTTGTAAGGGCACTAATCCCATTCATGGGGGCTTCACCCTCATGACTTAATTATCTTCCAAAAGCTCCACCTCCAAATGCCATCACATTGGGGGTTAGGATTCCAATGGATTAATTTTGGTAGGACAAACATTCGGTCCATAACACCACACCTCTCCCCTCGGATATCCTCTATTTTCCAACTGCCCAAATATAAATCTGGGATCTTTCTTCACCATCCTCCCAGGGATTCCTTTTAACTCTCTCCTGTGAATCTCATTTCCTGACTTTCCTCTTTTTTGTTTACTTCCTAATTTTGACTAAGAAATATCTTCCAGTAGTTTCCTGATAACTTTTTTGAGATTTTGGATGTCTGAAAATGTCTTTATGTATGTATGTATGTTCACACTTGATAGTTTGGCTGGGTATAGAATTCTAGGTTGCAAATTCTTTTTTAACTCACAATTCTGAAGACGTATCCATCCTACTGTGTTTAAGTTCCTAGTGTTGCTGTCAGAGGCCTTTGTTAGTCCTTATCTTTAATGTATGACTTTTCCCCCCTTCCATCTCTCAGGAAGCTTTCAGTGTCTTGGGATGTTTTGCCATTTCACAAAGATGTATTTCTTTTTATTCATTTTGTTGGGCATTCCATGGGTCTCTTTAATCAGGAAGCTTATTAGTTTAGGGAATGTACTTCAGTTTGGGGACATTTTCTTGTATAATTGCTTTAGTGATTGTCACTGTACTGTATTCACTATTTCCTCTTTATCTGGAATTTTTATTCTTTGGAAGATGATCCTTCTGGGTTAGTTTCCTAATTTTTAAATTTTTTTCTTCTATTTATCATGTTGCCTTTTCTCTACTTTCTGATAAACATATTTGACTTCCTCTTACAATTTTAAAAATTAATTTTAGATTTTGGCTCTCATAGTTTTAATTTCCTAGAACTCCTTTCTTTTTCCTCTGAATGTTCTGATGATCTTTGACTACCTGTACTTACTTAAAACTGAGAATCTCAAAGCTGATTGGAAGCTCAAAGATGATTAGAATTTCTGAAATGAGGCAAGGGCACTTGTCTATTTGTGGGTTCAACTCATGGGTAATTTAAGGGGCTAGTTGATTATTTCCTGGAGAATCCCTAATGTCAGTAACTGTAGACCTGTTCTGAAACTGAGCCAGAAAAGGGGCTGAGGATATCACCATTCAACAGATTCTCACTTTTTCCCTGTGTTTAGTTCAGCATCTCATCCCCACCCTCTATGCCTGGTGTCCTTGAATCCAGGGCTTCACTGATTAATTTTTTCTAGAATTTATATCTCATGTCTACACTGCAGATGGGGCTGGGGGTGGTTTCCTGGGTCTCTCTGATTAATTTTTTCTAGAATTTATATCTCATATATATGCTGGAGGGGGGACTGGATTTGTTTGCCTGACAGGTAAGGCAGAATTGGGGACCTGGAAGTTCTAACTGCTCCTTATTCTGGCTTTCAAAGGTGTCTCCCATTTTAACCCACAGTCACACCTTCCCTTCCTGCATCCAACGACTCCCACCTCAGAGTGGGCAAATGGATGGGATCCTTTTCAGTGTCCCCGTCTCAGACACTCAGGTTTACCCTCCCTGGTTCTGCCAAGTGGTTGGCCATTCCTCCTCTATTACCTTCATCTGTTTTTCATTTTCACATATTATAGTTTAAGGTTACAAAGGTGCATCACAAATGTATCTGTTTTCACCTTCCTTGTTGTTTGAGGTTGATTTCGGTACAAAAAGAGATCGAAACTGTCACTTATTCTGCCACCCTAAAATTTAGCAAACACATTAAGCATGCTTTTCTCAAAGCCCCTTTGCCGTCTCTGCCAGTGGGAATTCCACATTTGCCACGTCTTCCTCTCATACGCTGCTGCCTGCTGGCCTTTTCTCCCCCTGCATTCCTTATCTCCCCCCACACCACCTCTCCACTTTTCCTATTTTCCTTTCCTACTGCGGAGAAGTTCAGGCTTCTCTTTATTCATCCCTCTTTCCGATTTTGTCCAAGAATCTTTCTTCACTCAAATGGTGCATTAGTTCCTAGAGCTGCTGTAACAAATTCCACAAACTGGGTGACTTAAAGCAACAGATATTTATTCTCTCACAGTTCTGGAGACTCAAAGTCCAAAATCCAGGTGTCAGTAGGGCTGTACTCTCTCTGAAGGATGAGGAAGACTCTCTCCTTGCCTATTCCCAGCTTCCAGTGGTGGCTGGCAATCCTTGGCCGTCAGCTGCATCATTCCAATCTCTGCTTCCAACATCACATGGCTCTGTTCCCTCTGTGTGCATCTGTGTATTTCCGAATCTCCCTCTCCTGATAAGGACACCAGTCATGTTGGATTTAGGACCTGCCCTAACCCAGTATGACTTCGTCTTTTCTTGATTAGTGGACAGGAACTTTCGGGAGACACTATTCGACCCAGTACAAATGGTTTTTAAGGGTTTTTTTTGCTGAGCAAAGACTAGTTCTCTCCCTAAAAGGAGCTCCTCTTTTCGCTCTAAAAATAATATATTTTTCTCCTCACTACTATAATTCTTTAATTTCTTAGGGCTACCAATTTTGTTTCCCCAATTATTCTGAAGTGACATTTTGCCTGGGATTGTATATGATGACCCTGTACGTTCCCACAGTCCCTAGCTCAGTGCCATGCCCATAGTAGGTGCTAATTGTTAAAAACAAGACAACAGGCCCAGAATAGAGTTGCTTATGCTAAGCCCCACATCACTAAACTGAGCTCTCCCAGAAATGGAGTCTTAAACCAGTCAATCAGGAATCATCTGACCAGCACTGATTAGGTCATCTGTCTGATAGACCCCTGCCATTACCTAAAGGAAAGTAACTTTGCAATAACCAAATCCCTTGTTTGCCTAGTGTAACTTTATTGTTCCTACTCTCTTCTGCCTATAACAGTCTTTCATTTTGTACAGCTCCTCAGAGCTCCTTTCTATCTGTGAGATAGGATGTTCCCCAATTCAAATTGATTTTTGCTCAAATAAACTGTAAGCATTTTTAATATGCTTCAGTTTATCTTTTAACATTAATAAATATTAGGAAATAAACTTGGCTCTCATGTTTGCCCAGTGCCCTGGTTTATCTGGCTCTTCAGTGGGAAAGTGATGTGATGATCATTACCCTCCCAGAGCTTCTAAATTTTAATAGTTCCCATGGACAACCTTCTGTGGGTCCCCAGTGTTTGCTGAATAAAATCAAAACTCAGCCTGACATGTAAGCACTTCACAATCAGTCTGGGGGCGTTTCTAGTCTTTTCTCCCATTTATCCTTTGCTGTCTCCATTCTCCAAACCAACCGGACTCTTCCCTAGCTCAGTGCTTTTGCTTGGCCACACTCCCTGCCTGAATTGGTCTCCCTTACCTATCTCCCAGTGAACTTCTACTCACCCCTCAAAACCCAGTCCAAAAGCCCCTTTCTCTGTGAAGTCTCTTTTAATTCCCATAAGCAGAATTCATCTCTTCTGCCTGGCTGATCCCCACCATTGTGAGCACAGCTCCATTTTAACACTTGCCACATTGTGAGGGAATTTGGAGTGTCTGTGCCCACCCTGAGCTACACTGTGAGGTCCTGTCATGTCTACTAAGCACAGTGTCTGGCAAACAGTAGACATCATTATGTTTGTCCAATGAGGTCATGATGGTGGCATTGACAGCAAACAGGCCTAGAAGCCTTTTAGGGCTTCTCAACCCATACCTGAGGAACTTCTACATAATTTCTCATAATTTCTCAGCGTGGTCATTGGGAATTAGAGGAGGGAATGGGGGTTTATGTAAGTAATCCAAACTCTATTACTTAAAAATCAATCCAAGGCAACTTAATCTTTTATGGCTTCTAAACCTTAGGCAATATAGGACAGTCCTTTCCTTAGAGGAAGCTGGGGAGGGTGTGGAATCCTGGAGAAGGGAAGTGACTCCTTCTATTTTCCCCTTCAGTGTCTTAGGCTCACTCCAGGCAGCTCAGATCTCAGGGGCTTATTGTAATGCAGCTCAAGAACCAGGCAGTTATAAAAAATGCAGCGCTCAAGGGGCTGACTCTTCCCTCATCATCTCTCTTACACAGGCTGCAGCGTTCATCTGTCTGTCTGTCGCTCCTCTCTTGGTGAAGTAGACGTGCCCAGGGCCCTGCCCAGAGCCCTCAGACCTTGCAGTGTGCCTCTGACCATTCCAAATGCCAGTATGTGCGTCTCTGTGCCTACGGAATGTTATTCTGGGGCCATGGAAGGCAGCTTCTTCCACAAGCAGAAGGTCAGAATGCTAGAAAATCCACCTCTCTGGGTACAGCCCTCAACCAGTGACTCCCAGGAGCTGCTGTATAGATGCCCCAACCTCCTTCCCTCTTGGCTGGGGATAAATCTGAGGTGTGCGTATTCCAATTTCCCCCCGGATGAAGCTCCCGTCGCCCACATCCGTGCACCATTTACTGACTACCTTTCCTCACCCTTATCCCTTCCCGACTCCTCTTCTGGAATTTCCTGGGACTACTGCCCAAATACTTTGAGCGCAAATTTGTGCTCAAATTTTTGTCTCAGAGTCTGCTTCTGAGGGAACCCAAACTAAGAAACATGGCAACTCTGTTCTCTGGAACTTTTGCTCTGTTCTCCTGTTACCATTTGACTTATCCTTTCTTCTAATCTCTGGAACCTTTTTAAAAAACTTCACAGCTCTGCTCTTTCATGTCTTTTGCTTATACGTTTTAATAATTATTTCTACTTTCTCATAACTTGCACCATCTGCACCTCGTGGCCCTCGCTTTACCATGTGCTATGTCTCCTTACGTCTCCTTTCATTTACTATTCCCACGGCTAACTGCCTCGCTCTTCTAATTTCTCCGTTTATGATTTCTTTCCTTCTGCCAACGTTAGGTTTTGTTTGTTCTTCTTTTGATGGCCCAGCTCATCTGTGTTGCATAGGGCACTAGCTGACCCATGGATTGGCTGCTCGCGGCTCAGCTGATCACAGCTGGTCCAATCAGCAGTGCCAGAGGAGGGAGATGGCAGAGCAATCTTTTATATGGACAGTTCATGCTTTCTCAATTCTATTATACTCTTTTCTTACCTTTTCTTTCTTTCTTTCTTTCTCTTTTTTTTTTTTTTTTTTGGCTGTGCAACACCATCATGTGGGATCTTAGCTCCCCAACCAAGGATCGATCCCGTACCCCCTGCAGTGGAAGCACAGAGTCCTAACCACTGGACCACCAGGGAATTCCCTCTCAATTTTATTTAAAATGTAACTTCAACTTCTCCTTCCCAATCAGAGTGTCCCACTAGGTCACTCCAGTGCTGAAATTCTGAAGCCACCGTGGGTTTGTATAAATTAAGACATGGCCTAGGAACTGGCCCTCAGCCAGGCTGTGGGCAGGACCTTTTCTGGGAAAAGGCTGTGTATGTGAGGCCAACGTGTTTGACCGGGTGAGTAGCCCCAGCTCTCTGTGAAAGAAAATTTTGTTTTAATGGTTACAAAAGAGCTTGGAAAATACAGAAAAGCACAAAGAAAATAAAAGCTACAGGAAATCCCAGCACTGAGATAATCACGCCTTGCATTTTAGGGCCTTTCCTTCTGTGTGGGTCTCTACATCTAGAAGGAAATATTTCTTCCCATAATAAGAAGACTGTCCTACATATGCTGCTTTTTATAACCTGCTTTTTTCACCTTATCACTGAACATTTTTCCGTGCCATTAAATATGCTCGTACGGCCTCATTTTAGGTCAGCCAGCCTTCAGACACGGGGCTTCCTGCCCTGACGAGATGAATTCTCAGCCCTGCCTTCCCCAGGACACTCAGCTGTGAAAGGCACTGATTTACACAGGTAACTCTAATGAGCTCATCTTTCTTCCTGCTACAAAATTTCAGCTACACCTATGTGGATAGCTGCCCTATGGGGCCTGGTGTGTCTACTGTGGCGGAAGCTTCCCCAAGGGCCCCAGACTCACCAGGGAAATCACCAGTCAGCCCTCTACAGCTTCCTCATTCCCCACATGCTCTCTGCAAAGCCAGCTCAGGGCTCTGTAAACTCAAATCATCAAAAACTCAAGAGCTGGAAGCTCCCTTAGGAGACTGCTCCAGTCTCCTAAATTAGAAACAAGGAACCAGGCTGAGAGAGGGGAAGTGACATGCCCACACTCGGCCAGGGAGCAGGGGGCAAGGTGAGGACTCAAGCTGTGTCCCTGTGGCCAAGCCCAGTCTCTTCTTGCTGTGACCCCAGTGCCTGTCGGGAGTTGGGGTTCTCCTCATGGGCCCATCCGCCCTGCAGGACGAGGTCTCATGGCATTCCCAAACCCGGGATGGAGTTTGCAAACCTAAATCCCCAGCCCAAGGATCAACCCTGGGGGATGTGGCTGCCCCGCCCCACCTCCTTCTGGATCAACCCTGGGGGATGTGGCTGGCCCCCCCCCCCTTCTGGATCAAGCCCTGGTTTCACATCCCTGGGTGTGGTGTGGTTGGAACAGCTGCTTTTCTGGATGTCTGCGGTGGCCATGCCTTGGGGCTGAGTAAACATTCCAGCAGCAACAGGCCTTCCCGTCTCTAGGGCCTATGCTGGGGAAGTGTCTGGGCTCTGGAGAAGCAACAGAGAAGGAGCCAGCAGCTTTGCAGACTGTCACTAAGCCACAAAGACCTGCTCCAGGCCTCCAAGCTCTCTGAGTCAAGGAGCAGATTGCAGTGGTTGGAGCAGGCCCCAGGAGTCCAGGACAGCCCTGCCCTTCTAGCTGCATTGTCATTTGGAGATGCCCTCAGGGCCGACCCCAGCCCGTGTAGGGCGTCTCTGGTTACCAGGGGAATCTGGGGGGAGGCTTTGCCCCTGTGTGATGAGAGAGTTTGCCTCAGGGAGCGGTTCTTCCAGCTGAAAGCCAGCTCAGTATGAAATGGGAGAGGGATTACCCCAGCGCCCCATCTGCCAGCCTGAGGAGTCCTGGGCTCCTGCCTGATTACAGAGCCCTGGGGCCTAACATTTAAGCAGCATGAATGGAATTCCGAGGCCTTATTCTCCCCCTTTACTGAGCCAGGGACCCAGCCTCGGGGACCCCGCAGGGCCCAGGCCTAAGGCAGAGGCAGGGCACCCACTCTCATCCTAGCAGCCAGGCGTTTCCTTCCCTCCCATAGCTCTGCCTTAGACACCAGGCTGCTTTACCCCATTGTCTAGCTGGTGTCTTTCTTCCAGGGGGAAACATTTGGTGAATGCGAGCCTTCTCCAAGTGTAGACCCCTTTAGCTCTTTTTCTGCATCTTAAAGCACACGTCGCCCCGTTTCATCTTCACTCCACTTGCTTCCCCTGCAGATTTTCTTATGTGGCAAACAAGACCAAAAAACTCCTGCTGGCTGCTGTGTTTGCCGAAAACCAACCCAGTTTTCTTACCGTCTTAGAAACCAGATAAGTAAGACAGTGACTGACCCTGGGGAAATGACGGGTGGACAGACTCTCCTGTTTAATAACGATAATAGATCATTAATGATTTCCTTGATCGGGAGCAAAGCCCAATGTCTACCAATCCTTCACTCGCTGTCAGGAACTCTTTGCTAACTCTTACACCCCACCTCCAGGCTAGGAAACCAGAATTCTTACTCAATCTCTTTGGATTTAGAAAGTTCACCGTGATTTCCACTCTGCCAAAGACAGTATCCACTTTCACCACCGCAAGCCCACAAATGTAGAGTGTTTCCACCTACCATCACTGCGGGGAAAGGAGAGAGATGCCTCTGGAGGGGCCAGTGGTTCTGAGCTTGGCTGCCAAGCAGAAGCAGGGAGAGTTGGAGGGGAGGGTGGAGACCAAGGGACAGGGAGAGGAGGAGTGAATGAAGAGACAAGAGAGGAGGTGCGCTGGTTACCCAAGCCTCAGACTCACCAATCCTGCTGCATGCAGTGGCCAACAGCGCCACAGGGAGAACCAAGCTCGACTGAGGGCAGCCCTGCCTGGCCCGGCTTATGCGAGAAGCCAAGAAGCCAGCGGGGCCAGTTTTCCAGGCAGGACCAGCTACGTAATTTGTGGGGCTTGGTGCAAAATAAAATTGTGGGACCCCTTGTTCAAAAATTAAGAACTTCAAGAAGGTGACTGCAGAGCCGAAAACCAAGTGTGAGGTCCCGCGCGAGTGAGTCCAGGGCTGAGACTGGGGTTTTAATGGATCACTGTGCCGATGGAGATGTCGTTGATTAAGATTAAAAACAAACTGGGGGAGGGACACGATAGGTTAAGCTAAGGGACGGAAGTTACATCCGTAACAGCTCGTTATTGTGTACCTGCTGTATCTCAGGCCCTCTTCTAACTAAGCGCCTTCTGTATGTTATCCAATTTAATCTTAGGACAACTGTAGGGTAGAGGTGCTATCATCATCATCCTCATCATCATCATCATCAACATCATCATCAACATCATCATTAGCAGCTGCAGCAGCAGCATCTTCCAGATGAGGAAGCCGAGGTACTGAAATGAATATAAAACCATTATGCAACCAAAATGGAAATGGTTCCTTGACCACTGTGACCATGAGTTAACTTACGGGTTGAGTAATTTGCTCAAGGGCATAAAGATCTTAAGTGGGAGAGGTGGGATTAGAATGTGGCCCAGGGCCCATGCCCCTAACCATTTGACCACACGGCCTGTCTGTAAACACGGAGCACAGCTCAGCCAAGTGGACCTTCCTTACGAGGAACTCTCCCACTGTAACAAGAAGCTTCCGACAGAGGTGTTCAGAGAGGCGTGGGCTGGAGACATTTGAAGGCAGGAGGGCCCTTTATCAAGGGGACTCTGACCTCCCCTCACCGGGGAGTTGGATTAAATAACAGCAATTCTAATAACAAGAGTCAGCACTCTCTCAGTAGTCATGATGAGTCAGGCACTGCGCCAAGTGCTCTACAAACATCTTTAAAGCCTGGATGTTGGTACCTGGTCCCCGTGTTATAGAAGGAAAGAAGCCCAAGGGTCACAGAGCTTGGAGCTGTCACTCCCCAGTGTCAAGGAGGTGGACTCGAACCCAAAGCTGCCTGCCTCCAAAGGCCTTGCTTCTAACAGCTGTATAATACAGCCTGACTTTTAAGGTCCCTCCCACCCCCAAGACGTTGTATTTCTAAATCTCCACTGGGAAATTATTCTGCATCCGCCCATGAGATTTCATTTTAGCCTGTGTTGATATTTTTACTGAGAGCTTTGAGACTGCTGGGGGCCCAGGAATCTGTTCCCTGTCTTGAATCAGTCCTCTGGAATGTTGGCCCAAACCCTGGCCAGATCGTTCTGATTCTTTCTCCTTTGCATTTTACAATCTGGGTTTCCGGTAAGCTCCGGTGAAGGCCCGTGCTTCCGATTTCACCCTTATTTAAACTGACAGCTTCGTGAGTTCTGTCATACTGTCCAGAAAAGCTAGAGAACGTTTTCTCTGAGCCAGGAAGTGTGTGGCAGCCCCTGTTCTCAGCCTCTGTACTCAGAGCTAAAGGCCCAGATTGAAGCGCTCTGGTTTAGGATTAAACTAGAGCTTTCCCCAGTTTTCTCTCTCCATTTCCGAAGCAGCCCTCAAGGATTCCGTCATCTGGTCCCAGAACTGCAGACACCAGCAAATCTCTAAGGATCTGAGCCGAAAAAACGGGTCCCAGGACACAGATCTCTGGTTTCCGTCTAGATACTCAGCTCTTCCAAAGACCCGTTGTGTCACCTGTATTAGTTTCCCGTGGCCGGTGTAGCAAAGTCCTACCAGCTTGGTGGCTTAAAATAACAGAAATGGATCCTGTTGCAGTTAAGTCCAAAATCAAGGTGTCAGCAAGGCTGTGCTCTCTCTGAAGGCTCTGGGGGAGTATCTGCTCCACGCCTTCCTCTTAGGTTCTGGTGGCCAGCAATCCTTGTTGTCCCTTGACTTGTAGACATATCACTTCAATCTCTGCCTTGTGATCACATGGGTTCATGCTGTTTGTCTCTGTCCGTATGCCTCTTCTTCTATGGACATTAGTCATCTTGGATTAGGTCCACCCCTCATCTTAACTTTATTACATGTGCAAAGACCTTATTTCCAAATCAGGTCACATTTACAGGTACCAGAAGTTAGCACTTCAGCATATGTTTTGGGAGGGACACAATTCAACCCTCAACACCACCCAAAACTCAGTCAGTGAGTATATTGCTGGGGACCCTTAGACAGCATTTCCTGTGTGCTGACTCACTCCCTGTGTAAGCCTCACCAGGACTTACACAGTGAAGCAGGTTCTATTATCATCTCCACCTTACAGATGAGGAAACAGGGGGCCAGAGAGATTAAGCAGCTTGTCCAAAGTCACACGCAGCTACCAAGAGCAGCCCTGAGACCACAGCAGGGGACAGAGCTCGGCATTTCACCAGGACTCTGAACAGCACCGTTCTCAGTTTACGATGCGCTGGGAAAGCAAGGCTAAGCCCCATCGTGTTAAGAGCTTTGGACCCGTTGAGACCGAGGCTTCTCTACCAAGGGAAGCCCTGGCTCCGTGTTGGATGCCCTGGCTTCACACTCCTTTCCTTTGCGTCAGATCATTTCTCTGAAACCCAGTTTCTCCATCCGTAAGACAAGATCACAGATGCTGCCTGACTCATCTCAGAGAATGGCTAGGAGGATCAATACCAAGACTTGTGCTGGCTTCTTGGAAGCCCCATAGATGTGCATTATGATCACCCAGGCCCTTGCTTCCTGCAGGTCTTTGCTTCCTTCAGGTCTTTGCTCAAACGCCACTACTCTCTTGGAGCTTCCCCAACCACCGTATCTAAACTAGCGCCATCCACCGTACCATCCCCATTTATCTCTTCACCTAAATTTCTGACTGTCTGACATACTTATTTGTTTATGGTCTGTCTTACCTGTTTTAGAATGTAAACTCCGAGGGGGCAAGAGCTTTGTCTATTTTGTTCCCCATTGCAGCCCCAGTGCCTACAACAGTGCCTGGCACATAGCAGGACTCCATGATATTTGTTGATTGAAAAAATGAATAGCTTAACGTAAAGTGGCAGCTCCTTCTCAATTACGTGATTGGAGTAGAAGAAGGACAGTTTTTCCACTAGAACCTAAGCTCCATGAGAGCAGGAAACCATGGCCGTATGATTCATTGCTAGAGTCTCAGTGCCTGGAACAAAAAACAAGGTACTCGATCAATATCTGTGAGATGAATGGATGAGGAAAAAGGCTGCCGGACAGACAGAAACCATGCTGTTCTGGCCTCTGGGGAGTGAGAAGCTAGGGAAGGCTGCGGCTGGGACAGAGCTGGACCTTCAAGGATTCTGGAAGGTGGGGGAAAGGAAGAAGCGCCTTCTAGCTCAGAGGGGCAGAAAGGACAGTGGGACGGTGAAGGGACAGTGTTCGAGCAGGTGGGTGGCAATGGGCAAGGCTCGTCTGCAAAATCAGGAGACCGGATGAGAACAAGGCTGGCCTGGAAGGTAGAGAGGCAGAGTGGTTGCGTCTGATCATGAATCACCCAAATGCCGGGTGAAGTGAAATGTATATTTTCTCCCAGCGCTATGCATCAGGGACATCACAAGAAACGATCGGAAGTGTGGCATGATGAGGGCTATGTCGCTAGGCTTCTCCCCCCTACCCCCTCCAGTCTCACCGATGATCTCAGCCTCAGCAAAGGCCAGGGCGAGTTTAGAAGTAACTGCTTCTCAGGCAATTAAACTACCTCCAATTTTATACGTCTGAATATGTCAGAGGATCTTGTTACCTCCATCTTTGGGCCCAGAGGCCATATTCTCATCAAACCTAACTGGCTTGTAAGAAGAGCCGACATCTGGGTGATAAAGCAGACTGGTTGTCTCCCTGCTCCTGTCTGATTACTGTTTGCTGAGCAACCTCAGACGGCCCCTCAGGGGGTCCTGGGGTTCCAGGGAGGGGGGACGCTCCCCCGCCCCAGCACTGGGATGCCAGGAATTCCCTTAATGCAGGTCGCAGGTCCATGCTTTCCATCTCACTTTAGAAGAACAAGACCTAAAATTTAGACCGCCCACGAGAAGCAACAGGCTGGTTTAGATGAATGCCAAAGTGCACATGACTAAGCGCCGACCTTTGGTCCCTCGAGGGCAGATTTTAAAAAGCAATGAGAGGAGAGGTGGGGTTGTGAGAAAGGGTGGACTTCGTGCAAGCCCAGTTCTTCCACTTACTACCCGAGGGACTTAGAACAAGTTCTTTCTCCTCTCATCTGTAAAAACGCCAGCTCTCTGCTGCAGCCAGACGGAGCTGCCTGCGGCTCCCAGCGCATGCCAGGCAGTCCCCAGCCCTAACTCTGGGCATTTCTTCGGCCTGGAAATCCTCTTCCCTTTTCCACCTGACTCCTCATCTTTCTGACTCCCTGGACGTCTTCCCAGGGTTGGATGGCCAACGAACACTGTGTTCATATAGTAAAGTCAAGCCCACTGTCCTTCCTGCCCACCACACACACGCCAAACAGGAAGAACCTAGAGGTCAGCGGTCATTTCCTGTCCTCCTCCAGGTGCCCGTGAAAGACTCAGCAAATATCTCCTCAATAATTGAGAATTACCTCTAAGAGAAATTTCTGAAACGGGGAAATAAAGCAAGAAAGTGACTGCATACCCTTTCGATGGCATGCTGAAGCAGCCAGGTTCACCAGGGGTTATTTAATTGTCTAGGAGATCATACCTGTGTTTGACTCTATTGTTTATTATCTAATAGAGCCCCGGCACTTAATATTACATGTTCACTTGCTGATTTTGCCCTATAAAGACGGAGATGATTTCTTCCTGGTAGAAAAGATAACCTGTGACTTTATTGTCATGTAGAACATTAACCAGTTTCACACCTAGCCTGTGGATCTTTTTTTTTTTTTTTGCGTTACATGGGCCTCTCACTGTTGCGGCCTCTCCCGTGGCGGAGCACAGGCTCCGGACGCGCAGGTTCAGCGCCCATGGCTCACGGGCCCAGCCGCTCCGCGGCATGTAGGATCTTCCCGGACCGGGGCACGAACCCGTGTCCCCTGCATCGGCAGGCGGACTCTCAACCACTGTGCCACCAGCGAAGTCCTAGCCTGTGGATCTTATTCTAACATTCTTTTTTTTTTTTTCTTCCCCTTGCCTATCAGTACTTCAAATAGTCTATCAATCAGCTTTGCCATCCTACTGGTTCCCTGACTATTTAACAAGTCTTCAATAAGACTTTGACTTGTATTCATTTTATATTTTATAAGGGCCATTTTTTTTAAACAGCCGTGTTTTTAACTTTTGAAAAATTATATGTTGACATCTTGCAGGAATTTTGAGAGGCCTACATAATACCATTCCCCAACTGCTGTGTGTTCTTAAGGGCTAAGCATTGTGCTAAATGCTTTAGTCCATCCTCTCACTGAATCCTTGTCACGACCTTGTAAAGCAGATCTTTATTTTATTGATGTGGGGTCTAAGGCTCAGAGAGGCTTAGCGGCTTAGCAAAGCCAGGGACACACGTCCTGTGCCGGGAACTTTACCCAACTTCCTGTTTAATCCTCCAGACAACCCTCTCCATTTTGTTTATTAGAAAAGGGAGAATTAGTTACTTGTCCAAGGTATCACTGTTTGTACACGGCTAAGGCAGGATTAGAAGCCCCGCACTTACCTACCACTCAGTGACTTAGCTTATGGGGAAGTCAATCATGCCCCACACATTACAGAAAATATTAATTTCTCTTCCATTGGACAGTTTAGTGGTGAGGAGGTGTGGTTGAGATTGGTAGGTAACCCCATGAAATTGCATCCATTTTCTTTCTTCCATAAAAATAGATCCCACAATTTTTAAGTGGGCCCTGATCATCCCTAATAAAGATTACATTTCCCGGTCTGCTTTGCAGCTGCATGTGGCCATATGGTTAAATTTTGGCCAATGGGAAGTAAGCAGAATTGTCATGTGTCTCTTTTAGGAACTTCCCTTAAAAGATAGTTGAGCACTTTTTTCTCTATGCCTTCCTCCACCCACCTACCAGGAACACGGGTGTGATGTCTGGAGCTCTAGCTGCCATCCTGTACTATGGGGATGATCCTGGCCCTGGGGAAGTTGGAGGAATGAGCTGGAAGGAGCTTGAGTCCCTGGAGGCTTGGCCAAGTACTACACCAGCCCTAGACTTCTGACTTCCCAGATTTTGTGTGAGGGAGAAATAAACAGCTATCTTATGTCAGCCAATTTTTTTTTTTTTCGGATCTCTATTGCTTGCAACCAAAAGTAATCCTGATACAGCACAAAGAAAGTGGAGAGGGAGCCTCAGAGGCAATGTTGGCCTTCTTCACAGAAGTGTCCAGGGATGGCCTTGATTCTTAGAACCAACCAGAAGGGCCCTGGAGAGCCCGGCAGTTGGAGCTGTCAGGGAGATAGATATTGAACAAGTGCTGCCAGCCACCACTCGCCCTGACTTGCCCCTGGGGCTTCTGCCAGTTCTGCCTGCCCATCCATTTTACGGCATCGTTTGCAGTTGCCTGCAAAGGCATGACGGCTCCACACAGGCACCCATGGTCCCTCCTCCTCTAGGTGGAGAGAAACAGCACATCACCAGACTGTAATGACGAAATCTCTGAAACCCTGGGTTCTCCTCTCAGAGACTGTGAAGAGGAAACACCTTCTGTTCTGCTCCTCTGGGCTTTGCCCCCTCAGCCGTGCAAGGATAAAACACGTCTGTCTCTTCAACAGAGACTGACAAGGCAGAGCACAGAGCCTCTGAACCTGCTAGAAATTTAAAATTCAGCTTTGCTTCCTCCTGGGCTTCTGGAGGAGAAGACTGGATTCCTCTGCAGATGCCGAGCGGGCTGGGGAGACCTGGGAGTGGCACCGTCTAGCAGGGGCTATGAGACCACTTGCACGAGGGCACCGACAGAGGTGGTGTGTCCTGCCAGGATGGTGTCGGCCTCAGCTGCCGGGGGCCCACTCCTGGGGCCCCTCCCAGGCCCAGCTGTCCTGGGTAATGTTCTGGCTTGGCCACATACTCGGCACTTGGACACTATGTTCACAGGGCTTAGGTCCTCGCCTGTAAAATGGAAATTATGACGGTTCTGGTCTCCAAGGGCAGCTCTGAAGACTGAATGAAATGTTCCAGGTAAGGCTTTTAGATGCCTGGCACATAGCAAGTGCTCAGTAATTGCTGCTTTTTATCCTTGTTGGAGAATAATAACGATACAAGATAACACTTAGAGCGCTTCCTATGTGTAGGTGCTGTACCGAGTACCCTTCATATATAAACTCTTTTATCCTCACAACTCTACGAGGACACTGTAATTTGGCCCCCCCCCCCCCGCATTTTATTGACAAGGAAACTGAGGCCCATTTGGGGCACAATCCCAGCCTGCTCCACCCCTGTCTATGCCCTTAAAAAAGGAGGAAGGAGGGGGTCCTGCCTCCTTACCGACTGCTGGCCTCTTGTTTCCCCAGCTTCCCGGCTCCTTCCCACCACAGGCTTTTTTAAAAAGTTTTTATTGAAATATAGTTGCTTTACAATGTTGTGTTAGTTTCAGGTGTACAGCAACGTGAGTCAGTTATACATACATACATATATATATATATATATGTATATATTCTTTTAAGATTCTTTTTCCATTGAGGTTATTACAAGATATTGAGTAGAGTTCCCTGTGCTATCCAGTAGGTCTTTGTTGGTTATCTATTTTATATATAGTAGCATATATATTTTAATCCCAAACTCCTAATTTATCTCCCCCTATCTCACGCCACTTTCCCCTTTGGTAACCATAAGTTTGTTCTCTATGTCTGTGAGTCTCTTTCTGTTTTGTAAGTAAGTTCATTTGTGTCTTGTTTTTAGATTCCACCTCAGGCTTTTAAAATGCTGTTGCTGGCACCTGCCTGCTCTCCCCAGGTCCACCTCAGCTTGTCCTGGGTCCCCTTTCAGCCCGGCGCTGGAGCCCTATTTCTCTATCATGCTGCTGTTTTTGCTCTGGTCCCTGTGGTGAGGATTTATTTCTTCCACGGTTCCTTTCTCTCTCTCTTTCTGCAGATCAGACTGTGAGGCCGCCTTCCTCACGAAGGCAGGAGAACACCTGCTTCGCCTCTGGCTGTGTCGCACCCACGCCCGGCGATGCCTGGCAACGTGGCCTGCAGTCGGTACCGAAAGTACCACGGGGTCTGAGGACAACTAAGAGACGGGGTCCCCTGCAGATGTGACACCTCTCCCTGAGCGCTGTGTGCACCAGGCCCTTTCCTAGGAGGAGCACGTGTGCAGCTCTTGCTGCCTGCCCGGCCCTCTTCAAAGCACCCGATGTGCATCAATTATCTCATTTAATCCTCACAACCCCTTCTGGGATATCTGAATCTGCAGGGGCTGCCATGACAAAGTATCACGGACTGGTACTATAAACAACAGAAACGTATTTTCTTACAATTCAGGAGGCTGGAAGTCCAAGATCAAGATGTTGTCAGGGTGGGTTTCCGCTGCAGTCTCTCTCCTTAGCTTATAGATGGTCACCTTCTCCTTGTGTCCTGACATGGCCTTCCCTCTGTGTGTCTGTGTCCTCATCTCGTCTTCTTATAAGGACGGCAGTCACGTTGGACAAGGGCTTACCCCAATGACCTCATTTTACCTTAATTACCTCTTTAAAGACCCCGTCTCCAAATACAGTCACATTCTGATGTATGGGGAGTTAGGACTTAATGAACTGTTAGGACTTAAATGGATTTGGGGGAACACCCATGACAGGGTAAGAGCTATTATCATCCCATTTTTTAGTTGAGGAAACTGAGACACAGAGAGACTGGGTAACTCACCCAGGTCCACAGCCAACAGAGGGCAGAATCTGAGCCATAACAGCCTGACTCTGCCACCTCACATGGAGCCACGGCCCAGACATCGCCACGGCCCTCAGAGGTAGGTCTCAAGCCATCAGCCTTCTTCTAAAGCCAAGGACATGGAAGCAACCTAAGTGCCCATCAACAGAGGATTGGATAAAGAAGATGTGGTACATATATACAATGGAATATTACTCAGCCATAGGAAGGAACGAAACTGTGCCATTTGCAGAGACGTGGATGGACCTAGAGACTGTCATACAGAGTGAAGTAAGTCAGAGAAAGATAACTATTGTATTTTAACGCATATATGTGGAATCTAGAAAACTGGTACAGATGAACTTATTTGCAAAGAAGAAATGGAGACACAGACATAGAGAACAAACATATGGACACCAAGTGGAGAAAGGGGGACACGTGGGATGAATTTGGAGATTAGGATTGACATATATACACTACTATGTTTAAAGTAGGTAACTAATGAGAACCTACTGTACAGCACAGGGAACTCTACTCAGTGCTCTGCGGTGACCTAAATGGCAAGGAAATCCAAAAAAGAGGGGATATATGTATACGTACGGATGATTCACTTTGCTGTACAGCAGAAACTGACACAGCAGTGTAAAGTAACTATACTCCAATAAAAATTTAAAAAGTAAACAACCAAAATCACACATATGATATGTGACTAAATATGGATATAAACTTAAATTAAAAAAAAGCTGGGCTTCCCTGGTGGTGCAGTGGTTGAGAGTCCGCCTGCCGATGCAGGGGACACGGGTTCGTGCCCCGGTCCGGGAAGATCCCACATGCTGCGGAGTGGCTGGGCCCGTGAGCCATGGCCGCTGGGCCTGCGTGTCCAGAGCCTGTGCTCCGCAACAGGAGAGGCCGCAACAGTGAGAGGCCCGCGTACCGCAAAAAAAAAAAAAAAAAAAAGCCAAGGAAATGAGGACTCAGAGGAGAAACCTCGTGCCCCAGGCCACTTAGCTGACAGGTGGCACAGTGAGAACTCCAATCCGGTGTGCTGGCTCCGAGTCCAACTTCTTTAAACTACCCCACCCCTACCTCCTTAAGTCTGCTCCCTCCATAGGAAAAGGGCATAGCAATTGGTCCCAAGAGAAGAGTTTGGGAATAGAAAGCCACTTTGACTCTGGTGTTACAGGGAGATTAATGAACATGTGTTTTCCTCTAGCGCCTCTGACACACGGTTTCCAGGAAGGGCACCTGTGGTCGAGAACTGCCCCCAGCCAAGCTGGGAAGAGGGCAGCAGAGTTCACCACCCTCTCCTTGCCTCCTGCAGCCCCTCCCCTTGCAACAGCAATAGCTGTCCCAATAGTACTAGCACTTTCTAGGCGATCACTGTGTGCGAGGCACCATCCTAAGTTTTTTTATTCATTGATATATTTGTTTCTCTCAACAACTCTACAGGGCAGGGAGTGGCATTATTATTATCTCTATTTCTACCTGAAGAAGTGAAGGCACAGCCATTGGCCCAAAGTCCCCAAAGGAGTAATTGGTGGAGGTTAGATGTAAACCCAAGTAGCTGGTGGCCAGCCCAGCTCTGGACCACTCCTGGCCACTGTGGGGTGGATGGCGGACAGGGAGCTAAGGAGTTAACTCTCCCAGCTACTCCTTCTTTTTTTTTCTTAATTTTTTTTTTTTAATCTGAGGAGGTTAATTGTTCACCGTCAGTTGGCCTGCTCTTTTTTTTAATTAATTAATTTATATATATATATTAATTTTGGCTGCATCGGGGCTTAGCTGCGGCATGCGGGATCTTTTGTTGCGGTATGCAGGATCTTCTTAATTGTGGTGTGCTGGCTTCTCTCTAGTTATGGTATGCAGGTTTTTCTCTCTCTAGTGGAGGCGCGTGGGCTCAGTAGTTGTGGTGCAGGGGCCTAGTTGCCCTGAGGCATGTAGGATCTTACTTCCCAGACCAGGGATCGAACCCACATCCCCTGCATTGGAAGGCGGATTCTTTACTACTGGACCACCAGGGAAGTCCCACTCCCCCAGCTACTCTTTCACTGGTTCATCTGCTCACCCATCTACCTACTCTGCTTGCTCTCACTGAGGCCCAGCACTGGGTTCCTCCCACTAGGACCTTCAGGCTTGGAGGGCAGGAGGCCCCTTAAAGAGACGGCATTGACCCTGTATAACAGGAGTGTGTCCATGATGCAAAGAGGGGAATTCACAGTCAGAGAAAGGCAAGGAAGGCTGGTGAGGGGCAGTGATGGGCATACTGGGTCTTAAAGGGTGGGTAGGAGTTTGCCGGGCAGAGGCAGGGATGTTGCCACAAGAGCTCTAGGGCTGGTGTGTGTGGAGATGGGGGTGGGGTGGGGGAGGAGGAGGGCCCCATGCTAAGGAGGGGGTCTCGACCTAGAGGTCACGGCATTTTAAGGCCCCCGTGGGACTTGAAGCAACATGGTCCTCAAGCTTGGAAGTCACTTCCTATCCTACTTGGACTAAAATCCCAAGTCCCTACCGTGGCCTAGACAGCGTTGCGTGATGTGGCCTCCTGGCCAGGCTCCACTTCTAGCCTCATCACCACCCCTCTGTGCCTCCCTATCTGCCTCCAACTCTACCTGCCTTCCTGCTCTTCCTAGAACAGGCCAAGCAAACGGCCTAGACACGGGACTTGCCTCTCTCTCTGCCCCAATCACTGGTCCCCTCCAGCACAGTTCTGTTTAATTGGCTAATTACTTCCAGCCAAGCTTCACACAGCTCTCAATAAATACTTGTTAAATGGATAAATGAGCTCTACTTTATTATTGTCCGATTCACTGAAAGTAAGTATACAGACAGCTCTCAGCCATCCAGTTCTGCCGGATAATTGACCAGGACACACCATCCCTCTTCAGGCTGCCCCCATTGCCCGTTAGCTCTGGGCTGTTCCTGCGTTGCCAGCACAACCTCCAGAGTGGGTCTGGGCTGCCAGCAAAGCCAAGCCGTGCAGCAGTTGAGCTGCTCCTCAGCTGAGGCTGCGTCTAACAGCCCCGCTGCCACCAACTCATCTCAGCGGCAGTAAAGAAGCCATGAAATTGCCTGAATTGAGAAGCTGATGGCAAAGTAAAAGGGGCCTGTCAAATTCCAACCTAAACCGAAAGACAAAAGGCAATTCCTTCCAGCACCTTCGGCATGAGCCTGATGCTGGAAAAGAGGATAGGGAAGTCTCCTCACTTCTGTCCTACCTGCACCTTCCGTCGCCTGGGGGAGGGGGAGGGGGAGGAGAGCCTCGGGAGCTGCTGAGTGACCATGGCCTTGGGTCAAAATGAAAACACTGGCCAGGTCGTTAGGGAAAGATGTTCCTGACAAATTTTGGATGGTTGTAATAGCAATAAAGTCTTTGATGAAAAATGCCCTCCCCAATCCTATTTCTTTCCCTGGAAGCACAGTGTCAAAATAAGTTGTTTTGATATTTATGAATTCATTCCAGTCCACACTGGGAGCTTGTTTTCTTCCTCGCCTATTTCAGAACAACAATAACAGAAAAGAACAACTATGGGTTCCTAAATCTGGCACCCTAACTCAGGACTCAAGTTTATTTCTTGTGTTATTATTATTCTTTCCTGTTGAATGGCAACATTAGCTGATTATAAATAAATCAAGGCCCTTTTCCAGCAATTGCAGCTGAAAATTCATTTTTCAAGATTGGGTCTGATTGCAGAGTGTCTTAACAAAAAGAGGGTAGAACAGCTAAACCATTTACGCCTAGAATCCTGGTGAAGAAATTAGGGTTTAATGAACCCTGAAACAGCTACCGTCTTCTCCCCTCTAAGGAGAAAAGAACACGTGGCTCTAAATTTTAAATGTGAACCAACACTGATTTTGAAATTGTTACTTGGAGGTAGCAGTGGTGGGGAGCTCTGGAAAGCCGATGTCCTCACATCTCAGGGGAGGGATTTTTCTCTTAGGAACAGCTCAGGTAGCCCCTGAGAGATGCTGAGGATAAAGTCTAGATGCCACGTTTCCTGTGATTCTGTGCATGTGGATGGTGGGTTTTAAATGCCCAGAATGTCCTATTTGCCAGCAGCTCCTTGGGGCTTAGGTAATTGGCAGCCTTCACGGGTTCTACCGGCAATGGGCTCAGGGGGTTTACTCCTTGAAGATTTCAAAGCACAGTGATTTCCCAATATTTGCAAATTGGCAAGTTGTGAAGTCTTTGAAAAGGCAGATGGGGTTTGGAAAGCCCAGAGCCCCGGTGGCTTGAAATCCCAGCTCAGAGGTGCGTGCTGAGCCGGTTCTCCATTTGGGCACTAGATGGCGCCAGCAGCCTTCCCGGGCTGGGCTGCCTCCCCCAGCGCGGCCAGGTCAGAAAGAGCAGGCTCCCGGTTCTCAGCAGGAGGTCCACGAAGAAGTGACCGTGAATACAAGCCCGGAACCGCTTGACCTGGCTTCGGGACCAGGATGTGTAAGGTGATCGGTGATGTGTCTAGTCCTGCGTGGTAGCACGTGGGCTGGTCAAATGGTTAAGAACCACTGCTTTGCGAGGTCATGCGTCGTTTTCCAGTTGTTTCTTTAGACACAGGACGGTTGGTTCCCTCATTGAAACTCTGATCTTGCCTTTCTCTCTTCAGCAGCACAGTCTATCTCCTCCGGCCACCAGAGATCTTCCCTAAAAGATGTTACTCCTCTGTTTTGGGAGAAACTGCTTGTTGTCCCGTAATATTTGTTTTTCCTTCTTCCCCACTTGATTAGAAGGCTCTGAGCAGCCAGAGGTCACACAGCACATGGAAGTCGCCACCCACAGGATGGGGAGAGGCGCAGAGAGGCTCAAATGAGGGAGTTTGCCCACCTCCCACTTTCGTGCATCTTACGCATGGTGTGAATGCTGTGTCTGAGGTCAGACATAATTCTCCCAAACTTGGGAGGTGTCTCCATGTACAAAGGGACATGAATAATTAGTTGTTCGAGACCTCATGTTTGGATAGTAGTTATGTCATGTTAATGTTCTTGGTCAGTATCAGGACTTGATGTTTCTCTGTTTACATTTTTTCATCCTCCTTCTCCATTCCAAGGGCACCTACCATGTATTTTTCATAGAAATCCTTGAATTCACATTATCCGTGGAAAAAAAAACGTATTCTTGGACATGTATACACATATATAGGCATTTGTGTAGGAATGTACTTACACAAACGCACACCTCTAATCCAACACCACCATTGTGAATTTCAATCCAAAACCCAAGGAGAATAGACAAAGAGCTCAAGGTTTCACATCGGCTTGGGGGCAGAACTTGGATTCCATCCCAGACATCTTGACTCACAGCCCAGTCCTTTTACCAGAGCATGCATGTATTTTTAATTCACATAAATGATTTATTAGTTAGGATCTAGCAAGAAAATCAGAAACCACTCTAGGACTTTCAAACAAAGGGAATTTAATATAGGGGATTGGTTAGACAAGTGATGGAGAAGATAGATGCGATGATGAGATTACCCACCACAGGAAACCACCACGACCCCTAGGGCTGGGACAATGGGAAGAGTGATGCCACCAGAGTCCAGAGCTAGGGCTTGTGGCTGGGGCTCCAAGGTGGGGACTGACTGGTGGGATGTGAACAACTGGGGAAGGAACTATCCAGAAGGAACCAGAGCCACAGAAGAGGTACAGAGGCTGTGGGAGACACCACAGGAAACACAGAAGGAGAAACACCCTGACTCTCCTGTCCTCCGACCCCCACAAGCTTCTACCAGAGCTTCCGATTGCCTCAACCAACCCGGAAGCTGGAAGCAAGGGAACCTGGGAATTGTAGTTCCCTGTGGTACAGAGACCGGCAGGAGAAGGATGGAGATGGACTGAGAATACACTGGCAGTTCATGGGCAGAATTGGGGGGGGGACCAGTAAAAGACCTTGCCATTGTGTGTGTGTAATTAGGACAGTTTAAGGTGAAGCATGTAGGCTACCTAGCTCAAATCTTAGCTCCTCCATTTACTAGCTATATAACATGGGCAAGTTACTGAACTTCTCTGTGTCTCTGTTTCTTCCTCTGTACACTGGGGATGATAATGATGTATATATACCTCAGGGGATTTGTGAGAACTAAATGAGTTCATCTATGTCAAGTACTTAGATGGTACCCGGCACAAGCATTCAGTCTTATCTACCATGTATTTTTTTGTTTTTTAAAGATCTGTAAATGTTACATGTATGTGCATCTAGTTTGTGGCTTCTAACCAATGCACACATCCAAATGGTGTATGTCCACCACATTTTACCCAAGGAAGCACAAGACAACTCCAATCCTCTGTCTACTTGCGTTGGGATGACTGGACTCGTAGGTATGCATTGAATTCAAGAACAAAATTAGATGGCTGCGTGTAAGTGCTGTGAGAGTGTACTGAAACCCAGGGTGGCACCTTTAGGGTCAGCCTAAAAGTGGGGATACTTTGAAGCATTTGTCAATGAGATTTGGACTAAAGGCACTTGGAAAAATTCACTTGACTGAATTTTTTTTTTTTTTTTTTTGCGGCACGCGGGCCTCTCACTGTTGTGGTTTCTCCCGTTGTGGAGCACAGGCTCCGGACGCGCAGGCTCAGCGGCCATGGCTCACAGGCCCAACCGCTCCGCGGCATGTGGGATCTTCCCGGACCGGGGCACAAACCCGTGTCCCCTGCATCGGCAGGCAGACTCTCAACCACTGCGCCACCAGGGAAACCCCACTTGACTGAATTTTAACTTTCCATAAGGGAAAGGAAGTTGGCTCTGTTCTTCTGTTACAGTGTAAGCTCCATGCGGGTGGAGTCCATGCCTTACTTCACTAGTTGAACCCCTCCTCTGACCCCCGCAGCTGCCCTGAGAGTTAGGCATTGTCATCAGCTGAGGAAACTGAGGTTCAGAGGAATTAAGGAATTTTCAGTGGCTGAGCTAGGACTGAACCTAACCCTGGGCTTGGTCATTCCTCCAAACGTCCCTTCTTAAGGCAGTAGCAGGGAACCCGGCCCATGGAGTTGGAAGTCACTTTTTACTTATGGCAGGGAGCTTGGGTTGATACTATGTGCCTGAAACGGGTGAGAAGGGCCAGAATCTGCTGTCAAAGAGCCACAGGCCGAACCTGAGATGGAGTCAGAGCCGAGAGCATATGAGAAGTGACCCCAGGTCTGAAACCATCCGAGGGGACACTGGGAATCTTTGCCTAAGGGCAGGGCTGGTGTGTAGGCTCAAAGGACCAAGGTCGTGGTGGGAGGACAGATAATTGGCAGCTTTATATAATTTCACTGAGTGATTCCTGGGATGTCCCATTGCGTCACTGTTAAATGATTGCATTTGTAATAGAAATCTCTGAGACTTCTCCAACTGGGAGATTTGCACTAATCATGGCTCAGTCACGGCAGAGTGTGGCTCATTTGGACAGTTGCTTGCACTTCCAAGGATGGATGTGGCCCATTTATCTATGCCCTGTTGTCCCAGCAGGTCTGGGGTCAATGTTAATAACAGAACCATTTCCCTAAAGCACCTTTTCTATCACGTTCCTCCTGGATTAAAACGCTGCAGTGACAGCCATTACCTCCAGGGAAAAGGCCAAATGCCACATGTGGAATGGTATCAATGTCCTCCACAGCCCCTCCAAGTTCATGTGTTGAAATCCTAAGGCCCGATGTGATGGCGTTAGGAGGTGTGTCCTTTGGAAAGTGCTTAGGTCACGAGGGTGGAACCCTCATAAATGGGACCCCACAGAGCTCCCTCACTTCTTCCACGTGAGATTATAACAAGAAATTATCAGCCTGCAACCACGAAGGCCTTCACCAAACCCTGGCAGTGCTGGCACCCTGATCTTGGACTTCCAGCCTCCAAACTGAGAAATAGATTTCTGTTGATTGTAAGCCACTCAGTCTCTGGTAGTTTTGTTATAGTAGCCTAGATTGACTAAGACAGGCTGCAAATAAAAAACAATTGGACAATACATGTTAGTTTCCTGTGGCTGCCGTACAAACCCGGTGGATGAAAACAACAGAAATGTATTCTCTCATAGTTCTGGAGGCCACAAGTCTGACATCATCAAGGTGTCAACAAAGTTGGTGTCTTCTGGAGGCTCTGAGGGAGAATCCTTCTCATGCCCTTCTCCTAGCTTCTGGGAGCTGCTGGCAATCGTTGGCGTTCTTTGGCCTGTGGACGGATCACTCCAATCTCCACCTCTGTCTTCATGTCACCTTCTCCTCTGTGTCTTCTCTCCTTCTTTTATTGGGACACTTGTCCCTATTGGATTTAGGGCCCACCTTAATCCAGGATGATCTTATCTCGAGACCCTTAACCTAATTACATCTTAATTACGTTTTCCAAATAATGTTACATTCATAGGTTCCTGGGCAGGGACATATCTTTGGAGGAACACCATTCAACTCACTGTACCGTGTTTTAAATAAAAAGGACTTCACTCTTTTTACCCAACAAGAAGTCTGGAGGCCTGCAGCTGCCAGCCATGGTTTATGTGGTCACCTCTCTGTGGTTCCCTCACCACGCAAGACAGCCCCCTCGGCTCCTGTGTCATGTCTGCACGGGGTGGTGGCACCAGTCACATCTATCCCTGCTGTCACAAGCTTTCTCAGAACCCCCCTCAGCAGACATCTCCTCTGGAAGAAAGGCTGAGCATATGAGACGTGAGCTTTTCCTGCCTCTGAGGTGGAGGCAGGCGAGGCAGCAGAGGATGAACTGTGAGTGTTGGGTTAACCGGCCAACAGTGTCTGTCATGGGTAGGGGCACACGGTGACCAGCCCACAGTCCCTGCCCTCAGGAGCTAAGCAGTACTGCCTTATTCAACCCTCATGGCAACCTTGTCTTAAAGTTTGTTTGGCTGTAAGAAATGGACCCTGTGATGCACTGCCCAGAGCCCCCTTCCGTGAAGGACCTGCTGCCCCAGCTGCGGGCCACTGTCGGCAGATCGTCTTCAACTGTCAGCCCCCTTAGGGACTGACTCAGCTGCAGTGGCTTTGCCCAAGGTCATGCCCTTCCCAGAGAGCCCCCCAGCCAGTGATGATCCGTAGAGACCTCGCCATTTGGACCCAACGGGAACAATTTTGAAGGGTCCTTCTAACTCCAGAGCTTCCCACAGTTTTATGGCCAAGTTGTGGCCCCCTGCCATTCATATGTTGAAGGCCTAACGCCTAGGACCTCAGAATGTCTAGATAGCGCCTTTAAAGAGGACTTTATGGTGAGCCCTTAACCAGTATAACAGGTGTCCTTATAAAAAGAGGAGATTAGGACATATATACACACACAGAAAGAAGACGATCATCTACAAGTGAGAGAGAGGCCTCAGAAGGAACCAACTCTGATGACACTTCTGGCCTCCAGAATTGTGAAGAAATAATTTCTGTTGTATAAGCCACCCAGTGTGTTCTGTTACGGCAGCCCAGCAAACTAGTCCACATGGGTCAGTTGAGGCCGTGGGCCTGTGCCCCAGCTTGGCCTCCTCCTTGGCCCATGCCTGCTTCCTTTTCTTCCTGTCCATGGTGTCCATCCCCAGGGCCGTCCTTGGGGAGCATGGCGCCCACTCACCTCCATCTCAGCGTCAGCTTCCGAGGGCCCACCCTGGGCCTGCACTCACTCTAGCTGATGTTACGGGGAGATTGTAGGAGGGCACAGGGGAGAGAGCACAGACACTCCAGGGCAGGGAGGGCACGGGCCTCCTGCAGGACAGAGTGGAAGCTGAGAGGGAACAGCCTCTCTCTACCTGCCTGACCATGTGTCTGTGTCTCT
The DNA here is from genome assembly GCF_949987515.2 of Delphinus delphis. Lineage (NCBI taxonomy): Eukaryota > Metazoa > Chordata > Mammalia > Artiodactyla > Delphinidae > Delphinus > Delphinus delphis. Next base: position 87,226,280 of record NC_082687.1, on the reverse strand, counting down.
CTCCACCTTCGCTTACCTTAGCTCCTCTCTGAGCCATGACTTCATGCTGCAGGTTCTCCCTGAAGACCTACCCTCTCCATGGGCTCCTCTCTGCAGGAGGCTTCAGTAGGACCAGCCCCACCCCAGCCTGAGTCTCATCGGGTCACCCCTGACATTACCTCTCTCTCGGTTCCCTTGTTCAATTTCTCAGAGAACCTGAGTGCCCCCCGCTGCTGCCCATGCAGTTGGGGTGGAGCACCCAGGCCTCTAGATGGCGCAGTGGGGAAGCAAGGAAATGGGGTGGGGTAGGTGAGGCCACAGTCTCCCTGACAGCTCTTTGGAATTTTACTGAAGAAGGAACCGAGCCCTCAGATGCCCTGCTCTCCCTCCTTTACCATCGAGACACTTGTCCTGTGCTGCCTTATGTTGCCCCAATTTGATGAGAATGAGAAGAGCCTTGGAAGCCCGTGGCTGTGATTAGACTTCTGTGCACTCTTCCTTTCTCCCCTATACCCAAACCAGGGCCCTCAGCCAGGCCCAGCTCAGAGCTGGGGCTTAATAAACATTTGTGGATTCGAGGATGCAGGCCAGGATTTCGATCAGTTAAATTCATTTTCTTTCATGATCATAGCCCGTCATTTGCACTGTGACAGCCACCTCCAAGAGGCAGCTGGAGGCTATGCTTCTGGAGAGTATGAAATTACCTAACAGCTCTTTTTTTTTTGAAGTTGTGGTAAAATATACATAAGACATTTACTATTTTAACCACTTTTTTTTTTTTTTTTTTTTTGCGGTACGCGGGCCTCTCTCTGTTGTGGCCTCTCCCGTTGCGGAGCACAGGCTCCGGACGTGCAGGCTCAGCGGCCATGGCTCACGGGCGCAGCCGCTCCGCGGCATGTGGGATCTTCCCGGACCGGGGCACGAACCCGCGTCCCCTGCATCGGCAGGTGGACTCTCAACCACTGCGCCACCAGGGAAGCCCTTTAACCACTTTTAAATGTACAGTTCAGTGGCATTAAGTACATTCACATTGTGCACCCATCACCAGCTCCAGAACTTTTTTATCTCCTCCAACTGAAACTCTGTACGCTAACTCCCCATTCCTACCTCCCCCCAGCCCCGTCAACTACCATCTACTCTCTGTCTCCATGACTTTGACTACTCCTGGTACCTCATGTAAGACTAATCGTTCTATATTTGTCCTTTGTGACGGGCTTATTTCACCTAGCATAATGTCTTCAAGGTTCATTCATGTAGCCTGAGTCAAAATTTCCTTCCTTTTTAGGGCTGAAGCATATTCCATTGTATGTATATACGATGCTTTGTTTATCTAGTCATCTATCAATAGACACTTGGGTTGCTTCCATCAACAGCCATTTTTAAGAAAAAATATTAATTTAGCAGTCACTATATACTAGGCATTGTACCCAGTTTCTAACATGCATTATTCAATTAATCTTCCCAATAACTTTAAGAGTTGAGTATCATTATCTTCTTTTAAGGTGAAAACACTGAGGCTTGGAAAAATTTCAAAATTTGCCACCAGTTGCTCACAGGTAAATTTCAGGGTCAGATTCCCTCCCAGGGCCGTGTGATTCCAGAGCCTATAAGCTTCCCACCCCATGTAAAGTGGCATCTCAGTAATGCAATCAGCAAGATGCTGAATGGGAAAACTATAGGACAAATGACTCCGTTCTTTCAACATATAAAATGAAAGATAAAAAAAAGGAAGACAGCCTAGAGTTGAAAAGAGATTTAACAGACAAATCAACCAAATTAAATGATTGGGCTTCTTTGGATTCTGATTTGAGAAAAAAAAAAAAAAACTGTTGAGAAAAGTGAACAGGGGCTTCCCTGGTGGTGCAGTGGTTAAGAATCTGCCTGCCAATGCAAGGGACACGGGTTCGAGCCCTGCTCTGGGAAGATCCCACATGCCGCGGAGCAGCTAAGCACCTGTGCCACAACTACTGAGCCTGCGCTCTAGAGCCCTCAAGCCACAACTACTGAGCCCACGTGCCACAACTACTGAAGCCTGCAGCCTAGAGCCTGTGCTCTGCAACAAGAGAAGCCACCGCAATGAGAAGCCCGTGCACTGCAACTAAGTGTAGCCCCCGCTCGCCACAACTAGAGAAAGCCCACGCACAGCAACAAAAACCCAACACAGCCAAAAGCAAACAAATAAATAAATTTATATATTTTAAAAAAGTGAACAATTGGGGAAGTTTGAACAATGTCTGGATAATCTTTGGTGATATTAAAGTGTTATTATTATTTTGGTGTACTAATGGTATTGTGGTTGTGTTTCAGAGATGGAGTGAGAGTCTTAGAGATACAAACTGAAATAATTAGAGATGAAATTTATGATGTTGGTATCTAGAATTTGCTTCAAAAAATTCTAGAAGGAGGGATGGGCAAGAGATAGAGGGGAGATACACATGAAATAAGATTGATTTTGTGTTGATAATTGTTGGAACTTAGAGATTAAACAAGACTTAAGAGACATATCAACCTGGTGCAATGTATAGACCTTGCTCGGATCCTAAATCAAGAGTGGAAAATGATCCAGGTGACAGTAAGAGAAATTTGAATTCCAAATTTTGATTGACATTAAGGAAATATTGTTAGTATTTTTAGGTGTGATGAAGCTATAGTGGTTATGTTTAAGAAAAAAAATAATTCCTATTTTTTTAAATTTATTTTTATTTTATTTTGGGCTCTGTTGGGTCTTCATTGCTGCGTGCAGGCTTTCTCTAGTTGCAGTGACTAGGGGCTACTCTTTGTTGCAGTACACAGGCTTCTCATTGTGGTGGCTTCTCTTGTTGTGGAGCACAGACTCTAGGCACACAGGCTTCAGTAGTTGTGGCACACAGGCTCCGTAGTTGTGGCTTGCGGGCTCTAAAGCACAGACTCAGTAGTTGTGGCTCATGGGCTTAGCTGCTCCGTGGCATGTGGGATCTTCCAGGAGCAGGGCTTGAACCCATGTCCTCTGCATTGGCAGGCGGATCCTTAACCACTGTGCCACCAGAGAAACCCAATAATTCCTATTTTTTAGAGATACATCCTGAAACATTTATGAATGAAATGATGTGATATCTGGGATTTGCTTCAAAAATATTCTGGGAATATTTCCCAATGGGGAAAATAAGTGGGAGATATAGATCAAAAAAGATCAGCCATGTGTTGATAATTATTGAAGCTGGGTGATGGGTACTTGGGGATTCATTTTACTATTGTGTCTACTTTTGAATATGCCTGAAATTTCTGCAATGAAGAACTCAACCGCAAACATTTGTGAAAAAAAATGGTATCTCATTTCTACAGGTAGGGAAACTGAGTCTTTGAGAGGTTAAGTAACAGGCCCAAGTTTCAGGCATTCAATGTTTCAGCAGACGGTTGGGGGCAGGAGTGAAAGATGGTCATCAGTTTCAACTCAGGAGACAAGGGGTTGACCCCTGGACCACCTGCTCTTCCTGCCAGTCCAGGGCCCACTTTTTTCTTCTGTTAATAATGCCTTGATTTTTCTTGGGAGACCAAATTCCCCTATTCTTAGCCATGTGAGGGAGGCTGATCCAAGTCTGTCTCCAACTCCAGGGCTGGGTACATAACCCAGGTCTGAACAATCAGATTGTTCTACTCTTTGCTCGTGGTGGTTGCCTCAGAGAAGGGGATCTGAGTTGGTCCAATGAGATTCCATCCTTGGAGTTTTCTAGAGGTAGAAGGAGAAGCTCCTTTTCCTCTGGACTTGCTAAAGAATAGTAGTAGCAATGAGAAGACTAGATATTGAAAGCTTACAGTGTGCTAAGCCCTTTACACATATTTACTAATACGTTAATTATTATTATCTATTATTAATGAGTCCCCCTTTTACAGATGAGAACACTGAGGCACAGAGAGATGAAGAGACGTGGTGAGGATCTCAAGCTTCTGGAGGCCACTAGATGAAGACAATCTGCCTGAGGTAAAGTCAACATTGAAGGGAAAAAAATTAACTACCAGGAGACCAAGTCCCACTGATGTCACTTGAGTCCCTGGATTTGAGCCCCTGGAGTCAGTTTTACCTTGGACTTTTTTCTTTCTTGAGCCAGTACTTTTTCTTTATGAGTACAAGCCAATTTAAGTTGAATAGCAGCATTTTGCAGCTCAAAGAGACTTGACCCATAAAGTGATGGAGGACATTGAATACCAGGGGCAGAGAAAGGGAGAGAATGAAGAAGAACAGATATAAATTGCCTATCATAAGGAAGGCATTGAGCTGGAAGCTTTGCATACACTATCTCACTTAAACTTTACAAGAACCTGTTAGATGAGTAGTGTCCATTTTATAAATTAGGAAAATGAGGTTATGAAGTGTTAAGTCCATTGGTTCATTAAACAAATATTTCATTCTGGGCCAGGTACTCTGATAGGTACTGAACATTCAAAGATAACAGCAGTAATAATGACTATAGCTCACATTTACTGAGTGCTTACTGTGTGTCAGATGCTGTTCTAAGCAACTGACATGATCATCTCATGTAATCCACTGGACAAACTTGTGAAGTAAGTTTTATCATCATCCCCATTTTATGGATGAGGAAACTGAGGCACAGAGAAGTTAAGTCATGTGCTCAAGGGCATGTAGCTGAGAGATGGAGGTGAGGTGACTTCAGAAGCCAGGACGCAACATGACATCACACTGCCAACCTTCCTTGCAAGAAGTTCAAGGTAACTTGCCCACACGTCACGCAACTGGAGGTAGTCCACACGGGTCTGCTTGCCCGAAAGCTCAAGGTCTTTCCTTGGCATCCTAGTGCCATTGCACATTAGAATGGAGTTGGAGCTGGGCTTTGCAGGAAGTCAGGAGACATGAGATGGTTTGGGGGGAAAATGATGTTCTCATTAAAATTGTTCCATCTTTCAAAGAAGGTCTGAATTTACACTGACCACAAGGCAAAAACATATCCCTATATATACCCTCCAGGGGCCACACCTTAGTGTGGTTTACACTTGTGCCATGACGCACAGAAGTGAGTTTCAATTCTGTTTTTAGGGAGAGAACTTCCTGTTTGTCCCAGCCCTGACCCCTTGCAGCAGGACACACTGCTGGCCAGCCTACAGGACTTAGCATTCGCCCGTCTTTTCTTTCAAACTGCCCTTGGCCCTTACCCACCTACTCTGGTAATAGCTCTCCTCTTTCCTTTGCCAGCTGACCTTCCTCCATCCCACATGGGTCTGTTGGGTCTACTGTTCACAGGACCCACTTACCCAGAGGGTAGCTAACCCTGGGCTGTCGTGATGGGTTCTGGAGCACGAATGCCACCCTAAGAAGATCAGTCAGACTCCTGGGATTTTTACGTCTGGAACTAGGAGAGAGGAGCTTACTTTTCACTGAGATTGGATGATGTAAACCTGAACCTGTCTCTGATCATACTCACCCTCTCCCCTCGACACCCCCGAAAGCCACGTGAAGGCAGCTCATCTTCTGCGATACGTGTGAGCCCAATATCCCGAGAAAAGCAGGGCTGAGAAATGGACGCAAAGACACACAGAGAGGGAATGTTACTGAGTCTCTGCATCCAGTCATTCCTGAGATCAACTCCATTCCAGGAACTCCCAGTTTATGGAGTCAATAAATATTCCTTCTGCTGAAATTGGCTTGACTTGAGCTTCTACTGCTTGCAACCCAAAGCGTTCTGGCCAAGACTTGCTTCATTACCCAGAGGCTTCCTTAGTCATGGCTTGTTCTTCTGGCTTTTCTCACTTTTAACTTTCACAAATGGCAGTAAGTCAGAATGTGTGTAAAGATCTAACAACAAGGAGACTGACAGCAGAATTATTTATTATGGTAAAAATTTTGGAAGAAAACTTAGATGGCCCATTATAAGGGACCGTTCACCTGTACAGCCCCCTCAGGTTCCTGGGTCTCATAAGCTTGTGGGTAAAAAGTGACGTCTAGTGATGTAAATGCCCTGAATATGATACCCACACAGTGGTCCAGCTCCACCCAGAGTTCCCCATGGTTATATCTGGGGGTCCCCATGGTGCTATCTCACATAAGTTCAAGCACAATCTCGCTTGTATTTTTCAGCTCTGGTTTCCTCCTTGAGACATTTCACCACTGCCCGGGCCTCTCTGGGAAAACACTGCTCCTCTGTGTGAAGCCATCCTTTGGGGTGGCCGCCCCCGAACTCCAGGCATCCGAGCTGGGCTAGGTCCATGGGAGTGGGAGAAGCAGGGAAGGGAATCACCCTGGTGTTCAACAAGCCTCACCATTTCCTTTTTTCTGCTAATGGGTCCCATGAGCCAGGCCTGGCCAGTCGGAGCTCCCTCTCCCCCTGGCAACAGTGGGCAGTGAAGTGACATGGGACCCAAACAGGATGCATCAGAACCCTTGGTATTGATCCCTGGGACCGGGGCAGAAAGATATTCATTCTCTCTCTATATATATAGATAGACAAATAGATAAACAGATAGATATATAGATAGATAGATAGATAGATAGATAGATAGATAGAGATAGGCATATATATATATACACATATATATATATAAAATCAGTTTATTATAAAAGGATAGAACTCTGGAAGAGTCAGGTGGAAGAGATGAATAGGGTAAGGTGTGCGTGGAGCAGGCAGACTTTCCACACCCTCTTCCAGAGCTTTCCTCTCCCCAAATCTCCATGAGTTCACCAACTCAGAAGCTCCGTACTCTCTTTTTTCATTGTGGTTTCTAAGCAGGAGCTCATGGGGCTATACCTACAATAAGAAAATCCAGGAACTATCGGATGGCCTGTGTGTTACCTTGTAGATGGAGGTGCAGAGAAAGCTGGTTTACAGGGACCGGGGTGGAGCAGATGTACAGAAAGGAGCAGAGAGAAGAGACAGTCTTGGCAGCCTCCCATCTAGTTCCTGCTTCTAGGTCTTTCCTGAGGTTCTGCTGCATCCCTGACCTTGGACTTCAGTTGCTGGAATTACCCAGCAACTCCCAATTTTTGCTGATGCTCGCTTTAATTGGTCTTCGCTTTTTGGTAACCCAAAGGGTCCTAACGTATGAACTGTTTTCCTTTCTTCTTCAGATACCTGTGCATAAGACTCCTCCCTTCTCCCTTAGTTGCATAAAAACAACTGACCTAAGTAAACCAGCACATGCAAACCCGCTTGGGTCACCAGCCCCAAGCCTGGCATCACACCTGGCCAAATGAAATCCCTTGAAACACAACCTAGAACCCACAATTCCTCCTACATTAAATCTAAATATAATAAATAACAGTCACTAATGCTAACTTGCTCAAGGTTGTCAAATATGGAAGAACTGGGAGAGCCAGTATTGAAACCCATGTCTATCTCTATAGAAAGGCATTTAACCCTTTTCTGTATTTGCATATCGATCTCTTTTAGCTCAAACAAGTCATCTGTGAAATGCTTATGGTTTTGCAGGTAAAGAGCTGAACAGGGGCAGCCCCTGGGTTCAACCCAGGCAGCCAGCACCTCTGGTTGACCAGCCCTCACTGCCATCTGCTAGGCCAGGCCGGGGGGACCAGGTGCCCCGCCGTGGCCCCCTTCGAGGTTGCAGCAGAGCACAGAGGCTCAGACACCCACCAGCTGAGCTTCAAGGTCTCGCCAGACACAAGGATAAGTGAAGACAACCCTGAAGTTGGTGTGAGACCCGGGAGATAAGCCTGCCCTGAGTGTCGCTGGTGAAGGGGGATGGCCACACCTAGAGAAAAGGGACTCTCTCAGCTGGCTGCTCCCTAGCTGAGGGCTGCCTCAGGGCCAAAACAGCCAGGAGTCAGGGGGTAAGTGCCCTCAAGTTACCCACAGAGGCTGGAATCTCCCCACCCACAAACCCCTCCCAGGGGAAGTTGTCTCTGGGTAACTTTCTGGGTCATTTGTGACCCTCTGGATTCAAACCTAGGGATTGGAACTCAGATTCCAGATTCCACAAGCCTGGGATTCCTGAGGCCTGAATATTGCCAGTGAGGCCTCTCTGGCCTTTGCCAGATGCTTCCAGCTCAAGAACTCGGGGTTCCTGTGAGTCCTTGGATGTATAACCTTGGGGGCAGTACTGGCTCTTCACCCCTCAGCTTGTGTGTTATTAAAAGCAACCTATTGACAACCTTCCCAGGTTGCATATGAGGGAAACAGCTGGGAAATAAATATCGTGTATACGACAAGGATAACTGCAGCGATCATCCCTCTGTAGGAATCCTCTCTCTAACTCTCCTTCTGTAGGAATAGGCAGGCATTCGAGAAAACTCTACCAAGAAGGCAGTGCCCCACCTCCGCTCTCCTGTCCACACTCTCACCGCGTGCTCACAGATGTGTCGCTCCCTCCACTTAGAGACCAACCATGATTTAGCGGGCTGCTCTCTCCTCATGCCAGGCCCCCCTCCCTGTCACAGATGGTGGTCGGTGACATCAGCAGGGCTTCCCTGACTCCAGGGAGCTTCCTGGGCACCAGCGCCCCTGGTTTCCCACCATTCTTTACCCGCCACCTCCCCTCAGGTCCCAGATGTGATGTCACTCTCTACTTCCCAGAGTGAATAGCCCTCACAGGGAACACCCCTACTCTGCCCCCGCCCCTCGCTTCCCCTCCATCCGAGAGTTCCATTTAAGGAGGTCCTCTTCCTGTCTAGGGCACTAACGCTCTGACTCCTCGGGAAAGCCAGCTACTGTTTATGATTCTGCCCCTTCTCCCTCCTATACCTTCCATATCAGTCAGGGAAACAGAACCACCAATAGGATGTGTGTCTATATCTATACTTATATCTGTATCTGTAGGTATATCTATATCTGTAATGAAGTTTGTACTAAGGAATTGGCTCACATGATCGTGAGGGCTGCAAATCTGAACTCTGCAGGGTGGGCAGCTTGGATGGAGGCCCAGGGAAGACTTGATGTTGCAGCTTAAGTCTGAAGGCATCTCTTCGTTGGGGGACCTCAGTCTTTTTTGCTGAAGGCCTTCAGCTGATTGGATGAGGCCCACACATGTTATGAAGAGTAATCTTTGCTCAAAGTCCACCATCTCAAATACCAATCTCATGGGAAAAGTATCTTCACAGCACCATCTGGACTGGTGTTTGACCAAATGTCTGGGTACCATGGCCTGGCCAAGCTGACACACAAAAAATGAACCATCATACCATTAGTCATAACCATGGTCAACAGGTGTGTGTTTACTCGGTATACCGTACTAAGCTCACCACATGCAATATCTTATTTAATCCTCTCAATAATGCCGGGAGGTAGATCCTGTTTTTATTCTCATTTTACAGAATGAGGACATTAAGTTCACAGTGAGTGGCAGACCTCTGATTCAAACCCAAGTCTGACTAACTCTCTAAACTACACCACCTCCCAACGGCACTCCTGATTCCCTATTTTTATTCTATGATTGAAATCTCTCTGATTAAAATAAACAAAAATGTCCCATTATTTCTTTCCTCTCCTTCCCAGGGAAACGCCTTTGAAGAGGTTGCCCGCTCTTGGTGTCTCCAGTTCTTAACCCTTCCTCACCCCATGGCCTCCCCCGCAGACTCCAGAACGAGGGAACAGTGTGACCAAGGTCATGGATGATGTCCATGTTATGAAAGCCAGTGGAGGTGGCCTTCCAACTATGTATTTCTCATAACATAGTAGCGATTGTTCATTGTTCAAAAAAAAAATCCTAGGAAAGCACTTCTGGTCAAGATGGTGTTGGTGTAAATAACCATTTGTGGCACCCATTCTGCTATAAACACACGGCAGTTACAGTATAAATAATACTTTGAAAAACTGAAGATATAAAAAGGCATAACTGAGCTCACAGAGAAGAGAATCATCTCTGAAGACCAGAAAGAGAATAAAAACACACAGCAGTGAGTGAGGCTAAGCCCTGGGCCTGCTGGCTCTGGGGCAGGGCAGGCAGAGATGAGCAGCCTCTGTCTCCTGTATGTAACTAAGCTAGACGGGCTCCCAGGAAACAGGGACTAAACACGTTCCAGGTGAGGCAGGGGCCAGGGTCGAACTTAAGGCTGAAAGTAGGACTGATGGTTTCTCTCCTTAGGATGAGAGACTGATAAGGCTTCTCCTAACCGGTGCTCCAGGCTATAGCTTATGTGAAGCCGAATGTCTAGGTGGGCGGTGACCAGGACGACACAGGAACCAGAACCTGAACTCAGCAATCTGCTCACCGAGTGAGCCACACGCAGTGTCCATTAGCAAGAGCTACAATCATCAATCTAAGGTTCAGTTAGAGGGAGGGCTGATCGAGGAAGCTGTGAAACTAGACAAGGAAAGGAGAAGAGTGGAGAGAAAAAGAAGAAAAGAGAGAAGAGAGAAAGGGCCCGAGCTTAAAACGACTCGGCAAACCAAAAATCCAAAAGACACAAAGAAATCTATCTTTTCAGATAATAACCAACAAATCAATATTGATAAATTGTTCACTTCAGGTGAGACCAAGATAATAAAACAGTCTGCAAAAGAATTTGAAATAAATGTGTTTAAGGCTTTTAAATAAGAAAGTGAATGAATAATATGAAATGCATAAGATTTAAAATTGTGAAACAAAAATACCCAGAAAGGAACTTCTTTAAAAATTGTATTTATTGATTTATTTGGCTGTGTCAGGTCTTAGTTGCGGCACACAGGATCTTTGTTGCGGCACGCGGGATCCTTTGTTGCGGTGTGCAGGCTTCTCTCTAGTTGCAGCGTGTGCTCTAGAGTGTGTGGACTCAGTAGTTGTAGCACACAGGCTTTGTTGCCCCACGGCAAGTGGGATCTTAGTTCCCCAACCAAAATATGAACCCACGTCCCCTGCATTGGAAGGATTCTTAACCACTGGACCACCAGGGAAGTCCCACTCCCCCAGCTACTCCCAGTTTCTTCTGGATCCTTCCATAGATATTCAAAAACATATACAAGCATATACATATAGGCTTAGGAAGGTGCATGACAATGTGTGTAGTATGCTACCCTTGGCATAAAAAAGTTATAAGGAACATATACAAGTTTCAATTAATAATATATGCTGAAGATTTTCCTTCTTTTTTTTTTGTTTTAAATGGTTGCTTCGTATTAATTGTGAAACTTTAGAAGCATTCCATTAAAATCAGAAACAAGAATGCCCACTTCCAACCAACTAACTATTCAATATTTTACTGGAGCTCCTTGACAAAACAATGAGCAGTATAATTGGAAGGAAAAAAAAATAATTGGAAGGGAAAAGACAAAACTCTTTTTATTTGCAGGTAGAACAATCATCTGTGTAGAAACCCCAAGAAAATCCACTGTCAAATTATGAGAATGTATAAATGAGTTTAACAAGGTGGTTTCATGCAATCATTTTAAAAACGATTGTTTTTATAAAGACCAATAACTAATTCAAAATTTTAGTTGGAAAACAAAATCTCATTCATAATGCCGTGGGTCAGATCACCATGAAAAACAAAGAGAAAAGAATATGGTGCTGGCAGGCTCTAATTGGGAAAATGCCAATAAAGGATTTTTTATCGGGTTTCTTCATGTGCCCGTGCCTTGGCCAGTGATGCTGGCCGTGGGGCGACTGGGGGAAGGTGGGGTCTGTGATTGACAGTCTATGGTATATTACACATGGCTGAGGCAAGGAAGAAGCAATTCTCTCAAAATGGATGGGAAGCTTCAGTACCCAAAGCATTTTTTATCTGCCACACGTCTGTCTCCTCAGCAAACAGTGAGCTCCTTAAGGGCAAAGGAAATGTTTTATTGTTCCTACAGTTCCTGAGCTTAGTGCTGTGCCTTACATGTCACAGAGCCTCAGTAAATGACCAAACAATGAGTGAGTGAGTGAGTGGAAGCCAGGACCAGCCAGCCTGGAGCATCCTCTCCTCTCCCCAAGGCCACTTGGAATCCCACAGTTTGAGACAGAAGTCCTTCCCCAACCAGGCCCCAAATGAGTGAATGGGAAAGGAGAGAAGTAGCAATTGACTACTTTCCTCATAGACGGGACCCCTTTGGAGGACAAATGTGACCATCACCTAAAGCACCGTGCAGGGGGGGTCACTGCTCAGAACTCTGCTCCCATTGAGCTTGGCTGCCTCCGGCAAAGCTACTGGCTTCTGGGAGTGTAGGGCCCTGTGCTCTTGGGAAATAAGGACAATCTTTCATCCTGCCCAGCAATTTTGGGGGAGAGAGGGGGAACTGATTCTCTTTCATTTTGTGGCCTGGGAAATAAATGATCCAGCTTTTTAGTGCCCCTCAGTCCTATGCTTTTTTTTTTTTTTTTTATATTAGAGTATAGTTCATTAACAATGTTGTGTTAGTTTCAAGTGTACAGCAAAGTGATTCAGTTATACATATACATGTATCTGTTCTTTTTCAAATTCTTTTCCTATTTAGGTTATTACAGAGTATTGAACAGAGTTCCCTGTGCTATATAGTATGTCAGCTATCACTAGGTAGGCACACATGAAAAAGAAAGAAAGAAAGAAAGAAAGAAAGGAAGGAAGGAAGGAAGGAAGGAAGGAAGAAAGAAAGAAAAGGAGATAAAAATTAACATTTGAATATGCCAAATTGGAGGAATCTTTTTTACTTTTTTTTGCGGTACGCGGGCCTCTCACTGCTGTGGCCTCTCCCGTTGCGGAGCACAGGCTCCGGACGCGCAGGCTCAGCGGCCATGGCTCACAGGCCCAGCCGCTCCGCGGCATGTGGGATCCTCCCGGACCGGGGCACAAACCCATGTCCCCTGCATCAGCAGGCAGACTCTCAACCACTGAGCCACCAGGGAAACCCTCAAGTATTTTTATGAAAACAAAGTACAGGATATTTGAAATGTATGTGGGTTTGGAAATCCCAGGGCATGAGGTTCTCCTGCACGTGGTGATGTCACCCCACTTTGGAGGTTATACAGTATGCTGGCTGAGAGAACGGGCTTGGCGGTGACAAAGGTTTGAATCTGCCTCAGCCACTCATAATGAGACTTTGGACAATATATCTAACCTCTCTGAGTCTGTTTCCTCATCTGTTGATTGAAAAGAACAATGAGAGCCACTTCCCAGGATTTCTGTGAGAATGAAACAAGGTCTTATGCAAAAAGCACTCAACTCCATGCCTGGCACAGAGTAAATATTTGTTACGTATTTGTAGCAAGTACAAGTACTGAAGCTGGGACACCTGCCGGGCTGGAGGCGGTTGCAGGAAACACTTTGTTGGTGGGGCACATTCTCCACTCCTTTTTTTGTTTGTTTTCATGGGGGAACTCTTAGTCCTAATACCAGTGCTTTACCCCCTACTAGAGGGGGTACAGGGAGCCGCAACAGCATGAAGTGACTGAAAGGAAGACTGAGAAGTTGTACTCTATTTATTTTGCAACAGTAACATCCATTCGCAATAGTAATATTATGCTCCCAGCTTTGTATCCTTGCTGAGTTAGAGAACCTTTTCCTTCCTCAATCCATATTTATGCAGCATCACAACTGGAAAGAATTGCTCGTCTTTGGGCACTGTGTGTCCCCTTGGCCTACCTTTGATCACAGGAGATTAGGAGGCAGCTGTGGCTAGAGGACAGAAAGCCTGATCTACTCTGCTCCTGATGCCAGAGGAAAAACTATGACCAAGATCTGGCCGGGGCCAGGCTAGTCAGGCTACCAGGTGGTATCATTTAAGACAGAAAAACTCAGGCTGTGAAAATGTACTGACTGTGTCTTATACGAGGCAGGGGGAGAAGACTGCAGCCCAGTGTGTAGGATGGGGTTTGTCTTCCAAGCAATAGGTTAATTGGTCAATGGATCCATGAGTCAATGAATCAATGGGCTTTTTCCTACAAGCAATAGTTTACCAATCATTTGGGGCCAGGAAAAGGACACGGTCTTAGTCTAGAGAGCAGGAAACTTTCCTCTTCTCTTAGGGGCCAAAGGGCAGTTAGGCCTATACAGTGATGGGAGAAGACACCTGGGAAGTGACATTCTGAGGGAAGTTCATGGCGCCATTTTGGGAACAGGAGTGCCATGGTCCCATGTCACCTGGAGTTCTGCCAAGGAGGTAGGGATGCCGAGCTCAGGCAGTAGTCATAAAGCCCTCTCTGGTTTATGACCCTGTTGCCCTAAAGCTCAACAAAACCTTACAAGAAGAATTGGTGGTGGGAAAAATTTAGCAGAGAATTATCCCCTCTTATTCTAGGGGTCTTAGCAGCAGCCACCAACAGAGAAGCTGGTGGGGGGAACCAAAGAGGCCTTCCTGGAGGAGGTGGTACTGGGCTGGCTTGTCAATCAGCTTATGTCACTGAGCCAAATGCTTGTAATTGGCTTTGGAGGTCACCATTGACCCCACAGTCCATCTCATGATCCTCAGAATTGACCTCCCAGTGCCTCACCAGGATCATTTCAGGGTCCAGAAATTCTGACTCCCAACCCCCTCACATCTGCTGTTGACTGGATCTCCCTCCCCTCCTCACGCAGGGCCATTTCCCTGGCCTTGGCTTCCCCTTTAGCAAAACTGCACTCTCCCTCCACAAGCCCTGACACACGCTCAGAAAAGACAGGGTTCTTGTGGGTCCAGCCTGCCAGGGGTAAGGTTTGCCAGAGCTATAGTGGAGCCAAGCGGGTGACCCGTGAGTGAGCAATGGGGCTGCGCTGGACCCAGGTCCAGGCTGGAAGGTGAGGCAGCCTCCCAGCGATTTCCTCTAACCTCAGAAGCGAGTCAGTAGCTGGCAGTTCACATGAGGTCCCCCTGGCATCTCCGGTCAGGAAGGCAGCTTGCTGGGGATTCTGAAGCAAAGAGCAGGGGGGAAGGTGATTAGCAGGCAGGACCATCGGCGTGCGCCCAGGGACCTCGGTCTGCCTTAGCGAGGGAAGGCTCTGCCCTCGGCCGGCTCTCAGCTGAGCATTCTGGGGCTCATGTACGGGTGGACACGGGCCTTCCAGGGCCTTTTGACCACCTGAGCCCTGGCAGAGCGAGGCTCTGGCACCCCAACTTTGTTTTTAACTTCATAAATCCTTGAAGCTGACAACAGGGGGAGGAAATGGTGGCTGAAGGCAGATCCACACTTGCAGTTCTGCTGGCTGTGCCAACATTTATAGTTTGCAAACATTTGGTAAAAGGATCCAAGGATGGCATAGGGGAGGGGTGGCTTGGCTCAGTTTGCATGGGGCGCTCTGGAGTTTGACCATGTACTGGCTGGGAATATATTCATCCCGCTGGGGGCTTGAGGGCACAAGAACAGTACTTCTTAAACTTTAATGTGCCTAGGAATTACCAGGGCTCTTGTTAAAATGCGATTGTGTTTCAGTGTCTGGGTGGATCCCAAGTTTCTGCATTTCCAGGAAGCCCCCAGCATCAGCGGGACCTCACATTGAGAAGGAAAGGGCAGAAGGCTCTGCAGCTATTGCTATGGGGTCAGGACTTGGAATTTCCAGGAACAGGGTTCCCAATAGTACTCTCATTATAAAGGGCAGCTGACTCTCTGCCTGGGCCACTTAGCCCCCACCAGCAGACCCCCTCCCCAAGCGCGGGTACCCAACCCCTTGAGAGATATAGAAGATAAATGTTTGGAGGGGGTCTTCGGGGTCATTATTCCCCTTTACCCACTCTGATTTGTCCTCTAAGTGTTAGATTCTCCTCTGCAGCTTCCAGGGCTGACCAATCGCTCTGGAATGCCCAGTTCATTGACGGCAGCACTGATGAATAGAGATCTCCTCCCCACTCCTTCAGACTCAGCAGTGTCGCCTTTTCTGGGACCGAACTGAAAAGAGTAATTGCCTCTTCTAGGCCACTACTCTGACCTAGATCATATAAGCATGATACGTGTCACAGTGTGATTGCAATGCTACATCTGTCACTGTCACTTCTGCGATCCTTGAGGGTGGGAATAATAATGCAGTGCCTGGTGCATATCATATATTTGTTGAATCAGTTTTGCATTATTCCCAATCTCTCTTTCTCAGGAGGCCCCAACCTCACTTCCTCAGAGACATTTCTAGGTTAAATAGCACCCATTTTCTCCAACCTCCACCATCCCTGTTCAGGGGAGTTGAAGACATTGACAGTCAACCTTGGCTCTGTTTTAGAATTAATGGAGGTGTTTTAAAATTACTGACTCTGGAGCTTCCCTGGTGGCACAGTGATTAAGAATCCACCTGCCAATGCAGGGGACACGGGTTCGAGCCCTGGTCCGGGAAGATCCCACATGCCGCGGAGCAACTAAGCCCGTGCGCCACAACTACTGAGCCTGCGCTCTAGAGCCCGCATGCTGCAACTACTGAAGCCCGCGCACCTAGAGCCCGTGCTCCGCAACAAGAGAAGCCACTGTAATGAGAAGCCCGTGCACGGCAACGAAGAGTAGCCCCCGCTCGCAGCAAACAGAGAGAGCCTGCGCCAATGCAGGAAAAAATAAATTAATTAATTAATTTTTTAAAAATACTGACTCTAATCCTCAGAGAGTCTGACTTATTTGATCTGGGGTGTGGCCTGGGCTTCAGGATTTTTAAAAACTCCTCTATGATTCCCACATGTGGACAAGTTTGGAAACCACTGGAGGCAGGAATGGTAGGTTAACACCCAGCACTTCAGCCTCAGGTGAACCCTGTCATCAGGCCCCTTCTAATCATGGGTCCCCCAGTGCCGGAGAGCAGGCTCTTTCTTACCTTGGGCTTGAAACTAAGCTCCTTCTGATGAAGGGAGGCCTTAGGACTACATAGATCAGGAACTAGTGGCTGGCATAAGACCGACCTGGGTTCAAATCCCAGCTCCACCATTTAACTAGAGGTTTGACTTGAGGCCATTTTCTCAGTCTCTCTGAGCCTTGGTTTCCTAACCAATAAAATGGGATAATGGTCTATTAGTTTCTACTGGGCAATAAACCATCCCCAAAACTTAGTTGCTGAAAGCACAACGTTTAAGCTTTCTCGAAACTCTGTGGGATGGCTGGTCTCTCTTCTGGTCTGGACTGGCTCTGCCAGGGCTGGATGGCCTAGGATGGCCACCCCAGATGTCGGGCAGTTGGCTTAATGTCAGCTGGGGTGATAGAGGTGACTTGGCTGGTGCGTGCATCCCCCGTCATCCAGCAGGCTAGCCCAGGCTGGTTCACATGATGGCAGTCATGGGGTTCTGGAAGCTGCAAGGGAAGGAGCCACAATGTACTTTTCATGCCTCTGTTTGCTGATGTTCCGTTGGTCAAGGCTAGACAAGGCCAGTCCAGAGTCAGTGTGGGAGAAATACCAACACAGCTCACCTTGCTATACCTATGTACATAAAATAAAATAAAATGAAATGAAATATAAAATAAAATAAAAGCCCCATTGGTGCTCCGGCCCCAGCAACTAGGACCTTCCTGGTCTTTCCCTTAGTACTCATGTGCTCATAATGATAATAAAAGTCACAATATATTTTGAGCCCCAGGAGTTAAGTCACTGACAAAAATTTCTTTGATGCGCAGGCCATGATTTTGTGGCAAATGTCTCCTTGCAGGTTAGGTCATTAATTCATCTCAGTGAAAATTTTTAAATGAGTGCAAATGCCTCCCACCTCTCTTCCCAGGAGCTTTATCATCCACTGGGAGAGGCATGCAGGTAAATGGAACCCAGAAATCCACTTGAACTTAGATTTATGTCTGTCTGCATTTGTTTTCTCTGCTTTTGCCTGTGTCAACCTGCACACAGAAGTCCTTCCGCTTCAAAGTTCCACATCTGACAAATGTGTTTATGAGCAATGGCGATTATACTGGAAGCTTCACTGAGGAAACCAAAAAAGGGGCACCTGGTACCCATCACAGCCATCAGCTTAAACAGCCCATCTAAATGTTTCTGTTCTTCAAAGCTCCTCCTCTTTTGCTCACTTCCAGGAGAGTTTTATCCTCTTACCTCCCTAACACTTCCCTGGAGCAGCCTGCAGCCTCACTAGCTCCCTTCCCCTCTTCCCAGATTTTCTTGCTGAACTGCCATTCCTCTTTGTCATGCAAAGCAACACAGCTCTCTCTCTCAGCTCTCCCACATCAAAATATTTCTTCTTCTTCTATTTGCAAAATTAGACCCACCCACCTTAGAAGTCAGGATAGGAACCATCCTGTGCTACTCAACCATGCACTTCCAGATCTTATCCCTTACCTCATCCCAAAGGACTTACTGAATTATTTATTCTGGTGTTTTCCCCAAGGAGACTTTTATGAGTAAAAATTTTCTCCATCTTCTTACAACCGTTTCTAATATCAAGCATTTTGAATTTTGTGCAAGAGCAACAGGAAAGAGTGATACTTGCTAATGAAGGAAGGCTTCCTGGAGGAGGTGACATTTGAACCAAGCTCTAATGAAACTCCTTCGAGAAAGATAGTTAGTAATTTTAAAACTAATTATTTTAAAATGTGTTCATCCTTCTGATCACTTAGTCTAATTCCTCAGGCCCCTGTTACACCCCTTCATGCAATCCCCGACCCCATCCTGATATTCACTCTTAATTAGAGACTGGACTAAAGCAGTTAACATGAGTTCCTTTTTTAGATAGTTAGCAGGAGGGGACAAGAGGCCCAAGTTCTCCCTATTCATGTCATACGAAACATGGAAAAGAATCTTGGCCCTATAGTTTCAATTGCTCCCCTCAAATTGTCTATGTGTCATGGTTACTTTGGTTTCTGTTTGGCAGGGGTGTATTGTTGTTTTCACATGCTTTGGATCTAGACTAATCTTGGCACTTAGATGTCCCCCTGGCCTCACAGAATAAGATGCCTGGAATTGGCCATCAGAACAAGCCAAGGACTGCAAAGAAATTCCTCAGTAATTACTACATTATTTGATTCTTTGTGTCAAA
The DNA here is from genome assembly GCF_949987515.2 of Delphinus delphis. Classification (NCBI taxonomy): domain Eukaryota; kingdom Metazoa; phylum Chordata; class Mammalia; order Artiodactyla; family Delphinidae; genus Delphinus; species Delphinus delphis. The sequence goes on along the minus strand of NC_082687.1, from coordinate 87,207,573 downwards.
AATGAGTTAGGTGAAAGAATTCATTCATCTCGTACTACACTGAGAGACAGAGGCAATTTTCCTCATAGGACTCAGGGCTAAAGTAGATTGTCTCCTAGACGCCCCTGCCACATTTAGCTGAAACTGAAATTCAGGGGGAAAAGATCTTTCTTTTGAGAATATCATCTCCTGAAACAAAAACATGAGTTTAACAGTCCACTTGGAAGATGCAAAACTTTAATTGCACAAGGCATTTTGAAAGGTGTGTGTGCACGTGTGTGTTTTTAGGTCTCTTTCAGTTGCAAGATGAAACAACCCAACTGGAAATGGGGGTTTCAGCTGTTCACATAACAGAGAAGTCCCTGGTAGATTAGTCTTCAGTCATGGCTAGATCCAGATGATGTTGTGTGAGTTTTTTTCCCTCTCGATCACTCAGCTCTACTCTTCTTGTCAGACAGGCTCTTCCCACACGGTGTCCTTATGACCACCAGCAGCTTCAGACTGAATTCTGCCAGCTTCAGATCCCTGGAGAAATAGATGTGCTTCGTTCCCAATAGTCTTTGCAAAAGTCTCAGGCTTCTGTCTCAATAGCCTAAAGGGATATGTCCATCCCTACACCAATTTTGGTGACTCTGATTGGCCAGGCCTTGATCACACACTCCCGAAGCAAGGTGAGTGAGGCAAACCCCAACCAAACTACAGGGACTAAGCTTTGGGGGAGGACTGATTCTCCAAAGAAAAAGTAGATGATATTCCCAGAAAGGACAATGATTGGGCAAAACCAAGAGATGTCCATCATAATAAAATGCCTACTTAATGGTGAAATGACTAGAATGGGAGAGAAAAGGAAGGCAGCTGGTAGGGTGCAGGTGGAGAACAATGGATAGGTCTGTACTAAGCAAATTTAGGTCGGCAGGCCTGATTTTCAAACCAGTTGCATTGACTATTAGTAAAAATGATAATGTCTCAACACCTAGACATTTCTTTCTAAATTGCATCTGAGCGTCCAGTAATGGCTGACGTTTATGAGTGTCACTGTCACCCGGGGTTGCTGGTCGATGACGGGCAGCCTGGTGGGCAGGCAGCTGTCCATCAAGACTGAAGGAAAGAGATTCAAAAGCCAAGGCGGAGAGAAGCCGGGAACTTGGCCTGTGCAGTGCACCATGAGGGAGGGAGGGGAGGGGAGAAACCTCGGCAATTTGTTTTTAATATTTTGCTTGTCTGGATACCGGGAAAGCTGCATATATTGGCTTCTGACTAATGAAAACAGAGGGGGAGCCAGGCTGGAAACCTGGCCGTGTTTCCGTGCACAATTAGGTTTGTTTGTTTAGGTCTCTTTTTATTTGTTTTCAGATGACTCAGATAGGAATACTGCAGGCCTTTCAAAGCAAAGTGTTCTTATATGTATTTTGGGTCTAGGGCTTCGCCAAGTGCAGAAAGCCTTGGCTCCCTGAGGTTATTTTCCTATCCAAGGGTTTTTCAAACTTTCAAGTGGAGCTGGAAGAAGGCCGTTGCAAACCAGGTTATTTTTCTTAGCAGACCCCAGCCTGGGGTTTCAGGGGGGACAGGGATCACAAACATATAAACACGAAGCTCCCAAACAGCCTACAGGGCACCCATTGTGTGGCTCTCCGGCGCGGCCTCTGCTGACAGCTTTACCATCTGCGTGCTTAGTCCTCTCTGGAAACATCTTTGTGTGTCTGCCGCCTTCTCTCCTGACAACGGAGTCCAGCGATGGACTCTCCCTTGGAATCTCTATCTGCCTATAAACCGTTCAGCTTTCAAGCCTTCCCACTTTCACTGCCGCGGGTTGGGGTCTGACACCTCCGGTGAAATGCAGAGATATTTATCATCTGGGAAGCTGCCGAGCACCTGGCTGAGTTCCTCTGCCTGAGGGGAGCGACTCCGCGGAGACGGATTGCTCCTGGTCAGTTGAACCCATAACCAAGGCATTGGGAAGAGCCTTTGAAGGCGCTGGGCAGTAGCCTTTCCCCTCCCCTTTGAGCAAAATGCAAACCAGACGACGGCGAGGACCACTCCAGGGTCCCTTCTTGGAGGCTTCTTCCCAGTAGCCCTGCCTCTGTGGGATAAGTCAGAGGACAGAGACAGCCCAAGGAGTCCTGGTTGTTTTCAAATACTAAGAGTTTATGTAGGTGGCAGAAGCAGGTTTCCTAAACTCCTTGGAAGCTAGAACCCAGCCTAAGAATCTGAGAGTCAGTCTCCCCTGCTCGGCTTGTCCATGTTAAATGGAGGAGACCAGCCGGCGTGCTGGCCAGAGAAGCACTTTATACTGAGTCACTGCAGCAAAAGTTCTGTTAACCACGATCTGGTTTTTCAAAGCTCCTCTCCCTCTGAATGAGTCTGTAAACTCTTCTGCTTTTAAGACTCTCCTGCTTCAGTGTTTGAAGTTTGAAACCTCCCGACGCTTTTAGGAGAAAGATTTGTTCTATCGAAATTCACACATCTCAGGAATTTCTTTCCAAACCACTGTCTTCTAGAGCTATATCCCGGGGCCAAACGAAATTCTGCCCCATCTCCTGCACCTGCTACCGCTCCACTGCTGGGCCATGACAGGCGGCGCTGGGGCAGTGGCCCTGTGTCCTAGAAGATGGGGGTGCAAGTAGTTTAGCAGAGAGGTGAGCCCAGGAAGCATGTGAGGGAGAGAGGAGGTGGCTCTGGGCAGCTGGAGCTCAGTCCCGCCGGGCACCCTGGGACAGACTGCGTGCAATATGACTCCGATCGGCCCACCGACGGGCAAGGAAGCTGCCCCTGGTGTTGGGGTCTGCTCCTGGTGTGCTAGCTCCCTGGAGCAGAGTGCAAGCCACTCTTGCAGCCAGAAGATGTCCTCAGGAGGAGAGAGCCCCAGGCCAGCGTGGAAGTCTCCAGAGACCACTTCCGGGGTAGGGTGAGGGGCTATGGAAGGGGCACCAGCCGTGTCTACAGCATCTGCTGTACCCTAAGGTGACATAAGGAAGGGCACAGTCATCAGAAAGAGACGGGACTATTCTCCCTGGACTGTGTTTACTAAGGCAGGAAAGTGGGTGAATATGAATATCTGTTAACACTAGGCGAAACAACAAGGGCTGAAAAGCAAAAGGCTTTGGTTCCACTCTCAGTTTGCTGTTTATCCATTTACTTAGCAGCTGGCCCACCTGCGTCAGGCTGTGTGCTTGGTGCTGGGGTTCAGTGGGGAGCAAGCCAAGTTCTGGCTCTGCCTTGGAAGACCGCAGTCTAGTGGCGGGTGCAGACAAGCAAGGAGTTAATGCAAGTGAGTGTGGCAGCAGGCCGGAGGGGCCCCTCATCTAGGCTGGTAGGGTCAGGGGTCCCTTCCTTGAGAAGGGAGGGGAAGAGTATTCCAGCAAGAAGGAGCAGAATGTGAGAATGCCTGGAGGCACCAGTGCACATGTACAGAGTCGGGGCTGTTCTCTAGTAGGTGGTGAGTGGGAGTGAGGCACGATAAAGATGGCCGCCAACAAAGACCAGATCGTACAAGACCTTGGCGGCCACTTCACAGCGTTTATGCTGTGTACCAGCACAATGGGGAATGGCCTGGTATTATTGCTATTGTTATTATTTAACTAACATTTATCAATACTTATCTGTTTCATTGACTCTTAAATCCCACCTCTTCCTTCTGGGTTCAATTCCTTTCTTCCTGAAGACTGTCTTTTGGTAGCTCTTCACTGATGGCTGTGAGTGGTGAACTCGCTCAGTCAAGGGTGGATCCAGTTTTCTTGGAGCCTGGAGCTTATGCAATGTGGGGGCCTTCTTTAAGAGCAACAATGCCAACTATAAATACAAGACTAAGAATGAAAGTAAATATTGATGTGGGGGAGGGTTAATTTGGGAGATTGGGACGGACACATACACACCACTATATATAGAATAGATGACTAATAAGAACCTACTGAGGGGTTTCCCTGGTGGCGCAGTGGTTAAGAATCCTCCTGCCAATGAAGGGGACATGGGTTCGAGCCGTTGTCTGGGAAGATCCCACATGCCGCGGAGCAACTAAGCCCATGCACCACAACTACTGAGGCCGCGGGCCACAAGTACTGAGCCCGCGGGCCACAACTACTGAAGCCCACGCACCTAGAGCCCATGCTCCGCAACAAGAGAAGCCACCGCAATGAGAAGCCCGTGCGCCGCAACGAAGTGCAGCCCCCGCTCGCCACAACTAGAGAAAGTCCGAGTGCAGCAACGAAGACCCAATGCAGCCAAAAATAAAAATTAATTAATAAAAACAAAAAAAGAAAGAAAAGAACCTACTGAATAGCACAGGGAACTCTATTCAGTACTCTGTAATGACCTATATGGGAATAAAATCTAAAAAAGAGTGGAAATATGTGTATGTATAACTGACTCACTTTGTTGTACAGCAGAAACTAACACAACATTGTAAATCAACTATACTCCAATAAAAAATTTTTTTCAAAAAAGCACACTTAAAAAAAAAGAAAGTAAATATTGACAAGAAAAGAAATCTCAACAGAGTTTAGAAAGCTGACAAATAAGACAAACAGCATAAAACCAGAAAAATAGCTTTTTTATTAATTACCTATAATATTTTCTAACTCCTCCTCAGGATGGTGGCATTGGAAAGACCATAGGCCTTTTGGGGTTTGAGTAGGAGGAAGATGAGTTTGCCTACATTTATTCTGGGTTGCATGGGATATGTTAGGTGGTTTGCAGTCATTTCCGTGTATAATTTAGTTATTACGGGGCGTACAGATTTTGGAATGTCTTCCAGAAATACTCCTACCATCCAAATGCTGCCTTGCCTGACACACAGTGTCAGAGGTTGCATGGAGATGCAAAAAATCCTACAATGCCCGGCACCAAAAATATGTGGATGGCTGAGAAACAAGGTTTAAGATGTACAGAGCCATATATAATTTTCTAGTCTGTGGAAAATTCTCCTAACATCAGAAATGTAGAGGGTTCATTCTTATTCGATATCTAATCAAAATGGACGTTTTCTTCCATTAAGAATATATTTGATAATAGTGTATACAATTATAAATATACTACATATTTACACCCGTATGTGAAAGAAATTTTGTAGAGTTTTTCCCAAAGTTGACAACAAGCCTAAATATTTACGTGACACTACCAAAAAAAGAGTTGTAAAGCTGAAAGCAAAAAATTTAAATGATCAATCATGGGAAACAAATTTGGTTAATCATGTTAGAGGGGAAAATGTATTGTCTTTCTGGTCTATCTCTAGAAAATGATATTACAAAAGCACACATGAAGAGGTGATTAAAGACTATGTAGCTAAAAATGGAATAAATCTACATGCAATATGGTATCCTGGATTGGATCCTGGAAAAGAGAAAGGACATAAATAGAAAAACTGGTGAAACAGGTGAGTAAATGGGTGGATACAATCACATGATCATTGATGATCCACAGATTCAAGGATGCCGGGATGCCAATGAAGCAGGTATGTGAATATTTGGATTTCCAAGGGCCAAAGCTAAAGCCAGAGCTGAAGAGCAGATGTTAGTCAAATTGGAGGCCAAAGTCGCACTTTGTTGCATCTCTTGATAAAAGCCAGCCCGTCACCAAGAGGGTCCATTCAAGGTCAAAGGATCACTCCCAGGACAGCCACGCCACGGCATCAACGCATGTGCCAACCACATGCACTAACCACTCATGTGCTAGTTGCCCTCGTTTTCAGTGTCCCTTTTTGGTTTGGACAGGAGGACATTTATCTTTCTTTCTTACAGACTCAGTTATGTATTTAAATTTCTAGGTGTTTTTACATAGGTATATGGATTTCCAAGTTAGTTTAGCTCATCAGTTTGCTGGGCTGATTTTCAGCAGGAGAGCGGCCCGGTGAAACTGGATGATTTATCAGTAGAATGTAATTCTGGCTACAGTATGGAGAATGGATTTCAGGTTTCAGGTGTGGGGTAAAACAAAGACAGAAAGAGCTGATTTAATTCCATTGCAGAGATGATAAACGGCAATTTGAATAAGAGGAATCAGAGCAGAGAAGGAGAGAAGTGGATGTGCCGAGACATTTAGAGGTAAAGGAACAGACGTGGCGGTAAAGTAGCTTTGAAGGCGGTGGGGGAAGGATGGGGGGTCTAAGATGCGCCCGGTGTGTGGGGAGAGGGGAGCAGCTGGGTGGATGGTGCTGCTGTTTCTTGAAATAGAAACAGAATAGGAGGAGGAGGAGAAGCCCTGTGAGGGAGACGAGGAGTTCAACGGTGAACGTGCCAGGTTTTAGATGCCTGTGTAGCATCCAAGTGGACATCACCAATTCACAGAATGGAATACAGGTCGGAAGCTCAGGAGAGAGATCTGATCGACCTGGACGTGTGGATTTGGGACTTGCAGTGGACGTTAACTGCATATAAAGTGTTTAGAAGGTAGCCTGGTACACAGTAAGCACTGTGTGAGGCTGACCTGTCACTAACGGTCACTGGAGTAGAGGAGACAGGTGTCGATGAAACCAATACAAACGTACAACTGTGCTGAGCTGATGCAGAGAAATACATGATGTCAGGAAGCCTGTAACGGGGGAGTCTGACATCATCAGGAGAGTCGGGGAGGTCTTCCCTGAGGAAGTGGCACTTGACCAGAGACCTGAAGGATGAATAGAAGACATTAGGTAACAAGGGGAAGAATGAACGTTCCAGGCTGAGGGAACAGCATGTGCCAAGGATTGCAGGCACATGTAAGAAGTTAACTCTCATTATGGCTGAGGAACACCAGGGAAGCCTGTGCCTCAGGAAGGGCCTGTCACCTCTCTGGGAAAATAGACCAAGCAATTTACAAGGTCCTCCTTTTACTTAGTCTCACATTCTGGAGTTTGGCGATTCTCTTCTTCTTTTTTTAATTTTTTTTTTATTTTCAAGATAATACTGGTGGTGACATGTTCAGAGAAACTCCTCTAATAATCAACTGTAGAAATGATCCCTGAAAATATAGTCTTTGTGATGCTTTTAACTTCTCATTTTTGTAAACAGAATTCTGTAGAAAAATTGCAAGAAGAGAATAATGAACTCCTATAAATCTCCACTAGGATTCACCAATTATTAAAATCTTGCCATATTTGCTTTCTCTATCATCCACCTACCTATTAATCAATACATTGTATATACATATAGAATATCTATATCTAATTATAATACATATTATTGCCGAGCCATGTAAGAGTAAGTTACAGACAACACAACCTTAAACACTTTAGCACTCATTTCCTAAGAATGACAGCATTCTCTTTCATGACCATAGTACAATGATCAAATTCAGGACTGGGTCTGCAATCCAGAGTCCTGTGCTCTCCTTAGGTGTCAAGGGCCTTCAACAGCAAACCTATACTGAGCACCTGTTGTGTGCAAGGTGCCATCCTCTGTACTGAGTGTTCAGACTGGTATGAGAAGCAAATCAATAGGCAGGTATCTACACTGAAACTTAGAAAGAGCAATGGCAGATACAAACAGGAGTGCCAGGGGAATGTAGAGAAAGGAAATCTGGGCAGGGACATCTAGCTGTCTATCCCATATCCAGCTTCCTCTTCTTCCTCACTAACTGGGCCTTTGTACTACTAGGGTTTCCAATGTACCCAACTCAAAAACTACATTCTCCAATTCCTCTTTTGAGAGAACAAATATGTATAAGCAGAAGTCATTGGTTAGAGCTTCTGAGAAAACTTATTAAAACAGCCTAGCCTCCTGGGAGGCACACACTTTGGCTCTTGACCCTTCTTCCTTCCTGCTGCTAGGAGTATCATTGTGATAACTAGAGCTGCAGCAGCCATCTTGCAGCCATGAGGAGGTATTAAATAGGGAAGTGAATGTTAGGAATGATGGAGCAGAAAGACACAAGGATCCTGGGTCATTGGTGATAAAGTGGAACCACCATACCAACCCTGAATTGCCTACTCCAAACTCTTTAAGAGGGAGGAATTAACTATCTCATTTAAGCCATTAATGGGGGTGTCTGTTACATATTATAGCTGCATGTAGTCCTAACTAATAAATCACCTGATACACTCTTGGAGATCCAGGGACAATATGCTGCAGATTATGAAGAATAAGTAGGAAAGAATTGGGTAAAAGCGTAGGAGGAGGCCCCAGAGTACAGATTTTAGCTTAAGAGTAGCAGAGGCCACTGAAAAGATTTGAGGAGCGTCTCGGTATTGAATTTCAGTTTTAGGAAGCAATTTAGGTTTTGATAGCTACACTTAAAGGAGGGGAAAGAATGAAGTCAGGAAAACTAGTAAGAGAGTTGATGTGACAATCTCTGCAACGAATGAAATGATCCTGAAATAATGCAATACAACAGTGCTAAAAAAAAAAGCAAGTGCTCACTCTCAGCAAGACTTGGGGTCCCATCTGGGCTTTGTTACTTATTAGCTATATGACCCTGAGCAGATGACTTCTCAATGCCTCAGTCCCTTCCTATCTCCATGAGATTGTTAAGAGAATTCAATGAGGCCATGCATGCACAATGCTTAGAGAAGTACCTGGCACCCACTAAATTGTTGCTGAGTCTGTGGCAGTGAAAGACAGATTCTAGGCAATAATGTAGAATAAGATGGAATCAACAGAATGCTGACACCAGTTGGATGGTAGGAGGGGTGAGTAAGAGAGAGAAAGGAATTAAAAAGACTTCTGTGGAAGAACCAATCTGGGGATACAGACAATGATTCCAGTTTCGGATCTGCAGAGTTGGTGCTCTCTCTGGCTGTCCACATGGAGATGACCAGTGTTCACCCGCGTGGGTAGGCGTGGAGCCAGGCAAGGATTTGAGCTGGAGCCGGGATGGGGGATGAGATCACAGCCCACAGGTGAGTGGGTAGAATGAAAAGAGAAGAAGGCCAAGAGGGAGGAGCCCTGTGGCTGGTGCCGGTGGACAAAAAGGAGTCATCAAGGAAACTGAAGAGGACTGGGTTCAAGGTCATAGGAGAAGCAGAGGGAGCGTCCCAGAAAATTCAAGGGAGAGAAAATTTGCAGAAAGAAGCGTCAGTAGTCCTAAGTGTGGCAGAGTTATCAAACAAGGTCTGAGAATTGGGCTTGGGGTTGAGCAGCAGAGAAGTCACTGGGGCCCCAGGGTTGTTAACTGAGGGTCAGCGGGGCCATCAGAACTCAGGGCGATGATGGGGCTGGAAGGCAGAGTGTGGTCAGTGGAGCTGTAAAGGAGAGTTAACAATCAGGGAGAGGGTTTGCGTGAAGGTGAAGAAAGAGTTATGCTGCAGTAGGAACTAATAAAGAGAAGAAAAATGCAAGGAAAGTAAGATGCTGGAAGGAGCCTTAGGAAGATGAGAAGTGCGGGCTTGATGTCCGTGAGAGGACCCAAAGCTGGGCCACGGTCTTTGCCCCATGCCCAGAGGGTGGAAAATGGCCCACTGTGGGGCTGGGAAGCCAGAATGCCCTGCAGGGATGGGCTGGGAGATTGTGAGGAGAATCTCCAGTCTGAGCTTCTGTGGACAGAGGAGGGCAGAGAGAGAGGGGTGCAGGGAGACAGAGAAGAAAGTGGACACTAGTCACCTGAACTTCCCCTGTGGGAGGACCGGTGCCACCAGCCCCTTGACAAGCATCCTCCCTGGGACCCTGTTCCGCCCCGGGAGCACCTGAGATTCAGGGGCTCGAGGACGGCCTGGGGCCCGGATGCCTGTGTGAGCCCACGGTGGCACCTTCATCACCGAGCTCCACCGTGCGAGGGACAAGACAGTGGAGCTGCCAGAGAAGACACGGGGATGCGGCCCGAGACGGAGGATGGACTGAAGTGATTTCCAAGGCAGATGCGTTAGAGGGGCCGGGCTTGAGCAGCGGAGTCGGACACCGGGGAGGGAATCGCCGCGGGAAGCAGCCCACAGGCCCCGCCCCAGCCCTGAGGTTCCTGGCGGCGAAGCAGCTCCCGCGGCGCCCAAGGCCTGCGAGCGCACCCGGGAGGGGGCAGCAGCGCCCCGCGAAAGCCAAGCTCCCAGGCCGGCGGGCTGTGGAGGAAAGCCGCTGCTTCCCGCAGGTGGACGGGGGCAACCGTGGACTGGGCCAGGCCGGGGCAGCGCCCCTCGGCACCCCCAGACGCCCCCCGCCGGCCGGCCCGCTGCCTCTGCTGCGCCCGCACGGGCCTGAGCATTCCTCCTGGGCCTCTGCCCCTTGAGGGCAACCTCCCGAAGCTGTGCCCCTGACTGTGTGCAGAGCGCTCAGTAATCAGGGTCACTAGTGTCCACCTTCTTCTGCATCTCTCCCCCAGCTCTCTCTGCCCCGCTCTGTCCACGGAAGCTCAGACTGGAGATTCTCCCCACAATCTCCCAGCCCATCCCTGCAGGGCACTCCGGCTTCCCAGCCCCGCGGTGGGCCATTTTCCACCTTCCGGGAGTGGGGCAAAGACCCTGGCCCAGCTTTGGGTCCTCTCACGGACATCAAGTCTTCACTTCTCATCTTCCTAAGGCTCCTTCCTGCATCTTACTTCCCTTCCGTTTTCTTCTCCTTATTAGCGCCCACTACTGCGTAGCTCCCTCCTCCCCTCCCGCGGGGCCAGCCCCAGTCCTGGTTCCCACCTTATGAAGCAGAGACCCCACCTCTTGCTTGGGCCACTGTCCACCAGGCCCTGCTGTACTGTGTGATGTGAGCCAGGTGGCCTGCAGCTCTGCCAGGAAGGCCCGTGCAGAGCCCACCTTGTAAGAGGGGCCTGGGCTGGTCTTCACAGGCTTGCTGGCTACTCGCCAGGCCCGGTGATGTCCTGAGGCTCAGAGTAGCCAGTTGCACAAATATAACTCACACCACATATCAGATGTGAAGGGTAAACAGAGTAGCATTATTTTGCTTAGAACTAATCTGGTCTTTTTCCTCTGAGCCACACCCACTAGTTAGTGGGATGGGGAGGAAAAACTAAATGTCAATCCAGTTAAACTTTGAGCTGATATTTCAAACCCTTCGGATAATGTTTGGCCTTCAGGAAAAACACTCTGTGTCTTTGATAGCCGCGGCTCCCTCTGTCTCCCCACACTAGAGGCCCCAGAGTATGGGGCGAGGGGGGCTTTCTCCCCTCATGGCACCAGGGGCAGTGAGTTCTTCATTCTCATGAAGGCCCCTGGATGTGTGCTGCCCACTGGTCTTCAGGGAGCCTTTTTTTTTTTTTTTTCCGGTTGGGTCATATTTGACCTCCTGGCCCCCAGTACTCAAGGTGTTACCCATTCTTCCAGCCCAGGTAGTGCTCCCAGCGACGATTTGGTGTCTCAGTCTCAGTTGGGCTGCAGGCCCAGCTCTCTCCACTCTGTTAGCTGAGAGGTCACCTTGTCTCCAAACAGAAGGCCCCCTCGGTGGGCCCATTGGCTCCCAGCTCTGCATCTGCCCCCCCATGAGACTGAGGGTGGTCCAGGGAAGCTGAACTTCAGGCCTCACTCATGCTGACTATGCAGAGCTCCTTTTCTGTGACTGTTCCCTGGGTTCTAATGGAGCGGCATATGCAGTGGCTTCCTCCCAAGGTCCCAAGGGTGACACTAACTTCTCTAACACCCTCCCTCTGTAGGCCCAGAGGTGGGGACAGGCAGGGCGTTTCTGCTGATGGCCTGGGTCTTCTCAGTCTGTTTACTTCCTCCTCTTTTTTTAAGATTCTCAGGTAGAGAGAAAGGGTGGGCTCTTCTAATACTTCTGTCCCCTCCTTTCTGACTCCCACGAGGCCTAAATGACTGGCCTTGGCATCTTACTGTGTATATGGGAGAACTCCAAGCTTCAGGCTTTCTTTCTTTCTTTTTTTTCCTTTCAGCTATACATATACATATCTTCATTCTTTTTTAGATCATTTTCTCCTATAGGTTATCACAGAATACTGAATAGAATCCCCTGCGCTATACAGTAGGTCCTTGGTGGTTATCTATCTTATATGTAGTAGGCTTTCTCCTGATGTACTAAGAGAGGAAGAAGAATCTGGAAAATCCCTTCTTGAGATAATGGTCTGGTTCTTAAGCCTGGAACTTTCTGCATAATCCTATTCTGAATGACCAAAGACCCAGTACCTGGGTCTCTCTCTGGAATTCCTTCTGTAATCAGTGAGAATCTGCACACAGATTTCCCTCCCCACCCCTACGTCCTCTCCCCCCCTCCCCCTCCCCCCTCCTTACTGCACACACAGTCCTCCCTCCTCCTATAAGCAAATGGATATCTAGGGTGAAACCGGGAGAGTGGGAAACAGAAGAGAAACGCCATGTTACTGCCTTAAAATGGTATCCCTCTTCCCCTCTCTTGTAGCCTAAAGAACTCTGCTCTCATTGGGTCTCAATTACTTAGCTTTTCTCTTGCTCTTACTGTCCTGTTAAACCCCCAGGGTCTCTGTCCCTTCTGCTCACTTCCCCGAAGGGGCTTGTCAGCAGCAGCTCTCCTCCCAGATACCAGTTGGAGGTGCTTTAGTTTCCTATCTGCCCTCATCACCCAGAAGCATGCCCCAGTTCCCCCTGCAGCCTCACCTACCGTCCTGCACCTGTAGGCAAAGCCCAGAGCTCGGCAGACTTACCATTTGCATGTTACCATTCCTCAGGTGCACAGGATGCACTTTCCCATCTCCGTGCCATTGCACGTGCTGGGCCCCCTGCCCTAGCCGTCCATCATCTAGCCCTTTGCCAAGGCTCATCTCAATATCATTTCCTGTGTGAAGTCTTTCCTGACTCTGCTAAGTCAGTGCGAGAGTTCTGCCTCCTCTGAGGGCCTGAACCGCTTCGAACCCCTCGTGTCCTGCCCTGTATTTATAGCTAAGTTTCTATTTCTCTCCCAACTACACTGAAATCTCTCCGAAGGCAGGAACTGTCTGTCACTCCGTCATGTATCTTCCACGGGGCTCTGGGTTAAATTAAATGGAACATGATTATTGACAGGAATAGCCCTAGACCAAATTTTAAAGTAGGTCCAAAGCGTATCAACTCACACAAATAATTTAATTTCTTTAATCTCGGTTTCCTCGTGTGTTAAATAATTGAGTTGGTTTCCATGGTGTCTTAAATCATTTTCATCTCCGACAAGCTGTAATTCTGCCCATGCTCTCCTGTGACCACTGTGTGCGTGTAAGGGTGCTCATGGTGGGGGGGCGGGCAGGGATTACTGCCTGGGGAGGCCAGTGGAGCACCGTAAGAGCACAGGTTTTAGATTAGGACAAACCTGGGTCTAAATCCAGGCTCAGGCGCTCGGCTGCTGGGTGACCTCGGGTGGGCCGGCTTCTCTGAGTTCAATGGAAAATGCGAAGGACCACTCATCCCCTCAGTGCTGAGTGCCGCGTTGGGCTGGCAGCTGGGAATATGGAGTAAATACAACACATCCCCTCTCTGCAGGAGGCATGAGTCCATTAGAAGGAGCAAATCCTGAAAACCAGTAAACGTAATCAAGTGTAGAAGTTCTCTACAGGAAAATGTCCAGGACACAGCAGGGGCACAAAGGAGGGAGAGATAGATAAGCAGATTCCAGGGATGATCAGGCTGGGAGTGGGGGCAAGGAAAGCTCCCCTGAAGACGTGAGACAGAAGGGAACGCTCCTGGACCTTTTGGGTGGAGAGAGAGAAGCAAGGGGGGCCAGATCCCTTACTGTCATCGTGAGCCTTCTCTGACCCAGATTAGTGAGGCCTAGGAAGCTTGGATCCCGAGTGCATTTCCCGGGTCACAGCTGACATTTAGACCACTAGGCTGGGCCCGGATCCTACTGGTCTCACTCCAAGCCCCAGTCCCTTTCTCTGTGGTCGATGAGTCATTCCCAGTACCTGAGGTGACCTCTGAGCCGCTGCTTCTCCTCAGTGACCTTTGCCCAGCTAATCTCTTTCAGGGAAGAGCAGTGCCTGAGAAAAGGCAACTAGTTCCATAAGAAGTGACCCCTCCTTAAACTGCGCCCTTTACTGGGTCCAGGGCAGATGCTTTCTGCACGGAATACACAGGAGTTTCTACCAGGGGACAGTCTGCTCAACAGCACTAGCCTGACGAAGCTGTTCAAACGCCGTGCATTTTGACACTTGGCAGAATTAGCAAAGCACCTCTGCCCTCGGAGGGTGGGAAAGTTTCCAGAATTAGTCTGCCTGCAGAAAGGGAGGTCGAGCAAACAGGCATATTGTTTTCTCATAGCTGTCTCTCTTGGTAATGTTGGGTTCGGCCAGCCGTGCATTTTTGGAGTGTTACACAGGCTTACGTTTAGCCTTCATCAGAGAACAATTAGGGTGAGTGTGGGGAGAAGCCAAAGGGTCAGGGACAACAGATGGGCCTCCACTTAAGCAGTTTAGAAGTTCGGTTGCCCCAAGGGAAGAAGACCCATTTTGCCTGGAGGAGCTAGGAGTTGGGTAGAAAGAGGCAGAATGGAAAGAAGGCAGAGGGCCTCTCCTTTCTGAAATACCCCTTTGGGACAAGTCTCTGGATCTCAGGCGGTTGATTTAGTTTTCCATAAAGAAGCATCGGCAGCCCTGGCAGATCAAGAAGCCAGAGGCCTGGTGCCATACTAAAATAGCAGCATCGCTGCGTTTTCCAGCTGACGGATTACTCCTTGGTGAGCCAGATACATTTGGAACATCATTTGGAAGCAAAACCACATTTTTTTTCCAAAAAGAAAAAATTTAGAGGAAACTTTGCATGCAGTGAAGTCAGAGCTTAACTCTTAAGGGGAAGCAGTACAGCGACAGCCATTGGACCTTTGCTGACGGAACCCATGCTTCTGGGTGCAGGATGAGTTTCCCTTTGGTGAAAGGTCAGCTGAGGTGCCTGTGAGGGGCAGAGGGCACTGTCTTCCGGAAGGAGTGGTGGACAGAATGAAAGTGCTAGTAAGTTGGTAGAAAAGTACAAAAGGCAGAAAGAATATTGTGTGACTTAGCCTTTGCTGAGTAACATTCCATCCCCAAACTCAGTGGTTGGAAACAACCACCATGTTATTTATGCATGGTTCTGGAGGTCAGCAGTTTGGTTAGGCTCAGCAGTATGGTTCTTCTAGTCATCTCACCTGGGGTCATCTGGCTGCTACCATCTGGCAGCTCATAATGGGGTTGGGTAGTCTAAGATGGCCTTCCTCACTTATCTAGGCATGGATGCGGCCTCTTAGCTGGGCTGCATGTCTCCAGAAACCAACCGTGGCTTCTCCACATGGTGGCTAGGTTCCAAAAGCAGCAGGAGAGAGGGAAAGACTCAACTCACAATCACTTTCCAGTCTCCGCTTGTGTTACATTTGCTGTCCCATTAGCAAAAGCAAGTCGCATGGCCAAGCTCTGAGTCCATGTGGGAGGAGACGACACCAGGGTGTGGATACAGGGAGGGACCCCTGGCTCCACTGGGAGCCATTACTGTAACTGTCTACGCTCAAGAAGGAAGTAAATCCGAAATGGAATCGAACACCCTAACCTCAGTGGGATGCAAACCGTGCGAGTCAGAGTCCAGATGAGCTCAAGCTGAGGGAAGAAAGACCAGAGAATGATCTTGTTGGGTTTTTGGAGCAAGCCTGCTATTTCCTGGGGATGTTGGAGTAGGAAGACGCTTGTCTTAGTAAGAATCGAATAACTCAAGTAAGGGTCATTTTTAGCATCTCATAAAATTTTATAACATCCTCTTCCTCCGTATTTACATATATATCCAAGTAGATACAACTTGAGATTCCTTAGCCTTCCCCAGCCTATGGGAAAGATGGCGGTGTAGCTATAGACTCTAAGCAGGAAAACAGACACGACGCTTTTAGTTTCCACAGCAAATGGAATTGGTTATACTCATGATGAAGGAGGAGAGAGCCAAACAAGGGTCCATGAGGCACCCTGGGGATGAGCAACAGCAGGGGGGCTTAGAATCTCATAAATATAACTCAGCTGGTGTCTTCCGGCAGCCCCTCCTCAAACTCACATCTCTGGGACCAGGTCAGGCAACAATGTCCAAGGCTGACTCTCCCGTCCCCACTTAGGAACACCTGACAAAACTGTCCCCTTATTCTCCTTCTACCCAAATATCTTCCCACAAACCCACTCCTGGAAGTTCACCCACTTCTTTACCAGACACAGCCAGTCTTACATGGATGAATTCAGATAGGTTCAGGCCGGGACTACACCCGCGCACACACACCTGCACACACACGCACGGCGCTGCTCACCCTGTACTACCCCAGCCTCTGCAAGGGTGCTCGAGGAATAATAGAAGTATCTTTGGGCTTCCCTGGTGGCACAGTGGTTGAGAGTCCGCCTGCCGATGCAGGGGACACGGGTTCGTGCCCCGGTCCTGGAAGATCCCACATGCCGCGAAGCGGCTGGGCCCATGAGCCATGGCCGCTGGGCCTGCACGTCCAGTGTTAATGTGTCATATACCCTATACTTCATTTCTTTACTCATGTGACAACCCTGCAAGGAGGCCCTGTTTTCATTTCCAAGTAAGAAAATTGCTGGACGCAGAGCTTTTGTCTCTGGCCCCAGCTTGCACAGCAAATAAGCAATAAGGTCAGGATGGTGAGTCAGGTCCATCTAACACCAAAGCCCATGCCCTTCTCCTACCATGTTGCCTCTCAACATATATAAATGACATTTTATTCCTGTCTTGGCACCATGTTTTATTTTCCCTAAGAGACTGGGACAAGTGGTTATTTATTTCCAAGGTTCCTAGTACCTTTGAGGACCAAAGAGTGCCACTTCATGTTGAGCGGCGCTAAAAATCATCGCAACCAGTGTGCTATTTTATGCTCCTGTATGGTCTTCCAAGGACGGCTGTTGTTGTAAGATGAGCGTGCTGGAGGATTGACCCTGGAGGTGATATAGCCCAGGATCTGGAGGCCACTTAGCATTGTGGTTGAGAACACAAACTTTGGCACTGGCCACAGCCTTGGGAAAGGAATTTTCCATGGGCATGCAAAGCTGCGTCGTAGCTGGGAGTTTGGGTGATGTCAACACGAGACTCAGCCCAGGCAGGCCAACCCTGTAGAATCTTAGCAGCAATATGGATCTGAAGACTGGGGGCGGGGGGCAGGCAGGGGTGGACACAAATGTTCAAACTATAGCACATACTATCACAACGCAGAGTAGAAACCAAAGTCTTCACCATAACCCTCAGCCCTCCACACGTGGCTCTGCACCTGGACCTTGTCTCCTGCTTTCCTCCCAGCTTACTCTATGCTTACATTGGCCTTGCTGTCGACTAGCCCTCAAATGCTATGCTTCTACCCCAGGACCTTTGAACTTGCTAATTTCTCTGCTTGGAATGTTCTTTCCAGAGATATCTGCCCTTTCAACTCTTTCTGGTGTTTGTTCAAATACGAGGCCTTCCCTGACTACCCCAGTGAAAAGTGCAGCCTAGTCCCCCGCACTGCCTGTTTCTCTTGCTTGCCTTATGTTTCTCTGTAAAATCTACTCTACCATTTACCTAATTACTTTTGTACTGTGGGCCTCACCCCATGAGACCCCTGAGGACAGAGATTTTTTTAATCCTTTTCTGTCCACTGCTATCCACCCAGTGCCAAGAACAGTGTCCGACACATAATATTTGTCGAATGAATTCATCTGGGATCTAGCATCTGAGAAACAGTCTCGCCCACGCGCCATGAGAAAGCAGAGCATGATGGTGAAGAGCACAGGCCACCTCTTTGCTTCCATTGTTTGTGCATCACACAGTAATCCAGCTGTTCCCAGCTGTCACAGGACGCAACAGTGAGCTACTTGAGGGTGAAGGCTGTGTTTTATCATTCTCACACTGTTTTCTCCAGCTTTACCAAGGTATGATTGACAAATAAAATTGTAATAGATTTAAAGTGTACCATGTGATGACTTTAAACATATACCACTTGGGCTTCCCTGGTGGCACAGTGGTTGAGAGTCTGCCTGCCGATGCAGGGGATATGGGTTCGTGCCCCGGTCCGGGAAGATCCCACATGCCGCAAAGCGGCTGGGCCTGCGTGTCTGGAGCCTGTGCTCCGCAACGGGAGAGGCCACAACAGTGAGAGGCCCGCATACAGCCAAAAAAAAAAAAAAAAAAAAAAAAACATATACCACTTCTTACCTCACAGCACAGCACCTGGAGCCTAGGAGTTGCTCATTAAATATTTGTTGAATTTATTAAAAAGCAAAAAAAAAAAAAAAAAAAGAGCTGAACATAGGATCTGGAAGCACCCATGACCAGCTTTATCTGTTTCCCACTTTTGCCTTGGGACAGCTGTATACGAAATTTGTTCATTTATTTACTTAACTCAGTCAACAAATGCAGCTTTGCAAAATCATGGGATTGCTATTATTATAAACAGTGTTCTTGAGAAATGCAAAGGCTGATTCCACTCGTGCTTTCCCTAGAAGTGTTTTTCTTCCAAACAGAAACCTCAGTGCCCCCATCCAATCAGCACAGATCTCAAAGGCTCTATGTCTGGCCAAGCACAGGGCATTTTTTGCTCTCCAGTCCCTGCTCCAGAATTTTGGAGAGCATTTCCCTGCCGAAAGCCCTTCCCACCCCTTAAGTGCATTGACGGCCGCTCACCACCATAGCAGATGTGTGGTCACAGGCAATTAAGTGGGTACAGGCTGTTAGCGGACAGACAGCATAAAGTATGCACGAGTGAGCCAACAAGCAAACAGTGGAAACCAGAGTGGTGAGATGGCTGTGTCCGCCCAGCCACTTGGAGAAGAGGGAACTTGCTTGCTTTCTTCACTTCCCAGCACTTCCTCATTGCAGCGCTAACCGTCCCACTGGCCATAATCCTTGTTTGATACGTGAGATTCCAAGAGATGGAGAGATTTGCCCATCCTGCCCGTGGGTCAGGGCACCGGCCCTCACAGTCACTCCTGCCGTCTTTTCAGTTGTCCGCTCCTGAGTGTGGCTACGTTCTGGGAAGTTCGGTAACGGTAGATATTTTAGGTGAAACCTCCCATTTGGATTGAGAGCAGTTGACTACCATATTTCAAGTCTCTGTCTGGAAGAAAAAAATGCTTTCAGAGGAAAATGAAACTTCTATCTCCATACCAGCTCATTCCTCATCCCAGAGAGGCCTATTCCAACCGTGGTTTGGGCCTGTGTTCGGTTCTTTCCAGTTCCTTCTGCATGGTCCTATTTTGTACAGACAGTATGTGGTAGTAGTTACGATGATCTAAGTAAAAAGGATGGAAACTTACATACAACAACACATGTGATCTCAAATGCATTATTCTAGGTCAGAGGTCCTCAACCAGGGGTGATTTTGACCCCCAGGGGACATCTGGCAATATCTGAAGACATTTTTGTTTGTGACAGTCTAGGAGGGAGATGCTGTTGGCATCTAGTGGGTGGAGGCCAGGGACGCTACTAAACATCCTACAGTGCCCAGGACAGCCCCACAGCAAAGTGTGATCTGGCCCCAGTGTCAACAGTGTTGAGGTGGAGAAAGCCTGTGCAAAGTGACAGAAGCAGACTCCAAGGGCTCCCTACTGTATAATTCCATTTATACGACATTTTGGAAAAGGCAAAACTGTAGGGAAAAAGAATACATCAGAGGCTGCCAGGAGCTGGGGTTGAGGAAAGGAGATTGACGTCTAAGGGGCACAAGGGAATCTGGGGGAGGACGGAAATGCTTTCTATCTTTTTTTTTTTTAACAGTTCAGGTCTTTTAATTTTCTTTACCCCCATCATGCCATGAATTCATAGGGAATGGGCTCCAGCAGTTCAGGCTCCTTTCCACTGGTTCTCACGACGTGTGCTTCTCTGGATGGAGCAGGCTGGCGCTTCAGCTGAACCCAGGTACCTTTCTCTTTGGCTTCCTTCTTTTCCTGATCATTTTCCTTCACCCGTTTCAGGAAGCTATCTCAGCTGTCAGAGTGCTTAATATGCTCGATACGCACATTAATACTCTTGGCAAGAATCTTGCCCTTACCCTGTTTGTTTACAATGATGCCAACAGCATGCTGGGTAACACTGTAGACTCTTCCAGTTTTGCCATGGTAACATTTGTGGGGCATTCCTTTTTGAATAGTGCCCATTCCCTTGATATCTACAATATCACCTTTTTTGTAGATTCACATGTATGTGGCCAAAGGAACAACTCCATGTTTTCTAAAAGGCCTAGAGAACATGTAGTGGGTGCCCCTCCTCTTTCCATTTGTGTTGGTCATTTTGGTGAATTACGGGAAGATGGCAGTTCCGGCCGAAAGGCTGCTTTCTATCGTGATTGTGGTGGTGGTTATACACATGTATGTGTTTGTCAAAACACACAGGACTGTACACTAAAAAGGGTAAATTTGACCTCTGTAAATTACACCTGAAACAAACAAACAAAAAACTCAGCTCTATTTGAACCAAAGCCATTCTGGAGAAGAAAGTACAGGGGGAAACTGGCTACCAAAAAAATGAGAAACAGAGGTCTAAGGGGTAGAAACACAGAGGGACAGGTTTTTTGTTTGTCATTTATAACTAAATTATTGACTTCTCAGCAAATGACACCTTAACTCGAAAGTTACTTTGTAGTTATTGACCAAAAATTCTATAAAACAGCTTTATTGTGGTATAATTATCATGCAATGAGCTTTACAAATTTAAAGTGTATAATTTGGTAAGTTTTGACTTGTGTGTGTATATATATATATATATATATATATATATATATATACCAGTTAAACGATTATTGCAATCACAATGAAAATATCCATCATCCCCCATATCTCCTATTGTCCCTTTATAATCGTTCCCTCCCTGAAAAATTATAACAGTACTTGTCTCATAGGGTTATTGGGAAAATTTAAATGAGATCTGAGCATAGAGAGGGCCTGTTGTATACCTTGCTTGCTTTCTTTAGCAAGAGGAAGCTATTGTACAGTGGAAAAAACCTAATGGCAGAATAACTGTATTCCATGCCCGGATTTACTGCAGTGGCTCTTGGCTTCAAGCCTAGATAATTGGGTGGTTGGATAAGAAAAACTAGTGTAGGTCTTAAGAAAAGATAATGACCAGTTTGGGCTATGCTGAGTTTGAGATGGCATCATCAACTCTTACCTGTTCCCTACCTACCTGTGCATACCCATCTGCTTTTGTTCCTGTTTTCTGCATTGTAGTCGGAGTGACTGTCTTGAGGGCAAACTGAAGAGATCTGATCAGGGACTTCTCTGTCCTCTTAGCTATAGTCCAAAGTCCTCAATGTGACCTTCCGTACCTTGCATGCATTGCCCCTGCCCACTCTCCAGTCTATTTCTTTACAGTCTATCTTCCCTCATAGATGGTGAGCTCCATGAGGGCAGGGAGTACATGTGCCTTGTTCTTAACTTCATCCGCAACGCCTGTCACATAGTTGGTTCTAGAAAGACAGCTTAGGAGAGAGAAAGAGAGTGGAAGAATGAATACCATCCAACTGGAGATTCTAGCAGATAGTTTGAGCCATAACTTTGGGACCATTAGTATAAAGAGAGTAGATGGAGAAATGTAAGTAAACGAATTTACACATAATGAGAATAATGGTGGCTGGGAACAAAACCTTGGGGAAACATTGACATTTCAGGTGGCCACATGAATGAGGAAGGATAAGTAACTTGAAAGGAGGCTGGCTGAGAAGGAGCTGCCAGTGACATAGGCAGGGAACCAGCAGAGAGCTCAAGGCAACAGGAAGGAATGTCAGATGCTATCAAGAGAAATAGCGCTAGAAGGACAGAAAAGAGGCCATGTTTCCAGGCAATACAGGGGATAGAAGAACAAGTTAAATGACATGAAGTGGAGATGGCCAGGCCGCTGCAGACCATGTGACTCTCAATAAGATGCTCGAGATGGTTTCTTTTTTTTTTTTTTTGCGGTATGCGGGCCTCTCACTGTTGTGGCCTCTCCCATTGTGGAGCACAGGCTCCGGACGTGCAGGCTCAGCAGCCATGGCCCACGGGCCCAGCCGCTCCGCGGCATGTGGGATCTTCCCGGACCGGGGCACGAACCCGTGTCCCCTGCATCGGCAGGCGGACTCTCAACCACTGTGCCACCAGGGAAGCCCTCGAGATGGTTTCTTTAAAAAAATCAATATCATTATTTTTAATTGTGGAGGAAGTTCTAGATTAAAAGAGGCTAAAGAGACTCAACAAAAACCATGCATTTGATTGGATCGTGGTTCAGGAAAACTTTATTAAAAACTCTAAAGTTAGCTGTGTGAATATCTGGAATTAGAGTCTTCCAAAGGAGAGGAAACAGTCAATGCAAAGGCCCCAGAGCAGAGCCCTGCCTGGCCTTTTTAAATTTTTTACAGTTGTACATTTTATTGAGTACTTGTTATGTACTAGCTACTTTCATGCCTTTTTTTTTTTTTGGCTGCATTGGGTCTTAGTAGCGGCACGCAGGGTCTTCGTTGAGGCCTGAGGGATCTTTCGTTGTGGTGCAGGGGCTTCTCTCTAATTGTGGTGCGTGGGCTCCAGGGCACATGGGCTCTATAGTTTGCGGCACACAGGCTCCCTCGCTGAGGCACGCAAGCTCAGTAGTTGTGGCGCGCGGGCTTAGTTGCCCCATGGCCTGTGGGATCTTAGTTCCCCGACCAGGGATCGAACCCACATCCCCTGCATTGGAAGGCAGATTCTTTACCACTGGACCACCGGGGAAGTCCCCTGCTTGGCCTTTTCGAGGAACAGCAAGGAGCCAGTGTTGCTAGAGGAAGGTGAAAAAGTCGTAAGAGTGGTAGAATGTGTAGGCTCGTTGTAAAGATTTTGGACTTGAATCGATTTTCCGCATATTAAGTTTAAACTATCTATTTGATACCCAAGTGGAGATGTTGAGTAGGCAGCTGGGTACACAAGTCTGAAATTCAGGAGAGAAGCTGGGAAAAGGAGATTAAAATGCAGGAGTCATCAGCATATTAGATAATTTCAAAACCAGGAGACTGAATGAGGTCACCAAGGGAATGAACATAAAGAGAAGGTCCAAGGAGTGCACACCGGGTGCCCCGATGTAAGAGGGCAGGAAAAAGGACGGACCCGCCAAGGCGGCTCTGAAGCACTTGCCAGGGTGGAGGAAAACCCAGAGAAAGTAGTGGGGTGAAGCCAAGCGAGCACAGCGTCTTCTCCAGCAGGAGGTGCTGGACCCCTACTACTGGTGGGTCAAAGACGAGGCCTGAGACCTGGGTTTATCACATACAGACAGAGGGACCACTGACCTTGACCAGCTTTGGCAGAGTGACGGAGGCAAACAGCAGACCTGCCGGGGCTCAGGAGAGACTGGGAAGGGAGTGACTGGACACAGCGAGTACGGACAGCTGAACAGGGGATGGGGTCGCAGCCAGAGGGGAAGGGGGTCAAGAGACATTTTTGGCTTTTGGGGTTTTTTTCTGTTTTTGCTTTAAGATTGGCGACAAAGCTGTATGCTGTTGGGACTGAGGGAGTGAATGAGCAAGTAAGTGAGTGAGCTGGTGCAGATGCAGGGCCAAGCGAGGGTTCCTGCCATAGGGGAGAGGTCTGAGCAGGCTTAGAAACTGAGTCCCAGGTGATGAGTGACGCCCCCGGGAGAGGAGAACACAGAGAGGCTGGGCTGCTGTTCCCCAGCAGCCTCTCTGCCTCTACTGGTCGTGTCCTCCCCTCCCGCTGACACCAGAATCTGGCTTTTCTAACAGCCGCTTTGCCTGGAGCCCAATTAAGGCAAAGATACAAATTCGCTGGCCATGGCCCCATGAAGTCTGGCCTCAGGGCTGCAGCCCATTTGGAAAACGTTTTAATTTCATTTGTGTGTTTTTTCAATTTGATTATTAAGTGCTGCTTGCACATGGACGGGGGGGAAGGCCTGTTTTTATTCCCTGATTCCCCTTCCCCCCTGGCCTGCGTGCTTCCCTCGTGAGTAATGGGGAGGCTGCTTTTCTGGAACGCAAGGGAAAACTTCCAGCAAATTGCAAAAGCATGTTCCTTTCTTGAAAAATCCTTTCACACTTGTTTTTTACTCCGTTTGTGAAGTTCATGAAAAGCCTCCATAAATGTACTTTAAAAGGCCTTAACTTTCTTTGTTCTCCTTGTGGAACTTTCCCTCTCTCTCTTATGGGGGTATGTAATTTAAAGGGATAATAAACAAGACATAAAGCCAGAGGGGTGAGTGGTGTGACGAAGGGAATGAAACAAACTTTAGAAATGTCAGGGGTTTGCAGGGAGGGGGAAATTCCATCTGCATATTCAGGAGGTAACAGCCTAGCACTTCCCCGCGACTCCTTAGAGTTGTTTCTAAAGTTATTAACATTTAACACAGGACCAACCAGGGCAGCAGGGTAGACGGAAAGAGCAAAGGAATAAAGGCCCAGGAAGAACGACAAATCCTTTTAGACACATTTCAGCGTGCTGAAATATAAGGGGAGCAGGAGGTGTAAAAATTTAAAAAACAGTGTTGTCAAGAATTTGCAAAGAAGGTTCTCGCCTGAACACTAGAGCCGTGTGGCGTCCAGACAGAGAAATACCGACGGTCCTTGAAGGGGATCGAGGCCATATAAGGAGTTCCCTCTGCAGAGAGAGACAGCATTCTGGTTTGGGTCCCTGTCAGCCTGGGAAGCTTTCTGAATATGGGCAGGAGGAGGAAGGGGCAGAGAGGTGGGGCTTCGCTAGCCTCGGCGCCGCCCTGGTGGCCACCCATGGGGCCGGGCGAAGTGCTGTGGGCGGTCTGGTGGGCAGGACTCAGGGACTGGGGCCTGTGCCTTAGCCAGTTACCGTGCAGCTCCCTGTTGTTGGTCTGTCCCCAGTATCTGAGTTCATCTAGGGCGCCATGTCTGATGTATCTGCCATTAGCCTCTTGGCTCTGAAGTTGGCAAAGCGAAGATGGAGGCTCTCCCCTCCCCAATCCCATTTCTCTCTCTGTAGCACCTGCTTTCCTCCTGGATGCCCTTCACCTCGTTTCCCTCTCTCACCCACCAGCTGGACTCCTGAGAAGAGATCAAGAATAAGCAGGGAGCTGCATCGTGACAAAGGCCTGAGATAGAAAAGTTCCAGCTCTGGGACAGCGACCCAGCCTCAGTTAGTGGTGTCTGCCTGGGGTTCTGGGAGGTGCCAGTGGGGCTGGTGCCCATGGCCATGTAAGTGACAGGCAGCAAGAGCCTGAAATCTCCCCGAGCCTCGGGAGAACCAACAGTGGCCCTCCCCGCCATCCCTTCCCTCGGTGGCTGGGTGGGACCCACAGGCCCCGTGGCCCCTGCTCCTGGGGAAGCTGTTCTGCAGACCCTCCTGGCTGCTACCCGCCTCTTCTCCCCAGCTGGCCAGTTGCCTCCTGTCTGTTCCGCCTTGTGCTCGCCCCCTCTCTTTCTCTTCCTCTTTCTGCTCCTGTGAACTTCGAATTCCCCCTCTCCTTCCCACTCCCTTTGGCAGAGAACCAGGGAGTAGTGGGGACTGGACGTCAGTGGCCTCAAGCTTAGAACTGGTTGCCTGCTAAGCCATGGTTTCCCCAAAGGCCCTCACCACTCTGCACTGGGGGCATTTTCCCCCTGAAACACCCTCATGGGCACTCAGGGGAGGGAGGAACAATGACTGTGTCTTTCTTTGTGCCGGGCCCCATGTGTAACCCCTGCTGTCTCCAAGACCTGCTTTTGTATCCCTATTTCCCATTTTGCAAATGGGAAACTAAGGCTCAGAGAGATCTCCAGAGCTTCTGAGGCCATCGTTGTACCTAACTAAGGAAACGCTTGCTAAATGTATCTAATTCCACCTTCTTCTTAGGAAAGGTCTGGTCCACAGGGTTGCATCGGGGCTATTGACCTTCAGTTCTCTGATGCATTCGCCTTCTGCATCCTTTCATGGAGACACCCAGCTTCCTCCTGCTTCCACTGTCCCTTCCTCCACCCCAATTTAGCATAAGCTTCACGCACGCTGTGGCTCTTTTCATAGTCCAGGCTCCACCAGAACCCAGAACCTACTGAGAGCGAACAAGATTGTGTTTTGACACAGCTCCCGGCTTCCCACGTTTTTCGCCTCCGCCATTTGGACGTGCACAAAGCGTTTGTATGTGCCTGCAACAGAGTCGGTTCAGCTTGACAAACCCAAGACCGTCAGCCCCTTTGCAGCGAATCTGCTCCCTTAATTAACCTGGGGGATGGGGCAACTAATAAAGAAGTTTTATTAAATGCAGAGAAAATCAGCCCTTTCCAACACCCCCATGGAGAAGTCTGAGCCAGATCCCTGTGATGATTCATCTGCACTAACTGGTCCTTTACTGGGAGATGAGTAAGAGCAGAGTTTGTTCAAGCAGCCAGGAGAAGCCGCCCCCGCTTGGCCCCTAGAAGGCTCTCTTTAGGGCACGCTGGTCTGTACACATGCTGATAACTGTTTCATATCTGCACTGATGGGCTTAACCGAGCGGTTGCCACACAGCCAGCACGCGCGCACAGCGTGGCCAGGAGGGGGTGTTTATGGGGCTTGTCGCTAATGACTCCCATTTATGGAGCATGTGTGCAGCAGCTGAGCGGGACGGCTAAGACAGGACATCAGTAAGGCCTGGGTGTTGCAGGCCGGCTGCATGCACAGGCTTCCCTAAGCAGCCGCGGGGATGGTTCTAGCACGAGCTTCTGGGGGAATCCAGGGCTCCTCGGAATTCAGGCTTTTCAGTGTGAACGATGCCCTGACGAAGATGGTGTTGCTAGGGAAGCTGCTGGCCAGACTGACTGGACAAGGCCAGTAGTAAAAATTACTGCAGTTATAAGAATAAAAGCTAACATTTATTGTTCACTCGCCTCATGCCAGAGATAGTGGAAAGCACACGTGTATCTTTTTTCTTTCATGTAATCCTCAAACAAACCTATGAGGTTGATACTACTTTTTTGTTTGTTTGCTTAATTTTCATGGTACAGAGGAAGGAACGGGCCTAGAGAGATGAAGCACCTTGCCCAGAGCTGCAGAGTTGGGATTTTAACCCTGGTGTTCTAACTCCAGAGCCTGGTTACGTAAGCGCAGAAAAGTGAATTCTGGAAGTTGAATCATCATTTTGAATCACAGTTACGGCAGGATGGCGTAGCAGTTAAATACACGCATTTTGTTATTCGAAAGACCTAGATCTGAGCTTCAGCTTTTTCCAGTTACAAGTTACATAAACTATTTAAGCCTCGGTTTCCCCTATAAAAGTGGGAACAGTTGTAACACCTACGAGTAGGATATGGAAAGCCGCAGTGCCCCCGCACAGAATAAGCCTCCAGTGAATATGTAACAACACACACACCCCCATGCTCACTAAGGTCGGTGGCACCATGAATCTGAGTGTGGACCCAGAGAGGCTAGAGCATGGCTTCTGTGACGTGCCAGCTGTGAGCCCTTAGGGAATTCACAGCCGCCTGAGCCTTCACTTCCTGCAGTGGAATGGGACAGTGATAGGACTGCTAACAACAGACCTGATTCAATCAGGGTGTCGGGACCACACAGAGTGGGTATGAGGAACCTATTCTGCATCTTCCAAGGCACTGGAAATGCTACTTGTTGTCTTTGGAAACCCTGGTTGGATTTCTCCCTTTTGAGCACAGTGGCCCGCATATCGCACATGGTTACAAGCAGTGAACGAAACAGAAACCCGACCTTCGAAGTTCTTATGTGCTCCAGGGGGAAGATGGGACCAACAAAAATAAAGCATTCATTAAAAACAAAATGACATGTCCATATACACACATACTTGTAGATAATGACTTGCAGCCGTGCGGAGACCCAGGCAGGGGCTGCGGGATTTTGCTGGAGTGCTTGGGAAGACATCTGGGCAGCTTTCTGGAAGGAGAGGGATTTGGGGAAGAGGAGGGAGGTCCCCCCTTGAGTGGGAGCTCAGGTTCATTTCCTTCTCATCTCGTGTTTCCTGCACCCAGCACGCAGTAGGTGCTCAATGCATGCTTGCTAAATGAGAACAGGAAGTGGAGAGAGTGGGTTTCAAGCAGGGGAAGTGAGCAAACAGTGCAGTGGTGAGTCAGAGGGAGGGCAGGCGCTCCACTAACTGCTGAAGGCATGAGTTTATTTTTCTTTAGTGTTTTCTGCCAGGGCTTGGTCCATGATAAGCCTGGAATCAGAGAGAGGGGGAGACAGAGAGAGAGAAAGGCGGCATCCTTCCATGTATGTGGTATTGGTATAGCCCACAGTCACGTGCACTTGACGCTCACGCCACTCCTGACATTGGATCCCAGCATGAAGCAGCTGAAAAATGCCCCTGGGAGCACAGACACTTTTGGTTGCCTGACCCAGAGTTGTTCCCTCTTCTTCTCTGCTTATAACACCTCAATTTTGTTCAAGATCCATTCCTCGGTGGCAGTTACTCTGGTGATTTGTACTGTGTCCGCTGGGCTAGCCTGAAATTGGCTTCCCCCGAGTCCCCCTTCCAGGTGGGCCAGGAGAGAGATCTTTGCCTGAGACCTGGAGGCAGATGTCAAGCCCAAATGGTTGGCGGGTTGTCATTGTCAAAGAGTGGTGGCCAAGCCTGCAGCTGCTTCACCTTTGCCTCATTCCCTCTTTGGCTTCTCCAGTGCCTTGGCCAGATGTCAGCGACAAAGGGCACCAGCTTCTCCTGCAGGGCATCCAGGTGGGGGCCATGAGAACCCATGAAATGGGTTCCAGTCCATCCTTGCAGGGGCCAGCTTGTCCTTGCCCTCTCCCACAATACATCCGTCTTCCCTCCCCCACTTCCTGCCCTGTGGACTTTGAAGCTGCACGTCAGATGCAGACTACAGCCCATAGAGATGGGTTGGAGCTCTCACAACTGCAGAAGTTCCAATCCCTGCAACAAATTCAATCCCATGTTTACATGGAACCCCTGAAAGGTGGTTCTAGTGCTTCTAGATCGAACCCTGACTGATATAGATACCGTATCCCCAGCTCCAGAGTGAACTCTAGCTGGTCTGAGCCCATCATAGTGTCCCTAGTCCCCTTGCTGGTAATAAGTTTAGGTGTGGGCAGGTGACCCAGTTCTAGCCTGTGACAGGAACTCCAGTCGGAGGCTTCTGGCAAAGGCTCCCTTGATCTGAAAAAGAGACACACAAAAAAGACGGTGCTCTTCTCCTGCTGGACGTTAACTGGATATCATGGTTGGAATTGAGGCAGCTGTTGTAACCATGTTGGGGCGTTATCCAAAGAACCAAGCTGAGGATCAAGATAGAAAAGAGAAAAAGAACCTGTGTCCTTAACGATATAGTTGAGCTGATGAATTAACCTTCCTCGAAGCTGCCTACACCTGGAGTTCCGGATATGTGAGATGATATATTTTCTTATGGTTAAGTCACTTGAGGCAGGGTTTCTGTTTCTTGCAGGCAAAAACACCCTAGTCCAATTCCCACCCCCAAAAGAAGCCCCAGATTTTCTTCTTGCAATGGATCCCAAAGTTTCCATCTACCAGGAGCTTTTCCAAAAGGGAGGTGGGCAGCTTGGAGTGAACCTGGTATCTGACCTCCCCATGCTGGGTCTTCTCATCAGAGAAAATGAACAGGAACACATCATCAATCCATAGAGGATTTAAAAGGAAACCATAGAATTCAGGATTACCAAAATGATTTCCAGATTATAGTCCAAGGAAGAATAGGTTAAGGTTAGAATTATGGGAATCACGATAATCAGGTCTACCAGTAGGATGCAAGTAACAGAAAGCCCAATTCGAATTGGCTGTACCATCATGCCTGCTTTTTACCTTTCTTCTCTCATCCCTCAGCTCACCCTTTTGCTTTGTGACGCTGGAATGGTACCCCGCAATCCACCTGGTGAGGTTCTGCCAATAGGACGCGCTAGAGGAATACTGGGAGGTGAGAGGAAAGAATGACTTCATTTCTGTCTTTCAGTTCCTGGTAGTGTCTCTCCAGCAAGAGTAGACAGTGGGCTCCACTTCCCAGCTCCTTTTGACACTCCCAGAGCTCCCTCGCCACGTCCCTGTAGAGGGACCAGAGCCTACCATCAGCCATGGCCTGGGGAGGGGCTTCCTCATCCACTGGGCCATGTGCTCTGGGGCATCAAAGCAACCTTTCGTACCTCCTTGGGGATGTGAGCACCTATCCAATCTTTCCCTCTCCTCAGTGGTCTGAGAACTTCAAGGAACTGAGCGTGAGCAATGCAGCTTCCCCCCAGGAGCCAGCACCAGTTTCATGAGACCCCCTTCCAAGGTCCTAAGCTCTGGTAACCACCCTCCCACCCTTTTTTCCGCTGACCTCAGGCGTTATTAATCTCTGGGTTACCTCAGCATCCTCTCTTTAATGTCCCACTTGGGTAACAAATTTTTTTATTAAGTCCCTGTGTTTTGAAATATCTGGTGTGGTTTCTCTTTTCCTGACTAGACCCCAACTGATAGAGTAAATTTATTGGATCATGTAACCCCAAAGTCCAGATTGAGAACAGTCACCAGGCACAATTGGTTCCAGAGGATCTGAATCTTATTAGGGCTCCTTTCTGTTTTCTAACATTTTCTCAGCGCTGATCTCTTCTGTGTGTGGAATGTTTTGAGGATGGCTACCTTCCAGGTAGCAGAAATGGCCGTAGCACCTTCATTCCTCACAGAGATAAGCCATACTGCCTGTGAGAAAAAGAGAATGCCTTTGTCCCCAGTTTCTAAATTAGAGCCCTGAACTTCACTTTGCTTGCACTGGCTTTGGCCATTTGCCCAACACTGAACCAATCACTGTGGCCAAGGCCTGGGTCCACTGATTAGCTAGATCACATGTTCTCTTCCTAAAGCCAGGTAGTGTCAACTTCTGTGGAGATCCAGGGCCCACCAATGGAAATCCGGGCTCCTGGGAAGTGATGGACTGATGCTGCTGACATCATCTGATGCCTGTCCCCGGCACCTCATCTCTGATTGTCCAGGACAGCCCCAATTTCATATTTCTCCTGCTGCTTTTGTAAATAAGATACCTTTAAAATATTAAACCAAATATATAATGATGACTTTTTAGATATGATACCAAAGGGATGCTCCATGAAAGAAGTAATTGATAAGCTGAAATCCATTAAATTTAAAAACTACTCTATGAAAGACACTGAATGAGACAACGAGTCACAGTCTGCAAGGAAATACTTGCAAGGGCACGTGTGAAAAATACTACTATGCAAAATTTATAAAGAGCTCTTAAAACTCAACAATAAGAAAACAGGGGCTTCCCTGGTGGCGCAGTGGTTAAGAATCCGCCTGCTAATGCAAGGGACACGGATTCGAGCCCTGGTCCGGGAAGATCCCACATGCTGTGGAGCAACTGAACCCGTGCGCCAAAACTACTAAACCTGTGCTCTAGAGCCCGCGAACCACAACTACTGAGCCCACGTCTACAACTGCTGAAGCCCACACGCCTAGAGCCTGTGCTCTGCAACAAGAGAAGCCACTGCAATGAGAAGCCTGCGCACCGCAATGAAGAGTAGCCCCCGCTCACCTCAACTAGAGAAAGCCCAGGCACAGCGACGAAGACCCAACGCAGCCAATAAATAAATTAATTAATAAAAAAAAACACTTTAAAAAAAATCAATAAGAAAACAAACAACCCAATCCAAAAAATGGATTAAAGACCTTAACAGACACTTCACCAAAGAAGATACGCGGATGGAAAACAAGCATACGAAAAGATGCTCCACATCATATCATGTCACTATCAGAGAAACGCAAATTAAAACAACAGTGAATACCCCTACATACCAATGAGAACGGTCAAAATCCAGAACATTGACACCAAATGCTGGGAAGGATGTGGAGCCACAGGAACTCCCATTCTTTGCAGGTGGGAATGCAAAACGGTGCAGCCACTTTGCAAGATAACTTGGCAGTTTCTTACAGAACTAAACATACTCTTACCATAAAATCCAGCAACTGTGCTCATTGGTATTCACCCAAAGGAGTTGAAGACTTACGTGCACACAAAAACCTGCACACGAGTGTTTAGTGCAGCTTTATTCATAATTGCCAAAACTTAGAAGACACCAAGATGCCCTTCAGTGGGTGAATGAATAAACTGTGGTACATCCAGGCAATGTAATATTATTGAGCACTAAAAAGAAATAAGCTATCAAGCCATGAAAAGTCATGGAGGAACCTTCAATGCATATTACTAAGTGAAGAAGCCAACCTAAAAAGACTACATGCTGTATGATTCCAACTTTAGGACATTCTGGAAAAGACAAAACTATGGGGACAGTAAAAAGATGAGTGATTGCCAGGGATAGGAGGGGAGGGATGAAAAGGTAGAGCACAGAGGATTTTCAGGGCACTGAAAATACTCCCATGATACTATAATGGTGGGTACATGTCTTCAAATATTTGTCCAAACCCGCAGACTGTACAACACCAAGAGTTAGCCCTAAGGTAAACCATGGACTTTGGACTTTGGGTGACAATTCGCCAGTGTAGGTTCGTCAGCTATAACAAGTGTACCATTCTGGTGGGGCACGTTGATAATGGGGAAGCCATGCAGGCGTGGAGCAGGGGGGAAACAGAAAATCTCTACCTTCCTCTCAAATTTGCTGTGAACCTAAAACTGCTCTGAAACATTAGTCTTTAAAATAAATAAAATAGAATATGTACATCCAAACATAACTGATTTCTATTCCTTTTTCAAATATCTTCACAAATAAGAAATAACCCTTTGGTTAGCCTGTGTCTCAATTTAGGTTTCAAAAGTGAAGTTCCGAAGGGCCATGAGGCAAACACAGACCAAGGGGTTCTGAGCCCCAGATAAGTTGTCTCCACGCCTTTGTGGTCAGAGAAGTGATAAGAAAGATGTTGATCAACCAGAGTTTCCAGGAAATACTTTTCTATTTTTAACTTACACGAGTTCACGTTCATTGGAAACATAACCTGAAAGGGCTCATTTCTATCTCGTCTACAACAAGCTTACCCCAGGCACTCAGCAGTTTTAAAGATAGCAAATGAACCACCATCCTCCAGGGTCAGCTTAAAACATTCCCTAACATTGCTTAGACCCTCTGGTCCTCCTTAGGGACCAAGTTGTTCTGTGAAATAAGACTTTATTGTGTTCTTTTCCTTGTTTTCCTTCTCTCTCTCTTTTATTTCTGATAAAAGAATTAAGGCCCAGGGAGATCAACTGGTTTACCCAAGATCACACAGCAAGGTCATGACTCTAACTTTAAACATAAAGTCATTGGCTCCTGATGTCCCAACACAAGGCCATCTTGTTTCCAGATGACCTTCATTCTCTCTGCAGACCCACAGGAGCTTGGGTATCCTTTCAAGGACAGCATTTAATCATCACAAAATGCCCTACCAGGGAGTAACATTAACAAACACTTATACAGCGCTTAACATGTGCAGTTTTCTGAGCCTTTTACAGTTGTTACTTCATTTAATCCTCACACGGCCCTGTGAGGTGGATGCTATCAGTGTCACCATCCAAAGTGTGATGGATGAGGACACCGAGGCGCAGAGAGGCTCAGTAACTGGCCCACAGTTTCTCCACCAGCAAGAGTGATTTCTGGGATGGGAACCCCGGCAGCGGGCTGTGCTCCTGCAAAGCTACATCGTCTCTGAGACATAAAGGGGAGAAAACCACAGTTGTCAGAGGAAAAACAAAGTAAGCTAAGGGAAGGATGGAGGCATACGGGGGAGAGGGGGAGGGGGAAGGGGAAAGGGGGAGAGGGGGGAAGGGGGAAGGGGAGAGGGGAGGGGGGGAGGGGAGGGGAGAGGGGGAGCAGAGAGGGGGAGGGGGAGGGGGAGGGGAGAGGGGGAGGGGAGAGGGGGAGCGGAGAGGGGGAGGGGGAGGGGGAGTGTAGCATCTACGCCGAGCAAGGTGAATCCTTCTGGGGTCACAGCCGCAGTGAATCTACTGCAGGTGCTGCTGTCGTGTCCAGGTAGCAATAAGAGCCCCAGAGCCACAGCATCTACCCCAGGTACACATTCACTGTGGGCCACCAGTAGGTCCAACTCATCTGTGATGACTGAAGTAAAGAACAATCTTTTCTCTTCCCCTGATCCAATCTCGCTCTCAGGGAAGATGCCGGAACACAGAATGCTTCCTTCTACATTCTGTGTAACACCATCGATTGAGTTCCTCCTGTGTGCCTCACTGTGGCGAGTAGCAGACCTTCTAAAATGCATGAAACATGGTCCCTGGCCTGCGGGAACCCGTGCCCTGGAGACAACCCCCCACCAGTTATAACGCAGGTGATACGAGCTGTGATAGAGCAGTGGCTTCCAAACTCCTGGATCTTGCATTTCTATCATTTAACATTTTCCGGCACATGAGCCAGGCACACTGCACACCCACCTGGCCATCACTCCTCTTCTTGGATGGACCCCCTGACCTGGTGAAAGGGCCTCCACCTCACCAGGCTGTGTGTTCCCCGAGGAGGCTGGGTCCTGAACACAGCTTCCAGCGTCCTGCCGCTGTCGACCGCCGCGGGCACTCCCTGTGACTTCCAGCTGCCCCAGGACAAAGCCCTGCTCAGCATGGGTGCCGGGAAGGCCGGCCCTTTGGGCCCCAGAAACCAGATGAGTGTGCCCATTCATGGCTTCTTTCTTCTCACTTTACCGCGGCTGGGAGGGAGAGCGTGGGGTCACAAGCCTGGTCACCCACATGCATGTATTCCACTCGGCTCAGCTGGGCCCGAACCCTGCTCTCAGGGACGTGTTCCTGGCCTCCATGCACAAGCACAGGCCAGTCCCTGAGCCCCAAAACCTTCCACCTGCTGGACCTGCATCCTCATCCTGCAGGGTCCCGGCCCAAATATTAGATTCCCCCAAAGCCTCCGCAGCAGCCGCCTTCAACAGAGCGCCCTTCAAGAGATGATCAGCTGGGACTTCCCTGGTGGCGCAGTGGTTAAGAATCTGCCTGCCAATGCAGGGGACGAGGGTTCGAGCCCTGGTCCGGGAACATCCCACTTGCTGCGGAGCAACTAAGCCCGTGTGCCACAACTACTGAGCCTGCTCTCTAGAGCCCGTGAGCCACAACTACTGAGCCCACGTGCCACAACTACTGAAGCCTGTGTGCCTAGAGCCCACGCTCGGCAACAAGAGAAGCCACCGCAATGAGAAGCCCACACACTGCAACAAAGAGTAGACCCTGAGAAAGCCCGTGCGCAGCAATGAAGACCCAATGCAGCCATTAATTAATTAATTAATTAATTAAAAGAGATGATCAGCTTTTGTAAGAACATTATCAACAATTTTCAATGCCAATTTAATTCTTGGTAAGGTAAAAACAAATCAAAGTAGCACATTTGTGGGACAGCCTTGATGAATATTTACAGTTATATTCCAAACATGAAATTTGTTTTTTTAAATCACAACAAGATTTCAAATGTCGTTCAGAAAGAACAATTGTTTAAATTCTCATGCTCATTACCCAATACCAGGCTTCTCTTTGCTGTGAATCCTGGGATGTTCAGAGCTCTTTGTGCTTGGCTCCAGAGCTTTCTTCAGCCTGAGCTGGAAGAGGAAGTTTGCCCTCTTGGTCTCAGCTTTTGTGAGAGTTCCTGAGGGCAGCGGAGCAGAGGGCTGGAGAGAGCCAGCGCCGGCTCAGGCTCCTGCTTCTTCACTCACTAGGGATGCGACTCTGACTAGGGCTGGAAAGACCTTGAGACAAAGATGTGAGGGCACATAATTCATCTGCTTTGGGATGGCACAAAGCACCAGGAGGGGAGGAGAGATGTGAGAAAGGGAAAGGAAGGAAGCCACGCCGGGATGCCTTAAGAAGCAGATTACCTCAGAGACCACCTGGATTAATCCCAGCTGGGTCCCTGGGGAGACTGTGTAGCACTGTCCTCAGAGATGTCCTACCCAAGGGGTATGGAGCCACCAGCTCCCGTCAGACACAGGTCCCATCAGGCTGCGACCAGGGCCACAACTCCTCAACCTTCCTGGCAAGGCTGCGCTAGTGCCTGTGGCCAACGAAAGCCCTCAGGAAGGGCCCTCTCCAGCGTTTCTAATAAGAAGCCATGAGGAAGGCAGTGCCCAGAGCCTAAGGGAGGAGCTAGGACAGTGCCTGTGACAGGCCATTAAAGGAGACAGTAAGAGCAGTCATAAAAACGTGAATGCTGACTTCATTGTGTGCTGGAAAACTCAATGAACTAAGATGTGTGAATGGAAAAGCACCACACAAATGTTCCATTGGATGCTTTCGACAGCGATGATGATGACGAAAACAGTGACTCAGGGCTCGTTCACTTGCCCCGTCTCCCTCATAGGAACCTCTGACCAGAGACTGGGTTCCTGTATAGAGTTTAAGTCTTTCCTTGGTAACTTTCCAAGGTATCTGGAAGTGACATTTCCTCAGTGTGGTGGGTGTTCTCTTGGAGTGAAAAATGAAACCCACCCCAAATCTCACAACTTTCAACAAATAGACAGGGATGTCTTTTATTTTACTGCTAACGTTTTTAAATTCAATCTTTGAACAGGTCCTATATTTGCATGGGGCAAAATTTTGAAAGATAGATCAAGAGGTATACCGTGAAACCATCCCTAGCTCCCATTCACTTTGTTTCCTCCCTCCCATAGACCACCATATAGTTTCCTGTGTGTGTTTCCTTGCACTCATTTGTCCCTTTTCAGGTAAAGTCACACTAAATGACTGAAAGTGGAAGAAGAATGGTTCTCTAAAGAATTTTTGCTAGAATTTCAGGGGGAGGAAAAAGTCCTTTCCTCTGTAGTTGCTTAGTGTCAGAATGTAAACCTAGAGATGAGGAAGCCTCTTCGCTGGAAGAGCAACTGAGGGTGAAACCAACCCAGAGGAAAACAGAACACAGAGAGCAATTCCAATTGAAACTTTTTGAGCACCTGGATCCAGCTGTGCCTGAAGCAGTTTACACCTGGACTTTTACAGTGCAAGAGGCATTAAATTATTATTATTATCTTTTTTGTGGGCTATACATAGTGATTGAGAACCAGGTTGCCTAGATTTGAATCTTGGATCTGCCACTTACTAGCTATATAACCTTGGGCAAGACACTTAACTTCTCTGGGCCTCAACATCCTCATCTATAAAATGGGATAATAACAGCATCTATCTCATAGGGTTGATATGAAGATTAAATGAGTTAACGTATGAGAAGAATTTAGAACATTACCGGGTGTATTAGTTGCAATTTTAAAAAATTATTTGTATCAGTCAGTATGTTTCAGTAACAAACAGCCCCAAAGTCTTAGTGGCTTAAAACAACAATTTTTCTTTTTTGCACATACTAATGTCCACTGTGGATCAGCAAGCACTGTGCTGATTGTACTTAGTCAGGAATCCGAGCTAAAAGAGCAGCTGCCACATCTAATGTTGCTAGTCACCATGTCAGAGGGAAACAACTTAAAAAAGGATACCCTGGCTTTTGCACAGGATGGGTATATAATGTTCCACTAACGTTTCATTGGCCAAACCAAGTCAAGGGGCCACACCTAGCTTCAAAGGAGAGGGAAAGGCAGTCCTGCCATGTTCCCAGAAGGGACAGCCCTATTGACCACCACATGACTATTGTTATGTCATAACTGGTTGAGTACTGGACACCTGCAACTGAAAGATTCACAAGTAAATAAGAAATCATAAGTTTCCCTGGTTTTATACTCAGCAGGGGCCAGGGGCCACAACGAAGCCATGCTCTTATTAACCCCCTTCTCCCTAATTCACTCCAACCATTTTGAAGTCTATTGGTCCTGGCCATCCATCTTCCAGGTGTCAGGATCATGTCACTGATATTTTCAGCAGTCACTTGCTGGTTAAATCCCAGAAAAGTGGAAAGAAGTTGTATGATTGGCCCAGAGTCACAGGTCAACCAAAGAAAGTACTGAGGGAAAAAAGAGGGAAAGGTCTCCCTGGGAGAGGTGGTGTCTTTGGTCAGGTTCACTGGAAGCACAGTTGAGATGAGGTTTCAGGTGCACGTGATTAACCGAGGGAGCCTCTCAGGAGAGAAGGGGAGTGAGGAAAGCTGGACAGGGCAGGGACAGGAACTAAATAAGGATGTGGAGTCAGCCTGATCCCATGGGCAGCTGTGGAGTGTGAGTTCCCCCATAGAGAGGGTCCTGCCTTGAGGCAAGGGACTGGTCTTTTTTAGCCAATTGCAATCAGTCCGTGGCAGCAGGCTACCCCAGAAGGGGAGAGTCAACCTTCTGGGCTGGGCAGCTCCTGCTGGGTTTGTCAAGGGTGATTCCTAGAGAAGGAGGCAGCTGTGAGCTGCCAGGATGCAACACTCATGGCAGCTGGGCGATGGGTGCAGCAGCCCACTTGAGGCGATTTGGTTGGGGCCCCAACAGCACCTACTACAGGCCGTCAGGAAAGCACTAATAGGAACCACCTGCCCCTTTCCTCCTACTAGTAAAACTGCGCTTCGGAAGCCTGGGGAATATTGACATTAGTGGGGTAAGAAGTGGCATTCAGTGGTTCCCCATTTATCTCCTAGATTAAATGTAAATTTTACCATCAACCCTTATTTCCAGGCTTATGTCCCAAGACTCTGACAAACCTAGCCTATATGAAAAGTCGCCTGGAAACTGCTGTTTTACGAATAACCTCCACGTCTTTGCTCCGACTCTTTTCCTCTTCCGCCCAGGGTGCCCTCTCCACCCCCAGACCTGTGACATTCTACCCACAATTCGAGGCCCTCTCGAATACTGACTACTTCATAAAGCCTTTCTTAATCACTCGACAGGATATGAGCTTTTCCTTCTTTGAAACCTCAAAGCCCTTACTTTCCGCAGTGGGTTTCATTCTACGAATTGGAGTCATTTGAGAAGTGTTATTCCCCAAATCTTTTATGAACTCTTTAGGAAGAGTTCAGTCTTTTTCTCTTTGCAACATCTGGCAAACACCCTGAATAATAAAGGCACTTAATTAATATGCATGTAATTGAATATCTACTTCAATGAGATTAAATGCCCATGCATGATCAAAGCCTTTGTCTTCTGTGCATCACCCAGAGCTGACATTTGCTGAGCACTTGCTATGTGCTGTGCATAAAGTATTTTCT
This sequence comes from Delphinus delphis, assembly GCF_949987515.2. Taxonomy (NCBI): domain Eukaryota; kingdom Metazoa; phylum Chordata; class Mammalia; order Artiodactyla; family Delphinidae; genus Delphinus; species Delphinus delphis. The sequence continues at coordinate 87,168,894 of NC_082687.1, read as the reverse complement.
TTGCACTAATTATCTTCACCCCACAGATAAGAAACTGAAGCTCAGAGAGGTCAAGCAACTAACCCAAAGCTACACCAGTGGCAGGTGGTAGATTGGATGGGGTCCTAGGTTTGTCTGAATTCAGAGCCCACACTCCTTTTTTTTACTTGGGGTATACTTGTTTTACAATGTTGTGTTACTTTCTACTGTACAGCGAAGTAGAGTTCCCTGTGCTATACAGCAGGTTCTCATTAGTTATCTATTTTATACATATTACTGTATATATGTCAATCCCAATCTCCCAATTCAGCCCAGCCCCCTTTGCCCCCCCTTGGTGTCCATATGTTTGTTCTCTACATCTGTGTCTCTATTTCTGCCTTGCAAACAGGTTCATCTGTACCATTTTTCTAGATTCCACATATATGTGTTAATACACGATATTTGTTTTTCTCTGACTTACTTCACTCTGTATGACAGTCTCTAGGTCCATCCACATCTCTACAAATGACCCAATTTTTTTTATGGCTGAGTAATATTCCATGGTATATATGTACCACATCTTCTTTATCCATTCATCTGTCGATGGGCATTTAGGTTGCTTCCATGACCTGGCTATTGTAAATAGTGCTGCAGTGAACAACGGGGTGCATGTGTCTTCTTGAATTACGGTTTACGCTGGGTATACGCCCAGTAGCAGAGCTCACACTCTTAACCTCTGTGAGGCAGCTGCCATAGGGACAAACAGACTTGCTATCAGAAGACATGACTTCACGTGCAGGCTCTGTCACTCACCTTGGGCACAACACTGAACAAACCTGGAAAAGACTAGGAAGCTGCTCACCCAACCCATCCCCTTTTCTTCCTGGGCAAAGAGCTAGACCGGTGCTTCTCTGGTTTCAAGGTGCACGCGACTCACCTGGGGCTCACTGAGAAGGGGGAGATCAGCAGAAAACACACACACACACACCCCCACGTAACACAATGTGAGAACTTCTATGATAGAAACGTGCCCTCACTGGAAAGAAGAAGGTGAGAACCCAGCAGGCGTGGAGACGAAAGTAAGGAAAAATACCCCAGAAAAGCTTACCCCAGAGTTGAGTCTTAAGGATGAGAGGGCTGGCCAGCTAAAGAAAAGAAAGGGAAGAAAGAGCATTTCAGGTGGTGGGTTCAGCACATGCAAAGTTAAGGAGGTGAGAGGGTCCCAGGGGCATTTGGGGAACTGCCGGTGGCTGAACAGAGCCAGAGAGTAGAGTGAGGGGCCACTGGCAAGAGCTTGGGCTGACGGTGAAGAGGAGGACAGATCCAAGAGGCATTGTCATTACGTACCAAGGATAAGGGAAACCACTGAGGACCTCAAGGTGAGGGACAGGGTCAACCTACCTCCAGAAGTTTCCCTCCTGCTGCTCTCAGGGAGACTGTATCAGAGGGGGTAGACTCAGGGGCTGTCAGGTCATTTTAGATGAGGAGGTTTCCGGGTCCCAACAAGCCTCACTGCCGGGGACCCCAGAGCAGACGGTTGTCCCTAGGATTCAGATTGTGTATCCAGGGCATTTCCAGAGCACAGAGACACACAGATGTACCAAGCCAATGCCCGTGGGGAAGAACCCCAGGATGTGGAGTAGAAGAGAGGGAGTACAAATCAAAGGGAAGTGTGCTGAGACAGTCTCACCCCAACATTGCTCCCCTGGGATCAGTCTTAGTATCTCTTTATTACACCACCAGTTCTCAAATCTCAAATCATACAGGGCACTTGACCTTCACCAGCCAGACCCATGTGCTTGATATACCCAGGGTTCTACACACTTCCTGGAGCCACCGGACCTGCAACTGAAAGTGACATTCACACAAGGAGAGCCATGAAGTCACTCTAATTTACAAAGGAGGTAAATCTCACAGAATCCTTGATGCCTTTCCCATGGCTGGGAGTAGATTACAAGCTTGGATGTCAAGCAATCTCAGGTTCCTGTTCTGACTCCCTCACTTACAGGATGTGTGGCCTTGGGTAATGTACTTAAACTCTTTGAGCCTTAGCTTTCTCATCTGCAGAATGGGTGTAATAATAAAATCCTACCACGGAGGGTTTGTCAACAGGACTGGATGTATGTATGCAATCTATATGCTTAGCTATGTGCCTGATACGTGGTGAATACTCGGTAGATAATAACTAGCTTACTATTAATATTTTCTTATTCTTTTAACAATATGCCAGATTGGTATACACCAATGTGTAATGACTCTGTGCTGCAAATTAATGTATTAGAGAAAGAAAACCCACTTTGTACATATGACGCCTAATTGACTTAACTTCATTCTTGAAAGTCATCACACTTTTTCTTTCAAAACACACTGTAATTCAAAATTTGAACTAATTCACCACCCTTCCCCTCTGCTCCCAATCAGCAAGACTTTTAAGAACTGGTTTGTTTGACATATATACACTAATATGTATAAAAGAGATAACTAATAAGAACCTGCTGTATAAAAAAATAAATTAAATTCGAAAAATAAAAACAAAACAAATGGGTTGTGGGGACTTCCCTGGTGGCACAGTGGTTAATAATCCACCTGCCAATGCAAGGGACACGGGTTCGAGCCCTGGTCCAGGAAGATCCCACATGCTGCAGAGCAACTAGGCCCATAAGCCACAACTACTGAGCCTGCATGTCACAACTACTGAAGCCCACGCACCTAGACCCATGTTCCACAACAAGAGAAGCCACCACAATGAGAAGCACGGGCACCACAGTGAAGAGGAGCCCCCGCTTGCCGCAACTAAAGAAAAGCCTGCGCGCAGCAATGAAGACCCAACGCAGCCAAAAATAAATAAATAAAAAATAAATTTATTAAAAAACATTTTTAAGTTAAAAAATAAAACAACTGGGTTGTTCATAGATTCTCCACTGAAACTCAGTTTTAATTTCCTATTATAGACCTATCATTCTCAAGATCTGCTGAGTGAAACCCACGTTGGTGATGAGGCAGAAGGAGCTAGAAATGACTTCTTGAGCATTGCCAAAGGGAATGTTCAGTCCTGAAACAATCTCTCAGCAGCCCACACACCTGGGCTCCATGTGGCCTGTATTCTCTGCCTTTCCAATAATTTGTTTCTCTACACTACCAGTGTAGTGTAGAGAAATACCCTGATTAGGATCTCTTCTAAAGTTCTCCTCATCTGAAAAATGGGAATGCTGCCCACTCATCCCTCAAAGGATTTAATTAGTTCGGTTGTTGGCAGGTCCACCAAAGATGAAAAGAGCAACAGATTCCACTGCCTGATGAGAGCCAGTGTCACCTCCAACCAGGACTGAGGCAATAGGCTTCTAACTCATCCCGCTGAGCCCACTCTGATCCTCCAGCTTTTTCTCTCTACAACAGAGAGCTTGCCACGACAACACAGTCTGGCCCATCACTCCCCAGGTCAAGAATTCTCAATACTGAGTCTTGTGGCTCTAAGGCCAGAATCCTCACCAATCCACAAGGCCAATGTGTCTGGCTCCTTCCTGCTGATCATGGCTCTGCACAGGACTCTTTCCGCCCTCTGGGCTCAGTCACACCAGCCCGCTGGCGGTCCTTCCAATGTGTGGCTCCCCCGACAACCTTTGCATGTGTTGGCATCTCCGTTGGGGTCTTCCTGTCCCCCTGTCCCACTGCTACTCACCTTCAGCTCTCCCTGCTAATGTCACTTCCTCAAGGAGGTCATCTCTGATCCCCAAATAGCTCAGGGCTATTTATATAATATAATCTCAGGGCTCCTTGCTTTAATCCTCTGTCGGACTTATCACTGCCTCCCCAGTGGAATATCAGCATCATGGGGGCAGGGACTCTGTTTTGCTTCCCTCCCTTTCCCCAGCACCTACTGACTGCAGTCCCTGAGTGACATCTAATAGAGAACCAATAAGCACTTCTTTAAAATACCATTCTTATATTAATATCTCAGATGAAGAGCTCTGTGTTTACCAAGAGAAACAGGGTAGAAGAGTTAGTTATTTCATTGATTTGATTGTTGTAGACTGAATTATTCTAACAAATGCAGATCTCCTTATTCCTTTAAAATATTATTCTGTTAAGAGTGACTTCCCTTAATCCTGATGTCCCCTTCATGTCTCTCATTCTTCCTTAGGAGCAGCTGTTCATTGTTTCTTCACCCATGAAGTCTCAGGTCTTTCTGGTGGTACTTATGTCACAAGGAGGAATCTTGGTCGAAATCAAATGGAATGGAGGCAATTGAGGGAAAGGATTTTATCTCTCACCTAATTACCATCATACACCTCTCCTGGGTCTAGGAGTAGGGGTGGGTGGGGGGAAGAGGAGGAGATGCCCTAAGTCGTGCTACTCAAAATAGTACCAGCCCATGTCATATACAGAAATGTTAAGTACAAAACGTTACCAGCTTATATTAAGTCTAGAAACTTTTAGGGTAATTTGATGTTGCCATGACATACAAGAACATGATCAATGGGCCTGTCTCAGTGAACAGGTCAGTAGGGACCACTTTGGGTGCTGTTGAACTTGGATGGTGGGTCACACACAGTGGGACAACAGATTCTCCCTCAATATTTTGGAAATTTTCAAAAACTGGCCCTTCACGACAGATAGTTTGAAAAACATGTTACAAAAGATGATGTAGCCCTAGTCATGTTGTAAGGAAAAGTCAAGGCTTCAAGAAATACCTAAAAACTAAGACACATCTAAAGGCGGGAATGGAAAAGCAAGAGAATGGTCACTATAGGTTGCAGTGAATCATGGAAAAAGTCCTTGGAGATGAATCTTGAGTTGGGTCTTGAAAGAAATTATTGGCACATATTGAGGGACAAGGGACAGGAGTGCATTTCAGGAAAGAAGCACACTAGCTAAGACATGGAGGCTATGCAGGATATGAGAAGGACATGTAAGCTAAGGCATGGGGGCTATGCAGGACATGAGAAGCACACAAAAATTAAAGCGTAGGGCAGGGGTCCCCAACCCCCTAGCTGGGGACCGGTACTGATCCGCAGCCTGTTAGGAACTGGGCTGCACAGTAAGAGGTGAACAGCAAGCGAGTGACGCCCCAGCTGCTGCTCCCCATCGCTCCCCATCGCTCGCATTACTGCCTGAACCAGCCCCACCCCCGCCACCACCCCATCCCCAGTTAGTGGGAAAATTGTCTTCCATGAAACCGGTCCCTGGTGCCAAAAAGGTTGGGGACCGCTGACTAGAGGCTATGCAGGACATGAGAAGGACATGTAAACGAAGGCATGGAGGTTACGCAGGACATGAGAAAAATATGTAAGCTATGACATGGAGGCAACACAGGACGTGTCCTCATGCATTAAACTGAAATAGTTAAGTCAAGAGACTGGGTTCTGCCATTTGGCAATCATCACAATGATCATCGATTTCTGTGAAAACATCAGGATGGTAAGAATAGTGGGCAAGTTTGAGAAACAGCAGAATATTTATATAGTCTCACAGTGACTGCCCTCCAGATTCTTGTTAATGACAAAGCAAACATTTCAACCCTACAGTGGAGAAATCTAACAGGCACCACCTCAACTAAAGAAGCAAGTTTAACATTATAAGTTATGAGAAAAATCGACCTCATGTGCCTCCTGATATGATGCACTGGGAAGAACACAGCATCACATTTGTGTTATTTCCGCCAAAAATGTATAACTGAATCTGCTCAGGAGGAAACAGCAGACAAAACCCCGTTGAAATCACTCTATAAAATAGCTGTACCGTATTCTTCAAAATATCAATATCATGAAAGACAAAGACTAAGGAACTGTTGCAAATTCAAGGAGGCTGAAGAGATGTGACCACTGAATGCAATGTATGATCTGGAATTTTCTTTTGCTTTAAAGGATATTATTGAGACAACTGGTAATATCTGGATAAGGTCTGTCCATTAGGTAATGATATTGTATGAATGTTAACTTCCTGAATTTGATGGTCATACTATGGTTAATAAAGAAAAAGTTCTTATTTTTAGGAAATACACACTGATATATGTAAAGGGGCGTTGCATTTCAAACAGTTCAAAAAATATATAGTAGGTATGAGGATACAGAGATAAATACAGATAGAAGCAGAAGATAAAGCAAAATGGTAAAATGTTAACATTTAGGAAATACTGGCGAAAGGTATATGGACATTCTTTGTACTGTTCTTGTAACTTTTCTGTGAGTCTGAAATTATACGAAACAAAACAAAACAAAACGTTAAAAGGAGAGAAGAGAGCCATTAGGCTTTAGCCTCCACTTGGTCCTGATTGAGTTGTCTCCTCACTCCTCTGGATTCCTTCCTGCCTCGTTCAGCCCTTCCAGTTGGAGGCTTCATGGCTTGGCCTTGGTGGTTCCAGATCCTCCCAGCTAGTTTCTGGGTTTACGCCTTCTCTCCTTCTCCTGTCTAATGTTTCTTGCAGACTGCACCCTGAGAGCTGATCTCTTTGGCTGAACGTCCCTTGAGATCTGGGGCAGCATTGCAAGGTTCTGCCCGGGTCCTGTATTTGCTCACTTTGCCAATCCCTGCTTATGCCCCAGACAGATCAAGATAATTAACATCTGTCGAAGGCCTACGATGTGCCTGGCACTGTACTTCATCATCCTAATAACCTGAAAGGTAACTTCTCCACTGAGTGTAGTTCGGTCTCACCATCATCTCCACCTAAATTTCAGTGGCTCCAAAGCCCTGCTTTTCTGACCATAGGAAGTGCAATATTTAAAGGGTTTCCCTACCCATATAATTCCGGAAAGACTCAGGGCCATTTAGGTGTCCCATGGATCCCACCTGGTTGTCTACCAGAGCTAGAATTTGTGGCCTCAGGTCCTCACTGTTCCATGGAGGAGCCACTCCAAGCCGGCAGTCCCATCTCTGTCTCTGCTGCCTGGGTACCATCAGCGCTGCAAATACCTGTACCTCAATGCCAGAGACCCTGCACCCCTGAAATAAATAGGAGAAGGTTCCTTTTGTATTACATTCAGTTGTAGTGGGAGTCAGGGGTTCCCACAATCAGCTACTCAAGCTCTAGTGCTGTGGCATGTATGATAAAGATGTTTAATCTCTGGTGGGGCTGAATTCTAATAACGGCCGCAGTACAGTACTGAGGCCACATCTCTTTACCAATTCCCAGGCCTGGCTTCTGGGCCCTTCTCGCTGCGTGAGATCAGTTCTCTCAGTGTGAGCTCTTTCCTAGCTCTTGTTGACCCTTCCTACAAACTGAATTTTGTAAATATCTGAGATACAGATCAGGCATATAAATGGATATGTGAAGGGTATTGCCTATGGCCACTGGTTGAAACACGTGGGGGCCAGATCCTGCCCCATCCAGACACCCTATTTACGTCTGCAGCTCAGAGAAGTTCTTCGGGGTCTAGCACAGGTTCCCACAAGTAGGTGTCAAGATTTGCAGCCCGATCTGCAGGACTCGTTCTAGTCCGTCACCTTGTCTTCTCTGCAAAGTGGCGCTTAGCCAACAATCTGGTAAATGGAGGTCCTCCTACTGGAGGGATCGTTAGCTAAATGGAGCTTCACTGGATCAGCCTAGGGTTCCAGAAATATTATGGGCAACCGTTCAACATGCTGCTGGTGCAGATCCCATGCTTGGCTTATCCAGGCCACTTATATTTCTTTCTTCCTAGTATCTCTTTCCTCACAAGCACTTAATTTACTCCAAAGAAGGTAACATCAAGCATGGCCCATTTTTATGTAGTTCTGGAAAATGCTTGAGGGAGGTGGGAGGAAAGGTCGAAACTACTGGCAATGTGGTTTTACAGAAAGAGCGTGGGTCTCAGAATCAGACAGGCCTGGGTTCAAATCTGTGTTTGTTACTTATTATTTGAGTAAATGTCGAGAAGTTCAAGGCCCTCGTCTGCAAAACAGAGATAATGCCGTCTAACTCACAGGGTTAAATGAGAAAATTTATTTTGAATTGTCAGTCCCAAAGAGGGGCTCAATGAACCGTAGTTTCCCTCTCCTTGACCTTTTTTGGATCATCTGAGAATTTTAGCTATCTCTGTTTTTCTGTTCATTCCTCTTATGGGCAACCCTAAAGTCAGTTCAGAAGTAGGTCTTGTTTCCATGGAGATGTGTGTAAGGTAAACAAATTTGAAAAGGGGAAGCACAGACACCCATCCCCTACGCCTACTCACAACCAATGCACCAGCCTCAGCAGAAATGTTTCCAAAGAAGTGTTTCACAAAACTTTCGGGGAAGGCACCAAGTCCTGTTTCAAAGTTTACATGCTTTTTCGTTGTGTGGTTCTTGGACAATAATTTGAAACACATAATAATGAACTTTACACAGCAATAGATCAAAAGTGGAATTACTGAGCTCATCATTGTCTAATATAATTAAGCTGACATGCTTTTCACTGTAAATGGATGTGTTTTTTCTCTCTTTTTTATGTGCACATTTATTTATTAAATATGACAAGATTTCTGGACCCCACGTGGCTTCAGTTCTAATCCAAACACCTTACTTTCTTCTGAAACTCGATTTTCCTTTCTTTTTTTCCTTTCTGGTAACGTTATTTTGTAACTTTCAAAGGCGAATTGCTTCCCTGAGTGTGCATGGAAATATAAGCACATAAATCACACACTAAATTTACTTAACATGGAGGACTAATTCCACTGTCACTTCCCACTGAACGATGCCTTCTTAGGGAAAAACGCTGCAAATCCTTTAGAAGACCAAAGTGCATCCAATCAAATGATTTCTAAAAATTCCACAAAATAATTTCTCTGTCTGAAACAATAAGCTTAAATAGCTTAGGAAACATAGCAGCTACTAGATAATAGATATTTCTTAATTAGATCTAACTTTAGGTCTCTCTTCAATCATGGCAGAAATCAGACTGGCTTTATAGGGATGTAAACATTCATTTGAAAACCTAATAACAGAGTGGTTTCCTCTACTCTCCCTTTAACCCAAGGGCCAGCTTCTGATGAGTGAAAATCAACTCATGTCTTACCCAAAACATCTGTCCTCAAGATGTGACACCTTAAAATGATATGGCAGAAACATGTCACCAAAGGCAACAACTCATAAAATTATGGCTAACAGTGGTAGACGGTCTTGTTGCCATCAACCACATAAAAGAAAGAGAAAAGGCATCTAATAAAGCCTTTAGTAGTTGCTAGCACTTGTCTTGAATTTTCCAAAGGCTCTAACAGAAGACTTGATGTGGCCCATGGTGTAAAACCACAGGCAGAAGATTCCGCACTCTGGAGAATAAACACAGTGGTAGGGAGAGAGATTAGCAGAACCATTTTCCCCAAACCAGAACATCTAGATGTCCTAGTGGACGAGTTAAACCACTGTCTTCCAGGTGGGCTCTGAGTCTTAAGATAGTGGGCTATAAGGCACTACAGTCACTACGGAGGGGAGAGCCAGCCAGGCCACTGATTATTAGCTTCACTACTTCCATCCTTCAACATGAGATCCAGAGCAGAGAATGAAGAGGGAACTTAGGGAGTCCTTCCCTTTGTCGTATAAACAAATCTGTTGAATGAGATGTGAGAAGAGTTGAGCAGGCACAAAGCCATAGAATCGCTGAACACTGGAGCTGGAAAACTTGTAGAAGAGGAAACTGCAGCTGACAGTGTTGAAATGACTTGCCCAAGGTCACAGAGAAACCACCACCAGCCCTTACCACTTGTGACTTGAATGGAAATAGTCTTTTTCTGACATGAAAAAAAAGAAAGAAAGAGTGAGCACGCTATGTGTCAGCAAAAGTTATGCCGCATGCAGCTAGATCATTGCCCAACAAAGGAAATGTGGATTCACAGAACTAGCTTCCTACTTCGAACACTATTTTTCCTGTAATTGGGCGAGGCTGGGGGCGAACTCTGGTCAAACACCACAAAGATAAAGAGAAGCTCCATGGTCTTAGATGCATAAACGGTAGGCCCAGTTAAGACTTCTCAACCATTTATCAATCCAGTTTTGCTTGAGTCGTCCACAATGTGGGCTAGGCATTCTTGAAAATATAGAAAAAAATCATACAACAATGGTCTTTTCCCTCAAGAAAAAATTGAACAACTGTAGGAGACCATCAGAGACCAAGTGCAATGATTCTCAACAGGGGTTCAGACATGGGAGAAATCACAGGGCATTGGGCAAACAGTCAAGGATGGCTTGATTGACCTGACTTCCATAGTACCTTCAAGGCTGGGTTGGGGAGGGGAGGGGGGAGACAAGTTGGGAGTATCTAAGTGGGAACAAAGTTTCTGAAGTAGGAATTAATATGGTTCCAGAAAGTCTGGTGAAGAGACCCAGCTAAGTGGCCTAGAAGTTGGGTTTAAGGACACAATGGAAAATAACACTGAATCCAGAGGGAGAAGCATGATAAACAACTCAACAAATCATCTGACTGGAGCAACACAAAACAAAGCACCAGAGTCTAGACCCATTTCCTTGGAGACCCTTGTCTCACCCGTGTGTTAAGAAAAATCAAATTTGCAATTTTTAGATTTACATATGCCAGAATCATCAAAAGGTTATATTCTTCATATTGTGATCAACATCTTGACCTCTGCACAGAATGCAAAGTTGGTGTGAGCCATACGAGGGATTGTTGCCTCTTCACACCACCACTCTCCAAGAGGAAATAGACCAGATAGTTTTAGAAGCCATTTCTAGACCCACAAGGTACTGACTCAACAAAATAAGGTTTCGCCAACACTATTAAATATCCAAGAAGCTATCCAAATGGCTTTCTGTGACTTTGAACATTCCTTCTCTTTGACCTTAAAGGCTTTCTTAAACTTAACAACTCCTCCATCTGAAGGCCTTCCCGTAGCCTTTCTATGATTACCTCCAATCTCTGGGGTAGGGAGGTAAACTGAGATGCAGAGGAATTATGGAGTCATCTAAATAGAAGACTATTTCAATGTTAAAACATGGCACACCCAAACGCCTGCCATACACAAAGGCTATTTATAATACGTCTGATTTTCAACTTGGATTTACAATAAAATTTGAAACAGAAAGAGCAAAATTCCAGATTGAAGAAAAATTACAGCTGGAAAAATAATTTTAGAATAAAAAGACCAAGAGAGCCTTCCAAGTAGTTACTCAATTTAAGGAAGGTGGAGGTTTGCGTCCAAGAGGAAACTGCTTTGGGGACATAGAGGAATGGAAATTCCTGCCTTAGCCTATTTTTGTAGCCCTGTCTTCAGCCCATACACACATCTGAATTAGAGAAGGCATTCCTCTCCACTGCTTCCAATAAGGCACACGCCAGCAGAGGCCTCTGGTCACACTATGCAAGAGCGCATTCAAAAGCTTCCAGCGGTGAGAGTCTGTGGGAGGGGAGTTATTAATTTGCCCCTGGCTGTTGGCCCCAAGCAAATATGTGCCCTTCCTGCCTGCCTGTTTATGCCTCCAATGTACACAAAGCACGTGGTTCCAGGTCACTCAGGAGTTAAATGTTTGGACGGGGTATGTGATACAAACGATGGACAGAAATTCTCTCCCTCTTCCCTTCTTCCCTTATCTTAAGTGGGAAGAAGCTTTGGGTTCATGGTTAATAGCCGCTCAGCATAGTCATTTGCTGTCTGGTGGTTGCAGAGTTTAACTACAGGATGGCAAACACATGGGATCAATGCTGCCACTCCTTATTCACTTACCTGTGGCAGACATCACTGATCCAGCAGAGCACCCTTTTGTTTTCAGCAAAGACTCAACTTCAGAATCCTTCTCAACCCAACAGCCTGGGATGCCATCACCAATTAGAGTTGGCAGGTGGTTCGAAACTGATTTGCTAGCCCCAGAGTAGAGAGAAAGAAAGAGAAATGGAGAGAAGGAAGAAGGAGGAGAGGAACATTTACTAAGCACCAACTATGTATCAAGTAGGGGCACATTGGAGGGCAGGGAAATCTGCCCCCTGAGGAGGGGTATTTTATCACTGGCATTGTAGAGTGATAATAAAAACCAGACTTTCATTGGCTTTATATTGTGCTTAAGTTCTCCACAATCACCCCTATTGTCTGCACCCTAGTGCTCCCACTGTTTCCCCTTGCCCTCCTCTCTGCACTGCTGGGAACAAGAACTGCCAGTGGCCTTTGCACACAGCTCGCCTCTGAGAACAACCTGGTGAGGCTGCAAGGAATTGGAGTCAGAAGAGCCATCCTTTCATCCCTGCTCCATGCATAGCTGTGGGCAAACTGCATTTCAGTTTCCTCATTTGTAAAGTGCAGACAACAACGTTGTCCCTTTCTTAGAGCATTGTAACGAGGGTTAGTGCTTATGCAATTGTGAAAGAACACAGAGCCAGCATATAGGAGGAGGTTTTAAATATCAGGATTTTTCCTGAAGTTATCACCTGAACTGAACTGCCCTTACCTGAGTTTTAGGTCATTACAGTAATAATTAGAACAATTTGTAACATACCAAATAAAGCTGTCAGATTTAGAAAAAAAAATACAGGATGTCCAGTTAAATTTGAATTTCAGATAAAAAATGAATATTTTCAGTTAAGTATTTCCCAAATATTGCATAGGACATGCTAACACTAAAAAAATTATTCCCTTTTTAAAATCTGAAATTCAAATTTAACTTGCCGTCCTACATTTTATCTGTCAACGCTAACATCAAATCTGGAGGTGTGGAATGAGTAGAGGAATAACTCTTCCGAGATAAAAAATGTCATACTGGCAGGCGTGTTTCTCAAAATGGATGATTTTCAAACTTTCTTCAGCTACATTCCACAGTAAGAAATACATTTTGCGTCACAATTCAATGCACACGTACATATGTCAATTAACTGAAATAAACATTTCGTGAAACTTGTTCTGTGTACGGTGCAGGTTGGCATTTTCTATCTTCTTCATTCTACCAGAGATTCCATTTCGTTTTTAAAAAAAGTCCTGGGACTTCCCTGGTGGCAAAGTGGTTAAGAATCCACCTGCCAATGCAGGGCACATGGGTTCGAGCCCTGGTCCGGGAAGATCCCACATGCCGCAGAGCAACTAAGCCTGTGTGCCACAATTACTGAGCCTACACTCTAGAGCCTGCGAGCCACAACTACTGAAGCCCACGCGCCTAGAGCCCATGCTCTGCAACAAGAGAAGCCACCGCAATGAGAAGCCCGCACACCTCAACGAAGAGTAGCCCCGCTCGCTGCAACTAGAGAAAGCCCGCAAGCAGCAACAAAGAACCGACACAGCCAAAAACAAATAAGTAAATAAATAAAGTTATTTTAAAAGTCCTGATCCAACCTCACTTAATTGATTTCCTAACCCTCTAATATGAAGGTCAGTGAACTACAGCCTAAGGGCCAGATCCACCCAGCCACCTGTTTTGTATATGACCAGTGAGCAAAGAATGGTTTTTACATTTTTAAATGGCTGGAAAAGATCAAAGAAGAATGATATTTCATGACATGCAAAAATTATATAAAATTAAAATTTCAGCATCCATAAATAAAGTTTTATTGGAACCCAGCCACACTCATTCATTTATAAATTGCCTATGATCGCTTTCACACTATTATAGCAAAGTCAAGAGCTGCATGTTGAGTATGACCCACAAAGCCTAAAATACTTACTATTTGTCCCTTTACAAAAAGGTTTGCCAGCTCCTGTGCTAACGTCCTAATGGTTTGCAACCTGTAGTTTGAAATGCTCTGCTGTAAACAGTTTTGCCTTGAAAGCATCTATTTCATGTGTGTGAATCTCAGGTCAACCTTATTCTCCTCGGTTTCTCATAAGATAAACCCAGATGAACAGACTCTGGCCAGGAAATTTATTTTTGGCTGTCCTTAGAGTATGGGTTGGAAGGAGTTGAGAGGACATTGTTTACCATTATGTCCAGTCACTTGAGGTATCAACTGCTCCCAGAGAAAGGAAGGATTATGAAGAGCACGGAAAACAGAACAAGTTGTTTTTTTTTGCGGTACGCGGGCCTCTCACCGTTGTGGCCTCTCCCGTTGCAGAGCACAGGCTCTGGACTCGCAAGCTCAGCGGCCATGGCTCACAGGCCCAGCCGCTTCACGGCATGTGGGATCTTCCCGGACCGGGGCACGAACTCGTGTCCCCTGAATCGGCAGGCGGACTCTCAACCACTGCGCCACCAGGGAAGCCCCGCCTCTTGACTCTTATTACAGAGTTTAGAGCTTCCAGTGCAAAGATTTGTAATTTGCAGAGCTAAATGTGATGGAATCTAAAGGCTAACCCCCTAGAAAGCATGACATAAAGTTTAAACTACACCCAGGAGAATGGAAAGAGAGGAGAGGATAGTTGCTCTGGCTAGAGAGAGAGGCGAAGGGAGCCTAGAGGCTGACGAATCCCTGAGGGGCCCTTTCCCTTGACTCCTCTCCCACCTTGTGATTTTGGGGGCCATGAATAATAAATCCCTGAGATAGATTTAGGGGGCACCAAGACCCGAGAGGGTTTGTACCTTGCTCTCTGGGAGAAGCCTGCCGTTAGGGGAGATAAGCTCAATAAAGTTTTATTGACACAGAGTCATGCTCACTCATTCACAAAGTGTCTGTGGCTGCTTTTGTGTGACAACGGCAGAGTTGAGTGAGGACTTGCCTAAAATGTTTACCACCTGGTCTTTACAGGACATAGTTTGCCAACCCATGTTCTATATGCTACAAAATAATAGGGAAGACAGAGCAACAGGGCCACACAGGCAGAGGGGCCCTGAGAAAGCCCTCTGATTGTCCCACAACCAGAAATATGTAGGAGCATCTAAAAGTTTCCCTTGCTCCCCACACCCTCCCCCAAATGGGCACAAAATGGCTAACAGGATCAGCAGGCCTGAGCAGGACTTGGAGTTGGGATGAGGGGGATACATTTGACATGGAAGACTTTCTAACAACCGAACCCAGGATGCCAAGGATGGCCGTTGGGTGCCAGTATGAATAGATGCCAATGGCCAAAGACCAGGCCTGCAACAGACTAAAGATGCCCATGGACTGACAACCCCCAGCCCTTCCTCACCCACCCCAGCACCAAGTTTCTACACCTGAACAATCCTAAGCTTCCAGGATCTTAGCTGCAACCCCAAGAAGAGAGAAAGGGAATGAAATGTTGAATTAAGCCACTGAAACCAGAAAAAAAATGAGTAAACACCAAAGTGAGAGATTTTACTCTGGAATTCCCTAGACATTAAGTTTCTGCCACTAGCAGAACCGGGCTTAAACTAGAAATTAGTTTACAGAAAAATGAAGAAAGTCACCCTCTGTATACACAATAGGAAGAACAGGAAACTGTGCTGCTGCAGGGAACTGGAACTTCATTCACAGCAATTCAGGAGACCGCAGCAGTTCGAGTCCGATGGCTCATGACTCAGTGACTCCATACTGAATTCTTTTTCCTTCTACTTCCTCCTAGAATAAAAACAATTTTAAACGGCCCAATTCTCCCAGTGATTTCCTGCATTCTACCTTCAACTTTAGAGAACACTCCTGTGCAAGCTTACATTTTCACCAGTAGGTGGCGCTAACATAGAGAGTGCTGGCCTTCATTTTCTGGTGATGAATTAGCCAGACACTAATTAACGTTCCCTTCACTGACTCTTTCCTCTACCACACATTCGCTCCGGTCTGACTGAACCTTGTTATTAAGTAGGCCCTGAGTGGTTTCACACCAGGCTAACTCTCCCTCTCCGGAGTGCTATTATGGGAAGAATCCCAGAGTCAGGAAACACCGGACATGAATTTTGGCTGTCCCACTAATTAGATGAATTGGCCAAGTCACTTCATCTTTCTAAATCTTAGGATCTTCATCTTTAAAATACATGAGTTGGACTTGAGTTGAATCCTTGTTTTCCAGGTCTGAAAATCAATTCGACAACCACAGTGAGACAGAAGTGTTTTTCACCCATCAAATTAATAGATTTTAAGAAAAACTCAAGATTTCAAGAAAAAGGCACTTTGACACAGTGCTGTGGGGAATGTAAATTGGTACAGACTTTCTGGAGGGCAATTCAGGAGCGTGTAAAAGTCCTAAAACTGTACATACGCTTTGTCCACCAGTTCCACATCCAGGAATTAATCTTAAATAATTGCTGACAGGTGCAAAGATATACCTAAAAGGATGTTCAATAAAGCAGGGCATTTTTGCTTCTCCTGGGGCTTAGTGTATCTTTGTTAACTAGTTTTTTTAGTTGTGTTTTTGTTTTTGTTTTTCTTTGGGTCCATGCGGCATGCGGGATCTTAGTTCCCCAACCAGGGATGGAACCCCTGCCCTCTGCATTGGAAGTGTGGAGTCTTAACCACTGGACCACCAGGGAATTCCCTTGTTAACTAGTTTCTGAAGCTTTATATCATCCTTAGCACTATATTACAATACACGTATAAGACAAAAAAAAGCAAACCATTGCTTAATCATATAAAGAGAGGGAGAAGTAGAGCCTAGGGTTTCTTGAATATTTTTTCATGTGCCCGTTACCATGCTAAAAAGTTTTCTTAAGTTCTTTCCTTAAGTCTTCTTAATAACCCTGTGCAAAAGGTATTATTAATCCTATTTTACAGATAGAGAGTCTGAGGCTCAGGCAAGTTAATCTTCTTCCAAGCCACACAGTGCTGGTACATGGAAAAAGAAATGTCCCTTCCACTTCATAAAGACCAAGTTCCCTGTGGGCTGGAGGAAAAGGAAGGGGAATTCAGTACATATGTGGACTTTAATTCTGTCTGAGAATTTGATCTAGGCTCTGAAGAGCCTTTAAGGAAGGATTGTAATTTCGAAGCTTCTGCCAGTTCTTTGTGCTACTAAAAATGGAAACCCAAATTGGTCTGTGAGGGCCAAGGCTTTCTTGTAGGGAAAAAGCCCTTAATTGGGCTTTTATCTGTACAAAAGGAAATTCCATTCTGGACCGGGAAAGCCTAGACAAGGAGACTTAAGTTCTGTGTATACCAAAGGAAAAGAGCGGAGAGTTGTTCTGATATGAATGGATTTGGGGCTTCCTCTTGTGGGATGGAGGGAAGAGGATATCGGGGCTCACCACTGGGGATGAAAGACACAGTCAAAGTGAGCCCCTGTGTGGAGGTGAGGCAGGAACAGGGCTGTACTCAGCAATATGTTGGGACCCTAAAGGTCAGGAAAAGCCAGTAGGGACTGCACAGCATAGGATATGGCCCAGGATCTTGGGTGTAGTGATGGCCAGCTCTGAGCTTAAATGTCCCTTCTGTGCACTGAAATTCCTTGAAACTTTAAGTCAAGCCAGAAAGCAATGCCTTGGGGATAAAGGAAGGCACTGCATATATTTTGGGGTCAGGGACACCATTCAGATGGAGAATAAGTAACCACTAAGACTGTGTCTACAGTCCTTGGAAGAGCCCTGGATTTCCTGGAGTCTTACGGTTTGGAAGCTGGAGTTATTTTGTTTGCATTTTTTTTTTAAAGGATGACCCTGGAGGTTGTAATAACCTCAGGGACACATGAGTTCTATGTAGTTATTATGTTTCAGGGAATGAGACTTAGGCTGGTCTACAGGACAGCTGAAACCATGTAGCGGGATGCCTTTTAACAGCGTTCACCTGTTGTGAGGCCTCAGCCTGAGTACAAGCACTTGGCTGCCGGCTGCAGGCTAGGTGATTACAGCATTAGATCATGCTCATAATGGGAAAAAGGCTTCTCCCCTCTGGCTGACTAATCAGCTTGCCATTTTTATTGCACGATCAATATATAGAGACAGCGATTCTGAACTCTGTCAGTGTCTCGGGTGTACACTGGCGTGACAGAAAGAAGAGCTATATTGGCAACGAGAACAGGTGGAGGGATTTGCAAACTTGCTAAGAAGGTCAAGACAGCTTGGTCTCTGGAGGTACAGGAAAAGGCTGCTGGCCCCCATTGAAACAAGAATAGCTACCAGAAGAGAGTTCCCATATGCCACGTCCTCCATAGGAGCTGTTCATTTGCCTTTTTCGTCTTATTTTAACGTCGAAAGTACTTCATGCTCCTTATCAATCTGTATTATTTTCCTAGGGCTGCCATACAAATTATTCCAAACTTGGTAGCTCAGAACAGCAGAATATTATTCCTCACTGTCCTGGAGGTCAAACGACCAAAATCAAGGTGTCAGCAGGGCTGTGCTCCCTCTGGAGACTCTCGGGAAGAATTCTTCCTTACCTCTTCCAGCTCCTGTGACTCCAAGGAGATCCTTGGGGTACCCTGGCTTGTAGCTGCCTCACTCCAATCACTGTCTCCATCTTCACATGGCCTTCTGCTCTTCTTCCTCTGTGTGTCTCATATAAGGACACCTGTCATTGGATTTAGGGCCCACCTGCCCAATCCAAGATGATCACATCTTGAGATCCTTTACTTCATTACATCTGCGATTACCCTTTTACAGAGAAGGTCACATTCAAAGGTACCAGGGATTAGGGTGCAGACGTATCTTTTGGGGGGCCACCATTCAATCCACTACAATTATTAATAAAATAATTCAAAATGGATATAAAGAAGGGATACTGCTTAGGAAAATCTTGCCAATGTATTTTCCACTTTCGATGGTCTCCTTTCTCTTCCTGCAGCCCTTCCTCATTTTTTGCCTCAGGAAAACGAGGGCAAATAACATAAAGCAGAATGAAAGGACGATAAAGGGGTAACGGGATAAAAGCAGGACAGAAGGACAGAAAGGCAAGAGAGAGAGCTCTCCCACTCCCAGGAGAGGTAAGAAGGAATGAAAGGAGGAAGAAGGTCAGAGGACAGATGAGGGGCTCTGTCTGGATCCCCACCTTAAGGTAGAAACCTAGGTGGAGAGGAAGTGAGAGGAGTTAGAAAACCCAGACCTACTGGGAACTCCAAGTGCGAGGGGCCTGTTGCTCATCCCTCAGGCTACAGCTCAAGATGACTGGAAATCCCGTGAAGAAGCTCCGTGTTTTTCATGGTGCCCAAGCGAAAGGTGCTGCCCAGGTGATGGTTTAAAGAAGGCTGACAGAAGTGGATACATGCACAGATGGAGGAAGCACCCAGTTCCCACAGCCTGCTGCATTGCAGTTTCGGTGTGACTTCATGGAGGGGATGTGGCTATACAGACAGACCAGAAGAGGCCTGGAGATATCGGCACCAGGAGGCCTCTGAGTGCAGGAATCTCAATAATGAGGGAAGACAGAGGCCTGTGGAATTCTGCAGTGGGAAGTCCCCAAATCAAGAAACGACATGATTGAGCTACATCCCAACAAGCATTTGTGCCAGATGCCCAGGGATGGGATAGGACCAGGAAAGATCACCTCCATTCCGTCCCACCTGGAGGAAAGAACGAGGGCAGGGGAAGCTCCTGAGAGGGGAGAAAAAGAGCAATAATGAGCTTACACTCTGGACTGATGGAGTTTTAAGAAAAGGCTTCTTTTAAGTAAAAGAAGCTGTTACATTTGACTGTCAGGATATGGGACTGTAGACTGGGAAGCAGAGTGGCATGAAGAAGCAATGGGATAATTAAGATAATGAACAAAACTAGCTTTGCGTGTATATGCGTGTGGAGGTTGGAGGAGTGGTATATGTGCCCCACTACGGATGTTCTCTTTTTAAAAGTTCATCACCTTCCCTTGAGGGGACAACCTTTATTGGTTGGCTGTGTGTCTTTTCACTGCTTTCTCCATGCTCACAGAAACGTACATACACACACAAGCACGGATATATGTTTATTTTTTTTAATGGGAGTAGATTATGCCCAGCTACTTTTCTTCTTACTACATTATGGACTGTACATTATAGGGAATGTGTAGGTATAGGTGTGTACACACACACACTCACACACACACACACACACACACACACACAGCCTCCTTTAATATCAATCTATAGGGTGCGATATCCACAAATCATCCCCACAATTTACTGTTTCTCACCACCACCACCCTGCCCAGTTTTTTAACCATCCTAGTGTTTCAATAGACGTCTACACTTGTCTTCTCATCTAATCCTCACAAGATTCCTCTGAGGTGAAAGTCTTTCTGAGACTCATGGCCCAGTGACAGGTCTGGTTATGACCTAATGCCAAGGTCCATGTGCTTTTCTCTGCACCACATCGAAGCTCCCAGAAACATCATTCCCCATGACTGTCCACGTGTCTGGAAATCCCACCTTCTGGGATGTATTAGTTTCCTAGGGCTGCCATAACAAACTTCCACAAACTGGGTAGCTTAAGACAGCAGAAATTCATTCTCTCACCATTCTGGAGGTCAGAAGGATAAAATCAAGATGTCAGCAGGACCACGCTCCTTCTGAAGGCTCTAGGGGAGAATCCTTCCTTGCCTCCTGCTAGCTTATGCTGGTTGCCAGCAATTTTTGACCAGTTTTGGCTTGTAGACTCATCACTCCAATCTCGGCCTCTGACATCACGTGGTGTTCTCCCTGTGTACCTGTGTCCAAATTTTCCTCTTCTTAGATGTACACCAGTCATGGGATTAGGGCTCACAATAATCCAGTATAAGCGAACCTGATTACATCTGCAAAGACCCTTCTTCAAATAAGGTTGCATATGCTGGTTCTGGGTGGACATAAATTTGGGGGATGGGGCTACTATTCAACCCAGTACAGTGGGATGGTCTTTTGAGTCAAAGTGCAATTTCTTAAAAATGCATGTTCAAGTTCTAAAGTGCAAATGGCTGTGTGTACAGAGCCCTGCTAATATGTCCAGTGTCATGTGAATGTGGATGACAGGGTAGGTGCAGTGCCGGGGCTGGAATGTTGACAAAAACCTCAGGATCAGTCCAGATTCTTCCTTCCTCCCCGCTCAGCTCATACTAGTCACCAATCGCTGTGTTTGGGTCTCCTCTCCTCAGCATCACGAGATCACTTCCTCTTCTCCAAAGATCAGGCCACCAAATTCCTCACCCAAGGAGCAGTAGCAATATTCTCTGAGAGGAATTTCTTCACCTCTGATCTGTTCTCTAAACTTCAGCCCAAGTGATCTTTCTAAGTTAAAATTAAGTCCATGCAAAGCCTACTCATGCCCTGCAGGGCATAGTCCAAGGCTGCTGGCCAGCACACCAGGTCCTCTGTGACCAGCTCCTTGCTTCCCAGCCCAGCTTCAGCTCTCATCACCTGCCCCCAACCCTTTATCCTGTCGTCCTTGCCATTCTCAGACCCAGAATGCCCTGCAACACCTCCTTACCTTACGTACTCTGCTCCTTCCGTCTGAAAACGACTTCCTTCCCTTCTTAACGTGGTATAGTGGGTTGAATAACGAACCCCAGGAAGATATGTCCATGTCCTAACTTCCAGGACCTAAGAATGTGACCTTTTTTGGAAATAGGGTCTTCCAGCTATAATTAACTTCAGGATCTCAAGATGAGATCATCCTGGATTACCTGGATGGGCCTGAATCCAATGGCAGTTGTCCTTAGAAGAGAAAGGCAGAGGAAGACTTGACACAAAGACACAGAGGAGAAGGCCACTTGAAGACAGAGGCAGAGGGCTTCCCTGGTGGCGCAGTGGTTGAGAATCTGCCTGCTAATGCAGGGGACACGGGTTCGAGCCCTGGTCTGGGAGGATCCCACATGCTGCAGAGCAACTGGGCCCGTGAGCCATGGCCGCTGAGCCTGCGCATCTGGAGCCTGTGCTCCGCAACAAGAGAGGCCGCGATAGTGAGAGGCCCGCGCACCGCGATGAAGAGTGGCCCCCGCCTGCCGCAGCTAGAGAAAGCCCTCGCACAGAAATGAAGACCCAACACAGCCAAAAGTAAATAAATAAATAAATAAATAAATAAAAGCCAAGCGTTAAAAAAAAAAAAAAAAAGATAGAGGCAGAGACTAGAGTGATGTAGCCACAAGCCAAGGAATGTGTGCAGCCACCAGGGGCTGGAAGAGGCAGGGAAGGATTCTCTCCTAGGGCCTCTAGAGGGAGGGTGGCCCTGGCAACACCTTAATTTTGGGCACCTGGCCTCCAGAACTGTGAGAGAACAAATTTCTACTTATTTCAAGCCACCCAGTTTGTGGCAATTTGTTACAGCAGCCCTAGGAAACTGATACACACGGCTTCCCCTCAAGGGTTCCTGGAAGGCTGCACAGGTTGCTGACATCACAAGGGAACCTAGCTGAGAGGGTGAGTAGGTATTAAATCCAGCTCACGTTTGGCCCGCCAAGCTGTGTGCCCTGCGAGAGACGCCTCTTGGCAGAAGAGGCGCTTTTCTCTTGTTCACCCAAAGGTGCTCGTGGAGCCAGCAGCAGCCCGAATTCCTGGGTGTTCTTCAGGGTTCTGCTCCCAGGTTGTTCACAACCTCCAGAAAGCCTTCCCTGGCCCACACGCCCTCCCTCAGACCAGCTTGGACCCTTCACCTGATCCAGCAGCACCTGATCATATGTTCATCCTGCCGTTAAGACAACCATTCACATTTTTTTTTTTTTTTTTTTTTGCAGTACGCGGGCCTCTCACTGCCGCGGCCTCTCCCGTTGCGGAGCACAGGCTCCGGATGCGCAGGCTCAGCGGCCATGGCTCACGGGCCCAGCCGCTCTGCGGCATGTGGTATCTTCCTGGACCGGGGCACGAACCCGCGTCCCCTGCATCGGCAGGTGGACTCTCAACCACTGCACCACCAGGGAAGCCCAACCGTTCACATTTTTGTGCCCTCCTCTACATCTTGGAAGTGAAGCTGTTCTAATTCTTCTCTTTCCCCTAAACCTAGGACATAATAAGTGCTCAAAAGAGATGTACGGCATAAGTGGGCGGGAGTATTCAGTGGGGCTTTAGTGAGCTTGAGGCAGCAAAAAGGCACACTCAGCAGGGGCAGGGGTGGGATGCTGTCCCCAAAGGGTGCTGACTAAAGGCAGTTCCATGCACACCACAACTTTGCCTAAAGTAGCCAGCAAACAGAACCGAAAAATAGACTTAAAAAGAGCATCACCAGGACATTAACGTTTTACAGATGCCATATCTGATCTTGTGTCTTTATCTTTTCCCTAATTGAGGCATCAGTGCCTAAGGATGTTTCCATTTGGGCCAAAAACATGCTCCACACGTCCAATGGGACCCAGTACTGCATTCCATGCAGACACACACATGAGCTCATGCAAGTCCCAGGGTGCTCATCTGGTCCAGATTTGAAGGAAACTATTTAGCTGATGGAGAAAAACACATGATGTATCAACTTAATACCAAACAGATTTTATGACATACTGAAACTGCTTATGATAATCTACTAATATATCAGAAGGGCTAATGAACTAAAAAAGAACCAGCTAATCATAGTATCTTTGAGGCCTGTACAATGTTTGTGTGGGCTGCAGGGATGACAGAAAGACAAAATGATGCGGGAAAATTTAGGCGAAGTTATCCAAAAGGCCCCCCGAGAAGCAATCTTGTCCCTCGTAGCAAGAGGTGTATTTTGCCAATTTATGAGCAAAGGCGATTTTTTTTTTCTGGCTCACAGTCAGGGTGAACTTTTCCAGAGATGAAGAAGAAGGACCATGGTTTGGCTGTTCTCATCCCTGCTAAGCATGTCAGCCGTGGATGCTGCTGCGGGAGGGATCAGTTCTTGGTCCTCTCACTCAGGGATACCTCAACCCACTGGTGGTTTCCTCATCAGTGTGAGTAGCTTCCTCAACAACCACTTAATCACAACAGGAAAATGGGGGAAATGGGGATTAAAGTGATAAATTAGCTAAGAATTTTTGGCTGCTAGCAAAAACCAGCTGTGGTTGGCATAAGAGAAAGGATAATTGCAGGGAAGAATATTGGAGAGATGACTCCAATGACATGGAGAGTCAACACACCTTGGGAAAGGCCAAGACAATGACAATTCTGTGTCCTCAGCAGTAGGAGCCGCCATTCATGGACAACTTCAAGTTCTGAGTGATCAGTTCTGGGAGGAGAGAGGCTGGTTGGTCAAGCTTGGATTGGACTGGGATGGATTACTCAGTGAAGGGCAAGGGCAGGTGGTCCTCAGGAAGGGTGATCTCTGCAAGCCAGTGACCAGTAGAATTGGTGTCTACCATAAATGCCTACATGTAAGAACATGGTGAGAAGGTTTAAAGCATATGGAAATTTAATTTAAAGTTTTTGTTTGCTTGCATTCTTTAGTGCAGAATGTTCAGATGAGTGTTTGGGGGGAATGTGGTACTGTCCCTGGGATGGAGGATGGCATTTGGGAATCTGTGGAATTCCGTTGGGCTGTCTCAATATCTGGGGAAGGGAAGGGAGGAGAAGGGAGGGCCCTTAGAAGGCGAGGACTCAGCAAGCTCAACCCACTGAGAAGCACTGCATTAAAGTAATCGCAGGCTGTTCCTGGCTGAATCTGTATGAAACTCAGTCCTTCCACATAATAAGAAGGGATGTTACTATTTGTATTTGCTTTTGTTTTGAGATAGGTTGTTGTTGTCCGGGAGTGTTTTTATTTTATCATATATATTTTTTTACATAACCAAATCATTTTGTTAGCATTGTATAAATAGACATGTTTTTGGGCTTCCCTGGTGGTGCAGTGGTTGAGAGTCCGCCTGCCGATGCAGGGGACACGGGTTCGTGCCCCGGTCCGGGAAGATCCCACATGCCGCGGAGCGGCTGGGCCCGTGAGCCATGGCCGCTGAGCCTGCGCGTCCGGAGCCTGTGCTCCGCGATGGGAGAGGCCACAGCAGTGAGAGGCCCGCATACCGCAAAAAAAAAAAAAAAAAAAAAAAAAGACATGCTTTCTAAAGGGCCAAGAAAAGAGTGGAGGACATTTTTCAGAGTAAAACCAGGCTTTCAGATGCCATAGTTCCTGAGTTCTCTCAGGAACTCCAAGAGAACAGGAGGTCTTCTCTATTTGGCATCCTACAGAAGATATTATGTAGGGATTCTCAGCTACCAGCCAAGCCCAAAGGCTACACTGCATCAGTACTTCATGCACATAGACAGTAAGGAGGAATTTGAGACAAAAGACCAAGGCAGAGCCTTTTCCTCTCTATTACTGGAGAAAAGTAGTAACCCTTTGTAACAAAGGGATCATGTGAGCCTTTTAAAAATAATCATCAAGTCAGAAGTCAAGACTGCCTCGGCAGGAAACTCCAGGGAAACGCAAGGAATTAAAAAGGAGAAGGAGAAGGAGAGAAAGGCAACGGGAGCAGCCACATTGGCGGGGATTAAGGTGCAAACGTGATTAACCTCCTTTTATTTTCATACAGGAAACCAGAGGGATGGCTAAGAAACAAGCTCATTATTTCTGGTTCTTGGCTGGTTCTAGCTCTTAGGGGACACTCCCTTCCTCAATCAGAGAGCTGTTTTTATGACAAGGGACTCACAGCTTTCTCACTGCTACATTTTCTTTGAATCCTGGTGAGCAATTAGGCATTCAAATTTGACTATTTACCTCTGGGACTCCTCTGGATATATGAAAGAATTCCCCCATCTGTTTTGCTCAGGATGTGGGCAGAGGAAGAAGTAGTAACAACGGATAGATATTGCCTCTACTTGGCTGGAGCTGGGAAAGCACCATTGCAGTCAGCCAAGGAAACATTCACCAGTGCTGATACAGCAAAGAGAAGTGTATCCTTGGATCTTTGACCATCTCCAGGTCAGAGGGAGTGCGAGTGGGAAATCCCACCTTTCAAAGGTTAAAGATAACCTGTGACTTAGAGAACTGTAGAAATTGGCAAAAGAATGGAAGGCTGTGACATAAAGTAAAAAAAGAAAGAAGAAAGAATTCGAGTCAACAAATATTTATGAAGCATTAGGTGCTGTACGCGATGCCTCCTCATCATCGTAACAAGCTTGGATTGGACTGGGATGGACTTGGATTGGACTCAGTGAAGGGCAAGGGCAGGGGATCCTCAGGAAGGGTGATCTCTGCAAGCCAGTGACCAGTAGAATTGGTGGCCAGTAGAATAGTTCATGTTTGCTATCTTTCTTTCAGGTGCTAGGCACTGTTTTAAGTATATTATATGTATTAACTCACTACATCTTCATAACGAATCTGTAGTGTTTATACCTGTTTTTACCATCCCCACTTAAAGGATGCAGAAACAAGATAGCAAAAGGCTAAGTGCCTCCCCAGAATTATCCAGGTAGTAAGTGGTAGAGCTGGGATATAAACTCAGACAATAAGTCCTCAGAGTCTGGGCTTTAAATCACGATATTATAGTGTCTCTTAAGACACAATTCTTTTTTTTCTCAAGAAGGTTACAGATTGCCAACAAACACATGAAAGAATGCTCAACATCATTAATCATTAGAGGAATGCAAATCAAAACTACTATGAGATATCACCTCACACTGGTCAGAATGGCCATCATCAAAAAATCTAGAAACTATAAATGCTGGAGAGGGTGTGGAGAAAAGGGATCCCTCTTGCACTGTTGGTGGGAATGTAAGTTGATACAGCCACTATGGAGAACAGTATGGAGGGTCCTTAAAAAACTAAAAATAGAACTACAATATGACCCAGCAATCCCACTACTGGGCATATACCCTGAGAAAACCATAATTCAAAAAGAGTCATGTACCACAATGTTCATTGCAGCTCTATTTACAATAGCCAGGACATGGAAGCAACCTAAGTGTCCATCGACAGATGAATGGATAAAGAAGATGTGGCACATATATACAATGGAATATTACTCAGCCATAAAAAGAAATGAAATTGAGTTATTTGTAGTGAGGTGGATGGACCTAGAGTCTGTCATACAGAGCGAAGTAAGTCAGAAAGAGAAAAATGAAAAACAGATACCATATGCTAACACATCTATATGTAATCTAAGAAAAAAAAAAAGGTCATGAAGAACCGAGGGGTAAGACGGGAATAAAGACACAGACCTACTAGAGAATGAACTTGAGGACACTGGGAGGGGGAAGGGTAAGCTGGGACGAAGTGAGAGAGTGGCATGGACATATATACACTACCAAATGTAAAATAGATGGCTAGTGGGAAGCAGCCGCATAGCACAGGGAGAGCAGCTTGGTGTTTTGTGACCACCTAGAGGGGTGGGATAGGGAGGGTGGGAGGGAGGGAGACACAAGAGGGAGGAGATATGGGGATATATGTATATGTATAGCTGATTCACTTTGTTATAAAGCAGAGACTAACACACCATTGTAAAGCAACTATACTCCAATAAAGATGTTAAAAAAAAAAAAAAGAAGGTTACAGGGAGATGGACTCACAAACAGATAATATCAATATTGTTTGCACAGAAGATAATAGATATGTGCAGGGTGTTTGGGAAACCCTTAGTCCAGTCCAGGGGTCAAGGACTGCCTGGAGGAGGGTGGTTTCTAACCAGAACCTTGAGGAGTGGGTAGGAAAAAGTTAGGTAGCCTAAAAAGCAGAGGAAGGGCTTCCCTGGTGGCGCAGTGGTTGAGAGTCCACGTGCCGATGCAGGGGACACGGGTTCGTGCCCCGGTCCAGGAAGATCCCACATGCCGCGGAGCAGCTGGGCCCGTGAGCCATGGCCTCTGAGCCTGCGCATCCAGAGCCTGTGCTCCGCAACGGGAGAGGCCGCAACAGTGAGAGGCCCGCGTACCACACACACACACACACACACACACACACAAAAAAATATATATATATATATATAGCCTCCCAGTAAAGATCAGATCAAAGGTGTGGTTGTAGGACCCTTTTCTGACATTTCAAAAAGATTGAAGTTTATGCCTCATAAACTTCTCAACTAGATAACAGGGCTTCCTGGTGGGGAGCTTCCTTAGACCCTCTCAGCCAGACAATAGAACATCTGAGAACCTTAAAGCTTTTGCCTCACTAGCACACTGACTTCGAGAGTCCTACCGCACAGAGATTTGTGGGATTGTTTTTGTCCTTGACATGGATTATAATTTGACACACAGGGGGCCCACAACTTTTTTAAAAGGAATTGTATCAGCTTAAACTCAGGGAGCTATTAATCAGAGGGAGAAATATTTCTTTGAAGAAGGCAAATGCACAAAGTTTAAATTACAGATCTAGAATGTACCTTAAGGGATGGGTAGTGGAAAATGAAAGGAGGTCCCTGGGTCCTAAACTTCCTATGAACAGGAAGCAGGCTAAGAAAGATATCCAGAGGCAAACATAGGGTATTCTTATAAGAAATGAAGACAATTCAGAAGATGAAGCCAAGATTGCAAAGGGAGGAGCCAGAGCCATGGAAACCACTCACGAGGAGCAGAAATGAACTGTTAATCAGGGAATATTCTCTCCCACTGGGGTCAGAGAAAAAGGCCACACGTGTCCTATTGTATTTCAGAATTGCTAAGGATAGGAGTGACTATGTGCCTCCTTTTCTCTCCAGTTTTTGAGTGGGAACATTTATTGCTTTATTCTGTCTCTTTTTCACAATTGTATGTTAGCTTGTAAGATAGCTTGCTTTTGTTTCATAGATCTCCACACCCAAGAAACCACAGCTGAAAAGCAAAATTCAAGGAGTAGATCAGAGGTGCTTTGTCTTCATTTATGCCCGGTTTAAACGACGATATGTTAGACTTTGAGGCAATGCCACAATGGGATGAGAATGTTGAGGAACAGGTGAGTGCACTTTGCACACAGGAGTATTGTGAATTGTTGTGGCCAGAGAGTTAACCATGGCAAATAATCTCTAAATATGTCCACCATCAATTCCTTTCCTCCTTGAATGTACATGCCACTTGTCAAAGGTAAACTGGACAGTAGTTAGAGCAGTGAAAGCATTTTGTTCAGGACTATTGCCTTAGAGGGTATGGGACTCAGTGTAGAACCAGGCTCAATTCTGAATATAGCATGGGCAAGTGAGAAGTTATAGCCGAGGAGCAGGGTGGGGTTGGTGGATTAAAAAATTGTGAAAAGGAAACATCAGGAGTGAGGGAGGATTCTGGTTAAACTGACCTAGCAGGAGTCTTGCTGAAGAGAAGCCAGGATGACCAGACATCACCTGGGAGATGGTGGAAGATGAGGAACCAGATGAGGCATTGAGGGTGGTCAGATGTAGAGGATGGGGAATTCTGGCTAAACGGACCTAGCAACATTATTGCTAAACTTGAACGATGTAGGTGTACGCAGAAGTCTGCAAGTCAGGTCTAGTCGAAAAAGAGTTCAGGGAAGCCTGAGTAGAGTTTGGCCAACGAGACAATCTTTGTCATACTCTCCCATCAAGAGATGGGGCTTCTTTCCCCTGGGCTGGCCTTGTGGCTGCTCTGGGTAATAAACGATGCAGCAGAATAGACATCTGGGACTTTTGAATCTCTGTTAGAAGAGAGCAGGCAGCTTCCAGCTCCTTCCCTTTGGAACACAGCCACCATCTGTAAGGAAGCTCAACATCCATGAGGCAAGGACTATACAGAAGAACACTCAGGCCCTCAATGGTCAGTCCTAGTCGGTGGCCAGCACTCACTGTCGGCCATGTGAGTGAAACCATTTGGAGACTATCCGTTCCCTCAGCACCCTAGCCGATACTACAAAAAGCAGAGGAATCACTCAGTTAACCCACAGTATCATGGAGATAATAATTTGTTGCTGTTTTAAACCACAAAGCTTCAGGTGGTTTGTTGTAGCAACACGTAACCAAAACAGATAAAGATTAAGACATTGAAGCTGGAGGAGCTATCTCCAAGAGAGCATGTGAAATGATAAAACAAGAACGACTCTGGGGAGAACAAAGAAGTTTAGGTGGCCCCAAAAGGAGACTAAGAGGAAATGTTCAAAGAGACAGGAGGAGAGAAAGAAGAAGTGACATCACAGAAAACAAGGCAGAACTGCAAGATGTAGGAGAAGGTCAACAGTGTCAAATGTCACAGAAGGTTTTAGAAAGAAAAGGTGTGGAAATCTGCCATCAGCTTTGGTGGCGTGAAGTCATTAGTGACCTTTGCCAAAGCAGCCTTAGCAAAGTGGTGGAAACAGAAGCTAAATGACAGGGGTTAAAGAGATTCCTAGCTAGGAAATTTTACTTAGTCACAGGCAGTAAAAACGAAAGCAAGCAACAGGTACAGATATCTCTTGTAACCAAGTGTCTGGAAAGGAAGTAAGAGTAACTGGACATTTGGTAAATGGGGTCATAAGGTCAACAGAAGTGTCACATTAACACATTTATGCTTTCCGATCAAGCTCTAGGTTGCCACAGCTTTTTGCAAATGGCCATCTTCAGACTGATGTGCAGCTCCTACTATTATGTCTGTCCACATGGTTCTGTTTGAAAGCTGGGCTGAATCAAGCTTTAATGACAGGGGCATTGTGCGGTGTCAGGAGCACAGTGTTGGGAGTTCTGACACTTAGTCTGCACTAGCTTGGTGCGAGAAGTCAGCCTCCAAACTTCAGCTCCTCCTGCATTTGATACGTGCATTTGATAGAGGACCCTGAAGAGCCTTCCAGTGTTAACATTCTATAAAAGTGGTTTTATTCTCAAAAATTTCTACATGTAAATATTATGCTTTGTTCTAGCTGTTTCCCGGAAACCCAGCAAGCTTATATGGGCTAAATCACCTAACTTAGCAAGCAAAATACTGCAGCTCAATGCCTTCACCTAAAGTGCATACAATACTCTCATTTCTAGCCCATATCCTATGAGTTGGAGCCTGGATATAAGGTCCTCAACAAAGGGTTTGGTCCCTCCTGAACCCCCAGAAGCCAGAGTCATCCAGAGTAGAGTGGCCCTTGGTCACCCCTAGGGCAGAGAGATCTACGGCCATGCCCAGGGATAAACCAGGCCACCAAGGAAAACGGAAAGGGGCAGGGAGGGTTACCAAATACAGCTTATTTCCTAAAAGGATAAGTATGCCTCAATTTACATGGGCTGGGGAGACAGATCTCTATCATTCAAGGTGTTGCAGAGATAAGGAACACACCCCAACCCCTTCAATATCCCTCCCTCCTGAGGGTCAGTGCTGTCAAGCATCTTTTTTCATAGTTAATATCCTTTGGGGTATATTATTTCCGCATTCAGCTTCTTTCTTTTCTATTTTGAAGTTATACTGTCATCTTTACTTCATGGGGTGCCTTTGCTCCCAGGTGCAATTAAAGATGTAGCCAGCTACAGTGGCAATCATATTACAATATATAAATGTATCAAATCAACATGTTGTATACCTTAAATTTACACGTTATATGTCAAATCTATTTCAATTTTTTTTTTTTAAAGATGAAGCCAGAGAGGGTAAACAGTTTTTGTATAGTCAGGAAATGTATTTAATTGGTATTACCATGCTTTCTTCTTGTGGAAGAAAAAAAACTAGAAAGAGAAATCTTATTACATCTCTCATAACTGCCACCCCAAATCCTAATACGTTAATATCAATATTATTAGTGTGATAGGAAGAAAACGATATTTGTGGCAGTAAAAATAATTTCTTATTCTCCACTCTGTTCTAAACAAGAGAAGACCCTCTAGCATCCATGTTAAGTGGAATGATGAGTGTGAGTGTGCAAGCTGAGGGAAGGCTTTCGAGAGCAAATTTGTATAGTTTAAGGAAAAGGAAGAAGGAAGGGACAGAGTGGACAGGGAGAAAAAGAGAACTCTGGAGAGGACAGACATGCTGGTGTCCATAAATCTTCAGGGTCTATTCGAGGGCGACAGGAGAACAACAGAGCAGCTATTAGCCGAAAAGAAATATTTCAGGAAGAACAGAGATGCTTAATGGGGATTATTATTGTTGTACTTTGTGCTGCGTGATACGACATTCTCCACCATTTATGTCTCTCCTGTGCCTTCACCAGCTTTTCCCTTGCTGTGGTGGTTAAGAACACAGACCCTGGAGCCAGACACTGCATTTCAACTCCTGGGCCCACACACACCACTGGCTGTGTGGCTCTGGGTGATTTAATCTAACGTCTTCACACTCTGGTTTCTTTATCTGTAAAACAAAGATGATAATAGTGAGACTTCCCTGGTGGAGCAGTGGTTGAGAATCCGCCTGCCAATGCTGGGGACACGGGCTCGAACCCTGGTCCAGGAAGATCCCACATGCTGCAGAGCAACTAAGCCCGTGTGCCACAACTACTGAGCCTGCATGCCACAACTACTGAACCCCGCCCGCTTAGAGCCTGTGCTTGCAAAAAGAGAAGCCACCGCAAGGAGAAGCCCGTGCACCACAACCAAGAGTAGCCCCCGCTCACTGCAACTAGAGAAAGCCTGTAAGCAGCATTGAAGACCCAATGCAGCCACAAATAAATAAATGTATTGTTTTTAAAAAAAGATAATAATAACACCTACCTCATAAAGTTTTTGTGAGAATTAAAGGTATTAATATATGTAAAGGGTTTATAATTGGCCTGGCACATACTTTATTTTTACCTACTAAAACTTTCTGAAATTCAATTTTCTTTTGCTTTTGGGAGGATGTGACAAAGAGCTAAATTCTATTTTACAGAAATAAGATGAGAAAAAGACTGCTCCTAGGAACCAATCACATCTGATGTTTTCATAATTGTTATTACTATTGTTATTGTAATTATTTTGGCTCTCTCTCCTAATGTGCATCCATGCCCACACATTTTGTTTATAACCTTTGCATGTATAGCCATTCATTATTCCTTCATTCAAGTGATCATTATTGCTTCATTCATTCAACATTTATTGAGCACCTACTACTTTCTATATGTCAAGTGCTGTTCCAGGTGCTGGAATATAATACAATCAAGATCCCTGCTTCCACGGTGTTTAAATTCTCAAGTAGAAAGTAGACTATTATCATGACAACAAATTAAAGTGAGATAATTTCTAATACTGATATCTGCTGTGAGGATTGTGGAATTGACTTGAGGATTTGAAATTTACTTGGGGAGAGTCACTCCTTCAGAGAGGGTGGTCAAGGAAGACCTTTCTGAGGACATGACATTTGAGCTGAGAAGTGAATAATACAGAAGAGACAGCCACAAAAATGTGCTGGGCTGAATGTATCCAAACAAAGAAGGAAAAAGTCCAGGAATGTCAAGATAGAAATGAGCCTGGTATGTTTAAGCAACTGAAAGAAAACCCGGGGTCTGGAGCCCATTGAGTGAGCACAAGAGTGGAAGAACATGAGGTCAGAGAAGTGGAGAGGGGCTGTATTTGCCAGGCGCCCAGGTTTCTTGGAAAAGAAGGGTATGTTTTAATCTAAGTGCAATGGGAAACCACTCCTCAAGAGTTTTAGGCAGAGGAGTTAAAGAATCTAATTTACTATGTGCAAGTAGATATTGATTGAACATCTATTTGCAGGGCACAGTGCAGTAGCCTTGGTGGAGGGTATTAAGATGAATTGGAGAAAGCCAGACTATCCTGGCTGTTACATGGAGAATGGATTGTGGAAGGGCAAGAGAGGAAGCAGGAAGTCCACTCAGGAGAATTCTAGAAGAGAAAAGCAGGTGGCTTAGACTAGGGTGGTAACAGTGGAGCTGAAGGGAAGAGCACAGATTTTGACTATATTTTGGAGCTAGGGCCAAAAGATTGACTTCTAATGGATTTTGGTAGGGTGAGTAGAGCAATATATGAATTAATAAGAATACAGAATTTACAGAATTAGTTCAGAAAAGTCACAAAGTGAATACACAAATAATACCACAAGCAACAACAACAAAACTGGGGGATGGAAGAGAATCTGATCTCCAGAGTTACCACATTAATATTATTTTAAATGTCCAATTTCAACAAAAAATTACAAGACATGCAAGAAAGTATGGCTTACACACAGGAAAAAAAAAAACGGTAGAAATTGTCTCTGCAGAGCCCTGGTGTTGGACTTAACAAGACCAAGACTTTAAATTGACTATTTTAAATATGTTCAAATAAACAAAGGAAATTTTGTCTAAAGGACTAAATAAATGTGTAATAACAATGTCTCCCCAAATGGAGAATACCAGTAAAGTGATAGAAATTATAAAAATATACTCTGAGCTCTTCACATTTATAAAAAGTTTAAACAAATATATCAAATATTATCAAGGCTTTGAGAATCACAACCAAATAGGTTTAGTGATGTACTGTTCTACAATTTACTATGAGTTGGGATTGTCCATTGAAGCTGTTTCTCTCTCTTTCTATCTGTATTTGTTATCTGTTATTAGGTAACAAATCATCCCATACCTCAGTAGCTAAAAACAACAAATATTTATTATCTCACAGTTTGTGTGGGTCATGATTCCAGGTCAGGCTTAACTGGGAACTTCTAACTCATGGTCTTTCACGGAATTGCAACCAAAGTGTCAGCTGAGGCTGAGGTCATCTGAAGGCTCGACTGGAGAAAGAGCCACTTCCAAACCATTCATGTGATGGTTGACAGGCCACAGGTCCTTGCTGGCTGTTGACTAGAGATATTAGCTCCTCGCCCCCTAAGACTCTCCATAGGGCTACTTGCTACATGGAAACTTACTTCCCCGAGACTGAGGGATCTAAAAGAGAGAGTGAGAGACTATTTACCCAAGAGGAAGCCACAGTCTTTTTATAATCTAATCTTTTCATAATGACATCCAATCATTTTTACCATATTCTATTTGTTAGAAATGACTTAGTAAGTCCACCCCACACTCAAGGGAAGGGGATTACACGAGGGTACAAATATCAGGAGGTCCCCTACCACTCAGTCCTGGACTCTCCTTGGTAACAAAAAAAAGCAGGAAAAGTCGTAACAGTAAGTCACCACAATTGCTACACAACTTAATAAAGTCACAAGAGGAATAGTTGCTGGTGTCCTCCATACAGGAAGATCACCAATGGAAAAATTAAAGCAATATGAATTCGTCCACATTTGTCAAATTTATACCGCCTGTGACCAAGTCAACAAGAAATGTGTAAGGTCTTCATTACTCAAGAAGTTTCCAAGTCCACAGCCTCAAGTACAATTATGTGTATTTGCACCATAAGATCTTTATAATCTCACCCTTTGTTCAGGGCACAAATCTTCCTAAACTTTTCAGCAAACTTTTCGTAAAATGGCATTATTTGTCCACCCCTAATTACAGCCCCCTTCATTTGCATGTGACTTTTCTCCTGACAATATTAATCCCATGAGGAGGCAGTACCAGGAATGCTCCATCCAGCTGAACTCCAACTGTGTTCTTGGCTCATCACACTCTTGCACAAGTAAGAATGTAAACATTCCACAGCCTCCTCCTTCTCTAGTCTGCTCTCCCACAATGTCTTGCTGTGTGATGCAAGCTCCCCTGACTTCATGAGCTTAACATATTCTATACCTGTAATCTAAACTTTGTGCACTTTCTTTCTTTAATAAAACATTTCTCTTCTGACTAATAGTTCCCCAAACTGTGCCTGTTGACATATTCTTCCCTGGAATGGGTACTTCAGAATCATAAATTTCCAACTTAAGTTAAAAGGTAAATATCACAAAGTTCAAATAAAGTCACAAAAGAGCAACGAAGTAATTTCAGGTTAAGCTAGATGATAACCAGAGAATTTTGTTTTTCATTTATGTCCTGACTTCCCACAATATCACTCACCTACTTCACAGTACTACTTCATTGAAAAAGTTGGGCTCTTCCAGAACCTGGATAATTAGAATTAAATTGTAAACTTCTAAACATTTTTTATCTGTGATCTCATTATTTATTTTATACAAAGCATCAATAGTGTATATATGGGCTTCCCTGGTGGCACGGTGGTTGGGAGTCCGCCTGCCGATGCAGGGGACACGGGTTCATGCCCCGGTCCGGGAAGATCCCACATGCCGCAGAGTGGCTGGGCCCGTGAGCCATGGCCGCTGACCCTGTGCTTCCGGAGCCTGTGCTCTGCAGCGGGAGAGGCCACAACGGTGAGAGGCCCACGTACAGCAAAAAAAAAAAAAAAAAATAGTGTATATATGTCAATCCCGAAAAATGGCATAGATGATCTTATTTGCAAAACAGAAATAGAGACATAGACGTAGAGAACAAATGTATGGACGTCATTTAACAACTATTGACTGAACACCTCCCGAGTAGAAGGCAAAAGGCTATAAGCTCTGCAGGAGAGAAAGGTGAGTTAGAAAGAGATAACGCCCTTAAGAAGCTTAGGATGTAGATTCAAATCAATAACCATGATTCAAGGTAGAAATGACAAAAACACCTTCAACCAGGTCCCAGAGCAAACATGACCTACTCCAAGAAGAGGCCTTCCTGAGTGCTGCCTGTAATGTGGCCCTCATTCACTCCTCAGAGCGGTACCTAGTTTTAGTCTCTTACAGCACTTTCGTTATCTGACATTATCATGGTTATTAGCTTAATTTACTAGATTTGGGTCAGTCTCTTCCTTGAACACGGGAGCACCATGAAAACAGAGGCTTCCTCTGTCCTATTCATCACTGGAAAACGATGCTTCATAAATCCCTGTAGAAGAGCAAATGAGAGGTTCAAAAGTAGAAGCTCAAAGAATGGAGAAGTCCTCAAGTCTATTCTCTACGTCTGCGTCTTTATTCCTGTCCTGCACCTGGTTCTTCAGAACCATTTTTTTTTTTTTTTTTTTTTTTTTAGATTCCGTATATATGTGTTAGCATTGAGGACACGGAGAGGTGGAAGGGTAAGCTGAGACGAAGTAAGACAGTAGCATGGACATATATTCACTACCAAATGTAAAATCAATAGCTAGAGGGAAGCAGCCACATAACACAGGGAGATCAGCTCTGTACTTTGTGACCACCTAGAGGGGTGGGATAGGGAGGGTGGGAGGGAGACGCAAGAGGGAGGAGATATGGGGGTACATGTACACGTATAGCTGATTTACTTTGTTATAGAGCAGAAACTAACACAACATTGTAAAGGAATTATACTCCAATAAAGATGTTAAAAGAAAAAAAAAATGCAGAAGTGAGGGATTATTTCTGTGTGTAAAAGTACTTGCTAAAACACTACCAATTTTCCCAATAGGAAAATCCTGGTCTGTGAGTTTTATGTCTCAAGGGCATGTGCCCTCCCAGGACTGAGCTTGGGGAGGAGACATAATTGAGTAAGTCTGGAGGAGAAAGAGGAGTCTATCTTCGAATCAGCCCCTGAAAGTAATGATCCCTGATTCTCACCTTTGGTATGGAATGACTGACTTATGGCATCTTCCTTGAGAACGAAGAAAGAAAATAAATTCTGTCAGATGAAGCAGCCCTTTCACACTACTCTTGGTGGGTTATTTAACACAACCGGATTTCACACGTCAATGCCTTATATGAACAAACATAAAAACTTGTATCAGAGAGCCTTTAGGGGCTTCCCTGGCGGCGCAGTGGTTGAGAATCCGCCTGCCAATGCAGGGGACATGGGTTCGAGCCCTGGTCCAGCAAGATCCCACATGCCGTGGTGCAACTAAGCCCGTGTGCCACAACTACTGAGCCTACACTCTAGAGCCAATGAGCCACAACTACTGAGCCCGCGTGTCACAACTACTGAAGCCTGTGTGCCGAGAGCCCGTGCTCCACAACAAGAGAAGCCACTGCAGGGCTTCCCTGGTGGCGCAGTGGTTGAGAGTCCGCCTGCCGATGCAGGGAACGCGGGTTCGTGCCCCGGTCTGGGAAGATCCCACATGCCGCGGGGCAGCTGGGCCCGTGGGCCATGGCCTCTGAGCCTGGGCGTCCGGAGCCTGTGCTCCGCAACGGGAGAGGCCACAATGGTGAGAGGCCCATGTACCGCAAAAGGAAAAAAAAAAAAAAGAGAGAAGCCACTGCAATGAGAAGCCCGCGCACAGCAACGAAGAGTAGCCCCTGCTCGCCACAACTAGAGAAAGCCGGCATGCAGCAACAAAGACCCAATGCAGCCAAAAATAAATTAATTAATTAATTTTTTTAAAAAAGAGAGAGGCTTTAACCTTTAGAATATACTTTAAAACCAATATATGAAGTACCAATAGGATAACTACCATTCAAAACAGGAAAAAAAAAAAGAAAGAAAGAAAGAAATCCTGCAAACGCGCTAAGGTAATTTTTTAATATGATTAGACAAAGTTTAAACAACCCAGGAAATATCCATGTTTTGTCTGAAAAGACTATACTTAAATGTCTAATAAAAAGAAAATGACCTATAATTCCCACCATTTCTTCTCTTACTTACAGTCCTTGCAAGATCAATAATAAAATACAAGTTTTTACAACCTCATTGTAGTTAAACTGCATTTGCTAACAATTGCCTCCTTCTTCATTAAAATAACATTTCAAAAAAAGAAAAAACATTTCATTCAATAACTACTGCAAGTGTCAAGTCAATTTACCCAGGGCTCCTCGATTTCCATACTGCTATGTGCTCACCACACGGGACTCAGCTATTCACGTTTGTAACCTCAACAGGACTTCTCTCCACAGAATGACAGTGAAAGGATGCTCTTCCTTTCACTCTCCTCTAGGGGAGGCGGGGGAAATAAAGAAATTGTCCTCTTTTGTGTTTCAGCATGGGACATGATTTTGCGGTAGTCTAAAAATAAATCCATTCTTGATGTTTGACATAAACCAGGGACTCAACGAATAGTCTTCAGTTGTTGAAATTCCTCTGGAGTAGGGGTGAGTGATGACATTAACAGCCTCTCCAGAAAGAGAATTCACATTTATAAAATCCCTCCTCTATGCTAAGTACTCTGCATACACTGTCTTGTTTAATCTAGTGCGGAAAACATCTAACAACTATGTGTTATTTACCACCATGTGTCTTAGACTGCTTCACTTTGGGGGAGTGAAGAAGTGAGAACCTACCCTCAAAGGTCACATGTTCAGTTTTCATAACAACCTTTTGGGGTGGGTGACTACTATTCCCATTTTATATACAGTGTAGTTTCCAACTTGGACTTAAGATATGTCCATCTTGCTGTGCCCAGTAGATTAAGCCATCAGATGTCTATCTGCATGAAGGAGTGAAGAACTTTGAGAGAGAACTCACACCAAGGGAAGGTGAACCCAACGATCTTGACCTACTTACAAATACCCTAATGAAAGGGCCAAGAGAATGTGATATTTGCCACTGATATCCTTGAACCAACTCAGAAAGATTCGTGTCTGGGCCCTAAGAAGATAAAAGGGTATAAATACAAAACACACAAAAAAACATAGTCATTTCTCTAAAAACTGTGTATGCCCATGGGCCATAAGCAGCAGGTTTTAGTGCCACCCCTCCCCCTCCTTGGCCCAGACTAGAGGGTCCTCTGCTCAACACCTATTTTCCTCCTTTATTCTTTCCTAACATAATCTGCAATTTGTCCAGTAATCCACTCTTTCTCCTTGAAGAGGAAGCTTACCCTGGGGAAACTAGCCCCACCCCCAGTCTGAAGGTGGCTTTGACTGGTGTAGATGTGATCCCTCCCTCCTTGCCATTGATTGGCTCAAAAGTGAGCAGGGACTCAATTCAGCTTCGCTAGGGTCTTGTGGGAAAATTCTCTCACATTCCTTTAGGGGAATGTCCAGAAGCAACCTCCCCTCTCTAGACATTGTTGTGGTGGGCATGTTCTGGAACTGTTTCAGTTGTTTTGTTACCAGATTCAAATGAAGCTAAAACACTGAGTGGAACAAAGCCAACAGAATCATAAGAAAACAAAGTTGAAGCCCCTGGAGTTCATCAACCTGAAGGTGTTTGGGCAGAAACTTTCCTCTTGTATTTATTCTCCCCATCTTCCATGTTTTAGAGCCCGTGTTAAAGCTGGACACATGGCCATCCAGAATAAAGACATCATTTCCCTGCAGTTTTGGTGTCTCCATGTGACTAAGCTCTGTCTGATGGAATATAAGCAAAAATGTCATGTAACAGCTTCTAGGAACCTTCCTTACAAGACAGCTGGTTCATGGACATCTTCATCCTTTTCTCCTCCCCGCTGCTGGAACATGAATACAATGAGTGGAGCTGTAGCCACCATCTTGGACTATGACAACAGTGCTGACCCTTTTAGGAAATGACAGAGTAGTGAGCTGGAAGGAGCTTGGAAGAAGATGAAAGCCTTCCTATCTCTGACTTTGTCTCTGTGTAGGACAAACAAAGCTTGTTTAAGCCACTGTTAGTTTGGTTTTCTGTTCCTCACAGCCTAAACTGATCTTCACTGGTACATATGCCTTCTAACCTTTGGACTTCTACTTTATTGTCTAACAGACAATGAATTCCACTTGTTTGATCCAGATTGGGTTGAGTTTTCTATTAACCTGCAACCT
Organism: Delphinus delphis; assembly: GCF_949987515.2. Classification (NCBI taxonomy): domain Eukaryota; kingdom Metazoa; phylum Chordata; class Mammalia; order Artiodactyla; family Delphinidae; genus Delphinus; species Delphinus delphis. Next base: position 87,129,046 of record NC_082687.1, on the reverse strand, counting down.
AAAACATCCTAAGTAATACGTGAAGTAAGGCAGCCTCAACCCCACTTGTCTATGAACCACCTTATAGCTTTGACAACTCATAGAGTGTACTGTTGGCTACACCAGGATAAATCTGGCATTAGAGAGGTGGTGCCCACCAGGAGACATTACTGCTCAACAGTAGCCAGAAGATATGGCAATGTCCATCAGAAGGGGAAAAACTAAAGAGAAAGATACACTTCACATGGCAGTCAACATGACAGCTAAGTGGATTTGACTGGGAGTTAATGCAAGACACCCTGAGACTCTCAGAAATATTTGAGTATTCTATTAACTAGATAGAATAAGAATTAGTTCAATATGCTTTATCACCTTTAAATGGAGCCCTTTTTAGCCAACAGGTTGATGAGAACAGAAAAAGTTGAACTCCATACAGATGAGAATATAAGCTCAGAAAAGTTTAAGAACTTGCCCAAGTTCAAGTAACTAGCCCCACAATTTGAATCAACACCAAATTCTTATGAAGGGCTATTTTAATGTCATGTTTTTCCCCTAATATTAGTTATTGCTTTTCTCTAAACACATGCATCCTTGTTGTTTGCCAAGGATTGTCTAACATTGGCTTAGAAACTAAACCATATTTACAGTAACACCCACTGACCCAAGACAACTGAAGATAACCTAACAGGAATGTTGGTACTTGGAAGTTCCCTTCTAAGTGTAAGCTCTCTGATTCCATGACCCAATCACTGTAAATGTTAAATTATATTTTTGAGACTCAATCTATATAATTTTTAATAATGCACATATTCCTTCATAAACTTAAATAAGAAAAAATAAGATTTAGTTTGGAATTGGAATAATCCAAATAATTCTCACTTTTGGATTGTTCAGCTGTTCAAAAATCTTCTTTCCAGTTTCAACCAGTTGGCCTCAGCTTTGGAACACCTGTAAATTAGTAAACCTGGCAGAGAGAAAAGACATTTTTCCAAGGATTGGCCAGAAAATGTGTGATTTTTTTCCCTGCAGGCTGCTGGCTTAGCAATTGCAAAGGGTGAATCTCAAGAGATTCAGAAGCTTAATTTGAATAAACAAGTAAAAGATTGGATGCTTATCAAAACTCTGGCAAAACTAGGCCAGAAAGGGACCTGATTTTCTAGTGAGGTTTCCAGTATTTCCTGTTTCCAGTAGGACCGGACTATCTTAAGAAGAGTCTACTAATGACTGGAACCAGCTGGACATAACTGGAGAACACTCAAAGATTGAAAAAACAAGAGAAAAGATAGTGTGTGCTGTTTCAAGATGCAAAAGAGATGGAGATAATTAAAACATGGTGCTGAAAATCAGTATCAACTGCTTCACTTGTTGCTTCTTTTATTTCCCTTGGAAAAAAAATCGGAAGCATTTTGTCCTTTCTGCTTTTGGTACTGTTCCAGGAAAGAGATCTACCTGGTGGACCTCATGCCATCTGTAGTGCGGACTGCAAACAAACGTATGTAATGACTTAGTGCCGTGGAGGGAAGGGGGCTATTTATCTGCCCTTAGCCATGACTAAATTACTGTGCGTCAACAAGCTGGAAGAGGCTACAATGCAATCTATGATAAATAATAGTCTGATAATGAGTCATCCTTCCCTGAGCCAAATAGGACTATCCTCCGTAATTCCAAAGAGGTGGGCAATAAATCTGTTTGGAGAAAGATTCTGAAGAGCCACTGAAAAGTGAGGTTAACCCTCTGCGGTAAACACAGTTCTTCAAAGCACAGCATCCTTTCCAACTTCCTTCTGGTGTGCCAGCTGGTACAGAAGAGGTCATAAAGCTAAACAGTGTTTCCCAGGCTTCTTTGCAGCTTCTTTGTTAGAGTTCTAAATGTCATTTGGATTCCACTCATTGGAATCACTAGTGTAAGATTTGAGGTAGATAGTGGGATGGAGGCTACACTTCTGCTTCTGCTACTTCTGCAGGCAAACACCATCATAGCAGAATTAGTGCAGTCCCAGTAAACTGGTGTTAGCTTCGTGTGAGTCTAGTGGCAGGTTGTAAGCCATCCATTTTGCAAGCATGGATTCTAAAGCTGGCAAGTAGCAGAAGCTCACTGATTATGGCATATCCTTGATGGTGTTGGTATCCTGACTGTGTGCCCTAACTGCACTGGATTCCTGACCGTGGTCACGGTGGGTGGTTCTGGAACCAGCAGCTAGAACAGCAGCTTCCAAATTTGGTGAGTAGGTTCCTGATTATGGAAGATTTAGTAGCTAACTTGGTGTCCCTTCTCTGTAGTATGACTTTGAAAGTCGTTCCTATAAACTCAATCTTCCCATAATCCTATATACCATCGAATACTCCTTAATAAACCCCTTTCTGTTTTAAAATGACTAGAGTGTATTTAAAACCACTGTACCCTAACCAGTGCACCTTGTCCAGAAGGTGCATGTACAGAAATCCCGACTTCTTCCCAGTTTTTGCACATGGACCTGGGATAAACTGAATAAGAAGTGAGGGTGGAGTAGAAAACAGAAGGGGTGTTTCCAGGAGCTGACTGAGCTAGGGAGATTCTTACCCAGGAGACCACTTCTCAATTGATGAGTTGTGAAGGAGAAAGAAACTCAGAAGCCAGGAAATGGAGCCAAGGCCAGAAAGTCTGTGTTACATGGGAATGGCTGAGATGAAGACAGAGACCAGGGGTGAACTGAAAGGTCTGTAGCAAAGTTAACAGTGGGGAGCAAGGGGAGAGATGCAACTCGGGGTGACCTCAAGTTCTTCCTGTTGTTGGAATCAATTTGTCCTTAAGAATTAGGTAGAAATGGGCTCAAACGCCAATCCTACACATCCTAGTAAATCAGGCATTCCTCCCAGCACACCAAAGTGCCTAGGAAAGGAGAAGTGACTCCTGTTGCTTCTAACCCTCTCAGGTCCTCACTTCCATTGTTTTCTCTATCTCTGCTTCCACCCCCCAGAAGAGCTGCTCCATTCCCCAAGGTCACCACTTTAAACCCTTCATCTCCCAAAGTGCCACCAGTAGCAGACTTCACTCGAGGGTTGGGGTATTACATCACAGCTTGTTACAGAAAACCACAAAGCTGAATGGGAGTCCCTTTCTTAAAAGTCCTTTGGCCAATTTGGCCCTCAAAAATTCTCTTTGGTTCTTTCTTTTATTGGAGTTCCTGTCTCATCTCATTGTCTTGTGGTCAAGACCCTCCTCTTCCCTGCAGCAAATTCTTATTTATTTCTTCTGCTGAGCTGTTTAAATTTTTGTCCCCTTCTTCATCCAGCCTGGTCTGCCTAGATGGTCCTTTCTCCAGGCAAAACAGCCCATTAAGACAGTGTGTCTCCTAAGAAGTCCTCCACCACTAACTCTTAAACCAGAGTAGAGAATGGATTTGAAGACATAGTAGAGAGGGTTTATATGAATCAAAGTCCCAAAGGAGAGATGAGAGATAGCATCCAGGCTCAGGTGGAAGGGGTGATTCACCTTGCACCCCTCCCTCTGAGATGGAGGAAAACAGGAGCAACGGAGGGGGCAGAAGAAGGAAGACTATTCCTACTCTTACTCCTGTAAGGCTGGGAAGCCACTGGACAGGTCCTTTTTCCTTTTGACTCAGCGCTGGTGCATCCCATGGTGGTAGAACACGGTGGTAAATAGTGCCCTGCAGCGCTAGCCTGCCTGGATATAAATATTTGCCCCAGTACTCACCCGCTATGTGGCTTTCAGGCAAGTTTGCCTGACGCTCTGCATTTGTGCAATGAGGATAACAACAGCACCTATCTTGCAGAGTTGAGAGGATTAACTGAGAAAAGGTATGAAGTGCATAGAACAGTGACTGAAATATCTTCAGTGCTCAATAAAAGCCAGCTGTTATTATGCTAAAAGAAGTACCCTCTTACAGGAACCAGAGTGTCATGGACACATCTAAGACCCAGCACATTCAGTTGGGCAGTGCAGCAAGATTAAGTAATAGAACTCCCACTCGACTATGGAAAGCTTGTGATCCTGCACGAACTGCTTAACCTGTCGAAGGCTCAGTTTTCTCCTCCATAAAGTAGCGGGGTGACTATAGTTACCTCATGGGGCTCTCTAAGGATAAAGGACAATGACGTTTATAAAGAGGGTAGCACAATTGCACTGTTAAGTCCTTTCTTGTCCAGCAAGTTGTCTCCACTGCCAAGCTGATCTCTCACGCTTGATCTTCCCCAACCAACCTCTGAAGATTAAAAACACCAGCAACAATAAGCCGTAAATGTCTCTCTTGCCTTCCTCTTTTTTCCTACATTTCCTCCTGTATTCTCAGTAGACTTTACGAACCAAAGAAAGTGGAATAAAATAAAATTGAAGCAACAATAAATATACCGTCATAATAACGATGCTCATCACCGCATGAAGCAGACTTGCCAGAGGGCAGACAGAACCCATCTTATTCTTTCTCTCATTACCCGTTCAACGTGCTCGTTAGCCCTCTTCTTTCCCTACTCTGGGGCGAAATCTCCGATGTGGTCCCATAGCTTTCTCCATTATTCTTAGATACTAAAAAGTCCTTAGGTCATTTTCAACCATTAGAGAGACCAATCCAATGCAAGAGTCAAATAATCAAAACTATATGCTTTCACAAAGTGAATGGCCCTTGAGGACATGATGCCAAGTGAAATAAGTCAGACAGAAAAAGACAAGTATTGTATGATCTCACTTATACGTGGAAGCTAAAAAAGCTAAACTCAGAGTTATAGAGTGGTGGTTACCAGGGGTTGGAGGGGTAGAGGACATGGGGAGATGCTGGTCAAAGGGTGCAAACTTCCAATTACGAGATTTACAAGTTTGGGGATCTAATGTACAGCATGATATTATATCTAATAACACTGTATCATATATTTGAAAGTTGCTAAGAGAGTAGATCTTAAAATGTTCTCACCGCAAAACAGAAATTGGTAACTACGTGATGGAATGGAAGTGGTAGCTAATACTATGGTGATAATAGCTTTGCAATTGATAAATGTATCAAATCAACACCTTGTACACCTTAAACGTATGCAATACGTATGCCATGTGTCAATTATATCTTAACAAACCTGGGGGTAGGGGGAAACTACAAGTTTTCACTTGGTTATAACTTTGCCCATCCCCCCTCACAGGCTTGCAGCCGGCAAGGGATTGCTCTCAATTTCTCAATACGGCTTACTCCACGTCTTCCCAACTCACTAGTTGCTGATTATGAACCTTTGCGGTCCAGTCCAGGGCGACAGGAGGAAGAGGTGGTGGAAGAAAAGACTTACTTGAGTGCAACAGTTGAAAAAGGACACTGGTGCCCTGTGGCCCGGCAGACGGCCACAGCTAACTGATGATCTCCTGGAACTGTTGCTATCTCTTTGGAAAACTTCTCGCTAGGCACCCTCCAAATCCAGCTCTTTCATTATAGGCAATGCCTGACCTCCAGTTGGCTACTTAGAACTCTCCCCACAATGTTGATTTCCAGGAGCCAACCCTACCATCCAGGTAAGTGGACAACTGTCATTTACACACCCACTCACATTTTTATTTTTACGCTTCCCCACAGCACGAATCCCAGCTTCCCAGGGAAGAAGCCACAGCACAACAATGCCCAGTTCCCTTGGTGCTAGGGCATGGACACGTGACAAAGATTCTGCTGATCAGAGGCACCACGTAAGGCTTTCATGCTGGAGTTAGTCATGGGAGGGAGCAGGCAGGTGGGCATGGCTTCCCTGGCACTGACGTGGGTGACGACAGGGGCAGCTCGGTCCTGGAGTCAGCGGAAGCCCAGCAGCAGCTCTCTTCCTGGGGTGAGGTTCTGAGACTTCTTCCCAGGAGGCCAGACTTAAAGCTTGTCCCAAATAGCCTGCCCACTGCTAATGTTCCCTCCTAAATCCCTCCCTACTTACACTGACTGGAGGGGGTTCTGTCATCTGTAACTAAGAACTCCCACAAGATAAGAGCCTCTAAAGGTCATTGGTCGGGCTTCCCTGGTGGCCCAGTGGTTAAGAATCCGCCTGCCAATTCAGGGGACATGAGTTCGAGCCCTGGTCCTGGAAGATCCCACATGCCGCGGAGCAACTAAGCCCGTGCGCCACAACTACTGAGCCTGTGCTCTAGAGCCCGCGAGCCACAACTACTGAGCCCACGTGCCACAAGTACTGAAGCCCATGAGCCTAGAGCCCGTGCTCCACAACAAGAGAAGCCACCACAATGAGAGGCCCAAACACCACAATGAAGAGTAGCCCCCGCTCAACGCAACTAGAGAAAGCCTGTGTGCAGCAGCAAAGACCCAACACAGCCATTAATTAATTAATTAATTAAAGGTCATTGGTCCAGCTCTCTGTGGAGATGACCCCAGACCAGCTTCCTTCCAACTCCCTTCCAGGGGCCACATCCCAAGGATTCACGATCACTAACGGTGCAGCTTGCTCAGGTCCCACCGCCCGTCCTCCACCTTGCTGCCAGAGAGAAGGCCCACCCTGCGGCCCTCAGACTCTTCTTGTGGGAGTCAGACACCAGTCCCTGTCCCCTTAAGCTCCAGGAGACTCTTACTGTCTCTGCAAGCAGCTTTCCAAAACCTCCTCCCTTGGCTTAAGGTGAAGGGAAGGCACTCCTCTCCTCACATAGAGTTGGGCACTGAAATGCCCAGAATCCCACGATGCACCCCATGGGATTCTTTTTCTCCACTGGTCTCCTCACGTCTTTCTTCTCTTCTTCTATAACCCAGGCAAGGCTCTTGGGCTCCAGCTGACAGAACGAGCTTGTCATTTCTTAGCACGCTGCGCATAGGGGTCTAGCCCCTTGCTACAGATGAGGCAGTACTGGGCAACTCTTATACTGTTCTCAGCTTTTGAGGCTTCTGAAAAACCCTAAGATAGAGAGAGTCCCTTTTGAACACCCTGTTAAAAAGAAGCAGGCACCATGAATTGAAGTTTTCAAAATAAAACCATCCCCAAATTAACGTTTAGTTCCAAGAGTCCAAACTTTCATCAGGTTCTCATTCAATAATATTAACCAAGCCAACACTTCCTGTTTGTGCTATCAGCACTGAAAACACACAGCCACTCATGTTGACAGCCTCTCACAGACTGACTCACGTGGAAGCATCAACAGGCCGCGCTGAGCTGACAGGTTGTCAGACCGATAAATAGACAAGGATGATGTCAGGAAACTGTTGCAATTGCTGCCTCTGGCTGGTGCTCGTTATATGGAATGTCAGGTATGCTGTGAAAGGCTAGGAAAGGAAAACCTTTCCTGTTCTTAATCTGCGTGTAAGTCAAGTCTCTCAGGGAGCATTGGCCTGGGGAGACTAGGTTTACACACTATTTCTGTCATTTTTTTTCCAGCCTGCTATTGCAGGACCCTTAGCCTTCTCCATCTTCAAGGTCCTCCCAACCGTTTCCGGGGTCCCTTGGAGGCATCAGGTGTGTACTCATTGGACCATCCTCTCAGCTACCCTGGGCACACACCAACGTTTTCCTCTACAGCCCTTGATTCCTAGAAAGAACTAGAGCAGAAGATTCTCATGCCCATAAAGTGCATTGAACAAACTGCAAAGGTATGATCAATCCACACAGGGTTCCATAAAGCCACTGTATGCCTGACTTTCTGCTATTGCCAATGCCACCCTTTCCCCGTGGCCACTGCCACTGAAGTCACAGGCTGCCAAACCTGCCCAAAACAACCCAAAATGGTACCAGGGCACTTCACCTTCTCCACCACTAGGGAGACACTTCTGCCCCTCCTGGGGTGGCACTCTGCAGTGTAGGTCCCAGTGCTGATGTGACCTGGGCTTCCAAGTCTCATACAGGTTCTAGATAAACTGCTCCTGAATAGACTTGCCGTGTCCTGTGGCTGAACCAGAGGGAAATCTGAGAGGCAGGCTGCTAGATTCTGACTCCTAGACACCTGCTGTGGACCACATGTGGGGCCTGTGTTCTCTTCTCTGACGATGAGTTCTGTCCCAGGACATGCCAGGAGAATGCACTACAAAGATACATTTGGATAAACCCAGGCCTGGGTACACCCTATGCTGAAAATACTTCTGTTTCTCACTAAGAACGGTCTCCCAAGTATTGAACACCACAACCATTTTTCAGAGGAAAAGTCATGTATTCTCAGAGGAAAAATCAAATAGTCAAAATTAACTAGTGAATTTGCAACACCCACTTAGTGTCATTTGAGGCAGAAAAGTTGATTTCTTAAAGTGGAAGACTGTTGATGTTGCTCTACAGAATGAAGTGGGCTTCCAAAATGGAGAGAGCCAGCAGTGAAATTCAGCCCTTGGCACTCCTGCCCCATCCTCTCAAACGTCCTCAGTGATCACAAAACAGAGGATGCAGATCCCCAGAGCCCCACCATCCTGCTCTGGTTTTTCTGGCCCCAGATATCTTACTTTACCTCCCCTTGGGTCCCCCCAAATTCTGACCATCTTCCCAATATGATCTGAACTCTCACTATACCTAAAAAGACCAGGCCTTGCTACACTCTATATTGTGTAATATACATATACATAATATGAAATATTATAACCCGTGTTGGCCAAGTTGGAAAAGATAACTTAATTCAACATTGCACATACACACTGACCACTTGCCAGATGACGAGTATTAAATAATGGAGATGAATCAGACTGACTTCAGAGTTTACCATCTATTCCAAAAGGGCATAGATTTTGGGAAAAAAAGCTGGGCTCCTCTAATTAATTAATATTGTAACCCTTAGACAAAAGAATTAACTTTCCTGTATACACTTATTTATCCTTAAAAATGGAGATAAGAAGAGTGTCTAATGCTTGGTATTGCTATGAAGAAGTAACAAGTCAATATACATTTAACACCCAGAAAAGCACCCCACATTATTAGCATTTATAACAATATTAGGGAAAATAGGCATAGACATAACTGCCTACGATATAATAGAATAAATTATTTAGTAGTGTAGTAAAAGTACAAACAACTATACACAATTCTATATTGTTATTTAAGGCAAAGCTGTGTCCACAGCTAAGATTTAAATGTACATTCATATGTAAATATATATGTACAGATATATTTACTGATACCCTACAATGTGCCAGACATTGTGCTGGACTGGGAAGACAGAGTGATAAGCAGGGCTCATAAGGACTCAGCCGCCCTTAAAACACTGACTGTTGGGCTTCCCTGGTGGCGCAGTGGTTGCGAGTCCGCCTGCCGATGCAGGGGACACGTGTTCGTGCCCCGGTCCGGGAAGATCCCACGTGCCGCGGAGCAGCTGAGCCCGTGAGCCGTAGCCGCTGAGCCTGCGCGTCCGGAGCCTGTGCTCCGCAACAGGAGAGGCCACAACAGTGAGAGGCCCGCGTACCGCAGAAAAACAAACAAACCAAAAAAACACTGACTGTTCAGTGGTGAGAAAGTTCTGGAGAATTAGAGACACGGGTCTATGAGATGTTTATTTGTGTGAAGAACTGAGGAAATGCTTATGAAAAAAGTTTATCCTTCAACATCAATCATGGCGGGGCATAGGTTACTGGTCAATCCATGGTTTGGTTACTCCCCAGCCAGCTGTGGCCAAGTGGGTGGGATCAATGGTGCAAAACAAGGCTGCCACCTTCTCCCTAGGGCTGTAGCCAAGGCTCTCCTCTAGAAGAGTGGCTGGAGCGGGCCCACGTGTACATTGTTTAACATCAGCAGGCAGGTGTGGAAGATCGGTCAGGGGTGTAGAGCAATGTGGCCAAGGTACAGGGCACAGAGTGGTCATTCACGCCAGTCCAAATACAGGAGAAAAGATGGGGTCCTTCGGTTCGATTGGTCTACCTTTGTAACAGTGAGTTTCTGACCTCTTTATGCTTAGGTTGACTCATATATTTTTATCTTAAGGAAGGGTCAAAATAAGCTCATAACCTTATTCATCTTCCACAATTTCCTTTTGAACTCCCAACTCCCAAGACAAAGGTACTCCTTTATCTGACTTTTGTCCACAGCACTCCCCATCACCCACTCTTGAAAACTTGACACTCCCTTTGACACCACTCTTTTTCTTGCCCCTTTCATTAAGTCAATTGCCAATGACTTTGGGAGGCAGTCCGGAGTAGTCCAAACAGCAAGACTTTTGGAGTCTTCCAGACTTGAGTACAGATCCTAGCTCTATCAGGCACCAACATGAGCTCTTTAACAAGTTACTGCATTGATCTGAGTCTCCGCTTCATGATCTGTAAAATCAGACTAATAACACCTACCTTATACCATGGTTACATTAAATAAAATATTGTAAGGAAAGCTCCTCACATGGGCTGCGAATAGTGAATTCTCAGTAACCGTAAGTTCATATTTGCTACCTCTGACAGGTATTTCACACCTATTGTCTCATCTTGTTTTCTCTGACACACTCTAGCATGACAATAACTTTCTTGTTTTCCATTGTGTCCCTCCCCAACCCATTATATATATACCCAGTCAGAAGACTCTTCCTAAAAACAACTCCAATCCCTTCATTGCCCAGATTGGAAATCTTTAATGACTCCTCCAATGTCAACCCAATAAAGTTTAGACTCTCTAGCTTGGCATTTAAATTTTTCAGATTTAGCTCCCTTTGCTCCCTCCCAAGAAAGCCTCTGACCTACTCAGACTGGATGAGTCACCAATTCCCCCCTAATTTTCCATGCCTGTCCTTTCTTAACACTGTTCTCCCTGCCTAGAATGCACTGTCCTTTTTATTCCTTTCTATCAAAATTCTAACCATCCTTCAGTGCTCCATTTTACTTTGCCTCACCCATGAAGCCTTTCTGAATCACCAGATTTTTTTTTGGTTTTTTTGGGTTTCTTTTCGGTACGCGGGCCTCTCACTGCTGTGGCCTCTCCAGTTGCGGAGCGCAGGCTCCGGACGCGCAGGCTCAGTGGCCATGGCTCACGGGCCCAGCCGCTCCGCGGCAATGTGGGATCTTCCCAGACCGGGGCACGAACCCGTGTCCCCTGCATCAGCAGGCGGACTCTCAACCACTGCGCCACCAGGGAAGCCCTGAATCACCAGTTTTTAATCAATTTTCTGTCTGAACTTCCACAGAACATTTAAGCACCTTGCATCATATAGGTCATCTTCTATTTTACAGTGGTACTATCAGTGTACCAGCCTCAACTGTTTGTGGTACAAAGCAGAGATTAAATAAATATATTCAAGTATTAGACATGGTATGAACCCTTAAAATGCCTGAAAGTTACACAGACCCCTCTTTCTTCATAACTTTTATATAAAACACCATGTTTTGGATACTAAGACACAACTACCCTGGCTACAAACGATTGAATAGGGCTTTGTGCCGGAGCCAAAGGAATCTGTTTATAGGCAGGTTCTCCTTCTAGGAAAGTTTGAATTTGAGCCACGTAGAAAGAAAATAGTTGGAAGAACCAGGCTTTGAGAGAACCCAAGAAGCCACGAGTGATTCCAATAAGCAGGCATCATGGAGCAGAAGCCGAGAGTGAACAAGAAGCGTGAAGTTGAGCAGAAAGTAAAGGAAGCGAGAAGTCAGCAGGAGGAGTAGATGCAGACTCAGCCCAGCAGAAGTAACAAGAGGAACACTGAGTCACAGGAGAGATGAACCACTAGATTGCCACTGGGACCTGGAATGATTCGATGTCCTAAGCAACCTTCCAGACCTCCACTGGGTGGGCTCTTCAGCTGATGCTGACTGTCTGTGCTTTCTTACTAGCTCAACACCCATACAGCAAACCCCCATCACCTTGGGCAACTGAGTAAATATTTGTTCTTAAGAGTTTAGAAGAACCTCCCATAGGACACCAGACGTGAAATAGTTCTCGGTGCCTCTGTTTCCTTTTCAGAGACAGACTTAGTTCTCTCTGTCTTGCCACGTAACACATTAGTGACACGCATAAATGCTTCTGGCTTTTCAGACTCTTTGGACAGTAAATGTCTTAAGTTTCTTAGATCTGATTGCTTTCATCCTGGCCTTGGCATCTTATTGCTTGATACCATCTTGTTTGAAAATTCTGGCTCAGCCCTTTCTCTCCTAATGGCCATATGTGAGCTTCTTAACCCAATAGGTTACTCAAGACCATTATCTTAACTTTATAGATGAGGTAGCTGGGGCATAGATGATTGAAGTCTGGCAAGGGTACTGTGGTTTAGAAGCAAGAATATAATTTATAATTCCTGAGATGCCTTAGCTATTATTCTCCCCTAGTCCCTATGTGATTAGACTGAAATGAATGAACATGAATTTTTAAAAAAAAAATGAAAAGAGAAGAAAAAAAAATCTAACATCTTCAAAAGTGGATAGTGACTGAAGCAGCAATTTAACCAAATGATTGACTTCCTCCTGGGAGCCTTTCAAAACCTCCAGAAAAATGATAGATTTCAACACTTACCTGCAGCATCAAGCTCTGTGGGCACAAGCAAAGATTTAATCTGATAATGCATGGATCTGAAGCCAGTTGGCTGCCCTGCTTTTTTCACCTCTGAATTTTACTTCATCAACAAATTTTCTCTTGCCAAATGCTTCTCTGTGTACTGTCAATAACGTAAGAGCCAAACTGGCAGAGACTGATTTGTGCCCAAATAACTGAAAGCCCAGAATGGAACCAACTGTCAGGAAAGAGAATCCTCAAAACAAGCATAAGAGGTCAATCCTATCATCCTGATTTTAGAGAAGAGTAAACTGAGTCTCAAAGACACTAAATAAGTTGTCACGACCACCCAAAAAATAGAAGATCAGAGCTTCAACTCCACATTATCTAACTCCTTATACCAAGGGTCCCCAAACCCCAGGCCTCGGACCAGTGCCGGTCCTCGGCCTGTTAGGAGAAGCGGGCCACACAGCGGGAGGTGAGTGGCAGGCAAGAGCGAAGCTTTATCTGCCGCTCCCCATGGCTCGCATGACCACTTGAACCATCCCCACCCTGCCCCCGTCCGTGGAACAACTGCCTTCCACGAAACCGGTCCCTGGTGCCAAAAAGGTTGGGGACCGCTGCCTTGTACCCCCCTTTGTCTACCACTGCAAGATTCGGCCTTCTACGTCCTGCTATTTGGAGAAATTTGGGTGTTGCCTACATTTCAGTTTTCAACCAGACATTTAAACTCTGAATATATAGGCTTGGCTAAAATTAATTAAAATAAAATAAAAGGGCTTCCCTGGTGGCGCAGTGGTTGAGAGTCCGCCTGCCGATGCAGGGGACACGGCTTCGTGCCCCGGTCCGGGAGGATCCCGCGTGCCGCGGAGCAGCTGGGCCCGTGAGCCATGGCCGCTGAGCCTGCGCGTCCGGATCCTGTGCTCCGCAATGGGAGAGGCCACAACAGTGGGAGGCCCGCGTATCGCAAAAAAAAAAAAAAAAAATAGTGAAAAAAATAAAATAAAAGAATTACTCAGAGTTCACACAGGCATTGTGATGTGCTGAGCTTGGTCTAGTAATTTTTTAAATAATCAATTAGCCTCCAAATCAGACAACAGAGCTGCACATTACCCTTCAAATAAATGTAACATCACATACCCAGAAGCAATCAAAACTGCAGACTGAGATACTTAAGTTGCCTGGAATGAGCAGCAATTGTTTTTTTTTGTTATCTCCCAGGCTCCCTTTTTTCTCTTCTCGGTAATAAAACCAGTCTTTCTTGACAGAAATCCATTCTGTTGTTGACCTTAAGCCTTCTCATCTGGCTAATCAAATCACTCCCTTCCTCTAGACACAATGACTTCAGGCATAAACTTTGACTCAAACAAAGCCAGTCAGAACTGTCTCTGAAATTTGTTATGTGGATATATTTATGGACTATTAGCCAGAAGGATGCAAGCTCCAGCCTTCCAGCAGCCATATTTTCAGAGCACAAATGGCCCATTTAAACAGATTATTATAGATAAGCAGGGCCAAGAGATGGAGAGAAAGAGAGAGCCAATAAATTACCCTCATTAAGTCAAATTTTGGCTACAAGCAATCAAAATGATCCTTCCAGATACAATACCAGATCCAGGATTCTTGTAAGAGCTGGGAAGTTGCTCAACTGTTTCTGACAGGGAAGAGAGTGACAATAAAAATGTGGGTTTTGCAGGTTCATATAGGGTGATGTCTAGAGTAACTTCATTCATTTCATGCAGAGCTTTTTTGTTTTTTTGAGAAGGATTTAGTAATCAAATGAGAGAAACATAAGAAGACAGTAAAATATCCTGAGGTAGCCATCATTAATATTTTGGTACACATTTGAATTAATAGGATATAGCAGGGGCCGTCAAACTTTTGCTGTAAAGGTCCAGACAGCGAATATTTTAAGCCTTGTGAGCCATATGGTCCCTATTGCACCCTGCCATTGTAGCCATAGACAACACCAAAATGAATGGGGATGGCTTTGTCCCAATAAAACTTTATTTATAAAAACAGGTGATGGGCCAGATTTGACCTGCAAGCCATAGTTTCCTGACCCCTGAGATATAGGATCAGCTGCTGTAGCAAAGTTCCAAAATGATAGTCATAAAAATAAACTAGAAATTCATTCTTCTCTCAGGAACAGTTTGGACATAAACAGTTCAGGGGCACAATGGCAACTGCAATGTGTCAGAGACCCAGACTCTTTCCGTCTTGTTGCTCTGCCACTGCTAGGATGTTGCCCTCATATACATTGTCTGAGATGACCTACTATCATGTCCACGATCCAGCCAGTAGGGAAGCGAGAAGGGAAGAAAGGAAAAGGGAAAAGGAAAAGCACATTCTTTCCCTTTAAGGGTGCCAGGCAGAAATTGCATATATAACTCCCACCATATCCCATCGGCCAGAACTTAGTCATCTAACTGCAAAGGAGGCTGGGAAATGTAGGCTATATTCTGGGCTGCATGTAGGTAGCTAAACACTAGGGTTTGTTTGTTTGTTTTTCCTATAGAAAAGAAAAAGAACAGATATTAGGAGAAAAATAGCTACCTCTGCCACAGTTTTCCTCCTTTCTCTTCAACGCACATATGCATGTTAGGACAGTCTTCTCACCCCCCCCGCCCCCATCCCACAGCCTGGGAAGAAATCCAGGAAAAAGGAGTGACTGGAACAGGTGGTTTCATTGTCAAATTGGTAAAATAGGTTTGTGATATAACTCAGAGTCGGAAGGTGGATAAATGCCCTTTAAGGATAGTAAATTAAAGTTATATTACCAGGAGTGACATGACTATCTTGTCTAAACTTGAGGTTTTTCAGCAAGAGACTAGTTTTAGTGGTGAAAGACATATATGTTTTTGATGTTGATGCTTGGAACAAAGTCAAGTGTCATTAGGATGGGAAACACTCCCAACCCTTCTTCTTTAGACTCTAAGTTCAAGTTTTTCCACCAGCACCAGAAATGATAACCTAGACTATGCCTTTGACTTGCAAGCAGGTTTTAGAAGCTGGACAACTACAAGACACAAAAGAGGATATGGGACTTGGTGAATAATACTGAGAGAAGCACAGAATGTCCCAGAAAATGGGGTTGGGTAAGCAAGCCAGGACTTAGTTTGAGAGGGAAGGCTTAAGTAGAGAGAGAATAAAGGAAGATAGAAAAGGGAGCATTAGGACAAGACAGAGCATCTGTAGGGTGGCACAATCTGGAGCCCCATGTGAGGAATCCTGAGATCTGGGCAGTCAGTACCCCTCACCCACTTTGGTGGGAAGGGGATGGAGCCAGCCTGGGGATGCAGTGGTTGATTTTGCTACACCCACGGCTCAGGAAAGTTGTAATATATCCCTGCAATCTCTGAATAAAATGCTATTTAAACTTTCCCTGGAAGACAGGTTTTCATGCAATTGTTTTGAAGAGGGCAGCCAAAGTTGTAAATGGAACAGAGAGAAAAATAATCCCTCCTCCTTCGTTATCAGCAAACACCCTCTTGGTGGATTAAAGGGTGATTGAAGATTCCACGCATGACAGCAACACAACTAGAGGAGCAAAATGACAGAACTCCATGTGCCCCCGCCCAGTGCAAGGACAGAGACATACCTGTTTGCTATGGTATGTCTCAAACAGTACGTGTGTATATGGATAGATCACTGCCTGTAAGCTCCAATCCCGCTTCTAGGTTTTAAAGCCTGTAAAGAATCAGTGTTTTGTGTATCCATCTTTACATTCCAGAAGAAGCAAGCACCAGCCTTTCCATATGTGTTGGCTCTTTGAACGAAAGAGATCATCTAATGTGCAATTTCTTTAAAAACGTCTATTAAACACCTATGGAGAGCCAGTCACGGGACATCTGAGATACAAAGATGGAAATTCAAAGTCCCTGTCATAAACACTTTTAGCCTACGGAGGAGATGGACGCTGAAATGGACATCTGTTGTTTTTTGGCTTCCAGCCCCCAACCCCAACTTCCTCTTAGCATATCACTTGCTCTTTTGGGAAATCCCCGGTACTGTGTGTTTGGGATGGGCCGTACTCTCACACCACAAAAGCCAAAGTTGCTAGATGCTCTTTTCCTTCTCCCCTTTCCATTCTTCGTGCAGCCATGGGGTGGGCACATGAATTGGCCCAGCCAATCAGATGCTCTCCCAGGACGTGGCATCTCGATAGTGTTGTAAGAACCTTGGTTATGGCAGGAGGTCATAGTCAACGTGATGACTTGTCCACTTCTCTATGATTGGAAGCAGGATCATAAGGTAGAAACACGCCCTTCTAGACTTACCCCTTTGACAGGGTCTGTGGGCAGGGCTGGAGGAAATCCTGTTGGTGGGCATCCCAATGGCATGACCATATACCAGCAGACAATTGTAATGTGCTATAGTGGATGGAGCATGTAAATATATAAGATAAAGTATTTAAGTATCTAGTGGGTGGAAGATATATATAAGTATAGTTCATGTACCGCCCAAACACCTAGGTCTGCCTAGTGGAGCCCAGAAAGGTTCCCCACAGTTGAATTAGGACTTGAAGGATGAGCTAGGAGCAGGGTTTTGCCCAGCAGGTAGGTAGAGGAAGACATTCCAAGCAGAGAGAACCATAGGTACACAGGCACAGAAGTGTGAGAGAAATTTGAGTGGCCCCGAGGGGTTGCCTTTCATCAACCCCTGTACTCACTGCCTTTTAACCAGGTGCCTGGGAGGCATTTTGGGCAGTTGCTCCCAGGGAAACATGCCACTCATTGAATCATCTGGGGCACTCCCTGTTCCCACCTTTCTTGAGCTGGTGCCAGTGAGTTCCTAGGCCAAGTCATGCCCCACCCTGATCCTGTTTGACTTGTGTGCTCTGCCAGGACCCCCGCAAGGGGTGGCCTGGCCCGGGGCCCCTGCTGCCCTTTAGACAAGGGCAGCAACCAGGTCGATGCAAATACTGGTCCACGCGAATCTGCATACCGTGAGGCTCCCACTGATGGCAGCTGGGCCTTGGGAAGGGGGCCAGCAGGTGGGTTTAGGTGCCAGTTTGGCTCTGGAAGGCATCTGCTGCTCTTATTTCAGCACTAAGAATGGAAGGATTCCCAGGAGAGGTGTAAAGGTTCCCCCTATGGTTTTCAGAAGCGCTAAGGTTTGCTGATTTCTAAAGCATCACACAAGTACAACAGTGAGGAAGACGTTTACAACAATGAAAAAGGTATCACCATCAGCAAGTTGGCAAGATAATAATAATAGCTAACATTTATTGAGCACTTAAGTGCCAAACAAAAGTTTATAAGAATTAATCCATAGCGTCCCCATAAAAACCCTATAAGCTATATGCCACCAATGTTCCTATTTCTCATGAGGAAATAGAGGCACAGAAGGGATTAAGTAGCTCTGCCTGAAATTACCCATCTTGTAAGTGGAGTAGAGCCCAAGTACACCCTCCATCTCAAGCACACTATTAGCCAGTGTTTGAGGGATTTAACTGGCATCTTATGGAGTGACGTCTGAAAATGCTCTACAATTTATTAACACAAAGTTCTTTCGTGTGCACTGTCTCAATTCCTCTTCATATTAGTCCAATGAGGGAGTCATCCCATTTTACAGATGAAGAAAGGGAGGCTCAGAGAAAATAAAGTGAATGCAAAACCAATGAGTGGCTGCATTAGGACCTCAGATAAGTGTCTTCCTTCCCAGTTTACCCTGTTGTGAGTCATCTCAAAGGGGCCTAGGAATATTTGTATCCAAATATACATAATGAATGTATGTACCCTAAATGTACTCAGAATAACTACACATGGGTTTTGTGCTTGTATTTTACATAGTGGGCATTTCCTAAAGAATAAGCATTAGGTAACATGGGAGTAAAGATTACGTGCAAAGAGACCTGAGTTGGGGATCAGGACTCCTGGGCTCTGGTCTGCTCCATCATGAATGCTGGTGACCTCGATTAACTTACCTTCTAGGGCCTCATTTTTCTCTTCTGAAAAACCAGCTGGTTGGGTTTTATGAACTCATGTTTCCTTCCAACTATTTCAGCTATGCTGATGGCATTGTAAGACTGAGTTACCTAGAAATACTCACGTCAGCATAGTCTCGAAATGGAGCTGATGAGGAAACCAGCATCTGTGTAGTGGCAACCTACCCATTCACTCCCAGGGGTTCCCTACCTGGCCACAAGATGGTCCAATGGACATGGAGTGTTTCTACTTTGGGGCACCACATGAAATTTTTTTTTTCTTTAACAGCGGAGGCAGAAGAACTCTTTTAAAAGAAGCAAAGCAAATCTACAGGTTTAAAAGAATCCAAGTAAATCTACACTTCCGCCTTCTTGAACAGGTAAGTTAGCCCCACGTATCTCACCTCATTAGATGAGAACAGGTGCTGTGCGCTTGCTGCCTATCCTTCTTCCTAGGGAGTGGTTAAATCTTCTAGCTATGAGTAACTGGAGGCAAAGTCTCCCTGTTGGTCTGTTTCGTGTCATCCTCCTATTTGGACGACATTCTTGTCCACCTAGATTTGTCATCTTCTGTTGGTAGGGTCGTCTCTAGATATTCTAGAAGGGTGCTGGCTGAGGCTCTTCCTCGAGTTTTCCCTCTGCCTTGATTCAATCCTGATTGTTCAAGCTTAAGGGCCTGCTGCTGTTCCTTTTCTTTTTTTCACCGTTTTTATCTCTGTACTTTCACATTCATGTCTCTCATTACATTTCCTGTAGTAGACTAGTATTTCTTAAACATGTATGATGAGCTACTCAATGTATCAGAAGAAAAAAATTCTTGTGGCTTTCCCCACCACCACCACTCTGCTAAAATTGACTTAACTTGTGTTTCTTTTTATATCACCTGAACATGTGCAAATCTAAAAATGGGTTTTTAAAAATCCTTAGGTTTACAGCCTTCATATGATATATAAGACCAAAACAACCTTACAAATGAAGTACAAATAACACTGCAAAATCTTAACTAACTGTATTAATTTACTGTGGCAGACAATGCTGTCTTAAACTGCTGAAATGAAATGTCTGCACAGGATGTGACTGTGGTATGGGCTGTCAGAGTTTGGCATGCCTGCGCCATTATGGGCCACTCAATCCTGCCATCTTTTTCTGCCATCCAAACTACTGGCAAGTCTTCATTTGTTCAACACATCAACTGGCCTTTGCTTATCATAAATGCATCATTTCCATATTTTTAAATAAAGCTGTATATATATGTATAACATATCTTCTCACATAGTTACCTTGCTGTGTGTGTGATGAGAGTATCTGAAATCTACTGTCAGCAAATTTCCGGCATTCAATACAGTATTTTTAGCGACAGTCATCACGCTGTACCTTAGACCTCTAGGCCTATGCATCCTACTTAACTCTAACCTTGTATCTTTAACTGACATGTCCTTATTTCCCACACAGCCCCCACCCTTGGTAACCACCATTCTCCTCTCTGCTTCTATACATCCGACTTTTGTAAATTCCACATATAAGCGAGATCATGCCATTTTTTCTTCCTGTGTATGGCCTACTTGGCTTAGCATAATGTCTTCCAGGTTCATCCATGTTGTTGCAAATGGCAGGATCTCCTTTTTCAAGGCTGAATAATGTTCCACTGTGCATATATACACCATAATTTCTTTATTCATTCATCCATCAATGGATACTTAGGTTGCTTCCATATCTCGGCTATTGTGAATAATGATGCAATGAGTACAGTAGCACAGACATCTCTTTGAGGAGTACTGATTTTACTTCCTTTCAGTATATACTCAGAACAGGAATTGCTGGATCATATTACAGTTCCACCAGCCCTCATGGTGATCATTTTGAAACGTATAGAAATATTGAACCACTATGCTGTGTAACATGAACTAACATAGTGTTGTAGGTCAATTATACTTCAAAAACAAACAAACGGGGCTTCCCTGGTGGCGCAGTGGTTAAGAATCCGCCTGCCAATGCAGGGGACACAGGTTCGAGCCCTGGTCCGGGAAGATCCCACATGCCGCAGAGCAACTAAGCCTGTGCGCCACAACTACTGAGCCCACGTGACTAAAGCCCGTGCTCCGCAAAAAGAGAAGCCACCGCAATGAGAAGCCCGCACACCGCAACACCCGCGCACGGCAACAGAGTAGCCCCTGCTCACAGCAACTAGAGAAAGCCCACGCACAGCAACGAAGACCCAACACAGCCAAAAATAATAAATAAATAAAAATAAAACAAACAAACTCCTAGATAGAGAGATCAGATTTGTGGTTACTATAGGCAGGGGGTTCAGGGAGGGTACAAAGGCAGTCAAAAGATACAAACTTCCAGGCAGAAATAAATAAGTACTAGGAAGATAATGTACAACATGATAAATATAATGAACACCACTGTATGTTATATATGAAAGAGAGTAAATCCTCTCATGGGTGAGCTCTCATCACAAGGAAAAAAATTTTTTCTGTTTCTTTAATTTTGCACCTATATGAGATGATGGACATTCACTAAACTTACTGTGGTAATCATTTCATGATGTATGTAAGTCAGACCATCGTGCTGTATAACTTAAACTTACACAGTGCTATATGTCAATTATTATATATCAATAAAACTGGAAGAAAATTAAATAAGTAAATAAAGTTAGATTGATTAAAAACTGACTTTTTTTAAATGATAGAAAAGAAAAAACATCAAAGTGTATCACATGGTGTCAGAATAAGTATTGTATACAGGAAATTGTTTCAAACGCGCACACACACACACACACACACACACACACACAGACACACACACAGGGGTGACCAATCCAAAGAGATACTGCATCACCTCTGGAGCAGGGCCCTGCCGGCCCACTGTTGTTGCCTAATCATGGCTCCTGACAATATCAGGTCCTGATCCCTGGAATCTGTAAATGTTACTTTATAAGGAAAAGGGGTTTTTGCAGAAGTGATTGAGTTAAGGACCTTGAGATGGATAGATTATCCTGGATTATCTGTGTGGGCCACAATTGCACAATCCTAAGTGTTCTTAAAAAAGAAAGGCAGAGGGAGATTTGACACAGATAGAAGCACAGCCCTGCTAGCACCTTGGTTTTGATCCAGCGAAACTGATTTCAGACTTCTGGCATCAGGAACTGCAGGAGAATACATATCTGCTATTTTAACCCAGTTTGTGGTTATTTGTTACAGCAGTAACAGGAAGCTACTACACGTGCCCTCTCCCGTCACCTCTGCTGGTTCCTGCATCCTGGGGTGGTTCGGGGCGATCCCAGAGGAGGCACCAAGACTATCAGGGAGGTGGGGATGGTGACACTCAGGAGACCCAGAGCTGTTTACTAACTAGCTTACAGTATTTTCATATTTTCACAAGTGGTACAGCTGTCCTGGTCTGGATGGGCTGCTTGTCAGCCCTACTTATGTGTGCGTGAATATCAGTGTATGGGAAACTGGGTCACCAGTAAAATGGATTCCTTCTGTGGGTGGATGTCAAAAAAAAAAAGATTGAGGGCCACTAATCCAGACGACCCAGAATATGCTTAGACTGAGTAACTTATTTTTTCAGGTAGCCATCAATGTGAAAATACAAAATTTATTTAATTATGTATTTATTTAAAATCACTGAGATTTTTTAAAATATTTATTTATTTAGTTGGTTGCACTGGGTCTTAGTTGTGGCAGGAGAGCTCCTTAGTTGCGGCTCACCGGCTCCTGAGCTAAGGCACGTGGGCTCCCTAGTTGCAGCTCACGGGCTCCTTAGTTGTGGCATGCAAACTCTTAGTTGTAGCAGCGTGTGGGATCTAGTTCCCTGACCAGGGATCGAACCCAGGGCCCCCGCATTGAGAGCGTGGAGTGCTATCCACTGCGCCACCAGGGAAGTCCCCAAAATACAAAATTTAAATATCCTCATAGAGAATCTATGGACTCCCAAGACTCATCTGCAGGCTCTGAAAGACCCTCAGACCCCAGTTTGAGAAACTCAGTAAAATCAACTTCCCTGTAGCATCAGGCAAGTATTTATCTTTCTACATCTCTTGAACCTTAAGCCTAATTTGTGTGGGCTCATCCACCCACACGCTGTACCCACCTGCTCTCAGACCTACCCACCTGCAGGCCTCAGGCCTCAGTGGACCTGCCCTTGGCTGTGCAGGCTGGGAACCACTCTGACCTTCTGACCTCACCTGTCCTCCACCTGGCTCAGCCTCAGGACCTCAGAGTCTTTTGGTTCCTGTGAGCCCTGGGCTCTTTGCTGTCTGTAGTCTCAGAGCACTGACTTATCTTAGCCCCACGGTCTTAGAAGCAAAGATTTTGAATAAAATGCTGCTTTAAAAGCAAAACAAAATAAAAACACTACCTCTAAGGTATAACAAGCTTCTTTTTCTGGGGCTTGTTTTCTGCTTCTCCTTGACTCTCAAACCACTATCCCTCATGCCTGGCTCTGACACAAGATTGGGGTCCTTACTAATCTTGGTAAGAGGTGGGGTCCTTACCTAACAAGTAAAAATTCTGCTTGCACCCCAAACACCCCTATCTCAACTGAAGAACCTGTTTCTGCACTCCTGAGTCCTCTCTGTCCTGCCCCATAGTAGGGGATTTTACTATTAGTAGGAGCAGTAGTAGTAGTAGAATTGGTAGTTCTGCTTTCCTTTGTAGCAGAAAAGTTTTTTGTTTTTGTTTTTTTTGGAAGATGTTGGGGGTAGGAGTTTACTAATTTATTTATTTATTTTTGCTGTGTTGGGTCTTCGTTTCTGTGCGAGGGCTTTCTCTAGTTGTGGCAAGCGGGGGCCACTCTTCGTCGTGGTGCACGGGCCTCTCACTATCGCGGCCTCTCTTGCTGCGGAGCACAGGCTCCAGACACGCAGGCTCAGTAGTTGTGGCTCACGGGCCTAGCTGCTCCGCGGCATGTGGGATCCTCCCAGACCAGGGCTCGAACCCATGTCCCCTGCATTAGCAGGCAGATTCTCAACCACTGCGCCACCAGGGAAGCCCCGCAAAAAAGTTTTGAGCAACCGGTACATGGAGTTCCCATCTCTGTGGCACCCGACCCTCCCGCTCCCACCTCTTTCCCACCCCAGGTCACCTCAGACTCCAGTTCCATCTTAGGGACACCAGAGGTCCTGCCCTGAGGTGAAACCTCCCTCTGCATGACCCAGGTGCCCTTCTCTCTTGCCAAACCATTTCCTTATTCACGCACCAACCGACCCTATGAGTCTTGAATGTTACTAGAGCTTGTATTGACCTTGACATACTATTTTCACGTACATTTGGCCATCCGACCCTCACCACAAGCTTGAATATTGGTTGTGTTTGCATCACTTCATTTTACAAATGAAAAAACTGGGACTTCAAGTTCAAGAGACCCATCACTCTATGCTATTCATCTAGTAAGTGGCAGACCTGGCCCACCTTTTGGCTCTTGCTCCTGTCTACTGCCCACTGCACCTCTTTGCCTTATCCTCTGTGTATAGTAAAGCTAAAATCAGGGAAAGGGAAGAGAGGAATTCTTCACCATCTCCCTCCAACAGGGGCTGCCAGCCTGGAATTACACAGAATCTTCCCTACCTTGAAGTTGAATGAGTTTAAACATTGATCTTACCCTTATAAGTAGCAGCACAGATGAAAACCTACCTGCTATAGTTTGAGATGCCTGGGGAAGGCCCTCCCCTCACCGTGAAACCTGACAAGGTGGCTGAAATCGGAACTCCACTATTAGAGTCCACTCTTTTTGAATCTCAAAGTCATGGGGTAGCAGAACTTTGGGGTCAGACACATTACGATTCCAAACCCATTTCCACTCCTTAGTTGTGTGGTCTTGGGCAAGTCTATCCTTTCTGCAGTTCTCATCTGCATAGTGGACAGGACCCACTACATAATTTGTGAAGCCCAATGCAAATGAAAATTCAGGGCCTCCTCAGATGGCGACAGCAAGAGCATTAAACCAAAGGTGGGGCCCTTCTAAGCATGGGAGTTTCCATCCATGAAGCCAGCCCTGAGAGTGGAGGATTGTTTTTTGGGAAGAGCGTTAGGAGAATTTAGTTCTTAATGAAATGTTCCATTCCTTTCCGATCAGTCTATGGTTGTCCAGCTATGGATGGAGCCCATCTGGCGGGCTCTCTGCAAATGCAGTTTCCCAGTGCTTTCCTAGCCTATTCTGATTCCGGGGTAGGGCCCAGACATGTGTGTTTTAACAAGAATCTCCAGAGATTCTAACGAAAATGTCAATCTCTCTCTGAAGAACTTAGACAGTTAGTGCTTTAACTAGCAGTTAACTCCCTGAAAATGTTGGTTTTATAAACCCCAGTATATAGCTGACCCAGTGACCCTGGTGCCCTATGTGTGCCCTGGAGGAAAGAGCCACTGGTCTGTGAACTGAAAGAGCCAGCCACCAGGAGATTTAACATTTGGGATCCCTGGTGTGCTATGGCGTGAAGCATCGTCAGCTGAACAAAACTCCCTGTGAGGAACAGCAACCCAGACAGTGGCTGGCCTTGGGACAGCCTTTGCCTGCCTCATTCCTCGCTGCCTTTCCACCTGAGATCCTCAAGCACTCCTCCGGCGTCCTGAATTCTGCCCCCAGGAGCCACGTGGGTGCTGCAGAAGTACCTGCTCTCCCCTCAGTACCCTCATTGTGCCCCACAGGTAGACCCCAGTTTACATCTAAGGCCCTCTCAATTCCCAAAGGAAAATGGGGCTTCTTCCCTAACATGGGATATGAAAGCACCTTGGAGTTTAGACATCCTGATAGCCTCCTTGAGGTGAGCAATTTGTATCCCTCACTTCATTTAAGCCTTACCACAACCCTCTGAGGGAGGTCTGTAACCCCATTTTACAGATGAGGAAGCTGAGGACAATTTGTGACCTTCCTTCATAGGAAGTGGTGGACATGGGATTTAAACACAACAACCCTGCAAGACAGATAACACATATATTAGCAATTCTTATTTTAGAGCTAAGGAAACCAAGGCCCAAATGGGTTAGGCAGTTCTCCAAACATAAATGCTACAAGCAGAAGAGCTGAGAATTGAACCCAGATGACCTGACCTCAGGTCCCATGCTCTTCCCAGCTCACTTTCTCTGTGCTTTTCCAAATTTTCTTCCTTCCATCCTTGTCTTAGTCTGTTTGGACTGTTAGAATACCATAGACTGGGTGGCTTGTAAACAACAGAAAGTTATTTCTCATAGTTCTGGAGGCTGGGAAGTCCAAGATCAAGGTGCCAACAGATATAGTGTCTAGTGAAGGCCTGCTTTCTGGTTCATAGAGCCTTTCCCTGTGTCCTCACATGGCAGAAAGGGCAAGGGCAATCTCTAGGGTCTCTTTTAAAAGGGCACTAATCCTATTTTTGAGGGCTGCACCCTCATGCCCTAATCACTTCTCAAAGGCCTCACCTCCAAACCATCACACTGGTGATTAAGTTTCAAAGTATGAATTTTGGGAGGGGGACACATTGAGTTTATAGCAGTCCTCTTCGTCAGAAACCTAAGAGGCCCTGCTGCTTACTTAAGAAAGAGGCACTGAATTCAGCTGGAAGGAGGGAGCCTCAGCCTAGTGAGGGTCATGGCATCCTGACCTTGGCAGCCCACACACAAAGGATGCATCAGCCTCTGTTGGAGAAGCACCTCTGGCAAGAAATGGGACCTAAGGAGGATGATCCCAGGTGTGGTGGGTGTCTGGCTTCCTGGGCCATACCTGTCAGCTCTATTTGGGGAGCAAGGTCAGAGGTGGATCCAGCTTCACAATCTAGGAAGCTGAAAGGATCCCTTCTTTCCCGAGATGCCATAACCAGCCTCCTGTTCTTCCAACCACACTCACTGCCACACAGGCTGTCCCACAAGTCCTTCCTTGTTGACTCCCATACCCCCAGCCTCCACACCTGCTGCCATGGATAGGAAATTGGAGGGCAGTCCCCCTCGAGTGACCCAGAAGCAAAGAGCTGCAGGGGAAGTAATGGACCCAGATGGTGGCAGACGTTGCAGGAAAACAGCCTGCTGTTGGAGCCCCAGGGCATGCTTCCACCCTAGATTGCCACTGGCAGCATTCTGCGGTACTCAGGCCTGTCAAAAATTTAGATGATGTAGATGGGAAAAAAAAAATCCGTCATAATGGGCACTTAGAAACATCATAATCATCGCCCTCATCGTCATTATTGGTAACTTTACTTTTACCACATTTTTTTTGTGCCAGGCATTACTCTTTGCATAGTAATCTATTCACTGAGCATTTAGCATGTCTAATTTCTTTACTTGTCTTGTCCCAGTGACCCTAAGGGGCTCACTCATTTTATAGATGAGAAAGTTCAAGCTTGGAAATCTAAAGTCATTTGCTCAGGGTCACACAGTAAGTGGTGGACCTCAAACTCAAATCCAAGTACTCCTGGCCCTGAAGCTGGTATTCATGATCTCTGTATTATGTAAATATCTTCCAGAGTCACTTCTAGAACTAGACAAAACAGATGAAACATGGCTTAAGCATACTGAAACTCTTAGAAGTAGTATAGCTTCCAAAAGAGGTAGCAGCGATTCAGTATAGGGGTCACCAAAAGAGGGATGTAGAGGTAATAAGGGAAACAACAAGGTGGATGCAACTGTCAAAAGGGTGGCCCTAGAATCAGTAACCTTGGCAACTACCCCTCATACCTCGAAGGCCAAATCCATCCAATTATTCCCCAATCTACACAAAGGTAGAATTAGACAAAACCCGAAAATGTGTCTTCAATGGGGATTTGGGAGGCCATGGGTGGCTACTTAATGAACATGGAGGACAGTTCTTTCCCCAAACTGTAGCTTGTCCAACCTTCAAGCAGGTCCATCAAGGGACTAACTATGGGAGGGAAGCCCTATATAATTGGCTGGTTGAAAACACGGTGACCCTGGGAATGAAAAACATAAGTGGTTGGGTAGTTGAGACCTGCCCCGTATGCACAACAAATAACCCCAACACCAGACCCCCCAGAGGTCCCCAGATAAGGCCCATTCAGACCAGGGGACATATCCTGGAGAAAATTTGGCAGACTGATTTCACCGTCATGACAAGAGTACCAAGCAATTTTAGGTATCTCTTGGTGCTAGTAGACACATTTTCTGGGTAGATAGAAGCATTCTCCACTAGAACTAGAAGGGCAGCTGAAGTGGTTAAGGCACTACTAAAAGAAATAATCCCCAGGTTTGGGCTCCCAGGATCCTTACAAAATGATAACGGTCCAGCATTTGCCTCTCAAGTGACAGAGGGAATAACGAGTGCCCTGGGCATAAAACAGACCTTGCACTCAGCCTGGAGACCCCAAGGGGGGAAAGTAGGAGAGATCCAATCAGACCTTGAAACAGCCTTAGCTAAACTATATCAGTCAACTCCAGTTGCCCCGCTCCGCCTGCAGTTAGCCCCAAGGGATAAGTTCAAGTTAAGTGCATTTGAACACTTGTATGGTAGACCCATTCCCCAAGCCCCAGAGGAGGGACACTTTAACCTCCTTGAAATGGAACAACTCAAGTGTGTCCCCCAGGTAGGAGAAACCATGGAAGCTCTCAGGAAACATGGTAACCACATGCTGCCCCCACCCAGCGACTGGCTCTCCACCCACTGCCAGCCAAGAAACCGGTGCGCCTAAAAACCTGGAGAACCGGCACCTCACAAGATCAGCTCCCTCCTAAGTGGAACACACTCTGCCTGGTGATCCTAACCACTCGTTCTGCCCTGAAGTTGCAGGGCATCACTCCGTGGGCACATCACACTCCAGTGAAAGACCCCCAGCCCAAACCTCTGGAGAGAAAACCTGGGGCAACAGACCCCCCTGACTACTCTTGTGAACCTCTCCCTAGATTAGCAGGGAGGGCTCTGTGCTCTGTCCAATACACTGTGCTGTTTTTATGTCATTGCAAGTGGCCCCACTGCAGAAGTGCAGACAGGCTACTGGAAAAAGCAACTTGACTAACAGGAGGCCTTCAGCCTCATTGGGCCGAACAAATGCGGAGCAGGGTAACACAGGCCTCCCCAGGATCTTGGTTTCTCCTTTCCTGGGCCCTTTCACCACCATTGTTCTCTTGTTGATATGTGGGCCACATATCTTAAATTGTCTGACGTCCTTTGCCTCCAAAAGGTTAGAATCTATAAAACGTCAAATGCTGGTCACTTAGAGCTACAAACAGTTAGGGCTGAGGCCTGGGGACAGCAAACAGATCTCAAGGCAGCAGTGAAGAAGTTCTGCTACGCTCCCTGGGGTTATGACAGTGATACCCAAACTCAGCAGGCAGTCAGCATCCCTCAAAAATGAGAAGCAAACACCAGTCAGAATGGCCATCATCAAAAAATCTACAAACAATAAATGCTGGAGAGGGTGTGGAGAAAAGGGAACCCTCTTGCACTGTTGGTGGGAATGTAAGTTGATACAGCCACTATGGAGAACAGTATGGAGGTTCCTTACAAAACTAAAAATAGAACTACTATACGACCCAGCAATCCCACTACTGGGCCTATACCCTGAGAAAATCATAATTCAAAAAGAGTCATGTACCACAATGTTCATTGCAGCTCTATTTACAATAGCCAGGACATGGAAGCAACCTAAGTGTCCATTGACAGAAGAATGGATAAAGAAGATGTGGCACATATATACAATGGAATATTACTCAGCCATAAAAAGAAACGAAATTGAGTTATTTGTAGTGAGGTGGATGGACCTAGAGTCTGTCATACAGAGTGAAATAAGTCAGAAAGAGAAAAACAAATACCGTATGCTAACACATATATATGGAATCTAAAAAAAAAAAAAAAAAAAGGTCATGAAGAACCTAGGGTCAGGACAGGAATAAAGACGCAGACCTACTAGAGAATGGACTTGAGAACACGGGGAGGGGGAAGGGTAAGCTGGGACAAAGTAAGAGAGTGGCATGGACATATATACACTACCAAATGTAAAACAGATAGCTAGTGGGAAGCAGCCGCATAGCACAGGGAGATCAGCTTGGTGCTTTGTGACCACCTAGAGGGGTGGGATAGGGAGGGTGGGAGGGAGAGAGGTAGAAGAGGGAGGGGATATATGTATATGTATAGCTGATTCACTTTGTTATACAGCAGCAACTAACACACCATTGTAAAGCAATTATACTCCAATAAAGATGTTAGAAAAAAAAAATGAGAAGCAAGAAGAAAGACAGAGGAGGGATTTGTCATCAGCAAAACCCCCTGGGGTCCCCAGGGAAAAATAAGACGGAATCCAGGTGATAAGGTCTAACCTCTTCCTTTGTGCTTAGTCTAGTTTCGCTTGCCTGTAGGGGGCCGTGTGCAGAGGCGTCCCATTGGGTTAGATTTCCCAGTGCCAAATTGCCGCGCTGACACACTGCAGCTCAGCCAGCCATGTGCAGAAGCGCTGCACGTGCATCTCAACCCAAGATGGCAGCAGCAGTAGGCTGCATGCAGAGAGGCTGTGCCCGCACTTAACTCTGGCCCCTCCCCCCCAGCCCAGACCCCTATAAAGCAGCCCTGTCCACCGCCTGTCAGGGAAAGCGTGTGCTATAGGGTGTGAGCTCGCACCTTTCCATTCTCTGATCCAAGAATGAAAGCTTTCCTTTGCTTCCGAACCAGACTCCACTTCATTCTACTGGTACAAGCAATACCGGGCAGGAGGACCCTTATTGGGGCCCAACTCAAAAGGGTAATAACAGGAACTAAAGAAGACATGATATCTTCCTTCAGAGAGTGTGAGGTCTGACACTTCATAGCTATTGGCTCGCATGAAGCAAGAGCCTGGAACGGCCAGGGGACCACCAGGTGAAATCTAAGGATAGACTCCATGCTGTGGGATGCAGAAGGAGAGAAATGGAGCCCTGGTTCCCTCCATTGCTGGAGCAAACCTTACCTGATATCATCCCAACCACCAGACTTTTTATTCTTCTAACTAAATGAATGTCTTCCACTAGTTAAGCCAGTTGGAGTTGGATTTTCTGTTAATTACAACAGAGTACTCTGCTATATTAGTCCTCTTGCTGTTCTCGTTCCTTGTCCATTGCTGGAGGCCTCTTTCTCACAGGGGAAAAAAGAGGAGAGAAGAAAAGAAGAAAGGATTTGAAAGCCAAGTCTGGGAATTTGACTTCTTGGTAGTTGCTCTGGAAAGAGGTCCGACAGGGGACACTCAGAGCTGTTGGCCAGAATATGTTCCAAAATTATTTGGAAATGTCAGTGTCCATCCTCTCCCTTCTCCCACAGATAATCAAGAGTTGGCTAAGAGTGATAATCCCCACCAAGTACAGCCAAGGAAATATCACCGCTCTGGAATCCTGAGTCTTTCCAGAGGTACAAACCATCATGTTCAGAGGGAGTTCCAGGGCTGGGGGCAGAGGCCACCTCGTGTTAGTGACCCATCTGGGACACCTCAAGCCATTTCATAGACGCTGGGAGGGCTGCCTGTAAGCAGTCCCGCTGGCTCCTCCTCTGCACTTCTATCCTGACCCGGAGGACAAGATGCGATGAGGCCTGAGGGCCAATCTCACGACCAGTGAGTCAGTACAAGAACTCAAGGTCACAACACAGCCCCTCCTGGGAGCAGGATTTGAGACAAGGCATGAGGCTTAGTGGTTCCTTGACGTGCCAGGCGAGAAGCTGGAGACGCTAGGACCACCTGAGATTGCTCTGCACCCAAGGTGGGGGAGAGAGGTGGGCCTGGGGGACAACAGAGTAACAGTCCACAAGCCAGGACAGCCAACGGGCTGGGCCAGCTCAGGGGCAAATCAGGCGACTGCCAGCACCTAAAGTTCCAAGAGAAGGGAACACATCACAGCAGCAGGGTTTTAGGGAGACGGTCCCTCCCCAAGGGGTGAGTCCATGAGGGGCAGAGTCCCAACCCCCAGTCTCTAGCTCCAACACATACTAGCTGTGTTCCCTCAAAGAATCTCTTAAGAGGTTCAGGTTCCTCACCTGGAAAACAGGAATAACAATAATTCCTCCCTTATAAGATTGTTATGATGAATAAATGCATGTTAAATGCTTAGGACAATGCCTGGCACACAGTTGAACTCAACACAAGGCAGCTCCTTGGCTACTGGGGCGACCGGGAGCTAAGATCCAATGGGGAAGCGGCAGGAGACCAACGCTCACCCGTCTCTAATCGCTCAACACTTCGCATCTACAGTGGGCCAGGCTCCCAGCTGCAGATGCAGAGGCGGACGAGAGCCAGAGCTCACCCTCCAGCTCCGAGAGCCTCAGGGAAGCCGAGTCCCCACAAGGGCTGGACCAAGGCCTTCCCTCCAGCCCTAAGTGAGGCCCCTCTGAAATGGGGATGGGCAGGCCTCACTGGGGAGCTCTCAGTGGGCTGCCTCTGAGGTCTAGGAAGGGTAGAGCCTGGAGAAACAGGCAGGAACAGACAGAGGTAAATGGGGCCTGGAGAGCAGGGTCACTGCACAGAGTTGGCCAAGTGGGTGCCTGTCCATGGCCCCCTGTTTCCTGTTCTCCTTGGTGTCGTGGGTTGATCAGCAAGTCCGAGGGAAAACCAAAGGGATGCGAGTCTTTGTCTCTACTCGTGTGGTTCAGAATTTCCTTAACCAATGCCCTTGAATTTTCACCCATGTTTCTGTAT
Source organism: Delphinus delphis (assembly GCF_949987515.2). Lineage (NCBI taxonomy): Eukaryota > Metazoa > Chordata > Mammalia > Artiodactyla > Delphinidae > Delphinus > Delphinus delphis. Next base: position 87,097,239 of record NC_082687.1, on the reverse strand, counting down.
TTTATTGTTAAAAGTTAAAGAAAATAATTCTTTTTTAAAAAGACTCTATTCCACAAGAATATCCCTGTGTCCCGTGAATGCACTTGGAGCCTCCGCTCCCTCAGTGGAGGTCAGGAGAGGTGGTGGGGCAGAATGCAGAGGGCACGCCCAGAGCAAGGTGGCTGCATTTGGAACCCAGCACCACTACACCCCCAATATGAGAGCTGTGTGATCCTGGACATGTTCGCTAACCTCTCTGTGCCTTGGTTTCCATCTTTTTAAAAAATGGTGACAATGGTAACTTAAACTGGCTAGTATGTATAAAAGCACTCAAAACACTACTTGGTGCTTGGTAAAAGCTTGGTAGAGTATTTGCTAATACTGCTCCTGTGGCCCTAATCCATATTTCCCCCAAGCCCTGCAGCTCTCCCCAAGCCCTGCAGCTCTCCCCAAGCCTCTGAGCTCCCAGCTGAGACCCAGGGCCCTTTTTTTTTTTTTTTGTAAATATTTTACTTTTTTATTTATTTGGTTGCACTGGGTCTTAGCTGCGGCAGGTGGGCTCCTTAGTTGTGGCATGCAAACTCCCAGCTGCGGCACGCATGTGGGATCTAGTTCCCTGACCAGGGATAGAACCCGGGCCCCCTGCATTGGGAATGTTGGAGACTTAACCACTGTGCCACCAGGGAAACCTCCAAGGGCCTTTTTAATTGCCCAGTTACAGCCCAGAGTGTGGCACCAACCACACATTTACAGGTTTAATGTAGCCACTGGGATTCCCTTGGTTACAAGTAGCAGTAAACCTGCCCCAAACTCAGATTTGGAGCACCAAATCTCACCAAAAATGAGATGTTATGAGTGCATATAACTGAAGAGTGCCTGGCTCGGTTCAGATGCTCAAAGAGTGAGGTCAGGCTCTAGTGTCGCTCTGTCAACTTTCTCTGCTTGATGTGTTAACTCCATTCTCAGACTGATCTCTACTCATTCTCACAAAATGGCTGCCAATAGCTTCAGGAGCTGCCTCCTCCCTGGTTCGAAATTAGTGAGAAAACAATGGAACTACTTCCCTACAGGCTCAAACAAAAGCCCTCAATCCAATCTCCTTGCTACATAATAGTCACCAGTGCTGGGATTAGCAAGGTCTGGGTCAAGGGCCACCCCCCAGAGGCAGAAATAGAGCCATGTAGAGAAATGGATGTCCAAACAGAAGTTGTCCACGACTCCTCTCCACAAAAAAAAAAAAAAAAAAAAGGTTTGCAACATTTGAGGAAGGCAGAAGAGGATGATCCTATAAGAAGGAAATTTTCTGCTTTCTCTTTCCTTAACATCTCTAAGCAGTTCATCGCCTTTTTCCATTCCAAAAATGAGAGTCAGGGCAAGTTGTAGCTTGACAGCGAAGAAACCATGCTTGGGAATACGACTGGACCAAATTCTGGCTTTGTGGCTGACCGCCTCTGTGACCCAGGACAACTGACTGTTCCGCCTTGGGCCTCAGTCTGCTTGTCTATAAAACAAGAGCAATAATCCTACCTACGTCACAGGGGTGTTGTTAAGAATTAAATAAAAGAATAATGCCTGTCTGGCCCACAGTAAATAATGAATTTGTACTTGTAGTTGTTATTAGTGCGTGGGTGTTCCTACCCAGCTCTGCTCTGTCTCACTCAGCGCTGGGCTCTGGGCCGACAGCCTTCAAGAGAGAGAAGGGGGCAGGGCGGGCCCTCCTTGTGTGACCGGCTCCCCTCCGAGGGCAAGAAGTATAGGACCCAGGAAGGCCAGGCTGGAGCACAGGCCCGAGGGTGGGAACCGGCCAGCACCAAGGAATTCCTAGGAAGTACTCGCTACTCCTGAGTTCAGAAGAAAAACACAGCATCTCTTTTTGCCTTCCTAGCCCTCTCTGCTGAGGGAAGCAGTGAAAACCTCGATCCAAACAAGACCCAAAGCTATGCCAGCATTTGCATACAGAGTGTTTATATAGATTAGGACCTCTCTGTTGACTCTCAGCTTAAACTTCCCAGGCTTTGTAGTTCAGGAAAGTTTAATGTTCTGTTTCATGAAGTTCCTTGTCATCCTAAGTGGCTCTGTCAGCTCTTCGAAGGGAAACTTCCCCCTTCAGGGTACATTTCCCCTGCCCTGAGCGGGAGAGCCCCGTTGCTAAGGGCATCTGTTCTGTTTGCTTATGAGAAGTACAGATGTGAATAGTCTCCAAGTTGCATCTTTTGTTCTGCTCATCTGGCAGCCGTGGCAGCCGGCTGATGTAACAGCTGCAGAACACTGGGGGTCCCCGAAGGGGGAAAGAGAGAAAAGAAAAAAGGCAAACGTAGCCCAGGAGAATATGCCAGCGCTCAGAGGCTTCCAAGAACTGGATCTATTCTTAGGAATCTCACTCCGCATCACTCCAACCTTCATGGAGGCAGATGGGAAGCAATTTAGTTCAACCCATGTCTGTTGAGCCCTCACGGGGCAGCTGTGAAGGGAAGATGGTGGCTCAAAAGGACCATGTAGATGCAGTTTCTGCCCACCGTGGGAGGACACTCCTGGCTGGGGAAGAGCTGGCTTTACTGCGAAAGGGGCTAAATTACAAGGTGTTAATTAGTGTCACATCCCTACCAGAGGAGAGGACCAGTGGATTTATGAGCAGGTGCTCAAATATTATCTGAGCTAAGCTAATTGTCAAAACGACAGATACTTCTTGAGTAGCCAGTGGGTTTCCCACACTGTGAACGCACAAGATGAAGACTAGACGGTCGAGAAATATTTGTCTAGTTGATGACTACCTCAAACTTACACCCAAATTAACTTCACGTAGCACAATAAGTCCATGAAATAGGTAGGAGAAAGCACAAGTGAATACTAATCCAAATCCAGTCACATGTGTTCACCTCCCCTTGCTGCCTCATTGGTCCAAGCCACCATGGTCTCTCACCTGGGTTATGGTATTTGCTTCCTAACTGGTCCCCCTTCTTCCACCTTTGCTAGCCCACCCCTTTTTGAGTTTATTCTCAACACAGCAGCCAAGGTAATCCTGTGAACACTAAGTTGTATCATGTCGCTCTTGTGCTCAAAAGCCTCCAGTTTTGGACTTCCCTGGTGGCGCAGTGGTTAAGAAGCCGCCGGCCAATGCAGGGGACACGGGTTCAAGCCCTGGCCCAGGAAGATCCCACATGCCATGGAGCAGCTAAGCCCGTGCGCCACAACTACTGAGCCCGTGCACCACAACTACTGAGCCCGTGCGCCACAACTACTGAAGCCCGCGCACCTAGATCCCGTGCTCTGCAACAAGAGAAGCCACCGCAATGAGAAGCCCGCGCACCGCAAGGAAGAGTAGCCCCCGCTCACTGCAACTAGAGAAAGCCCGCACACAGCAACAAAGACCTAACGCGGCCAAAAATAAATAAACAAATTAATTAATTAAATAATTGGAAACAGGAGGCATGGTTCCCAGAGGTTACCTAGGGAATGGTTTAAAAAAAAAAAAAGCCTCCAGTTTTTTCCCATCTCACAAAGGGCTAAAGCCAAAGTTCTTCCAATGAATGGCTTTCAGGGCCCTAGGTGGTGTGTGCCCCCATGTGAGTGGAGGCATGTGAAAGTGGCTGCCAGAGCCTCCATATCTGACATCACGTGCAGCAGAGACGAGTTTTTCCTTGCAGAGCCTCTAGAATTTGCAGAATCGTGAAGGATAAACAATCATAACTTTTGTGAGCCGCTAAGTTTAAAATGCTTTGTTACGCAGCAATAGTCATTAAGATTTCATATTCTTTTTAAAGTTCACTGCTAAAAAGATTCAAAAACCACTATTATAGAAAAATATTTAATGAAAAGATAAACGCTTCATTACGCATTAAATTTCAAAAGGTTACAAAATAGTATGTGTAAAACTAAAAAACATTTTCAGTATACAAAGTATAAAGTTCTCACGTAGCTTGAATTTTTAATAAATTCACTTCTATAATCGGTATAAACAACTTGCAAAATGCAACTCAAGATTTTAACAAAACTGCCAGTGATTTGTTTGCTCTAATTTCTTTATAGAGGGAAAGTGAGCAAGAGGGAAAGAAAACAAATTTTCATTTATTTCTAAACCACTTACTATCTAAATTAGACATTGTCCTCAAAATCCCAGGAAGGGAAAGGCAAAAAGAAATAGAATAAGTTAATTCTTAGGATGAGCTACCAAGAACCCAGTTCCTGATGACTTGGGAAATTTGGACAAGTTTTGGGTGTTTTTATTTTTATTTTTTTAATTAATTTATTTATTTTATTTTTGGCTGCGCTGGGTCTTCGTTGCTGAGCGCGGGCTTTCTCTAGTTGCGGTGAGCGGGGGCTACTCTTTGTTGCGGTGCACGGGCTTCTCGTTACGGTGGCTTCTCCTGTTGTGGAGCACGGGCTCTAGGCACACGGGCTTCAGTAGTTGTGGCTCGCGGGTTCTAGAGCGCAGGCTCAGTAATTGTGGCGCACGGGCTTAGTTGCTCCATGGCATGTGGGATCTTCCCGGACCAGGGCTCGAACCTGTGTCTCCTGCATTGGCAGGCAGGTTCTTAACCACTGTACCACCAAGGAAGCCCTCCCCGGGTGTTTTTAAATATGTTTTGTTTCACGTAGTTGTTGGCGGCAGTGGTAGTGGTGGTGCCTTCAACCCAGCGCCAAGCTAGATGCAGTTCCATTGTACTGCTGGAGAGACTAGCCTGGCTACGGGGCAGGTGAAATTGATACCCTGTGTTCCTTCTCTGTGTCTTCCCTAGTGTCTTCCCTAGTGTCTAGTGTCTTCCCTCTGTGTCTTCCCTAGTGTCTAGTGTCTCTAGTCCAGTGTGTGTCACTGCTCCTTGCAAATAGAATAAGCCTAAGTCAATACAACCACACTGAGTTTTCAGGCGGCTAAAATTTCATTCTTTTTATGAAGCCTCCCTCACCCTGACATTGATTTTTTTTTTTTTTGAAACAAAGTGCAGTCGTTTACATTTTTCAGAGTTTTATTTCATCTTCTTGTTTTCAACAGTGCTTCCAGCCTGTCAAGTCCAATTGAACCTTAGTTGGATCAACACTTATACAAGCTGCTCCTCTCTGGGACTTCCCTGGTGGCGCAGTGGTTAAGAATCCGCCTGCCAATGCAGGGACACGGGTTTGAGCCCTGGCTCAGGAAGATCCTACATGCCGCAGAGCAACTAAGCCTGTGTGCCACACCTACTGAGCCTGTGCTCCAGAGCCCGAGGGCCACAACTACTAAAGCCGCGCGTCTAGAACCCATGCTCCACAAGACAAGCCACTGCAATGAGAAGCCCGCGCACCACAACGAAGAGTAGCCCCCCCTCGCCGCAACTAGAGAAAGCCCGTGTGCAGCAACAAAGACCCAACGCTGCCAAAAATAAATACATAAATTTATAAAACAAAAACAAACAAGCTGCTCCTCTCTGCCTCAGGTCCTTTGGAAATTTTACAAATGTGTCTTTGGTGCCTTCATTGAGAAAAATGAACTTTTAAACTCTGTTGGAGTGGGTGGAGTCTTCCTGCAGAATTTCATAGTCATTTAGTGTTTAAAAATCTCACAAACACCACCAGAAGATTAAAATAGTGTCAGACACCATGTTTGTCTCTAAACTGTGTTGTTTTTGAGGTCGTGCCGCTGTGCACAGAAATGTGTCCAGCAAGGTCCTGCGTATGATCCAGATGAAAAGCGCGGCAGCCTCGCGAGTTAACGACTGCTCTGATTTATCGTTTACACAGGAAGTTTTTTCTCCCCGTGCAGTGTAAGTCAAACTTAGTGTTTGTCACCAATAAATGGTAATACTAAAAAAAAAAAAAACTAGTGTCAGACGAAAAGGTGGGAAGTATCCGAGCAGGAATTAGGTGACTTAAAGATGAAGCGTCCACAGCCACACCCAAAGTAAACATGAAACCCCCCTGAGAATCCCTTCATTTCAGTGACCGTTCCACAAATGTACTAACCCTTTTTGAGGTCCAATGCAAATATCTGTTCTGTGTTTATTATTCTAATATGTCAACGTCCTCTTCCTATTTGCCGATGTAAGTTCTTTTGAGGCAGGGACAATTGTTGTTATTTGGTTAAACAGAACACAGGATTAGGGGCTTCTCAAATGCTGGATGGGGAAAAAATGGGATGAGTCACAGTAACATGCAGGATGTTTCTATAAAAATGCCTTTTAAACATTTAATAAACATAACAAATCAATGGAGAAGGAAAGGATTATTCAATAAACAATGGCAGGATATTCATTAGACATCTTGAAGAGGAGGAAAAACTCTATTTCAGCCTTAAATTCATGCCCTGAATCAAAATAAATTCTAGAAAGATTAAAGAGACATATGATGCAAAAGCAGATCACTAAACAGACATGTAAGGCTGAGGGTCCAGAAATAAATGCTTCTATTTATTGTTACATTTATGGTCGATTGATTTTCAACAAAGGTACCAACACAATTCACTGGTGAAAGGACAGCCTTTGTAACAATTAGTGCTGGGACAACTGGATAATCAGAGGCAAAAAGACCCTTACCGCCATGTTATACACAAACTTTAACTCAAATTGGATTGTAGACTTACATATAAGAGCTAAAACAATAACACATTTAGAAGATAGCATAGGAGAAAAATCTTCAAGACCTTGTGTTAGGCAAAGATTTCATCCATATGACACCGCAAGTACGACCCATAAAAGAACACATTGATAAATTGAACTTCATCAAACTTAACTTTTGTGCTTCACAAGACACCAGTAAGAAAATGCAAAGACAAGCAGCAGTCTGGGAGAAAATCTCTGCAAACAGGACTCCTGTTCTCACAGAGTTTATCTCCTTTAGAGGGCACACAGAAACAAATGAACAAATAACAAAACATCAAATCATGATTAGTGCTCTGCAGAAGACAAAACGCCTGTGATATGTTGGATATTGGCCATGTTAGATTGTCTACTTAGGAAATAGTTCTCTGCTGGGAAGTCATTTATACTGAGCAATCTGAGCTCTGACTAACAAGCAAAAAGTCAATCATGAGAAGAGCCAAAGGAAGTACCACCAGGCAGAAGCAGCAGCCTGTGCAAAGGCCCTACGGTGGATACAAGATTGTCATGTTTGAGTCAATGAATGATGGTAGGCGAGGCTCTGTCAATGTGGGCAAGGAGGAGAGTGATACCAGATGGGGTGGGAGTCTTAGGAGGATGCCTGGTCCCAGAGGGCTTTGTGAACTAAGGTGCGAAGTGTGTGTGTGGGCGGGGGTGTGTCCTCAAATGTGATTGTATCAGATCAGAGTATGATCTCTACTCAACAGAGAATGGATTCCAAAAGTGTGTATCACTCAGAGTTCTTAGTTCCAAATAACAAAGCTGACTCTGGCTGGTTTAGCAAAAAGAAACTTATTTTAATTTTTTTTTTAAGGATTTTATTTTAAAAGAATATTGGGCAACTCATAGATTTTTTTTGGAGGACCTGAAAAACAAGACTCAGGATCGAGCAACCAGGGACAATTCCTAAAGCCACAAGGGAGAAGCCCCCACTGCTGACGCCCCATTGGTGATACTTCTGTGTGTGGAATTTCACTTTGGCATCCTTGCTGCCCCCAAAGCTCTCGCCTTTACTGTTTCAAAAACAAAAACCAAAAAAAAGTTCTGCACAGACTTTCCTTTCTCAAGCTGCTCACTGCTGAATCAAAGTCCCTTAAGCATGCTGATTGTTAGAGCCTGGTCACCAGATTACATCCTGGTGGGAAGCTAGGAATTTGAGATTTCTAGGTTTTAAATTCAGGGATTAAAACTTGCAAGGTGGGGATTTTCCCAAATATAAGAAGGATGCTTTTAAAATTACTAGGAGGGGGCTTCCCTAGTGGCACAGTGGTTAAGAATCCACCTGCCAATGCAGAGGACACAGGTTCGAACCCTGGCCCAGGAAGATCCCACATGCCACGGAGCAGCTAAGCCTGTGCTCCACAACTACTGAGCCTGAGCGCTAGAGCCCACGAGCCACAGCTACTGAGCCCGTGTGCCACAACTACTTAAGCCCACGAGCCGAGAACCCGTGCTCTGCAACAAGAGAAGGCACAGCAATGAGAAGCCTGCACACTGCAATGAAGAGTAGCCCCCGCTCGCCGCAACTAGAGAAAGCCCGCATGCAGCAACGAAGACCCAATACAGCCAAAGATATAAATAAATAAATTTGTTTTTTAAAAACTTACTAGGAAGTCAGAAAACAATAAAATCCATTAAATGGAATGAGAATAAAAATATGAATCCAAATGAGGGGGCTGGTACAGTATTTCCAGTGAGGGATAATGGGAGATGTGATAGGCTGATACCATATTATAGGACAGTGGTTCTCAAAGTAGGGCCCATGACCCACCACATCAGCACCTTCTGAAAACTCTGTTAGAAATGCAAATTTCAGGCCCCACCCCAAACTTACTAAATCCGAAACTCCAAGGGTGAGTGAGGCTCAGCAATTTGGTTTTAACAAACCTCCCAGATGATGATGATGCCTGCTAAAGTTTGAGAACCAAATACTCCCATTGCATTGGAGTGAAAGCTTCAATGTATGAACTGGGGAGGGGGACATGATTCAGTCCACAGTAGACATGTAATATTAAGAAGATACTTTTCTTTGCTCATGTGAGTGTGGGGTACGTGAATCTGTGACATTGCTACATTAGTACTTTCAAACACTTCTCCTCAACCCCCATGCCTTCCACCCCTCCCCTCATCAGAGTCTCATCAGACAGACAAACAGCATCCTCACCTGTCCCCAGACCTCCGATGTTGCCACCCTGCCTCCAATGCGTTTTCCACGCACCAGACTGATTTCATGAAAAGGCAATTCCCCCCATGCCACTCCTTTGCCCCAAACCCCATAGCTCGGAACTGTTTCCAAAATGTTCCTGGTTCTAAGAATCATCAGGGTGCTTGTTAAATCAAGCCCCTCCTTACAGTTCTGGGGTGAGTCTGGGACATCCAAAATTTTATCGTGTCAATCAAGTGATGCGTATCACACAGTTTGAGAAACCCTGCCCCTCATGATAAATTTCAAGATCCTTAGCAAAGCACAAATATGGCTCGGTAAACTGGCCCTGTCTTTTCTCTCCAGCTTCCTGCCACTCCCTCTCCCCCTGCGCCCCATTCCCCACCGCCCCCCCAGCACTCCAACTCCAGCCGTGGGGAATTATTTATGGCTCCAGAGTACCCCATTCCCTCTTGTGCCCCCCTGACTTGGCATATGCCTCTCTGTATGAAAGGATGCCCTCTCTTTTCCTGGGCCACCTGACCAACTCCGCATCTTTCACCTCCCAGCTCAAACCTCCTTCTTCCCTGAAGGCCTCCCACCTCCTCACCCCTTGTCGACACTCTTTACGCTTCTGCTGCACACTGTGTGTTTCCACTGCAATAACCATTTTAGTTTTATATTTGCTTATTTGCATGTTCGCCTCCCCACCAGATCCCCTTATTTATGGCAGTGAGGCTTGGAAAATGTGGAGGTTTCTATCTAAGACATGGTTGGCTTTCTGAACATCTTCCCCTGACCGCGATCTTGGGACAAACCATCTTCCAGAAGATGGGATGGAGCCTTAACCCCTGGTCTGCTTCCATAGGGAAGTCGAGGAGGCCTGCTTCCAGAGGCCAGACTGCTCTGAGGGAGAGTGGTGAGAAGGCCCTTCCCCAATCTCACCAGCCAAAGAAAGTCACTTCTCTTTCTAGGGGGGAGGAAAGAAGAGCAAAGAGAGGCAGATGGGCTTCCCCCTCATACTTCTCTCCTGGGAGTGGAGGGAAAGTGGAAGCATGGGGAGTGGGGGACACACTCCCCTCACTGACCCCCATGAGGAAGTGCTTCAAGAAGGGCTGATATTTGTAGAGTCGGGTTTAAGAAGGAAGTGAGATGCAGTTTTTCCAAAGTCAGAAGGGAAACGGAAAAGCTCATATCGCGTGAATCTGTGGAAGGCTGAGAAGGATCTTGTATGAGACTCAGAATCCAAAGTTCAAATACTCCCCAACTTCAGCAAGGCTGTGAGAAGGTGGGGAAGTGTTTAATCTCTCTAGACCCCCCCTTCAGCCATCCATCAAACATCTGTCATGACCCTGGCAGGGTGAGAAGATGGCAGAAGGGCTGGGTGGACTCAATATTACCTATTGTCTTGGGTAACAGTAATAACCAGTGTCCCACTCAAGAAATGGGTGACTGGGGAATCCACACCTCTGCCATCTGGTGGCTGGTCCTCCCTCACTGACTCCCTTCCCCACTTTCCTGCCACGTCTACCCACCTCACCAACTTCCTCCAGCATCAACGCTGCCCCAGGACCCCAAGAGACTGAACTTATGTTTCCTGGCCCCTCAAATGCTATTGCAGTTAACACTTAAGAATTCTCCCACACTAACCGTACACTCTACGCCCTTCAACCATGCTTCTGATGCTATCACCGCCTCTGATTCTGAGGTTCTAGGAATTCGCATGTCTCAGAAATGAGCCCCCCCTTTTTAAAATTTTTATTGGAGTAGCGTTGATTTACAATGTTGTGTTAGTTTCAGGTGTACAGCAGAGCGAATCAGTTATACATACACATAGAGCCACTCTTTTTTAGATTCTTTTCCCATATAGGTCATTACAGAGTATTGGGTACAGTTCCCTATGCTATACAGTAGGTCCTTATCATTTATCTATTTTATATATAGTAGTGTATATATGAGCCCCCTTTTTATCAGATGCAGCTCTGAATTCAGCAGAGAAAAGTCTCCCACAGCACAAGCAAGCCTGCAACCCCAGAGCTCTTCCTAAAAGTTAGATGTTGACAAATTCTCTAGCCATATTTTCTACAACCGCACTTACTGTCATGTGTTACTCAACCTGGACAAGGTCTGCCCAATCATCAGATGCCTCCTACAGCTGAGGACCACAGGTTCTGGAGGGACTCACATGGCCAAGATCCCACTGCAAGAGAGAGGCTAAGGAGGCGGCATCCTAGGAAGTTTCTTCCCGCCTGCTGAGACTAGGGTAGGTAAAGCATGCCTCTGGCCCCCAGCTGGTGCAGATGTGTCAAACCCCTTGAAGGCTGGCTCGGTCTCAGACTCTGCATATTTGCTTATAAACACTTGTAGAGCACCTTCTACGTACCAGGTACAGTATGAAACACTTTACAGACATTACCTTATTTACTCTTCATAACAGCCTGAGGTGTGCAAGCTGAGGGAATCTACTTAACCTCTCTGTGTCTCCATTTCTCCATTTGAAAAGGGGGATTCCAAAAATAGGGTTTGGTGTGACAGCCTCCTGAGTTAACACACTTCAAGCACTTAGAAAAGTACCTGGCACAGAGCAAGTGCTACTTGATTAAGTATCTGTGGTGTAAATAATGGGACAAGGACAGTGATAGATGCAGGAACACGGAGGAGGAAGACGGAGCCCTACCCCAGTCTTAGCAGGTGAGAGAAAATTTCCTAGGAAGCCACCTACTTGGCAAAGAGCTAAGCCACCTTCATGCTAGGGGACTAGAGGGGACATTTGGTCTAGTCCCCTCCAACGGTCAAATACAAAACGCAGCTTCGGGTGAGAGTAAATACTCCTTCCAAGACATAAAGATGATTTTGCTAGTCCTTATTTACAGGCATACTAACATTGGACAACTCATGTTCCATCTGACCAACCCTGAGAACAATGCCAAAGGTTTCCTGTAATGAAAGGGACTAAAAATACTTTTTGATGATGGAGAGAGTGGAAGTTGAGCAACACCAACTGGGTGAAATACGGAAATGATACCAAATGGCCCAAGCAGCCAAGCAAGCAGCCCACCTGGCCTTTGATCTCTCAGTCTTGCCCCAAGACTTGGTATATCTTGCTTTGTTCCAGGAAGCCATGCTGTGTCTCTGTGTTTGCAAGCTCCACCTAATTTTCTAGAGAAAAAGTTAGTCAACCGGGACTAATGCTGAATTAGAGAATCAGATGATTGTCAGCAACTGAACACCTAAATAATATAACTTTCTCTTCTTTGCAACCCTTTGAAAGAGCTTTAAGAACTGGGAGTTTGTTCGGTGCTTTTGGAACTCAACAACCATCTTCATGTTTATTACCAAATTATTGTTATAATCAGATATATTTCATACACGGCCGTATTTTTTGTTAAATTTAACTTTTTTGTTAAATTTAATGATTTTGTTAAATCATGGTGGAATGGTTTTTATAGTCCGTAAAACTCGTCATATATATTATTTCCTTTTCTTCTCATCCCCTCTCATCTCAATGAGAGGTACTCAGTATCCCCACCACAACCACCCCTTTTTACAGATGAAGAAACTGAGGCACAAAGAAGTGAGGAGCTTGTCTGAGATCACACTGCCAGCAGATGACAGCCTTCTGATGGTACACCAGCCCTTCCTTCCACTCCTCCCTGCCGATCCCCTGGAATTCCATTTTACTCTCTGTTTGGGGCGTCTTCATTGTTATAAATCTTCTCTGTTTATTATGGCCGATCTCCAAAACAGGCCTCAGCCCGGCCAAGAGGAACCTTCTCTTTCTCTTTGCAAGTAAATTTTTCCTCTTCTGTCTGGAAAAGGTGGCTCGGCGGCCAATTCAGTGAGCAATTCAGTGATTTAGGAACAAATATGTGGTACAGCTGAGTCTCTCCAGATGTTGAGCTAAATAAGGCACAACTGGACTTTTTGGGTCTGACACCTCTTTAAGCCAAACAGGGGGGAAAGGGAGCCCCAAGTGCACTTGGGAGAGTAGTGATAATATTCTTATTCAAGATTGCTTACTATGTGCAGACACTCTACAGAGAGCTGGGACTCAGGATGACTAGCTGGTAAATTACATGATTATATGATAAACAATTACAATTTTCTTCCTTTCAGTTTCCCCTCTTGCAGGAGGATTTTCCACCCTTGCACTGCTGAACTCAGGAGTGGCTGTATGACTTGTATCAGCCAACAAAAAAGTACACAGAGGCGACACACATCTCCTAACTCGTGTTGGGCTTCTCCCTTCCACGTGCCACATAGACAGGCGATGTTCCAGATGGGGGCTGCCCTGGGTCCCAGAGACGGGTGGAGAAGCCGAGCTTAGCCCATCCATAACAGCCACGTAGTGTGACCAAGCCCTGTTTCTCTGCTGTGTGGTAAACCACTGATGTCTCCAGACTGTTGTTACAGCAGCAGGATCTAGTCTCTCCCAACTGGTAAATTTGCATGAGATCCCACAGCTAGTAAATGATTGAGCCCAAATGGTTCTCCAGCATTGAATGAATGCTTACTAAGTTATGCTAAGTGCTTGCCATATATTATCTTAATTAATCCTTGCAATGACCCCATAACCTCTCTATAGAGTTCTTATCCCAATATTTCAATCAAGGACATTTTGGCTCACACAGCTTGTAAGGACTATATCTGGGACTTGAACCCAGACTGCTCTGAATTCATGTTCCAGTTTCATAATTACTAATTCATGCTTTATCTTTGTTCACTTCTTCACGACACAGAGCTTGAGAAATTGAAAAGAGTAGAATGAATGTGCTGACCACCGTCAGACCGTCAGATTGGTACTCACGCACTTATTAAGTCAAGAGAGTAATGTGAACTGCCCCAACTTACGAACAATTACCGAAGGAACACCTTGTGAGTGAACAAAGGAGGTGGAAGTAGTCAGCGCTTCCTTGACACTCCGCCATTCCTGCTAACTCCTTCCTCAGTTCAGAAATCCTGCTCAGATACTGACCCAGAGTTCATACCTTCTCTCTTGTCAGTGCACAAAACATTTAAGAGCTACCTTCCACTCTGACCATAGACCAACCGTGCATGGGGAACAGAAACAACAAAGACTTGGGAAGGAAACAGATCAGAGTTCAAGTTCTGACTTTGCTGCTTACCGGATTAGGGACCTTAGGCAAGTTGTTTAGGTAAGTCTGCACCTGTAAAATGGAATAAATGCGATAATTATGCCTACCTCACTGGACTATTGGGAGGAGAAAACGGGGTCATTTGACAAATACCTTGGGCGGGACCTGGCATATCACAGGTACTTGATGGATGTTAGTTCCCTTAGGAATTTACCCAAAAAGCATTGTGTGGACCCTCTGTTTTCCTGTCTGCCCTTTGCCCTTTACCCCTAACCACACCCACAACACACCCCTTCCAGCTGAAGCCAAAGGAGCTTCTGGTTCCCAGATGGGTATGTTTCCTGATTTGATTTGGACCTGAACACACGTCTTTGCCCTGAGAATGTGGTTTGGAAATGGAGCCTGGATGTCTTGAAAAGCAGGCTGAGCTTAAAGAACATTGAGTTAAACCACAGACAGGTTTGGAAACTAATTATTTTGTGGAATATCATTTACAGGGGAAAATGCAAACCATGTTCCAAATACCTCCCAGCAAACATATGGATCTGAATCCGTTGGAAATGAGAGATAAATACACATGCGTGTATGTATTTGTACCAATCATTTCCTCAAATGTATTTATTCCAATCATTAAACAAAAATTATACATTTTGACCATTTTCAACTAACTCCTACAGTTACCAAACAGTGACCAATAAAATACTATTTCCATTTTTTGCTCAGCCCTTCAGCCCTCAAGGTGAAATGCGGAGCAAGCGACCCAAAAGTCAACCTGAGGCCCATGTGCCCTCTGAGTCATTGAGCTCCTCACCTTTTTTTAAAGAGGGTCAGAGTAAGGAACGCTTTTTAAGCATATAACTCCTTCCATAGTGAAGGTTGAAGGTCAGGGCTGGAAAGCCCAGAGGTTTCTTCAATGAAGGTGTGGAGAAAAGAAGTTCCATTTGACCTTTGGCACACTGACATTTTCTCTCCATTCACAAAATTGACCAAATTGAAAAGACAGCATGGTGGGTGTTTCTTCACCATGTCATCCATGTAATTCAGAGTCTCTCCTGGACACAGACAAATATTACTGAGAGGCCAAGAAGGACAGAGACAGGGCCCAAGGACTCAGATAGACCTGAGTTCAAATCCCGTTTCTGATATGAACAACTTCTGTAATGGAAGCAGGAGGTAAGCCTGTGGGCTGCAGTTCCTCAGCCGTAAAATGGGAATAAGAATTCCTACTTCACAGACCATTGCGAGACTTAAAAATGTTGTACAAAAGCATCTGTGCACAATAAGTATTCAAGGAATGACTACTGTTGTCTTTAATAGAATCTAAGGTCAAGTTGGCAATCTGGTGTTAGGAATATCAGGTGAAAAAGAACTGCTTTTCAAAAACGCATGAGAATGAATTGCAAACATCAGACTAAGGATTTATCCAGTCTCTTTTACTATTCTCACGTTTCAGATTTACTCAGAAAATTATGGAGTTGGGATTTCTGATCAAAACGAAATCTTCCTATAGATTAAATTTATTACTTTAAGAAGCCTGTTATACTTTTTAAGTAAAAAAAAGAAAAGATTTTTACTTAATTATTATATTAATTTTTAAATTAATTATATTTTAATTAATTGATTAATTTTAAATTAATTAATTTGATTAATTTTAATTAATTAAAATTAATTATTTTTAAATTAATTACTTTTTAAGTAAAAATGAAAAGATTTTTAAATTAATTATTTTAAAATAAATTATTTAAATTATTTTTTAAATTAATTATAATTTTAAATTAATTATTTTTTAAATTAATTAATGCTTTAGGGAATATGTAGAGGTCAATATAAAGTGGAGTGGAGTGCAAAAAGTGGCCATAAATGTCTGTAATCCCTGTATGCATTCTTCACTGTAATACGATTTTGCTCCTCCTCCCATCATGAGATAAGAATTTATTTCTTGACTCCTTTGCCTCTAGGCTTAGCTGTGTGATTCACTTTGACCAATAGGTCAATAGCAAATGTGATGTAGACAGAGGCACACTGGGGTCTGCCCTCTCTTGCTTCCCTGAGAACACCAGGTGAAACAGCTCAGAGTAGCATACTAGACGATGAGAAGTCACATGGAATAACAGTAGGCTTTCCCTGCTGGTAACAAACACTAACTTCCAGACATGTGAGTGAAACCAGTTTGGACCATCCAGCCTCAGGTAAGCTACCAGATACCTGCAGCCATGAGACTGACTGCAAGTGAAACCAACAGATGAACCATCCAGCTAAGCCCAGTCCAAATTGCTGACCCATGGAATCAAGGGCAAGTAAAATAGTTGTTGTTTTAAACAGTTTTGAGACAGTTTGTTATGCACAAAAGATAACGCATGCACAAAGTCTTTCACAGGCAGTTCTGTGGGTGGCTGCAAGGTTCACAGTAAATCCTCAATCTCTAGGCACTATCCCCTAAGTCACATTGCCTTGGTCATAGTTTCTTGACCAAGAGTAAATCCTGGGCTTCCGGGAAGATGGCGGAAGAGTAAGAGGCGGAGATTGCCTTCCTCCCCACAGATACACCAGAAATACATCTACACGTGGAACAACTACTACAGAACACCTACTGAACACTGGCAGAAGACCTCAGACCTCCAAAAAGGCAAGAAATCCCCCGCGTACCTGGGTAGGGCAAAAGAAAAAAGAATAAACAGAGACAGAATGATAGGGACGGCACCTGCAGCAGTGGGAGGGAGCTGTGAAGGAGGAAAAGTTTCCACACACTAGAAGCCCCTTCGCGGGCGAGGACTGCGGGTGGCGGAGGGGGAAAGCTTCAGAGCCGCGGCGGAGAGCACAGCAACAGGGGTGCAGAGGGCAAAGCGGAAAGATTCCCGCACGGAGGATCAGGGCCGACCGGCACTTACCAGACCTAGAGGCTTGTCTGCTCACCCGCCGGGGCGGGCGGGGCTGGGAGCTGAGGCTCGGGCTTCGGTCGGAGCGCCGGGAGAGGACTGGGGTTGGCGGCGTGAACACAGCCTGCAGGGGGTTAGTGCGCCACGGCTAGCCGGGAGGCAGTCCGGGGAAAAGTCTGGACCTGCCGAAGAGGCAAGAGACTTTTTCTTCCCTCTTTGTTTCCTGGTGCGCGAGGAGAGAGGATTAAGAGCGCTGCTTAAAGGAGCTCCAGAGGCGGGCGTGAGCTGCGGCTAAAAGCGCGGACCCCAGAAACGGGCATGAGATGCTAAGGCTGCTGCTGCCGCCACCAAGAAGCCTGTGTGCGCTCGAGCACAGGTCACTCTCCACAACCCCCTTCCGGGGAGCCTGTGCAGCCCGCCACTGCCAGGGTCCAGGAATCCAGGGATAACTCCCCCGGAAGAACGCACGGCGCGCCTCAGGCTGCTGCAACGTCACGCCGGCCTCTGCCACCGCAGGCCCGCCCCGCACTCCGTGCCCCTCCCTCCCACCGGCCTAGTGAGCCAGAGCCCCCGACTCACCGGCTCCTTTAACCCCGTCCTGTCTGAGCGAAGAACAGACGCCCTCCGGCGACCTACACGCAGAGGTGGGGCCAAATCCAAAGCTGAGCTCCGGGAGTTGTGAGACCAAAGAAGAGAAAGGGAAATCTCTCCCAGCAGCCTCAGAAGCAGTGGATTAAAGCTCCACAATCAACTTGATGTACGCTGCATCTGTGGAATACATGAATAGACAACGAATCATCCCAAATTAAGGAGGTGGACTTTGAGAGCAAGATTTATGATTTTTTCCCCTTTTCCTCTTTTTGTGAGTGTGTATGTGTATGCTTCTGTGTGAGATTTTGTCTGTATAGCTTTGCTTCCACCCTTTGTCCAAGGGTTCTATCCGTCTGGTTTTTTTTCTTTGTTTTTTTGTTTGTTTTTTTAATTTTTTTCTCTTAATTATTTTTTTATTTTAATAACTTTATTATATTTTATCTTATTTTATTTTACTTTACCTTATTTCTTTCTTTTTTCCTTCCTTCCCTCCTTCCTTCCTTCCTTCCTTCCTCCCTTCCTCCTTTCTTTCTTTCTTTCTTCCTTTCTTTCTTTTCTTTCTACTTCTACTAATTCTTTCCTTCCACTTTTTCTCCCTTTTATTCTGAGCTGTGTGGATGAAAGGCTCTTGGTGCTGCAGCCAGGAGTCAGTGCTGTGCCTCTGAGGTGGGAGAGACAACTTCAGGAAACTGGTCCACAAGAGACCTCCCAGCTCCACATGATATCAAACAGCGAAAATCTCCCAGAGATCTCCATCTCAACACCAGCACCCAGCTTCACTCAATGACCAGCAAGCTACAGTGCTGGACATCCTATGCCAAACAACTAGCAGGACAGGAACACAACCCCAGCCATTAGCAGAGAGGCTGCCTAAAATCATAATAAGTCCACAGACACCCCAAAACACACCACCAGATGTGGACCTGCCCACCAGAAAGACAAGATCCAGCCTCATCCACCAGAACACAGGCACTAGTCCCCTCCACCAGGAAGCCTACACAACCCACTGAACCAACCTTAGCCACTGGGGACAGACACCAAAAACAACAGGAACTACAAACCTACAGCCTGCAAAAAGGAGACCCCAAACACAGTAAGATAAGCAAAATGAGAAGACAGAAAAACACACAGCAGATGAAGGAGCAAGATAAAAACCCACCAGACCTAACAAATGAAGATGAAATAGGCAGTCTACCTGAAAAAGAATTCAGAATAATGCTAGTAAAGATGATCCAAAATCTTGGAAACAGAATAGACAAAATGCAAGAAACATTTAACAAGGACCTAGAAGAACTAAAGATGAAACAAACAATGATGAACAACACAATAAAAGAAATTAAAAATACTCTAGAAGGGATCAATAGCAGAATAACTGAGACAAAAGAACGGATAAGTGACCTGGAAGGTAAAATAGTGGAAATAAATACTGCAGAGCAGAATAAAGAAAAAAGAATGAAAAGAACTGAGAACAGTCTCAGAGACCTCTGGGACAACATTAAATGCACCAACATTCAAATTATAGGGGTTCCAGAAGAAGAAGAGAAAAAGAAAGGACTGAGAAAATATTTGAAGAGATTATAGTTGAAAACTTCCCTAATATGGGAAAGGAAAGAGTTAATCAAGTCCACGAAGCACAGAGAGTCCCATACAGGATAAATCCAAGGAGAAATACGCCAAGACACATATTAATCAAACTGTCAAAAATTAAATACAAAGAAAACATATCAAAAGCAGCAAGGGAAAAACAACAAATAACACACAAGGGAATTCCCATAAGGTTAACAGCTGATCTTTCAGCAGAAACTCTGCAAGCCAGAAGGGACTGGCAGGCCATATTTAAAGTGATGAACCAAGATTACTCTACCCAGCAAGGATCTCATTCAGATTTGATGGAGAAATTAAAACCTTTACAGACAAGCAAAAGCTAAGAGAGTTCAGCACCACCAAACCAGCTTTACAATAACTGCTAAAGGAACTTCTCTAGGCAAGAAACACAAGAGAAGGAAAAGACCTACAGTAACGAACCCAAAACAATTAAGAAAATGGGAATAGGAACATACATATCGATAATTACCTTAAATGTAAATGGACTAAATGCTCCCACCGAAAGACACAGATTGGCTAAATGGATTCAAAAACAAGACCCATATATTTGCTGTCTACAAGAGACCCACTTCAGACCTAGAGACACATACAGACTGAAAGTAAGGGGATGGAAAAAGATATTTCATGCAAATGGAAACCAAAAGAAAGCTGGAGTAGCAATTCTCATATCAGACAAAATAGACTTTAAAATAAAGACTATGACAAGAGACCAAGAAGGACACTACATAATGATCAAGGAATCGATCGAAGAAGAAGATATAACAATTGTAAATATTTATGCACCCAACATAGGAGCACCTCAATACATAAGGCAAATACTAACAGCCATAAAAGGGGAAATCGACAGTAACACATTCATAGTAGGGGACTCTAACACCCCACTTTCACCAATGGACAGATCATCCAAAATGAAACTAAATAAGGAAACACAAGCTTTAAATGATACATTAAACAAGATGGACTTAATTGATATTTATAGGACATTCCATCCAAAAACAACAGAATACACATTTTTCTCAAGTGCTTATGGAACACTCTCCAAGATAGATCATATCTTGGGTCACAAACAAGCCTTGGTAAATTTTAAAAAATTGAAATTGTATCAAGTATCTTTTCCGACCACAAAACTATGAGACTAGATATCAATTACAGGAAAAAATCTGTAAAAAATACAAACACATGGAGGCTAAACAATACACTACTTAATAACGAAGAGATCACTGAAGAAATCAAAGAGGAAAACAAAAAATACATAGAAACAAGTGACAATGAAAACACAATGACCCAAAACCTATGGGATGCAGCAAAAGCAGTTCTAAGAGGGAAGTTTATAGCAATACAATCCTACCTTAAGAAGAAGCATATGAGCATCTCAATAGATTCAGAGAAAGCTTTTGACAAAATTCAACACCCATTTATGACAAAAACCCTGCGGAAAGTAGGCATAGAGGGAACTTTCCTCAACATAATAAAGGTCATATATGACAAACCCACAGCCAACATTGTCCTCAATGGTGAAAAACTGAAAGCATTTACACTAAGATCAGGAACAAGACAAGGTTGCCCACTCTCACCACTCTTATTCAACATAGTTTTGGAAGTTTTAGCCACAGCAATCAGAGAAGAAAAGGAAATAAAAGGAATCCAAATTGGAAAAGAAGAAGTAAAGCTGTCACTGTTTGCAGATGACATGATAGTATACATAGAGAATCCTAAAGATGCTACCAGAAAACTACTAGAGCTAATCAATGAATTTGGTAAAGTAGCAAGATACAAAATTAATGCACAGAAATCTCTGGCATTCCTATACACTAATGATGAAAAATCTGAAAGTGAAATCAAGAAAACACTCCCATTTACCATTGCAACAAAAAGAATAAAATAGGAATAAACCTACCTAAGGAGACAAAAGACTTGTATGCAGAAAATTATAAGACACTGATGAAAGACATTAAAGATGACACAAATAGATGGAGAGATATACCATGTTCTTGGATTTGAAGAATCAACAATTTGAAAATGACTCTACTACCCAAAGCAATCTATAGTTGCAGTGAGCGGGAGCTACTATTCGTTGCGGTGCGTGAGCTTCTCATCTTGGTGGCTTCTCTTGTTGCAGAGCACGGGCTCTCGGCTCGTGGGCTTCAGTAGTTGTGGCACACGGGCTCAGTAGCTGTGGCTCACGGGCTCTAGAGCACAGGCACAGTAGTTGTGGTGAATGGGCTTAGTTGCTCCACGGCAAGGTGAGATCTTCCCGGACCAGGGCTCGAACCCGTGTCCCCTGCATTGGCAGGTGGCTTCTTAACCAGTGCGCCACCAGGGAAGTCCCCTCCCCCAAATTTTTTAAAAAATTTTTATTGAAATATAGTTGATTTACAATGTCATATTAGTTTCAGGTATACAGCATAGTGATTCAATATTTTTACAGATTATAATCCATTAAAAGTTATTACAAGATAATGGGCATAATTCCCTGTGCTATACAGTATATCCTTGTTGCTTGTCTATTTTATACATAGTAGTTTGTATCTCTTAATCCCACAACCCCAAAATTCTTAAAATAAAAGTCCCCTTTGAAGAGCTTGACCCTCCATATTCCTGAGGAAAAGGTAGTCGGTGAGGATGCTTGAATGTTCCTTGTACACAGAACACCATGCTGGCCTCTGCAGAGGAGGAAAGAGTGAGGGGAAGGCACCAAGCTCACCCTCATGAAGTTTCCAATGTAAGAGTCCTCCTGGCTCAATTTGCTGCCTCCATTTTCCCTTGATTTGTAGACTGGTAACTAAAGAGAATTCTGCCAAGTCAATACACTTTGAATTACTCCTAATTAACTTGAATTCTAAGACCATGTGTCATCCTTGGCTTTACCGGGAAAACCCACAAGGAGATATGATTCTTCACTACTTGCCTAAGGTCATTCATATCCTTGAAAGATAAGGACCTAAAAGTCACTTCTCTTTCTGAGTATCCTACAGCCCAAAAGGGATCTAATGCTTTTCCTTCCCTGTGACTTTTAAGACTTACTTATTCATTCTCTTTCTCTCTCTCTCTCTCTCTCTCTCTCTTTAACCCCTTTTAGAATTCAGGTAATATAAGAAAAAACATTCATCTTACTGATCGTGTCTTTCACTTTCACTTTTACTTTTACTTGGGAGGGGAGGGTTTACAGGAGACCTGAGAGTGAACTTCTTTTTTAGAAGGATTATGAGACCCTGAAAGATATTTCATGGTAAAGCAGAGGGGAATAGGAAGAGGGATAGAGACACTTGCATGCCAGCTGCTTTTAAATTCAGGATTCAAACAACCCTGTGAAGTAGACATAGGTATTCTCATTTTACAAATGAGGACACAGAGGCCTGGAGAGGTGAAGGAGGATGCCCAAGGTCACAGAGCCTTAATTCCAGTCCAGGCTTGTTGTCATTCACTCTCCTGCTTTTTCTACTACATGCCTGCTTTTCCAAGAAGAAACCGATGGAAGCTGAGTTGAGGAGTTGGGGGTGGGTGGTGTCATGCCCTTTATTTACAGTCATTAGAAATGATAACTCCACGGTCTTCCATGGCTACCAAGATGAGCCTATTTCAATACTTCTCCCAAAGCAAATTTACTTTAAAGTTGTCTCTGTGAAATCAATAAATGTTCCACAAAAAAAGAGGCATTCCCTCAGTAAATAAGATTCGAACTAATTTCTTTACTACTGCACATCTCTGAATCTTTAGTATATTTCAAATGAATCTCCAAGGGGAAGATATAGTGTGATATTAGCTGTGGTCCACCTTAGGCTGCCATAACAAAGAGACTCTAACATACAAGGGCCAAAGTAGAAGTTAATTTCTCTTTGATTTATCAATACAGAGTGGCCCAAGTCTCTTCCAGTCTCAACACATGGCTTCCAAGATGGCACCAGTGGTTACCATTTCTCAGGCAGGGGAAATCGAAAGAGAGAGTTTAGGGCAAGAGGTTTTCCCTTTAAGGAGATAACATGGAATTACACCATCGTTTGCGCTTACATCCCACTGGCCTGAACTCAGCCATATGGACACAGATATAAAGGAAGCTAAGAGATGCAGTCTCTGGTTAGGTACTCAAGCATCAGGCCAAAACTCAGAGCGTTCTATCACCAAAATGCAAAAAGAGAATAAACACCAAAGGAAAATTAACAGTTTCTCATTGTCCCCAAATTCATTTACTCACAAAACTCTTCTTTTATGCAATGTTCCTCAGGACTGGTACTTCATTAAATACTTTGTCTGTCAGGATAGGATAGTTAATGGTGCAGGAAAAACCAACCTCAAACCTCAGGAGTTTCAAAGAACATCAGTTTAGTTCTCATTCGACCAAGTGTCCGTAGTGGGTTTAGGGATAAGAAGAGAGGGTCTGTTCTTCTCTGTGAGAAGGTTGCTGGAGGAGCTGTCATCTAGAACAGTCCTGATTGCCAGGGCAGAAGGGCAAAGAGTGTGGATGAATCATACACCACCACATCTAAACCTGAGGAAATCGATGTAGCGCCTGATGGTTTCTTGTAGCGTTCCTCACATGCTTCTCTCTCAAGCCAGGCCTTTACTCCTAGAATTGAGCAGGCTTAGACAGATCCACCTGGTTCCCCCGCAGTGTTCCTGAGTCTATTGAGGAGAAAGGGGTCCCCTTCTGTCTCCTTTGCCCCGATCTTCCAGCATGCTGTGCCAGTTGGAGCACCAAATACAAGCTCTGGATGATTGTGGTAACTGGCAAAAATGTCTCCATATCCTACTCTTCCTATATCTACACTCACAGTCTCAAGAGGCAGAGACTGTTTCTCCAGCCCTTGAATCTGGTCTGGGCTGTGACTTGCTTTGACCAATGGGATGAGGCAGAAGTGACACCATGCCAGTTCTGGGCCTCAGGAGCACTTGGACACTTCCGCTCCCTTTCTCTCGGAAGGCTGCCTTCACTATGGGATCAGTATATGATCATTGTGTGATCAAGTCCCTGGAGGAGTCATCTGCTGGAGGATGACAGTCACATGGAGTAGAAACGAGCCATCCCAGCTGAGGTCACTCCAGATAGGCCCATTCCAGCCACCCCAGCAGCTGTCTGCAGATACATGGCTGAGCCCAGCTGAGCCAAGTTCAGATTGATGACCCACAGCTAGATAAATGGTTATTGTTTTACATCACTAAGTTTGGGGTAGCGTGGGGCATATGAAAGCTAACTGACATAGTGATTTAAGCAGAAAAGGAATTGATCAAAAGGTTGTATCCCCTGAAAAAACAGGGCACTGCGAGGCTTAAAGGCTGTGCCCAGAATGACACAGTAGAACTGGGCTGGCACAGAACCACTGTACCTGCTGCTGTGGACACCAGCACTGAGACCATACCGTGACCCAGGACCCGGGACCCTGGTAGCGGCCACTGGGACCACTGTCCTCAGGAAAGTGGATGGAGCTCTTTTTTTGTTTTTTTTTTTTTGCGGTACGCGGGCCTCTCACTGTTGTGGCCTCTCCCGTTGCGGAGCACAGTCTCTGGACGCACAGGCTCAGCGGCCATGGCTCACGGGCCCAGCCGCTCCGCGGCATGTGGGATCCTCCCGGACCGGGGCACGAACCCGCGTCCCCCGCATCGTCAGGTGGACTCTCAACCACTGCGCCACCAGGGAAGCCCTGGATGGAGCTCTTATTGCTGCCACCCGTCCCCAGAATTAGCTCACATACAGGCAAGATATTCTATAAAATATATAACACACAAAGGAAAGGGCAGTGAACCAACAAAGCAAGAAACCTGGAGCTAGAGTCCAGGAAGCCCCCAGTGCTGCTAGACATTAACCCTTTAGTAGCTGAAAGGGAGAGGTTTAGCACAGAAATCCTGGGGCAGGAGCCAGGGCCCTTGGGCAACATCTCTTTACCAACCATTACAAAGCATTCGAAGTTTTAACAACTAGTAATGCCATCCCAGTGCATACCACATTCCCCTGCTAACTCAGTCTCTGGCAAGGAGACTAGAATTGCATGCTTGGATTAGATTAATCAAGATCCACCCCCATCTTGGAGAAGTGGGGTTACGGTCCCCTTTTCTGGGCCACTCAGTAGGTGAACAAAAGAATAAAATCAGGACTCTGCCAACAAGGAAGGAGGTGAGAAGGGAAGATGAATTGGCAAAAACAATTATTAGTGTCTGTGACACACCACGATCCACTCCTCATTGATAAGGTGGAGTGACAGATGCAGGACAGGGCAGCTCAAGGCCCAAGAGTTGGATCATTCGTGTACCCTGGAACATAGCAAGGGTCACAGAGGCCCAGGGTAACCACTGTCCCAGCCTACCTGTATCAGGGGTTTCCCAAGATGTGGGACTTTCCGTGCTAAAGCCGACAAAGCCTGGGACAGGTTGGTCACCCTGTGGCAAGGGCCACTGGTCCAAGATCTGCATGAAGTTACTTAAGCAGAGTTAGAAAGGACCAGAGAGGTCGAGTGCCTTGACCGAGATCACACTGCTAATTCATTCATTCTTTTTCTTCAGTTAGTCACACATTCAATGTCAATTACGTTTTACAATTCTGTGATTGTTTTTCTTACAATTCTATGGTTAAGGCTCTGTCTAGGATTGGGGAATCCAATTCACCCAACGATTTCAATTCAACAGAAAGAACCGAGGCCAGGAATACCAAGGCAGCTCCGAAACATGAAAGAACATCAAATTAACCTAAGGCAGCTGTAGCATCACTTCTCTCCTTTTTCCCTTTGGTAATTTGTTTTGCAGGTTGCATTTATATATAAAAACCAGGCTTCAGATTTCAGGATAAGCCCAGGAAAAACAAGAACTAGGAAAGATGATTTCTTGTTTCCCTTTACAGCGATCCTCTATAATCAAAGCACTTCCGAACCCTCCACCCCATAAAAAAAAAAAAAAAAAAATGCTTGTGTCTGCATTTTTCCCCTCAGACAGAATGTTGACTTTCTTCTGTTTGTTTTGACACTTTCACTTCCTTTGCTGCAAGGTGAAGCGGGCACCAGATTCAGGGTGCACAAGGCTCTCTCTGCAGTGTTTGATTTCACTCAAGCCTCCAAGAAGAACCTGTATTAAGAGTTTCTCTTTAACATGATTGGTCTGCTCCATCCAGCGTTGTTGAGGTGAGTGAATCCTCTAATGAATTCTTGATGTCACATTGGCCATAAAAATATGTAATATGGTTTAGTTCGTGATTTATGAATCAGTAAATTGCTTTTTGCCACTGCCACTTCAAGACGTGGTAAACTAACCATTTCTTCTGCCAGTTCAGTCTCCACCCAGGCAATGTTCTGGTCACATTGCCTCCTCTCTGATGCGGCCTTAAATTACTCAGCAGAGACTGAGGCAGGCTTCAAAGGGTGAGGTTTCTATGCTTTTCCTGCCTTCAAGCCAACAGCACTGCTTCGTAGGCCCTGTCCCATCTCCTCGTGATTTTCTAACTCCGTACTTTCTTTCACTTACCTAGCAGAGAAACACAAGTTTTCTGGAATCAAAGACATCTCTATTCCCTCTTGGTAGTTTAAATTTTAGATGTTTCCTTTTTAATAAGGTCCTTCAGAAATGCATCTGTCGGAAGGTGATACTAATCGAGTTCCTGGTTTATTTGAAAGCTGCAGCTTTCTCTCAGTACAAGGTTGGGTTCTGCTGACGATACAGAAGGGCCTGCAATGTACTTGCTATCCTCAAAATTGTAATCTAATTAAGAGACAAGAGTAGCATTCATTCATACATACATTCAGGACACAACAATTGAGTGCCTACTGTATACTGGGTATTTGGGAAAACATTCAAGGGGTTTTCAAGCTCTGAGCTCTCCCCCCAGGGCAGGGGTTGGGGATGGAGTTATGACAAAAGGGTCACAAATCCACAGATACCACAAGCATCGCCTGCACATTTTCATTCTCTTCTTATCCATGCCTTTATTTGACAAATATCTACTGAGTGCTTGTATACATGCCTGGTGGAATAATGACTCAGATATGTCTGTGTATTTTCTAAAAGCATTTGGATGCAGTTGTAATGGATTAAGTATAAACCCATTTAAAGGGTTTTCTGAATTTGTAATATCCTTTTGTCATTGAGTATTTTCTCAGTCAATGGTTGCCAGAAGTTCATTATTATCGTGGAACTGCACAGAAAGAGTTAACATTTAAAAAATGTTTCCTTATACCAGAAAAGGTGGGGACTTCTGAAAGGGAAGGCTAACACAGGGTACATAGTAATACCAGGTGCGGGGTTTGTAGGAGATCAGCCAAGAGTCTACAGGCAAAAAACCAGGGAGATGTGGGGAGAAACAGAGAAGACATCAATCCTCTGTTTAAGCAACCCTGAACCATGTCAGTGTGTGGCCTGACAAGGACAGTACTCTAAATAATGCATATAGTCCTTTTAAAATGATTTAATTATTTTATATAATTAGTATATATTATACATAACTAATAAATAAACCCAGAACATCCAAATCTTTGCCTCACTGAACAATCCTGATTATTTAGCTCCATTTCTACAGTTTAAGTTTTTCAAAAGCAAAATATACTATAATTCTCTATGCCCATGGTTCTTTATACTTTTCCAAGTGCTTTCCCTACATATTGTTTGATGGGACATCATCAAGTCTGTGAAATGTGGACAGGACAGAAATCATTATTCTCATTCCTTTGTTTTTCCTTCCAGTTTTATTGAGATATAACTGATATGTAGCACTGTGTGAGTTTACACTGTACAGCATGATGATTTGACTCACATACGTCGTGAAATGATTATCACAATAAGTTTAGTGAACATCCGTCTTCTCATTCAGATGCCACGTTAAAGAAATAGAAAAAAAATGTTTCTCCTTGTGATGAGATCTCTGAGGGTCTACTCTCTTAACAACTTTCATACCTAACGTACAGCAGTGTTGACCGTATTTATCATGTTGTACGTTACATCCCTAGGACTCATTTATCTTCTCACTGGAAGTTTGCAGCTTTTGACTACCTTCATCCAGTTCCCCCTCCCCACCCCACTTCCCACCTTTAGTAACCACAAACCTAATCTCTTTTTCTATGAGTTTGCTTGTTTGTTTGTTTTTGAAGTTTAACTGACCTACAGCACTATGTTAGTTCCTATTCGTACAACATAGTGATTCGATACTTCTATACATTTCAAAATGATCACCATAATTAGTCTAGTTACCATCTGTCACCATACAAGGATGCAACATAATTATTGACCATATTCCCCGCACTGTACACATTATCCCCATTTCACAGATGAAGTTAGAGTGTTTAAGAATAGGCAAAGAGTTATGTAGATACAAAATGGGCAAGGGTTAGCTAGGTAAAATGTCAGGAAAATAGATTACGAATAAACTTAAAATGATCTTGGGACAGGGACCTCCCTGGTGGCTGCAAGGTTGAGAATCCTTCTGCCAATGCAGGGGACACGGGTTCGAGCCCTGGTCCGCGAAGATCCCACATGCCGCAGAGCAACTAAGACCGTGCGCCGCTACTACTGAGCCTGCACTCTAGAGCCCTCTAGCCACAACTACTAAGCTCGTGTGCCACAACTACTGAAGCCCGCACTCCTAGAGCCTGAGCTCTGCAACAAGAGAAGGCACAGCAATGAGAAGCCTGCACACTGCAATGAAGAGTAGCCCCCCCTCGCCGCAACTAGAGAAAGCCCTTGTGCAGCAACGAAAACCCAATGCAGCCAAAAATAAATAAATAAATTTATAAAAGACAAAAAAATGATCTTGGGACATGTAATTCAGAATATGGGAAGGAGGGGGCAAACTAAAATCTCATTCTTCTACTGGTCATCATCCGAGTTCTAACTAAGAATGCCACACTCACTTTAAATGCCAATCTCTTAAAATTAAAGTAGAGACACTTTAAGAGGATGCAGGAAAAAAAAGGAACAAAAAATATTTTTGAAAAAATGGGAAAAAAGTCTAGAAAAGAAAGCCCAAGAAGCAGAGTGATGTACGACAGGAAAAATCAAGGGCAACCGAGTGAGATTCCAGCTGGCTGAATGGGATTCAATCAGTGTGTCATTTCTGTTAACTGTACTTTCAGGGAACCATAATTCATGTGGCCTTAAAAAAAATCCTGAAGATTAAACTATATTGGGTCTCATTTTAGGCAATGCGTATTTAAGTGAAAGGCAGCACTGTCAAAAGAATGGGTTTAGGTTTGAATTTTGCTCTCAGCGCACATTAGCCAGCAGGCGGTTACTTAATACTTAATCTCTGTGAACTTCAATTTTTGTCATCTCTCAATGAGTGTGATAATACTTCAATTGCATAGCTGTTTCAAGGATTCGAGATATTGTATGCAAAGCACCTAGTAGTGTACCCAGGACACAGCAGAAACTCAAGCAGGGGGAGCTGGTATGTCGGCTGGTGGTGCTGCCTTAAATTAATGAGTTCTCATGGCCTGAGTACTAGACTCTGAGTAAAGACCTGGGTTTGGGTCCTGACTCTTTCACTTAGTAATTGTAAGATGAAATATTGTTCAAGGAATTTAGGTTTATTCATCCTGAATCTCTTCACTTATAAACATTTAAATTCTTTTTTTTCTTTTTAATATTTATTTGGCTGTGCCGAGTTTTAGTTGCGGCACGCAGGATCTAGTTTCCTGACCAGGGATCGAACCCAGGCCCTCTGCATTGGGAGCACACAGCCTTAACCACTGGACCACTGGGGAAATCCCTCTTATAAAAATGAGTATAATTTCTCTTCTTATTTTTAGTTTGAGGTTCAAATGAAATGATACATGTGAAATAGTTTTTAAATATAAATGTCATATAAAAATAGAATTTCATTGCTATCAAGTCTTCGAAAACTCATCATCTAGGTTAAAACAGACATGTCACTGTATGTATAACAAAGGTATCACCATAAAATAGGAATACAGGTAGAATTCTACCTATGTTTTTAGAAGTCCGGATGACAACAACAACCAAAAAAAAAAAAAAAAAGAGAACGCTCAAATCGCAAGAAATTTTTATTAGCATAAAGGGAAATTTCTCAGTTTTAAGGATAAGGAAACATTTGAACAGGCGTACATGGGTCACCATGGACTGTCCATCCCTAGGGTGGCATCACAAAGGATGAACAGCCATCTGTCCTGAGTAATTTATCAGAGAATCAGAGTCCTAAAGCTCCAGAGAGACCAGAGATAATTCAGCCCACCCTCCTTATTTGACTGAAGAGGAAACTGAGACCCAGCGAAGTGAAGTTACTCAATCAACAGGACATCACTGAGGGGGCCCGAGGGGATGAGCCTGCCACCTGCCTCTGCCCTTAGCTTCTGCTCAGTGTTTTCCAGGACTACACTGTGGCTTCTGTTCAGATGCCTACCCCACTGGCTTTAAAATCTCCGCATCTGGTAAATGGGAAGGACCGGGAAGCAAATTTCAAGCTGTCTCCTAAACTAGAGGAGAAAATCGCCCTAGGATGTCCCCGTGTAGGGCAATGAGGGGCTGAAAATTAACATCTTGAAGTTCCTCCCATCCGTATGCATTCATGACATCATCCAGGAAACATTTAAACAACATAGATGGAACGAAATATCTTGCCAGGTGGTAGCTTGTGATATATACAGACAGCCCCTGACTCACAAAGAAAGACTACAGAGATCCCATACATACAAACAGCTGCTGCCACCCGCCTGGTCCCCTCCACCTTGCAGCTGCCACGGGCTGTGTGAAAAAATTAAAAAAGAAAGAAAGGGAATAGAAAAAAACTTGGACCACTTGCAGATTCGGCACATTCAGAGGCAGAGGAAGGGAAGAAGCTGTGGAAACAGGAACCACGTAAGGGAATGGACTCTCAGGATAAATTTTCAGCCATGGGTGATCTAGCAGCAGTCCCTGCTCCCTTTGCCCTGAAAAAATCTCCTCCCGGGAATGACTGTCCTCTCCCATCCATGCTGTCAGAAATTTTATCAATGTAGCATTTTGCCTCAAAGCCTTTTTGGAAGAAGGAAGGCAGGTAATAAATAATAATTAATTTACCATTAAATTCTCTTTCAAGAATCACTTGCCTTTATAACAGTTAATAATAAAAGTATCTACCTCATGGGATTGCTGCAAAGATAAAGTCAATCAAGTCCTTAGCACTGTGACATAACACTAAGTGTTTTTAAACTATTAGCTCTCAGGAATTCCCTGGCGGTCCAGTGATTAGGACTCCACACTTACACTGCGGAGGGCGCTGGTTCAATCCCTGGTTAGGGAACTAAGATTCCCTCAAGCCGCCTGGTACGGCCAAAAAAACCAAAAGAACAACAACAACAAAAAAAAAACACGGACTTCCCTGGTGGCACAACAGTTAAGAATCCACCTGCCAATGCAGGGGACACGGGTTCAAGCCCTGGTCCGGGAAGATCCCACGTGCCGAGGAGCAACTAATCCCGTGCGCCACAACTACTGAGCCTGTGCTCTAGAGCCCGTGCTCCGCAACAAGAGAAGCCACAGCAGTGAGAAGCCTGCACACGGCAACGAAGAGTAGCCCCCACTCGCCGCAACTAGAGAAGGCCCGCGCTCAGCAACGAAGACCCAACGCTCCAAAAATAAATAAATAAACAAATTCTTAAAAAATGTTTAAAAACAAAAAACAGGGTATTAGCTCTCTTTATAACTACAGTTATTCCCATTTTGCAGATGAGACAACGGAGGCTTAGAGAAGTTAAATTACTTTCCCTAGGCCACATAACTTAGAAGTAGAATCAGTATTCAAACCTAGATCTGTCTCCAAATCCTACAATTTTAACGACTGTGCTATAAACTGTCACGTGCTTAGCACTGGGGGTGGGGGTGGGGTGGCGGTGGAGGGATATTAGAGGATATCATTCACAGATCAGCAAGAATTGAGTTAATTCTTGCTGATCTGTGAATTTCCTCCTGGACATCAACTGTGCTCTCCTGCATTCAGGAAACAGGAATTTTGATCGGCAAGGGTGTCAAGTAGGTTATTTGGGGAAAGAACGGAGAAGACTTGGGCAAGGGACCACAGCTTGACATTGAGTAGGAAGCCTGGAGACAGTGATGACCATAGATGGGAGATATAGAAAAAAAGAGCAGTTTGTGGGGAGTCAAAGATGAACTATGACTCATGTGAAATTTCATCTAGGTCTGACCCAGGAAAGAGAGGGAAAGATTTCTATCTCCGCATGCACCTCTCGCTCCACCCACGGCTATGCATAACCTATTAGTACTCTTGGTAGACTAGGAGAAAGGTTAAATAAACTCATGTGGGCTGGTTGGAAACACAAGGCTTCCACTCCCATTTGTAATGCATTTCTTTAGGGAAATGTGTGCTGAGTTCCAAACAAATGACTCGTAATTTAATACAATACGTGTACACTTCGGGTCTTCGCGGGCTGGGCGCTGTGCTGGGTGCTGGGAATACCAAAGGAAATATAAGGCAAGGCCCTTGACTTTGAGTAAGCTGGAGCCCTGGAGGGGAGAGATGTGTAAGCAACCAAGGGACAACGTGCTGAGTGTAATAGGAGAGGTGTGTACAAAGCGCCTTGGAGCACAGAGCAAGGCGACAGCGAAATTGCTTTTAAATCAACTTTTAGAATCCAACCCCCCTGCAAGTTGGGAACTGCATGCAATGCATTAGAAGTTATGGGAAGGACGCTCTTACCATTTCATTCTGAACGCGCTCTTTCTTCAACAGAACTGTTGCCTGCTGTTCTCCTGGCAAGTGGTGGTATCAATACCTGTTGTTTTATTCGTTTTGTTTTTCCTAAGAGGTTAGAAAGGGAGGGAGGGGGGTTGCGTGGACTCTGACCTCAGCCTGCTCTGTTTTAAATCTGACTTTCACTTACCAGCGATATGACCTTGACTTTACCTCTCTCAGTCTTAGTTTCCTTATCTGTAAAATGGGGCCAATAAAAACACCCTCTTTATAGAGTTCCTGGGAGGACTAATGAGCTAATACGTGCAAAGTGCATGTTCCAGAATGGAGTAAACGTCTCACTAAATCTGCCTATTGTTAACTGGGTGATAGATAGGAATTTCTGGCTTCAAATAACTTCATGAAGTTATTCAAGAACTGTGTTTCTGAAAGAGTTTTAAATGATACACAGATGAGCATTTTAAATTTTTAATAGCATATGTTTATCTTCATATGTTAAGGGGGAAATATATATAGCACATCAAATCCTACATTTAAATATATTCTTTCTTAGGATGAATTAAAAATTTTAGAAAGTATATTAAGTTAAAGAAAACGATTTAGTAAGTAATAGTCAATTGTTACATCACCTCTTCCAAAATAAAAATAACAAGCTGACTGTGATCCTTAAGTAGAGACTAGAGATAGAGGTCTCCCTTCAAATTTTTCTTTTCCTTTTCCTTTTTCTTTTTCCTTTTGCACTGGGCATGGCTTGAATTAATTTTATTTTTCTTAACTTTAAATAATATTTGTTAAAGTGTTGTCTAAATTTTTTAAAGGAGGGATGGGGAAAATGTGGCAGAGGTTAGGACCTCTCTTCGTGTGTTTTTTTCACCATAATGAAATTGAAAACTTTCTTCTGGGACTCTGGGTAAAGGCAGCCTTTTCTAGTGCCCAAACTAAAGAGAAAGCACATCTGAATAGTAGAAAGAATGCCTTCTGCATGCCCACACTTTCTTGGCCCCGATTTCAATCCTGGTGGAAAAATTCCCTGAAGCCGACGACAGCTGAGCTCCTCACCCGGAATTCGGATGATCAGAAAAGGAAAATGACACCCTGAGGTTGTGGGGGCACTGGAGCAGCCTGCGATGCACACAAAGGCCAGAGTGTGACCTGCCACCTGTCCATCTCCACCCCATGAGCCGGGGGAGCTGAAGTCAGAGGGGATTCGAGTTTGGGGGTGGAGCCACAGAAAGGAGCAGAAGGACGGGCCACTGTCAGCTCTACCCCGGGTTTCCCCCGAGTCCCAGTAAGGCCCCTGGGGCACGCAGTCCCCTTTACCCCTTCTTTGTAAAAATCACCTCCAGGAAAGTCCCTCTGTCTAACACAACAGCTGGCCTTTGAAGCCTATGAATGGTCATGCCTAGCTGGGGTTTCCCTGGGGTCAGCATCCCCATCTGGGCGCCTCATGGCCCCAAGGTGTCACCTCCTCTGACAGGCTTGCAAAGAGCAAGCAGAGTGTGTTAAAGGCACACAGGACCAAGGGACACTATTTGCTAGAGGTTTAGCTCATGCCAGCCTTCATGTCTTCTGCCTTCTCTTACTCTTCCCGTGGAGATGTCTCCCCTCTAACTGAGCATCCTCACCGTTCTTCCACCAACCTGGTCACAGAGTCTTTATTTCCCCTGCCATGAAGATGGGAAGCAACGAATCATGCAGCCCTCCCTGGGAGAGGAAGGTACAGAGGAAAGAGTACTCATTGAGCCATGGTCAGGGGCTTTCAGATAAATCCCTCTATTTTGGCCACAAGAATAGGGTTGTCAGGTACAATGCAGGACACCCAGTTAATTGGAAGGTCAGATAATAAACAAATAATTTTTTAGCAATTAGTATGTCCTGTGCAATATTTAGGACATACTAATAATACTAAGAAAATATTTGTTGTTTGTCTGACCTTCCAATTTAACTGGGTGTCTATATTTTCATTTGCTAAATTTAGCAACTCTACTCAAAAACAACCCCATGAGGCTGGCATTATTATTCTTATTTTAAACGTGGGGAAAATAAACTTTCGAGAGACTAAGCAACTTGCCCAAAGCCACAGTGCTTGCAAGGTGACAAGAGTAGAGATGAGATTTCAACCCAGACCCATCAATTTCAGGACCCTTGCCGGTTCCATACCACGGATCCAGGCCTTAACCGAAAGGGATAGATGGGATGCTAATGGAGGAAACTGTGGCTTCTCTAAGGAGTCCAGAGGATTCTTGGATTCTGGCTCAAAATGTAGACAATTACTCAATAAACAGTGGGTGGATATAATAAACTGAATTATTGCCATGCTTGGTAGCTAAAAGACTTGGCTCCTTTCCTAAAACTCCTCCTAAGACTTGTTCCTGAGTCCCAGCTCAAGTCCTTCCACATTACCCTTCAGCGCCTGGAGGGAGCACTTCACCCCATGTGCACAGGCAGTGGTAGATGAGGTCATGGGACACAGCTCCAAGAGAAGCTTTGAGTCGCGTTACATCCATTTCACACGTGGAGGAAACTCACAGGCCTGAAGGAATTGCCTGGCCCAAGGAATAAACCAGTCCCCTCTTGGCCGGACAACCTTGAAAGCTCAGCGTGTGCAGTCCAGTAGCCTTGCTTGAACCAAGCTGCCTCACCCGAACTTGAAAATATCTGTCTGCATGTCCCTCAGGGTTGTTTTAAGGAAGCAGAGGCTGTGGGGATAAGAAGAGGGAAGCAGGGGTCCTGCTAGAACTCTTTCTCACCCAAAGATGAGGTTGATCAGCCGATTCCAAGTTCCTTCAGCCTCATTTCTTTCTTAAATTAGTAAAGCTCTATGAATCTGCAGACAGGAATCCAGACAGAATGCATGTAGCTCATAGGTGCCCACAAACCTCCGGGTCACCAGGGAAATTGCTGTGGCTCTGCGCACAGGGGCACGTCTCACCCTCCTCAACTTAAACCCCAGCCTTTTCTTCCAGATCCTCACTGGAGGAGCCTTAGGAGGACAGAGGGTAGTAAGGGCCAAAAAAAAAAAAAATGGTATTGAAAGAAAACTTGGACCCAAATCTGCAGCCACCAGGGAAGTTGACTACCTTATAATCATTTTATTTTCTGACAATCAAAGCAATAAATGCTCATCATGGAAACATTTGAAGATGCTGAAAAGGATAAATAAACAATAAAAACTACCCATAATTCCATCATGCAGAGCTATAACCTGTCCTAAATTTATGGTGTATTTCCTAAGGATCTCTGTCCATACAATAAATGTAATTGGTCTCATACTTCATATATGACTTTATTTCCACTTTTTTTAACCTGACAAATCATAGACACTTCTCTCAACATTGTTAAAGACTCTCCAAAGAATCTTTGTAACTTTTGATGAATCCTTAATGGGCGCATTGAAAATGGCCATAGGTAATTTAATTATTCTCGTCTTGCTAAACATTTAGAGCGTTTCTAGTGTTGTCCCTAATAGAAATAGCATAGCAGTCAACAACTTCACATACTTTTTTTTTTAATTTTTATTGGAGTATAGTTAATTTACAATGTTGTGTTAGTTTCTGGTGTACAGCAAAGCGATTCAGTTATATAGATGTATGTATACATATTCTTTTTCAGATTCTTTTCCATTATAGGTTATTACACGATATTGAGTATAGTTCCCTGTTCTGGACAGTAGGTCCCTGTTGGTTTCACATACATTTTTATCAGACTCTTTGCACCTGTTCCCTCTCGTCTAGAATCTACTGTAAAATGGCACCCGATCTGACCCAAAGATATGTGTCTTATCATGTTCTCTGCTTTACCATGCTCTACAAAGAGCACAATGTCTTCCAGAGGCCCCACCAGCTGAACTCGTTGGAGAACCACTGTGGTCAATTACAGAATAAGAATGACCTGGTCCCTTGTCAAATGAAAGGGGTTCCTACACAGCAGGGAGGCTCAGCTCTCCCCAACCCCGCCTCCCTTAAACTCAGACCATGGTTTACAAGAGAGAGACAGAAAGGGAGCAAGAGACAGACAGAGGAAGAGACAGAGAGAGAGGGAAAGAATCCCAAGGACAATTTTCAGACAAACTACCACACGATGTAATTCCACCAGGAACATGACGATAAAAGTCCTTAGAACTGTGCCACTTGGTGTTTTTACAGAACCGTTGCTTGCTGATTCAGTTAATGATAATGTTGGGTTCCAAATTTCCTCTAAAAGGGAGTCTTAAGTGTTCTCAACTTGGACAGGGCTGGCTTAAAAATAAACAAATAAGTTATATAAGTCCAAATGTTGGAGGATCAGGTTTTGGAAGTCAAGACTCTGGTGTAGGATTAAAGGGGCCCGCCTCACATCTTGCGGTTGGGCCTCACGTGCAGCCTGCAGGGTGGAGCAGCAAGGAAGCATTCCAGCTGTCCCCGAAATCCAGCTTCTAATTTGAGCACCAACACCCACAGGAACTCATGCACAATGTACCCTATGGCTCCTCAGAGACATTCACGGTGCTTAAAAGACAGTGAAGAGAAACAAAAAAGCAAGCACAACCACTGGTAGATGATGACAAACTTCGTTTCCTTTACTCTCTTCCAATGTTAGATGTTTTGAAAGGCTTCTTTGTGCGATTCAGGAGCTGTCATCTCCCGCTTGAGAGTTGGCTGCTTCTGGGTGGGAAGTGAAGTGGTTACGATGGTTTGCCTTTTGAAAGTTTTTAAGGCTCCTCCTGGAAGAAAGATGTCAGATTCCCCCAAAGTTACCAATGTGGATGGAGCCCCGCTTTGAGTCCAGCTGTGGGAGCCACTGCAAGGGACAGAAGAAGCCCAATGCTCTGATGGGGTCCAGATCCTCCTTGCACTCCTTGAGTGAGTGATGTGAATATGTGAGATGTCACAACTGAGTCCATTCATTCACATATTTATGTCACATAATTATTAAGAGATAAGTAAGTGGGAGGCACTGAGAGTCCAAGGGTTAAAAGATAAAGGAGAATAGGGCCTACCCTCAACTTTCCTATTCTAGTTGAGGAGAATAAATGTGTCCACACATAGCCAGAAAATGCTACATACCCACTACCAGTAACGATGGAGACCAGGGATCGACCGTGGGCCAGGAACACAATGTGAAAGCACTGCTCAGTTCTAGCCAGTGACTGGCCTCCTGGAACCCAGTCCCAGTGCGGCTGGAACTTCAGATTTTCCAGAGCAAGAGAATGTGACTTTTCTGGTAAATACCGTGATTTTTTTGAAGTTGGCTAAATTTTTTAAACTATGCAAACTAAACTAAACGTACCTATAAGCTAGATCAGGACAGATCAGGTGGACCTCTGATGCAGACTGCATTTGCTAATATGGACATAAACCTACCTTTATGGAAAAAAGCACTTTATACAAGTAATATATTTAATATGATCACAGTTTTTGTTTTAAAACCATGCATTCACACATAGAAAAAAGACGGAAGGTGATATATTAAATGTTGAGAGTAGATATTCTGGATGGCAAGATTATAAGTGATTTTTCCCTTTGTTTTTCTGTTTTTAGTGAAATTTTTGCGATGAGCGTGCATGACTTCAATAATCAGAATTTTCAACAAAATTTTTAAAGTTTTTAAAAGGCCCAAGCGCTTTTAGATTAGTACAGATAAAATATTATGGAAAGGGCCACTGGTGGCGCAGTGGTTGAGAGTCCACCTGCTGATGCAGGGGACACGGGTTCGTGTCCCTGGTCTGGGAAGATCCCACATACCGCGAAAAGGCTGGGCCTGTGAGCCATGGCCGCTGGGCCTGCGCATCCGGAGCCTGTGCTCCGCAACGGGAGAGGCCACAACAGTGAGAGGCCCGCGTATCGCAAAAAAAAAAAAAAAAAAAAAAAAAAAAAAATATATATATATATATATATATATATAAAATGAAAGCTTTAAAAACTAAGAAAAAGAATTAAATAAGAATAAGAATTAATGAAAATATTAAGAATAATAAAACCTGTGTAATAAGGCAATAAATTATGTACATTGGACATTTACAATGCTGCAGGAGGAGGGATACTCACAATGGGCTTTACAGGCATTATCTTATTCTTCACAACTTCTATGTAATGGTACTATTGGTGTTCCCATGCACAGGGGAAAGGATGAGGCTTAGAGAGGTTAAGTAACTTGCCCAAGGTCACAAAGCATCAGTAGCAGAGGGAGAATTCAAAACCCAGGTCATCTGCCTCCAGAGGCTGTGTTCACCTAACCTGAAGTAAGAGATCCCTAGAAGCAAAGTGAATGAGGAAGGCCAGGAAGATAGTGGTATTTGGTCTGGGCCTTGAAGACCCAGAAATAGTTCAACCCCTAGGTATAGAAAGGAAACAAAATCACCAAAAAAGGAGAGATGATACCAGGGTGTAAAAGCTTTTAGTCCTAATCAAGTGAGTTTAGTAGGCTAGAGACAGTCAGGATAGTCCTACGTATTATACTAAACGCTGGGCTAAGGAATTAGACCTTATTTATAGTCAGTGGGATCCACTGACATTTCTAGTACAGGAATAAGACAGGTGTCATGCTAGGGCTGCCATTAACAAAATTGCACAGACTGGGTGGTTTATGCAACAGAAATTAAATTTCTCACAGTTCTGGAGGCTGAAGTCCAAGATCAAGGTGTCAGCAGGTTTGGTTTCTCCTGAGGCCTCTCGGCTTGGTTTGCAGGTGGCCACCTTCTCACTGTGTCCTCATATGATCTTTCCTCTGGTGTCTCACCTTCCTCTTCTTACAAGGACATCAGTCAGATTGGATTAGAGCCCACCCTAACAGCCTCGTTTAAACTTATTTCCTCTGTAAAGGCCCTGTCTCCAAACAAAGTTACATTCTGAGGCACCGGAGGTTGGAACTTCAACTCATGAATTTGGCGGGGCGTGGGGGGGCGGTGGTGGTGCGGGGGGGTACCCAACTCAGCCCATAACAAATGGTGTTGCAGAAAAAAGCACTGGACTTGGAGAGTCAGAAGCCCTGAGGCTGAATGCTGCCAACATCACTTATTAGGTGTGGGACCTTAGAAAACACATTAAAGCACTTTGCCCCTCCTTCGTAAAAAAAAGTAGCTGATGTAGCTTATCTACACTACAGGGTTTTGGTAAGGTTCAAATGAAATAGTTAATGTATTTTTCATGTTTTCCACTGCCCATTTTAAACATTTAGGGCCCCTACTGCAACAAAAATGCGTTTACATTTGAATTTTAATCTGTAATTCTGAATTAATGAACATTTGTTGAATATCTATAATGTGGAACATGCTGGAATGGATGTGTTTCCCAGATCTCACTTAATTCTCAAAACTCCACTGGTCTGGAAACAGACCACCTCCTAATACAATCACCCTGAGGGTTAGGATGTAACATATGAATCGGGGTGGGGTGGGGCGCAGGGGGGCTACATATTCAGACCATAGCAATGATGTCATCTATTTCCCCCCCATTTTCTTCAGAACAAAAACAGCCCAACATAAGCAGTAACCATCTCTGCTCTGGAACCCTAAAAACTTACCAGTGGAAAATGTGTTATTAATTGTTGCTGATTCCTCTCCTGATTTTCCTGCAGCTCTAACTCCATGTGGCCAATGCGATATCAGCATAAGGACATATCCAAAGAAGCACAGTCAAAATAGCCATAGGAAATTTTTTAAGTATATGTTTAACCTCTGATTTGCATCTCTCAAAACGAAATTAAAGAGGATCCAATTCCTAACCCCCACGGCAACTCTGATAATTCCTAAATTCTCCCAAACCCAATGCTGCTCCTTCCAGGCTTTTCTTTGTACCCTTAGACCACAAAGATGATCTTCTCTTCTGACACTTCTCTCAGTCTCCCATTTTTTTTATTATTTAATTCCTTTTCACAGGACAGTGGACAGGGAAGAATGAGGGCACAGGGTCATATTAATAATCGTCTATCCCATCACACACAGATGTCTCTACAGCACTGCATATAGAGCCTGACCCTGGCATAGCTCTTTTTAAAGCAAAGCTAATTTTTCACTTCACTTCTATCTCTTGATGTTCCCAACAACTCAGACAACTAGAAGGCAATTTAATCTTTGCAGGGAAAAAATAAATGAGGTTTTGGGAAATTTTTCTAACAGATTTAAGGCTGATAGGTGGCGGTAGGCACTGGCTGATCCTGGCATCTTTCTTACCAGGACTCATAGCCCATGATGCTTTATCCCCATAACAAGCTGGAGTGGGGATTGGCTTCCAGCTCTGCAGTGCCCTATATAATATTAAGGATATTAAAATGTCCCAGAGTTGCCCCAAAGTAATTTTCGCTTGCTGGGTATCTATTGGTAATAGATACCAATCTATCTCCAAATGCAGGACTTTTTTTTAAAGATAGTTATATCGTCTGGGGGAGAGGAGGGATTGGTTTTTTTTCAGGAGAGGGTTGTATTTTTTAAGTGGTTTTCTTTTTGCAAAGTGGCAAACTTCCTAAGGTGTTTTTCATCCTCAAAGTTCTGGCAATCTTTTTTGACCCCTCTGCCTATGTCAAGTGGCAAACCCAACGGAAGTCATTTGGAAGGCAGGGGCAGATGGCCGAAAAGTGATTTCTCCCCTCAACTGCTCTGCCAGGGTAATTCATTTTCCTCACTGATGTAAAGGAAACTGTAAGAGGGCTTTGCCCACTCCAAACCTCTGAAACTGGAGTTATGAGGTCGTATGAAGGAGGCCAGGAAAAATAGTTTTGGGGGATGGTTTGATACTTTCTGAGGCCTTTTACTAGTGACCTGCAATACTAATTACCCAGCCTTTCTGTCTGAATAAGACATTTATATGATGATTCACAGTGTGGAAGCCAGCGTCAGTGAACAGGCCATTGAAATTCAACTCTGTTGCATCTCAAAACTGGATCCTTTGGCTCCTCACAGGCAAATCGAGCGTACCTGTAATCCAGACAAGTGTTGGGTATAGAAAAAAGAGCATGAAGTACCAGGCATGTTGGGGAGAAAGGAGTCTGATGGTAGTCCATCCTGGGTACAGAGAAAAGAATCATTTCTTTCTGCTCCCTTAAAAAAAATCAATGTATAAGAAGTCCTGGGTTCCCTGGTGGCGCAGTGGTTGAGAGTCTGCCTGCCGAAGCAGGGGACACGGGTTCGTGCCCCGGTCTGGGAAGATCCCACATGCCGCGGAGCGGCTGGGCCCGTGAGCCATGGCCACTGAGCCTGCGTGTCCGGAGCCTGTGCTCCGCAACGGGAGAGGCCACAGCAGTGAGAGGCCCGCAAAAAAAGTCCTGGCTCCACCATTCACTGGCTGTGTGACCTTTAGCAAGTTATTTAATCTTTCTGTGCCTCAGTTTCCTCATCAATAATATGGGGATAATCACAATACCTACATAATAGGGTTTTTACAAGGCTGAAATGAGTTAAGCAATTAGAATAGTGCCTGGTACATAGTGCGTACTATATGTGTTTCATAAATACACTTGGAGAAAATTGTATTTAACCAAATCAAGTGAAGTAATCTGAAGGGCGATGCTGGCTGACTGTGCCCTGCAGATCTGACCCTCTCTTTCCTGCTGAATGAGGCTGAGTGGGACACACTGAGGTCAGGGCTGAACAGCCCTTCAAAAGCAAACCAAGAAGTGGGCCACTGGGACACACGGGTCCAAGCATGCCCACTTGCTTTCACAGACCTGCTAACGTCCACTCAGAAACTGTCAGCAGACTTCAAATTTTTTCACTCTAATACTCCCAAAAAATGAATTTTGAAAACTACACCTCTGCACACATTCTTAACTTACTTAATTTTTTTTTTTCTTTTTTTTTTTTGGTACACGGGCCTCTCGCTGTTGTGGCCTCTCCCGTTGCGGGGCACAGGCTCCGAACGTGCAGGCTCAGCGGCCATGGCTCACAGGCCTAGCCTCTCCGCAGCATGTGGGATCTTTCCAGACAGGGGCACGAACCCGTGTCCCCTGCTTCGGCAGGCGGACTCTCAACCACTGCGCCACCAGGGAAGCCCCCTAATTTTAATTTATCATTTCAGTTTAAGATTAAATGATTGCCCAAAATCCCTATAGTATATTATAAAATGGATGTCTGAAAAGAAAATAGTTGTATCGCTATGTTAAACGAATCCCTTGGAGTTATCACCCCAGCAATACCCTAGCAATTTGCTGTGCTATCACCCATTTAAAAAGGCACAAACAAGCTTTTCTTTCACACTCAGAAATTCTACATTGTTCTTTTACCCCCTTGAACTGCTATTTCTATTTCTCTTCCTTCTCAGAATTTTATCTTAATGTATTTTTTATGTTATGTTCTGCATCTACAACACATATATGAATATTTTTTCCTCTAGCCACCAAGCTCTAAAAAAATTTTTTTTTAATCCTTCCAGATTTAAGCATTACGAGTTATTAGTAGTATACAATTGATCAAAACATCAATAGATTTTAACTTTTGGTATATAATTATAATATTAAAAGTAATTTTGAATGCATCGCAGTGAGATGGGTGGAGA
Organism: Delphinus delphis; assembly: GCF_949987515.2. Classification (NCBI taxonomy): domain Eukaryota; kingdom Metazoa; phylum Chordata; class Mammalia; order Artiodactyla; family Delphinidae; genus Delphinus; species Delphinus delphis. The sequence continues at coordinate 87,054,302 of NC_082687.1, read as the reverse complement.
TATGTTCCCCCACTAGCTCATATATTCAGGAATGATGATTACTTACAATTAGAGAGAGACAGAGTTTAGAATCATTTCTATTCCTGTTTTTCTGTTTCATAGATGTGACCACTGAGAACTTTTATTCACATAAAAAAGGAGATGGGAAGGGAAGGAAGTCTTCCCAAAGCACTGACATTCAACTCTCTGAACTCCCTCTGAATTGCACGCCCAAAACACAGTATAATAATTCTTAAGCATCTATCACTTTGATTAGGTCCTCCTTCAATTTCGTTGAAAGTAAATAATCGGAAACCATCTGACTTGAGAAAGGATTCATTATTCAGTCATTAAGGTCTCATTCTGTGTTGTATACCAAAAAGGGCAAGACTTTGAAATTATTATTATTTTACCTGTTATCCTTTCCCTCAGAGGTACTTTGTTCAATTTGTCTCAGTAAGAGTTGAGAAAAGCAAAATATTTCTTTCCATACATCTTTTAGAATAGAACCACTTTAATGCTTTTATCTTGTTGTGTGCCCGAGATAAAATTTGGTCAAAATCTCGGCTCATTCAACTGATGAAAAATGTTCCGTCATCAAGCCTAAGTGTCAAACCAATCAGCCAGATTCGATGTATTTCTTGTCTTTAAAAGTGTGACTTTATTTTTCAACCAAACTGTCTTAATTTTCATTTTAGAGAATATTATAAAAACTACTGAGAAATAAATTATGGAATGCATCATATAAAATAGCTTCCTAAAAAGCAGCCCAGTTTACATGGATGTAGATTAGATATGCTTAATTTTACAACAAGTGTAAAACAGGATAATAATGCTGTTTCTCATTACTTTATCTGCAATAAAATGACATACTATTTTGCTAAAATTATGTTATTTATGGAGTCAAAAATATGATAGAGGGTATAATACCCTTTCCTGAAGCAGTGTGAATGTGTACACCTGACTCTGATGTGTGGTTTGGGGAAGACTTAAATAATAATTATGTTTAAAAATCAGAAGTAATTTCATTAATTTAATTAGCCCTCATGCTCAAACTTTTCTGTTTAATGAAGTTATTTAATAGGAAAACTATACGTATCTGTATACTACTAAAACTAATCAGGTCAGCCTGTATCACAATCCTAAGTATTCCTATGAGGTAGGAAATTCATATACGATTTTATAAAATCAGTTCTATCTACCTCATGGAATAGCACACACAATATCTGAAAAACACAACCTAAAATTTCTATCTGCAGGTTTTATGCAATATATCAGAGAAATCTTAGTAGTTCCAGAAAATATTCCAGTTACATCTATTAAGAGTTAGCATCATTAACTGGCCTGGACTGCTCAACTGTTGTCAGGCACTTTCTTTTCCAGCTAATGACAAGTCCTAAGGATGAGAAATCAGACTTTCCTTAAACACACGAATTCTCCCAACACACACACACACACACACACACACACACACACACACACAGATGTTGACAATAATAATTAAATTCAACCACAGTAAAAAAAAAAGGACTATAGAATACCCATCCATCAGATAGTAATGGCCACTATTTTAATGAGCACTAACTATGTGCCAGTCACTATTCAAAGTTATGGACATATACTAGCACTTAATTGGTCCTTACAACAACTTTGTGAGTTGGGTCTGATTAACACTCCCATTACCAGATGAGGAAATGGACACTCAGAGCCCACAGGACTGGCAGTTGGGGGAGGCAGTGTGCAGACTCAGGATGCCTGTTCCTAGAGCTCAGGTTATCCATCACACACACTGCCTCTCTGGCACATGAGTCCATTTCTCATTACTTCCATTCCATAACTAACCACAGTGGTAGGCAGAATAACAGCTCCCCAAAGATGTCCATGTCCTAGGCTCCAGAAGCCATGAATAGATGGCAGAAGGGACTCTGCAGATGTGATTAAGCTAAGGATCCTGAGATGACAAGAATACCCCAGATTATCCAGGTGGGCAAAACATCATCACAAGGGGCCTTATAAGTGAACAGGAGAGGCGGAAGAGAGTCAGAGCAGATGTGACGGTGGAATCAGAGGTCAGAGGGATGTGACTGCTGGCTTTGAAAATGGAGGAAAGGGCCACGCGCCAAGGAATGCAGGCACCCCCTAGAAACTGGAAAAGGCAAGAACGCATTCTCCCCTAGAGCGCTCAGAGAGGAGCACAGCCCTGCCAACATTTTGATTTTACCTACATGAGACCCAGCAGACTTCTGAACTCTTGAAAGGTAAAATTAAAACTTTGTGTTGTTCTAAGCCTCTAAATTTGTGGTAAGTTACTACAGTAGCAATAGGAGACTGATACAATCACCAATGCACTATTAAAAGGCACTCATAAGAGGAGGGTGTGAACATTCAAAACCATATTATACAAGCTGATAGCAGCAGCATGTCTGCTGCCCAGATAAAACCAGGAAATACATTTGAGCAGCTAAGAAGCAACAAACAAATTCTTGCTTCCATATTGAAAATGAAGGTGCCCCTTATCTCAGTTTTGGAATAAGTGAAGATTATCCACGGAGACACTTTCTCATTTTTACTTTTACAAAATTGACTCTGGTAGTTCTTTGAAATTTTCCCCCTTTTCTTTGTTTCAGTGTCAATTTTTCGCTTGAAGTTTTTTTTTAAACTTTCCCTTCCTGAGCGTTTTTCCACTGGGTTTGAGCCCTAACTCTGCTATTTAAATCGCTCCAGAACACTGGCATCATTACAATTGCTAGTACAATCAATCGTGTAACTATTACCCTGTGTTCAAAGTAAGCACCTTTTCAGCTCTTACATAATTGTTATTTCTGCCGTCAGATGGTCCTCCTGGAGCTCGGCTCCACACAGCAGCCAGAGGGAGCTTTTTACTCCAGAAATCTGACAGTGTCATTCCTGTCCTCAAATTCTTTCCCTGATCCCCATAACGCTCAGGATGGAGAGCAGACTGCTAAGTCTGATACCCAGAGCCCCTTGTGATACATCCACCCCTCCCCGCCCCATTGCCCTACGACCTCACCTGGCATCTCTCTCCTACACTCTCCTGTGCTCCAGCCCTACCAATCTGTTCAGCGCTCTGAAACCCAGCAGGTTCTCTCAAGCCTCTGTACCCTGCACCTTCTGCTTCCTTTACCTAGGTCAATAGTCGCTCCCTTTTCCATCGGACTAATTCTGTCCTCTCCTTCTCCAGCTCAATGATACCTCCAACTGTCCCCGCATCACCTGCAAAGACGCAGGTAGCAGCACTTGATAGACACACAGGTGTGGGTCCAGAACATCTTTCCTGCTTATTTTTGAGCTGTGGTTTCCTATGTCATCTATCTCGAATTTCCTGGCTGCGTACTGACCTCCTAACCTGCTTTCTGGTTTTCTGAGCTTGGCCTTCCCCGCTGGACAGCTGACACTATGATACTCACTCCCATGAACCAGCTACCATTTGCAGCCCCAGGTAAGAGGTGCTCCCAGAGGTTTCAGCCTCAGCTTATAACCATCCCCCACTATACACACACACGCACGCGCGCGCACACACACACACACACACACACTCACACACACACGTTTACTCCAGATGACGAAACACTAAGGGAGACTGATATAATGACAATAGGTGATACTACTGAGCACATCCAGCATACCTGGCATTATGCTAAGCACTTTGTTTCTTTAATTAAAAAAAGGAAAATCACCTGTAAAGCAGGTACTATTTTGTCCCCATTGACAGATGAGGAAACTAATTCCATTAACATGAAACGACTTATCCAAAGCCAGACAGCCTCTTGGTGATGGAGCTGCTAGGGCACATGACTTCAAAGAGCTCAGTCGATCAGTCGACCCCAGGACATTTTTTCTGATCCTTCTGGACTCCCAGCCACCACCACCACACTTCAGAATACTTCTCTGAGTAACCAAAGTTATCTTTGCACTTAGTCCACTGGATTCTAACTGTGTGGACCTATGTGTCTCCCTAAGAGACGGGAGCTCCTCAGAGTCCGGCGCATGTCTTTCAAACTTGAGAACACAAAGGAAGCACAACAAAAGGCCTAGCGTTGCACTTCCTCCAAACCACATTTATGCATGCACCTACCAGGGAGCAAGGTACACTAAATTCCAGTCTCCTACTGACCCGCTCAATCCCGGTTCCTGTACACTTATCAGCTCTCTTTCTTTTTTTAAGATCTTTATTGGAGTATAATTGCTTTACAATGGTGTGTTAGTTTCTGCTTTATAACAAAGTGAATCAGCTATACATATACATATATCCCCATATCCCCTCCCTCTTGTGTCTCCCTCCCTCCCACCCTATCCCACCCCTCTAGGTGGTCACAAAACACCAAGCTGATCTCCCTGTGCTATGCGGCTGCTTCCCACTAGCTATCTATTTTACATTTGGTAGTGTATATATGTCCATGCCACTCTCTCACTTCGTCCCAGCTTACCCTTCCCCCTCCCCGTGTCCTCAAGTCCATTCTCTACATCTGCGTCTTTATTCCTGTCCTGCCCCTAGGTTCTTCAGCACCATTTTTTTTTTCAGATTCCATATATATGTGTTAGCATAGGGTATTTGTTTTTCTCTTTCTGACTTCACTCTGTATGACAGGCTCTAGGTCCATTCACCTCGCTACAAATAACTCAATTTCGTTTCTTTTCATGGTTGAGTAATATTCCATTGTGTATATACACCACATCTTCTTTATCCATTCATCTGTCAATGGACACTTAGGTTAGTCCTGCCCCAGCCTGGTCTGGGTGTGCTCCACCAGCCAGCACAGTTAAGGAAGAATCACCCCATGCCTGGAAATGCAACTCATTAGGTGAGTTGAATGCAATCAGAGGGCTGAGGAGCCAGCTCAGGATGTCATTTGGCTCAAGAGATGATTGTCAGTGGTCCTAGCACACACTCCACCGCCAATAGCTGTTTCATTTGATCTCCGCGTTGATGCTCAAGCCACAGATTTCCTGGGCCTGCAGCCTCCGAGGAAATGGAAGCCAAACGGCAGATGATTCATATTTCCTCTGACGGAGCAAGAGAGAAACTACCTGGTGCAGAAATTGCTACCAACCTTTCAAAGCCCTGGCCTGAGCTGCTCCCTCCACTTCCTCGGCTGATGGGTCCAGAGGCTGCCTGGCTTTAACTGGCTTCTCTCCAAAGAGAGAGAGAGAGAGAAAGACGAGAGGAGAAGAGAGAGGAGTTAACATTTATTAAGTGCCCATCATGAGCCAGGTCTGGCCCCATCAGCCACCTTACATATAGAGTCTCACGTAATTGCGCTCATACTGTGAGGCAGACATTAGATGCTCCCTGCTATACTGTACATTTACTTATTCATTGTCTGTTTCCCTCACTAAATTATAAGCTCCAGGAAGGCAAAGACTTTATTTGGTTCATGGCTATATGTCCAGTTTCAAGAACTAGGACATAATAACATAAAATAATTATAGGTAACACTTATACCAGATACTGTTCTAAGTGCTTTCACACAACTGAAGCAAATAGTAATAATAATAGTAATAAGTACCACTTATCTTGTGCCAGACACTTCTATTTTCCTACAATAACTCAATTATTTCTCATAACAACCCTGTGATGGAAAAACTACTCTCTCCACTTTCCAGATGATGAAACTGACACAGAGGGGGAAAAAAAATTGTCTTGCCTGTTTCCCTACAGCTAAAGAGTTATGGAACCGGAAATAATAATAAATAAATAAATAAATAAAATTTTAAAATTAAAAACAAAAAGAGCTATGGAACCAGGATTCAAATCTAGGCCACCAGCCTTTGATTTCAACCATGATGCTATTCTGCCTCTCTCCTGATGGATATTCAATAAATATTTGTTGAATGAATGATCATACCCATTTTACAGATGCATAAACTCAGCCTCTTACTAAAGTTCCACAGCTTGTAGGACCAGTTAGGTTTCAAACCAAGAACTGTCTGATCACAAACTACTACAACCATAGCCTGTAAAATTCTTTTTTAAAAAAATTATGGTAAGATATACATAACATAAAATTGCATTGTGTTGTAAGCATTTTTAAGTTATGGTTCTGTGGCATTAAGTATATTCACATTGTAGTGTGACCATCATCACCGTCCATCTCCAGAACTTTTGCATCTTCCCCAACTGAAACTCTGTACCCATTAAACACGAACTCCCCTTTCCTATAAAATTCTTCACAAGGGAAGAATTCGGCCAGGGTTAGATGCTGGACTGGGAAATCAGCTGTGTGGAATGATTAGAGAGGAACAGAAAAGAATTCCTATCCTTGAAATTTGCTTTCCTGTTAACAATTATAAATTTGAACATTCTACCACTAAGGAGTCATTCGTTCTTGCAGTTTTTAAAGATTTTGAGGCCTTTGAGAGCACAAAGAGGGGGTTAGGCCATCGAGCTACTGTCAACAGAAGTATGTGAAGGGATCCAGGGAAGGCTCAAAGGGAAGATTGGAAGACTGGCACCAAGAAACTATCTTCCCCGCTAGCTTCTCTGGGCCTGGGAGCTGCCTTCTTTCATTCACTCATCAAGTATGGAGGAGTGCCCGCCAGGTTCCAAGCACTGCTGAAGTCCCGGGGATACGCCGGTGAGCATTACCATGGGGGCCACTGAAGAGTAAGCAGTGTCACCCTCCATGCTCTGGAAGAAGAGGTGCTCGAACTCTGGGAACACACAGGAGGCGTTCAAGGCTTTCTAGGAGAAGCAACATCCAAGCAGAGACCTCAAGTCTGAGTAAGGCTTAGCTGGATGAAGGAGGCTGGGGAAAAGTGGAGAGAGGGCAGGGAGAGTATTCCAGGGAAAAGGGAACAGTCTGTGTAAGACCAGAATGCCAGATACCTACGTGAGGAAGCGCCCAGTGATGAAGGAGGTGGGGTGAGGTATGACGTGGGAAGAGCATAGAGAGAAAGAAGGCTCAGGTGGTGGGCAGGGCCTTGTAATTCCAATGAAGGAATATGGACTTTGTCCTGACAGCAACTTGGAGCTGCAGAAGGATTTTAAGCTGGAAGGTGGCATAATCCGGTTTGCATATCAGAAAATGTGGAAGATGGAAAGGAAGGAGGGACAGAACTGAGAACAGGGAGACCCAGGTAGGAGGTGATTGTGTAAATCAGGCCAGAGATGAGTGTTCTCTGAACCAGGAGAGTGACCATGGCAGAGATCCAGATGGTGGACGGGTTCAAGAGTAACTGTGAGGGCTTCCCTGGTGGCGCAGTGGTTGAGAGTCCGCCTGCCGATGCAGGGGACACGGGTTCATGCCCTGGTCTGGGAAGATCCCACATGCCGCGGAGCGGCTGGGCCTGTGAACCATGGCCGCTGAGCCTGCGCGTCCGGAGCCTGTGCCCCGCAACGGGAGAGGCCACAACAGTGAGAGGCCCGCGTACCGCAAAAAAAAAAAAAAGAGTAACTGTGGGAGCAGAATTATCAGGACTCAGCGATTGCAGGGAGATGGGGGGCGGAGAGAGGTGTCACAAATGATGCCTGGGTTTCTAGGGTGGATAGCTGAATGGGTGGTGGTTACATGCAGCCATTCACTGAGATAAAGGGGCTGGTTTGCGGGGGAAGTTAATCAGTTCCATTTTGGACAAGTTCAACTGAGAGTCTTGTGAAACACTCAAGGGAAGATGTCAAGGAGTACCGGGGAAAGGAACCAAGAGGTCCTGCTGGTGTGATTCGCCCCTCCTGTGTACACCAGGGTCAGACAGGGTGAGGAAGGATGCTAAAAGAACAGGTCAGCTGCTAACTAACAGGTACCCACTAACACACACACACACACACACACACACACACGCGCGCGCGCACGCACTCGTGCACACACTCCCTATATATATACATGTATATATAATGTACACACAGTCAGAATGGAACACCAGACAGTGTTGCTGTGAGACAATTCATCTAGGTCTAGAGTGAATCTTCAGGGGATTAGGAGGCAGGACGCAGAAAATCCCAGGAATGAGCTGTACAGTTCCAATCTGCTGCTGTTTATACATTTCTTTTTTTTTTTTATTGCGGTACGCGGGCCTCTCACTGCTGTGGCCTCTCCCGTTGCGGAGCACAGGCTCCGGATGCGCAGGCTCAGCGGCCATGGCTCACGGGCCCAGCCGCTCCGCAGCATGTGGGATCTTCCCGAACCGGGGCGCGAACCCGTGTCCCCTGCATCGGCAGGTGGACTCTCAACCACTGCGCCACCAGGGAAGCCCTATACATTTCTTGATCACACATACTTTATTTCTGCATCAGCAACTCTGGCACAGATTCGAACCATTCAAAAACCCAGCAAGTGGTTTCTCTTTGGGGTGATGAAAATGTTCTGGAATCAGATAGTGGTGATGATCACACAACCTTGGGAACATACTAAAAACCACTGAAATGTGCACTTTCAGAGGTGTATTTTATGGTATATGGATGATATCTCAACAAAAAGAATTCTTCATATTAAAAAAAAAACAAACACACAAATCCTGGCCAGTATCATTCAGTCACAGCGACTGTGCTCTTTTCTTTTGTGTCTCTGGTTGGAGCAGTGCCCTGTGATTTACTCTTTCAGTGACTGAGGGCGGTGCCAGCCACCCTCCAGTAGCCTTTCCACCTCAAGTCCTGATGGTTCTCATTTCCCCTCCTCCGCCTCAAGGACAGAGCCTGGAGACCTGGCAGTAGGTGCATTTGCTATTGAGGAATTTAAAACATTGTAAGGAAAGTAGGGTGTTGAATGAAGTTAGTAAAGCCCTTAGAAATATATTTTTACATTCAAAGCTATGAAACAAGATTTCAAATGAAGAAGATATTATTGACATTTTACTCAACTTATCTCCGTAGCTATTTTTAGGTGCTGTACTTAATGCTTTACAGACCTACTTGAATCATCATAGCAACTCCTTGAAATAGGTAGTATGGGGACTTCCCTGGCGGTCCAGTGGTTAGGACTCCACGCTTCCACTGCAGGGGACACAGGTTCAATCCCTGGTTGGGGAACTAAGATCCTGCATGCTGCGCGGCATGGCCAAAAAAGTAAAATAAAATAAAATAATTTTTTTTTGCGGTACGCGGGCCTCTCACTGCTGTGGCCTCTCCCGCTGCGGAGCACAGGCTCCGGACGCGCAGGCTCAGCGGCCATGGCTCACCGGCCCAGCCACTCTGCGGCATGTGGGATCTTCCCAGACCGGGGCACGAACCCATTTCCACTGCATCGGCAGGCAGACTCTCAACCTCTGCGCCACCAGGGAAGCCCTAAAATAAATTTTTTTTAAATAAAGTTAAATTAAAAGAAAAAGGTAGTATATCATACCATGAGGAAACTGAGGCATAGACAAATGACTAGCTTCACCAAGCTCCACAGCTAACGGCAGAGCCCAGAGTTGAACCCAGGCAAAGGATTCCAGTGCCCATTGTACTGTTTCCTCTCATATGATAGGCGCCCAGAAATCACTTCATTCTGCTCATCTTCGGGTCTCAGCTTAGACCTTGTTTCATCTCAGAAGTCTCCTTAACCCCTTGATTAAGTGCCCCTCCTCTATGGCTCTCTAGTGCCTGTATTTCTCCACTTGCATTCTTGATCACCCTAGGCCATAACTGCCTATTTCAGCTGTACCAATTGTAAGTGGTGTGAGGGCAGGAATCACATCCACCTTGTTCTCTGATCTATCCTCAGGGCATATGGATGGTTTTCCAAAGTGAAAATGAATGAGTGAATGAATTCCATTTACCATCTTTTACTCTTAAGAGACTTTTCAGGATCTCCCTACTCTGTAATTTCCAAAAACTTTGGAAATTCATTTTTATCTGTTATGGATAATGAACATAATATAAAGCTCCTCTCCCCCCAGTGGGTTCTCTTTCCAAATGTTCGATGCTTTTTATATTTTGTAACTCAGACTTGTTGACTATTTTTTGCCTCTGGGGTCTGTCCTCCTGGTTTTAATTGTGATCCCAAACTTGTGATGTAATTGGGATGTTGGAGGTGGAAAAAGAATGGTGTAACTTTTACTTAGCTGGGTGACACAGCTGAGTAGGTATTTCTTAATTCCCTCTCTGGTACTCAAGGTTCAAGAGCTTGAGCTCTGTTATGAGAGCTTTGTGCCAAAAAACATGTCAGGGACCTCCCATTACAGGTGCCTCCATCCCCCTCCCCAAGAGGGCATCAGTGTGACTCCAAGGACCACACGGGCTTTGCCCTCGTTTTCCATGTATTACACCCACAGCTTCATTGCAAAAACCTCCACCCTTCCCTGCCTTTACCTCTGCCTCGCATTTCCACCCCCAACAGGCATGACTCACAATTCATGGTCTCTGGGAACAAAACCGACGTTGAAGTAAACCTCAAAGCAACAGGTGTAGATGGTTCTGTGACACCCTGGAGTACAAAAAAATGCCACATTTCTTTAATGTTCTCAATCAAATTAAACCTTTATCATGCCCTGCATGCAAAAGGATCAAGACTTGCCAAATCCCAGAAATTTTCCATGATTTATCCTTGCCCCCTACACCACACAAGAAACTCGGGGCTTACTCAGAACAGAAATAGAGGGAAGGTCCCTGGTCCTCCATCCATCTTTTCAATGATACCCAGGAGCTGCTAGTACAATATGTCATGGTAATTTTTTCAGTCTTCATCTTACAGCACTTGACATGGTTTATTTCTGCCTCTTCCCAAACAACTTTCTCTTTCCCCTTCTCTGGCAGTGACTTTGTTGGTTCCTCCTCCTCTCCTCTAACTCTAAAATTGGGGTACCATCTTTAGACTCCTTCTGTCTCTTCACTCCTTGCCTAAGTGAGTTCCTCTAGCCCCGTGGTTCTAAATATCATCATTCTGCACTGATGATTTCCAAAGTGACCTTCAACTCCAACTGGTCCCATCAACTCTAGACCCCTGTAGCTGACTGCCCACTTGACATCTCCACTTAGTTGCCAATGACCAAATTTAACATGGCCAAAACCTGATCACCCCCTCCCTGCCAGTTCAGCTCCATCCTCATTCTTCCCTACCTCCGTAAAGACTACTTCATCGTACTGTTTGCTCAGGCTAAAAACCTTGCAGTCGTTCTTGACTCCCTCACCTCTAGATAGATAGATAGATAGATAGATAGATAGATAGATAGATAGATGACAGATAGATAGACTGATTCCATCCCATCAGCAAATGTGATTGTCATATAGTTTCTCACCTCCTCCACTTTTACCATCCTAGTCTAAGTCACCAGCATATTTTTGCCTGGATTATTGCCATAAAGTGTCTACCTGCTTCACACCCATCCTTATCCCCTAAATCTGTTCTTCACAGAGCAGCCAAAGTAATCTTTTAAAACAGCGGTCCCCAACCTTTTTGGCGCCAGGGACCGGTTTCTTGGAAGACAATTTTTCCACAGACTGGGGGCGGGGGGTGGATGGTTTCGGGATGATTCAAGCTCATTACATTTATTGTGCACTGTACTTCTATTATTATTACATTGTAATATATAATGAAATAATTATACAACTCACCATAATGCAGAATCAGTGGGAGCCCTGAGCTTGTTTTCACTTGCTACTCGCTGATAGGGTTTTGATATGAGTCTGCAAGCAATTGATTTATTATGGTTTCTGGTCAGGCAAACCTCTCTGCTAATGATAATCTGCATTTGCAGCCGCTCCCCAGCACTAGCATCACTGCCTCAGCTCCACCTCAGATCATCAGGCATTAGATTCTCATAAGGAGCGTGCAACCTCGATCCCTCCCATGTGCAGTTCACAGCAGGATTCGCGCTCCTATAAGAATCTAATGCCACCACTGATCTGACAGGAGGCGGAGTTTGGGGGGTAATGCAAGCCATGGGGAGCAATGGGGAGCGGCAGACGAAGCTTTGCTCTCCCGCCCGCCACTCACCTCCTGCTCTGCTGCCCGGTTCCTAACAGGCCACATACCGGTACCAGTCCATGGCCCAGGGGTTGGGGACCCCTGCTTTAAAGTTAAAAGTCAGATTATATCACTTCTATCCTCAAAACTTTCCAATAGTTTCTCATCACTATCAGAGGAAAATCCAAAGACTTTACAATGATCTGCAAGTTCTTGCATGATGTGGTTCTCTCTGCTGGGAATACCTTTTCCCAAATACTCACCCAGCTCATTCCCTCACCTCCTTTATATCTGTATTCAAATGCAACCTTCTAAATGGAGCCTTCCCTGACCAGCCTGTATATGCATCCCCTACCCCTGTCTCTCTTTGTCCCCTTACCAGCTTTATTCTTCTTCATAGCCCTTAACATGATTTGTCATAGATGTATTTAGCTCTGAATTGTCTTCCTCCATCCTCTAAAATGTAAGCTCATTGAGAGAAGGGACTTTTGTCTGTTTTCGTCACCCCTCTGTGCTCCACTCTTGCACAGGATCTGGCTCAGACTAAAGGCTCAGTGTGTTGAGTTGAGTAAATGATTGGCCACTGCTGCGGCCACCTGTGGAACCCTTGTGAAGGGGATGGCTGCCAGCAGCTTCTCCCTCTCTGATCTTTGCCAAGGTTCCCACACTCATTGCCCTTCGTGCTCAGCCCTCAGAGCATTCCAGACAGCCATCTTCAGGTAACCTTGTGCTTTAGGGGTTCAGCATTGGCACGGGGCATAGTTCTCTGCCCCCCCCCCCCCCACACACCTCCTTCCTGTCTTGCAGACTATAACTTCACCACCACCTTTCAAATACACACACAAACTGCTTACTTTCCTCCTGGAGAAAAGGAGAACCCTGAGAGGCAGTACATGTCACATAATACTTAATAGACTTTGGAGACCAACCTCTTTTATCCAAATCCTGGTCACTTAACAGTTGTGTGGCTTGGGGCAAGTTTCTAACCTCTCTGTGATTTACTTTCCTTATCTGCAAAATCGAGATAATAATGAGTCTCTCCCTTGTAAGTTTGTTGTACGGATTAAATTAGTTAACTCATGTTAAGTGCTTGGAGTCATGATACGTGTTCACTACTATTTTTGTAAAATGTTGGTCTCTTTCATAAGAGAGGTGAGCTATGGAGGAAGAGATGGGTTTTTTCTTCCTTAGGGATTTTTTTGGCAGAAGAAGGGGGTAGAGGGAGGGAAGGGCAGAGAGCCCCTGTTATGCAGGTGGAGTAAAATTTCACATCAAAGGAATTCATGATTGGAGAGAGGTGGGCTGTACAAATCTTAGAGCTTCCGTCAGTTGCAGATGAGATAACGGTAGGATTGCTGTGGGGAATAAATTCATTCCTTCATCAAATATTCACTAATGCTTGCCATATGCCAGGACAGTAAACACGAAATAATACAAAGTTCACATGACCAAGCACAATTTCAAGCTAGAAGTCCATGCTTAATGAATGTTATCTATTACTCTTGATGTAAAGTCGTTTTAGCCTGGGAAGGGTAGGGGGGGGACTAAAATCAATAGTATTCACTGAATTATTTCCTAAATACACGCCCATTCTAACCTGTCAAGATTTCTGCACACAATCCTACTTCTTCCAGCGACCTGCCCTACCAGAAGTCGGCTCGGTCCAGGCCTAAGGACGCTGGAGAAGGTGGCCCGGGCAGGCAAAGGGCTGCCTGATCCCTGTGGCCGAGGTGACTTTGAGAGCGCGCAACCATCACTGGGGCTCCGCCGCACAACCCCGTGGGGACTCCTGCTTCCCGTCGCCGCCGGCGCACCGCCCTGGCGGCCGCTGTGGCCTCCTGGAGGGCGCACAAAGCATCCGGGGCTCCACCGAGATATGCAGGGCGCGGGACCAGACAGGCAAGGAGCCCTGCGGGGAGCGCTCCCGGGCTGCGGCGAACGGTTTCCACCCCGGTTTGTTTGCGGACCGGCGAGTCCGGCGAGGCCACACGAGGGGGGCTCGGAGAGGGGCTGCGGGAGACCTGCGCCCAGATCAGGCCCGCGGCTGTGTGTCCGAGGGGTCCTGTGGGAAGACGCTTCACCCGATGGGGAAGACGCTTTGATGTATTTTTCCTCTAAGGCACAGCCCGGGGTTCTCTCTCCATCACAGGCATCGCTGACCGCGCGCCTGAGGAGTAGGTTGGAGTGAGGGAGGTGACATGCACCAGGGATGACCACTGAGGTTGACCTGTCGGTGATTGCTTCACGGCCCCTCTTCTCTTCCCCGCTGTAGCTGAATAGGTCAATTCAGGTCAACCAGAGGATTTCTTGCGCGATACAGTCAGGAGCCAGAGGTTCTTCTGGTCCTGAGGCTGCCTCTCCAGCTGCGGGACCTCAGCCATGTTGTCGAACCTCACTGGGCCTCCATCCATCTCCTGAAAATGACAGAACTGGGCAGGTGATCTCTAAGGATCCTTTCTAATCCTAAGAGTCAGTGATTTTTTTTTTTTTTTTTTAATTTGGAAGAAATAGAAGACACAGTTCTTGCACTCAGGGAATACTGAATCTAGCTGAGCAAATTGTTCTCATGCCAGTGAAAGAAGTGATGATCTTTGAAGACAGGACATAAGGAAGGGTTCCCTGAGTGCTCTGTTCAGTAAGGCTGTGAGAGTTCTGGAAATGATTCACAGGCTGGCCGGGTCCTTGGGGCACGTAGGTGCAGCTCCGCCATCGCCATCGCCAGTCACCCAATGTATTTATGAGTGAGGGCAACTGGTGGAGACCCTCATAGATGTGGCTTTGCAAAGAGGTGGCACAGTGGGGCAAAATGACCTGGTGTCAGTCCAAGTTGGAAGCGCCATGGCTCCTCAAGGAGACAGCCCCAGAGGAAATCCCAGCACTGTTGCTAGCCGTGAGATGCCCAGCCTCAACCTTCTCATCTGGAAAATAGTGCTACTCTCATAAAATGGTTGTTACCACTCAATAAAATAAAGTGTGCAAAGTGCTTAGCACAATGCGTGGTAGACAGTAAGCGCTCAATAAACGTTCACAGTAGCCTTGTTTTATGATTGTTAGTCTATGGCCAGCACAACCTCCCTGAGTTGGGCTGAAAATAATCCCACCCCCCCCCCCCCCGCACTCATTTCAGCCGAGACACGGGTCAGAAAACTGTGAGAATCTGGCAAGTGCAGAGTTGGCCACCTTTCCAAGGGACATGCCAAGGTCCCGGCCTTGGTGCCAGGGGCCACGTGGCTGAAAGGAGATGTCTCTGGTAGCAGAGTTACATGGGGGGTGGGGCTTAGGAGGACCAAGGGTGCCCATTGGCCACTAGGAGCACAGGGCGGGCTCAGCCAGCAGGTCCTCAAGAGGGGGCACGCAGCTGCTCTTGGCTCAGTCTTTCCCAGGCAGTGGCAGGCTTACACTCATCTTTCACCAGGAGCAGGGACACGGTGGCAGCTCCAGCCTTGTGCCATTTTTCATTGCCAGCTTTTAGTGTAAAGGACACTGCCCCACGCTCTTCACAGCGCAGGAGAACCAGGGCAGACCACGCAGGGCAAAAGAGGCTGGCAGACTCAGGAGTGATATGCAGGATTCCTTTTTAACTTTTCTTATTGCTGCCCCTTTCACAGTCAGGCATCGCTCTACTTATTATACTTAAAGTGAAAATCCAGACCAAAGTTACAGAGAATAAGGATAAATAACCCAAACCAATCTGCTGAGTTGAGTAAAATCAATATACGTGTCATTTCTTTATAAATATGTGCATAAGTAAACATGTGGCATAAAGTCTTATGCCCCAAATAAATTGATAATACAATAGTCTAAAATAAAACACTAAAACCTTTACTACTTCCCTCCTTAAACATCCCAGCCACCACCACTCTCCCCCGCAACCCAAAATGGAAAGATTTAAGACATTCTAAAGTAGACAGCTCCATCGTGTCTGCAATACGATTATTTTCTTTCAAAGCAATGGTTTTCACTTACCAACACTGATTTATTTTTGTTTAGTTTGGGGTTTTTCCCTTCTCAGTGTGATGAGTCTAAGTGAAAAATTCAGCAGTGAGAGAGAATGCGGCCATCCTCCGGGAATTCAAAGCTGCCCTAGGTTATCCTCTTTCTCCAAAAGTTGAGATTTCTTCCTCTGTCCCTCCCAGAAGCTCACCGTGGTGGCTGCTTTCTGAGAGTTTATGTGTGACTTCCTTCACTACTGAGGCCAGGCTCTAGGTTAACTTCTGGAAGTATCTTTGGAAACTAATGCTCAGGCAAACTCCAAGAAAAAGAGGCACATGGTGAGGAACTGACATAATTTTTTAACACCACAACCAGCATATTTCTGGAGGCAGCTGCGGCCAAAAGGGGTTGCCAAGACCAATATTGATCTAGTCCTTCATCCAATCAACAAATGCCATTGTTTATACGATATAATTTTTCTTGGTTAAAGTTCAAAGTTAAACTCCAAGGATTTTCAAATCTATAAAAATGAGAGGCTTTCATACCCTCAAAAAAAAAAAAAAATTCCTGGCCAGTTTTCCTCCTTCATGGGTTTTCACAGTCACTAAAAGAAAGATAGCCAAGAAAACATTTTTGGGTCTTTTTTTCTCTGAACTCTGGTAGCTTTTTAAAGGACGATAGTGCTAAATATCTACATAAAATCCCTTAAACCTTTGTGCCTCTTCTGAAAATCATGGCATGTCAGCTGCACAGGTGACTAAGGTCTGCTTTCCTGCTCCAGGGCTACCCACCTGCAGAATTCCATAAATCAATTCAGCTTTTTCCAGTTTAGATTCAAGCAGCCCTCTCCCTTCCCACCCATCTTTTTTAATGTGGAAATGACAGAGTCTTTTCTAAGCCCCTTGGAGAAGGCAAAGGGTTCTGTGGCTCACGTCTGATTCTGAAATGGAAAACCTTAGCGAGTAAATGGTAAGCAGATGGTGCTTTAGAAACCAGTTCCTCGTGGTTATTCTAGATCCAGACAAGTGTCCATTTCTGGGAGCTGGTGTCAGCGACAAGCAGGTCAGCTTTAGGATGTGGAACTAGGGTGGGGTAATAGATAGATCTGTGAGATCTCAAGTTGGGCATCTTCTTCATCTGAAAAAAGAGTTTTAACAGAGGCTGTACCTTCCCCTCCATGCCTGCCTTCCCCCAAAGGATGCAGCAGAGGCTTGTACACACATACAGCTGAAAATTAGCTGACTGATGGACCGAGTGATCCTTTGTGGATGTCTACAGGATACTGATTCCTTTCTATGGAGACGCCGCTCAGTTCCCTTTTCTGGTTTGGAGAAATGTGGGCTGAGAACAGTGAACCTCCATTCCTGCCACAAATGTGTATTGAGTGCCTATCACGTACCAGACGCTGGTCCATACTGTTGGGGTCCAGCCAGGAATAAAACAGACAAGCAAGCCCTGCCCTCAGGGAGCTGATGCTCTAATGGGAGGGGAACATGTAGATTATGAACAATGAACTAATCATTTAGGGCAGACGCTTTGAGTACATTTACATGATACTTTGACAAAACACAGGAAGAGGAAACAATTGAAAGCCAGCAAGCCATGACTCTGTGCTCTGGGACACAGCGATGGGATTCTGGAAACCATGACAGCACACCAAACACACCAAGCCATCACGAGGCCGAGAACCCAGGGGCTAATTTTGAGCACAGATATCTCCCACCAGCCCCAACAGTTCATATTTGTCCAGAACGTTCCAGTCTGCCAAGAGCTTTCACATATACTACTTACTATAGTCTTCACAATACCCCTGCAGGGTGGACAGAAATGATCACTCCCGTCCTATAGATGAGGAAACCCCAGTTTCAAGACCAAGAGTGACTTGCACAAGGCACGAAACCCACATAGCAGGGCTGGGCTTCAAGCTCAGAAGAATAATATCAATAATAATAAATATAATGCTTACTACATGCTCAGCACTGTTCTAAGTTCTTTATATGAGTTAACCCATTTGAATTCTTAAAACACCTCAATGAGATAAATGTGTGTATTTTCCCCATCTTACAGATGAGATCATTGAGGCACAGAGAGGTTGAATCATTTGCCTAAGGTCACACAGCTAAAAAGTGACAGAGGGTGGATTCAAACTCTGGTCATTCAAACTTAAGCAGCCTCCTCAAATGGTAGCTGCAACTCTGGGCCCAAGGGCAGTACACTCTCTCAAGTGCAGAAAAGAAGGTCGGCCCATTGACCAACTGACCCAGGAAAACATGAATAGCCCCACGCCAGAGATGTCACCATCTATTACAAAGCACAATAGTCTCTGTGTTAATAATATATTTCAAGAATGATTGTTATATTAAGTAAGAGGGAGAGAAACTCAAAGGATTTTTTTAATTGTCTGAAGATCCCTTTGCTGCAAGCCAAACATCCCATTAGGATGAAGCTGGTTTATCTGTTACTGCTTTGAATTAACAGAAGACCATGATTTGCATGGTTTTTTTGCTTATTTTAACCACCCTGTGATCTTCCTCTTCTCTGAATTCTTGCAGCACCCAATTTTTACAAGACAATATTACATGTAATTATACTTTGTACTCTTACATAATTATTCCATGTATGCCCATCCTGTCTCCCCAAACAATTTATAAGATACTCAGAGACTGAGATCTATAGTGGATGCTTTCATTGTCCCTTCAGGATTAACCTAGGTACTCAATGTTTGCTGACTGCTTGAATGACTATCTTTAAGATGAATTCTAAGTTGCCTCTTCAGAGGTGTTTGTGCTTGTTCCAAATGGTTGGCTAGAGGTATTTGTTTTTCTTTGTTTTCTTGCAGTTAAAATGGTAACTATTCAAGTATAGAGACAGTGTGCTGGTAAATGTTTAGCAGCCAGCTCTCCAAGAAAAAAAAGGCCCTGGTCTCTAACATTTCCCGTGATATAAATACTCTCACCGTGGCCTATTTCACTTTACCAGCATGATGTCAACTAGCTTGCAAAATTCCTGAATATTTAACAAGGGATTCTATTAAGCTGGTACAAGTGGCTCTCCCCGAAAATATGATCTTTGCTGGATATGTGACTTTGGTTTTCCATCTCAACAAAGGCTTTTCGTTCGAATATATGCTAATTTGAAATACCAGCCTTAGCAATGTAGCAATCACTCACCTAGTCATTCCAGAGTCAGGTTGTGGAAAACGTTCTGTATTGATGGACCTAAAAAATGAAAATCTTATCTTAAGCCAACCAAACAACCAAGCTCCATTCTGTCTCCAGCCTTCTTCCCTCCCTCTGTTCCTTCTTCCATCACTTCACCTCCCTAACTTCTCATGCCATTTTCGTTTTGAGTGTAGGTTTTGCTGTTGATTTAACGATGACGTTGGTGGGATAGGAAAACACTTTTGAGGCCAGTGATCTTGCCAACCTAAACCCATGTGATAACCGCTGTAGAACTTAAAACAACTGTTGGATTGGTTTTCCTTCTAGCCAATTTTCCAGAAACTCTTTCTTCTAATTCAGCTTTTTATTTGGGGTTCCTAATGTGTTCTTAATGAGATATGTACTGGCCACAGTCATTTCAGAGGCAAAGAGATAACCCTCAAGACAGTTGGGAGAGTTTTACAACGTTTTACAGTTGGGAATGTTGTCTTCGCTGAATTTATAAAGGTTCTAACTGCCAGTTTTCTCCCCTCCTCCACTAGCCCACCCCTTCCTCTTTATTAAACGTCTTGTTATGAGAATTTCTACTTGGCATGTGAGTGAAGGGAGGGAGAGTTAGGCATATCCACGTGGAGAAAGTGGCTCCGCGACAGCTTGCCTGATGGGCCTGTCCCGGTGCAGAGAGCAGCAGAATGTGATTACGTTGCTTCACAATCATTCTCGTTGCATCAAAAAACATTGTTAATATCTTTTTTTTAAACAGATGCTATATGACATTAACAGGTTTTTAAAGGAAAGTAAGAAAAATCCCTTTTATTTCAATTATCAGTAAGACTTCTGTTAAACTTATTGTGTCAACCCCATTTTTATTGGTGACACTGGTTCTCAAACCCTGAAGCAAGCTTGCATTCTCTTTCTTTTTTCTACATATGCCTGGTTCTTTTGTCAGTGTGCCAAAGGAAAGCCTAGTCATGGGTGCTTTCAACCCAAGAAACTGCATGAAACATTTATCCACACGGTTTTGGATTATATGCTTTTTTTTTCTCTCCAAGTTGACCATAAACTCCCTGTAAACAGTGGCAAAGTATTTCACTTTCTACCTAGAGCACCTGTGCATTGCAGAGCACAGGTGTGTGCAATCCCATAATTTTCAGAGCTAAAAGGTCTTTGGTGAGATCCTCTAACCTAAGCATTGTGACTTCAGTCCACAGAAGCAGTCTTACTTAAGGTGTCCATGAACTCTCCGAAGTTATATAAAAAGTATTGTACGCAGAAGCTGTCTGCAGATACACAGATATATGCATGTGCCTGTTGGCATTTTACTGGGGAGGAATGTTCATCAGATTCTCAAAAAGGTTAATGTCCTTAAACCTCCAAGGAATTAGGACGTATGACGGAGAGAGAAAGTGAGTCCCAGAAAGAAGAGATATTTATACAATGCATAATCACTTCATCTATACATTCATGAGGAAATTTTTTGTGAGATATATTTCACATACTGTAGATTCACCCCTTTAAAGTGTACAGTGCAGTGGTTTTTAGTATAAACAGAGTTGTGTGACTGTTCCCACTATATACTAAGGATTACTTATTGAGAACCTTTGTGCTAAGCACTGTTCTTAGTACAATGGATACAGCAGTGGGAACAAGATGAAGGACATCTCTGCCCTCAAGAAACTTCTATTGGAGCAGACAATAAATAAGTAATCAAACAAGTGAACAATTCTGTTATGGGTTGAGTTGTGTCCCCCACCCACCCCCCCAAAATAATTCATATGTTGAAGTCCTAACCCTCAGCATTTCAGAATGGGACTTTATTTGAAAATAGGGTTCCTGCAGATGTAATTAGTTAAAATGAGGTCATACTGGAATAGGGTGGGCCCCCTATCCCCTTTATAAAAAACGGGAAATTTGGAAACAGATACATCCACAGACAGAACACCATGTGAAGCTGAATGCAGAGATCAGGGTGATGGCAGCAGAAGCCAAGGAACACCAACGATTGCCAGCAGACTACCAGAAGCTGGGGGAGGGGCAAGGAACAGATTCTCTTCCACTGTCCTCGGAAGGAACCAACCCTGCCAACATCTTGATCTCATCTAGGCACCCGGTATGTGGTACTCTGTTACATCAGCCCTAGCAAACGAATTCCATCGTTTAGCTTGTAGCCTGCCTGTGGAGGCAATTATAAGGGAGCCATGGGATGGTTGCAGAAGGGGGCTACTTTTTACTTTGTACAGTGGGTCGTACTGGAAACCCTCATTGAGAAGAAGCCTGGCGTGGGAAAATGAGGAGCTACTTTTATGAAAATCGTAAAAGAGCGTTCCCAACAGAGGATAGAGAAAATGCAAATGCCCTGAGGTAGGAAAGAGATTAGACTGTTGGAAGAACAGAAGGTTGACAGGTGAGGCTGTGGCATGGTGGTCCGAGGTGAGAGCTATACCAGATGAGAATGGAAAGGTAGGTGGGGGCTAGACCCACAGTGGCTCAGGAGGCCATGGTAGTAAGTTTGGAGTTTTTCTAAATGCAATGAAAAGCAATTGAAAGATTTCAATCAGGGGATTGTGGAGATCAGATTTATCAGTCACCTTTGGAAGGTGACTCTGGCTACTGGGTAGAGACTACATGGTAAGAAGGCAAACGAGCCTGCTGTGAATCCGTGGGGAGGCCGTTGTGGAAGTCCAGGAGTGAGAGGATGGTGCCTTGGACTAGAGGGGAGGTTTGGAGGAGGTGAGAGGCAGAGTACCAGGAGATGTGTTCTGAACACGGAGTTAACAGCTCTGGCTGGTGGAGGTGAGGGCAAGAGGGAAAATAAGGTGTCGCTCAAGTCTGGGGCGTGCACAGCTAAGTGGAGGGTGGTACCATTTACCAAGACAAGAGGCCTGAAAAGGTACAGATTTCAGGGGAAAAATCAAGAGTCTACTCAACTCATGTAAAGTTTGAAGAGACTCATAGCTACTCAGATATACTTGCTAATTAATTGAAATATGTTTCAAATAAACAACTACCTATTAAAAGTGAATGAAACTCATTTTGCCAAGAGAACATTTCTGAGATTTTGCAGAACCTCCTGAGGTAACAGGAGGCCCATTGGAGTGCTGCGTAAATAAGACTGCAAACCACACGCTCCAGGGCCCCGCATCTAAGAGCAGAGTGACCCCTTGTACGGGAGGTGTATCCAGAAATTGCTACCTGTTAGCACCTCTCAGCACATCTCCCCACCCCGACTCTCCCCAGACCCTCTCATCTCCCTGCCAGTCTCCTGGACTTAGTTCATTCAAGAAATTGATTGGGGCCCTCAGTGCTGGGCAGTGTGTTGAGTGTGAGTGGTACAGCCGGGTATGTGTTTCCTCGGACTGTCACAACAAATTACCACCAACTGGGTGGCTTAAAACAACAGAAATTCATTCTCTGATACTGGAGGCCAGGAGTCTGAAACCAACCAGCAAGGCTGCATCCCCTCCTAAGGCCCCAGGGGAGAATCCTTCCTTGCTGCTTCCAGCTTCTGGGGGCTCCAAGTGCTTCTTGCCTTGTGGCTGCATCACTCAGTCCCTGCCTCCATCTACACATGGCCTTCACTTCGTGGGTCTCCAATCTCCCTCTGCCTTTCTTTGATAAGATCACTTATGATTGGATTTAAGTCCTACTCACATGATCCAAGACAATCTCATCTCCAGACCCGTAGTTACATCTGCAAGGACACTTTTTCCAAACAAGGTTACAGTCACAGGCACTAGATGGACATATCTTGGGAGGGGGGTGTGGTGGGGAGGGCATATCATTCAACCAACTATAAGCAATGAATGAGAGACTTGCTCCAGCCTCCCACAGGATATTAACTGAGACCTGAATGTGAGCATGAGCTAGCTGAGTGAAGGAGAGAGAGAAAGCATCCAGGCAGGGGACCTGGCAGGTTTGAAGACCTTGAAGAGAGAGCGTGGAGCATCTTGAGGATATGAACCAAGTTAGAAATGGTGCGGGATGAGGTCAGAGAAGTTAGGCAGGGCCAGATCATTAAGGGCCTGCTAAGCTCTGGGAAAATGTTTGGACTTGGAGGCAAAGGGGAACGGCTGAGATTTTAAGCAAGGGAGGGTCACAGCCAGGTGTGCATTTGAGGAAACTAAGTCTTGTGGCTCGTGGAGAATGGATGTGGGCTAGGAGAGAGGCAGAAGAATTTTAGGGTAGAAAGGGTAGGTCAGAACCACTAGATTTTACTGGACCCTGTCTCTCCCCACCAGAGCTTTGATTAGTCACATTGAGGAAGGCAATATGTAAAGACCGTGCCTTACTGTGGCCTGGCAAAACTGTTTAAAAAGGGAATCAACCTTTATAAATTAATTTTAAAGGCTTGAGGAAGACATTCTTAGGAGGACAAATGAAAGCTTATAATGGTACTGAACTCACCATTTTCACCCTGAAAATATCCCTTCTTTTTCCATTCAGCTGTGCACTCTTGTGTCCTCGAAGAGCAATACTGGTGTCATTGGGAGTTTTATAGCCTCTGCCTAGAACATGTGGATGTGTGGTTTGCTACAAGTATTTTCATGCTGGTATTTTTATGGCCCGAGATATTTTAGCCAGCATCCCAGTGTCAAGAGGACCCAAGCAGACCCCAGAAGCCCAATTATTGTCTCCAGGAATCTGAGTGCCCTGTAACTCGAAAGGCTGTGAGAAGCAGCAGCCCCGGGATTCAGGGCTGTGCACCCTCCCTCCACTCAGAACCGTGCAGTGGGCCTCCTGACTTGAAAGGAGAACATCCTTCCGCTCTTGGCAGCATCGCTGGCAATCAACGTAAAACCAGAAGTAGATGGAGAATTTGCCCAGTTGGAAAAAAACCAACAAAAATGCGAACCGGTATCTGGTATTTTCACCCAATTCCTTCCACTCTGACACAAAACTTCTAAATTCCCCCCTAAGACCCAGCCTACTCTGTAGCTGGGGCTGTTTTCAAGGTCGACTTGGGTTTGCATGGTCCTTGTCTCGTGACTGGCCCTGTCTGTCTCTACGGTCCTCCATGGGGACAAAGCCCAAGTCTTTGTGGCTCCTACAGGTCTCACAAGTGCTGGGCACATAGACGTGCTCAGGAGATCCTCACGGAGGGGTAGACCTGTGCTCTTGGAAAGGAGGAAGAATAAAACCGAAGAGAACAGGGCATTTCCACCTTATTAAAGCACAGTAAGATCATCTTGGTGGAAGCAGTGTTGATTTACCACCAGGTCTGCACAGGCAATGAGAAGACTCAGGTCCACTCAGGGTCTTTCTAGTTGTATGACCTTGAGCAAGCCCAGAGCCCTGTGTGGGACACAGTTTCACCTTGGCTCCAGTGAGGAGTTGGGTTAGGAGACCCCAGGCAATGGTAATCCCGCCCCACAGCCTCCCCCAAGCTGTGGCCTGTGGCCACGGGCATCCACGGCCTCTCTGCTGCTGAGAGGGAAGGGAGTGCAGACAGCTTTTCAGTGATGTAACCGAGGCAACCAAGCAGATGGCTCTAATGACAGACGTGAAAGTCCATCCCAGAACTGTGGCTGCCTGAGAAAATTCCCCTTGAAGCACCCAGACGGACCTGAGGGCAGAAATGTTTGGTTCTGCTCCCACCCAGTCCTCTCTCCCCACAGAAGGATGCTCCTTTCGAAAAGCACTGAAGTATAAGCACTCCTACCAGCGCGAGCTCATGGGTTCAAACAGGGCCACCACTCTGGGACCCAACAGCTTACTGGTTCACAGATGGCCCTCTGACCACGCTGTGCTGTCTGTGCCAGAAATGCAAACCCCTGAGAGCGGGCCCTCGCCTTTGGTTTCTGCCACGGGCCCTCCCCTTCTCCACCAGGGTCTCCAGCCCCATCTCTGCACACAGCAGGCACTCAATACCACTTGTTGATTAACCCTAAAAATAAGCCCTGTCAGGATGCTAAGAGCCTGAAAGAGTATGACTGGTGTGGGGCGATGTGGGGAGGGCAGGAAGCTGCATGGAGCTGCGTGGAGTCAGAGCTCTAACGAGAAACAGGCCTTAGCACCGAGGAGAACTGGATTAGCCTGCCTCTCCCCTCCAGCCTCTCTCCAGAGCCAGCCACCAGAGAGCTTCAGACCCGGCACTGAAGCCAAGGCCGGGCCGAGGCCCCTTTCGGGGCCAGCCCTCAAGCCCTAGATGCCAAGGATTTTTTAAAAATGGAAATGATACCATTAATGAAGTAAAATTAAAAGAAAACCAAGTCAAGGACAAATAAGAATAGGATTATCTAATGAAGAAATTCAGGTTTGGGGGTCAGGCTGAGAGAGGGCTGGTTTTTAAGAAGACCCTCCGGGACTTCCCTGGAGGTCCAGTGGTTAAGACTTCGCCTTCCAGTGCAGGGGGTGTGGGTTCGATCCCTGGTTGGGGAACTAAGATCCCACACGCCTCGTGGCCAAAAATCCAAAATGTAAAACAAATTCAGTAAAGACTTCAAATATGGTCCACATCAAAAAAAAAAAAAAAAAAAAGAAGACCCTCCAGATACCCTGATATGTCACCAGATGAGAGTCTGCCCATTCAGCCTGCAAGATTATTGAGGAAAGCAAGATTACCCGGAGCAGATGATGTATGTGTTTTCTTGACCACAGGCAGGGTGATTGTGACCAGAATCAGAGCAGAGCACTTGGAAAATATGGATCAGGACAAAAACACTTTGTGAGTCAAGGAATCTATGTTGGTACTGCCTGTGGTTGCTGGGGAGAGAGATGGGCAAGCCCGTGGGTGCTGGGGTAGACACACCAAAGCTCATGTGCTGCTTCTGTAGCTGACTGGCGGCTCCTGGCCTTCATTTTTAACTTTCCGAGACTTTGGCTATAAAAGGGCTGTGGTGAGCTTCCAAAATCCCCAGGAATAAAAAGTGAGCATGTACTTTCGCAGAGCAGGTGCTACTCCACACGTTTACACATCTGAATCCCTTTAACGCTCTGGAAAAACCCCATAAGGGAGGTAGGTGCTGTTATCATCCATATTCCACAGACAAGGATGCAGAAGGCTAAGTAACTTGATGAAGGGCACACTGGCTGGTATCTGGCAGAGCCAGGGTTTAAATCCAGGCACTCTGCTTCAGAGTTTGTGCCCTCAGCCACTACTTTACACTCTTCACGTGCTCCATAAATGATACATGCAGGCCTAGAAAATATGCAGATGAGTTGCAATAATATCTAATTGAATAACCAGAGGGTAGGCGTTTATATTCCACCTGCAAAGGTGTGCATTTTAAACTTGGAAAGATTCCACCTCATTGCCCCTCAAAAGGCTGTACCAATAGTCACTCTCAGTAACAGTGTTTGAGACCTAGGTTTCAAAGGCACTGAAATACATCTTCATATTGCTATAGGAACTTTTTTAAAAAATCAACCAATGTTTAGTAAGCTCTTACAATATTTAGTGAGTGTCCAGCCACTGTTGCAGACACTTAGGATAGATCAGTGAGCAAAAGAGACAAAAATTTCTGCCCTGACAGAGCTTATATGCTGGTGGGTTTCCATTATTTTGTTGTGACACAGACCTTGAACTCTGGTCCCAGTATTTTCTACCTCTCACTGGGTCCCACACGTAAAGAATTCAGAACCAAAGGGTTCAGATTGAACAACCATTCCCTGAGCTCCAAAGGACCAGTCATCTGTTATGTCCTAGAGCCCCTGAGTGCCTCAGAGAGGAGGATTGCTGGTATAAACAGCCCCATCTTAGAGATGACAAACTAGAGGATCAAAAGGAGTTAAGGTGCTTATTCCAGATGCCCCACCTCCCACCCGTGCTAAGCGCCAGAGCCAGGAGCTGAAGTCTCCTGGCCCCAGGTCCAGGGTTGATTTCACTGCACTACAGTAGTTACATCACTCTGAGGAAATTCATCTGGGGCCCAAACACATATTTTGGCCCTTAATCCTATAGCATCTACTGATTGTATCATTCATTTGGAACTTAGAATATTTTTGCATGGATCCTTACTTTTTAATTTGCATATATACACATTAACCCGTAACAAGGACCAATATTACTAATGTATTGCTTTTCTTTTTGTTCAAGGTTGATGTTAAATATATTTGTTTATTTTGTTTTTTATCAAAGTATAGTTGATTTACAATATTATATTAGTTACAGGTGTACAACATAGTGATTCAACATTTTTATAGATTATACTCCATTTAAAGTTATTGCAAAATAATGGATATAATTCCTTGTGCTGTACTTTATACCCTTGTTGCTTATTTATTTTAGACATAGTAGCTTGTATGTCTTAATCCCCTACCCCTATCTTGCCCCTGCCTGCTTCCCTCTCCCCACTGGTAACCATCAGTTTGTTCTATACATCTGTTTTGTTATATACTTTCATTTGTTTTGTGTTTTATAATCCACATATAAGTGATAACAGAGAGTATTTGTCTTTCTGTGTCTGACTTATTTCACTAAGCATAATACCGTCTAGGGCCATTCATGTTATTGCAAATGGCAGGACTTCATTCTTTTTAATGGCTGAGTAATATTCCATTGTGTATATATATATATATATATATATATATATATATATATACTACATCTTCTTTATACATTCACCTGTTGATGGATACTTAGGTTTATACATTCATCTGTTGATAGATACTTCCATATCTTGGCTATTGTAAATAATGCTGCTATGAACATTGGGGTCCATGTATCTTTTTGAATTAGTCTTTTCATTTGCTTTGGATATATACTCATGAGTGGAACTGCTGGATCATATGGTAGTTCTATTTTTTAGTTTTTTGAGGAACCTCCATACTGTTTTCCACAGTGGCTGCACCAATTTACATTCCCACCATTAATTTTCAAAATCTTTCCCCTTCCTTTTAGATAGATTCTAAGGAGCAAGGATTCTAGTTTTCTGGGTCAGTTTCTAGGCTATGATTTATCAAGGGGAATCTTGTTAATGGACCAACAGAGAAAATAAAGAGGCCAGAAATGTTTAGCTGATCTTCAGAATAAAGACAAGAGGGAGTATGAGAGGAAAGGGATAGCAAAGCCCTTGGATTAGATATCTAGAGAGAATTTTGAGATTTGAAAAGTGAGAATAGAGGAGAGAGAAACAGTGCCAAGAAGAGTACCTGGCACCTAGTAGGTTCTCAATAAATGTTTCCGGATTGAATAGATGAACAAACAAGTGAATGAGTGAATGAATGAGGAGCTGCCATGTCTATGGAGGCAACTGAAAGTGGCAGAGACAAGGAGGTGAGTTTTCTAAAGGCTTTACTGTGCATGAAACGTACTATTCCAGCAACTAAGCCCTTGTGCCACAACTACTGAGCCTGCGCTCTAGAGCCCATGAGCCACAACTACTGAGCCCGCGTGCCACAAGTACTGAAGCCTGTGCACCTAGAGCTCGTGCTCCGCAACAAAAGAAGCCACCTCAGTGAGAAGCCTGTGCACCACAACAAAGAGTGGCCCCCGCTCGCCGCAGCTAGAGAAAGCCTGCATGCAGCAACGAAGACCCAACGCAGCCAAAAATTAATTAATTAATTAGAAAAAAAAATCAGTTGGCAAACTCGGTACCTAGGATCCAATCAAGGTCTTTAACCACGCAATCACAAGGCAGTTTAGTAAAGTAATTCAATTACCATTTCTGAACAAAATCTAAATGGCATAATGAATACCAGTGGCACATGTAATCAAGGACTCTATATGAAATCAGAATGTGAGATAAAAACTCTAGAAGGAACTTCAACTGAGAAAATAAAGGAAGTACTACTACTAAAATGAATACAACCAACAATAAAAACAAAAATTCTTCTTATATGGAAAAAAAATACAATCCTTGGAAGTTTCCTCGAGCAACTGAGTAAGAATTATAATACTTTCATTAATTGTTGATGGTGAATATGCTTCTTTGAAGGGCACTCCATGAGATGGGGACCACAGCACTTGCTTGCTCTTATATGAGTTACACGTTGAGAGACAACCATGTGATATGTTCCATGAAAGGCTGAGCACACAAAGATGAATAAGACACATTCTCTGACACTGAGGAGGTCACAGACAAGTAAACAGATAGCAATGTACATCCCACTTTGCCATGGACTATAACAGAGATATGAGTAGATGTATGGATGCTTGGAGAATGGAATTACTAACTTTGCCTAGGAATCTGGGGAAAATCTTCACAAAGGAGGTTATGGCTGCGAGTGGTCTTGAAATATAAGTAGTAGGAGCTTTCCAGGTAATAAAGGAGAGGAAAGGCAAGATAAAGGAAAGGCAAGATAAAGGAAAGATAAGGAGCAGAGACAGAGTCCTAATATGGCAAGACAGAGGCAGAGAAGAGTGAAGACTCAGGGGGGCTGAAGTGAGGGCAAAAGAGGAGCCAGAACTAAAGGATGGTAAAGGGCCTTGGACCAGGTGGTAAAGGGTTTTGTGCTCCCAGCTTTGCCCCTCGGAAGCAAAGCCATCAGAAGAGACAGGAGCAGAATTTTTCTTAGGGATATAGCAAGAGTGGCATCAGAGGACAGATTGGGGCCAGGAGAGACTCAGCGCTGAGAAACTCTCTTTAATCCCCCACTTTAGCCCAGTACTGGGGGCAATTGCCCAAGTTGAAATCCATGCTCTACAACTTACTAATTCTCTGACCTTTGGACAGTTACTTGATTTCTCTGTGCTTTAGTTTCCTAAATGGGAATAATATTACTCACCTCACAGAGTTGTTATAAGAATTTAATGAGTCTAGGAGAATCTCTGCCGTTCTCAATAGATATTAGCCATTAATATTTTTTGTATTAATATTGGTTAATTATCTTGACTTGCTCTCCATTATTTTCTGACTCAGAGAGTATGTCTCGGACACCAAGTACCACCATCCTGTCCCTTCCCCCTGATGTTTCATCCACAGCAGTGAGGATAGAACATTCTTGACAACAGAATCCAAGTGACATATGTTTCTCCTGAAGCCCAGTGCTAGCATGTAGCAGTTGCTTAATACATGCTTGCTAAATTTATGCCAAGCAGGGCAGTCCAATTTCCCAGAGGCAGTCCAGGAGGGCTGGAGTTGGAAGTCTAGCTACATCTCCAATGGAACTCCAACAGTCATATGAGTTCCTGCCCCACCTGATTTACCTCTGCTTACCCAGCCCCAAAGAGAGCCCTAGAAACTAGAGCCAAGACCAAGAATCCAATAAAGCAAGAAGTAAAAAAACAGGGACACATAGAGTTAAGTCTAACCAATTGATGACAATGGAGTAGTGAGGCTTCGTACGTTAAGGAAAGATTTATCCAATATAAGAGGTATAATATAAAAAAAATTTAATACCTGTCTGGAACCAAAATTTCAACAAAACCTGTGTTGGAGGTAGCTGATATGAAGAAAAACAGAAGTAAGATTTTGCATTGCTTTGTGGTAGGAAATCCCAGTAGATACTGATTCTTTATTTTGGCAGAAAAATATAGGTTTACATGTTTGTTAAAAAAAGAAAAATTAAAGGCAATGAAAAGACATGGAGAAAACGTAATTGCATACGGCTAAGTGAAAGAGGCCAGTATGAAAAGGCTATAACTTCCTGGTACATGACATGGAAAAGCCAAAACTATAGTGACAGTAAAAAGATCAGCGTTTGCCAGGGATTTAGAGGGGAGCACAGGGGATTTTTATAACGATGAAACTATTCTGTATGATGGTGGAATATGGATACTTGTCCTTATACCTTGGTCAAAACCCATAGAACATACAGCAGCAAGGGGGAAGCCAAATGCAAACTATGGACTTTAGTGAATAATAAGGCATTGATGTAGGTTTATCAATTATAACAAATGTACAACACCAACGCAAAATGTTAATAACAGGAGAAACTGGGGATTGGGAGAGGATATATGGGAACTCTGTAGTTTCTGATCAACTTTTCTGTAAACCTAAAACAGCTGTAAAAAATGAGCCTATTCATTTTTTTTTTTAATCAAGGGCAAACAGTAGCAAAATAGAAGTAGGATATATGCAACTGCCACGCCACGAAAGGAGGGGAAAAAAATAAAAATTGCGGTCAATCCAATGAAAATAGGGGATGGGGGAACAATTAAAGGAGCTGACCACCAAAATTCTACAATTCTGAAATGGGGAAACTGAGGCTCTGATTAACTTCGTCTACCCGAGTGGGGTTAGACAGGACCCAATCTGACACTTCTAGGACCCCATGGGCATAGAATTCCTGAAATTGCCTTGAAAAGACTGCCAACATGCTCTGTCTGCGGTTAATTCCATTTTTCTGGAATGTCAGAGGCACAGAGTGGCCTGGTTAATTTCATATTCTGTTTAAGTGAAGGTTGCCGTGGATACCATACATAGCCATCCAATTTTCTCAGAATTAGAATGCGTGCAATAAAACTGGTTTAAGGAGAAAACTAGGCCAAACAAAATTTAAGTTTATTCAATGATGAGTCCTTAGTGATAAGGAAGGCACTCCAGAATCCAGCAGGGCTTCACGGTGTCATTCTAAATGTCACTTCTGTTTTCAGAACTGCAGAGACATAGGGGCTGGGAGAGGTGGGTGAATCCTCACTGACCATGAGGAAGAGCCCTGGAGGTAGCTCTTTTCCATAACTCCCAGATATTCCCCTGTGTCTCTGTCTCAGGAAAGCAGAGTAGAGAATGTTTATGCAGCAACATTAGAAGAATAAAATAATCTCTCATTTGAGTCAGCTGATGGCTGGAGCCTGCACGACTGGCAGCCATGTAATTAGATTTGAATCCTTTCCTGTAACCTTTGCCATTGTAAAGACCTGGGTAATTTCTCAACTGAGCTCAGGACCTCAGTCCTACAAGCAGGGTGGTCAGCTGACTCTGGAGTGAGCAGGACCTGCTGTTTAGACCTCAGTTCTGCCTATATATGGCGACTTGGCTAGTTACCCAACAACTACGTAAAATGCAGATGGATGTTAACGATGGCCACCTCGTAGGGTAGCTGTGAAAAGTCAATAAGAAAATCCAAATAATGAGCTTGGCACAGTAAGCAATAATAAATATTAGCAATGATCATCATTAATATTCATCTAGTGCATGGAAAGGGCCCACGATGAGACTCTATATTGGGATCTAAGTGAATTAATACCATCCCTCCCACCCCCCGAGTGGAGTGGAGTTTTGCACCATCTTGTATTCATTTATTCTTTTTCACTTGGAGTTGCTGCCGTTTCAGAACATCCGAGGCAGCAGGCCCAGGGTGCATGACCATATGTCCACCTCATTCCAAGAACGCTCTCCCAGAATCTGCCGCTTGTGATGTGGAAATCCAGAAACACACAGCAGCCTTCGCTTTAGTCACGGATCGTCTGGGTGCTGTTGATAGATGTCAGATGTCAGCACATTTGCTCCACGTCTTTCTGCCGGCCTATCCCTTTTCCTGCTGCTTCTACGTTCTCATTCCCAAAGCTTCTTAACATCTCTGCTTTCTGCGTTTCCTGAACTGCTACTTGTCTCCAGGCCTCCCCAGCAGGTCTCACCGCTGTGTCGATCCCACCGTGACGAGCAGGCCACTGGGACCACTCAGGGCTTCCCCAATTCTGCAGCCAGCATCACCCCTCTTCCTCCCCTTAGCCCTCGGCCTCTCATCTGGAAGGAGGGACCTGGACATTGTCTCGCAGGTACCCTTGTGAAAGCGAATCTGCCACAGAGGTTTAGCCACGGGTTTATTTGTTCGAGCTCATTTGCTTTTTGCTTTTCAGAGGCAATCTGGTTGTAATTTCAGCAGCAGACTCTTGGTTTGGCTACTTTATCCATCCCTCCTCATTTTGCCATTTTCCTCAGTTGCTGCTTTGCAGACCGTCTCTGTTTGGGTTATTCCTTCTAAAACATACACTCATACACACAATTACACGCATGCGCACACTCGAGCTCACAGCCACATGTAGGCATACTGTCCAGGGGAAGAATTCTAGCGAGGCGCCTGTCTAGATTTCATTGCCACAGGATTTGTCATTAATAGTGATGTTTTATTCTGATAGCCATGATTTATATCGCTTTCATTTCCCCTTCCAATTCGTATTTTTTCCACGTTTCGCATTTTGCAGGGTTCTTTAATTCGAGCCTCTGTTTTCTGACTTGCACCTGCAAGTCTCTGCAATCCCCCTCTTTTGAAAAGCAGGGGAAGAAAAACAACACCCAAGAACACATGTGACTAATCAACAAAATTCTAGGTAAAACTCAAATTTTTCAATGAAATTGGACAAAATGGAAGGAACTGTCCCATCGGGAAGAATCTCGAGCTGGCTAGGAGTGGAGGTAGTGAGTAATAGGTCTTTCCCTCTTGCTGGGTCTCTATGAATAGTTCGACCAGCTGTATGTGGAACAGCCGCTTCCCTTTCATTCATATAGTACTTGGCCCTGCAGGGCTGGGTACAGAAACTCTCTGTTACCTTGATATTTTCAATACCACATCTGAATGGTGCCTTGTTTTGGCCCTGACTTTTTTTTCCCACCTCCATTAAGTCAGCTCCACAGGCAGAATCAGCACTTAATAAAACAGCTATTGGCAGATGGTTCAAGTCACGGGAGGCTTTAGGGCTCTTCTTGGCTTTGTTTTCCTAAAAAGTACCCATGACTATAGCCAAGCAAATCAGCATATACCCATGGGCTTCCTTGGGAGAAATTAAAACAAGTTAGGCTGCGGGGTGGAGAATCAGGCAGGGAGCCTAAAAGAAATTTAATAAACTCTGTGCCTTTCTTCTCCTTTTTCGGGGGGTATGTTTTCCAGAATAGGGTGGAAAGTTCTATGGGTGTGGTGAAACAAATCACCTCTTCAGCTGAGTTGGGCTGCAGTTAAAAAACCAAAGGTTGTGACTTCCCTGGTGGACCCATTGTTAAGACGCCGCGCTTCCAATGCAGGGGGCCTGGGTTTGATCCCTGGCTGGGGAACTAAGATCCCACATGCCGTGTGGTGCATTTAAAAATTTAAAAAACAAAACCAAAGATAGCTGAGGGAAATGAGAGGAACCCCTCAGGAGTGGATCAGTGTGCTTGGACCTCTAGGGCTGAACCCTGGCACAATTAAGGAATGAGTGACGAGTTCCAGAGCTGGCCTCCATTTATGTGTCTTCTTCCTTCTGTTGGGCACTCAAGAGCACCCACTGGCCCGGACTGCTCTAAACTTGGCTCCTTGAAGAAATTGCACCCCATCTCCAGTGTCTCTTCCTATCTGGGAGTATTTGCCATCTTAACTTTCCCATCTCACTCCACTGCATCAAAAAGTTCCCCTCACTGGGAGCAGGATAAAGTAATCATGATGGGCACAAGCTTAGGTGTAGCTAGATCTGGGTTCAGATCCCACCTCTGCCACTTACTAGCTGTATGTCCTTGTTCAGACGGGCCTCACCACTCTAAGCTTCCATTTCCTTCAACTATAAAATGTGGATTAATAATAGTGCCAATAATGTATGGACATTATTATAAGATAATAATAGTAGTATAAGACCAGTAGGATAATAGTAGGAAAAGAACAGTAGGATAAAATGAGATAACACATGTAAACGACTGAGCCAAGATTAGAACGCAGCGCAGTCTGAGTGAAGGGACCACGTGCTTGATGACTGTGCTATACCACTACTTGTAAAATGGATTTTAAAAAGTCAGCGTGTGGCTTCCCTGGTGGCGCAGTGGTTGAGAGTCCGCCTGCCGATGCAGGGGACGCGGGTTCGTGCCCCGGTCCGGGAGGGTCCCGCATGCCGCGGAGCGGCTGGTCCCGTGAGCCATGGCCGCTGGGCCTGCGCGTCCGGAGCCTGTGCTCCGCAGCTGGAGAGGCCACAACAGTGAGAGGCCCGCGTGCCGCAAAAAAAAAAAAAAAAAGTCAGTGTGGTTCACGTTCGTTGCAGCGCTATTCACAGTAGCCAAAAGGTGGAAACAACCAGGTTGACTGGCTTTTTGCCTCATTCTTACGTTACTAGGTACCATAATTTAGGCAAACTTACATTTTTATTATAACTCATACAAATGTACCAATAATAATAACAATAATAATATTTAACACTTATGCAGTATATAGCAAGTAAGTGGCAGTCAGCATTTGAATATGAAAGATTCATTCAGATAAGTCCTTGTTCTAACCTCTAGACCTACTCCCCACAAATAATTGGTCTGTTATAAAGGTTCTTTTGTTTCTCTAGATGCTCTTTGTTTCTGATGCAACTGATGTTTTATTTTCATGTCCTTGCAAATAAGTTCAGTTCATTTCTCTTCTATTTTTTTTCCCCAGTCATTAGCTTTCCACTTTTGTCCTAACATCAGAATGGCCCACAAAATATATTCATAATAAAATAAAAATGACAAGCATAGCTTTTGCATTCTGCCACCTTGTAATGAAGCCTGATAAAATATCTCCACTGATATATTTTGACACCTTGAGGAAAGCCTCCACTTGACTGTCATTTTTATCACCTCACTGAGATCTTGGCAAGAATAAATCCCTCCCCCAGGCTCTCCGACAACATCCAACAAAGAAACATGTAAGTGGGCTTTATACACATCAGCACAAGTGATGGATTCTGAACATAAAAATGTGTAGGTGGCAAGACTGGCCATTTCAGTGATGTGACCTGTTTACAAATTAATTGATTGAAGGAATGAGATCGATATTTTAACTCCATTTTATACCCCCCAAAAACCACAAAACCATAGGAATAAGGCTGGAGCCTCACTGAACTGACAGGTTGATTATTTTAAATAAAATGAAACAATTTAGTCAAGCAATTAGCTTGAACTGCTATTTTCATTTAACAGAGCCTTTTTTTTTTCTTTTTTTTTTGCTGAGATGAGCAGTCAGTTCAGCCCAATTGTAAATCTATGACATGACATGTGGTCCAAAACGAAAAGTTGTGCATGATCCACTTATTTTTAAAGTGTCTGCTTTTATCAGTTCCGATTTTCTTCTCACCTGAATGAGTTTGGGAGTCTCAGGAAAGCAATCACTTTGAATCTGCTTAGGTAAGAAATATTGTATCTTCTCCCTATGACAACAATAATAGCCACTTATTGAGCACTATGTGCTTTACATCCATCATTAGAGAGAGATTTCGGAGTGGCAGTTGAGTACGTGGTCTCTGCAGCCAGTTTCACCATTGCGTGGCTGCAAGCAAATGGCTTGGGTCTTTCTGCACTTGGTTTTCGCGTCCGTAAATCATGATATCTATGTCATAGGATTGTTATTAGGATTAAATACATTCATACACGTAAAGTGTTTGAAAGCATGCCTGGAAACTTGTATAAGTTGGCTATTGTTTTCATGTTCCTAAGCACCATCTAAGTTTTGTATTCTTATCCCTATATTACAGTTAAAGAAAGTGAAGTTCAGAATGGTAAGTAATTTGCCCAAGGTCTCACATACAGAGCGAGCAGCTGTCTTTCCCTCTCCAGATGTCCAAGTAGTATCATTTGCACTGTAGAAAGAACTAAGGCAGTCCCTCTTTTTCTATATCTGACATCCTGAAATGATTAAGATTCGGGACAGTTGGTGCTTGATTGGATGTTTATTACCCCAGATGGTGAGTAAAGCATTACTGAATACATCTGAGGACTGACTGAAAGAATATGTGCTAGAAATTGAAATACTGGGAAAGTTCATTGCAGCACTATTTACAATGGCCAGGTCACGGAAGCAACCTAAATGCCCACCAACAGACGAACAGATAAAGAAGATGTGATAGATACATACAATGGAATATTACTCAGCCATAAAAAGGAACAAAATTGGGTCATTTGTAGAGACGTGGATGGATCTAGAGACTGTCATAAGGAGTGAAGTTAAGTTAGAAAGAGAAAAACAAATATTGTATATTAATGCATATGTGGATAGAAAAATGGTACAGATGAACTGGTTTGCAGGGCAGAAATAGAGACACAGATGTAGAGAACAAACATATGGACACCAAGGGGGGAAAGTAGTAGGGGGCTGGGGTGGTGTGATGAATTGGGAGATTGGGATTGACATGTATACACTAATATGTATAAAATGGATAACTAATAAGAACCTGCTGTATAAAAAAAAATAAAATAAAATTCAAAAAAAAGAAATACTGAGGAAAAAACCCTGAATGATTACATCCATATTATCCTAATATTCTTCCTTAGAGGCATTTACATGACCACGGGTGTCAAAGTAGCAAGCTCGTCTTGACACATTTGACTTTCTTATTACCTACCACCATCTGACCTGTCTCTTACAATGAGTTCGTCTTCCCCATTTGGGTTTTTAACCAATTTATCCTTTAGAGAATTATACCCCCTGACTCCCCAGTCCCTTCAGCTTCGTTAAGATGTTTCCTTGTCTCCATTTCCTATGTGTAATGTTAGCTCATTACTCAGCTGCTGACTCTGTCTTCTGACTTTGATTTTCTGTTAAATTTTCCCCAACACCGTTATTGTTCGCGTCATTGGGATCTTCAACATTGTTATAATTCTTTGCATTTTCAATTTGTCTTTTCAAAACAAAATCAAGAGCGAATAAAATAAGCACAGGTTATGTACCTTTGCGGAAAGCACTGAATCAAAAACGTCAGGGTCTCATTGATATGAAAACTGAGAATCTTGTTCAAAAAGAAATTGGAAAGAGTTTCTGCGAAGTGGCTCTTTTTGCAAAAATCAAAGAGGAACACGTAAGTTACCAGCCATGTATGGTTCTGTCCTTATGAATTCAAGGTACCTTAATATTTAGGTGGCATAGAATATTATTAAGAATAACAGGATGTCTCTAGCTTAGGCAGGAAATCATTTTCAAAAAATGTCAGAGCTCATTTTACAAAAAGATTATAATTACAAAATAGTAATGGTGGATTCCAGTTTGGGGTTTGGAGGTGAATAAAGACAGCTTAGAGATTACAGAG
The DNA here is from genome assembly GCF_949987515.2 of Delphinus delphis. Lineage (NCBI taxonomy): Eukaryota > Metazoa > Chordata > Mammalia > Artiodactyla > Delphinidae > Delphinus > Delphinus delphis. Next base: position 87,016,563 of record NC_082687.1, on the reverse strand, counting down.
GCTTCCTGTTTTGAATTTAGGAGAAGCCAAGACTTTCGCAAATCTTTTTAGATGTAATGTTTATGGAAGGCAAAGGATACCAACCCAGAATGTTGGACAGTGCAGTTAAATGTTGGTTTGGACATTGTAAGTAATTTAGACTATTGGACAGAGTACTGAACTACTGTAGTTTTCCCTTCATTTCTTGCCTAAAAAGGGCAATAGTGAGAAAATGACTTTAACCAAAATATTCAACAAGCATTTATTAAAAGCCTGCGGTACAAATAACATTCTGCAGAAGGCACTTACATTAGACCCAAGGAAGCAGATGAAACACACGCTCCTGAGGATTTACTAGGGGACAGAAGAATAATAAAATTGCAAGCATGAAGGAACCCAAGAGTAATTCCCTAGTAACATATAAATTAGCGGTATGCTCTTCCCCTAGATAGCCACATGGCTTACTTCCTTACCTCCTTCAAGTCTTGCCCAAATGTCACCTTTTCCGCAAGAACTTCCCTAACCAATCTCTATACAAATTGCACTACCCACCCCACAAGCGCTGTTTCTATTCCTTTTCCCTTTTATTTTTCTCAGTCACCTTTTAGCTTATTACATAATTTATCATCTATCCTACAATGTCCCGACCTCTAAGTGTCACCTTCATAACAGTATGAGGGGCTGCATTTTGTTCATTGCCAAATCCCTAGCAGGTAATAGAATACCTGGCACAGAGTAAGTGTTCCAAAAACTTGCCTAATAAAGTGTTTAATAGTGTACACCAGACTACATATTGGTGTTAAATTTTTCAAAATAAGTGACCTTTGGCAGTGTTAATGAGGAGAGGTTTCTTGGAAGAAGTAATATGTGCCCCTCAACCCCAAACAAATGGATTTAATTAAACATAGTAATTACAACACAGGTTTTTGGGTTCTAGACCAAAATCTGTGACCTAAACCAAGGCACTTAATTTTGGTTTTTGTGGATAAATATCTTCTACCTGGGGCCAAGGACTTCGAAACAAAACAAAGCAAACAAAAAAACTTTGAAGACAGAATCACTGCACATTCTTTTCCTAGCCTCTCCTGGCTGAAACTGAAGCAGCAGATATTCAAGGGATGCTTTGTACAACAATCGTCTTTATTGATTTGACTTGCCTAGGGCAGGCCTTAAGTCAATTTGTGAAGAAAAGTTCCCTCCCGCTTACAGTGGCTTCTCTGGCCTCTTCTGATGCCCTCTAGGTGTTCCAAAAGCCTTCTGGGGCACCCATCCAAGCTTGCCTGCTCCCGAAGTAAACCATACTCAAGAATTACGTCTTCCTGTCCTCTGCTCTCCAAGCGAAAAGTCTGCCCCCTCAGTCTCCTGCCAGTTAGGACTGGATCCTGATGAGCTAATTCCCTCTAGGGTGGGAATGACAGATTGTTGGCTGGGCTAACTTTTTTTCCTCACCACCAAAGTGAGGCCTGATGCTAAAGGAGGAATTGGAAGGGAAGAAAACTTAAAATATCCAGTGCCTAGACTCTGCCTGAGCTTTCAGTATATTAAATTATTTCATCCGCAACCAGGTAAATGATATTACTCTCTGAGGACCTAAAGTTCATGAGAGGTAAAGAATGGACAGAATCCAAAATTTTCTGTGTTATCACATCACTGCACTGAATAAACGAGCCTAGTAATAGAATTTTGGATTCTGTAGCAGACTTCTGGGGCAATATTTTGAGGTGTGAGGGGAAGAGTCCTTTGCTCCATCCCACCTCAGCTACATAAACTCTGGCTGTGACCTTGAGTAAGTCCTGTGACCTTGAGTAAGTAACTTAACCTCTCTTATCCTTTCCATTCCCTCAACTGAAAAATGGGGGACAGTAAAAGTACCTGTTATTCGTTATTTTCTGCTTATGACAAACCACTCCAAAATGTAGTTGCCTAAAACAACAATAGTCATCCCTATGGGTCAGAAATTTGGGAGTGGCTCAGGGTCTCTCATGAGGTGGCAGTCAGATGTCAACTGGGGGTTGCAGTCATCTGAAACTCTGACTGAGGATGGAAAATTCATTTCCCAAAAGGCTTACTCACATTGCTGGCAAGTTGGTTCCTCTCCATATGGGCCTCTCCACAGTGTGGCTTGAGTGTCTTCACAAAATGGCAGCTGGATTCACCCAGAGCAAGCAATCCAAGAGACCAAGATGGAAGTTGCAGTGACGTTATACCTCTATGACTTGGAAGTCACATACGACAGCCTCTGCCATGTTCTATTGGTCACCCAAGGCAGCCCCTAATTCAGTGTGGGAGGGGACCATACAGGGCCATCTTGGAGGCTTCTACACTAGTATCCACCCCATAGGTTATGAGGAGGATTAATATCAGTTCAATGAACGAATAAAACAAGTGGCACCTGGGTGCCAGGCTTCTGAGGACCAGGGGTAGCTGGTTAGCCCTGGCAGGCTCAGCAGGCTGGGAAGCACCTGAAGTACCTTGTCATTACCACCTAAACAGCAACAGCAACAACTAATGAATCTCTAGCTACATCCTTATTTTGCAGATGTTATCACTTCAGTAGTGTAGTGCAGTGTTTTCCAAACTTGTATTCAGGGAAGCATTACTGCAAAAGAACGTTAATAGGTAGACCTCAAAAAAAGCTTCATTTGAAAAGGCTGCCTATGAAATCCTTTTTTGGAGACTTAGAGTGTGCATTTTGTGCAGTGTTCAAAACCCTAGGAAGTTCTACGGTTAAACAATTTAAACATTAAAAGGAAAACAAAAAACAAAAACCTTGTTAGTTAGATTTGACCCAGCATTTTGCAAACTCATTAGAGCAAAACACGTATTTTCTTTTTTTCCCCACTGCAGGTGTAAGCTTCCTATTTGGAAGCATTGCCTACTTCCTAGAGGCATGATCACGGATGAGCCACTAAAATTTTTTGGCCTTCAGTTGCCCCATCAGTATAATGTGGATAATACACACTTCATAGGGCTATTGAGAAAATTAAATAATAAAGGTACCTCGCCTGATATTTGGGTCCCAGTAACGGCTTGACGCTTTGGGTTCCAAACCGAGCTCCACCATGAAGGCACTATTTGACCCTGACCAAGTTCTTTTACTTCTCTATCAGCTCTCCGGTGTATAAAACAAGGTGAATAATTGCACCTAACTCATAGTTTTACAGGGGGAGAAAATAAAAGGGAGCATGTGACCTGCTGAACGCTTGCCGGGCACACTGTGAGAGCTCGCTAGCCGTCTAGGTATCATCATGACTGTGTGGCCGGAGGTCACAGAGCTGGCAAGGGACAAAAATCAGTTAATGAACCCTAGCCCACCTGCCTCAGATTGCATGTGCTTTGCCCTCTGTTGGCACATACAATCAACAGAAATGAGACACAGTCATTTTCAGGGTGGCTCTGAGAGAGGATTGTGTGGGCAGTTAGAAACAAGTGGGTGGCGATGATTCCAGAGAGCTTCCAGAAGCGGTGGGGCTGCAGGAAGATATTTAAAGGAGGCAGGTGGCTGGGCAGATGGGGATGGCAGGGTTTACACACTCAGGACAGCCGGGACAACAGCTCAGAGGAGTGAGTGGCAGCGGCTGCCAGACGCCAGCTTTTTCGGAACAAAGCAGCAGGTGAGGGCCACAGAGAGTCCACACTCCAGGCACCCAAGGAGGGCCGAGGCCAAATAAAACCCTTGGCAGGGAGACGGCAGCCCCATTTGCCTTTTTCAATCAATCAGCCAACAATTGAGGGACCATCCCTGAATCAAAGCCCCGTCTCCCTCCCTGCCCCCATGCAGGCCCCCAAGCATTGGCCGCACAGATCATAGTTGAACTTCTGAGAGCTCCTCCACCCTCCCGAAGCCACTATCAGCTGTACAGAAATTTATTTTTATTATTGAGCTCCTATTTCTGCTTTTGCCATCACGGCAGATCAGTTTGGGTTTTGTCTCCCAGCCAAGGGCTTTTCATATTTTCCAGATACTCAAAAGTCTGTATGTGCTGCCTGGAGCAGGTTTAAGGAACAATCTGAGATTTCTTTCTGAATAAGCAGTTATTTGTACTTTGTTTTGCTTTTCTTGGTTACTGAAGAGAAACAGTGACATAAAGAAAGCACTGGTAACACTTCCCTTTGAGCAGCACAAATGTCAATGGTAGTGACTTTCAAATAAATAGTTACATTGTCAGGCGCACAAGAGTCTCATTGAGGAAATCTGTGCAGTGACTGCTAACAGGGTTAACACTTTAGGCACAATGTAATCAAGGAAAAAACTGTAAACTTTGCACAGAGTGACCTCAGAAGGTACTGAAAGGAAATGCCAACCCAACATCCCAGGGTACGTTTCTAGACCAGGCACAGTGCATTGGAGAGACAGAGATAGAGATAGAGATAGAGATAGAGATAGATAGAGAGAGAGAGAGAGAGAGAGAGAGAGAGAGAGAGAGAGAGAGAGGGAGGGAGGGAGGGAGGGAGGGAGAAGAGCCTGATAGAATGAAAGTTTGTTTAGGGGGAAATGGGGAATGTTCCTTCATTACTTCAGTTATTACGGTAAATCCAGCTACACTCTGTTTCATTAGCCATTTTAATCCTTTTAATCATGGTTCCACTCAAAGCCAAGAGATTTTTTTAACGGGATGTAAAATGCATTTTACCACTTTGCAATATTTTTCTTGTAAAGGATGTTATTATACAGAAAATAGAATCCTTTTATCAGAAATTTAAGTAACTAAATACTTAGGACTCCCAGCATCCCCTTCCCAGAGCCTTTGGCAGAGGACAATGTGGGCAAAATTTGTCTGTCCTGCCTCCCTGTTTAGGGTTGCCAAATATAGCAAATAAAAATACAGGATGCCGAGTTAAATATGAATTTCAGATAAACTACGAACAATTTTTTAGTATAAGTATGTTCCGAACATTGCTCAGGACCTACTATAAAATTATTTGTTGTTTGTCTGACATTCAGATTTAACTGGGGATCCTGTATTTCATTTGACCACACCATTCCCTTTGACTGTAGATGTATGCGTTTACTTCTGGACTCTCAATTCTGTTCTCTTGATCTCTGTATCTATCTTCACACCCATACTACACAGTCCAGGGATTACTATAGCTTTGTAATAAGTTTTGAAATGGTCAAGTCTGAGTCTTCCAAATTTGTTGTTCTTGTTAAAGATTGTTTTGGCTATCTGGGCCCTTTCTATTTCTTCATGAATTTTAGGACCGGCTTGTCAATTTCTACAGAAAAGTCAGTTGTCATATTCATAGAGATTGCCTCGAATCTGTGGATCAGCTCAATGGGTACTACCATCTTAATCGTATTAAATGTTCCAATTCATGAACATAGGCTTTTTATTAATTTAGGTCTTCATTTATTTCATGATTTGTAGTTGCCAGTGTACAAGTCTTATAGTTATTTGTTAAACTTATTCCTAAGTTTTTTATTCTTTTCAATGCTATTATAAATAGAATTTTCTTAATTTCAGTTTCAGATTTTCATTTCTAGTATATATAAATAAAATTGATTTTGGTATACTGATTGCTATAATATTTAAGAGTGTTTAAGTTTGAAAACCCACTGTTCTAGTGAGATATAATTTGCATTCTGATTGTGTGCTACCAGGACAGTAACTTTTCTGGGAATTTCATTAGCTTGGCTCCTTGGAAAAATGCTGCTGGCATTGGCTAAGGGACCATAAACGTGCAACCTGTCAGACTGTGGGCTCAGGTACATGGAAGTAGAAGAGGCAAGAACCCTACAGGCAGGTATTCTGTCCTTCAGTATTGTAACTGCCAGGCTCTCTCACTGGACTTCAAGCTCTCTGAGAGCAGTAATAGGGTCTTCTGCACAATTTTCTCTCTAAAGCCCAGCCTGGTCCCTGCTTTAAGTGTTTTGCCTGACTCACTGACTAAGTGGAGGGGGAAAAAATGGAACTAGCCAGGGGACAGAGCTTAATGGGATCTTATCTTGCTGAGTGGCCTCACAGCCTATTGTCAGATGTGGCTCATTTATAATCACCCTGTTCATAAAAAGAAAGGTCTGTAGAGCTGTAAAAGTATTATCTATAGGACATACTGTAATATTTTTACTGCAGTCACTTTATAGTATCTTTTTAAAATATGTGGTATAGCAAACTGTCCTTTATTGTTCTTGTTCAAGATTCTCTTGACAATTTTTGAATTTTTATTTTTTAATATCCTTTTCATTACTGGGTCCTTAGTGGACCCAGTATTCAATCAATAACATTTTTATATTAACTTGGAAAGGATTTTATTTTCATGATTTTTTTTCTAATCCAAGATTTTGGTATGTCTCTCCATTTATTTAAGACATGCTTTATTTCCTTCAATTAAATTTTAATACTTTATATAGGTTCTAGACTTCCCTTGTTAAATTTATTTATGACACTATTTTTAAGGAATTTATTTTGTAATTTCTGTATATAATTCATTATTACTAATATACAGAAAAGTTATTTGTTTTAATAATATTTATCCTAGCAGCCACTATTGAAAGCAGTATGGAGGTTCCTTAAAAAACTAAACTAGAGCTACTGTATGACCCAGCAATCCCACTCCTGGGTATGTATATGGAAAAAAACAACAGCTCTAATTCGAAAAGATACATGTACTCTAATGTTCATAGCAGCACTATTTACAATAGCCAAGACATGGAAACCACCCAAGTGCCCATTAACAGATGATTGGCTTGAGAAGATGTGATATATATATATATATCCAATGGAATATTACTTGGTCTTAGAATAAAAAGAAATATTGCCATTTGCAGCAACATGGATGGACCTAGAGAATATTATGCTTAGTGAAGTAAGTCAGACAGAGAAAGATAAAAACTACATGATAGCACTTAAATGTGGAATCTAAAAAATAATATAAATGAATCTATATACAAAACAGAAACAGACTCACAGACATAGAAAATAAACTTATGGTTACCAAAGTGGGGGGGACAAATTTGGAGTATGAGCTTAACAGATATAAGTTACTATACATAAAACAGATAAGCAGCAAGGATTTACTGTATAGCACAGTGAGTTATATTCAATATCTTGTAATAACCTATAATAGAATATAATCTGAAAAAAAAAAACTAAATCACTATGTGGTACACCTGAAACTAACACAATATTGTAAATCAACTATATTGTAATTTTTAAAAATTTATCTTATATGCAGTCATTATACCAATTATCTCATTGGTTTTAATATTTTTAAATGGGTCATTTGGGATTTCTAGGCATAAAAATATATTACATGCAAACAGAAATACCTTTGCCTTTTCTTTTTCAATATCTAAAATTCTCATTTGCTTTTCCTGTCTTATTACATAGTAGATCCTCCCAAATAATACTAAGTAATAGTGATGACATTTGTTAACCTATTACTGAAGCCAAGAGTATTTGCTTTTGAAACTTTCGCAGCCAATATGAGCTTTAATACCAAACAGGAAAGTAAACTATATCATTTTTGGGATATAGCAACAACTATATATATAAAGTAGATATGAATATAATATAATAATATATTAAAATATATAAGGACATATAATAGTGAATAATTCCCTGAATGCAGAGTAAGCTTGAGTCTCCATGGGATACAAATAGAGACTTGGAGGAATTTTTCATCCCTTAAATTCTTAAAAGAATTGAGCGGAGAGAGGAGCCAGGAAGAATCTGATATAGCCAAGATGGCAGGGTAAGAGTTCAAAGATTAGGAACAGCTGGGGAGAACAAGAGACCAGAGATCAGAAAGCAGGATTTTCTTGGGCAAAAGCCAAAAACACCAGCTGGGAGGTGACCACTAAGTCAAAACAGTTTAATACAGAAGCCAAAGAGGGAATATGAAGCTCTGATTGGAAAGAATCTTGAAGATTAATAGAAAGTCTTGACAAGCAGCTTCTAGAACAGAGTTTTTCAAGCTTTCTAAATGTAACTTGTCATCTTCCTATTGGTGTAGTAGAGTTCTTTGCCTAGCACAATGCCTTGAATACAGTTGGTCGTCAAAAAAATTTTGTTGTTGTTGCATTAGTAGACAAGGAGAGAGAAAAACAATTGCACTTCAAAAGCCAAAGAAAAAGCGTCAATACCTAATACCAAGAGAGATGACATTTTTTTGAGGATGACTTTTGAAAGGTCTTCATTTTTTTTTTTTTTTTTTGCCGTACGCGGGCCTCTCACAGTTGTGGCCTCTCCCGTTGCGGAGCACAGGCTCCAGACGCGCAGGCTCAGCGGCCATGGCTTACGGGCCCAGCTGCTCCGCGGCATGTGGAATCTTCCCGGACCGGGGCACGAACCTGTGTCCCCTGCATCGGCAGGAGGACTCTCAAACACTGCGCCACCAGGGAAGCCCAGGAATCAAGGTTTTTAAGTAGTTTGAATAGAGAAAAGTGGTGGAAGAACAGGATCATCACAATAGTGAGAAGCCAAATAAAAAGAATCTAATGAGGGAATTCCCTGGTGGTCCAGTGGTTAGGACTCGGCACTTTCACCGCCGGGGCCAGGGTTCCATCTCTGGTCGGGGAACTACGATCTCTCTCACAATGAGGGGGAAAAGGCTGCAAGGATGTAGATCACAAAATTTCTACAGATTTAAACAGTATTGTTTTAATATAATTCTTAAATTTGCCTTGGGTTCTATCATGGCATATGTAAAAACTACAAGTGCAAGGAGCTTACAACTAGTTTTCTGTTCGTACATTTTAAAGTCATATTCTTTGAAAACTAATTTAAATCAATAATAAATTTATATTCTCTATCAAAGAGTTGCATACATTGCTCAAGTCTGAAAAACACTAACCTAGCAGTTAACTTGATGCAGAATGTGTAGTCCAGGGCCGTCATGATGGGAAAATAGCACAAACAACCAAACAGGCCTTTGGCTGGAGAACATCAGCTTTTGAACCTGAATGTGGATTTAAGAATCAGTGTTTCTGTAATCCAAAGTCAGACTGAATGATTCATAAAATTGGGCATATCAGAAAGACTAGGCTGGTTTTGCTTCCTCTACCACATTTGAACTTGACTTGTCCCTTCTCTAAACTAGAGATTGATAATAATATGAAACTCGAATGTTTGCTATAAGGATTATATTTAACACATTTAAGGCATCTGAGGAATATTACTGGTGTTCAATGACAGCTACTGATATTACAGGGACATTTGACCTGTAGGTTTTGGGCATGTTCCATGAGCTTTATGTCATGCTTAAGTTCTTTCCACGCTTGGGAAAATATTCTAAACTGAGTAACCCAATATTATACATATAGCCAAAGTAATATTTGCCAATGCTATTATAGGATACAAAACTACAAACAAAACAAAGTAAAAACTCTTAAAGTCTAATTAATTGAATTTTTATCAACTTCTCCTAGTTAGTTGAATTTTTTAAAGCAGGTATTTTAACCCTCAACACTGAAAATATTTCCGAAGTCTGCCAATCCACTTTTTTTTTTAAGTCTTTTATTGAATTTGTTACAATATTGCTTCTGTTTTATGTTTTGGTTTTCTGGCTACGAGGCATGTGGGATCTTAGCTCCGCGACCAGGGATCGAACCCGCACCCCCTGCGTTGGAAGGCGAAGTCTTAACCACTGGACAGCCAGGGAAGTCCCTGCCAATCCACTTTTATACAGTAAAATTTTGTGGATTTGCCTCAGCATTGCTGGTCAGGCTAAAATCATTGACATGTGAATGTCTATGTGGGTATAAATGTATAAGGCATACATGAAATTGAGCTAAATCTACATTGACTTCAAATCATAAACTGGAAGTTTATTTCTCTATTTATGAAAATCTTGACACCTGTTTGCTTTCTTGTGATGGATTATTTTTATTCTATAATTGGAATATAATGGGGGGAAGATTCTTGTCCCTCTGAGTTTAGATATAGTAATCATATTTGAAATAGTTACGTGGTCTGAAACAATATTGGTGCAAAATGATGGTAATCTTGTTGAAAGGTTTTGGAATTTTGCTTTACTTATAAATTCCATTTTGCCCCTTATCAGTAAAAAGAACATTGAGTAACAAGGTTGGGGGATACGCCTAATTGTGTCCTCTGAGCATCAGAATCTGTCCACTTCTCTCCACTTCTACTGCAACCATCTTGGTGCACATCATACTGCACCCAGACAAGAGCAATAGCATCCTGGCTGGTTTCCTTGCTTCCACTCCAGCCCCTTCCAATCCACTCTCCATACAATATATCAGATTGGCCTTCCTTAACTACAGATCAAATCCTGTCACTACCTGCCTAAGACTCTCCCGATCTGTCCCAGGCTTCCTTCTTTCACCTCTACTCATACCACTATTCTCCTTGCTCACTGTGCTGCAGCTTCATGGGCTTTCTTTCTTCAAATCCTCCAAATGCATTCCCACTTTAGGGGCCTAACACTCCCTGACTTTGGCACTACCTCATTTGAGCCTCAGTTGTCCCTTCTCTACACTAGAGACTGAGAAGAATCCAGAACTTGCATGTTTGCTATAAAGATTATATTTAACATATTTAAAGTATTGGGGGGGGTTGAGAGAGAGAGACAGGAAGAAGGAGGAGGAGAAGGAAGAGGAAGGAGGAGGAAGTGGGGGGAGAGGGAGAAGAGAGAAGAAAGGGAAGTTCTCTGCCTAGGCCTTTGCCTAGAATGCTATGTTCCACAATCTTTGCACAGTTCCTTCCTTCTCTAACTCCTCAGAGAAGTCTTCGCTCCCCATGCATGCCATCACCCTGTGTCCAACGTCCTCTTTTATTTTCTTTAAAGCACTCAACACTCTGATTTCATCTTTACCATTTATTGGGTAACTAGCTTATGCTATAGCATTTCTTCCCATAGAATGTAAGCTGCAGGAGTGCCTTGTCACTCAATGCCTAATATGACGTCTATACATAGAAGTCTTTCAATAACGTTGCTTGAATAAATGAATGAATGAATGAATGAATACCCAGCTTCAGAAATTACCAAGTTCTAGTCCTGGCTTCTGAATAACGGAGTAACCTCTGGCAAGTACTGAACCTCTTTGAACATCAGTTTCCCCTATGAATAATTAGTAAGCTGGACTAGATGATCATTAAGGGTACTTCTTGTTTTATATTTCCATGGTTCATATTCAAATATTATTTCCCCCTTCCCTTCCTTTCCTTCTCTTTCTCTTTCCTCTTTCCTCTCTCCCTCCTTCCACCCCTCCCTTCCTCTGTCAGCAGCACTCCTTGGATTCATGGATGGTTGTAAACCGGTTGGAGATATTTTATGCATAAGCACAGACATCTCAAGGATGTATGGTCTCCAGACAGTGAATTGTCATCACAATTGTTGTAGTGTTCATTTTCTCTTGCCTAGCCAATCCCATCAAAACCACACCTCCACTGCCAACCCACAGCCCCATCCTGGCTTTGGAAATAAAAATGGAATTGAAGGATCCCCAGCTTCTGAAAAAAACAAAAACAAAATGCTGCACAAATTTTTACTAGTATGGTGTTTCTGGAGAAATCAGGGTGCAACTGACAGGATTGATTACAACTTTATAAATTTTTTAATGTAGTAAACTTCATGAAGATAATAGGAGACCGATATCAAATTTTAGATATTGCCAGAGACAATTCCTAAATTACTTTTTCTAGACCATACCTAATTACAGTGACTTCTTTGTACATGCTTAATTTTTAGCCACTTAATTACAATAAGCTAGAAATATACATTAAAAAACAATGTAGTGATGATTAGATAGCAATGATATACACTAGAACTTAACACCATTCCTTCTTTCAGATCCTGTGAAAAATGATCTCAGGAAATGAAAAAGCGAATTTCTTCCATGTCTAGAACCAAAGTCAATATCAGCTGCAAAGACAGATGTTCATATGCTTGTAAATGCATACCTACAAACCAAGTTTTTAAAATTTAAAACCACATGAAGGCTTAGAATCACAGCATTCATGAACCAGAAGAACATTGCGACCTTCATTTAACACATGAGGAGACTGAAACTCAGAGAGTTCAAATGACTAGGCCAAGGTCATAGACCCCATTAGGGCTGGAGCTGGAACAAAATCTCTGTTCTCCTGGTTCCACGCTTTTCTCATCACACCAAGCTGTAGTGACTTGCAGAGTTCAATCGTATGTGCCAACCCCTCACAGAACATGGTGGATTGGAATATAAAATTATCAGTCCATTAACTGCGAAACCAGTTGAGGAATTATAGTATTCATTGATATACTGTTGTTATAGTACTTGCTAATATTCGTTTGAGTTTATGTGTCAGGTTCTCTACTATGTGCTACTTGTATTATCCTTTTCTTTTTTTCTAAGTGGTTTTTTTTTTTTTTTTTGGCTGCGTTGGGTCTTCGTTGCTGCACGCACGCTTTCTCTCTAGTTGCGGTGAGCGGGGGCTACTCTTCGTTGTGATGAGCAGGCTTCTCATTGCGGTGGATTCTCTTGCTGTGGAGCACAGGCTCTAGGTGCACAGGCTCAGTAGCTGCTATGCACGGGCTTAGCTGCTCTGTGGCATGTGGGATCTTCCCGGGCCAGGGCTCAAACCCGTGTCCTCTGCATTAGCAGGCGGATTCTTAACCAGTGCGCCACCAGGAAAGTCCCTGTATTATCTGATTTAATCCCCAACTAGCCCTGTGGGTGGGGATTCGGGGGGGAATAGTCACTTTTCTAAGCCTTTTACATCTAATAAATCATTTAATCCTCTAAATTATCTTATAAAGTAGTAGTATTACTCCTATTTTATAGGTGAAGAAACTGAGTCTTAAAGTGGTTGAGTCATGCTCAAGTTCAAACATACCCTTAAACCAATACATATGCAACCTCTCTATGCTATACCACCTACTCATTAGTTTCTACTTTCCCATCACCAAACATTAGAAGAAATAACAAGTATTGGGTTGGCCAAAAAGTTCATTTGGGTTTTTCCATAAGATGTTACAGAAAAACCTGAACGAACTTTTTGGCCAACCCAACAGCTTAACTTGAGCTGCTTCTCCCTGCATTCACCTAGCTTCTCAATATTAGCTGGTGGTAGAGACATTTAAAGATATAGGAGCTTAAAAATAGAGAAGACCATTTGCAACCTGAATAAGTTGGACAATCCAGGATTTTATTATAGTATCAGCAATGCTTAAACTTCAACAGGTATAGCTATGGCCCATGAAAGTATGTTTTCTGCACATGGTGACCTGGTATAAAAACATAATTTGTAAATTACTAAGTGAGCTCCTTGTAAGAAGGAGCAGAGACATGCTCTTGTTATGTCAGTTAGTGGGGAAATTTGTGGTAAGAACACATAGAAAGGTGAGAAAGCACAGGAAACAGTCTCAGTGGCTGCAGTCAGGCCTCAGGAAACATCATTCAGTTTTCTTCAGGTTGCAGTAGTAGCTCTAGTCATTCAACAGCAGTTCTAGTTGTCCACCATATTCATGACTTACTTCACTTCTCTGCTGGTCTCCTGTCTCTCAACCTACTCAGTACTGACTGACTTTTCTGTATTCACCTCTCCTACCTCTCTCTCCTGTCTCTCTCTGCTCTGATCTCTCTTCTTTCTTTCTTTATTTTAAATTATTACTTCTTTATTTATCACCCATTTTTTTTCCTGTAGGGCTCACAATCAAACTCCATGAGAAAGAGAGAATCTGAGCAGGTGCATGCCTAGATCTACTAGTGCATCTAGGAGATGGTACTCCTACTGGGTAGAGTGCTCACATCAAGCCATCTCAAAGTCTATAGATGGCTGCCTTCCCACTCACCAACCCTCCTCCCCAAAGAAACATCTTTGTGTCCATTAGCTGCAGCCAAAGTAGCAGGATCATATAGAACAAAGCATGACCCATACGTTTAGAAGGGAACTTTGAGCATGGCAAACAATTTGTATGGCTTGTCTGATACAAATACAAATCCTCTTTCATGTACTGATGGTGCTAATCAGTTTGAAAGCTTTTGCTGAAAAAAAATTATTAAACTTAAGGGTAGAAACCAAAAAATAAAGTGTCATTGCTAACAATTCTCTCATTGTAGACTTCAGCTATAGCTCCATTATTAGCTGTGGCATACTCAGAATTGGACACCATAAACTCTCTTAATGCTCTTGATCCTCAACTCTCTTACCTGCTGAATCTATAGTGAACAATTTTAGTTGACTCAGGATACAAAAAAGCAGCTGTTACCTGTTTTCTTCTTTTGTAACCCAGAGGCTCTGATAAATCTGACATTTTTGAATGGCCAAATAATGGAGGTTTCTGAAGTTGTTTTGTTGATGTTGATGACCTACAAGGGGATGGAAATAATAGTACCTTGCAGTTGCAGACCATTTTGTATTTTTGAAGTGCTCCTCATTGAAATGCTACTCTCTTACTCCTTTGTACTTCCCTGGGGCCTTGACTTTGCCAAATGATAAAATGAAAATCATTCACAGTCCCATTCAAGGATCCTCTCCTTTTCCATGAGCCCATCCTTGTTTCCTAAATCCACCCGATCCCTCATTTCTCTGACCTCACCAGTACTCGTTGGCTATGCTGTTCAGGCATGACATATGTCGCTATAATTACTTTTAGAAAACCATAAATTTTTACTTTTTTACAGTAAATTCCTTGAAGGCAGAGAAAATGAGCCACCTAAAACAGTATCTTGCATATGCAAGGTATGAAAAACAGCAGAAACTAACACAACATTGTAAATGACTATACTCCAATAAAAATTAATTTTAAAAAAGGTATCAAACAATAAATGAGGGGAATACATGGGAAAGGCATGATTATGCCCACTTTATAGATGAGGAAGAAAAAACACACCATTTGGGAACTGAGGAAAATATTGCACTGACTCATGGTGGCCCTAAACCAAGGTGCAGAAGCAAAGAAAGAGACAATTTAAAAGTAGAAGTAGAGGAGACTGGCAAAGACTAAAATGAGGAAGAAGAGAAAGAATGAGAAGAGACAGGAAAGGAAGAGATGCATCACTAGAGGGCTGAGATGAATGGACAAGAAGCAAAGAGGAGATTTTTTTTTTTTTAAGTGAAGTGGGAGATAAAGGCAGAAAAGCATTTTTATAATCTCCTTAGGAAAATGCTTTATGTCAACCAGAAGAGCTAATTTGGGCTTTGGGAAGTAGGAAAAAAATGAGGAAGGCTCTATCCCTTGGTCAAAGGTAAGAGAACTGAGAAAAGTACATAGAGGATAAAGGGGAAGAAGAGAGGGAAGTGGTTGGTCCTTTTTTTGGTTATTAAAATTATTCCACACAAAATCAGTTTTTGACAACTTTGCAAAATCAAAGGGAAAAAAGAAAACTGCAATGAAAGGAACTTAGGTCTAGATTATACTTTACTTGTTACAATGGAATATTTTACTATACTTTTAAAGTGACTTCCACCTTCTGCTTTAATCTGACGATGATGTAACCCAAACAGCACCCTGAGATATTGAATGATTTATCAGGACCACAAATGTGACCAAGTATGTGATGCTTTGAGTCAGAAATTCTGTGCAGTTTGGATAAGTGTAGGTAACACTTCTAAAACATATGTTTAAATTCTTTGTCATCAAATAAGAACTTTTCAACCACTTTAAACCAGAACTTTCAAATGACTGTCTAATGTAGCATGTCTTATGACCATCCTAAGTTTGACACCAGAATCCTGCCCATTATGAAAAGTATCAGAGAAAACTTAGTTCTAATTTTGTTTAAATTAGAAACTAAAGATAGATGTGTAATATCTTCTCTGTTGGCTTTTAGGATAGCTTTCTCATCAGTTTTCCTCTTTCCACTCTGACCGCTGCTCTTGAGTTTTCATTGAAGCCTTCTCTTCTATTATAGATTCCTCCCTTATGTTGGCATTCCTTGAGAGTCCATCTTTGACTCTCTGCTTTTCTAACATTACACCATCTCCTTGGAATGTCTGCTCTATTTCCATTGTTTCAATTATTATTCAGAAACAGATGACACCCCAACATACTCTAACTGCTACCTAATCCCCCTCTACAAAGCTTCAGAACCATAATTCAAATAGTCTGGACGCCTCTAGTGTGGTCCTCAGGCACTGCAAACTTCACATGTCCAAAAATGATCTTATTTTCCCCCTCAAACATGTTCTTCCTGTGTGCTCTTATGCCAGCACAGTCATCTGTCAAGTTTCCCAAAGCAAAATAATGGATGTTATCTTTAATTTCTCCTTCAGCTACACATCCAGTTATCTGGTCCCCTGGAGTCTACCTGTTGACTATTTCTTGAACAGTCAGCTCCATCGATCTCAGTTAACTCCTACTCATCCTCAGAACTCTACAATGAAATCTTCCTGACTTTCCTTTGCTGGATTGTCAGGTCTTCCAATTTTACTCTTTCATTTTACTCTGTGCCTCTCTCTTACAATAGATATTAGTTTATGGTAGACTAAGCTGATATACCAAATAGACCCAAATAAGTAATTGCTCAATCATCAGGAACTATTTTCCTACTCACGTAACACTCCTGGCCTAGTATTCAGGTTGTCAGTGTAACTTTCCTCCACACATTTAGTGGGCTGGCTCCTCTCTGTTTACTTCTCTACCACACTCCTTCACTTCTGCTTAGATGTCATTGTCTAGACTTCAGTCACATGACCATACCCCACTGCAAGAGAGGCTGGGAAATGTAGTTAGCTGTCTACCTGGGCAAAGAAGCAAACAACAGATCTGGGGGGAAAGCAGTCTCTGCCACAATATCACCTATCACAGTTGCCATTTTATATTTATTTGTACAATTACATCATTAATGTCCAATTCTTCCACCAGATTTTTAACCTATGTTAGGGCAGATGCATTTTTGTTCACAACCCAGTCTCAATAAGCCTCTAAAATTATGTGTTGAATTAATCAGTAAATTCTTGTTAATCTAGATCTAGCACAGGGGTCCCCAACCCCTGGCTGCTGACTGGTACCGGTCTGCAGCCTGTTAGGAACCGGGTCGCACAGCAGGAGGTGAGCTGTGGGCAAGGGAAGCTTCATCTGCCATTCCCCATTGCTCCCCATCGCTCCCCATCGCACCCCATCCCTCCCCATCGCTCCCCATCCCTCCCCATCGCCCCCCATCCCTCCCCATCGCTCCCCATCCCTCCCCATCGCCCCCCATCCCTCCCATCCCTCCCCATCCCTCCCCATCGCTCCCCATCACTCGCATGACAGCCTGAACCATCCCCTCTGCCACCCTGTCCATGGAAAAATTGTCTTCCATGAATCTGGTCCCGGGTGCCAAAAAGGTTGGGACCGCTGCTCTAGCATATTAGCCTGGAGCACTACAGCAGCCTCTTAACTGAACTCCCTGTCTTCCTTCCTAGCCCCTCCATAGCAGAGCCCCTCCATAGGTATCTTCCTAAACTATACACTTGATCCTGCCATTTCCTCTACTTTAAAACTCTTCAATCGTTCTTCATTGCCCTCGGGACTCTTTATTTTGCCATGTAAATTCCCTTCCTGTTCATCTTCCCAGCCTTCCTTCTCACCATTGCTCTCTTTCTACATTCCTTCCCATCACAGATGCACACACCCTCACTCACACTCTCACACACATACTCACTCCCTTTCCAATCTAGCCACACTCAAACATTGACACTTCCCCCCAAAGCACCGTGCCCCTCCCCGAGCTAACTGCTCATTGCCCTCAAGTCTCAGTTTAGTCTGTCACTTTGTTGAGGATATCCCTTAGCTCTCAAGATGGTGTTGGTGCCCTTACCCTGTGCTCCCATGGCCCTCTACTACTGTAGGGGTTATTTTATGATTTGCCTGAAATTATCAAGTGCTTCTCCCCCAGCAGACTGCCCTGCCACATCTTATTCCCTGTGGTGCTCCCAGCACTTAACACATTGCTTAGCACATAGTCTACATCCTGGAAATAGAGGACGGATGGACGGATGGATAGATGGATGACATTTAGGAGGAGCCATTGAGCCACTGAGTTCAGCTTTAAACAAGATCAGGTAGGGACTTCCCTGGTGGTCCGGTGGTTAAGACTCTGCCCTTCCACTGCAGGGGGCGCAGGTTTGATCCCTGGCCGGGGAAACTAGGATCATGCATGGCCAAAAAAAACAAAAACAAAAAACCTTCAGTGGTGGAAACTCCACAATTCCTAGGTAAAATTGAATTAAAGGTAGAAACATTAATAATCAAAAATGTTTTGCAAATATCTTTCCATAATCTGAACCTCTTAATCATCGTCTTATTGCAAAAGTTCCAAAGAGGTGTTTTTCTTCTCTTTCGTACATTAACTTTTAAAACCCAAATGGTCTTAAACTTGCACTTTCTGATGACGCAAATGGTTAATAAGTTGTCTTTTCTCTTGATTTCAAGATAGAGTAGGACATGGGGTTACACAGAAGCCTAACATTTACTCTATCTGTCTTTCCTGGGACTCATGGAGCATGATGGATCTCTAAATGGGTAAATATAAGAGGACCTGAGGGACTTGCCTGGTGGCACAGTGGTTAAGAATCCACCTGACAATGCAGGGGACACGGGTTCTATCCCTGGTCTGGAAGATACCACATGCTGCGGAGCAGCTAAGCCCGTGTGCCACAACTACTGAGCCTGTGCTCTAGAGCCTGAGAGCCACAACTACTGAGCCCATGTGCCACAATTACTGAAGCTGCGTGCCTAGAGCCCGTGCTCCACAAGAGAAGCCACCGCAATGAGAAGCCCACGCACTGCAACGAAGAGTAGCCCCCACTCACAACTAGAGAAAGCCCGCGCAGCAACGAAGACCCAACGCAGCCAAAAATAAATAAATAAAATAAATTTTTATTTAAAAAATTAGACAAGTTATCTGTACCTAAGTAATTTTTAAAAAAAAAGGACCCGATTTTCCCCAAGCATATTTGCTTGTGTGTGCTCCAGAGTCTTGGAGACTGGAGGGGTGGGGCTTGGAGATAGGACAAAGCTTGTCCTGGGTCCAGCCTCCCAGTGTATACGCAACTCAGCAGCCAGAATAATGAACTCCCAATTTAGGAATTTGCCATGGACGCTGCCCAAAGATCATTCCTGGGTTCCTCTGGACTAACTTAAAAAAAAAAAAAGAAACAACTCGTATTCATATGTAAATATCAGCAGTCTATCATCACCTGAGAAAGAACAACAGATTTCATTTATTTTAAATAAATAGATTTATTTATTTATTTATGGGTAAGTTGGGTCTCTGTTGCTGTGCCCGGGCTTTCTCTAGTTGCAGAGAGCGGGGGCTACTCTTCATTGCGGGGCGCGGGCTCTAGGCACGCCGGCTTCAGTAGTTGTGGCTCGCGGGCTCTAGAGTGCAGACTCAGTCGTTGTGGTGCACGGGCTTAGTTGCCCCACGGCATGTGGGATCTTCCCAGACGAGGGCTACGAACCCCGTGTTCCCTGCATTGGCAGGTGGACTCCCAAACACTGCGCCACCAGAGAAGCCCAAGGACAATAGATTTCAAAATGCTGGTTATTGCTAGAGGCGAAGGAATGAATTTAATGAGGCATTCACAGGACAGGAAACTTTACAATTTCATTTTAAGAGCAACAGCTACTTGTAGGAGGTGGAAAGAAAGATCTTCCTACTTAATTTATCTGCCCAATTACATCTGACATTCCTGTGAAAATAAAAAATGCATGAAAAAAAATAAGAGTAAACTTCTAAACCAGTGCTTCTATTCCAAGAATTTTACTGATCTAAATTTCCTAAAACTTAGTTGAGTAAGTCTGAAAGCTGTTTTGATTTTTATACAGAGGGAAGAAGGAAAAGTACAGCACATGCTCTGACTTAGTGTCAACTTCCCTCTGTTTTATTTTCAGCCCAGTCAGAAAACCATGCTCTTTGCTTGCCTCACTCCTTTGTTTTTCCAAAAAAGTATTCTCTTTTGTGTAAGGTTCTGGTCCAAAATAATCAGCATTGGAAGTTGCGCTGTTTTTGCTTCATGTCTGTGGCCTGAGTCATTCTCTCCAAAACCAGGATGCCCTCAGGGAAGATACAGAGGAAATGATGTAATTCTCTCTAGTCTCTTTCACGCTTTGGGCTTTTTCTTTGGGCCTGAGCCTTAATGAATCTGTTTTCTAATTAGCTAGCAAGAAGTACAGTGAAAAAAAAAAATATGCGTCTTCTGTCTCTCCCTTCTCCTCACTAGAGGCACACACACTATTTGCTCCTTCAGGGAGCTCAGGTGATTTTTACAGAATTAGTGCATAAATCTTCCCAGTGTCATTGTCAAGCAGCTGAAAGCAAAGGTATTTTGTTCTGCCTACTTTACTAGCTGGAAACCAAAAAACAGAAAGTGTCATAGCCAAGGTCAAGCATTGCCCGAAGGAGAGGGAGGGGCAGTGGAGCGGGTTGGTGGGAGGGGCGGAGGTAAATATAATCTCCCAATTCCTCTGCTCCATCCCCCAAGCAAAGCCCTTTCTATGCAAATGAAGAAAGCAACAACCTAAATTTAGAAAACCTGTTTAGAACAGACTTCATATATTAATTCGATAAACGTGTGCTCAATTCCTGGGCACTTCGGATACCATATCATTTTCTAATTATAACTTTGAATTAATTTTGCTCTTTTTCTGATACTTGGCTTCTTGGGTTATTCGCCTGGTAAAAATTAGCAATTGGAAAATGCATGTACTTTAATTTGATGGGGGGAGGAACTGGGAAGCTTGGACCCGTACCCCGACTTCAGCTACTGGAAAACCATAGCACTTGGGGCGGTTCAAAGCATTTTCTCAACTACCCTTCCCTCTGAGCCCCAGGACTTGCTGTTATTTTAACACGTGGCTCTCTCCCTGTGGAAATGATCTGTTCAATCTGTCTGTCTCCTCAACCAGACTTCAGCTTGTTAATTCATTCTGATAACCCCAGCACCTTAAACTTTAGAGGAAACTCATGAAATAGCTTCTGGAACTAAACTAAGGAAAAGGAGAACTAGGTGAGGGGTGAGGAGAATTCAAGGGAGGGAAGTGAAGGGGGAGAGAAGGGAGGGGAATGCCTGAGGGAAAGAAGAGCAGAGAGTTCAAGCTGGAATCCTAAATTTCTTTGAGGCAGCAAATATCTATTTTTAAGAAGGATCTAGTGGTGCAGTGGTTGAGAGTCCGCCTGCCGATGCAGGGGACGCGGGTTCGAGCCCTGGTCTGGGAGGATCCCACAGGCCGCGGAGCAACTAGGCCCGTGAGCCACAACTACTGAGCCTGCGTGTCTGGAGCCTGTGCTTCGCAACAAGAGAGGCCGTGACAGTGAGAGGGCCGTGCACCGCGATGAAGAGTGGGCCCCGCTTGCCACAACTAGAGAAAGCCGTCGCACAGAAACGAAGACCCAACACAGCAAAAATAAATAAATAAATAAACCAGCTCCTTGTATGGTGCAGCCCTGCCTCAAAAAAAAAAAAAAGGATCTAGGCCCTCAGAAGGAAGCAACACACTTACTAAAGAGTTAAGAGAAAAATTGCGTGGAAACAGACTCTGGCTCATAAAGTCAACGGGTGTTCCTCAACCAGTGAAATTGCTGGTCTGATAGTTTAAAAGACCTATTCCTGGCTCCACCCTGGACTAGAACATAGAATTCTTGGGGGTGGGACCTTGGAGATTTTTTAACAAGTACCCAGGGTACTAGAGTTTGAAAAGCATTGATGTGGTCTTTCCGGAAAGCATTTCATTCCCCTCCAGCCCACCGAGGTCCAATTAGTGTGGAGTGTTTTTCATTGAAGACCTAGCCTTATATGGGAAAGCCAGCTTTGTCAATGTGGAGAGACCAGGAGACTCCAAAATATAAACTATGATGTCCTTTGTCCTTTCATTCATTCTGCCCAGTCTTTCTCTCTCTCTCTCTCTCTCTCACACACACACACACACACACACACACACACACACACAGACAGACATGCGTGCATGCAATGTGCACACACGCTTCCAATAGATTCCAGATCTCTTCAGGGCCAGTGCCTGGGGTCACTTACCTCATCCCTTTAAAGGCCTTCTGTCCAGGACAGCCCTAACTAAAAGTCTGAAAATTAGGTAGGGGAAAAAAGAGCTGTTTAGGGCAAAACCTCTTTGGACAAAGTTCCTTGTATTGCAGACCTTTGGCTTCTGCGTCTAGATAAAACCAAAAGATATTTGCAAGGAAAGAGAAAATGCAAAAAAGGCCAATTCTGTTTTCTGAAACTCACTACAGATTTGGTGACAGATGAACTTGCATTTCGGCTTCATTTTTTCCAAAGTGATTCATTCTTCTTGGTTCCTGAACACCTGCTTAAAAACATGGCTTTCTTCTCTCTGTCCTTAGGGAGTGCCAACCAGGTCTGAAACCATGAGGTAGGTCTAATACCAGGGGAGGGGTAGTGGGGTGGAGGAAAGTCCGACTTGATCTACATAGTGTATTCATTGTTTAAAATCATACATTGTGCAGAAAGCATTGGTGACATTTGTGGTGTGAAAGAGGAAACTTGGAGCAAGCTCTCAGAGCCAGAGTTTCCATGCCCAAGGTGAATGTTGACATTACCGAGGCTGGAATCCCTGTTAATGCCTTAGGTTTTCCTTCCACGAGGACAGCATTAAGTTTGGGGTTTTCTTTCCTCCCAAGTTTTTCAGAGCAACCCACAATAAAAAAGGAAGGTTCGCCCAGCAGAATTTACTTGCAATGACCACTGACCTGCGTTTCCCAAGTTTACTCATTTGTCCAACTTCCCTTCTTCTCCGTCGCCTCTGTCTCTTTATTTTCAGCTCCTTGTCAGTTAATTCACATTTCCTGATTTGGCAAACAGTGCTCCCCCCACCTCCTTTTTCTTGGGTAAAACTTCCTGAGTTGACCTTAAAGAAAACTGTTAACCTCACCCGAGAGCTTTAGCAGGAAAATGGCATTTAGGTTTAATCACCTAAAGCCTCGCAGTAGTTACCACTTTATAAAATTCAAGTGACTTTTTTCCAAGCTCCCTGTTTTCCAAAGCTGGCTGGCTGGTGACCTCCAGGAGGGTGGGATGCCACACCCGTCCCCTGGCCTTGGCAGGCAGCAAGGGTGAAAGCTTTTCCAGAGCTCGCCGGCTGAAAGGCTGGCAGCAGAGAGGGCTGTAGACCTCCAGGGCCGTTCTGGAATCCAAGGCAAGGAGGGCACACATGACAAGACCAGGGAAGAACCACTCCATTGACTCTTTTTACTCAAAGATGCACCTCCTCCTTCAGAAAAGCCTGAAAGACCTGGGTCAGGGAGCTGGTCACGCAATTGCCTCTATCCCCTGGTCAGCTTCCAGGGAGAAGTGGGGAAGTGGGCTGTCGTTGTCATCCACGGTGACCACAGCCTTCCCCGGGGCCCTTTGCAGCCACTCTTGCATGTCTGAGTCTCAGAGCTCAGGACTCCAGATGTTCTTCTCTCTTCTTAAAAGTTTGAATGGTCAAGACTCAGTCATCTCCATCGGCACCTTCCTGGGGATATTTGCCTCTCCTGGTGGTATCTGTGTCATCTCTGGTTTGGGGGAAAAGAGTTTAATTTTGATCCACTCCCCTGCGGCTACGGGTCTTTGCTCAGATGTGGGCTTTCCAGACCACAGGTGTAGCCCCCTACCCCGAGGGAGCCTTTGCTGCCCTCTTCTCTGTTTATTTTCCTACATCACACTTGTCACCTCCTAACATGCTTTGTCCATGCATTCCATTTTACTTCTTTTTTTAAAAAAATTATTTATTTATAAATTTATTTATTTTATTTATTTATTTTTGGCTGAGTTGGGTCTTCGTTGCTGGGTGCGGGCTTTCTCTAGTTGCGGTGAGCAGGGGCTACTCTCCGTTGCGGTGCGCGGGCTTCTCATTGCGGTGGCTTCTCTTGCTGCGGAGCCCAGGCTCTAGGCGCGCAGGCTTCAGTAGTTGTGGCTCGCAGGCTCTAGAGTGTAGGCTCAGTAATTGTGGCACACAGGCTTAGTTGCTCCGCGGCATGTGGGATCTTCCCGGACCAGGGCTCGAACCCGTATCCCCTGCATTGGCAGGTGATTCTTAACCACTGCGCCACCAGGGAAGCCCCATTTTACTTCTTTATTTTTTTCTTCTGCCACCTGCTCCACCCCCCACCCCACCCCACCCGCTCCACCCTCAGCCTCTGGGATGGAAACTCTGGGGAGCAGGAATTTGGGCTACTTTGTTCACTGCTCCACCCCCAGAACCTAGAATAGCGCCCGGTACATAGTAGGTGCTTAATAAGTATTTGTTGAAGAGTGAATGAATTTGAGGAATTTCTGAAACCAGATAGAAGATACGGGAAGGTATACTTTTGGATCAGGGAGAATCTAAAATACCAAGGCAGGAGGGCCAGCATGAGAAGGCATGGAGGAAGATAGCATTTAAGTGAAGGAGTGTTGCCTGCTTCGTCCTTGATGTTTACAATAACTACTAGTGGTGAGGTGTCATTGTTGATAAGACACAAATGAAGAACTGGCGGCACAGAAAGTTTCCATGCTTACCCAAGGTGACAGCAAGAGAAAATGGCAGGAGTGTCTGACTCTATAGGGTGCCTTTTCCCATGTGGTGCCATTGGTTCCCTGACTCCAGTTCAGGACAAAGGCTGGTAATTTGGCATCCTAAGCAGATTCAGTTAAAATGCACTACGATAAGATTTCAAATCCCACCTCGGTAACTTTAGGCAAGGCTCTGAATCTCTGTGTGTACCTGTTTCCCTATAAAAAAAAAAAGGTGGGACCTGGCATTTTATAATTCTGTTTACACCTCCCAAAAGCCCGGTGGGATAGGAAAAAGAAATTAAAAGCCAGGAAGACTACGTGAGTCACTGTGTGGTTAAGTAACATGTCAAGTCAGTGGTCTGAAGACAAACCACCGGGGCAGGAGGTGTCTTGACAAGTCACAATTGTCGCCTCTTCTCCAAACCACATAGTTTTAATGGCTCAAGAGAGATTAAGAATGACATGCTAACTCTGAAGCTGTAGTGAATTTAAAGTCCTACTTGCAAAGCTCTTTCCATAAGGTGACTAAAGCAAAGCTTTGGAAATTGTAGCACGCTAGATGAGCTCTTGGGGCTGAGGGATCTTGCTTGGGCGAGGAAGGCTGGCTGTGAGCTTGGATGCTACATGTTCTGGTGAATCCACAGAAGTCAATTAACATGCAATCTATGGAAAAGCCAAAGTGACCTCGGGCTCCAGGCTTGTACTTGCTTTGTTGTTAACACATTGGAACGCTCGACTCTGTTGATTACTTTTCCATTTTCCTGGGTTTGCTGGTTAAATGCTGTATGTGAAACCCTTTGAATCATTTAAATGGGAGAGAGAAACACAAACAAGTCTTTACTTCACCAAGATACCAGACCTAGCGTAGTGGCTTTAATTGTTTGATGTTTAACTGAGTACCTACTGTGTTAAAGAAAAAACTTTAAACAGGCGAACTTCAAGTGTTAGGTTTAGTGTCCCTATATCTTTGAGAAGACTGTTTAGCAGAGAAATCTTTGTGTCCTTTGAGGCAAGGGCAGGGTCAAATGATATCTTCCTTCTTCAACCTGTGAAGTCAGTTTTGAAATTATTTTGTTTTCTTTTGGCTAGATGGTATTCCATATATTGGCTGGAACAGAATCATTGGGCCACATGATTTTCTCTAAGTAAAAAAGACAAACTTGTGAAAATTGGGCTCTGATCCCCCTCTGTAACACTAGCACTCATGAAAAATCCAATGTTTACGGAATTCCTTAGTTAATGATTTAGGAATCTCCACTCTACCCCCTGCACCACCAGATAGGAGCCTCTCTCCTCTCTTGGGTCTGGAACTAGGTTACAAGCCCAAGGGCCATGGAGGATTGGATTCTCCAGTGCATGGCCCTTGTGGGTTACCTTTGTAAGTCTTGTAGATGAGTGCCAGTCTGGCCGAGCTTTAGGTGTCCAAGAAAGCAGGGGCAGAACTACAGAAAATCTGATCTGTGAGAGACATGATGTGATGGGCACATAGCCTTACAGGGGTGGAGGGCACCAGTTCATCTCTTTTGCAGGATTTAAAACTATGTAGGGTGGTAGTGATGGAGGAAAAGATGGCAAATGTTAGCAGAAGGGAGAGACTTGGCTTGTACGTGCGGGTTCACATTTTTCCCTCAGAGAAATGTTCTCTTGACCCTCTCTAGCCACAAAGGCCCAGAGGAAGCATTTGGCTGGCAGGATTAGGGTTTTTAAATGTATTACTTTTCCCCATAGGCTTCTGTCATGCTATTAAAAATTGGACTCAGGGTCCATGTCATCTTTACAAGTTATTTGTACGTGATATCTTCATGTTCTTTTTCCTAGTTGCAGCTTATTTCCTATATATGTGCTTATTTCCTATACATATTTCCTATACATATATATATCTTGTTTTCCAAGCTAGCTTCTTTGCTGAATATTTCTTGAGCACCTACTATGTACTAAGCAGTGTTTATAGCATTGTGATCGAGAATGCCAAGATTTTGACATTCTGATTAGGACCTCTTCAATGATTTTGCCCCTTTATCCTCTCTTTGCTGCCTTTGCTTTCTAGTTACTTTATCCTATGTGCTTCAAATTCATCTCCAATTTTTGTCTAAAGATAAGGCACTAAAATATAATTTTCAAAAAGATGAAACCATGACTCCCATACAATACAAAATGAATACGTGCTAAAGACTTTAACTCATTAATTCATTCATGAGGGAACCAGAAAGATGTTAAAACCGGTTCAAAGGACAATCTGAAGAACAAATACATGTAGGTGATCTGGAATGCCAAGAGGAATTTACAGATAGATGCAAAATCTCCTGGCACACAGTAGGTACTCAATAAATGTTAACTCTTTGTGGTGAACGTCTGTCCTACCTGGTAGTTCTTAATAAACTTCACTAAATTAAACCTGATTGAATAGAAGGGCAGGTGGGGTAGAGGAGGATGGTGGTCTGAGCCTAGCCATGAACAGAGGGGCCACTTACAGAAGACAAGTCTTGCATAGCAGGCTGTTCTGCAAGATATTTGAAATGTTTATACCAATTCCTGGAGTTGCTTAGACTTGCTTTTAATTTAGGATGATTCTAAGACCAGCTGTGATGAATTTCAGTAAAACCTCCCAAGAAGATAGCAGGTTTTTGCATGCCACAATTGAACTTCTCATTTTCAAGTAGAGAGAGATGAAAGGCTTCTGAGGAATGGAGTTGTAATTGTCTTTCAAGGATAGAATGATAAAGAGATTGTTGCTCCTCGGGATGGAAGGGTAGAAGAGAAAAATCAGCACAGTTGGGTAGCCAGGAGAGCACCATTCTTGCCCTGGTTTAACCTTCGATTGTGGCAAACCAGACCAGTCTGTCCAGACCCATACATCCTCTGCGCCTCAAACTGAGTGGACCATACTTTTTAAACTGTTCTGTGAAGAAAATGCTTTAGTAGCTTTGCAAACATTTGATTCAAATTTGTTTTCACTGTTTAAAAATTGGTTATTAAAAGCAAATGGTATGATTAATGCCAGACAAGGCATTTTCCCGAGGCCCAGCTCACTGCTTCAGCCACCCTCTAGTCAGGAGAGTGCGGTCAGAGTCGCCCCGCAGTCCGGGTAGAGTCCCCCTGGAAGGTTCTGCTCTGGGCCAGCTGTCATACACGGGTGGCTCAGGGAGGGGAGGGGGATGAAAAACCCATGCGAGGAGTTCCTGGTCTTATGGTCTTAATATTTCCAATGCTCGGCAAACAGCGCTTTCCCATTAATGATGTGAATTAGATGACTGATAATTCACCCATCTTCCTAATGTGAATCTTCCTACAAGAGGGCAACAGAATAAACTAATTTAAAAAGTGAACTGGAAAACCTTTACAAAAAACAAAAGCAAATGGTTTTAAATAATGAAAAAGTTCTGGAAATGGATAGTAGTAATGGTTGCACAACTTGTGAATATTCTTAAAGCCACTGAATTATACACTTAATGATTAAAGTGGTAAATTTTATGTGATATATATTTTATCACAATTAAATTTTAAAACAAATGTACACTCAGATTAGTTATATACTAAATTTTCATAAAATATGGACTTCCCATATGCTCTCCAGTTTTTAGGTAGACTTTGAATAAAGCCTTTCCTTCCATCTTTATTTGAAGAATATCCTGAGGTCAAAGGTAACTGTTTATTAAAACTGTTGCCGTTTGTAACTACATCTATATCCAAATTAGAATTTTTTTGATATTTATTGAGTAGCTAAGACTAAACACAGAAACACATTGGATGATGAGGCTGTAACGATTTTCCATTAGGTCCTATTTCTAACTGTTTGTGTTAAACAAAAACAGCTTCTTGGAATGACATTATAGTGAGGAGTTTTAATTTTAGCATATAAAAAAGCAATTTATGCTAAAAATGCCATTTTAATCTATTGTATTTTAAAATACTGTTGAGAGTTCCATTGCTTAAAAAAAAATTTTTGGAACCACTCTACTGCATCATCTTTAAAATTGTCTCTGACTTGTTTATTGTTACAATTGTAAAACATTTAGTATTTGAAAAAGACATACTCTATGAGTTGCTTTTAGCAGGCAATGAAAACATAAGTTAAGATGTATATTTACTTTCAGAACAGGCAAATCCCAAAGATGGAAATATCCAGTAAGTCTATTCCCATCTTCAACTGGCTACATGTAAATAATAGACACTAGACTTCTAATTTCTTAATGTCTGAACAGAAGAGTTACGCTAATTTAACAGTTCTTAGTCTTGGTCTTATAAAGTTATTTCTTAAAATCCTTTTGTTTTAATTTAATCCTCCTTTTCTGAGTTACAGAGCTCTTTCAAAGAAAGTGCTTCATCCTTTCCAAATTATTTAGATTGGGGAGGACCATCCCCACCGCAATTTTCATGCAAACCTCACGTATATACGTGTTTATCTAGGGAGAAGGTCTAAGTTTTATCAAATTCTCAAGGGATTTATGAGACGTAAATAATTGCCTTCATCCTTAATCCTCCTTTTCTTTTTGCTAATGTAAATCTTGCCTATGAATCATGTAAAAAAGAATTCTGCTATGGACAGTAGGTCCATATCCTCATGGTCACCAAGATAAATAACTCCTTGAAAAACAACATGTCCATGTCCCATGCGTTTCTTTCTTTTGGGAAAAACTGCCAACACCATGTTAAAATCCCATGCTACTATGAGATTGCGCTTGAATTTTAATTTCCAATTTCGAATTAAGTATGAAAACATGAACTGAAATCACCTGACAAAAATAAATAAATAAATGGGTGCAAGAGAGTTGAGTGATAGATTTCATATGCAAATAAGCATCTAAGAAATTTAAATGAGAACATATCAAATGAGCTTGATCTATTTCTTAATAGTTTGATATAATAAAAGGAAATATTTAGTTGAGACCACGGAAATGCCACCCCTTTGGGGTTTTTTTTGTTTTGTTTTGGGTTTTTTTTGCGGTACGCGGGCCTCTCACTGTTGTGGCCTCTCCCGTCGTGGAGCACAGGCTCCGGACGCCCAGGCTCAGCGGCCATGGCTCAAGGGCCCAGCCGCTCCGCGGCATGTGGGATCTTCCCGGACTGGGGCACGAACCCGCGTCCCCTGCATCGGCAGGCGGACTCTCAACCACAGCACCACCAGGGAAGCCCCCACCCCTTTGTTTTTTAAACGTAGACTCTGAGTTTTAAAATAAACATCTCTTATAGGATTTTCTAAAGCAAAAGGGGTCATAAGCTATTTTCTCTTCTTTCCTACTGAATGCATGTAAATGAGCTTTTAAATACAGTGGGGTTTTTTTTTTGGTGCACCGCCACTGCCCAGCAGGGTCCTGGGACACTGTATAAGACGCAGGAGGCACTTTTTTATTTTTTTGTAGAGGCAGTCTCTGTCCTCCAGGAGCTTACAGTCTAGCCAGGGAGACACAACTAATGCACACTTATACAATCATTACAGTTAGAGATTACCACAGTATTGACCACAATGGCATGAGACCTGGGGGATGGAAGATCAGTGAGGGGCTGGGGGCTCGGAGAAGAAGTTTTGGTAAAGATTGGATTCGTTTCCTTGTTCAATAGGTCCAAATTGAGTGACACATTTCTTTGGGTGAGAGTGGGGGGAAAGAGGGATTGAGGGAGCAAAGGCAGCAAGGCTGGAATGCACATGCCGTAGGCAAGGGGCAGTGAGGGGGCCCCGCTCAAATACAGTGATTTTTGTGGTTTGCTAAGATGTCCAGAAGATTCAAGTTAGAGGCAAATGATATTGAGCAGGTCACCTAACCCCAAGTCTTCATTTTCTCATAATATCCAAATTAATCAATATATCCAAATTACAAGATTAAATATGGTAATAATTATTAAAAGCACCTCTCAAACTGGGAAGTTCTTTTTTTTACAGCCACTATGTAAAACAGTATGGAGGTTCCTCAGAAAACCAAGAATACAGTTGTCATATGATCCAGCAATCCCACTCCTGGACATATATCTGCACAAAACTATGATTCAAAAAGATACATGCACCCCTATGTGCATAGCAGCACTATTCACAATAGCCAAGATGTGGAAACAACATAAATGTCCATGAACAGATGAATGGATAAAGAAGATGTGATACACACACACACACACACACACACACACACACACAAACACACCATGGAATACTATGCAGCAATAAAAAAGAATGAAATAATGCCATTTGCAGCAGCATGGATGGACCTAGAGATTATCATACTAAATGAAGTAACTCAGAAAGAGAAAACAAATACCATATGATATCACTGATTTGTGGAATCTAAAATATAACACAAATGAAACTATCTACAATACAGAAACAGACAGAACAGACTTGTGGTTGGCAAGGGGGAGGGGAGTGGGGGAGGGATGGATTTGGAGTTTGGCATTAGCAGATGCAAACTCATATATAGAATGGATAAACAACAAGTTCCTACTGTATAGCACAGAAAACTATATTCAATATCCTGTGATAAACCATAATGTAAAAGAATATAAAAAAGAACTTATGCATACGTATAACTTACTTATTTTGCTGTACAGCAGAAACTAATGCAACATTGTAAGTCAACTATACTTCAATTTTTTAAAAAAGTTAAAGAAGAGTTTATTCTAAGAAACCTTAAGATTTTTTTTCATCCTAGCATATTATTTTCAAAGACTGACTTTATTTTTCTTTTTTAAAAACATCTTTATGGGAGTATAATTGCTTTACAATGGTGTGTTAGTTTCTGCTTTATAACAAAGTGAATCAGCTATACATATACATATATCCCCATATCTACTCCCTCTTTTTTTTTTTTTTTTTTTTTTTTGCGGTACACAGGCCTCTCACCGTTGCGGCCTCTCACGTTGCGGAGCACAGGCTCCAGACGTGCAGGCTCAGCGGCCATGGCTCACGAGCCCAGCCACTCCGCGGCACGTGGGATCTTCCCGGACCGGGGCACGAACCGGTCAACAGCCGGACTCTCAACCACTGCGCCACCAGGGAAGCCCCTCTCCTCCCTCTTGCATCTCCCTCCCACCCTCCCTATTCAACCCCTCTAGGTGGTCACAAAGCACTGAGCTGATCTCCCTGTGCTCTGCAGCTTCTTCCCACTAGCTGTCTATTTTACATTTGGTAGTGTATATAAGTCCATGCCACTCTCTCACTTCGTCCCAGCTTACCCTTCCCCTTCCCCCTGTCCTCAAGTCCATTCTCTACGTCTGTGTCTTTATTCCTGTCCTACCCCTAGGTTCTTCATAACCTTTTTTTTTTTTTTTTAGATTCCATACATATGTGTTAGCATACGGTATTTGTTTTTCTCTTTCTGACTTACTTCACTCTGTGTGACACACTCTAGGTCCATCTACCTCACTACAAATAACTCAATTTCATTTTTTTTATGGCTGAGTAACATTCCATTATATATATATGCCACATCTTCTTTATCTATTCATCTGTCGATGGACACTTAGGTTGCTTCCATGTCCTGGCTATTGTAAATAGAGCTGCAATGAACATTGTGGTACATGACTCTTTGTGAATTATGGTATGCCAGTAGTGGGATTACTGGGTCACATGGTAGTTCTGTTTTAAGTTTTTTAAGGAACCTCCATACTGTTCTCCATAGTGGCTGTATCAATTTACATTCACACCAACAGTGCAAGCTGGTTCCCTTTTCTTCACACCCTCTCTAGCATTTATTGTTTGTAGCTTTTTTTTTTTTTTTGCAGTACGCGGGCTTCTCACTGTCGTGGCCTCTCCCGTTGCGGAGCACAGGCTCCAGACGCACAGGCCCAGTGGCCATGGCTCACGGGCCCAGCCGCTCTGCGGCATGTGAGATCCTCCCGGACCGGGGCACGAAACCCGTGTCCCCTGCATCGGCAGGCGAACTCTCAACCACTGCGCCACCAGGGAAGCCCTGTAGCTTTTTTATGATGGCTATTCTGACTGGTGTGAGATGATACCTCATTGTAGTTTTGATTTGCATTTCTCTAATGATTAGTGATGTTGAGCATCCTTTCATGTGTTTGTTGGCAATCTGTATATCTTCTTTGCAGAAATGTCTATTTAGGTCTTCTGCCCATTTTTGGTTTGGGTTGTTTGTGTTTTTGATATTGAGCTGCATGAGCTGCTTATAAATTTTGGAGATTAATCCTTTGTCAGTTGCTTCATTTGCAAATATTTTCTCCCATTCTGAGGGTTGTCTTTTCATCTTGTTTATAGTTTCCTTTGCTGTGCAAAAGGTTTTAAGTTTCATTAGGTCCCATTTGTTTATTTTTGTGTTTAGTTCCATTTCTCTAGGAGGTAGGTCAAAAAGGACCTTGCTGTGATTTATGTCATAGAGAGTTCTGCCTATGTTTTCCTCTAAGAGTTTGATAGTGTCTGGCCTTACATTTAGGTCTTTAATCCATTTTGAGTTTATTTTTGTGTATGGTGTTAGGGAATGTTCTAATTTCATTCTTTTACATGTAGCTGTCCAGTTTTCCCAGCACCACTTATTGAAGAGGCTGTCTTTTCTCCATTGTATATTCTTGACTCTTTTATCAAAAATAAGGTGACCACATGTGTGTGGGTTTATCTCTGGGCTTTCTATCGTGTTCCATTGATCTATATTTCTGTTTTTGTGCCAGTACCATACTGTCTTGATTACTGTAGCTTTGTAGTATAGTCTGAAGTCCAGGAGCCTGATTCCTCCAGCTCTTTTCTTTCTCAAGATTGCTTTGGCTCTTTGGAGTCTTTTGTGTTTCCATACAAATTGTGAAATTTTTTGTTCTAGTTCTGTGAAAAATGCCATTGGTAGTTTGATAGGGATTGCATTAAATCTGTAGATTGCTTTGGGTAGTAGAGTCATTTTCACGATGTTGATCAAAGACTGACTTTAGACATCACTGTGGGAATGTGATTGTAGAATATGTACCATGGGCTCCTGGCTAAATATATTTTTCTGTCTCACATGTGATCTCTCTGTCCTCCAATATCCCATAATTCACTGTTCTGATTGTGCTTAGAACATCCCATTCTACCAAATTGTGAGGACCTTAGGGGCTGGAATTTGGGCTCAATCTTCTTTGATTCTGTACAGTATTTTA
Source organism: Delphinus delphis (assembly GCF_949987515.2). Classification (NCBI taxonomy): domain Eukaryota; kingdom Metazoa; phylum Chordata; class Mammalia; order Artiodactyla; family Delphinidae; genus Delphinus; species Delphinus delphis. The sequence continues at coordinate 86,983,129 of NC_082687.1, read as the reverse complement.
CAAACAGCAAGTGTTCACACAGACATTTATTTGGTTTGCAATTTCCTTATCTGGGGGGGGGCACCCTTTCTTTTGTAAAATTATGGTGTAAACTAAAAACTACTAGTTGGCATGTTTTTGGGTGAAAAACTGCAAAGGAAAAGTAGCATGGTATATCAGGGGAAAAGAGTATCAATTTTGAACTATCCCATTGTTCTTAGATCTCTGCTCAAAAATGAAGGAGCTTTTTAGATCATTAAGAACAGAAAAGAGGGACTTCCCTGTTGGTGCAGTGGTTAAGAATCTGCCTGCCAATCCCGGGGACATGGGTTCGATCCCTGGTCTGGGAAGATCCCACATGCCGCGCAGCAACTAAGTCCATGTGCCACGACTACTGAGCCTGCGCTGTAGAGCCCGTGTGCCACAACTACTGAAGCCCGTGCGCCTAGAGCCCATGCTCAGCAACAAGAAAGGCCACCGCAATGAGAAGTGCACACCACAACGAACAGTAGCCCCATCTCTCCGCAACTAGGGAAAGCCCGCATGCAGCAGCAAAGACCCAATGCAGCCAAAAGTAAATAAAATAAAATAAACTTTAAAAATGCTGTGAATTCAGAACACAGGGATAAAAAAAATTTATATATACAAAAAAAAGAACAGAAAAGAAAAGGACTTCCCTAGTGGCACAGTGGTTAAGAATCTGCCTGCCAATGCAGGGAACACAGGTTTGATCCCTGGGAAGGGATCTGGTCTGGGAAGATCCCACATGCCGTGGAGCAACTAAGCCTGTGCACCACAACTACTGAGCCTGCGCTCTAGAGCCTGCGAGCCACAACTACTGAGCCCACATGCTGCAACTACTGAAGCCTGCGCTCCTCGAAGCCTGTGCTCTGCAACAAGAGAAGCCACCTCAATGTGAAGCCTGCGCACCACAACGAAGGGTAGTCCCCGCTCGCTGCAACTAGAGAAAGCCTGCACGCAGCAATGAAGACCCAATGTAGCCATAAATAAATAAATAGATTTAAATTAAAAAAAGAAAAGATGACATAAAATAGAAGAAGAAAAGAGAAGGGTCTAGCCCCAATTTTTCCATTCATTTAAATAAATGTCCTTGAACATCTCATTTTACCTCTCTGCTTCAATTTTCCCTCTGCAAAATGAGAGAACTGCACCACATGGCTCTGAGGTGATTTCCAATACAATGATCTAAGGTGCTGGGGCACTAAGAATTTCCTTGAATAAAAACATCTCGGGGCTTCCCTGGTGGCGCAGTGGTTGAGAGTCCGCCTGCCGATGCAGGGGACACGGGTTCGTACCACGGTCTGGGACGATCCCACATGCCGCGGAGTGGCTGGGCCTGTGAGCCATGGCCGCTGGGCCTGCGCCTCAAGAGCCTGTGCTCCGCAACGGGAGAGGCCACAACAGTGAGAGGCCCGCGAACCGCAAAAAAACAAACAAGCAAAAAAAAACATCTGGGAAGAGCAAGGTCCCCTATTGGTCCTCATCAGTGTTCTCCAAGAGGATGGGTACATAACTGTGGACATTTTATTAGTTATCTGTTGTTGTATAACAAACTACCCACAAATTTAGGGACTTTAAGCAAGAATACATATTTATTCTCTTACTGACTTTCTGAGGGCCAGGAACCCAGGAGTGGCTTAGCTGTGTGGTCCTGACTTAGAATCCCTCAGGAGTTTGTAGTTAAGCCGTTTGGGGGTACAGTTTTCTGAAAACTTGACTGGGGCCAGAGGGTGTGTTTCCATGATGGAGCACTCAGCTGGCTGTTGGCAAATTTGCTCATCACATGGAACTCCCTGTCGGGGTACTTGAGTGTTGGCTTCACTCGTAATGAGTGATCTAAGCATGAGAGCAAGGAGAAGGCATTATGCTTTTAATGACCTGGTCTCACAAGTCACACTGTCACATCTGCCGCATTCTATCGGCTACAAACAAGTTAGTAAATACAGCCCATGCTCTGTATTTAGGGGAGAGAAATGAGGCTCGACCTCTTAAAAGGAAGAGTAGCAACAAATTTGGGAATTTGTTTATGAATTCGTGAACTTCTTTTAAAACCCACACTAACATCATGTGCTGGTTAAAGTAGAGTGGGTCACGCAAGACAGTATGGAAATTTCAACCACGAACGTTTCTACAGTGACTCACTGTTTGTAAAGCATCTCCCCATGTCTTCTCATTTGTTTGTCACAGTGACCTAGTGGATTGACAACATTAATATCCCCATTTAAAAATGAGGAAATGGAGGCTAGGTGACTTTTGTAAGGTTATTCAGCAAGTGAGTTACATAGCCGGGAATTAAAACCAGGTTTTCTGACACAAAACACAAAGATCTCTTCACTCCCTTTCAAATGGGAAAATTGGCAAAAAGGCCTTTGCACAGACAAGTCATTGGCAAGTTTGACTATTCCTTACTGCCTACTAATTTTGTTTACCCATCTTATTAATTTTGATATCTATTGTCAACTTACATACTTCTAAAATTACTTGAGGTGGTTTACAAATAAAATATTTAGGAGGAGTAAATACCTCTAGGCACCAGAGTTGGTCAGACTACAACACTTGGCAATAAATTTGGTTCATATATTTCTGAGAGCGAAGGTGAAAGGAGAAACATGATAGGCTACAGGGGTTTCACTTTCTGACAGGCGCAAGCACACAAGTTATCATTGCCTGAAACTAAATTCAAGAAGGAATTTATTACATGGATCTGGGTAGAGACAATGCCACTTGACACTGTGGTCAATGTCTCCAGCTGTGCTTGTGCGGAAGATATTCTCATTTCAACCCTGTATATATTCACAGAGAACATACCTCACCTTTAATTTGGTGAATATATTTGAGCAAGAGGCTAATGAAAATGTGGCCCAGGCTCATTGCCCTCTAATTACTTTATTAAACTAAGAAATGTAATGTGGAGAATATACATAAATAGATAGTTAATCTGTCTGCTGGACTGTCTTAAGCATCCGGAATTCTAAGTGAGAGTGCTTGAATGACTTGCCTAATCTTATTTCTTTGTCTTGACATCCTCTACCAGGCACCTATAGTACAAATGTTCTATATTGTCAATTAACTTAAGGGCTTCAGCTACCTGCTATAAGGGAGCAAGGAATGCTAACATGATGTTATAGAAAAATGTCAAATAAGTAAGTTGGACCACATGAACTCCAAAGTCACTTCTGGGGCCAAATTGCTATGATTCTGTGACTTTAAGGGTGAGATACCATTACGCATTCCTGTCCCCATAGAGAGCCAGCCCACTTTGGCCTGGGTGTGAGAAGCAGTGCTGCCAAAAGCCTTGGCCAATTTTTTTCCCCCAAAAGGAATTTCAAGTATATCCAAGCTCCTGTGTTAGTGACTGATTGAAACCAAAGCTTTATACCGCATGACATAGGATCCTGGAATAGATAACTTCAGCCTGAAAAAAAAGTTAAGGCAGGTGCAAGCAGCTGTCCAGTCCTGCTATAAAAGAACTCAAGTTTAGCTTCAGTAATGTGCCTTCTTCCAAGTACTCTGGTTCTGTCAGGAACTCTCCAGTGAGCTGAAATATACACCCTAAATATTAACCCCAAAGTAAATGACTTAGTGTACTTTTATTTAGATATTATAATACTTATAAATGTTTCTATTATTAATGGGAATCCTCCTTCCAGAATAGAATTGTGAATGAAATACATAAAAATTAATAGCCTTTATTTCTGTTCTAAACCAGTTGGTCTTCCTTCAAGGAAGTAGATAGATAATAAAATAAATAATCCTTCATTAAAAAAATAAAAAGCATTCTCCCTGAACACTGTTTATGTGCCCTGAGCAAATAGATATTCACTTATAAGGTTTTGCTTTCTCTTTATTAACTATATTTCTATAATACTTGTTTGAGAAGTGTTGTAAAGAGAAAAAAATTAATGTACATGGGAAGAGTAGAGAGAAATGAGTGTTACTCTTTGTGCAATGATCCAGAGTCCAGAAAAGGAGGCGATCAGAGCAGAGAAGCTACCTGTCAGAATGACTAGTATATTTAGATGCTCGTCTGGTCCATTGGTTAACATGTGCATTAGCCTTAACAATGCATCAGATGCATTGCCTTTTCAATTCAATAGGCCGTTGTTCAGCATAATCTTTTTTTTCTTGTTAATCAAATAGAATTGTAAGTATTAATATTCATGGCATGTAGAAAACTTCAAAAGTTGGAAAACTACTGGAAGATATTATTACAAAGTTGTCATTTAGAGTAAAAGAATAGGCTTAACAACTGTACAAACTTCAGAGCAAGGGGGAAAATTAAGATGTTAAAATGTAGTGGGAGCTGGGACTTCCCTGGCGGTCCAGCGGTTAAGACTCTGCACTTCCACTGCAGAAGGTGAGGGTTCAATCCCTGGTCAAGGAACTAAGATCCTGTATGCTGCACGGTGTGGCCAAAATATAAAAAAAAAAAAAAAAAAAAAAAAAAAAATTGTGGTAGGGGAAATCTATTGGGGAATTGTATGAACTGAATAAATATTTACCAGGAAGAAAAGCTAGTGAAAGTCCTTCTAAGTAGAGAAAAAGAATGGCAGGGCAAGTCTGTATTCCTGCATTGAGGAAGGAAAGACATTTGAAAATAGCTGGAGCACAAGACTCAGGGAAGGGAGTGAGAGTGAGGGGAAAGGCTGGAGAGGGGGCAGAAGCCACACCCTATAGAGCCTCAGAGGCCAGTTAGGGGTCTGTTGCTCAGCCTAGACCCCTCCTCAGGCCCAAGTCAGCTCTCAGCAGCCTCCTTTCTTCCTTGACTGCAGGTCCCCAGGGCTCTGCTAGCTTTCCTCCCTTTGATGGCCATCACCACCCACCCTTTCTCCTGACTCTGGAAGGTGGTGCCCTCAGTTCCCAGTTTGTTTCCTGTAAGACAGCACACAGCTTTGTTGTTCAAGAATTTTCAATGCTAATGATGATGACAAAATACTTGAGGAATAACAAAAATGGTAGACTTGTATATGGAAGGTTTTAAATTTGAAAGTAACATGATCCATGATTTACATTTTTAAGAGATCACTTCAGATATCCTGCACAGAATGGATTGTAGGGGATAGAGTAGAAGTAGAGAGAAGGTGGGAAGGTAGTGCAGGTACCTAGAGAGAGGTGATGGTACCCTGGGCTAGGATGTAATGGGGAGACGGTAAAAATTATTAGACGTGGAGCATAGTTTGAGGATAGAACCAACAGGACTTGCCAATGGATTGGGTAGGGTTGATGATGAAAAGAGAGGAATCAAAGATGAATCATTGAGTACCTAGTTGAGTGTTGCCCTGTTTGGACCAAGTAGCTTTGGGCTTGGGGATGAAGTGCTGTAAATAATTGAAAATATTTAAAACATTTTTAAATATTAGGAAAATGACAAGATGGAATGCAGGACTAGAACATTGAGGAGATGGGAGTGAGAGGAAAATGCTGATAGCGGTAGGAGAGGTAAAAGAAGTGTAGTGATTCCAAAGGCCCACTTTACCCTACTACACCCAATTCTCAGAATCATTCCTGTGAAAAAGGCAAGTTTGCTGGAGGTCCCTTCCATCCTTGTTGGCCATGCTGCACCAAAGGATCAATCACAGGGCTGATTTGGGGCTCAAAGGAATGGCAATGGTGCTGAATCCTCACCACCTTGGTCCCTGCTCGCCCAGTAATTATTAATTCAAGGATCTCTGAAGGGAAAGGAGCCTCCTAAGGAATTCCCTGCCTCCACAATCGGAGCCCTTCTGCCAGGTTCACATTCAGATTGTGATGCTGTCGAGTTACCCCAGGGGTAAAATTAGAGGAACTGTGTAATTGTATAACCATAGTAAATCACTTCACTCCTGATGATCTTGTGGAGACAGCAGTAGGTGGTGGCTTGAAGGGAGATCTCAGTTCCCTGTCCAGGAACTGGACCTGGGTAGCCTGGATGAGAACCAGAAATCCTAGCCGCCAGACCAGCAAGGGCTAGAGACTCAAAACAAAGTTCCCCTGGCTCTTGCCCTGTTTGAAAGCAAGAATATTTCAAGGAGGCAAAAACAGGTACAAAGTTTATTATTAGACATAGCACAACATGTAGGAGAGCATACAGAGAAACAGTTTGTTTAGTTAAGACAGAAGCAAGGCAGAGAGAACACCCAGAGAGAAAGGGTGTGGGCATCCTCCCTAATGAGGGGGAGCGCGGTAAAGAAGCAGTTAAAGTTCCGGATCTTTGTTTACCTTTGGCCAATTAGCTCACTTTTTTCCACACCTGACCTGTCCTAGGTCCCTCCCCGACATGCGTGCGCATCTTTTAGCCAAGATGGATTCCAGCGCAGAGGCCAATGGGAAGGTTGACAACACCCATTATGGGGTGGCACCCTCTCCTTTTTGACCCCTAAAGAGCCCTTCTGAGCATGTGTAGTCGGGGAGGTCTCCTTGACCTGAAGAATGAGGAATATGTGGTCTCTTTATCTTTTATCTGGACAGGACTCAGCTGCTCTCTGCCCCTGCCATTACTGTTACCTTAAAGTGTCCACCGGAGGCAAAGTCCAACTTTTTACCCTGTTCCTGTTGTTATTTCTATCTGGAAGTGTAAACAGGAGGCTGGCTGTAAATGTCTAACCTGGAGCCCATCTATTTCTTGCCTCAAGAAATATAAACATGGGCTTCCCTGGTGGCGCAGTGGCTGAGAGTCCGCCTGCCGATGCAGGGGATGCGGGTTCCTGCCCCGGTCCGGGAGGATCCCACATGCCGCGGAGCGGCTGTGCCCGTGAGCCATGGCCGCTGAGCCTGCGCGTCCGGAGCAGCCTGTGCTCCGCAACGGGAGAGGCCCCCGTACCGCAAAAAAAAAAAAAGAAAAGAAAAAGAAATATAAACAGGAGGCTGGTTGTAAATGTCTAGCCTGGAGTTCATCTATCTCCTGCCTCACTGTGATGCTTATTTGATATTAGTAATTGTGAAAACAGATTCTTCCCATTTAGAGCTGCTATGATAGCTCCTGAATTAATGAGCCCAAACGAGTCCGAGTCCATCAGGGTGCAGTGGAGTGAGTGTTCCCTCTGCCTCCACTGAAGAGCCTTCCTTTGAATCTGTCTTAAGTGGAATTTAGAGGAACTCATTTGACTCCCTGAAATGGCAGTTTCTGTCATCACCACTAGTAGTATCACTTCCTGATGTCACCGCTTCTGTAGAATAGAAAAGTTGCAAACATTTAGCACGGTGATCTCCCACTATTATTACAGGGACACAAGACTATTAGTCACATCCCTACTTACCCCACTTCTAACAATGCCTACGTAGTTGGGAGTAGAACTGGACCTAAAATTCTGCTGTTGAATGTAGGTGCTAAGTTTAAAGTGGTGGATGGTGTCCCTGTGTTAGAGCAATATCCATCAGGCTCAATATCAGTCTATCAGCTTAGGGAAGAAGGGCAATACTTACGGCATTTATTTACTCATTTATTCTTCACTCTATTTCATAAATGTTCTAAGGAAGCTGCTAAATGTGAACGGTTAATTTTTTTCTTTTTTTTTAATAAGTTTATTTATTTATTTTTGGCTGCGTTGGGTCTTTGTTGCTGCACTCGGGCTTTCTCTAGTTACGGCGAGCGGGGGCTACTCTTCATTGTGGTATGTGGGCTTCTCATTGTGGTGGCTTCTCTTGTTGCAGAGCACGGGCTCTAGGCGCGTGGGCTTCAGTAGTTGTAGCACACAGGCTCAATAGTTGTGGCTTGCGGGCTTAGTTGCTCTGCGGCATGTGGGATCTTCCCGGACCAGGGCTCGAACTCGTGTCCCCTGCATTGGCAGGCAGATTCTTAACCACTGCACCACTGCACCACCAGAGAAGCCCTGAATGGTTAATATCTTATTCTTTACCTTGATGAATGACAAAAGATTTTACTTTAGCCTGTGACTTAATGTTTCTATCCTATTTTCTCTTAAGTAGAATCTTTTCCTTTGTACCTAATATAAGCTTTATACTTGCAGTTGGCTACCTACCTCACCCTCTGTGAAGATTAAGGTCAACAATGAAAGCGCTTAATACAGAGGCCATAATTCATTCTGCATTCTGTTAACAAGCAACATCCATCTAAAATAGCAACAGAGCTTTCAAGGTCCTGCTGTTATTCAGGCAGGGACTCCAAGTGATCACTTCATTGGATCACTTTCTTGGCATAGGTCGGAGCTCAAATGTAAGATGTGTTCTGTGGGCAACTGTCTGCTTATTTTCTTTTCTAGACAAGTGGTTAACCCATGTTGCATATCCTGTGTTTATAGAATTCCAGAAAGGTTATGTCATAGAAATCACTGGCATATGTGTGTGTGTGTGTGTGTGTGTGTGTGTGTGTGTGTATGTGTGCATATGTGTGTGTGAAAGAGAGAGAGAGGGAGAGAGAGAGATTGATTTATAGAGAGAATGTAAGCTTAAACATCTTGAGGAGAAATCCGTCAGTGTATAGTGACTGAGAATGTTTAAAGAGGATGCTGGCCTTAACTTACAAGTGTTCCTTATTGTGGGCACTGTTTTCTGTTTTCTAAGCAGAGGAGTAAAAGGATATATTCAAGAGGCAACAGGCAAAAGAACCAGAGCACAAAACAACTAAAGTCAGACACACCGGTTTATGAAGTCTATCATTTGTAAAGTTAAAAAACTTCCTGAAGTCGTAATCAGATGCAAAAAGCCTTAATTTACATTAAAAAAACCAATTCATTTTGTCAAAAAATCTATGAGGGTTCTTTAATGAGCATCAGCTTCTAAAATAAACAAAGAATATGAGGGGAAGAAACAGAATTTATTAGAAGGAAAAAGTCCCAGAGGAGCTTTTATATTTTTAACATTGCCTTAAATTGAAAAAATAAAAAATGCTATTATACTGTTTATCCTGATGAATTTAACTACTTTTCTAGGGGAGGGGTGCTATTTTAAATTCAAGGTTTTGTTTCTGATTTTAAAATCACAATTAGCACAATCACTAAAGAAAATGTTTCTCCTGATGTACATAAAACAGCTTAATGTTTTAATTTACCTAAACCACCAACTGAATGGTATAGGCCACTTTGAAAACATTCCCTAATCCTTGGAAATACCGTGGTTTCTTATATTCTTTCAAACACTAATCCTTGGAAAAAACATACCTTCTCTCATTTTCTATTCAATGTTTGCTATTGTTGTAATCTAAGTAAGGCCTCTTTGAAAAAATACAAAAATTAAGTTTAACCCACAATTGAGTCTTACATCCTGTGGTCTTGGAATTTTTAACTTTCATTCAAAACACATATTATAAACAAAGTCTCCCAAATGACCATCTAGAGAGGAATGTGGCAAAAATCCAGAAACTATTGTAATATTTAGAACTAGGATAAGCACAAATAATCAGTGTATTTTTTCAAGAGGGGATTATGGGTTGCAGTTTTACAAACCCTACAGGGGATTTACACGAGATGGACCAAGTTGTGTGCCTCCAAAAGGAACCAAACATTTTAGAGTGAATGAAGAGGAAGAAGAGGCCTTAAAAGGATCTTCTTAATAACTAATATTTGTTCAATATAACCATAATTTGAGGAAACAGTCTGGCTTATAAATTCCTATAAAACTCAAGTTCAAAGCAGTATGCTTGGCGGGCCTGTTCTTATTAGTTAGGTGATTATTAATAGTGGAGACTGTTTCAGGGTGGGAGGGCATTGCAGGGAGAACACTGGACAACACCAAAAATGATGTCACCGATCAGGAAAATCCACATTTTAGAGGCAGGAAAGACCAGTGAAGTTATTGAAATACAAAGTAAAAACAGAAAGCACTTTTAAGAAGCAAATCTGTCAAGTGTATTTAAGTAGAATTAAGTCTAACCATTTTAGAGGCATTTAAAATCTAGACTTCTAAGCGAAAAGGTAAGACAGAGAAAGCTGTATTATTATCTCAAAATCTGCAACCTGTCCTTTAGAAACATCACATTTCCCTCCAGCTCCAAAAAATGAAAGAAAAGAACTCCAACATAGGAATGAGGCCATGAAATAAATACTTTATACCTCAAAAGAGACACTATTTAGGGACAGGGCAGGGGAGGGAGAGTCAACTAAGAAGCTGGAAACCAGTCACATTTCAAAATGATTCTTATCTTCTTAGCAAAGTTTAATAGAACATCTTAAGTGCGTCTAATTTTGCACCTCAGTTAACTGTAAGGGTCTACTAATTTATCAACTCTTCTATAACTGTTTAGAAGAATCCTTACCTAGAGGATTCACCCTAAGTTTCATGCTGTTTTCAGCATCATTATTAACACATAGTGTAGATCTGCAGATACTGACGGTATCTAATTTTTTTTGCTCATAGATAATTGAATGTGAGGAGATTTTACCACCTCCATAATATTTCAGTTTCAGTTTTAATAACACCATTCTGAGAAATTTTGGTGAACTAATATAGCATTTTGGGCTGTTTTGCTTTTAATCATCATGAAAAGGCATCATTTCACTGGATGGAACAAAGGAAAAAGGTTTTCTTCATATAAACCTTGCTAATTTTATAATACACACACAGGACTTGTATTATCCTGGCAAACAACAAGCTGCTTCTCAGAAAAGATAGTTAAGACTGCTTTTAAAATAGTGTAGTAATCACTCTCCTTACAAATGGATAATTATTTCTGAATATTAGCTCTGATAATATGTGACTTAACAGAAAAAATGAAATGGGAAGTAACATATTGTGATTTTTTTTTTAACGATGCTGAAACACTTATGCCAAATCTCAACATACCCCAACTCCCTTCACAGTAATTTTTTTAAATGAAAACCTTTTAAATGAAGTAGCAAGGTTTTGGAGGGAATGGCAAATTACAGGTTACCTGGTATAAGTGAAAGGGTTCTTGACGTGGAGGCAGAAAGACGGCATCAAATCTGGTCTGTCCACTTCTGACCTGGGTGTCCTTGGTCAAATCACTTGAACTTTGGGAGCTTCACTTCCTGCACCTATAAAATAAACATAAAAACACCTAACTCCCAGCACTGGGTGGGAGGGTGGGATAGGGGTATGGGGAGGTGGATTATAAACGTGAATAGCTGGTAAGAGGCTTCGTCCATTTATAATCGGCGCTCAGAATTTGAATGCTAATCACTTTCCTTTTCCTATGTAAACTTTACCAAAGAAAGATAGAAATATCCAAGTCTATACTTTTAAAAGACCTCGGTATCTACATCCTGCTAGAGTCTAAAGAGTGAACTTAAAATTGTAAAGGTTGTTGTATTTTTTGAAAATCTTTTTAAAAGAATAACACAATTAAAGTACTTCTGAGCAGTTTAAGCACAATGAAAGGAATTTACCATTAAGAGGGCAGTTGATCTAAATAAAATGAGCTTCCTTCCCCTTTTAGCATTTTTCACTCCTGTTTAATATTTTGTCTAGCTTTCATCATTATTTAAAATGGTCTTACTTATTTGTTTACCCCTTTATTATCTGTCTCTATCTTTGAACACAAGTCCCCTGAGGGCAGTGATCTTGTCTTACTGGCTCAGACCTGTCTCCCCTGCACTTACAAGAGTTCCCAGCTCAGAGTGGGTGTTCAGTAAATATTTCTTTTTCAATCAACAGATGACAGAGGGATAGATTCAATAAGGTGAAAGTAGGATACGATAAATTGAGCCATCGTATTTGATGGAGTAGAGGCTATAATGAGGCAATTGAGTTAGTTACTTGATTGCAAATTTAGAAGGTTATACTGAGACACCCTCAGTTAATCTGGCCTGTATTTCCATTCAGGGGCCTTCAAGTTGAACTTCTTAAGAAAGTTACAGATGAGTATCCCAAAACACCCAAACAGGGAGGGGACTCTGCTGATCTGACGCCTACGTTGTTATGACAGGCATTTTGCATGTATGTTGTACGTATATTATTCACTACAAACATATGAGGTGATTATTAATATTTACCTCCTTTTGTAAAGGATCCTAGAAGTTAAGGAACATACCCAGTTGGTATGAACTAAAATTCCTCCTCTGTGCATTACATGGCCTCCATTAAGTTCCTTTAGTAACTGCTATGAGTCCAAATTAAAAATACGGACATCATTATATTGTTTAGATCCTTTTTTTTTCAGATTCTATTTTGTGCTGAGGCTTGATAAGGTGACTCCTGTAAAAGAAAGTTGATTATGGAATATCCCTGGAAGGATTCTCAAGAAACTGGTGATAGGATTTTCTTTGGAGAGGGCAGCTGGGTCCCTGGGAGACCCCAGCCAAAGGGAGTCTTACATTTCTCTGCATTTAGTGTTGCCAGCTAAGATACAGGACGCCCACTTAAATTTGAATTTCAGATAAATAACAAATAGTTTTTAGATAAGTATGTCCCAAATACTACATGGGACAAACTTATGCTAAAATTTTGTTGCTGTTGTTTATCTGATATTCAGCTGTAATTGGGTGTCCTGTACTTTTATTTGCTAGATCTGGCAACCCTATGTGCATTCCTTTCTGTGAATTTAAAATTTTGTTTCATGTGTACATAAGACCCGTTCTAAAAATAAATAATAAAATAATAAAATAATTTTATTTAATAAGGCAGTTTTTGCTGTTTGTCACATATTTAAAGGCAATTTTAGCTAAGGATTGGAAGTGGACATCGTTATCGATTGAAATTAAATATGAGACTTAAGGATAATTTTTAAAAATAAGTATAAAAAGACTAAGTTTGCAAAGATGATTTTGATGGCATGCATTTTGCCAGAATAGTGCAGCTAAGGGGGAAAAAAGTCAGAAAACACACTTCCTGATGAAATTGTAAACATTGGAGACGTAAAGGAAACACCTTCTCAATCATGAATCCTGGGATAAGACTAAGTCAGGAGAGGAAGAAATAGTTATCTGAATTCCAATTACCTTCAGCTCCACAAAGGTGGAATCTTAAATTGATTGAGCTTTAGAGCGGGAAGGAAACTTTGGGGTTTCCTTTTCAATTTCTTCATCACTTCCTCCACATTTGAAAATAAGGAATTTCCATTTCCATCTCCTCTACATCCCACCCCCACCCTCCAACTCCCCATCACCAGCTCTCAGGAATAGCCTAGAGGTGGTGTCCCAATTCTTAGGTCTTCAAGGTAATATTAGCATACCTATTATGTAATTACCCTACAAGTCCCTGGACTTTGGGTTCTTAATTCATCAAAGGTAAGGAGGGAGAAGGTGACCCAGTAGGTCCAGCATAGGGCAAAAGACAGGAAATGTTCATATTCTGCTATATCTGTAACTGTGAGCTAAGGAAATTTAGTTGATTTCTCTGGGCCATAGCTTCCTTAGCTATTAAAAGGGGGAGGAGTCCTATTCAGGGGTGTAAGAGCATCAAATGAGATCCTGGACATGAAGTCCCTTGGATTAAGTTGGTACTCAACAATTGCAGCTATTGGGGCTTCCCTGGTGGCGCAGTGGTTGAGAGTCCGCCTGCCGATGCAGGGGACACGGGTTCACGCCCCGGTCCAGGAAGATCCCACATACCACGGAGCGGCTAGGCCCGTGAGCCATGGCCGCTGAGCCTGTGCGTCCGGAGCCTGTGCTGCGCAACAGGAGAGGCCACAACAGTGAGAGGCCCGCGTACCGCAAAAAAAAAAAAAAAAAAAAAAAAATTGCAGCTATTAATCTTATCTTAAAACAAGGTCAGTTCACTTCCGAAATGTTAAGAAATATCATCCTTGCCAGAAATATAATCTCAAACTTACTATGATGCTAGAGGGTAAATCAGTTGACATAGTGATGACGATTCTCTAATTTTCTATGGAGCTTATTATTTATTTGTCCACACATGAACATTTATATCAGCATATGGCTAAGGTAAAGGTTAAGATCATATTGACTTTTAAAGCAACTAAATGAATAAAGTTAAATTTTAATTTTTTTCTGCTTTTTTTGTTAACAGCTTTATTGGGATAGACTTCACATACCATATAATTCACCCCTTAAAGTGTACATCCAATGGTTTTTAGTATATTCACGAAGTTGTGCAACAATCACCGCAATCAAGTTTGGAACATTTTCATCATTCCAAAAGAAGTCCTGTATGCTTTAGTGGTCACTCATAACATACCCCTCCCAATACTCCCTAGCCCTAGGCAACCATTAATTTACTTCCTATCTTTATAATTTTGTCTATTTTAGATATTTCATATACACAGAGGGCCTTCTGTGACTTGTTTCTTTCATATAGCATGTTTTCAAGGTTTATTCATGTTATAGTATATATCAGTACTTCATTTCTTTTTGTGGCCTAATAATATTCCATTTTATAGATATACTACATTTAATTTATCCATTCATCAGTTGATGGGCATTTGGTTTGTTTCTACTTTTCAGCTGTTACAAATAATGCTTCCATGACCATTCATGTACAAGTTTTTGTTTGGACATATGTTTTCAGTTCTCTTTGGTATATACCTAGGAGAATTGCCAGGTCATATGGTAACTCTATTTTAACCTTTTGAGGAACTGTCAGACTGTCTTTCAAAATGGCTTCATCATGTTACATCCCACCAACAGTGTACAAGTGTTTTAATTTTTCTACATCCTTGACAACGTCTCGTTATCTGTCTTCTTGATTGTTGCCATCATAGTGGGTATGAAATGGTATCTCATTGTGGTTTTGATTTGCATTTTCCTGTTGCTTAATGATGTTGAATATTTTTCCAAGTGTTTATTGGCCATGTGCATGTCTTATTTGGAGAAATGTCTATTTAGCGCCTTTACTCATTTGTAAATTGGATTATTTCCCTTTTTTTCTTTAGTTTTTTAAAAATTGAAGTATAGTTGATTTACAATGTGCCATCTCTGCTGTGCAGCAAAGTGACTCAGTTTTATACATACATAAAATCTTTTTTTAAATATTCTTTTCCATTATGGTTTATTCTACTATTCAGTTTTAAGAATTCTTTATATATTTTAGATATTAGATCCTTATCAGATATATGATTTGCAAATATTTTCTCCCATTCTGTGGGGTGTCTTTTTCACTTTCTTCAGAGTGTGCTTTGAAGCACAAAAGTTTAATTTTAATGAAGCCCAATTTATTTATTTTTTCTTTTGTTGCTTGGGCTTTTGGTGTCATATCTAACAAACCATTGCTAATCCAAGTTCATGAAGATCTATGCTTTCCTCTAAGCGTTTTATGGTTTTAGTTTTTACATTTAGGTCTATGATCCATTTTAAGGTAATTTTAATATATGTTGTGAAGTTTGGGGCCCAAGTTTATTATTTTCCATGTGGCTATCCAGTTGTCCCAGCACCAGTTATGAAGACTACTTTTTCCCCATTGATTTGTTTTTGCACTCTTGATGGAAATCAATTGACCATAAATGTGACAGTTATGTCTGGACTCTCAATTCTACACCATTGAACTATATGTCTACCTCATGCATGCACCACACAGTCTTGGTTACTGAAGGCTTGTAGTGAGTTTTGAAAAGGGGAAGTGTAGCTGCTCCAGCTTTTTTTTTTTTTTTGCAAGATTGTTTTGGCTATTCTGGGTTCCTTAAAACTTCATATGAATTTTAGGAACAACTTGTCCATTTCTGCCAAGTGGACAGTTGAAATTTTGATAGTGATTGTGTTGATTCTGTAGGTCAATTTGAGGAGCGTTGCCATCTTATTAGTATTTTTCAATCCATGAACATGAATATCTTTCCATTTATTTATTTAGATCTTTAAAAATTTCTTTAAAAAAATTCATTTCAACAACGTTTCATAGTTTTCAGAGTGTAAGAACTGCATTCCTTTTGTTAAATTTATTCCGAAGTATTTTATTCTTTTTGATGCTAATGGAATTGTCTCAATTTTATTTTTGGATTGTCCCTTGCAAATATATAGAAATACAATTGAGTTTTGAATATTGGCCTTGTATCCTGCAAACTTGCTGAACTTGTGTATTAGTTCTAATACATTTTTAGTGGAGTGCTCAGAATTTTGTATATATAAAGTCCTATCATCTGAAAATAGAGACACTTTTTCTTCTTCTTTTCTAATCTGAATGCCTTTATTTAATTTTCTTGCCAAATTACTTGGGTAGCACCTCCAGTGCAATGTTGAATAGAAATGGTCCAAATGGAAATCTTTGTCTTCTTCCTGATGTTAGTGGGAAAGCATCAGTCTTTTATTTTTTAAAATGACACTGAATCTTGATTTTTCACAGATGCTTTTATCAGGTTGAGGAAGTTCCCTTCCTAGTTTGTTCAGCATTTGCTGGAATTTTGTTGAGAATTTTTGTGTTTATATTTATTGGTTTGTAGGTTTCTTTTCTTGTAATGTCTTTGGTGAATTATTTTTTAAAATAATAAACATGGGAAAAAATCCACAAGGGTATTAGGTCTTCTCCCTGCTTTGGCTACCCATCCTTAGTCACTGTTACTAGTTCATACGATTGATTTATGTATATAAAATATTACCTGCTATTTAAAAATAAATCTTTTGCATTCTTAAGCATTTATATTTTTGTAAGTAATTTTTAAAATTATAATCTGGTACTTTGAGTATATGACACAAGATATTCTCTATCAGGTTGTAATAATAAAATAATTTAATATAGCAAAAAAGTCCAAACAAACCCCACAAGCATAAATTCCACTTCCAGAACTATAACTTGTACAAATCATGCTCTCTGAGCCTCAGCTACAACAGGAATAAAATTACCTATCTGCAGCTTTGTCCTGAGGACTGACTAAGATGATATTTGTGAGAAGCCTTGGGATGGTGTAGACTCACTCATATTTATTGTCATTTCACAAATTGCGTATCACAGTATCCCTTTAAATAGAAAGGGGTTCGGTTGCATGTTAGATTGGCATACAACTTTAAAAAAATCCTCTGTTTCATAAAACTGAGTACTTCTGTATGTAATCTGTTTTTCAGAAGTTATCTTTCAGTTCTTAAGTCCTTTTGTTTGGCTTAGATTCTGTGATTTGTTGCCTATTTTGGAAACTTGGAAAGTACCATGCAAATACAGATATAGCTTTGCTGGTTAAAAATAAAATACTTAGTGTTTGCTGGTGAAGGAAACTATGATGCTATGTAGGTAAAACTGCATGATGAAAGTCAGATTCACATTTCATAAGAACATTTCGGGAGAGCTTTAGACTTGAAAAGTAGGAGACAGTTGTTTCTCCCAAACAATAGTTTATAACTCTCACTGAAGTCAGAAGTAATTCTGAGGGTAGAATTTAAGCCAAGTGTTTTGAAAGCTGGGAGAAAGAAAAAAAAAAAAAAAAAGAAGCATGCATAAATTTCCAAATCTTCCCAAAGAACTTAAGTGGGAGGAGATTTGCAGTTAAGATCTTGAGAAATGTTTTTTCCACTAGTGGGATATTAGTAACACCTTAATACAATTTATTTTACCTTCCACAGAATGCTAATCATGATAGAATTCTGTTAAATAACCATTTAAGAGAAAAAAAGTTCATGTAAAACAATACCAGTTATAATATGTAACACGGAGTCTTCAAAAGTTCCTTTAAATAGAGTTTCTCTAATGCATTTTACAAATTAAGTACATCATTATGAGACTGAGATGAAACTTTTGTTTTTCCTATTACATTAAACTAAATCTGTACTCAATATTTATTGATAGCTTACTTAGAAATTATCTTATATATTTTTTCCTGCAGTAATTTCACAAGATTTCATTTTTAAACTCCCCTTGTTGACATGACAATTAAAATTTTTTTAATTAATTAAAATAAAAAATATTGACATACTGACATCATGGCTGTTTTAAAAGTGACAATGTACAATTTTGATTATGATGTTCAAGGGGATTCTCCATTGTCTTTGATAGCTGTCCTTGACAGAGTTTGGTTTTTCACAAGATAGGAATTGTTTGATATCTTTCACTATTTGTCAGTGATTGAATAGACTGGTTCCAAAGTTGATCTTCTTAGTTCTTAGTCTATTTTGGACAAGGATGCTAGCCACAAAGGTCATAACTGCAAGTTGATGCTTATCATTACACTATCTCTGACACAAAACAACACAGATGCAAAGGGTAAAACCTTTCTGGTAGGCTTTCTCTGAAAAACTGATAAAGGTCATTTGCGCCCCAGGTTAATAGTAACATGGGGCAGAGGAGAAAATTTAGGGATCTTTGTCTGTTCTATTCATTTGCTATAAAACCATACTCAAATTTTTACAAATAAATGTGCCAACCAAAAATAAATACAATAAACTTATTTAAAGATAATTCTTGCCATTTAATTATCTGTGTCGTTATCTGATTTGATCTGTGCAACAAATCTCTAAGGCAGGGAGTCCTAGTCCATCTAATAGAAAAGAAAACAGCATTGGCATGGGTGGTACAATTTCCTAAAGCAGCAGCGTTTACTGAGTACTTACTATGTACCCAGTTATTTCGTGTAATATCTCAAATAATTTTCAAAATGACCGTAAGCCATAGGTTTTACATTCCCCATTTGCACATGAGGAAATATTAGCTTGCCCAAAGTTAGCCAGCTGGCTAGTGGTGGATGTAGGACTCAATGGGAGAGCTGGTCCAATGCTTCTTCCTTTATACCCCAGCTGTTTTGTTAATTATGAGTGTTCAATTTTGACCCTACACAGAACCAAAAACCACAATATATGATACATGACAAAGGGGAACGTTTAGAAAATCAAAACTCAAATGTATTCTTTTATAAACAGATAACTGGAATTTTACAACTCATACGCTGTTTTCATTGATTGCATAGATAGTGTTAACTGGCTTTATCTTGTTTATGGCATAGAAAGAACAAGATGTATCAATCACACATGGAAACATTTTCTTTCAATTACATGAGCAACAACTTTTGATAGATTATTCACCTTGTACACATTCTCACCAAAGGTACATTTGATTCCATTCGCATTCTACATCATTAGAGTAAATGGCGCATTCTTTTTCTTGTTTCACCTTTTTTAAAAAAATATATTTTATTGTTACGTTGCGTATGTTTTAAAATTTTTATTTTATTTTACTTATTTGGTTGTGCTGGGTCTTAGTTGCGGCAGGCGGGCTCCTTAGCTGCGGCTCCAGGGCTCCTTAGTTGCAGCTCACCAGCTGCTTGTTGCTGCATGTGGGCTCCTTAGTTGTGGCATGCGAACTCGTAGTTGTGGCATGTATGTGGGATCTAGTTCCCTGACCACTGATCAAACCCGGGCCCCCTGCATTGGGAGCTCAGAGTCTTAGCCACTGCACCACCAGGGAAGTCCCCTGTTTCACCTTCTTGAACTGCTGCACATGTTAAGCTTTGTTTTACTTGGACCTAAAAAAAAAAAAGAAAGAAAAAAAAAAGAAATCAAATTCCCAGGGCCAAAGAATCCTGTTTAAAATCAAACGCAATTGGAAAGCAAAGGGTGAATATTTATTTTTGTTTCTTAAGTTCTCCTAAAGCCCACTCTGTGACTTACTTTCAATGTTCTCTTTCTTTCTTTTAATCCTAGAATTAGAGCTTGTTTTCCTTATAGAATCACATAGTCTTTATGGAATCCTTCTTGACACTTTTTCAATCTTCTATACATTTTATTAATTTTAATTAACACACAGTAGAAAATGATAGGGATACTTTTATTAAAAAAGGAAGGTATTAGGATGAATGAAAACCATGAGTTAAGAGACTTCTGTGGAGTAAAAGGCTCCTAATTTCTAACGTGAGCTATCAGTAAGGTTTTCTTAGGCACACAACCACCTCACAATCTGATCACATCAAGCCCTGCTCTTGTCGGCCATCTACAGCAGGTTTCCTAACCTTTTTGGCCACGTGAATCTCTTAGAAATTAAATAATAATAATGATATTGCCATTTCTGAATGGGTATGATAAAGAAATGAATCAACATCAATCTGGATAAAATCATCACTATGTTTGGCTATTTTAACATTGATTGTTGAAGCATTAAAGACATTTTGACATGCTTTGCAAGAATTTCCACGGGATGAAGGCAACTTATGGATTTATTAAATAAAAATAATAATGATAAAAATGAACACTACTATAGCAATTATGTTACAGGTATCATTCTATGTGCTTTAGACAGAATAAACACGTTGAATCCTCATGACAACCCTGTGAATTAGCTGCTATTTTCTCCATTGTATACGTGAGGAAACAGGCACTGACAGGTTAAATAACTGGTCTAAGGTCTTACAGCTGGAACCATGCAATGTGATGCTGGAACCCGTGTTCTCCATCATGGGGCTGCCTAGTATTCAATAAAATTTTCAATATTTTAGTGTGTCTCATTAATATGAGTTGGTGTAACTTAACTTTAGAATGAAAGCAATGTTGAAACATGCCGCTGTGTTTAAACCACCACAGCGAAATGTGATCCCATCACAAATGTGCTGATCTCACTGCCACTATCTGCTCCACATGTCTATTGGATATACACGTAGGGGCCTCCAAACTTATTCCTCTTAGTAGCTAAATATTTCCTTTATTGTTTTAACAAAGAAACTACACACCATTGGCCCCTTTAATGTGAAACTCCCGAAGAAAGAGTACACCAAACTCCTACAACAAAGATTCAAAGCTTGGTTCATGGACAATTTGCATCAGAATCCCTGACCAGCCTGCTAGAAAAGCCTATTCCTGGGATTCAGCCCAGATTTACTCATTTTAAGTCTTAGGGATTGGGCCCACCAACTTTTGAGGACCACCCTTCTACCAGGTCCTTCTTGTGACCCTGCCTATGCTGCCTACCCCCGCTTCTACATGCACCACCTGGAGTTCCCCTGAATACAAGATGCTGTTTCACACCTCAGAGCCTGAACATGCTGTTTCCTGTGCTTCTTATGCTTCCTCCTCTTATTGTCTTCTGAACTCCCACTCCACTAAGATTTAGTTCAAAAGTCATCTCTGCAAGGTTTCCCTGGGCCCATCAAGCAAGAGTTAGGTGCTTTTTCCACTGTACCCCAATGCCATTAAACTCATGCCTCTACCCTAGAATTATCCTGCAGCTGGTCTGTGTACTCTGCTGGCCGGGGGCAGGGGGGGCAGTCCCCTGAGGTCTCTGCACTACCTATCCTGTGTAAACTACCAAAGATCATGCCTGACATAGAGTAATAGGGACTCTGAACTTGCTGCTTGAATGGACTGAGTTCAGCATTACCAAATGATTGGGGTGAAGTCCTGACAGTTCTGCAGTTCTTAATTCTATTGAGACGGTACATCAAGTACATGACTTCTATTAGAAAATAATTTTTTAGCAGGTGGGAAAAAGGGAACACTTTGGTCATTGTTTTCTTCTTGCACATTTATTCCTTTTCTTTTTTTCCCCCCTTTTAATTAAAATGTTTTAAATTTTGAACAGGCAGTACATGTGCTTGGTACAAAATTCAAAGGATCCAAGATAAGCCACCTCTTCACCTACATCCTCCAACAATTGAGTCCCTTACAGTGAACCAGTCACTGTTACAGTTTCTCCTGTGTACTTCCAGAACCCTTTTAGATACATATAGGCAAATAAGTATACATTTATCTATCACTATTTTGCACCTTTTTTTAAAAAAAAATATTTATTTATTTGGTTGCACCGGGTCTTAGTTGCAGCAGGCAGGGTCCTTAGTTGCAGCACGTGGGCTCCTTAGTTGTGGCTTGTGAACTCTTAGTTGTGGCATGCGAACTCTTAGTTGCAGCATGCATATGGGGTCTAGTTCCCTGACCAGGGATCGAACCCAGGCCCCCTGCATTGGGAGTGTGGAGTCTTATCCACTGCACCACCAGGGAAGTCCCTTGCACCTTGTTTTTTTAAACTTTGTGATCCTTCCACATAAGCACATAAAAAGCAGCCTCTGCTTATTAACAGATGCATACTATTCAATTCTATGAATATATCCGGGTGGTTTTCTTTTTTTAATTTAATTAAATTAATTAATTTATTTTTGGCTGCATTGGGTCTTCATTGCTGTGCAAGGGCTTTTCTGTAGTTGTGGTGAGCGGGGGCAACTCTTCGTTGTGGTGCACGTGCTTCTCACTGTGGTGGGTTCTCTTGTTGCAGAGCACAGGCTGTAGGTGCGTGGGCTTCAGCAGTTGTAACATGTGGGCTCAGTAGTTGTGGCTCACGGGCTCTAGAGCGCAGGCTCAGTGGTTGTGGTGCACAGGCTTAGTTGCTCCGCGGCATGTGGGATCTTCCTGGACCAGGGCTCAAACCCGTGTCCCCTGCATTGGCAGGAGGATTCTTAACCACTGTGCCACCAGGGAAGCCTGGTGGTTTTCTTTTAATAAGACATCTCTTCATCGACATTTAGGTTGTTATCAGTATTCTCTACTATCAATAATGCTACAATATATGTACAGGTTGTTTCACACACTATGAGTTTATTTGTAGGATAGATGTCTAGAAACGGAATTGTAGGATTAACAGGTAGTGGTAAGTTTTATCACAATGGTTTTCATAAAGATTATACACGTTTTCACTCCATTAGCAACACATGAGAATACCTGTTTCTTTATATTCTGCCAATAGTGTTTTGTTTCCTGAGGTTCTAGGATGGAGAGTAAAGGAAACCCTTCAAGTTAAGTATAGGTTCATCTACTGGTCTAACTCAGGAGTAAGAATATTTTTTGCAAAAAGTCAACACAGGTGTTTGCTTTGTAGGCTCATTTCTCCTCTCCAGGCAAGCTGGCATTGGGATATTCATTACTGGTCTAACCTCGGTATTGTTCTGAACCCTAGAAGGCTTAGTGAGTCTTCAGAATCATTTCTACTCTGTTCTAGAAGTGGAAGACATCCCATTCATTCTACAAATACTTACTGAGCGTATATCCTGCACCAGGCATTGTTCTGGTGGCTGAGGCGTGAACAATGAACAAAATAGAAGTCCCTGCCCTCATTAAGATTGCATTATAATGGGGGGAGGCAGAGAGTAAACACAATACACAGATATGATATATGGTATGTTAGTTTACGATAAGTGCCGTGGGAAAAATGAAGGAGGGAGCAGGGGGTATGAGGAGTTACTTTCGTGAAGGGTGGTCAGGGAAGGCCTTGCTGAGAAGGTGACATTTAAGCAAAGACCTGAAAGCAGTGAAGGAAGGATCTTTAAGGCATCTGGGGGAAAGAGCAAAGGTAGGAGTTGAGGGGGTGCCTGGTATGTCCTAGGAATAGCAAGGAAGGCTGCTGCTTAGGGCTCAGTGAGCAAGGGGAAGAGGTGAGATCAAGGAGTTCAGGAGGTCTGGGCGGCAGGCCTCATAGGAAAACCACTGGAGCGTTCTAGAGGGTTACTCTGAATGCTCTACTGAGAACAGACTGAGGGAAGGCAATAATGGATGAAGGCAGAATGAGTTAGGAGACTTCCTGAAAACCAGGTGAGAAATGAGATGGGTTAGGCTGGGCTGGTTGCCATGGAGGTGTGGATGTGTTTGGACTGTGGGTCAATTTTGATGGTGGACCCAGCAAGATTTTGTTAGATTGGATGTTGGATGTGAGACAGAAAGGAGGTGAGAATGATTCCAAGGTTCTTGGCTTAAATAAGTGGAAGAATGGAATTATTTACTGGGATGGGGAAAGAACGCAGGTAGAGCAGGTATTAGGGTGAAGGTGAGTTGTGATTTGACTTGTGGTTACCATGGCTCTCTGTGGCTGGGGCTCTCAGATGGTCATGGTTCCAGATGCAATTAATGGCCTAGACAAGGCCATGACTGAAATACCTTCTTGGCATGAAGGCTCAAAGGAATGTGTGCCCATGGGCATCATTCTCCTCCTGGTGCTAGCCTATTCCAAATCAGCCTTGCAGTGAGATACTGCATTAAATGTTCTTGCATCTTCTTTTTGTGAAATACTTAATCAAAGGGATATGCAAATGCACGCGCACACACACACAACTAACCTTGGAAACAACTAAAAAACTTGATTTCTTGTCCACTACATAACTAGCAGAACATGAACCCTTATTAAAGGACTCACTGTTCTCCGAAAATAAAAAACTCAATTCAACTCTACATTTGTGGGTCTACGATGTCATCAAGACACCAGTTCCTAGACAATGCCAGGCTAGGCTGGTTACAGAAACCACACCAAGGCAATCTGAAATGTGCCTGGTTGAAGAATGCAAACCGGAATTCACTGGACAGATAAATAAACCAAGAAGAAATGCACTTAAAACAGCTGTCACTAAAGCATCTGATGAAACAATACCTAAAATTTGGAATGAATATTTCAACGAACACATAAAAAGGTGAAGGAAAGCAAAACCAGTATTTTAAGTTAAATTAGGGGAAAGGAAAAAAAAAAACAAAAAAACCCCGCAGAAACTGATATATACGGATTACTTCAAAAGGCTAAAAAGAGATTAAGGGGGAGAAATTAAAAAAATGTGTCCGAGTGGGAGGCGGAATCTATTCAAGTCTACAACGCAAGAGCGCACAGAGCACAATTTTTTCCCTACCCAACTCTTGAGACCAGCGGGTACCTCAGAAAGAAAACAACCATTCGCTAGAAGAGAGTAGCTAAGGGGATCCAAACTTGTCTTAAAGCAAGTAAAGTGGTGGCCAGACTGGGTGACTCAGAGGCATGACTCAAACCCGACACTGGGGGCCGTCAGCTCCCGGAGGCCGGGGGCGCGGCGTCAAAAACATTTTAGGAAAGTACCAGGCGCGTGGAGGGCGACAGGAAACCTCCCCGGGGACCGGCCTGGGGCTCCTCCTGCCCTAGAGTCTGACCTCTTACCATCCACACCAGGAGGAGTTTCTAATCTCCAGGCTTCCCCTTCTTCTTTCAGAAGCTGCCTCTCCACCACCCCCATTTTCCTTCCACAAAGCGTCACGCAGCGTGTGTGTGCGAGACGTCGGGCCCCTCCCAGCAGCCCTCCGCCCCCCGCCCCGCGCTCCCAGCCACGCGCACCCCTCCAGCCCGCTCCCGCGCCTCCTCCAAGAGCCGCTCCCTTCCCACTCCGCCCGCGCCCGCCGCCCGGGCACGCGCGGCACGAACAGCGCCGGGAGCTGCTGTAGACAAACACCTGTCCCTCCTGGGCTCCGCGAGATTTGGAGCGAAAGCATAGGCAACAGTGGGAGGGTTCTCGCGAGGTTTAAGAAATTTCCCACGGCCCGTGTTGTGTCTGAATCGAGTAGTGGAAGGCGGTGGGAAGGAGGTGTAGCGTGAGACTGGGCTGCCCGCATTGGGCACATGCGCAGTGCCGCTCGCTCGTGCCGCGCCAATCCTGCAGCGCCTTCAGCAGGTTTCGGGCTCTGGATTCCAGTTCTCCGGGTTTTGGGACTCCCTGCGGGAGGCAGTGCTGGATCTGGGAATCTCTAGGAATTGAAAGGGCAAGGGTGGGGGGAAGAAAGTGGTGCTGCAGGTAGGGAGGAAGAGGTAGGGCTCGGGTCCTGCACCTTTCTAGTAAGTGCCCAGACGGGCCAAGTTTGCTCGGGGGCTTCCAGGTTTAGATTGTCTGAGATGCACTTCGGGCAACGAGCAGCGTCCTCGACTGTGCCAGGCCCACGGGAGGACCTTGTCAGTCTGTCCCCGTATACATCTGGGTTCACACAAGTCTGGGGGCTGCGATGAGGTCCTAGGGAGATTTACACGACAGGCAGCTCTCTGCCCAAGCAAAACCTTTGGCTTGAGTGCGGGGTGGGGGAGTGGTGGCTTTCAATTACAACGCAGTTTTCACTTATGGAGAAAGCTTCGCGGTGCTCTGGCGTGTGTATGCGAAGTGGACACAGTAGGGGTGTCTTTGCCAGAGGCCTTGGCCTGACCTCATTTCACACCCAAGGAGAAGAAAGCTAAGGCTCTAATAGAGCTCAACTGCAAAAGTTGTTCATTTACAGAGTTCTGGAGGGTCGGACCACGATGTAATGTTGTCTGTCTCTCTGTTAGCAAGGGGGTCGAATGAACTAAGATAGTTCTTGGTATGTCACTCGTCCGAACTCCAGGCATCTTTGTAGCTCCAGCACCTAACGCTGACATTACCGTAATGGAGGCGTCCAATGAACGTTTGAATGAATGAAAAGGGCTGGGAGCTAGAGTGAGCGGGAAGCCACTTGGAAAACACCCATCTGAGGAGGTGTTTCATCTAGGCCTGTGAAACGCGGCAGATTTTCCCAGGACCCCTCCGCTCTTCCCCTCGGCTCCGCCTCCTGACCCCTCCATTCTCCGTCCCCGTTGTAATCCCCTCCGGTTTTCCTCAGTCTCCACGTACGTCCCTCAGGGCGCGTCCCAAAACCCGGATAACCGGAGCGCTCCCCATGTACCAGATGGAGGGCTCGCCCGCGGAGGAGCCGCCTGCGCATGCTCCATCTCTTGGGTAGGTTTCCAGGGAAGGCAGTGAGCTGCATCCCTTACTCCGCTGGCGGCGCGAGGCGTCTGGCTCTTCGCGGCTGCTGCGAGGGAAAAGGGAGCGCGGGGGCTGGGTGGAATCGAGGAGTGAGGAAAAAGGGAAGGGGCGGGGGAGAGGGACCAGGGAAGGCGTCAGGGGGAATCTCGCGAGGGTTGGAGTTTTGGCGAGAGTTTGTGGAAGATGGCGCCTGTTGTGACAGGGTAAGTCTGGGGGAATCGGAGCGCTGGGAACCGGGAAAGTTGCGGGCGTCTCGCAGCCCGCGGCTGGTGGCGGGTTCGAGGGCCGCGGCACGCTTGGCGTCCGGGGGCCGCGGGGGCGGTGTAGCGTGCGCCGAGCGCGGCGGCGGCGTGTGGCCGTGCGCTGCCCGCTCTGCGCTGCTGTGGCTCGGGCTCCGGCGCGTGAGGGCGGGTGGCGACGGCGGCGAGGCCGGTGGGTGCGGGCGTGAGTGCGGCCCGGAGCGCGGGGCCCGCGGGCTCCGTGCCCGCAGCGCGCCTTCCGCGCTGCCGCTCGCTGGCCCTGCCTCCCGGCCCCGCGCAGCTTTGTTCCTTGAGGCCGTCGTCGCCTTCTCGCCGGGCGGGTGCCCCCGGCCCCGGGCGCTTTGTCTCTCCCCGCTGCCCCCCGCGACTCTCTACCCCCGGCCCTTTGTTTCGCCGCCTTGGGCGCTTTGTCCGACCCGTCGCGCCCCGCATCCCTTCTTCATCTCCTCCCCTCAGCTGTCCTTCCTCCCGTGCCCCTTTGTTGTGCCCCTCTCTATTCGGTAGCTCAGTGACCTGCCACAGCCCAGGTACCACATTTCTGTTTTTCTTCTAATTTTTCTCCCATTATTTCTCTCTTGCGTTTCCCTCTCACCTTTCTGCTTGGCCCTTGATCACCCCCGGAGGCTTTGTCTCCCCCGTTCAGTGGTTTATTCGTTTGGTACCCCCTTCACCTCCCATCATCGGTTGGTTTATCCACTATCCACGGTGTTTGTCGGCTGAACTGTCCCAGCCCCGGGGACTCCATCTGGTGCTCCTAAGTACAGACAGACCCTAGGGTTTGTTGTTGTTTTTGTGCGTCTGAAAGATGCGTGGGGATACTTGGTTTCCTCCTCAGCGCTCCTCCTCTCCGCACCCTTTTCTCTCGGGATTGCGTGCACACCTCCCCACCACCCCTTTCTCTCGGGATTACAGTGTCTCCAGTTTTCTTCGCGGTCTCTTTGGGCCCCTGGTTGTTTTGCTTGGCAACAGTAGCCCTGGAAAAAGGTCTCTTGGTTATTCGCCCCCCCCCACCCCAGTACCCGCCCTCCCGCCCCTTGGTTTCTGATGGCCTAGGCCAAGGGCAGCTGTCGTAGCTTTGCATCTGGGTTACCTGAGGGTGTTGTAGAGACGAAAGGTGTTTTTTTTCTGTTGGCGTGCGAGAATAGTTTAAATTGTTACGTTGGATATTCATTTGGTACGTGCATAGCAGTTGAGTATTTGGTGTTAAAAAACTTGTGAATGTTGGTTTGGGGTGGAGAATTTCAGCATTTTCAAGAGTTCAGTTACTTTACCAGTAACTGCTGCTTTGCAAGGAAAAAGGGAGGGCATTCTGCTTGGAAATTTGATATAAATATTTTACTTTTTCTTAAATTTTAGATAGTTTACAGTTATGTGCTTTTGCTCTGTAGATTTATGACAGCTCTTCTGCCCCATCTTCGAAGTTGAAACGAGGAAAAAGCACTTAAGAGTGCAGTTTGGGTTGATGACTACTGCTTCTGGAATCTTTGTGGAATGCATTAATCAAATGCAATTAAAAGACATTTAAGTAATAGTCTTTAAGTAAGGTAAAGGCACTTCTAGTGTTAAAGGAGCTTTAATTTGTTCAGAGTGCTTATTGTTATGGAAATGTTAAAAGCTTCGAGTTTGGTGTGGGAGTTGGGGGACGGTGGTATGGTGCGTTTAAATGGCCTGGATATTCTGGTGCTGGAATGAGAGGTATTAGATTTACCAGTATTACTAGGCTGAGTAGACTGTTCAGGAGGTACACCCCCGCCCCAACTAGCTGATCACTACTTTTAGAAGATACATAACGTTATCCATAAAATCACTTGGAGTGTCATTTCATTTGTAAACCACATGAAGTGCTACTAGTAGAGGATATACAAATGTGAGGAATGTTGGTGGAGAAGAAAGCATTTTTTTGTAAGGCTGTGATTAGAATTAGTATGAATTAGTTTGACTTTTACTTAATGGAAAATCATCTTTCATGATTGATATGTGAGGCTTCTGTGAAAATTTGCAGTCTGGGTTCCATGAGTGGATTCCACCTATAATCATTTGTCTGCCTTACTTGTTCCTAGGGCATAAACATTCTTTTTGAAGGTGAAATCTTGAGCACACACTGTTGTTTCTGACTGTAAGCAAATACCTTGTAATAATGGAAGGTATTTTGCTCTGATGTGTGCAGATAAGAATGATCACACAAACCTCATAAAAGCAACTTTTAAAAATCAAGTTGTGTTTTTTTGTTTATAAATCGTGTAAGACCTTTACTTCATGACCAAATAAAACTACCTTTATTAAATCATATTAAATAGCAGCATATTTAGAAACATACAGCATTAGTTGTAATTGGGAAACTTTCATTTTGAGTATTGACTATTAAAGCTTTAAATGTATTGTCCATGCGTATTGCAGATGGATCTGCAGAGGGTATACTTTCAGGAAAAAATATAAGAGGCTTACTTGGGGTATTTTGACTCCTGTTCTAATATATGCTTCTTAAATAGGTTTGTTTAAAACTTACCTATTCTATACCCACAGATTTCTATCAGTGTCTTAAGTGGCTAAGATAAAAAACGTTTTGGGGGTGGGAGGGAAGCTACTCTTGCCAGATGTAATTCATTAAATAATCTTTGGCTCTCTGGATGGATAAAGTATTAGGGAAAAAAATGGTGTGTTTGAAAGTTCTTACAAATCTTTAGTATTCGGTCATTTAAAAAAATATATTTAAAAAACCCAGGACTTGGCTTTAAAACATTATTCACATTTTGTTTCCTCCTAATACTAAATTTCATGTTATTTCAACTAGGGGCAGTATTTTCTCATGGATTGGCTAAAAGTTGTTATTTTTGGCATCTGGCTTTGTGATTATTTCCAAGTTACTCTACTTCCCCTGGGCCAATTTCCTAACTATGTAGTAAAATGGGAATTGTAGTAACTTGCCACATCTGCACAGGATTGCTGTGCCTTAGGATTTGCACAGAGCATCCTTGGATGAAAGGTGTGGTTAAAAAATCTAGGAATTGTTACTGAATTAAGCCAATGTGAAGTAGGTTATATTTTATAGGAAATCAAGTAGGAGGTTATGAACTAAGTTCTTGGCAAATCACAGTGGTGATAGTGGGATGAAAAATCTCCAAATATGTATTATAGTTAGGGTAATAAAATTGGTACTGTTTTTAAGAGGGAGAGGGATAAGTAAAACACATTACAGGGTGGGGGGTGTGTGTGTGTGTGTGTGTGTTTGTGTTGTGTAAGAGAGTGAAGATCTGTCAAACTCAAATATAATAACACATTTTAAAATTGTGGGATGCCTTTCCTCTGTTGATTTGTTTTCTGCATGTGGTACTCTTTTGTTTTAAATGGTAGCACAAAATGTTTTCACTAGACTCTAGGCCAAGTCTGTTAATAGTAGTGATTAATTTTCAATATACCTTATATTTTTTAATGCTTTGTCATTTACTCTCAATATTTTCTAACAACCAGTACCATAATTTCAGACTTGACCTTTGGCCTAGAAAAGTGTTTCGCATTTGGGAGATACTCTGTAGATATTTATTGAAAAAACAAAACCAGTTGCTTCTCTATTCCTGGTAGATTATGTCATGTCCCAATAGTTCCCCAAGCCAGGTTTTCTCTCTCACACTAACTCTTTATGTTTAATCACTAAGAACTGATAATTTTCCATCCTGAAAAACTCTTGAATCTGTCTCCTTCATCCTCACTGCCACAATTCATGCTCTCATCGTTTCTCACCTGGATTGCTACAGACATTGGCAGCTTCCTCTTTCTGCTTCTAGACTCACCCCCTTTGTCCAACTTCCACATAGTCGTTCTAAAGAGCAAATCCGATCACTTCACTCCTTATTTTAAAAACCTTTCAATGGCTCCCCCTAGCAGCCTTCATTAAGAGAGGCAGTGGAGTGGAGAGTTTATGAGCTCACTTTTAGGATTTAATCTGAACTGGGTTCCAGTTCTGTCTCTGCCACTTAAAACCTCTATAAGATTGACAAACGATCTAACCTCTCCTTGCCTCCTCCATCAGTTGCAAGGTAATTATTCTTAGCTCAGTGGTTCTCTGTGAGGATTAAATGCAAGAGAGCATTTGAGGATGCCTGGCATATAGCAAGTGCTCAAAAAATGTTAGCTAGCACGGCATATAGGGTCCTGTATAACTATTTCATTTACCTTTTCTCCAGCTGAACTGTTTTGCCTTTCTCTCCCTTCATATTCAGTTCTCCAGCCATATTCAAGAACTTGGAGTTCCTTGTATGGGCTCCACAGTTTAATGTATCCCTGTGCTTGAAAAGTGCTGGTGTTAGGTAGGTTATTATTCAAGATTTTGGTCTGAGGATATTCTACCCTGATCCACCAGGCTGGGTTCAGTACCCCTCCTGTGTGTTCTTAAAGGACTGGGTATAATTCACTTGGAAGTGTCATACTGAATTGTAATTGTCTGTCATACCCAAAGGCTGTTGGTCACTTGATGACAGATAACGTTAAAAAAAAATTATATATTCTTAGAAGAGTGTCTAGAACATGATGGGGACTCAGTAAAAAGTTTTTTGAACAAAGGACTCAGAGAACTTTGAAACCATGATGCAACATGGTTCGTGTAAGCAGAATTTGATGTGTACAGGGAATATATTGATTCTGTAGGGTATTTAATTGCTGAAGTACCCAAAGGAATTGATATTTTCAGTCAAAGACAGTCTTATAGCCCCTGACAACATTGTAGTAAAATTCTTAGGCAAAAGTTCCTTTGGATTTTTAGAAAGTAGTGTGTTTGTACAAACTGACAAGCTTAAATATTTTGTTTTTTTGTATGGTTGACTATTCAGTGTTTTTCAAAAGGTTTCATTATTTTTAAGTGTTTTAAGTACTTCTTAGATGCATAGGGACATGCATTAAACCTTAAGACACTGTAGGCTGCTTTTTTGGGGGGATCCACACGATTGAACCAAGTAAGTTTATAATCTTCAGGAAGGCTCAGGTTTTGTGGACAGATTACTTATAGATAATTTCTTTAAGCTTCAGTTTCTACCTCTATAAAATAAGTAATGATAATTTTGTTGTGTTTATCTGCTGGATACATTGTGACTATCAAGTAAGGTAAAATGTGTGTCAAAACAATGGATGTGTAAGTGATTTGTAAATAGTAAAGCACTGTATACAAATACTTTAATTTTAATAATCAGTTTCTTTTGGTAACCTTTCACAGGCAGGATTCAAGATGAACTTTCTTATATTGCAACCTGTGGTTTGTGGCTCATGTCTTAGGAAGGCAGCAGTGTATTTGGTGCAGAGGACTGCAGCCCTTTGAATATATGCCTTGGCATTTTGAGCAGACATATTTGATACATTACTGCTTGACCACACATGTTGTCATTGAGTCGCCCCCAACTTTTTGGGGTCTGCTTCTTCCTGCTCTCTTCTCTGCTTGGACAGCTATAATGATGTAGGAATGTTGAATGCCCAGCTGCTACCATCTCTCAGGACACCTTGCCCATAGTTCTGGATGCCCGTTAGGCCTGGTACAACATCAAGATGTCACTTATGTCTCATCAGGCCTGATTCTGCTTCAGGGAGTGAAATGATATCCTAATGGTGTGAAAAGGGTAATGCATTTCCTGAACACAACTTACTACTGGGGAAAAAGCAAGCATTGGAGGCACTCTGGCTTGGTTTGTATAATTGGTAGTAATTACTTATCTGTATAAATATTTGTGTAGGTTTGTTGTGTTGAGACAATGAAGAGTGATAAGCATGACAGCTTTTCAGTCACATTGGTAAGTTCATGGCAGTTTTGGGAATATTTAAATTTACAAAAACGAAAAGAAAGAAACCACTGCATCTTGGGTATCCTAAGTTGCCTTGCAATGAAAATGCCTTGCAATGAAAAAACCTTGCAATGAAAATGCTGTGCTGATTGGATGTAAGATGGAATACACTAGAAAATCAAGTTGACCCTTTTTAATTCCCCTCCCATGCTTTCTTTTCTATATTCAGTATTTTAATTAATTAATGAATTGTGGCTGTGCCAGGTCTTAGTTGCGGCAGGCTGGATCTGTAGTTGCGGCGTGCGGACTCTTATTTGTGGCATGCATGCGGGATCTAGTTCCCTGACCAGGGATCGAACCCTGGCCCCCTGCATTGGGAGCGTGGAATCCTATCCACTGGACCACCAGGGAAGTCCCATCTATATTCCATATTTTTAATTTGGCCTTAGAACTAACATTTTTTGTGCACTTGTTAATTAGATGATAGAGTTGTAAATGAATAAGAATAGTTCCTCATAAACAGTTTATATAACTAGGAAAAATGTTCATCACTTTATGAAACCCTGTTATTTTTTACTAGTGTTGTAAAGATTGTGTTATATAACTGCAGTATCAGTTGCCTTATAAAATAGAGAATCAGTGTTATATATTTTTTCTTTAAACAACTTCTTTTGGAACAGTGGTATTCCGTTTTTGGAAAACTGCAGATCCACTAAGATCTTGCTTTTTTATCCAGAATACTTTTTTTTTTGGCCGTGCCACACGGCTTCAAGGATCTTAGTTCCTCGGCCAGGGATCAAACCCGGACCCCAGCAGTGAAAGCGCCGAGTCCTAGCAACTGGACTGCCAGGGAATTCCTTTTTTTTTTTTTTAATTGGAACTTATTTTTTAGAGCAGTTTTAGTTTCACAGCAAAATTGAGGGGACGGTACAGATATTTCCTGTGTACTCCTTGCCCCCCCACAAATAGCCTCCTGTATTACCAACATCCCCCAACAGAGTGGTACATTTGTTATAACTGATGAACTTACACTGACACATTATTATCTCCCCAGGTCCATAGTTTACGTTAGGGTTCACTCTTGGTGTGCATTCTGTGGGTTTGGACAAATGTATAACGTATCTACAAATGTATGTGCCGTTGTAGTATCAAACAGTAGCTTCATTGCCCTAGAAAATCCTCTGTGCTCTGCCTGTCCATTGCTCTCTCCTGCCTTATCCCATCCTGCAACCACTGAATTTTTTATTGTCACCATTGTTTCCAGCATACTTTTTCAAATCATTTAACTTTCGGTTTGAGTATGAGGAACTTTTTCATGGAAAAAATTATGTAGTTCTGTACAGAGCTCCTGATCCATACACCAAGTGGAAGAGGTAGAAATATTGAGATCCCCAGACATGAAGGAATGGTTAAGGGAAATGAAGAGTATAACCATGCTTTAGTGGTTCTTTATAATTGTTTTAATAATGTATTTATTAAAGTTATTGAACACTTAATAGGTATAAGACCGCTGTATAAAACCTTTTAAAGATGGCTAAAAAATGGTCCAGTGAAGCTCATGATTTAGTGGAAAGTACACAGATAATAAGGGAGATTATGTGTTTAACAGATGTATAATGTTGATGGGAACATGGGTGCAAATGATTATCTTTTAATTCGAGAGGAGAGGTCATAGGGAGTGGTAGAAAATAAAGCTAGAAAAGTGGTTGGGGCCTCTTAGAGGACCTTGAGTGCTAAGCCAAGGATTTGAATATCAAACAGGCATGGGGGGGGCACTGACCGAGTTTTGAAGAGGTGAGGCTGGGTGTAGATACAGTTGACACTTGAATAACACAGGTGTGGGGGGGGGGGGTTGGGGCGAATAGCTTGTAGTAGGACCTTCAGGTACCTGAGGTTCCTCTGTACCCATGGTTCTCCATCCTCAGATTCAATGAGCCTGAGTCACGTGGTACTTAGTATTCATTACTGAAAAAAATCTTCATGTAAGTGGACCAGTGCTGCTCGAGGGTCAATTGTAGTGTAAAATAGATTGGAGTTGATGGAGAACATAAGAGAAATATATATGAGCAAAGTCTGATTTTGGAAAGCCTAGGAATGGAAGGAACAAAGCAACACTTTTGGGGGCAGGGTGGTAATAGGGAGCTTTGGAATCGATGCAGTAGATAAAATCTGTGGCTGTGAGCATGTCACTTAATCTAAGTCTTGCCCTTGTCTAAAAAGTGGGAGAAAATAATACTTCATGGTATCAATATGAGGATTAAATGAGATACAGGATATAAAATGCCTAACTCAATTCTGGGAGTAGTAGGTGCTCAAAAAATAGGTTCTCCTCTTCCCCCTTTCTGGAATAGAATTTAAAGGATATTAGATGGGGGTGGGGAGAAGCATGGAAGAGAAGGTGGGACCGGGTGGGGGGACACTGAACGATTGAAACCTGGGTGATGAAGTATTTACAGGTGGGAAAGTCTGAGTGAGATGAACAGGTGTAAGAGAACCTACCTAACAGTGTTTGTTTCTTTTAAATAAATACTGAATATTTTTGCATGCTTCTGATATAACATTTAACGTTTTTCTGCAGTTGTGTAAATATACTTGTATTATCTTTTTTTTTTCTTCTGTCTATATCCATTTATCTAATCTATCAGCGAGCTTTGTAAAGACTGGGCCAATATTTTACTTTTGTTGCATGATTGTGGAGCAACTGCTATTGGCCAGTTTGTACTTGCTGGATGAACATGGCTTGAATGGATTTAATAAAATACAATACTTGCCACTAGGTGGCACTTAGTCTAAGTGATAAAGCTGAAATTCAGCATAGATTGGCTTTTGTATGTAGAGCCCACTGATAAACTGACCCCCTGGATTATTGTTTAGCTTTCTGCCAGTTCTGGACTATACTTTTTGAAGTGGGATATGAAACATACAGCAAATAGAAACCTCAGAGTATTGAAAAACAGAAAAGTGTAATGGCATTAGAATATGTCCTGTAAAAAGGAGCTGAAGTGAAGCTTAGTTAAAATTCACATCACAGTGACTAAATTACCCATCTCTGAGTGTATTTAAAGTGAAGCCTGGTGCCTAGATTTTAGGCCTTGTTTTTTCTTAAGACTTTGTGGATTGCTTTAAAGGAGAAGATTGGGAATTTGTTTGTTCCTGGATTTAATGAAAGATGATGATGAAGTGTGGTCTGTAGGGATACTGGACACGGTTCTGTATTCTCTTATTTATATTCTGGTGTACTGTGCTCTCCCTGTTGTGGAGTAACAAACATACCATAGAAAGAAACTACATCCTGTGTGACAAATGTTACAGGTTGTTAAATCCGTTAGATTCAGGAAACTTCAGACCTGGAAAAGACCTTGTTAATCATATGTTCTAAAGTAACCACTCATTTAAACGTAGGCAGAGACAGAGTAAATAATTTACAATTAGTTAATGGCTGAGACACATTCAGTGCCTGAGCTGAGACTTGTTCTGTTTTTTTTTTTTTTTTTTTTGCTGTACGCTGCCCTCCCACTGTTGTGGCCTCTCCCGTTGCGGAGCACAGCCTCCGGACGCGCAGGCTCAGCGGCCATGGCTCACGGGCCCAGCTGCTCCGCTTCATGTGGGATCTTCCCGGACCAGGGCACGAACCCGTGTCCCCTGCATCGGCAGGCGGACTCTCATCCACTGCGCCACCAGGGAAGCCCCTGGTTTGTTTTTTAAGGGGAGAGATTTATGCTGGGCTTTCACTCTTTTGTATTTATACCGCTAAGCTGCCTTTTAATGTTACATGCACTTTGTTGTTTAAAATACTTTCTTCCCCCTATTTTTGTGGGCTTAGATCAAGAATACAAATTTCTCAGCCCCAAACCCGGGAGTACTGCTGCCAGTGTTGCTTAATAAGAGGTCAGCTCTGAGCCTGCCTGTTCTTTCTTCCTTTGCTGTTTTCCTGTTCTTGATGCTGCTTGCCTTCTTTATCTTGTACTGTACTTATGACTGACCAGGGTGGCCACACACTTGTTCTCACTGCACACCTCCTCACCCAGTCTGCTTTAGTTGCCCCTGTGCAAGAACTGCCTGGGTTCACTTACCCCTGGTTCACTCCAGTCTCTGCTTCTTGCCTCCTTAGCTTCTTAGTTTTGCCACCTGCACTAAATTGCAGCTGGCTATTTCCAAGAAAATGGACAGGAGGGGAGATTGAGAAAAAAGAAGACTTATATAGGGAAGGAGGCCACAACTTGAAATCATATACTGAAAGATGGGCTTGTTTATGAACCTTATGATTTTCATAGAGTGATTTTTTAGTGTATTTATGTCAAAACAATATGATACTCTTGACTATGGAATTCATTAAATCTGTTGTGTCTGTCATCTGTGCTTATCCAAATGTCAAGGAAGTGAATTGAATCCATTTCAGCATTCCAAAGATAGTAGTGGTAGTTTTGGTTTGGTACTCTACTTACAGCTTACAGTAATGAGTGTCATTATTTGATTAAATGGATTGTACTGAATTAGTGGGGGTTGTTGCTTCACTGTTGTAATGTTAAAAAAACAAACCTGGAGAGCCATAGCTTTCAAAGATGATTTCATAATTATTGGTAACAAGTATTTTTCATTCTGGCCTTCCCCTATGCTATCGTGTCATAGGTACATTTTAATACAGAATTTAGTGGCATGTTATTCATTTAATCCTAGTTTCTTAGCTGTAAGTCCTGGAAGTTGTCAGTTGGTACATTAAATATCGTTTAAATTACATTACAATTTAAGTTCACATGGTAGCTTAGGTGTGCAGTTGATTTATTTTTTCATTGTATTTTACCTTGTTTCTAAAATTATTTCAGGGAAGTGACTATCGAGTGGAAGTTTTCCTTAAGGGCTAGTTAGTGTCATCTATAAACACTCATCTTGATTATTTTTCTTGTTGGAAAAATGTTTGTTATAAGAAACTCAAAAGTTATTTAAATATGTCATGTAAAGTGAGCCACTGTAGTCTTCCACCAGGAAATTAACTACTGTTATCAATTTGGGAGCATATTCTTCAACTTTTTTTGTTTTAAATGGAAATGCTAACACTCTATTTTATTGATATATTAAAAGATGTCAGTAGTTTAGCAAACAGAATATTTAAGGGGATTAGGGAACTGACATTTTGTTGAATATCTACTGAGTCCTCAACTACATTGTGAAGGGAGATAGTATCTCCATTTTATAGGTGTCCGAGGGTCAGGGATTTAGTGATTTAACCCAAGTTCACACAGCTTCCCTTCTGCCTTTGTCATTGCACTACCATGTACTCAGAGAGCTTATGTTTATCTCTCCACCTAAATGTTAATCATTTGAAAGCTTCCAAGCTCTCTACTAGGTGGCAAGACAGTCCCAGACATAGGTAAGCCTAACACAAGGCTTTAAGGAAAAGGAGATTATTATATTCTTCTCTATTACATTACTTAAAAAATAAATATATATTCTTGACTAGTGTTTGAACTCAGAAGGTTCTCTGAAGTAGCATCGTTTATCTTTAAGTAAAATTTTGTATCATTTAAAAAATAATCTTGTCAGGTACTCCTGGGTTGATGTTAAATCAGTTAATCCTCTTTCTCCTATTTGTGTTTTTAGTTTTTACCTATGTCTTATTCCTTTTCTTCCTAAAGACCAATTTTCAGGTCATTTAATTATTTTGTATACACATTGTTTGGCTTTGGACAAGTTACCTAATTGTGTTGTAACTTAAGTTTCTCCATTTGTAAAGTGGGGAGCATATGTCAGAATTCTTGTGAGGATCAAATGTATGTATGCAAGGGGCTGCCAGACTAGGCTGTTCTGTAACAATTGCTTACTGTTGATTTCCTTTCTTATTTCTCATTCAAGCCAGGGCCAGATCTTTTCTTTACCACTTATCTTTTTTGTTAAATGTTAAAATCTGGTTTTTCATCCCAGGCCATCAATAAATAACCCTTCAACTGGATCCCAAAACCTTGTTTAATTTTTCTGCCTCCTTTGTTTTTATTGACCATGGTGTCTTTATTCATGACTAATAAGACACTATCTTTATCTCTTGGACATTCCATCTTTTCTACCTATTCCTCCTCTAGTCTTAAATATTGTGGTCTGCAATCTTTGTCTTTCTCTTTTTGTCTTATCTATTCTTTGACTTGATATGTGTATCATCACCTCAGATGTTTAGATACATATTTCTAAAACTACTACTGGTTGTTTTGTAGGCCCACCAAACTTGTTTTATCCAAAGCAACATGTTTTTTTCACCGAATAGACCTGTTATACCATCTTATAAAATAGGCTTGATATCTGTTATTAATGCCATTGTTTATCCAGCAGGTAAAAATGAACTTCCGTATTTTCCTCATTTCCTCCTGCTCTTGTATTTTCTTATTTTGTTGATGACCAAATCATTCCCTTTCTGCTTCCAGATTACTTGTCTCATATTCTGGGCTCTCCTCTCCTTGTTCACTGCCATTGCTTTATTCTCCAGGTCAGCTTCATCTCCTGGTTGGACCACTGTCATAGCCTTGTCAGTTCCTTCTTCAGTCTATGGCAGTTGGTGGTTTGCTAGTGTACAGTTGTTAGTATTTAGAGGTTTGGGGTTACTTGGCAACCTAATTTTGTTGTAAATGGTGTCCATAGATTTTGATTTTGTTGTCTAGGTGCTCTTTTATGTGGAGAGATTGAAAACCTGCCGCTGCCACCACCATCCTAAAATCCTGTCTTGAGTTTTTTAAAAAGTAATTTAGACAAATACATGTTACTTGTAAACTGAAATTAGTATAGAGTGAATAAGACAGTTCCTCTTCACACTTAAATCCCAACCCCCAGAGATAATGCACTGCTTACAGTGGGGTGAGTATACTTCCAAACTTTAGGGCAAACTCTCTACTTGTGCCCTAGATCCCTTCCCTTCTCAGCTACTCTAGGACATTGGTTAGCCCTCTAGCCTTTCCTCTGGTCTCAATTTTTACCTTTCTAGTGAAGCATTCTTTTCTTTTTTTTAATAAATTTATTGATTTTTTATTTTTAGCTGCGTTGGGTCTTCACTGCTGTGCACAGACTTTCTCTAGTTGCGGCGAGCGGGGGCTACTCTTCGTTGTGGTGCTCGGGCTTCTCATTGCGGTGGCTTCTCTTGTTGCAGAGCATGGGCTCTAGGTGCACGGGCTTCAGTAGTTTTGGCTCGCGGGCTCTAGAGCGCAGGCTCAGTAGTTGTGGCGCACGGGCTTAGTTGCTCGGAGGCATGTGGGATCTTCCTGGACCAGCGCTCGAACCCGTGTCCCCTGCATTGGCAGGCGGATTCTTAACCACTGCTGCCACCAGGGAAGCCCTAGTGAAACATTCTTGACAATACAAACATGCTGTTATTTCTTCTCTGGATTCAGCCCTCGCCTCTAGTTCCTATTTCTCTATTCCTCTTTGCAACAAACTTCGTATGAAGAGTTCTTTCTATCTCCAGTTACTCTTACTCCATTTCCCCTAAACCTTTTCCAACCAGGCTTTTTGTCTGGACCACTTCAGCAAAACTGCTTTTCTCATGGTTACCAGTTCCCTTCACACAGTTGAATGTAGTAGTTTTTTTTTTTTTTCAAATGTTATTTGACTTGACTTGATCAGTGGCATTTGATGTCTTGTTCAAACATTTTTTTGCCTTCTAGAATACCACACTTCTAGTTTCCCACCTCACTGGCACCTTTTTCTTGGTCTCCTTTCTAGTGCTTTCTGATTTTACTACATTTATCCTACTTTTTATCCCACATTATGTGCTCCTTCCCTGTTTTATTTTTCTCACTGGCATGTGTCAGCTTCTAACAATATATGTTATTTGCCTTTTATTTATTTCTCTTCCCTGCTAGAATATAGTGCTTGGCATGTAGTGGCTACTCAGTATGTATTTGTTGAATGAATGAACGGAGTGTTCTAACAGCATCACTTTTTGAATGGTCTGTTGTTTTCTCCTTGATTTGAAGTCCTACTTTTAGGACTTTTAGTCCTACTTTTAGTCCTACTTTTACTACTATGTGTTATACTTATAAAATTGTATAAGCCCCCTGGTATAAATACTGATTCATCTAATGTGTTCAATACCTGAATATGGTGTTCAGTAGTCTTGAGGTCTGTTGTTGCATTTAGCCCTTGCCATCCTCTAGTGAGGAAGGTAGTGTTCCTCTGTTTTACAGAAACTTAAGCAAGCTTACCTGTTGGTTGGTGGGAGAGTTGAAATTCAAACTCATGTCTCTGGATTCCAGTTCCATTGCCATGAACGTCTTCTAGTGATTGTGCAGTCTAATATGTGATAATGCTTCCCCACATGTAGTTACTGCTTAGTCATCCATCAACACATGATTGGCTGTGCCCACTAACCAGAGGAGCCCCTTCCCTCAGTCCAGGCAGAGAATAGATCTGAGGCAGGAGGGTAAAGTTGAATAGGGAATTGGTTTATGCAGGATTTTTGTTTTT
Organism: Delphinus delphis; assembly: GCF_949987515.2. NCBI lineage: Eukaryota > Metazoa > Chordata > Mammalia > Artiodactyla > Delphinidae > Delphinus > Delphinus delphis. The sequence goes on along the minus strand of NC_082687.1, from coordinate 86,942,435 downwards.
AATAGACTTTTTTTAATAGATATTTTTTTAGAACAGTTTTATGTGGGATTTTTGCCTCTGAATTTTAGAATATGATTTTGGAAGGAAGGTTGTGGAAAGAACACAGGCCGGTGGTCATGAAATAGATTCTCTTCACCGCTAACTAATTTGGTAATATCCCTGCTTTGCTTATTTTCTGTGTAAATGATATCTTTGATCTAGGCTTTAAGTTAGAAATGATACTATATGTGCCAGAGAGCTTAGAGAGTAATTCTCACACCATGTAAATGAAAGGTATCACTATTAAAAATGACTCAAGTCTCATGTTTTTGGTACTCTAGATACAGTCATTCTTTTTATTATACTGAAGTACTTTTAATTTTGTTTTATGTAAATCTTTTATTTTAAGGTTTCTGCTGTCAATTTTTGTTGTTTTTCTAACTAAGACAGCGGCTGTGGATGTGGCTTAAAAACTGATGAACTTCTACAATGATGAGCCTTTATGGAGCAATGAAAGGCTGCTTACAAATTGTAGCCACAGTTGCAATGAATTCTGTGTTTGTTCCCTAAGGGTGAATGTGTTTTGAGGGGAGTGAGTTAGGATAGTACAAATTGAGAGAGTGTTTCTATTCTGGGAATCTTTGGAGCAGTCATTTCTGCTACTGCTCTTTATTTCTTATGACTTTGAAGGAATTTGGAATGTTTTGCTTGACTTTTTGATGATCTTTAAGTGTATTACTTGGATATGTGTAAAGGTAAATTGTCATTTTAGTTGTTTTATGGACATGGTTTCTGTCATCAAATATTTTTGCCCTCAGCAATTACTGTGTGTAATAGCACTTATGGATGATGCTTTACCTGTGTCTGCTGTTTAAATGTTGGATTGTTTGGAACTAAATATTTTCCATTTGGTATGATTAGCTCATACATATAGTTTTAGGCACAGTGCGTATACCTGTTTTCATTTCAAAAGTATATGGTTTTAATACGTTGTTGAGCAGATCCAAATAGTTAACTATAAATTATTAAAAGTAGTTTTACTCTGAGATACTAAAGCTCACACCTGGAGCTGAGTTACAAGAAATAAGGTGAGCCTTGGTATTTTCTATCAAAATATCTAGAAGATAAATTTCTCCAATGAAAAGAATTCTAGGAAATATTTATTTCAAAAAAAGAAAAAAAAAGGGGAAGAGTGGTAGGAGCGATAGTTGAAACAAATGAGGCTCCCTGACCAAAGAAAACAAAAACCAAAAAACCCCATAGCTGTATATGTGAGATTATAGTGAGTATTTAGGAAGTTATTAGAGTATATATTTGCAAACCTATAAACTATTTATGTATTTATTTATTTTTATAAATTTGTTTATTTTTGGATGCATTGGGTCTTTCTTGCTGCTTGCAGGCTTTCTCTAGTTGCAGCGAGCAGGGGCTCCTCTTCATTATGGTGCACGGGCTTCTCATTGCAGTGGCTTCTCTTGTTGCAGAGCAGGGACGCCGGCTCTAGGCATGCGGGCTCAGTAGTTGTGGCACGCGGGCTCAGTAGTTGTAGCACGTGGGCTCTAGTGCGCAGGCTCAGTAGTTGTGGCATACGGGCTTAGTTGCTTCGTGGCATGTGGGATCCTTCTGGACCAGGGTTCGAACCCATGTCCTCTGCATTGGCAGGCGGGTTCTTAACCACTGTGCCACCATGGAAGCCCAAATTGCTTAGTATTGAAGATATTCAAAAAGTACAGGTTGAATATGCTGTTAAAATGAACTTTTTTGTTGTTAAATTGCCTCATTTTTCCTCGTAGTTAAGAGAGTTTAAACCTTGACAGTAACTTCTTTTATTGTGTGGGACAGGATTTTATGCACATTAAAAATAAGTTTTTGTGAATTGTAGTTATTATCCACAATTACTTTTAGATATAAAAGCATTCCCAGCGCCTGAGGTGCACGTGGCTCCGGTGAGAGCAGAGCATGTCTTTTCGAGGCAGAGGTTGCGGCTGCAGAGGAGGATTTGGACGAGGGGCGGCCGCGGAGGTTTTAACAAAGGCCAGGACCAAGGACCTCCAGAGCAAGTAGTTTTATTAGGAGAGTTCATGCATCTCTGTGAAGATGACATAGTTTGTAAATGTTCCATAGATGAGAATAAGGTGCCTTATTTCAGTGCTCGAGTTTATTTAGAAAACAAAGAACAAATTGGAAAAGTGGATGAAATATTTGGACAGCTTAGAGATTTTGTTTTTCAGTTAAATTGTCAGAGAACATGAAGGCATCTTCCTTTAAAAAACTACAGAAGTTTTATATAGATCCATGTAAGCCGCTGCCGTTGCAGAGGTTTCTACCTCAGCCTCAGGTGAGAAGGGATCTCCAGGAGGCGGTGGCCAGGGAGGTCGGAGGAGGAAGAGGACATGAAGTGTAACAGTTGACAGAAACTTCGCCAGTTGACTTCTGCATTAACCTCATGATCTACTTCTGTGGATCAGAAACTTGTTTCTTGATCAAATCTTAAAGAACTGGTCATTTTACGACAGTGGAGCTAAAACGTCAATGTCAACAAAAAACAAGTGAGGCAGAACAGGCAATTTTCCTCCAAAAGAGTATGAACAAGTATTCTAATATTCTGTACAAAGCTTGAAACTTGTGGGTGTTTAATAAAGGGGCAGCTTTCATTTGAAGCGTATTCGAATTTTTAAAATAAAGTGTTTTATTCCTTTAAGTTAAAAAAAAAATGCATTCCCAGTGAGTTATTTCTGATTCATAATCAGATTTTAGCAGAGCAGATGTGGGCTACCAAAGGAAAAATTAGCCAAAAATATTAGGGGGTTAGAGAGCACTTTGTGTAACATTTAACTTTAGTTTCTTGGCTAGTTTATATGAATAATTAAAGTTTCGAGGCAGTTAAATTTTCTTTTCTTCTCTTGGGATCTTACAGTTGTCACTAGTAGCTGTAATCACTAGGGAAATGGAAGTATTATTTCCATAAACAGATGGCTTTTCCAGCACTGGTCCCTAACAGTGCTACTGAGGTTCCTGTTTATGTTGGATGATTTCCTAATCACACCAACTTGGTATACTTTTGAAAGATGACACCTGACAATAGAATATGATGTAGTTATTAAAATGACTTAGTGAACTTGAGAATTTACAAAAGTTGAGAGTATATATAATTCCCACGTTCCTGGGGGAAGATAGTCTGTTCCTGTGAGAGGAATCACCTAGTAATGGATACTGATGCCTCAGCTATCCTCTCAGGGATTCCTTAGCTATCTCTTCCACTTTTTGACTTTCATTAGCTCTGACATCAGTGCTTTTTTCATTTCTGCTTGGTCAGATGACTAGCCCATCCAGTGGTTTGAGGCATTGGTAGGTTTTTGTTAGGATTAAGGATAGGTTTCTGTTGTGTACAAGGAAGATTTTCAGAGAATACAGTGATACAATTACTTAAAATGACAAAATCACGTATTTTTTCTGCTGTAATGTGAGCTTTTATTTGCTATTAATAGGATTATCTTCTCCCTTTTAATGTGTCTGTTTTCCTTTTCCTGTTGGACATTTTGTTTTGTTTTGTTTTGTTTTTGGCTCTGCCACGCTGCGTGGCTTGCGGGATCTTAGTTCCCTGACCAGCGATTGAACCTGTGCAGTGAAAGTGCAGGGTCCTAACCACTGGACCACCAGGGAATTCCCCTGTTGGACATTTTAAAACAAAGACATATTGGGGATTCACATGTATACTTACGCTCCTAAAATTTCAAAAACACGAGTCAACTATTAGGATTCTAAAAACTTTGCATTTGTAAGCTATATTTACTCTGTAGCAAGAATTATCTGTATTTTTGAGGTCATTTTTAAATATATGAAAGGAATCTAGTGACAAAATTTGTGAAGACAGGTTGCCTTTTGAAAAGACAGGGTAGTGCTTTATTTCTTTAGTATAACTGGTTGGGGTAAGTTGTAAGAGTGAATAGAGTCTTGGCATATATATCTCGATTTCGGAGCTATTAAAAATTTGTCAAGGGACTTACCTGGTAGTCCAGTGGGTAAGACTCTGAGTTCCCAGTGAAGGGTGCCCGGGTTCGATCCCTGGTCGGAGAACTAGATCCTGCATGCATGCCACAGCTAAGAAGTCTGCATGCTGCCACTAAGACCTGGCACAGCCAAAATAAATAAACACTAAATAAATAAATATTTAAAAAAATTGTAAAGAAGGAAAAAAAACCTCTGGTGCTTTACACATTTTGTTGGGGTGGGGGATGGTGGTGCCATTTGTTAAAATTAGATGGCACTGTGACAAATGGCATAGTAGAAGAGTAGAGTTAGTGTTGGTGGGGAGTTCTTGGTTTTGAACATGTTTTGTTTGAGGCCATTGTGAGAAAGTTAGATGAAGATATCCAGTGGCCAGTTACATATATAAATTGTGTGTGGTTCCTGGAGCTCAGGAGAGAGAGGTCAAGGTTGTACACACATACTTGAAGACTGTTAGATGTTAATTAAAACCTTGGGAGTGGGCAAAATCTCAGGGAGAGGTGGAGTTAAGCAGAGACAAACCACTGGTGAGCATCAATACTTCAGGAGTGGGTAGAGGTGTAAAAACTAGTAAAGGAAAACTAGTAATAGAAGAGGTGGGACAAAAACCTAGACAGTGTAGTATCACAAAAATGAAGAGAGTCCTTCTAGGAGGAGGGAAACTTGTCAGTTGTGTCACATGCTACAAAGAGGGCAAATGGGATAAACACAAATGCTCACTAGTTTAGCACTTTAGGACTTCAAGTTGGTAAGACTTTAGGACTTCAAATTGGTAAGAACTGGTGGGAGCTAAAATGTGGTTTGACATAGGTTGAGGAAGTGGAGACAGGTCTTTCAAGAGCAGTGGTTCAGAACTTGGTGGGAATGGAACCTAGGTGTTGTGATGGAGGAATAGGCTTGACATGTTTAGATGCTTATTGGAAGGAACACAAAGAGGGAAGGGGATGAAATTTATATGGGAACTCCTGTTGGTGCCTTTTCTGTAACATTGTGCAGTTTCTCATGTATTAATGGAAAGTCAACATTAAAGGGGGTTTTGCTGGGGACAGGGGCACACATTCAGTAATGTGACAATGAAGACATTCATGAACTTGATTTTCTTAACTTTTCAGAGTCTTTCCACATTGACTATCTCATTTAAAAAAAAATTTTTTTTTTTGGTCACACTATGTGGCATGTAGAACTTCCCTGACCAGGAATTGAACCCGTACCCCCTGCAGTGGAAGCGTGGAGTCTTAACCACTGGACCATCAGGGAAGTCCTGACTATCTCATTTTAATGAGGGAAAATATTCTGTATTTTTCTCCTCAAGGGTTGATGTTTATTCGTTGATTCTTTCATATATTTTTGCTTGGTGTCCCTAGTGACTGAGGTGGTGGATTTAATTAATTCATACGAAGCCAAAGAAGATTGCCTGTCTTTGGGGTCTTGATCCATATACTACAAGAGCTATGTGGCCTGTGCAGCACTTTGTTTTGCTTTGTACTGTACTATAGTCTCTAGACTTTTGGTTGTTTACCTATATCAGTAGAAATTAACGTGTACCCCAGTATATGTGATTGTGTATTAAAAAATTAAAATGAAGTGTTGTAGTTTACTAATATACACATTGAAGTATCTATAGAAATTTCAAATGTTAAAAAATTTTGTGATAAAAATGAGGTAAACAAAATTTTGAAGATACTTTTAATAGAATGGTAGAACCCCTTTTTATCTTCACAAGTATTTTTTGAGAGTAGTGTATTTAAGTTTACTTTGTTATTTTTTAATTGTGGTATATATAATATGCATCATTTTTTAAAAATCTTGGTTAATACTTTGAGAGTCATTCAAAGGGCTAGTTTTAAGTTAGTTCTATACAAATCAGGTGATTTTCATAGTTGAAAAGCCATTGTTTAAAATGCCATGCTTACCTTAAGTGTTTTTAATTTTACAGAAGTAACTGCTAGATCACATACTACAGGAAGCTGCATGTCTTCACAGGAAAAGTAATCAATTTGGGGACCTTTTTGTGTAAGAAAAATGAGTAACTCGTCAAGTTTCAAAACCTTTTAAGTGCTTTGCCACAAGATGAAGAGCAAACCTCTACGTGGTACAAAAGGTTTTCAAGGTTACTCCCTGTTTCATGAAGATATAGTGTAACTAACCATATCCATGACATCTGGTAGTACTTTGTGTCATTCTGTTGTCATTTTCTTTGCTTCCTAATTGAAAGATTAAATGAATGAGTTTCTTGTGTGACGGGATCTCAGTAAGCTTTTTATAGAAATCTTGTTTTATTTTGCTTAAAGCAGCCACTCTCATAGCAGATAATACTCTTACTGATTTTCCATAAAAAGCTTTAATTAAAATAGGTCAAAGAAGCTCCCTCCTGAAGACATTGTGTCTTTTTGTTCAGTTTTCTATCCCTTGTACCTATAAGAGTTCCTGTCATGTAAAAGGCACTCAGTAAATATTTAACTGTAGAATGATTTTGCAGTTGAGAATATGTTTTCCTATAGATATTTTCTTAGAAAACTTTGCATTTCATTAAGAAGCCAGCAAAGACTAAATAAACTGAGGCATATCAGAAAAAACATAACTACCTACTGTATGACAAATTTCCCGCACTATGTAGTTTTTTCTAATACCAATTCCCCCCCCATAATCTTCAACAGTGTTTTCTGTGCATATTTATATAGTAATTTACTGACAGAAAAATACATTTTGGTTTATGTTCATGTTATTCCCCAAGTCATACTTCAGCCTTTTCTACCATGACAGGAAGAATAAGTCTTTCCCATGATATGTGGCTTCCTTTTTTTTTTTGACCGCTGCACGCGGGATTTTAGTTCCTCAACCAGGGATCGAACCTGTGCCCTCTGAAGTGGAAGTGTGAAGTCTTAATCACTGGATTGCCAGGGAAGTCCCTGTGGCTTTTTATCTTACACTGTTTTATAAGAAGTCACAAAAGAAGCATGTAAACTCAATGACATTTTCCAAAGTACTGAATTGAAAATCATGACTTTAAACCTTGCCAGAGAGAAAAAACTCACAACCTATAGAGACCTGTTATGTTTTAAGTACTTAAAATTTTAAGTATTTTACTAATTGTGATTGCTTTGCACTGTCATTTGCTAATATTTTGGGGCAAAATTTATATATACAGTGAAGTTACTGTTGATAATAGATGTAAATCTATATTTTAAAAAGTTATCTTGGTTATTATTATCTTCTTTTTGACTGTCTTGTTATATCTGATTAAACATTATTTTTACTTGGTAAAGAGGGAATACTAGGAGGAAGAGGTACCCTTCTGCCATTTATTTATTTAGTGTGCTTAAATTATTAGTACTATCTCCAATACCTCTTTTGTTGCAGAAATTATCTTAAGTCCTTCACCTGTTTTTTTGAGGGCTCAGGTCATTAAACTAGGAAATTTGTGATGTGCTGAAACAGATCAGTCAGTGAGGGCACCATTATCAACCTTTCACATTGTGGAACACCTTTTATTCCCTCAGGTTGGGATCATCTGACATAGACTGAGCCCTAGTGATGTATTCAAAGGATTTTGAGTGCCAACTATGTCCCAGGCACTAGGATATACCAGTGGACAAAACAGACCAAAATATATATATAAAAATATGTATAATCTGCCAGTGTATAGAGGTTGCATTTTAGTGAGAGAGACAAAAACCAAATAAGTTAAATATTTATTGAGATTAGGGCTTCAGAAGAGAAAGAGTGTTGGAAATAGGATAGGGAGTATCAGAAAGAGGTTGCAACAAGATAAAGTGGGTCTCTGAGGTGGTGACACTTGAGCAAAGGACCTTAAGGATAAGTTGAGAATGTGAGGCATGTTTTATGTGGGGACAGAACATTCCAGCAAGCAGGAACAGCAAATGTAAAGACCCTGAGGCAAAGCGTGCCTAGATTAGATATGGTATGTGAAGTAAAGACAAGAATCAAAGCTAACCTCATGTTCTGGTTTGAGCAATGGTAATTACAGGGTTGCTATCATTTGATATGGGAAACAGGTTTTGGGTGTGAGATTGGGAGATGAGGATGTATGTACTGGAATAATTTGCTGGCATGGCTTCTGGATTTTGCATGGTGATGGATCAAAAACTGTCCCTCAGGCAAGAAATGTGATTTTGAATAACTTTCACTCTAAATTGATGACACTTAGGGAAGATAAACTAATTTATTTGCTCAAGCCAAAGGTAATTAATAAAGGAAGGGAACTTTCCTGGAGTAAATGAGTGTTTACACACTAATTTTGGAATTCTTAAATGATTACTTGAAATTTTCTTGCTTTATTCTATTAAAATGCAAAACGTCTCTCCCAACCCTGTTTTTTTAAAATTAATTGATTTAATTTATTTTTGGCTGCATTGGGTCTTTGTTGCTGCATGTGGGCTTTTCTCTAGTTGCGGCGAGCAGGGGCTACTCTTCATTGTGGTGTATGGGCTTATTGCTGTGGCTTCTTTCTCTTGTTGTGGAGCATGGGCTCCAGGCGCGTGGGCTTCAGTAGTTGTGGCACGTGGGCTCAGTAGTTGTGGCTCACGGGCTGTAGAGTGCAGGCTCAGTAGTTGTGGCGCATGGGCTTAGTTTCTCTGTGGCATGTGGGATCTTCCCAGACCAGGGCTCGAACCCCTGTCTCCTGCATTGGCAGGCAGGTTCTTAACCACTGCGCCACTAGGGAAGCCCCCAACCCTGTTGATTTAAACAATACATGTGGTAATATTGTATAGATTGGTATGTAATCTCTGACATATGAGGATCATAATTCTGAGACTGTTTAGATAGAAACAGGGAAATAGGGAGGTATAATATTAAGACTAATGGGAAGAAGAAACAAATTTTTTACCACTGTGATGTTGTGATTTATAAATCTGGTCATCAGATGACCAGAATATATTTCTCATACGTATTTGGTGTTGTCCACGGTTCCTGGCTCACAGCTCCTAAAACCCATGGAATTTCCTGAGTGATAAAGGTGTCTTTTGTTATGTTAATGTGGTAACATGTGGCCCTTTCCCCATACCGAGCCCTTTGCATCTCTTCCAGTTGGCTATTCCTGAGTTATATCCTTTTATAAGAAACCGGTAATGTAGTAAGTGTGAGCCACTCTAGCAAATTAATCGAACCCAAGGAGGGGGTCATGGGAACCTCTGATCTATATAGCTGGCTGGTCAGAAACACACGTAATAAGTTGGGCTTGAGACTGGCTTCTGAAACCCGAGTTGGAGGTCATTGGAACCTCGGAGATCTATCTCCCGGTAGATAGTGTCAGAATTGAGTTGAATTGTAGGACACCTTTCTGCTGTCCAGGGAACTGCTTGTTGGTATGAGAAGTCCCCTTTCCATGTTGGAATTAGTACCAGAACCTGAACCTACATTTAACCACATACTTCAGTCTCAAGGCATCACTTGAATGATTTCTTTTTCTGAGAATGCTTTATGTTATAAACAATTAATTCTGGGCAACTGTGTATCAAAATATCTGCATTATATGGCCTGTTTTCTATACAAACTATGTTTATCTTTCTATATGAGCTTTCTGTTTTGATGCTGTATTTATAAATTTGGAAATACATGCATGCTGGGTAGGCTCCATTGCCTTAGTTTATATAATAGATTATTCAGTAGAATCACTCCCCATAGGATCATCTTCTCTAGTTGATATGTTAAGAAATGAAGTACATTAAGGGCTGCTTTGGGGGGGGGGGGGGTGTGTGTGTGTGTGTGTGTGTGTGTGTGTGTGTGTGTGTGTGTGTGCGCGCGCGCACTTCATGTCTACTTTAGGATCACAATTGGTTGACGTTGATCTTTGTTTAAAGATCAACAACAGGGACTTCCCTGGTGGTGCAGTGGTTAAGACTCTGTGCTCCCAATGTAGGGGGCCCGGGTTCGATCCCTGTTCAGGGAACTAGATCCCACCTGCATGCTGCAACTCAGAGTTTGAGTGCTGCAACTAAGAGTTTGAATGCCACAACTAAGGAGCCCTCGAGCTGCAACTAAGACCCAGCACAACCAAATAAATAAGTAAATAAATATTAAAAAAAAGATCAACAGCAAATCATCAAAATATCATTAATCACTACTACTGCATTTTTGTCCTAATGGTAGCAGTTTTAACACACTTTTATTATTTTCTCTGTAGCATTGACATTTACGTCACACTTCTACTTTTTTTTTTTTTGCGGTACGCGGGCCTCTCACTGCTGTGGCCTCTCCCGTTGTGGAGCACAGGCTCCGGACGCACAGGCTCAGCGGCCATGGCTCACGGGCCCAGCCGCTCCATGGCATGTGGGATCTTCCTGGACCGGGGCATGAACCCGTGTCCCCTGCATCAGCAGGCGAACTCTCAACCATTGCGCCACCAGGGAAGCCACGTCACACTTTTAAAAGCCAGAACCAAAGCCAAACAAAAAGCTAACCGTGGCATTTTGATAAATCCATGTACTAAAGATTCATAGGGATTGTTTTGTCTAATGCACACAGGGGTTTCTGCCATAATGCCATATACAGTTGGTCCTTTGTATCTGTAGATTCTGCATCTGAGAAGTCAACCAACTGTGGTTTGAAAATATTTGGGGAGAAAAAAAATCCAGAAAGTTCCAAAAAGCAAAATTTGAATTTGCAACTTGCTGGCAACTATTTACATAGCATTTATGGAACATTTACATTGTATTAAGTATTATAAGTAATCTAGAGATGAATTAAAGTATATGGGGGGGGACTTCCCTGGTGGTCCAGTGGTAAAGAATCTGCCTTCCAATGCAGGGGATGCGGGTTCGATCCCTGGTCAGGGAACTAAGATCCCACATGCCGCAGGTCAACTAAACCCACGTGCCACAACTACTGAGCCCATGTGCCTCAACTAGAGAGCCTGAATGCCACGAACTACAGAGCTCACGCGCGCCACAACTAAAGAGAGAAAACCTGCACGCCACAACTAGAGAGAAGCCTGTGCACTGCAATGAAAGATCCCAGATGCCACAACTAAGACCCAACACAGCCGAAAAAGAAAAAAAAAAAGAATAACAATAATAAAACTATATATATGGGAGGATGTGCATAGGTTATATGCAAATACTATGTGATTTTATATAAGGGACTTGGGCATCTGCAGATTTTGGTATCCGGGGGGGTCCTGGAACTAATCACCTGCAAATACTGAGGGGTGAATATGTAGCTTGACAAAACTTGAGATTTGCAAAATTGTGCAGTGAAAGTAATAAGACTCGTGGGGAAAAAAAGGTTTGGGACAGACTATTGAAATTCCATGAAACTGATCTTGGATACTAACTAAAAACAATAGCAATCCTAAAAAAACAAAGGACTAGCATTTGTACCTTGTGTTACCATCAATCTTTGGAATCTTGAACCTTGGATTCAGCCTCTTCTAGTTGTAGGTCCTGGAAGGACATTGCTTCTAAGAGACTATTTTCATTAAAATTAAAAATCTAATCCTATGTGTAGCTTTCTTCATTAATCCATTTTTTAAAAAAATATTTATTTGTTTATTTGGTTGTTCTGGGTCTTAGTTGCGGCTCGCCGGCTTCTTAGTTGCGGTATGCGGGCTCCTTAGTTGTGGCATGCGAATTCTTAGTTGCGGCCTGCATCTTGGATCTAGTTCTCTGACCAGGGATCGAATCCGGGTCCCCTGCATTGGGCTCATGGAGTCTTAACCACTGCACCACCAGGGAAGTCCCAATCCATTGTGTTAATACAGGGTGAATTTTTTGCAGCTTCTTCATCTGCACAGGCAGCTTTGTCAAATAGCTTAACCCAGTTAGCTGAAAGAGTAGCAATTCCTGAAGCCGCTAAACCAGCTACTACTCGTAAGAAAGAAAAGTACTTTTGTAGATTTTCAGGGCTTTTTCCTTAAAATATTCATCTGTTACTAAGCTTTCATCTTTATTTGTGGAAAAGCTTTCCCCTTTGCCTCAAAACATTAACATGCTAGGAAAAATAGTGTATGAAGCAACATAACTTCCTTTTACACTAGCATCACTCACCTATTTCTGGTTGCCTAAGAAGTAATTCACAGCAAAGAACATACATTATAGCAGAACAGACTTTACACTTGTTTTGATTTGATTTGTTAAATGCATAGGGTGAGTGGCAGGTGAGTTCAGCTGACGCTTGAACAACTTGGCAGTTAGGGACATCAGACCCCTGTGCAGTGGAAAATCCTCATGTAGCTTTACAGTCGGCCCTCTGTACCCACAGTTCCGCTTCCTTGGATTCACCCAACCATGGATTGCATGGTATTATAGTGTGTATTTATTGGAGAAAAAAAAAATCCGTGTGTAAGTGGACCTGCATAGTTTAAATTCATCGTGTGTAAGTGGACCTGCCTAGTTCAAATCCACGTTGTTCAAGGATCAACTGTATTAATTTTGGAATCGGGAAGACCAGGCTTTGAATTCTGGCTCTATCACTTAAATGTCACTTTCTGCAAGTTACTTGACTTCTTTAAGCCTCAATTTGTGTATCTGTAAAATGGAATTAATTATACCTGTCCATAGAGTTTGGTAGTAAATAAAGGAGATAATTCCTGACAATTTTTTTTACACACTGAATTTACTAATAGTAAGTGTTAGCTCTTAATTTGCAGTTGTCATTTATAATTCATAGTACTCTTCAGAGCATAGCATAACATATACCACTGTCAAGAAATATTTTCAGCAAGTTTAACATTTTTCCAATAATTTTTAGATGCTTATCAATTTTATTTAATATAAAATATGAGAAGGCAGGATTTTGTTTTTACTGTCAAATGTAGGTCACAAGGAAAACAGACACAAAATGTGGTAAATGAGATTTGTATTTTCATTTTTTGGCAAAATTTTATATAGGAAACTGGTAAAATAATCAGAAAGTGAAGAGGCTGTAATTGTATTTAGGCTCGTGTGATGTAAGGGGATACAAACAGGTTTTTTCCTTTAGGTTTCAAAGGAGATGAACTTTTTTCTGTTTGAACGCTGTTAAAAGTTCTATACTGCTTTTGCCTATGACATGTAGTGGTTTTTAAGGTTTATATTCTCTCTTCCAACTCAAAGCTTTCATTTAACCAAATAAGTTGAACAGGAACTCCATTTAAAACTTCTCATTGATCCTTCTTATTTGATTTGATATTTCCTATTGACATTTTTATTCTTAGTACTATGCACTGAACTATTTTCAACAAATTCTATTGAGGAGTCATTTCTTGAAAACCTGTTACAGGCAAGATCTTTGAACACCTTAAGTTTTATAAAAGATGAGTTAAGACAGTTTGGTCTTTGGCTGTTTGTACCTTAGTGCAGAATCCAGCTATGCTCAGAACTTTTACTGTAATATAAAGATGAACATAATGACTCCTGTAATAGAGACATTTCACAAATACAGAAGAAGAAGGAGTGATTAATTTGGACTGGGGATTTCAGCAAAGCCTTCATGAAGGATTTCTTATTCCTCTTCTTATTTTTAAACTTAAAAAAAATTTTTTTTTGACTGCGCTGTGTGGCTTGTGGGATCTTAGTTCCCTGACCAGGGATTGAACCCGGGCCCTCAGCAGTGAAAGCACCAAGTCCTAACCACTGGACCACCAGGGAATTCCCCTTAAACTTTTAAATTATGCTAGAGGAAGGTGAGTTCTGGAAATCGGGAGACGAGATTTTGTTCAGGAATACCTGGGTATATGGAATCTTAAAAAAAAAAAAGTGGTTCTGAAGAACCTAGGGGCAGGACAGGAATAAAGACGCAGATATAGAGAATGGACTTGAGGACACAGGGAGGGGGAAGGGTAAGCTGGAACAAAGTGAGAGAGTGGCATGGACATATATACTACCAAATGTAAAATCGATAGCTAGTGGGAAGCAGCCGCATAGCACAGGGAGATCAGCTTGGTGCTTTGTGACCACCTAGAGGGGTGGGATAGGGACAGTGGGAGAGAGACTCAAGAGTGAGGAGATATGGGGATATATGTATATGTGTAGCTGATTTACTTTGTTATACAGCAGAAACTAACACGCCATTGTAAAGCAATTATACTCCAATAAATATGTTAAAAAAAAAAAAAAGAATACCTGGGTACTCTCTGTCCTCTGTCCCTCCCAGTCAGGGTGTGGTTCTCATAGGAGACAGATGGATTAATTAAAAAACCATGAGTGCTCAGTTTGTAAACAATCCTTCAAATGGATGAAAACAAAGTCAGTCGAAGAGTAAGCCTGAGTAGTGGCGGAGTGAGAATGTGGCTGTTTTCTCCCTGGACCTGAGGCGTGTGTCACTGGCAGCTGTGAATGTCATTAGGGAGCCTGAGCCAAGATAAATCTGTGCCAAGATAGGCTGCTTGTGCTTCTGTTCTGTGTAGCCAGTGCCATTCAGTTAAGTTCTGTATCATTGGATAAATGGAGTAGGAGCCAGATCAGGCCAAATAGATCAGGAGTGAGAGAGATTGTCTGTATAAGCTCTTCCTTTTATATATATGTATATGTGTATATATATATGTGTGTATATATATATATACACACACATATATATATACACATATATATTATATATACACACATATATATATGTGTATATATATATATATATATATATATATATAGAAAACATTTCTTCCTTGAAATGTTATACAATTAATACAGGAATATATTCTTGTATCATTATTATGATAGTTTAGAAGCCTCCAGTTCTACTTCTTTCCCCAGAGGTAACCAGTTTTAAAATTTTGAGATACATTCTTCCAGACAATTTTCCATATACTTTGGGCTTTCTAGAGGGCAGATGGGCTCATATTATTGTATTTGTATGTTATATATTATGTTTACTTTAAAAAGTTAATCATTCTTGAGTTCTTAGCATGCATTTAGAATTATTTTTCTTGGGAATTCCCCGGTGATCCAGTGGTTAGAACTTGGTGCTTTCCCTGCCATGGGCCTGGGTTCCATCCCTGGTCGGGGAACTAAGATGCTGCAAGTTGCGTGGCGCGGTACCCCCCGCCCCGCCCCCCCCCCAAATTTTCTTTAAAAAAATCTGTGTAGCGCTTCCCTGGTGGTGCAGTGGTTAAGAGTCCACCTGCCGATGCAGGGGACGCGGGTTCGTGCCCGGTCCAGGAGGATCCCACATGCCGCTGAGCAACTGGACCCGTGAGCCATGGCCGCTGAGCCTGCGCGTCCGGAGCCTGTGCTCCGCGACGGGAGACACCACAGCAGTGAGAGGCCTGCGTACCGCAAAAAACAAAAAAAACTGTGTAGTATTCCATATCCATAATATAGATGTAACAGAATTTATTAGCCAGTTTGCATTTGGCATACAACTACCTGTGTTTCTCTTTTAGGAACAACGCTGTGTCGTAGCCACATATCTGTGAGTATTTTTGTAAGACATACACTTAGAAGTGGAATTGCTGGTGGCAGGGATATGTACATTTGTAGTTTTGATAGATACTGCCAGCTCCAGAACCTTATATTAACTCACACCCATATGTATAGCAGTGTGTGAGTTGATGACTGGATTTCAATAGGAATTGAGAAGAAGGGACTTCTGTACAGATGGAGAAGTGTGAGAAAAAGCATGGAGGCAGGACAGCCTAGTAAATACGGTGAGACAAAAGGGAGTAAAGAATCTGATGTGTAGAGTATAGGAAGCAAGAGGGGCTTGTGGACAAGTCTAGAAAGGTAGGTTGGATCAAGTAGCAAAGTATTTTTACTGTGTAGCTCAGAACTTTAAACTTGAATGGACAATGGGAGCCTTTGGAAAGGTTTTAACACATGAGCTTTATTTCAAAAGCAGTAACTGTGAAGGCTAGGTTTTTGAGATGGGAAATTGGCTATGAGACTGTTATAGTAATCAAATGCTGTAATGAAGACCGTGACATTAGAAATTAAAGAATCAGATTCAAGCAGTGGTACAGAGTTAAAACCAGTTTATAAGCTTAGGATGACAAGAGAGAAACTGAATGTTGTGGCTATCTGAGTGGGTAGGCGGCACCATTTACAAAAACAAAACTAGAATGAGAAATAGGTTTGGGGTAAAATAAGGGAAACTTTATTAAAATATAAGGAAGAAGATAATTCACTGTCTGCTGTTGATGTATTTCCATGATGTGTGTTCAGTTATTTTATTGTAGCAAAATATATGTAATGTAAGATTTATTATTTTAACCATTTTTAACTGTACTGTTCAGTGGTATTAGGTGCATTCATGTTGTTGTACAACTATCACCACCATCCATCTCCAGAACTTTTTCCATCTTCCTAACCTGAAACTCTGAACTCATTAAGCAATAACTCTGTTCCCCCTTACCCTGAGCCCTTGGTAACCACCATTCTCCTTTCTATCTCTATGAATTTGACTGTTCTAGTTACCTAGTCATACAGCATTGTCCTTTTGTGACTGGCTTATTTCACTTAGCATAATGTCTTCAAGGTTCATCCATGTTGTAGCATGTCAGAATTCCTACCTTTTTAAGGTAGAATAGTATTCCATTGTATGCACGTACCACATTTAAGAAATCTGTCCATCTCCTGGTGGACATTTGGGTTGCATTTGTTTGAGTTTTTTGTTTGTTTGTTTTTGTGTTTTTGTTTCTTTGGTGGGGGGAATCTTGGGTTTTTTGTTATTGAAGATTGCATATAATAAAATTGAGTTTGATAAAACTGTGCAAACCACTACAGTCTTGTAGAGACCCACTGTTCGAAAATAGTGTTTGCTGCCACAAGGATGATTACAGAAGATCATATAAATACTTTGTACAACTCAAATATATTATGACTTTTGGAAAAATGACCTAAAATGCTTATCCTGCTAGTGGTAGACACCACAATGGAGGTATAGTATAAAGTTACCTGGACTTAGAAGACTTGCGGTTTTTAATATAATCATTGGATTATTGTGAGGATTAAGTAAAATGTACAAAATTATGTACACTTTGAAGTGCCCAAAACAGAGATGGTGTTGTACATGTTCTAGTCTGACTGAAGAACTGCTTGAAGACCTTCAACTATTAGATAGGTGAAATAAAACAGCCCCTGCATCTGATGAAAAAAGTTGTGATAAGGTTATTCTAAAATAGGGATGAATTGTCAAGTGTTACCTGTTAATTTTGAAAGTGTCTCTAAAATCTTGATACTTTGTGGCAGTAATTTTCTAATTGAAGTTAAAATAAGAACAGTGAGGTGAGAATAAGTATATCAGAGAGGTTCCTTTATCTTTTTATTCATTACTCCCTAGAAAACACATATTCACTTTCCAGGTTCTCTACAGTTCATTTCTATTTAGCAGAGTTGTAATTCTAAGCCCACAGCCTGAAATTGTGACTTCTGTTAATACATTTCAACACAGTTCCATCTCAGGAACATGTGTTGGAACTCTTTAATACATCATTTTCCTTCATGTTCCTTTCCTATCATTTGGCATTGGAAAATGAAAAGCCTGAAGAGAACACAAAATCTAGATGAAGCATGGTGATGGAAAATTAAAGCAACAGATCAAA
The DNA here is from genome assembly GCF_949987515.2 of Delphinus delphis. NCBI lineage: Eukaryota > Metazoa > Chordata > Mammalia > Artiodactyla > Delphinidae > Delphinus > Delphinus delphis. The sequence goes on along the minus strand of NC_082687.1, from coordinate 86,924,974 downwards.
AGAAGTCCTTAGAGACTTTTAAAGTAGTTCTTTCTAGTATGGCTAAAGTTATAGGACAGTTCTTTAACTTTATTAATTTCTTTCAGCCTCATTGTAATAGGTAAGCTAATAGAAGGTAGTTGGTAATTTAAATGAGATGCTTAGCATGTGGAAAGCACTTCATATGTGCTGTCTGTTAAATTTATTGTTTCTAGTCTATGGGATTGAGACTGAGAAGCATTTTGGTGACTAGAGAGCATCAGATAATAGGTTCCTGTTCTTATCTGAGATTGCCTTTATTATTTTACCTGTACAGTGTTTGAATATGGACTGTCTCCCGTAAATTAGTCTCTGTAATTAGAGATTTTAAAAAATATTTTTACCACATTATCATTTATTTAACACTGACAGATATAGATGGCAGAGGATGCATAATTAAAATGCTAAGATTATTAGAACACTTGTTTAGTAAATAATACATTTACCTCATTTTTTAAAAATTCCAACTACAAGCAAGAACTAAATAGACTAACTTGACTTGTCATACCTCCCTACTCTTTGCAGAAAGTTCTGATAAACTGTAATAAATTCTGTTAGAATATCTGAGCATATCCAATTTATTATATCCAAACTGAGCTACTGAAACCCCCTCTTTTTTTCCTAATGTATTTTTTCTTCCAGTTTTATTGAGATATAATTGACATACAGCATTGTATGTTTATGGTGTATAGCATAATGATAGCTTACATACATCACAATAAGTTTGGTGAACAACCACAATCTCATATAGATACAAAATTAAAAAATGAACCCTCCCCACCCCAGATCTTCTCCTTAAGTTTTCCCCATCTCATTAAGTAACTTTATCCTTTGGGTTGCTTAGGCTAGAAACCTTGGAGTCACCATTGCTCTCTTCCTCTTTTTTCTTCAACTCCACGATCCAGAGTGTCATCAGATGTTGTTAGTTTTGTCTTTAAAATATGCCCGGGCTTCCCTGGTGGCACAGTGGTTGAGAGTCCGCCTGCTGATGCAGGGGACACGGGTTCGTACCCCGGTCCAGGAAGATCCCACATGCCGCGGAGTAGCTGGGCCCGTGAGCCATGGCCGCTGAGCCTGCGCAGCCTGTGCTCCGCAACGGGAGAGGCCACAACAGTGAGAGGCCCGCGTACCGCAAAAAAAAAAAAAAAAAAAAAATGCCCATAGTTTCATCACCTGTGACACTTCCCACTGCTTCCACCCTGTGTGAGACTTTTTCATCTTTAACCTACATAGTCACCATAGCCTCTTAACTGGTCTCTACTGCTTTTTCCCTTTATACCTTTTCTCTTTCCCTGCTCAGCAGCCAATTCATGCTGATCTTCCTCTGCTTAGATCTTGATCTTCCTTGACTCAAAATTTGGAGTAAAAAGCTCAAGACCTTCGTGATCTGTGGTGTCCCTTGAACATGTACATGCACACCGCCACCCGTACTCACACAAACTCACATAACCTCTCGTCTCCTGATACGCCTCTCCTGTAGTCTCTGTTCCTCGCTGAAACACTCCTGCTTTAGGGCTCTTGGACCTACTTTTTGTTACCTTTGCATGAAATCTTCCTCCTTTCATCACCTCCTTCAGATCTTTGCTCGAATATTACCTCACTGAGGGCTTATTTAAAATTGCACCTCACCTCCTGTCTTTCTTATCCTTTCCTTCTGTTTCTCTCCGTAGCATTTGCCACTATCTGACATTCTAGTTACACCGTAAACTGTGCTGCCAAGCGTTTTGGTCTTATCTGTACAGTGAGGTATCCTTAGTACTTAAAAAAGGGCTGACACATTGTAGATGTTCAAATATTTGTTGAACTAATGAATTTGTCAAGAGAAAGAATGCTTGAAGGCATGAATTAAGAGCTACAGATTGGATCATCATCCACATAATTGAAATAAACATAAGTGTGAAAAATTTAAAACTTAAACATAAGTATTTATTGAACATTAAATTAAAAAATTTTTAGGAAAATGTTTTATTTTGGCTTTAGAATTGTGACATTAGCAGTAACTGATTATCAGATTGTGCCTTCAGAGTCAGTAAATGTTTATGCCTGCTCTGGTGGGCAGTGTTCTAGGTACTTTCACATTTAAGCAGTATTTAAGCATTAATATTGTAGTTTATTATTCTCTTATTATCTACAGAGAAGTTGTGACTGGTCAGAAGTTACATATCCAGTGCGTTTCTAACCTATGACGCCTGACTCCCAAGCCCAGAACTCAATCAGCACATTCTTTATACTCATGACCACACTATTTTTCAAGCCACCAAAATTTACGTTTTATTTTAAAGAAAAAGAGACCTAAGCAGTGAAACCAAAGGAGAAAGAAAATGGTATGGAGAAACTGAATTCACTCATAACCATTTTTATAAATATTTACATAAAAAAGAAAGTAGAGGTAAATTTGATTCAGACTCTTTAGCATTTCTTCCTTAGTTTCCTCTCAAATCCTAGGAAGGAAAGAAGCTTCTGTTGATTTGCTTGTTTTGAATAAATGTATAGTAGTTTTTATGAGCTGATTTACTGTATTACTACTTTTCCTTCCTTAACATCCTTTACTCAGCACTTTTGAACAGTGTAGTTCTTCCATCGCCCTTACCACGTTCCCGACCCTTCTAGCTTTGGTCAACTTGCTAACACTAATCTGTTTGAAAAAAGATAGTTGTGTGTGTATATGTGTGTGTGTATGCATGTGTGTATTTATATTCAAATTATACCTGTCCATACTGTGCCATCTAGAATTCTAGCAAAAAATTCAGGCATATGCCAATTGACACCCTGGATGTTTGCCACTTTAAGAGCAGCAGCAGCATCAGGCACTTTGATAGTTTTTATAACGCTGTTACTGAAAATTTTAGGATATACATTTTGAGAAAAGAGCTTCCCCAGTTGGGAGTTCCTCAGAAATAAAATTAGCTGAATATTCCATCTTCCAGAATTGTTAGATGTCAAGCGTCTTTTAGTCAGTGGGTCTCATTGATCTTCAGTTAGCCTCTTAGGTGCTTGACTTTCCCTTGCCCCCAGTGTTTAGCTGGAAAAGGAGTTACAGCTTTACTATTACGATGGAATCAGAATAGTTTATGATTCTCAGAAAGATTCTTGGAAAGTTACTCAAACCAGATTTGAAACCTTTATTAGCACTGGCAAAAACAAGTTTAGAATTGAAATACCTGGAATATGTGATTTTCATACTTTAGATAATAGCAATGGTTAATTTTCTGTCATTATTTAACAAGACTGTTTCCAAGTACTTCGTTGACAAAATTCATTTAAAATTAAAGTGTCTGTAGAACACATTCCCTAAATTATGGTATCTAATTAAAAATACGTTGCTTCATCAATTCAGTATTTAGTATTTTTCTTCTTAAAAATATCTTTATATAATAAGCCTGTGAGAATTTATGGAAAAACACTAACTTAGCTCAGCATGTAGAATGTCATCTATTGCAGGCACCAAAAACATTAAAAAATTTTGTTTCTCATTCCTAGTCTCACCTATTTCATTTTTTCCCTTCTTTATTCTTTTTTGTTGTTGGTGTTTTTTTTTTTTTTTGCGGTACGCGGGCCTCTCACTGTTGTGGCCTCTCTCCCGTTGCGGAGCACAGGCTCCAGACACGCAGGCTTAGCGGTCATGGCTCACGGGCCCAGCCGCTCCACGGAATGAACCCGTGTCCCCTGCATCGGCAGGCGAACTCTCAACCACTGTGCCACCAGGGAAGCCCCCCTCCTTTATTCTTATATTCTCCTTTTAAACAATATCATGTGACGTTAAATTCTATTTTACCCACTGCTCCTGCAGTTTGTGCATGTGGGAGGGTGGGGCGAAGGTCCAGAGATCTGAAACACCATGGTGTCCTCTGAGAGATGTACAAATTTCCAGTGTGGCCAGAACATATGTTTTATTTGTATGGCTAGGAGGAGACCAGAAGCTGGATCAGGAAGGATCCAGCAGTTGTCCAATTAAACCAAACCCAGCAGCCTTTTTTCTTTCATACCTCTTAATGTTGCGTTCTCCCTTTGTCAGAACTTCACGAGTAAGTCTACCTAGGTATATTTTAAAAGGGGGCAAATTTTTGTATCACCTTTTGATGATCTTTTAAAGTTTTCTATTGAGATTTCTGGTGGTTTAAGAGTAAATAAGGGCTTCCCTGATGGCACAGTGGTTAGGAATCCGCCTGCCAGTGCAGGGGACACAGATTCGAGCCCTGGTCCGGGAAGATCCCACATGCCGCAGAGGAACTAAGCCTGTGTGCCACAACTACTGAGCCCGCGTGTCTAGAGCCCGTGCTTGGCAACAAGAGAAGCCACCACAATGAGAAGCCCGCACACCACAACGAAGAGTAGCCCCCGCTCACCACAACTAGAGCAAGGCCGTGCGCAGCAACAGAGACCCAATGCAGCCAAAAATAAATAAATTAAATGAATTAAAAAAAAAATAAAATTTGGAAGACTATAAAACAAAACTAAAAATATATAACAGATTAAAGCCTTTTCTGGAGTTTTTAAAAATTTTTTTTATTATTTTAAAAATTTTTATTTTATACGGGAGTATAGTTGATTTACAATGTTGTGTTAGTTTCAGGTGTACAGCAAAGTGGGTCAGTTATACATATACATGTATCTATTCTTTTTCAGATTCTTTTCCCATTTAGTTTATTACAGAATACTGAGTGGAGTTCCCTGTGCTATATAGCAGGTCCTTGTTGTTTATCTGCTGTATACATAGTAGTGTGTATATGTTAATCCCAAACTTCTGATTTATCCCTCCTCTCCACCTTTCCCCAGTCTGGAGTATTTTCTGACCTTAGATTCTTTTTTTTTTTCCCCATTTTATTTTTACTTATTTATTTATTTTACTTTTTATTTTATATTGGAATATAGCCAATTAATAATGTTGTGATAGTTTCAGGTGCACAGCAAAGTGACTCAGCCATACATATACATGTATCCATTCCCTCCCAGACTCCCCTCCCATCCAGGCTGCCACATAACATTGAGCAGAGTTCCTTGTGCTATACAGTAGGTCTTTATTGGTTATCTATTGTATATATAATAGTGTGTATATGTTAATCCTGAACTCCTAATTTATCCCTCCCCTGCACCTTTCCCCAACCTGGAGTATTTTCTGACCTTAGGTTTTTGATGTAATAGTTAATTTTTCTTGCTCCTTGTTAAGAAAAGTTAAAGTGGCAGGATAAAAATAAAGGAGAAATTATTTGTGAGTCCATCATTTAGAAAGTGATTCACTAATTGTGAAATCCATTTATTGGGTTACAACCAGCATTTTAAGTAAATTCATGATATAAAATAGAATAGATTTTATCTACCAGAATGTGTGTGTGGCTGTTACGTTAAAATCTACTTTTGGTTGCGGTTAGCAAAGTTTGAAAAACCCTGTTTAATGTTTGCATATGCCTACTAACATTTCTGTGTATGTTTTAAAAATAATGTCTATTCATTTACTTGGGTATTTGAGAATCTACTGTTTCTCCTCCATACCTCCCCAACCCCCATTCATTGAGTCATCACTATGTGCCAGATACTGTTCTAAGGGATTTACATATATTAGATCCCTTGTCTCCTATTACATGAAATTTTTATCCCAATTTCTCAAAAGGAGAAACTAAGTTACCTAGTGATTAATTAACTTGCTCAGAGTTATATATTGGTAAGTTATGGATCTGGGATTCAAACCCAAGCCTATTCAGAGTCCATTCTTCTAACCACCAAGCTTTATTGCCGGCTGTGTGAAGTCACTGTGATAAATGCTGGCGATACATTTGAAATGGTTCTTGATCTTATGGAACTTAACATATTTATATTTATAAATATATTTATAATTTTCTATACTTCATATATATATATATACACACACACACAACATGTAATGTGAGAAAACACCATTTATCTATCTATCTATCTTATCTATCTGGCTGTGCCAGGTTTTAGTCTCGGCACGTGGGATCTTCATTTCCACGTGTGAGATCTTTTAGTTGCGGCATGCAGGATCTAGTTCCCTGATCGGGGGTCGAACCCAGGCCCCTTGCATTGGGAGCGTGGAGTCTTAACCACTGGACCACCAGGGAAGTCCCAACACTATATATAGTTAACTAACCATGTTTATAATTAGAATATTACCATGTTATAAATGTCAACATTACTAACTTATTGCCATCATATGGATGTGCCATGATTTAATTATTCCTGTGTTGTTGGAAATTACCAGTCCTTGCTTGGTAATATTGCAGTGAGCCTTGGAATGCATTCATTATTGTCATTTCAGCTTTCTATGTGAGACTGTTTATAAAAGCATAGAAGTTTGAAGTTACTGGCATTTGTTTCTAATTACATTCCTGAAGCTTATGTTTTAGCAGCAGTGCTGATCTTATACCTTAATAATCATTGTGTATTATAAATTCAGTAGTCAGAAACAAAACAAACAAAATTCAGTAGTCAAAAAATGGTGTCCATGTTAAATCATCTTCTTTCAAAGTCTCTGTTGTCCTTGATATTGTTGCAGCATGTATAAGCCATTTCTAAATAATTTCTTCAAATCACTCGAATATTTGTGTGCCTAACATATTTTAGAGCACATGAGACAAGCACTCCATCACGAACGTTCTGTATTTAGCTGTCAGTTGTGTGTCCCAAATGGGGTTTATAACATTTTCACATGCTTAAGTCCTGAGTGCCAGTTGTGTTCCAGGCTTTGGTGGTTAGATAATAGTTTTACAGAGATGAAAGACAAAAGCTACCCAATTTGGACACAACATAGTGAAGGAGGCTGTAACAACTGTCATGAAAATTATTTCTGTCTCTTCCAAAAGAAGTGAAATGTTTTGTAGACAATTGCATAGAGTTTTTTTTTTTTGCATAGAGTTTTAATACACATTAATTTTGAAATTAAAGTTATGTAGTTGGGGGACTTCCCTGGTGGTACGGTGGTTAAGACTCCGCCTGCCAATGCAGGGGACACGGGTTCCAGACCTGGTCCGGGGAGATCCCACATGCTGCGGAGCGACTAAGCCCTTGCACCACAACTGATGAGCCTGTGCTCTAAAGTCCGCGAGCCACAACTACTGAGCCCAGGCACCACAATTACTACTGAAGCCTGCGTGCCTAGAGCCCATGCTCCACAATAAGAGAAGCCACCTCAATGAGAAGTCTGCAGACCGCAACGAAGAGTAGCCCCTGCTCGCCGCAACTAGAGAAAGCCTGTGCACAGCGATGAAGACTCAACACAGCCAAACATAAGTAAATAAAAAAATAAATATATTTATTAAAAAAAGGTATGTAGTTGGGCATCAGAATTTCTCGTTTTTTTTTTCGGCCGCATTGGGTCTTTGTTGCTGCGTGTGGGCTTTCTCTAGTTGCAGCGAACAGGGGCTACCCTTCGTTTTGGCACTTGGGCTTCTCATTGCGGTGGCTTCTCTTGTGGCGGAGCACGGGCTCTAGGCACGGGGCTTCAGTAGTTGCAGCACGCGGGCTTCAGTAGTTGCAGTGTGTGGGCTTCAGTAGTTGTGGGTTGTGGGCTCTGGCGCTCAGGCTCAGTAGTTGTGGTGCACGGGTTTAGTTGCTCCACAGCATGTGGGATCTTCCCAGACCAGGGATCAAACCCACGTCCCCTGCATTGTGAGGCGGATTCTTAACCACTGCGCCACCAGGGAAGTCCCTGATGAAGATTTGTTAAATGACTATTTAATTTCTTCCTGTAACAGTTTTGAACCCTTAAATATGGTAATTCTGCAAAATTCTGTTTCAGCAATTTAAAAAATGGTTTCTTTGAGTCATCTAACTTGTTACCAAAAACACTGGTATAGTAGTTCTGTTGATCGCTTCTGCAGGCAGTTTTGGAATGCAACGTGAGTGCTGGATTCTGTTCAAATTTGAAGTTACTTAGGAGTTTCCTGTCCTTAATTTGGGGAATTTTTCCAGTGCTTTTTGTTACTCTTAGTTTAACATGGTTTGAAGCATTGTAGAGAGCTGACCATCTGCTTGCTCTCTCTCTCTTTTTTTTTTTTAATTACTGATAATCTGACTGAATGGCCTCACCTCCCTCACCTAATAAATGGTTTGCTTTCCATGAGGCTAAGGACTGGTAACAGCAGTCCATGGGAAACATGGTAGTGCACCCTCTTAAGGAAGATAACTTCTATGCTTATTTTTGTTTTGTCAACTAAAATTTATATTGATAACTACCATGATTTACAAGTCAGTTTTAAAAGATCTTCAAGTGCATAACTTCATGAAAAAACTGGATCTCATTTGTAAGAATCAAATGAACTTTCTGATTTGAGTTATTAAATATGATTCTAAGCCTTCTTAGTGGCTTTAGTGAATGTGCATATAGTCTCTTGTTAAACCATAGCTAAAAAATCTGTTTATATACACTGACTACATTTTGAGTCAGCAGCATTTATAAAATTAGATTATTGTTAGATCAGCCAGGTTGAAAAATAAAACAAGTTTGGATTTGATTTCTTCTGATTGCTTCTGGGAGATAGATTGGCAAAGCAACGTGAGTGTGAGTTTTAGGGTTGGACGTATGAGACAATATCTGACCAACCTCTTTCAGTCTCAGATGCATTATGTTGAACAGATTAATGCTTAAGTGTCTATGAGCCTGAATCTCCTCACCTGTAAAAGGAGGCAACTAGTCAGTCTTATGAGTGGTAAATCAGGATGAAATAAAATACCATTAAGTCCCTAGCATGATTCTTGGCATATTGTCAACAAATGTTAGCCCCAATACCACCTCCTTCCTCCAGCAGTATTTTACAACAATGTTGCATAGAACAAGTGTTGAAATTCCAGCTAGAGGGTCTAGAGTGAAGGCCTAGTTCTTTTCTCATATTGCGTGTTTTCTTTGGTCAGTCACTTGACCACAGAGTGTCAGTTTTCTCCTCTGTAAAATGGCGTTATGAAAAATTAAATGAGATAATGAGTAAGTGTTACAGACCTAGGCTTTTATTCTTTCCTTTATTATCTAATGTATTTATATCCTGCCTTGTTTCCCAGTGATTAACATCATTCTTTATGTGCAAGGGAGGAACTGTACTTCAGGAACATTAACCTGATAGTCCAGAGTTTATTTGGAGGAACAGAGTATAGGAAACATGGAGGAACAGAGTGTAGGAAACAATGTGTGTTTCCTCCCAGGAGCTTGTAACACATATAGAGCCTTTGAAAGGTTTTAAGCTGGAGGGGGAAGGGTCGGGGAGTTGCACTAAAGCGGTAAAATGATCAGTTTTAAAGATGGTTGTGGCTACAGTGATTTCATTGGACCAGGGCCCTTGTTTCTGTTCTTCATTAGTATTTTCCCAATTATGCCACTATTACCAGCTTTCTGAAGAGTGACCTACATTTTGTAGTCTGTATTCCCTACAACCTGCAATAAATCTAAATCTCAGGAATATGTAATTTTCCTGACAGTGGACCTGAAATGTTTTCATCAGTTGAATCTACCCTTTCAAACAGGAAATAATTTCTCTTTGTCTTTAGCACGTACTTTTTAGCTCTAGCTGGGAAACTTTGTTGTCTGCCATTCCTTGTCTATTAACCTTTGCACGAGCTGCCCCATAAACCCAGAGTATAACAAACCTCTCCCAGCTACTTTCTTCCCTTGGAAGCCCCTTTTATTGCTTGCTTTTATTAAAAGTTTCCTATCAGTCATCCTAAAGTAATGTTAACTGCTTTATGACATAAATGTATGTGTATTACTGATGATTTATCAGTTTTACTTCCTTTGTGTAGGTTGAGTATTCGTTCGTTCTTGTAACTATAGAGTGCCAAACTTGAAGCAGAAGTAGAATGAATTCTTAGATTTAAAATGTGATACATAGACTTCTTACTGTATCATTTAAGTAATGAAGTGTTTTTAATGTTTTTATGTAAGAAAGGTGGAGTGGGATGAGGAGGAAGGAGGAATCAGGTAACCTGTCAAGGCAATCACAGAGAAACACTAAAACCTGATAGTTAGCCATGGATCTGTTCATTTATCTGCATGCTCTTCATAGAAGTAAGCTTTAGAAACTGTAACTTTTTACAGTTTAATGACTTCCATGGAATTAAAATGATTCAGTAATATTAACACCAGAAGGGGCATTGTTTGAAGGAATCCCTGTTGTGTCTATTAATGAGTTCCCTTTTATGCAGGTGTGTGGGTGATTTCCAGCTCTCATTCAACACAGAATAGTTGGTCAGAGGTGAACCTGGCACCTACCAAGTATTCAGACCTGTCTTTTAGGTTATTTTCATTCCTTGAGAAGAAAACTGAAGAATCAGTTGGGGTAAAGAGATTTGTGGGCTTTGGATAGATCTCTATAAAGCAAGGGCTGTCACTCTGACCACTAAGCATGTACTCCTCCTCATTCACATCAGGGTCATATTAAAAATGTTACGTGGTAGTAGCAGTAGCTGCTTTGTTTTTCTTAGCCGTGGCAGCAATTAACACAGTGCACTCACTAGTGGCTTAACATACCAACACTTAAGTTCTTATTTTTTGTTTTTGTTTTTAAGTCATTGAAATTATGAAACTGTCATTCCAATGGAAGCATTATAGTTCTTCGGAACCATTATGATCTCAAAAGGAAAGGAGAATGATACAGATAAACTGGCTGAGGTGTTTTGAGGTGCATCGAAGTGTTCCAGCCTGTGGCTTACCTTAACATGTTCTTGAAGTACCATGGCGTGGATTAAAAGGTATGCTTTAGAAATCTTCCAGCGGCCCCAAGGTCATGTGTAGAGTGAACACTCATGGTTCTATATTTAATTATTGCATATTTTAAGATATTTTAATATTTAGATTGCAGATGTGGTTATGGAGTTATGGCAAAAGTATTTTTTGTTGTAAAAAAACCATGTATCACAAGCTTGTTGAGTGATTCCCCACCCCCCTTTGAGATATGGTTATAGGAGACACTAGGGTAGATATTTTTGCTAGATTTTAATAGTAATGGGCTATAGTTTCTTTCACGAAATAGTTTAGTGATTATTCATATGTTAGTCTGTAATTATCTTTCTGGTTTACATCATAGACTAGTTTCTCTGTAGTGCTGTCATTTCATGGTAGCCTGAACAGGAAATAATTGGATACAGTTCTTCAGTTGGAGTATTAATTTGACCAAACGAAATAATTTTTACTTGGACCATTTATAGTTTGTGCTTGTTTTTGTCTTTTACAAAGAATTTTTACTGAGAGGAAAATGAGTAATTCTTTACTAATACTGTGATTGTTGTCTCTTCGACCATATGTATACAGTTAATCTTTCATGTGTTTGTGGTATGTAGTCCCACTGTTACTTGTGGTTGCTAGTAGTGGTAATTCTAGGCTTCATATTACCCACTTAACCATCAAAAATCTTTAAAGTTTTTGTGTTCATAACATTTTATTGGAGTGATGTAGTCAAAACCATTTCTTAATTATTGGAAACCTTGGAAACCTAATTTTGTACTGTTTGCTTGCTACTGGATGTTTTCTTGGGGTAGTGGAAGTGAATCAGCCCAGGGAGAATGCTGAGTTCGTAAAGTTACATCGGGTTCAAAATTCTTTATCTTTTAGGTAATGAAGGAAAACATGTTGGGAAGATAGATGTTTAAATCATGGATATATAAGTGTAATAGAAATACTTTGGTGCAGCCTGTAATTTTTATCAGTCTACCTTATGTTAAGATCCTCTTGACATGTCAGCAGTTAAATTATTAATGGAATTTAGTTATTAAACCTAAGACAAAACTGCTTTATATTAAATTCTGGTCTATAATGACAGTGAATCAAGTTTCAAGGTGAAGTCAGCTGCCTGTTAACCAAGTTCAACCAGGTATTTTATGTCCAATACAACAGTGTCTACTCTCCAAAAAGATGGTTTCTTTGGTTAGAGACGGTATTTGATACATTGTTTACAAAATATATTTCTCCATAATATTTGCTACTTCAGCTTAAAAAAAAAATCTCTTTTTAGGGTAGTACTTGGGCATCTGTTTGTTTTGTTTTAATGCCACAGAGGATTCTTGATGCACAGCCAGATTTGGGAACTCCTTTCTCTTTGGAAGAGTTTATAGCTTGGTGGTTAAGAGCTTAGATTCTGCGGCCAGCTGATCTGTGTTTCAAATCTGGCACTACTTTTTTTGTTTTGACAGGTTGAAAGAATGATCTGGAAAAAAAATAAACTTGTGTATTAAAAATATAATACCGTAATTATATATTGCATTATATGTGTGTGTTTATATGTATATATACACACACATATATATAAATAAATTCCATACACATTTAGTGTAGGATTGAGCATGCAAGAAGCCAGTGTTAGATTAACACTGATGATTATTTTTATTTATTTATTTTTTAATTTATTTTATTTTATTTATTTTTGGCTGCGTTAGGTCTTTGTTGCTGCCTGCGGGCTTTCTCTAGTTGCGGCGAGTGACTCTTCGTTGTGGTGCACGAGCTTCTCATTGCAGTGGCTTCTCTTGTTGCAGAGCACGGGCTCTAGGCGCGTGGGCTTCAGTAGTTGTGGCTTGTGGGCTCTAGAGCACAGGCTCAGTAGTTGTGGCACACGGGCTTAGTTGCTCCACAGCATGTGGGATCTTCCTGGACCAGGGCTCGAACCCATGTCCCTCACATTGGCAAGTGGATTCCCAACCACTGCGCCACCAGGGAAGCCTGATGATGATTAGTAAATGCCAGATCAGGAACCTCTTTTCTGCGGCGTGAGATGCTATTACATTATTTATTTTCTTGAATCTTATACTTTCTTCTATGATCTTCCTAGAGTTAAATAAACAATCACTCTTTGACTAATGTTTTCAATTCTTTGAGCTTTTTTCTCATCAGTGAAAGAAGGTGGCCACTGGAGACTGGTAATTTATCTCTGGTCCTCTTATCCTGCTAGGTCGATTTGTGTGTCCTTTAAAGCTGTGTTTTTCAAATTGCAGGTTTCAGCCCATTCACTAGTGGGTCAAGAACTCGATTTAGTTGGTTAAGAACTCGATTTAGTGGGGGTTATGATCAGCATTAAGACATGTATTGTAATAGAAAGTAAAATCAGTGCAGTGAATGTAGAAAAGAGCATTTTTTAAAAAAACTTGTTTCATTTTTTTAAAAAAGCTGAAATAAACAAGATATATGCACATTTATGTGTATGTTGCTTGGATCGTTTTGGTTCCACTCAGTGTATGCCTCCCATAGTCACAGATGTCCCTGAGATGTGGTATTAGGTTTATATTGTTTTTCCTTGCTGAGAAAAAGCGACCAGGATAGGTTCCAGTCTGTGGCTTCTAATGGTATGCCATATTCTCTATATCATCTTCAAGGATCTTCCTACCATGCTTTGCGTTACAGGAGAATATCTAAGGAGCAGGGAGAAAAGGGGAACATAATAGCAGCAGCTGATGAGTGGCATTAACTAAGGATATTTTATCAAGTAGAGTAATCTAGTAAACTGCCCCTTGGCATGCATTCTGTTAATGTGTTAATCAACTCATAGATCAGTGGTTTTCAAACTGCCAGTGGTAGCCCATTCTGGAGTCAATTCAATAAGTTGCTATCCTCCCCTACTCCCCCCCACCCTGCAAATTATATGAAGCAGAAAAAAACAGGATAGGAAATGCCATGAATGGATCATATGGTATAGTTCTGTAAAACTCTTGTTTTGAGGGTATGTATGTGTACTGTATTGCAGACCTAAGTTCTGTTAATGATCATCTGGGAAACTGTATGGCACTCAGTCTTATAAATCCATATTGCCAAACTGACCTCAGCCAGAGAAGACTTCAGATATCTAAAACAGGATTGTTAGCTCAGTAGTTTTCTCTCTGACAGTAGGAAACAGTTAGCTATGAAACCTTGTTTTTTGTTGTGTTATTTGGGGTGTGTGTATGTGTGTGTGTTTTCTTGCTTGCCCTCGTAAATATTTAAAGGCTCATAGGTAAGAAATTTATAATATTTCCTAGTTGTGAAGGAATTTACTTTCTTTGCATTGATGAAAATGACCCATGCAATTAAAAAGTACCAAAAAACTGATGATACATACTAAAATCCACCCACTTCATTTTCCCATTCCTTGTATCATAGGACTTCTTCATATACCAGGTACTTTTTTACTTCAGAAGGTAAATATAAAAGTTTAATGTTGCCAAAAAAATTAACCTTAAATTAGATACGTCACAAATATTTAAGGTAGTCAAATGTTAGAACTTCTGTTTTTGTGAGGATTTTGATAATATTTAAAATTTTATTTTTCTTGGATTAGTGCCTCTGCCTATTCCAGTATCCTCATAACAGCAGATATTTGCTTTACAGATATATTGAAGATGATCACAGAGTTTCTGGTGAATATTTTTTAAAAAGTAAAGCTTCAGAGTAGTACAGTATCAGCATATTCATGTTTTAAGATTGTGTTTGAAATACAGTTTCCTCCTTCCTAGAAAACAATACGAGAATGAAGATTTCTGGTAAATTGTTTCACAACAATGGAATTTGTACATTAGTTTTCTACACTCGGGAGTTGAACAATGGATAAAAATCTTTGCCAAAATAAGAGGCCAAAAGATAATAAGTACAATTCATGTTTCTCTGCAAGTTCTTGGAAATTGAGTCAAAAACATATATGTTCCTGCTCTGAATTGGGTATGATGTATTAAACCTAGAAATTATCTTTTGGAATTACAGAAGATAGGTAAAGAAATCCCACCTCCCTTCCGCCCCGTGGGTTAACTGCCTTCACGTTGGTGGCTTTTCTTTGCGTCAGTGCGTAAAGACATACTGTTGCTAGTGATGCGGGCAGGGAACAAGAACCTGTGGATTCAGAGAATGGGAGAGTTGAATCCCTTTTTTCTATTACTGTTTCCCCAAGTGTCCCCCCACCCCCACCCCAACCTGGTCTTCTTCCAGACTGTCCAACCTTTTCTCCTCTTATCAGTAGCATTGCTTAGCTTTTCATCATTATTTCAGTCATATTTACTTCCAACGTCATCACTTTCTGCCTCATGCTGCTTATCCTGTTGAGTGCAAGGTTTCATGTTGTCACTTCGTGGCATTTGTTTGTGCACAACTGTGTTCCTTTTACTTTGGTTATCATAACGCACAAGAGCAGCTTGTCATCTTTTTCTTTCAAAGATTTTTCCTCCTAAAGCGTAGTTTTTTTTTTATTTTAAAAAATATTTATTGATTTATTTGGCTGTGCCGGGTCTTAGTTGTGGTAGGCAGGATCTTAGTTGTTGCAAGTGGGATCTTTTGTTAGTTGCAGCATGCGGGATCTTTAGTTGCGGCACATGGGATCTAGTTCCCTGACCAGGGATTGAACCTGGGCCCCCTGCACTGGGAGCACGGAGTCTTAGCCACTGGACCACCAGGGAAGTCCCTGAAGTGTAGTTTAGGAAGAAACTAAACTACCTTCTAGTTTAATTGGCCAAGAACTGAGAGAACTGACCAGAGGCAGCACCCCAACCGCAGGTCTAGGATTAGAAGAAAGAGCATGTTATAAATTACTGGGTCAGCTGTTAGATATCGCTCCAGTATACTTTCGGTTACTGAAAACAAGTCAAAAACACTCTCTAAGAATGAAGGTTAGATTCTTTGAGAGTATTTAAAAAGATGTTTTCGGGCTTCCTTCGTGGCGCATGGTTGAGAGTCCGCCTGACGATGCAGGGGACACGGGTTCGTGCCTTGGTCCAGGAAGATCCCACATGCTGCGGAGAGGCTGGGTCTGTGAGCCATGGCCGCTGAGCCTGCGCGTCCGGAGCCTGTGCTCTGCAACGGGAGAGGCCACAACAGTGAGAGCCCCGCGTACCACAGAAAAACAATAAAAAAATTGCCTGCATGAAATTGCTGAAGACTTACACCTGGTGTATGTAAGTTTTCCTAGCAATTAGTTTTAGACTCAACAAAATTACATGAAAGAACATAAACTTCTAAGGACCTCTTTTCGGCTGTATTGTTTGTAGCCCCATTTAGATCTTGATACCACTTCCTAATAGAATCTGCCAACAACATGGATTATCACTTTTTTGAAGTGTCAGCATACCACATTAAACTACATTGCTGTTGTAGTGCGAGTAACAGTAATTACCTATAGCATGGTGTCTTTGCAGGGCATTCTTTATGGGAAAAGTAGACAGTTTCATTAGGGTGAGGAAATTAATCATCGTTTTAGCTCTTTGGACTTGGTAAAATAGTTAATTCCTTTTTCTCTTATAAAATTTGTGAAGTTAGTATGAACTCGTTTGGTGGACCATTTATAATTTTTTCCTCCACTGTAGAAAATAACTTAGACATTTCAGATCAGTTTGTTCATAATCATTTGTTAATTCAAAATAGTTGGTCTAAATAATATTATAGTTTAAGAGCTACGATTTCATGACTGTTTTGTTATCCTTTTAGCAAGATGACTTGCTATTATTATGGTTCATTCGCTTAGTGAGCACACACTGTGTACAGAATTGCATTTGAAAACTTAATATTTTATGCAGTTGAGTCAATTTTAATTATGAACAATACATGCTTATAGTGTTGGGCATATTTCTCTAATGTACACTAATGCCATTAAAACAAATTTGTCCAGCATAAAAGTTACAGCCTAAAAAAATCCCCTGTGCATCTTCAGTTTATTATGGAAACAGGTTGGCATTTTCTTCGTTACTGGGATACTTATAATTCTTTAAAGGCTCTAGATTTGACTAATTCCTAGAGCTGTTAACACAGTCAGATTTTCCTGGTTTATTTAAATGTGGCATCGTTCCGTTTTCCCTAGTTGGATTATTACAGCGTTTCATCCTTGAGAATCAGCAGTTCTGGTTTGCTGAGAAATAGTTTACAAGTTAAGAAGTGATTTTTCTGAAACATTTAAATATATTTTCATATGATAGGTGGTTTGTTTAATGGATAAAAGCAAATAGAAGTTAAAATTGGGGAAAAAACAATTATTTTGCGAAGGCAAAGTAAAGTGGTTTAAAGACTAGGCTATGGCTTCCTTATATATTTATATGTAATCTTCAATCCTAGTATGGTCAGTGTGTAATCAGAAACAGAGGAAAGTCCTACCTTGTGACTTTAAGCTTCAGTTTTCCCTTCTAAGTTTGAAATAATGCCTATCAGAATTGTTAATGAGAGTTAAATGAGAGCATATATAAGTGGATATATTCTGTTTGTTTTTATGTGCTTGTCTGTTTTACTGCATGAGGCCAGTTTAGGATGCTATGGATATAAAAGTTGTAATAAGAGCTTCATCTAACCTTATGGAATCAGGGAGTGGAGATATAGAAGATAATTTGGGAATGCAGCTGATAGCATTTGTCAGTGAATTGCTTGTGATGGAAGGCAAGAATGAGGGGAAGAGGTCAATAATACTAGTACTGTAGAGAAGAGAGACCACAGTGTCTTTAGGGAACATGCATGTGTAGAAGTTGGTTAGAAAGGAATGTTAAGAATTAGCTGCTGCAATGGAGCAACTCATCTTTTTTTTTTTTTTTTTTTTTCCCGGTACGCGGGCCTCTCACTGTTGTGTGGCCCCTCCCGTTGCGGAACACAGGCTCCGGACGCGCAGGCTCAGCGGCCATGGCTCACGGGCCCAGCCGCTCCGCGGCATGTGGGATCTTCCTGGACCGGGGCACGAACCCGTGTCCCCTGCATCGGCAGGCGGACTCTCAACCACTGCGCCACCAGGGAAGCCCGAGCAGCTCATCTTTAAAGAAAAACTGTGCCCTCATATTTTCTAGTTAGACAGCTGATGTTAGGGGCAGTTGACTAGCCAGTTAACTAGTAAATTTGTAACACAACAGCTTTACATAATTTGAACTCATAGCACAGCAAAATACCAAGTAAATATATAGCATGAATGGCCCAAACTGAGACAGTTAAGTCTACACCTGCTAAGAGTATAGACTTGTTTTCCTCATTGCTGCTATCAAATCCCAAGGCTTTTGCCTCCTGTTCTAGTGTTTTACTACTATAATTTACTCATGGTCTATACTTTTAATCACTTTATGGTGATTCTCAATTCAGAATCTTTCTTTTGCCTGTGCCGAGCCAAGGATCCTCAGATGGTTGTTGAAGTATTAGGCTGCCTATTGTACCACCCAAGGCAAAGCAGTTTGCTGCCAGATTTGGTACCATCAACCTCCGTGCCCGTGTTGTGTATTCCCCTTGCAGAGCCCCATGGCCCCTCCTTCTGAGGCTTGCCTGAGCAGATGCTAGCTGCTGGGCCTGCCTTTTTGGTCCTAGCAGTGTATGAAAGCACGACAGGTTAATGGCTCAGATAAGGTTTGGCAGAAAAGCCATTCTTTAAGCTTTGAATTGTGGTTAAGACCACTTCTTCAGAGTGGTTTTTGGCTTTACCACAAAAATTAGGTTTGATCGTTATAACATGACGTGATAACAGAAAGTTAAGTTACGGTTCAAAAGAAATGTATTGTTTTGGGTATAAACACTCAAGCAGAAAGGCATTTCCTTATTCATGCAGTGGTGTTATAAAAAACGTTCTGGAAATCTTTTCTTCCCTATTCTGAATATACGAATTTTGACCACCTTATTATTTTTGTTTATTGAATAGTCTCCCTTCACTGTCCTATTTTGCATGTTTTAAAATGATAATTGCCATCTTTTATTTTTTTCCCTTAGGGACAGGCTTCTTTGAAAAGGTTTAACTCCTTGTAAACCTGAATCGTAGTCTTTCCTGTATGAATTAGACCTTATTTTGGTTACACATCCATAAATGTTCTGGTCTGTGTTATTTAAAAGGGAAATAGGGGCTTCCCTGGTGGCGCAGTGGCTGAGAGTCCGCCTGCCGATGCAGGGGACACGGGTTCGTGCCCCAGTCCGGAAGGATCCCACATGCCGCGGAGCGGCTGGGCCCGTGAGCCATGGCCGCTGAGCCTGCGCGTCCGGAGCCTGTGCTGCGCAACGGGAGGGGCCACAACGGTGAGAGGCCTGCGTACAGCAAAAAAAATTATAATAAAAGGCAGATGCACTGCAGAATTCAAATATTTTAGAATACCAAACTGTATCCTAGAGGTTTGGCTATTTAAGAAATTGGCCAAAAAATGGTTTGATAGAGATTGGGCTGGTACTGTCTTTATAATTTTCAGAAAATAGAATTTTCTACGCATTCTTGGTCCTTTTCAACTCAGAAAAAAAAATGTACTTTGTGAAATTATGATTGATAGGGTAGACACTATCACATGAACAATATAACATATTGTCTTTGTGCAGGGAATACGAAAGAGTAATCATCAAAAATTTGACCTACAGATATGCGTGAACATGTGTGTCTGTTTATGCAATAGCTAAGGTATGCTCCCACAGCAGATGTCTTTAGACGGCCTCAATTATATGCATTTATAGCTTTAGAAAATATTTTTTCACTTTCTAGTAATCAAAGAAAAAATTATCCTTTACAATTATAAAATTCAGTCAGTAGCGGAAGTATTGGGAGTGTAATGAAAGGTTTCCTTTCAGGTTTTTTGTTGACCCCTCACTGAAGCAAAACGGGTCTATACTATAGCATAGAAACGTTTAGGGTCAGTTAGTACATTTAATAATCTTTTCATAATTTTTATATTCATACCTCTGCATATGTTAGTATCCAGAATTGAAGTGTAATTAAATTCTATCTTACTGCAGACTACATGGAAAATCATGGACATTATACTCTAGTTACATTTTTTTTTGAATTTTATTTTATTTTTTTATACAGTAGGTTCTTATTAGTCATCCATTTTATATACATCAGTGTATACATGCCAATCCCAATCTCCCAGTTCATCACACCACCACCCCCAACCCCCTGCTTTCCCCCCTTGGTGTCCATACGTTTGTTCTCTACATCTGTGTCTCTGTTTCTGCCCTGCAAACTGGTTCATCTGTACCATTTTTCTAGGTTCCACATATATGCGTTAATATATGATATTTGTTTTCTTCTTCCTGACTTACTTCACTCTGTATGACAGTCTCTAGATGCATCCAGTCTCTACAAATGACCCAATTTCGTTCCTTTTTATGGCTGAGTTATATTCTATTGTATATATGTACCACATCTTGTTCATCCATTCATCTGTCGATGGGCATTTATGTTGCTTCCATGACCTGGCTATTGTAAATAGTGCTGCAATGAACATTGGGGTGCATGTGTCTTTTTGAATTATGGTTTTCTCTGGGTATATGCCTAGTAGTGGGATTGCTGGGTGATATGGTAATTCTGTTTTTAGTTTTTTAAGGAACCTCCATACTGCTCTCCATAGTGGCTGTATCAATTTACATTCTCACCAACACTGCAAGAGGGTTCCCTTTTCTCCACACCCTCTCCAGCATTTGTTGTTTGTAGATTTTCTGATGATGCCTATTCTAACTGTTGTGAGGTGATACCTCATTGTACTTTTGATTTGCATTTCTCTAATAATTAGTGATGTCGAGCAGCTTTTCATGTGCTTCTTGGCTATCTGTATGTCTTCTTTGGAGAAATGTCTATTTAGGTCTTCTGCCCATTTTTTGATTGGGTTGTTTGTTTTTTTAATATTGAGCTGCATGAGCTGTTCGTATATTTTGGAGATTAACCCTTTGTCTGTTGATTCGTTTGCCAATATTTTCTCCCATTCTGAGGGTTGTCTTTTCGTCTTGTTTGTAGTTTCCTTTGCTTTGCAAAAGCTTTTAAGTTTCCTTAGGTCCCATTTGTTTATTTTTATTTCCATTACTCTAGGAGGTGGATCAAAAAAGATCTTGCTGTTATTTAAGTCAAAGAGTGTTCTTCCTATGTTTTTCTCTAAGACTTTTATAGTGTCTGGTCTTGCATTTAGGTCTCTAATCCATTTTGAGTTTGTTTTTGTGTATGGTGTTAGGGAGTGTTCTAATTTCATTCTTTTACATGTAGCTCTCCAGTTTTCCCAGCACCACTTATTGAAGAGACTGTCTTTTCTCCATTATATATCCTTGCCTCCTTTGTCATAGATTAGTTGACCATAGGTGCATAGATTTATCTCTGGGCTTTCTATCCTGATCCATTGATCTATATTTGTTTTTGTGCCAGTACCATATTGTCTTGATTACAGTAGCTTTGTAGTATAGTCTGATGTCAGGGAGTCTGATTCCTCCAGCTCCCTTTTTTTCCCTCAAGACTGCTTTGGCTATTTGGGGTCTTTTGTGTCTCCATACAAATTTTAAGAATTTTTTGTTCTAGTTCTGTAAAAAATGCCATTGGTGATTTGATAGGGATTGCATTGAATCTGTAGATTGCTTTGAGTACTATAGTCATTTTCACAATATTGATTCTTCCAATCCAAGAACATGGTATATTTCTCCATCTGTTGGTATCATCTTTAATTTCTTTCAACAGTGTCTTATAGTTTTCTGCCTACAGGTCTTTTGCCTCCTTAGGTAGATTTATTCCTAGGTATTTTATTCTTTTTGTTGCAATGGTAAATGGGAGTGTTTCCTTCATTTCTCTTTCAGATTTTTCATCATTAGTGTATAGGAATGCAAGAGATTTCTGTGCATTAATTTTGTATCCTGCAGCTTTACCAAATTCATTCATTAGCTCTAGTAGTTTTCTGGTAGCATCTTTAGGATTCTCTGTATAGTATCATGTCATCTGCAATCAGTGACAATTTTACTTCTCCTTTTCCAATTTGTATTCCTTTTATTTCTTTTTCTTCTCTGATTGCCGTGGCTAGGACTTCCAAAACTGTGTTGAATAATAGTGGCGAGGGTGGACGTCCTTGTCTTGTTCCTGATCTTAGAGGAAATGCTTTCAGTTTTTCACCATTGAGAATGATGTTTGCTGTGGATTTGTCGTATATGACCTTTATTATGTTGAGTTGGGAGTTTTCCTCCCTCTGCAGTTTTTTGGAAGAGTTTGAGAAGGATGGGTGTTAGCCCTTCTCTAAATGTTTGATAGAATTCACCTGTGAAGCCATCTGGTCCTGGACTTCTGTTTGTTGGGAAGATTTTTTTTTTTTTCCAGTATGCGGGCTTCTCACTGTTGTGGCCTCTCCTGTTGCGGAGCACAGGCTCCGGACGCGCAGGCTCAGCGGCCATGGCTCACGGGCCCAGCCGCTCCGCGGCATGTGGGATTCTTCCGGACTGGGGCACGAACCCGTGTCCCCTGCATCGGCAGGCGGACTCTCAACCACTGCGCCACCAGGGAAGCCCTGTTGGAAGATTTCTAATCACAGTTTCAATTTCATTACTTGTGATTGGTCTGTTCATATTTTCTCTTTCTTCCTCGTTCAGTCTTGGAAGGTTGTACCTTTCTAAGAATTTGTTGATTTCTTCCAGGTTGTCCATTTCATTGGCATATAATTGTTTGTAGTAATCTCTTAAAATCCTTTGTATTTCTGCAGTATCAGTTGTGATTTCTTCTTTCATTTCTAATTTTATTGATTTGAGTCCTCTCCCTCTTTTTCTTGATGAGTCTGGCTAATGGTTTATCAATTTTGTTTATCTTCTCAAAGAACCAGCTTTTGGTTTTATTGATCTTTGCTATTGTTTTCTTTGTTTCTGTTTCATTTATTTCTGCTCTGATCTTTATGATTTCTTTCCTTCTGCTAACTTTGGGTTTTGATTGTTCTTCTTTCTCTAGTTCCTTTAAGTGTAACGTTATATTGTTTATTTGAGATTTTTCTTGTTTCTTGAGGTAGGCTTGTATAGCTATAAGCTTCCCTCTTAGACCTGCTTTTGCTGCATCCCATAGGTTTTGGATCGTCGTGTTTTCATTGTCATTTGTCTCTAGGTATTTTTTGATTTCCTCTTGGATTTCTTCAGTTATTTAGTAACGTATTGTTTAGCCTCCTTGTGTTTGTGTTTTTTACGGTTTTTTCCCCTGTAATTGATTTCTAATCTCATAGCGTTGTGGTCAAAAAAGACGCTTGATATGATTTCAGTTTTCTTAAATTTACTGACGCTTGATTTGTGACCCAAGACGTGATCTATCCTGGAGAATGCTCCGTGCGCACTTGAGAAGAAAGTGTAATCTGTGGTTTTTGGATAGAATGTTCTATAAATATCAATTAAATCTATCTGGTCTGTTGTTGCATTTAAAGCTTGTGTTTCCTTATTAATTTTCTGTTTGGATGATCTGTCCATTGGTATAAGTGAGGTGTTATGGTCCCCCACTATTGTGTTACTGTCCATTTCCTCTTTTAGAGCTGTTAGCAGTTGCCTTATGTGTTGAGGTGCTCCTATGTTGGGTGCATATATATTTATAATTGTTATATCTTCTTCTTGGATTGATCCCTCGATCATTGTGTAGTGTCCTTCCTTGTCTCTTGTAACATTCTTTATTTTAAAGTCTATTTTATCTGATATGAGTATTGCTACTCCAGCTTTCTTTTGATTTCTTTTTGCATGGAATATATTTTTCCATCCCCTCACTTTCAGTCTGTATGTGTCCCTAGGTCTGAAGTGGGTCTCTTGTAGACAGCATATATATGGGTCTTGTTTTTGTATCCATTCAGCAAGCCTTTGTCTTTTGGTTGGAGCATTTAATCCATTCACGTTTAAGGTAATTATCTATATGTATGTTCCTATTACCATTTTCTTAATTGTTTTGGGTTTGTTTTTGTAGGTCCTTTTCTTCTCTTGTGTTTCCCACTTAGAGAAGTTCCTTTAGCATTTGTTGTAGAGCTGGTTTGTTGGTGCTGAATTCTCTTAGCTTTTGCTTGTCTGTAAAGCTTTTGATTTCTCCATCGGCTCTGAATGAGATCCTTGCCGGGTAGAGTAATCTTGGTTGTAGGTTCTTCCTTTTCATCACTTTAAATATGTCATGCCACTCCCTTCTGGTTTGTAGAGTTTCTGCTGAGAAATCAGCTGTTAACCTTATGGAAGTTCCCTTGTATGTTATTTGTCATTTTTCCCTTGCTGCTTTCAATAATTTTTCTTTGTCTTTAATTTTTGCCAATTTGATTACTGTGTGTCTCGGCATGTTTCTTCTTGGGTTTATCCTGTATGGGAGTCTGCACTTCCTGGACTTGGGTGGCTGTTTCCTTTCCCATGTTAGGGAAGTTTTCGACTATAATCTCTTCAAATATTTTCTCGGGTCCTTTCTCTCTCTCTTCCCTTCTTGTACCCCTATAATGTGAATGTTGTTGTGTTTAATGTCCCAGAGGTCTCTTAGGCTGTCTTTATTTCTTTTAATTCTTTTTTCTTTATTCTGTTCTGCAGCAGTTAATTCCACCATCTGTCTTCCAGGTCACTTATCCGTTCTTCTGCCTCAGTTATTCTGCTATTGATTCCTTCTAGTGTATTTTTCATTTCAGTTATTGTATTGTTCATCTCTGTTTGTTTGTTCTTTAATTCTTCTAGGTCTTTGTTAAACATTTCTTGCATCTTCTCGATCTTTGCCTCCATTCTTTTTCTGAGGTCCTGGATCATCTTCACTATCATTATTCTGAATTCTTTTTCTGGAAGGTTTCCTATCTCCACTTCATTTAGTTGTATTTCTGGGGTTTTATCTTCTTCCTTCATCTGGTACATAGCCCTCTGCCTTTTCATCTTGTCTATCTTTCTGTGAATGTGGTTTTTGTTCCACAGGCTGCAGGATTGTAGTTCTTGCTTCTGCTATCTGCTCTGTGGTGGATGAGGCTATCTCTCTAGTTACATTTTAAACCAAATTTATCATTGTGTCAATTTGGGCAAGGTGGTTTCTAAGCTGATCTTGTAATGCGGATAATAGCACCTACCTTAATAAGATTGACGTGTGTGTGTGAAGTGAGATATGCATGCACAGTGCATAGCCTGATCCTGCTGTTGTAGTGTATTCTGTCTGCATAGGGATCATGTTTCTTATTTGCTGTTGTACGTTCCAAGTGTCTACCACAGTGCCTAACATACAGTAGGCACTTTAATATGTTAAATGTTAATGAAAGAACAAAGGAGTGAGACTGTAGGAAAACAATTAATTATGCCACTCTCTCTATCCTTTTCTTCATCTTGGTTTTAGTTGAGGGAGGCATAGGAAGCCAGTTTAAAAATTAACAAATAGGAAGATTCTAATCCTAGTACACATTCAACCTTTTTCTGTGACACTGCATAATTAGTGATTTTTTTTTTTTTAAGTGCCTACTCTGGAATAGGTTTGCCCCAACAGAGGACCATAGTTGATCCTGATTTTTTGCCTACTAATTAGGAGAGGAGATTGTAAATTCTGATCTGCAGTTTGGATGGAGAGAAGAAGACCAATTTTGTCAGGACTTATACCCTTATACTAACCTTTCTTGATATGAAATACATACATTCGGGAATGGTATAGCCGAGGACTAGAAATCACTGGCTTCTAAATTTTGATGTTAAAATACAATTTGAAGACAATAGGAATAAAGTCTAGGAAAGAACTTTTTTTCAAAACCATCCATTCATTCAAGAAACTTAGATATTTATATATCTAGAAATATATTTATCAATTAAAGTAATATACCTACAGAAAAGCAAAGCACACAAATCATAAATGTACAATAAAGTAAATTTTCACAAAGTACATATACATGGGTGACCATCGCACAGATGAAGTTACAGAATATTACTAGCTCTTCAGGGACCCTTCTTATAGCTCCTCCTAGTGTCTGTACCTCCCTCTCAAAGGTAACCTGTATTCTTTTGAGTACAGTAGATTAGTTTTGCTTTTTTTGTTTTGAATTTCATATAAATAGAACCATACAATTCTTGTACCTTTTTGAATCTGACTTGTTTTGCTAGTAATCAACATTATTGCATATGTAATGATAATTTGTTCACTTTCATTACTGAATAGCACTCTATTGTATGATTATTCTATAATTTATTTGATCCTTTGACAGTGGTCATTTGAGTTTCTGATTGTGGTTATTATGTCTGATGATGCTGTGGACATTGTTGTAGATGTCTTTTGGTACCCATGTATACACATTTGGGGGGGTATAGCGTTCTTACTACTTTTGAACATGTGCAGTAATAATCTCAAGTCAACAAGCATGTATTTTAAACTGTTGTCAATGGTTTATCAGTATCACTATATTCTCAGGTGTACTTTCATTAAGGAAAAGTCTTGGGCCTTCATGTACCACCTCATTGCATGATGTTGCTTCTGAGGCTATTCCATTCCACAGGCTGAATCAATTAATTTAGAGAGAGGTCCACTGGACCTAACTTTTACAGGGAAATATTTTTTTCTACTCATACTTTCCGTGTGATGGGAGCTAAGTAGTACAATGCCTGGTTTCTCTCTACCAAGTTTAATCCTTTGATTCCTCAACAGTTACTTGGAAATTTTTATTTCTAGGGTGTTAGGAATCAATATAGAGCCCAGCTTTAAAATTGCAAAGTCTTTTGACTTAGTAGCTTTCTTTTTTAACTGAAAATCACCTATTTTTCCATAGTTTGTTTATTCCATGGAGTCAAGAACTTACTTTGAGAGGTCTCCTGAAATGTAACTTATTCATCTTCCTTATATGCTTCCCCACTAAAAATCTCTTTGGCCCTTTCTGCTATAGTCAAGCTTCCCTACCAGAAACCATTGATGGTCATTTCTTGGGGATCTGATCTCTCAGTGCCAAACACCTGTCCTGAACAGTGGTTAGCATATAGGTAACTGGATCCCTTCCTAGATAAATGAACTACACACTAAATGTTGCATACCTTTTCAAGAATAGGACCCAAGGAGAACAGGTGAAGAAATCCTATTATGGATAGTTATTATCTATGGCTTTCTAAATTTCATTTTAGATAAGGGCATAAGGGGGGAAAAAGCCCCATTTACTTTTATTGGCTTTTTTTTCCTTCCTTTTTTTTTAAAAGTCTCACTAGGATTGGAAAGAGCATTTCAAAAGATGAGAGAAAATTAATAACTTCTGATTAATATCAGATTTCTTTCTTCCTGCAAAGAATTTTCAAATGACTTCAGAGAACTGACACCCTTAACATATTTGGCAGAAGTTTTGTGGAGAAAAAAGATCTTCACTGCTTATAATTTGAGGTGGGGGTGAGAAGTAATGGGGGGGTGCAATGACAAAAACTATGTGATTTCATCTCATGTACAAGCTGCTTACCATGATCACTTGGCATTTTCCATGGGAGATGTTCAGCCCCAAACAGTCTTCGATGGATTGTTTGCATGCTTTCTGGGCTGCGCTACCTTGGGAGGTGTAGATTCTAGGACAGATTTCTCTCTTTCCTTTTGTATCTTTGCCTTGATGGTAGTAGAAACCATTTTTATATATGTACATATACTCCTCATGGTTTTCTTTTGTTTGTTGTGGCACCCACTTGTTTGTTTTTTTCTAAGTTACTGGACAGCTGCCGCCACCTAACCAGGCAGTAACATAGGATACCCCTCAAAGCTGAGCTATTATCCCTCACTAAGCCATAGTTTAAGCAAAACTAAATGTACTACTTGAGCGGTAGAATATATATAAAACATAAAATTTACCATTTTAAACATTTTTAAGTGTGCAGTTCAGTTGCATTAAGTACGTTCATATTATTGCACAACCACCATCACCATCCATCTCCAAAACTTTTTTATCGTCCCAAACTGTACCCATTAGACAATAACTCTCCATGCTCCCTTACCCTCACCCCTGGCATCAGTCCGTGGCAACCACCATTCTACTGAATTTGAATACTCTAGGTCCCTCATATAAGTGGAATCATAGGATATTTGTCCTTTTGTGTGTGTCTTATTTTATTTAGCACAATGTATTCAAGGTTCATCCATATTGTACGTAGCGTATGTCAGAATTTTTTTTAAGGTGGAATAATATTTAATTGTATGTGTATACCACATCTGTCCATCCATCGGTGGGCATTTGGGTTATTTCCACCTTTTGCCTATTGTGAATAATGCTGCTCTGAACATTGGTGTACAAGTATCTATTTGAAATTCTGCTTTTACTTCTTTTGGGTATATACCCAGAAGTGGAATTGGTAGATCATGTAGTAATTGTACATTTAATTTTGGAGATATTGCCATACTGTTTTCCGCAGTGGCTGCACCATTTTATATTTCCACCAGCAACATACAAGGGTTCAGATTTTCCCACATCCTCACCAACACTTGTTATTTTTTGTTTTTTTTGATAATAGGCATCCTGATGGGTGTGAAGTGGTATCATTACGGTTTTGATTTGCATTTCCCTAATGATTAGTAACGTTGAGCTTCTTTTATGTGCTTATAGGCTATTTGTATATCTTCTTGGAGATACATATCTTCTTATCTCTTCAAGTCCTTTGCCTATTTGTAAATCAGATATTGTTGAGTTATAGTTCTTTATGTATTCTGGATATTAATCTCTTTGTGAGATGTATGATTATATATATTTTAAAGCAATATAAATATGTATTTGTTTTGAAGGGCCTATTTCAGTTTTACCATGTTTCTTAGGGTAAATATTCAGTAATCCACTCTTGAAGCAGTAGTGGTGTTTTGTCTAGTGCTTACTCAGGGCCTAGAACTCTTTTTGGTGCTGTACACTTACGAACTTTTAAAATTCTTGCAAGAATCCTACATGGACATACTTTCATCTGTGTTTTCAGTTGAGAAAAATGAGACACAGAGAGTTTAAGTAACTTCCACTAGTTTGCTTTAAAGGCGGAATGTGAGCTTAAGCAATCTAGCTCCTGAGTCCATGCCCTTACCGCAATATGTGGCTGCCTGTCCCATGACTTGCATTGGTGAGAAACTGTGTGTGTGCTCTCATCAGATGACGCTTCTCACCTCTTAAACACTGTCTTAAAAGGCAGTGCATAAGATCAAGTGAGGTGTCTGAAGAAGTTCTTAGCAAAAATTAAACAGACGGTTAAGATTGGAGCCTCTTTAAAATTCTTTATGTTGCGTTATGTTTTCCTTTTTTGGAAGTATGTTTTCCATAAAGGTGTGTTCTTTATTTGGGTCTGGAATACTTTTTTCTAAAATGTTTCCCCTAGTGAAATTTGCTTACTGAGACCATTTTGGGGGTAAATTTTTTTTTTAACATCTTTATTGGCGTATAATAGCTTTACAATGGTGTGTTAGTTTCTGCTTTATAACAAAGTGAATCAGTTATACATATACATATGTCCCCATGGGGGTAAATTTTTAACTTACATGTTTTTCTCTGTTTCTATTTTAAGCCATCTGTATTCTAGACTTGGTGTATGAGTGGCTTTAACTGATGTCTAGATACTGAAATTTTATTTTGCTGTTTACCTAAGCCAAACTTAATTAGTAATGAATAAAACATCTGTCAAATTGTATAATACATTCTAGAGCAAAATGGAATTTTTGCTGCTGCCCACCATTATCACTAATACTGGGCGTAGCAGGGTGTATGTATTTGTGTGTTGTTTTATATATGCACTTGGGGAAAGGGGATGAAAATGTAGATCTCATTTCCTCATTCAAAATTAATGTTACTCGGAATTCCCTGGTGGTCCAGTGGTAAGGACTCCTTCCTTCCACTGCAGGGTGCACAGGTTCGATCCTTGGTCAGGGAACTAAGATCCCACATGCTGCACGGCATGGCCGGGGGTGGGTGGGGTGGGGGGAAGAAAAAGATTAATGCTACTAATTGGATAGCTTCCCCCCCCCCTTTTCTTTCTCTCTTTTTTCTCTCCTTGTGTGTGTGTGGCGGGGGGGGGGGGCGGGCACGACTGGGAGGTGCTATGTGTAACCAGCAGTCTATTCCTAATTGTACACATGGATTTAAAAATTTTTTTGTTAATAGAAATGATGCTTTTTTAAAATAAATTGGCTGCTTTGGGTCTTCATTGCTGCACACAGGCTTTCTCTAGTTGCGGTGAGTCGGGGCTACTCTTTGTTGCGGTGCAGGGGCTTCTCCTTGCGGTGGCTTCTCTTGTTGAGGAGCACGGGCTCTAGGAACGCGGACTTCAGTCGTTGCGGCATGCGGGCTCAGTAGTTGTGGCTTGCGGGCTCTAGAGTGCAGGCTCAGTAGTTGTGGTGCATGGGCTTATTTGCTCCGCAGCATGTGGGATCTTCCCAGACCAGGGCTCGAACCCCATGTCCTCTGCATTGGCAGGTGGATTCTTAACCACTGCGCCACCAGGGCAGCCCCAAATGATGTTTTATTGAATATCTTCGTATACAAATTTTTGCATAGTAACAGTTTATGTGTACCTATATAATAAATTTCCAGAATAGAAATGGCTAGGAATTCAAGGAAACGCACATCTTGAATTATAATAGACACTGCCAAATGTCTTCCCAAAAGATTTTACAAATTTAAACTCCCATCAGTGCATGAGAATTCCTGTTTCTCTACTTGTACGTCAACAACGGGTATTATCAAACTTTAAATCTACAGCAACGATTCTTTTTTTTTAATATAAATTTACTTATTTATTTATTTTTGGCTGCGTTGGGTCTTTGTTGCTGCACGTGGGCTTTTTCTAGTTACAGCGAGCAGGGGCTACTCTTCCTTGCAGTGCGCGGGCTTCTCATTGTGGTGGTTTCTCTTGTTGCGGAGCACAGGCTCTAGGCGCGTGGGCTTCAGTAGTTGTGGCTGGCACGTGGGCTCAGTAGTTGTGGTGCACGGCCTTAGTTGCTCCGCGGCATGTGGGATCTTCCCAGACCAGGGATTGAACCCGTATCCCCTGCATGGGCAGGTGGACTCTTAACCACTGCACCACCAGGGAAGTCCTAACAATTCTTAAATGATTGTCGTAAGAACATAAGAGCTATGCCAGGAAGCTGGCCATAGAGTGTCTTATGTGTCAACTTCATTGAATGTTTTTTGATAGGTTTGTCACCACCAGGTTCTGTGGCAATTAGGGTCAGGCCAGCAACTTGATCAGGAGATTAGTGCTTCTCTGATTGTGGCCTTTTTTGTTTTGATATAATTTCAGTTTACAGAAGAATTGCAAGAATATTACAGAGAAGTTCAGCCAGATACGTCAGTCATTAACATTTTACCACATTTGCATCATCCTTTTGTGTATCTACACATGCATGCACACACACACACACGCATGCACATATATACTTATTTTCCCTGAACCCTTTGAAGGTAATTAGGCATCATGCCCTTTTCTCCCTAAACACTACAGTGTTTCTAAAAAATAAGGACATTCTCTTATTGAACCCCTGTACAGCTGTCAAAACCAGAAATTAAAATTGATATCCTATTTTCTAATCTACCGTTTTATGCAGATTTTGTTACTTGTCTAAATAATGTCCTTTTATAGCAGAGTAAATTCTGGATAGTCTGTTGTATTCAGTGATCATGTATCTTTAGTCCCTTCTAATCTGGGCCAGTTTCTCAGTTTTTTGCTTGTTTTTCACAACCTTGATGCTCTGAAAAGTATAGTCTACTTACTTTGTTGACTATTCCACAATTTAGGTATATTATGTTTCCTCATGTTTAGATTCAAGTTCTGTGTTTTTTTTTTGTCAGTGATATCACAGAAGTGATATTGTGCTCTTATGCATCACGTTAGGAGGCATTTGATGTCAATTTGTCCTATTCAGTCTCTTGACATGAAATTGGAGTACTTTGCTCAGTGTCTCATTGCTCCCTCTTGTTGAGCCATAGGTTTTAAGACATATACTTTTCATATAAGATCTTTATATGTGATGTTAATGGATGCCAGTGTTCTCATAACTCAGTTGTGCTAACTGGGTGGTGAGGCTTATGGCTGTTGCAGATTTAATTGGGAGAAATCCCTCCTCAGGTATGGCTTTTAGAAAAGACATCTTTACCCTAACCTGGTAATAATAATATTGGAGATACCTAAAAAGCCAGATGCTGAGAATAGCTGGAAATGATGGTCCCAGTCACTCATTCTTTGTATCTTTCCACTCTTCCTGATTCTTTACACAAACTGCTGACAGACTGTTAAGTTTGTTGTTGTTGTGGTTTTAATTGAAAAAGAAAAGGTAGGATAAAGGGACTTTAAAAATTAAGGAAGCAGTGCTTTTCAAATGTTCTCTACCCAGTATACTAGTAAGAAGGGGAGCATGTTCTCCACCTGATGGGGTCAACTGCAAGTGTGGCATGTCTTTGAAGTCTACCCCATAGGATACTTGTTCTAATAGAAACATGCTTAATAAATGTGATGGTTTCGGAGACTACATCATGCCTTGATTGTCTTTGTTACAGTATCCAGTCTCCTGCCTTGATTGTCTTTGTTACAGTATCCAAGACCACTAGTTACACCCTGACAGGTTTTGAGCATTATTGCCATTAAATATGGTTCTTAAAGTAAGAGTAGTTTCAAAGCTAGAAGTTGAAATGCGACAAAGGGTGACATGTCTTGCTCAAAGTTATGTGACTTAATACGTAGGCTGTTTTCTGCCATACGTATAGAATGAATAAGCTTTTAGAAGTAAAAATAAGTTACATATTTACTTTAAATATATTTTTTAGATTAGTCTAATATTAATCTTTTAAATCATATTCAATAAGTACAATATTTAAGTTGTTTCTTACATTTTTGTTTTATAAACTATATAGATAATATCTTTGAACATATGCCATTGTCCATTTGTCTTAGTAGCATGTAAGTTCCATAAGGACATGGATTTTGTGTTTCTTTTGTTCACTGATGTATACCAAGTACCTATATTTTGTACATACTAGGTGAATGAATGAATCTAGAGACAAAGACGGTATGTTATGTGTAGTCCTTTCTAACTAGCATCTTCTATTTTTGCGAGTAAATTACTAAACAGCTTCCTAGTACCACTTGCTTTGTTTTTCGTATTATATTTTAGCATAGATTATAGTGATAGTGTATATCACCTATTTGTTTCTTTCTCCTGGTGGAATGATCAGGTATGGATTCTTGAGTATATGAATCAGGTTTCCTAATTTTCCCATCAAATGTTGTTTAATTTCAGTATCTTGAATCATGTTTCAAGAATTCTAGTACTTTTTTGAACTGTATACTGTTTACAGAAGATTTGGTGCAGAGTTTGGCTTAATTATGAGTTTGAATTGTTCATGCTTTCTTTTTTTTTTCTTTTTTTTTTTTTTTTTGCGTTACGCGGGCCTCTCACTGTTATGGTGTCTCCCGTTGCGGAGCACAGGCTCTGGATGCGCAGGCTCAGCGGCCATGGCTCACCGGCCCAGCCGCTCCGCGGCGTGTGGGATCTTCCTGGACCGGGGCACGAACCCGCGTCCCCTGCATGGGCAGGCGGACTCTCAACCACTGCGCCACCAGGGAAACCCCATGCTTTCTTTTCTACATTTTTCCTGCAAATACCACACCAGTGTGTCTTGAGTTAATTTATTGTAATATCGTTTCTGCATGAAGCAAAAAATTTGTGAAATACAAAAAAAAAATAGAGGAAATTACTTTTAGTTCTACACCCAAGGGCAGAATAGTTTCCCACACTACTTGAGCTTGCTTTTCCATCTAGCTCTATGTTTTTAAACTCAGAAGTTCTAATATCGTTACTAGACAGTAGTCTAGCAGTGTAATTACTAAGTTGTTCTATATTCAAAAAGGTTTTTTCTTATCCTTCCACACCCGCCTTTTGCTTTTTGACTTGGTTTTTCTCGTGTAAAGCATCTGTTAGCTAGAAAAGGTGTTTTTCCCACATTACTTGAGCTTGCTTTTCCATCCAGCTCTATGTTTTTAAACTTGGAAGTTCTAATATTGTTACTAGACAGTATTCTAGCAGTGTAATTACTAAGTTGTTCTATATTCAAAAAAGTTGTTTCTTATCCTTCCACACCCGCCTTTTGTTTTTTTTTTTTTTGCGGTACGCAGGCCTCTCACTGTTGTGGCCTCTCCCGTTGCGGAGCACAGGCTCCGGACGCGCAGGCTCAGTAGCCTTGGCTCACGGGCCCAGCCGCTCCGTGGCATGTGGGATCTTCCCGGACCGGGGCACGAACCCATGTCCCCTGCATCGGCAGGTGGACTCTCAACCACTGCGCCACCAGGGAAGCCCCCGCCTTTTGATTTTTGACTTGGTTTTTCTCACGTGAATCATCTGTTAGCTAGAAAAGGTGTTAAGATAGTGAAGTTTTGATATTATCATGTTTGTCCTCAATACATTTGTAGTCATATACTTCCTTAACAGATTGGTTAATATAGAAGGAAATGTATCTGTTGTGGGGAAAACAATATTACATCTCCACCATGAGCAAAAAAGAAGTAAAAGAAGTGTGTAAAGTGTATGCAGGTTTTTTACTTATTTGAAAATTCAAATGGATTGGAGGATATGTGGGAATCTTAATACTATTTATAGGTAGGAAGTGCTATGTTTAGTGATTGATGGCAAAATTAAAAAAATCCTCACACTGCCAGGTATATGAAAATAGATTTAGCTATAATAATATTCTCCCTAGTTCTTTCTATTTTGAATAAAAGATCATTGTTATCTTAGAAAGGGAAAGCTAGTGAAATTAAAGTCAAATGAGTTTGCTAACCTAAAATTATACTTACAGCATAGATACTTTGGGCAGTGTAAGTTTTCTTGAGCCATAGTATTATATGAGCATTACTAATGATGGCACATAGATTTTTTTTTTTTTCCCCAATTTATGTTTGGCTGCATTGCGTCTTTGTTGCTGTGCACGACCTTTCTCTAGTTGTGGTGAGTGGGGACTACTCTTCGTTGTGGTGTGTGGGCTTCTCGTTGCAGTGGCTTCTCTTGTTGCGGAGCACAGGCTCTAGGCACGTGGACTTCAGTAGTTGTGGCACGTGGGCTCAGTAGTTGTGGCTCGCGGGCTCTAGAGCACAGGCTCAGTAGTTGTGGCACACGGGCTTAGTTGCTCCGCGGCATATGGGATCTTCCCGGACCAGGGCTGGAACCCATGTCCCCTGCGTTGGCAGGCGGATTCTTAACCACTGCACCACCAGGGAAATCCAGCACATAGGTTTTTGTGTTTTGTTCACCAATCCCAATATGAGGGAGAAGCATACATAATAGAAGAAAAGGGTAATCACCTTTATATAAGCTAACCTTTGCTTGTTACTTAAAAAAAGTCCAGAATTACAACTTTTTTCTTTTAAATATATAACAGGGTTGATGATCACATTTAATCAAAACTATGCTTTATATAGTGTGCAAAAAATTTGAGAAACCTACTCATGCAAATGAGATATTGACAACCTATAATAATCAAAAAGAGAAATTGGATAACAGTGATTCTTTGTTACAATGAGGAATTAAGTCAGTACTTCATAAAATCAAAGGTGTTCCTAGGGTACTTAAGGTTTTAGATTTTTTTGTTTTTGCATTGTTAAATATAGTGGGCACCTATTATGAAAGTGTTTTATGGAAGAGTGGCCTAAACTTGTTTGATCCAATTTATTTCTGGTTTTCAGTTGTCAACACGTCAATAGATATCTTGTTTTAAAAATAGATTACAAGGGATTTCCCTGGTGGCTCCGTGGTTAAGAATCCACCTGCCAATGCAGGGCACACGGGTTCGAGCCCTGGCCCCAGAAAATCCCATGTACCATGGAGCAACTAAGCCGGTGCACCACAACTACTGAGCCTGTGCTTTAGAGCCCACGAGTCACAACTACTGAAGCCCGTGCACCTAGAGCCCGAGCTCCGCAACAAGAGAAGCCACTGCAATGAGAGACCTGCACACCACAATGAAGGGTAGCCCCTGCTCGCCGCAACTACAGAAAGCCCGCACGCAGCAACGAAGACCCAAAGCAGCCAAAGATAAATAAATAAATAAAATTTCAAAAAATAGATTACAAGTAAAGATAAAAAATTTGTACCGGCCTGTCTCACCATTCCCTACTGCAAAAGGGCGGGATAGAACTTAATCTTTAAATCATAATCAGTCTCTGAGTAATTATTAGCTGACTTGTCATTTCTGCTGAAAACTGGTTATTTTGATTGCATAATGTAAATATACATTATGAATTTTCTTAAGTCACTCATGTTTAAAGATGGGCCTTCTTTCTGTAGTAGATAATTCCTGAAGTTTTGTATATTCTATCAATACATCAGATTAGTAGAGGAAAATGGATCTTGATAAGTATAGGGTGCATATAGTATCTTGGTATAATGACAGTTTTAAATATGTAGACCTATGAATTTTATTGAATAATTAGAATTTAGTTCAATTGTGAGCTTCAGAATTGTGCATTGTGAACCTACTAAACACTTTTATGAATTTTCTCGGAAACCTCATTTTCTGATCCTTCTCCCATTCTAATAGATACAGTAACCATTAGGTTTTCTTTTTTTAATTTTTTATTGGCGTATAGTTGATTTACAGTGTTGTGTTAGTTTCAGGTGTACAGCAGAGTGAATCGGTTATACATATACATATATCTGCTCTTTTTTGGTTTTGTTTTTAAAATTCTTTTCCCATGTAGGCCATTACAGAGTATTGAGTAGAGTTCCTTGTGCTATACAGCAGGTTCTTATTAATTATCTATTTTATATATATATATAGTAGTGTGTATATGTCAATCCCAATCTCCCAGTTTATCCCTCCCCCCCATCCCCTGGTAACCATAAGTTTGTTTTCTACATCTGTGACTCTACTTCTGTTTTGTAAATAAGTTCATTTGTACCCTTTTATTTTAGATTCCATATATAAGCAATATCATATGATATTTGCAGTAACCATTAGCTTTTTTTGTTTGTTTGTTTTTTGCGGTATGCGGGCCTCTCACTGTTGTGGCCTCTCCCGTTGCGGAGCACAGGCTCCGGACGCGCAGGCTCAGTGGCCATGGCTCATGGGCCCAGCCACTCCGCGGCACGTGGGATCTTCCTGGACCGGGGCACGAACCCGTGTCCCCTTCATTGGCAGGCGGACTCTCAACCACTGTGCCACCAGGGAAGCCCCAACCATTAGTTTTTAATGGGATCGATATGAATGTGATGGCATATGCATTGAAGAGAGGATTGAGACTGCACACAATTGGAGATGCTTTATTATATACTGAAGAACCAGTTGAATCTTATTAACATTTATAAGCTTTCTAGCCTTAGGATAGCACCTAGACAGAACACTGCATCATTTTGAAATGCTGTTTAGGCTTAGCAGGCAAATTGCTGAGTTCTCTTGCTCATGTTTTTTATTGGGGCAGGAGTGATATTGCACAAGCATGCTATATGATTGTTGACTTCATCTAATGGGTAGCTCCAAAAAAGAATGTAGACACATATTTTAATCAGCATATAGTTGTTAATCTAATTTTGTAAGCATTTCACAGCACCAAGAAACAATTTGCATTTGTATTTTGAGTGCAGTGGATCTCTTACTAGCCATGTAATAAACTTATGTTCAATTCTGTGTTAGATCCCAAAGGATGCTTAATGGTTGGAGTTATTAGCTAGTTTGAAGGGTTAGTGGCATCGTGATTCTCACTGAAAAGTTTTATTTCATTTGTTAACTGTGTCTCTCTCTAAAATTTTCACCATTTTAAGCCCTTAGTTAGATTCTGGCCACACCTCAATTTGCTTCTTCTATAAAGTATAACTGCTCTTAAATACATATGTGAAGAAGTAATTTAAAGATTGTCTTAAACTTCCTGGTTTTTGTAAAAATATTCTAGTGAGGCAGTTTTATTTTAATCATATGCTGCAGTGGTACATTTAGTCAATCTCAAAGGTTCAAAAGAAAATCTTTCCTGTGGAAAAAGATTCAGGAGTAGAGCCTTTAACTTCATAATTGGAGTTCACATCATGGATTAGCCAATAGTTCAGTGTTTTAAAACTACGGTCTTCAGCAGCCTTGCTTATATTACTACTAAATCATTGTATTTAAAATTGAACATCCTATAGGATAAAATCAATGAGAATTACTTGTTATTAATTCTTCTGACAGAAACTTGGATTATTTGCTCATTTTTAGTGCTATTTCAATTAAAGTCACTTTTCAATATTTTAGAGTTAACTAAAATACCAAAATATTCAAAGTCACAGATGCCCATTGTTTATAAATGGAGTTCATAAACAATGTCATATAGCATTAAATTACTCAACAAAAGGAAGTACATGGGATTCTAAGACTTCAGTCATCAAAGTTAATAATTATGTAAAATATGACAAATATAGTAGAGAAATCTTAAGTCAAATTAGGTTTCACAAACCTATAACTGTGATTATGAACAACTCACTTAAACTATAACTGCAATCCTGCTTTAAAAAGAAAACAAAATTCTATTGATCATTTTTCTTCAAGTGCTGTGTGCCTCCGCCATGTCTTTCAGAAGATCTTATTTCAGAGGAAATAGGAGATCATCACATAGGGATTTGTTTCTTCCTCTTATACTTATCTTTATTAATATCACACTTAATATCTTTAGTTATTTTGGCATAACCATTTATAACTAAAAAACAGTAACAATTACTAACATTTATTCGTCATTTACTGTATTCCAGGCATTGTTCTATGTATCTTCTATATGTTAATTACCACATTTAATCCCTTCAGCAACTCCTTGAGGTCAGTACAACCACTGTGTCCTTTTTACAGATGAGGAAGGAAACTGAGGTGTAGAGAGTCAAATAATTTCAGGGCTACACAGGAAGTAAATATTGGGTTGGCCAAAAGGTTCGTTCAGTTTTGTCCGTAAGATGGCTTTTGTAGCGCTTAGTTGTCTAAAACTTCATTTGAGACAGTTTTGTTAGATTGTATGTGACAGCTGTCATATCAGCATGCATTTAAAAAAAGACTTATCAAAATTGGTGAATTTTGGGGCTTCCCTGGTGGCGCAGTGGTTGAGAGTCCGCCTGCCGATGCAGGGGACACGGGTTCGTGCCCCGATCCGGGAAGATCCCACATGCCACGGAGCAACTGGGCCCGTGAGCCATGGCCACTGAGCCTGCGCGTCCGGAGCCTGTGCTCCGCAACGGGAGAGGCCACGACAGTGAGAAGCTCACGTACCGCAAAAAAAAAAAAAAAAAAAAAAAATTGATCAATTTTTGTTTAGCCATTTTAATATTGAAGATGGAAGAAAAAACAACATTTTCAGCATATTATGCTTTATTATTTCAAGAAAGGCAAAAATGCAACTGAAATGCAAAAAAAGATTTGGGCAGTGTATGGAGAAGGTGCTGTGATTGATCGAACACATCAAAAGTGGTTTGCATGGTTTTGTGCTGGAGATTTCTCGCTCGACGATGCTCCACAGTTAGGTAGACCAGTTGAAGTTGATAGCAATCAAATCGAGACATTAACTGAGTACAATCAATGTTCTACCACGTGGGAGACAGCAGACATACTCAATATATCTGAATCAAGCCCTGAAAATAGTTTGTACCAGCTTGGTTATGTTAATCGCTTTCATGTTTGGGTTCCACATAGCACGATAAAAACCTTCTTGACTGTATTTCCGCATGCGATTCTCTACTGAAATGTAATGAAAACGTTCCACTTTTAAAACAAATTATGACAAGCGATGAAAAGTGGATACTGTACAACAATGTGGAACGGAAGAGATCGTGGGGCAAGCGAAATGAACCACCACCAACCACACCAAAGGCCAGTCTTTATCCAAAGAAGGGGATGTCGTGTAATGGTGGGGTTGGAAGAGAGTCCTCTGTTATGAGCTCCTTCCGGAAAACCAAACGATTAATTCCAACAAGTACTGCTCCCAATTAGACCAGCTGATAGCAACACTCAACAAAAAGCATCCAGAATTAGTCAACAGAAAATGCATAATCTTCCACCAGGATAACGCAAGGCTGCACGTTTCTCTGATGACCAGGCAAAAACTGTTACAGCTTGGCTGGGAAGTTCTGATTCATTCGAGTATTCACCAGACATTGCACCTTTGGTTTTCCATTTATTTTGGTCTTTACAAAATTCTCTTAACCGAAAAAATTTCAATTCCTTGGAAGACTGTAAAAGGACCTGGAACAGTTCTTTGCTCAAAAAGATAAAAAGTTTTGGGAAAATGGAATTATGAAGTTGCCTGAAAAATGGCAGAAGGTAGTAGAACAAAACAGTGAATATGTTCAATAAAGTTCTTGGTGAAAATGAAAAATGTGTCTTTTATTTTTACTTAAGAAACAAAGGTACTTTTTGGCCAACCCAATACCAAATCATAGATTTGAATTCAGCTAATCTCACTCTGAGTCTTTCTCTTAACCTGCATGGTGTATGTATTTCTAATTCCAACCTAAATTGTGCTTATCCTTGCTCATGCTTTTCTCTTTGCCCTCTCCCAAACAACTGAGATGCTTCTATGCTAGTACATGTAGCATATTTATTTTTGAAGGGCCATATGCTATAAACTAATTAAGTAGTCAACATCTAGGTTTAAATCTTAACTCTGTCTGTCACTTAATTTACTCTGTGATATTGGGCAACTTGCTTTCTACATCTTTAAAATGGGCCAATATGTATCTTCCAGAATTATTTTATAATGATTAAAAAGGGAAAAAATGTATAACATAGTGCCTGGCACATGGTAAACACTTGTGAGCTCTATACCACCTCTTGGGCTGTGAGGATTTTTTTGAGTGCTCCAGATTATGTGAGACTGGGGCAGGGGGGTCTTTGGTTAGATGTCTTTTAGCAAGGTGTCTCTGGAAGGTACCTGTCATCCTCATCTAATCAGCATGGTACATGCTTAGAGTGGATGTGTCAGGCCTAGTTAGAGTTTGTTGTTTTGTTTAGGAATGGTTTTAAAGAATGTATTTTGTTATAACTGGGTATAGGTGTTTACTAGAGGATTTCTTTTTACACTGGACTTTAGTAGGGTTGAAGTATAAGTCATAAAGGAGATTTCATGGTGCCTAAAAAGCTTACTGTGGAGCATGTCATACAGCCTATTTAATTTTTTTTTCTTATTTTTTCTCTAGAAAATTTGGTGAGCGGCCTCCACCTAAACGACTTACTAGGTAAGCATTATGTTAGTCTTTCACCCAAACATTTCATAAAAGTGTTAGATCCTGTCATTTTGGAAGCTATATTAGGTGTTCTTTGCAAGAAGTTATTCACATAATGGTATCTAGATCATGAGCGTATTTCCACCCTCCCTTCCCCACATCTCCCCTTTTTCTCCCTTCAAAAACAGGGTAAGAAGATACAGTTCAAAGGGAAAAATGAAACCTTTCAAGAATTAATATTGAGTATTATATAGTTACTATAACAAGGGCTACAATGTAAAGATAGTTTCCTATATCTAGCTTCATTAGCCAGTCACAATTTGTTGATCACAACTGGAACTTGAAAGATACTTAAATGCTTTTAGAAGAGAATTTTAAAACAAAGATATTATCCATTTTTAATGAGACTATAAATATTATATTCTAATTATGTAATTTTTTACGGTATGCATTTTAATTACACATGTTAAATTTAAAAGTGTTAGTCTTGAAAATGATTTTAAAAATTTCTAACCATCAGTGATTGTAAAATAAAAATAAGACATTCAGTTCCACAGTTACAGTCCTAGAGTTAATGCTACCCTGTGTCGTTAGTATCTTTCAAGAAAATCGTATGTGTGTATAAACATATACCTGTCTTTTTTCTTTTTAAAGTCTGGCATCATACTCTACCATTGTTCTGTTAACTGTAGATCTTCTACCTTGTTCTCCTTAGTGTATCCATAGATTTTCCTTGTCTTCCCACTGCTCCTTATTTAATTCACACCGATAGCCATTTGGGTTATTTCCACATTATTACTATTATTAAAAAAGCTGTTTCACTCAAAGAATGACAGGGGCATGCCAGAAGTACACACAAAGGGAGCCAGTTTGAAGAGGCTTCTTTTAGCCAAATCATGGACACTTTGGTCATAAAATAAATAATGATAGTAATAGATTAAAACCCATAAAATAGAAGGACAGTTTAGAAGTCTACACTGAGTTAAATAAATAATTCGATAAATGGGGGAGAGGAGATAGCTTTT
Organism: Delphinus delphis; assembly: GCF_949987515.2. NCBI lineage: Eukaryota > Metazoa > Chordata > Mammalia > Artiodactyla > Delphinidae > Delphinus > Delphinus delphis. Next base: position 86,883,228 of record NC_082687.1, on the reverse strand, counting down.
CTTTACAGAAGAATTCCACCTAATAAGTGTAGAAGGAATCATGGACCTAGGAAAGCACATTTTGGCAACCGTTACAGTGATAATCGTTTCAGGCCAACATCATCAGTGAATTCTTAAACTACTGGTTTAAAGTCTGATGAGAAACAAAGTGTTTTTATAGTGTCTAAGCATATCTTCACAAAGTATGGTTAATTATAAAGTGAAAAGCAGTAACATGACAGTGAAGAAACCTGGCAGATGCCACCTTAATTAAGCATTCTAAATTAACATCACTAATAATGGACAACTAAGTATCATATGCATCCTGAGGACATACTATCACTTTTGTAGTGGTTCTTGCCAAAAATGCATAAGCTAAATCTAAGCATAAGGAAGCATCAGACAGACACAGATGGAAGGACATTTCTATAAAATAAACAGCATCTACTCTTCAAAATTTTCAAAATCACGAAAAACTAAGACTGAGGAGTAACAGAGTAAAGGAGACCAAAAAGACATGACAACTAAGTTAAACATGACAAATTCAACTGAACCTGGAGCAGGAACAAATTTTTCTTGTGCTCTAAAGCTGGAGTTGGCAAACGTTTTCTGTAATAGACCAGATAATAAAAGTGTTAGGCTTTTTGGGGCACACTGAGTTTGTTTTGACTTTTCAGCTCTGTTCTTGCATCCCCAAATCAGCTGTAGACAATATGTAAATGAATGGTGTGTCTGTGTTCCAGCTCAAATTAATTAAAAAAACAAACAAACTGAAGGCTATTCTGATTTGGCCTGAGGACAGCTGTTTCTCAATACTGCTCCATACTCCCACCCCCAATAAAGGACATTAGAGGGACAGTTGGAGACATCTGAATAAAATCTATTACCAGTGATAATTGCATTGTGATTGTATAAGAGACTGTCTTTTTAGGAAATAAACACAAGTATCTTGGGAAAAAGGGACTTTATGTCTATAATGTGCTCTTAAATGGTTTTAAAAACATAATATATAGGGCTTCCCTGGTGGCACAGTGGTTGAGAGTCTGCCTGCCGATGCAGGGGACACGGGTTCGTGCCCCGGTCTGGGAAGATCCCACATGCCGCGGAGCGGCTGGGCCCGTGAGCCATGGCCGCTGAGCCTGGGCGTCCGGAGCCTGTGCTCTGCAACGGGAGAGGCCACAACAGTGAGAGGCCCTCGTACCGCAAAAAAACCCCACAAAAACCCATAATATACAAATATGGTAAAATATTAACATTCGAGAGTCTGGGGGAAATGGGGACTAGGAATTGTTTGTGCTTTCATAACTTTTCTGTTACGAAATGCCTGAAATTCAAAATAAAAAAAAAAATTTAAGGTGTATTTCAGATCAAGTGGGCTGGGAAAATATAACTTATCTCACAGGTCCATGTTAATATATTTTCAATTATTTTTATATATCTTGAAATTCTAACTGGAATTGCTTAATTCACATATATAGGCATTTTGAAATTTAAAATTTAATAGATAAATATTTTAATTTCATTACCAGCAGCAATAGGTTCATGTGACTCCTAACGATAAAATATTTATTCATTCATTCATTCATTTAGGCTGTGTCGGGTCTTTTTTTTTTTTTTTTTTGTGGTACGCGGGCCTCTCACTGTCGTGGCCTCTCCCGTTGCGGAGCACAGACTCCGGACGCGCAGGCTCAGTGGCCATGGCTCACGGACCCAGCCGCTCCGTGGCATGTGGGATCTTCCTGGACCGGGGCACGACCCCGTGTCCCCTGCATCGGAAGGCGGACTCTCAACCACTGCGCCACCAGGGAAGCCCTGTGTCGGGTCTTAGTTGTGGCACGCAGGATCTTCGTTGAGGCATGCGGGATCTTTTGTTGTGGCACACGGGCTTCTCTCTAGTTGTGGCGTGCAGGTCTTCTCTTTTCTAGTTGTGGCACACAGGCTCCAGGGCGCATGGGCTCTGTAGTTGTGGTGCACGTGTTCTAGAGCATGTGGGCTCTGTAGTTTGTGGCACGCAGGCTCTCTGGTTGAGGCGCGTGAGCTCAGTAGTTGTGGCACGTGGGCTTAGTTGCCCCACGGCATGTGGATTGAACCCATGTCCCCTGCATTGGAAGGTGGATTCTTTTTTTTTTTTTGCTTTACAATGGTGTGTTAATTTCTGCTTTATAACAGAGTGAATCAGTTATACATACACATATGTTCCCATATCTCTTCCCTCTTGCGTCTCCCTCCCTCCCACCCTCCCTATCCCACCCCTCTAGGTGATCACAAAGCACCGAGCTGATCTCCCTGTGCTATGCTGATCTCCATGTGCTATGCGGCTGCTTCCCACTAGCTATCTGTTTTATGTTTGGTAGTGTATATATGTCCATGCCACTCTCTCACTTTGTCCCAGCTTACCCTTCCCCCTCCCCATATCCTCAAGTCCATTCTGTAGTAGGTCTGTGTCTTTATTCCCGTCTTGCCCCTAGGTTCTTCATGAACTTTGTTTTTTTTTTTCTTAGATTCCATATATATGTGTTAGCATACGGTATTTGTTTTTCTCTTTCTGACTTACTTCACTCTGTATGACAGACTCTATGGAAGGTGGATTCTTTACCATTGGACCACCAGGGAAGTCCCTGATAAAATATATTTTGATGAATAGTTACCTGCATATGTAAAATTTCCTTTCCTTTCCTTAAATATAAACAATAATATAGTTAGGTCCCATCTACTTTATCATGATTTTCCATTTACCCTTTAAGCAGTTTTCCCTGTTTGGAAAATCTTAGTAGCTTTTAGGACTTCTGCTTCTAGCCAAGATGGAGTAACAGGGACTAGAATTACTCTTCGGCCTAAAACAACTAAAAACCTGGACAAAATATATGAAACGGTGGTTTTCAAGATATTGAATGGCAGGCAAGAAAGGACAGTGATCCTTGAGAGACAGGAGACAAATGAGGTGAGCCCTACAATTGCCTCAGCTTAGTGCCTGGAGAAAGTTTCCAGTACATGATGTAGGGAAGGGGAATCCAGGTGGAGCCTAGTAAGCACCATGAGTTGTGGAGGTAGAGCTGGGACTATAAGGAGGCTAAGGTGGCCAGAACTCTTAGGGCAGAGAACTGGAGAGGAAAGAGCTATGCAGAGTTCCAGGGATCTACAGAGGGTCCTCTCTAGTCTTAAGCTGAGTATTGATTACCACCTGTGTGAGGAGACTACCGAAGGTTGGGAGGAAAAACAACCTAAACAATTAGAGGAAAGAATTCCTAGAGCTCCCTCAATACTATGAATTGTGCCTGTTCCCAATAGCCAAAGTGGAAAAAAATCTCATAATTCACAGCGCATCAACAAGAGTACTCAGAAGGGTTTTGTTTCAGTAGTGGTACAAAATTAGGCCTAGACTAAATGCTGCTCTGGTTTCACCTAACAAAACTTAAAAGCAAGGTTGAAAGGATAAAACTTTTTCTAAGTAACTGTGTCCTAAAACAAAGCTCAAGAATATTTAAAGGAATAAAAAATATGCAGCACTCAAAAAGGTGATGAAATTCATTGTGTCTTAACATCTAATCAAAATAACCAATTGTAAAAAGAAGTAGGGAAAATATAATTCATAATAAGAAAAATCAGTCAAAACCATCCCAGAAATGATACGGATGATAAAATTAGACAAAGACATTAAAACAGTTATTACATTTGTCTTCTTTATGTTTAAGAAGCTAAGATCACCTAGAGACTGTCATGTAGAGTGAAGTAAGTCAGAGAGAGAAAAACAAATACAGTATGCTAACACATATATATGGAATCGAAAAAAAAAAAGTGGTTCTGAAGAACCTAGGGGCAGGACAGGAATAAAGACACAGACATAGAGAATGGACTTGAGGACATGGGGAGGGGGAAGGGTAAGCTGGGACGAAGTGAGAGAGTGACATTGACATATATACACTACCAAATGTAAAATAAATAGTGGGAAGCAGATGCATAGCACAGGGAGATCAGCTCAGTGCTTTGTGTCCACCTAGAGGGGTGGGGTAGGGAGGGTGGGAGGGAGACGCAAGAGGGAGGGGATATGGGGATATATGTGTATGTATAGCTGATTCACTTTGTTATAAAGCAGAAACTAACACACCATTGTGAAACAATTATATTCCAATAAAGATGTTTAAAAAAAAAAGAAGCTAAGACCAGGAGTGTATAAAATTTTTGTTAAAGGGTAAAATGGTAGGTATTTTTGTGACCCAAACAGCCTCTGTTGTAACTACTTAACTCTGTTGTAACACAAAAGCAGCCTCAGACAATGTGTAAACCAATGGACATTTCTGTATACTGGAGTATAACTTTATTTCTAAAATAGGTGGTGGATTGTGTTCGACATGCAGGCTGTAATTGTAGATCCCTGAGCTAGAGGAGACGTTGAACAACTTAAATAGAGGACCTGGAAGATAAAAAAGGGAAGATCAAAAGCAAATTCTAGAGATGAAAACTAAAGTATTTAAATGAAAAAATACACTTGGTGGGATTAATCACAGATATACACTGTTGAAGAAGAGATTAGCAAACTTGAAGGCATACCAATAGAAACTATCCAAAATGAAGCACACAGAGAAAATATCTGGAAAAAAAAAGATCATTAATGGGCTGTGGTTTATTTTCAAATACACCAATATACATGTAATTGGAGTCATTTAAGGGGAAGGTATGACTAAAAGAATATATGAAGACATAATGGCTGAAAATTTTCTAAATTTGGTGAAAACTATAAAACCACAGTTCCAAGAAACTCAGTGAGTCCCAAGTGCAAAAACTATCATTTTTTTTAAACCACATCATCATCAAATTGCTTGAAGTCAGTGATAAAGAGAAAATGTTAAACGCAACAGAGAAAAAAAGATAAATTATATACAGAGGAAAAAAAGATATAGATAAGGATGACAGAGGTTTCTCATCTGAAACCTTGTTAGGGAGAAGACAGTGGAACAAGAGCTTGAAAGTACTCAAGGGGGAAAAATATGGCAACCTAGAATTCTATACCTAGCAAAGGCAAAATAAAGACATTTTTAGACATAAGAAACTGAAAAGGAATTAATCATAAACAGGCCTGAGCTACAAAAAATGTTAAAGAAATCCTTCATACAGAAGGATAATCATATCAAATAGAAATCTGTTTCTGTATAAATTACTAGCATCAAGAATGAGAAAGGTAATATCACTATAGATTCTACAGATATTTAAAGGATAACAAGCAAATATTAGAAATAACTTTCTGCCGATAAATTCAACAACTTTTGAAGAGATACACAAATTCCTTGAAACAGGCAAGCTACCAAAGCTTACTCAGGAAGAAACAGATAGATAACCTGAATAACCCTATATCTAAAGAAATTGAACTTGTAATTCTAAACTTTCCACATAGAAAGTTCCAGGCTTAGATGATTTTGCTATTGAATTCTACCAGACATTTAAGAAATACATCATGCCAGTTCTATACATACTCTTCCAGAAAACTGGAAAGCAGGACATTTCCCAGTTCATTCGGTTAGGACAGTGATGCCCTGTTACTAAAAGCAGACAAAGACATTAAAATAAAATAAAATTGTGGACTTATATTCCTTATGAGCACAGATATAAAATGTTTTCACAGTTTTTCAAAATGAATCCAACAGTATTTTTTTTTGATGTTTATTTCTTTTTTAAATTTTATTTTTATTTTTGGCTGCATTGGGTCTTCATTGCTGTGCACAGGATTTCCCTAATTTCGGCGAGCGGGGGCTACTCTTCGTTGTGGTGCATGGACTTCTCATTGCGGTGGCTTCTCTTGTTGTGGAGCAGGGTCTCTAGGCGTGTGGGCTTCAGTAGTTGTGGCTCACGGTCTCTAGAGCACAGGTTCAGTAGTTGTGGCGCATGGGCTTAATTGCTCCATGGCATGTGGGATCTTCCTGGACCAGGGCTCGAACCCGTGTCCCCTGCATTGGCAGGTGGATTCTTAACCACTGCACCACCAGGGAAGTCCCCCAACAATATATTAAAAGGATGATACATCGTGATCTAATGAGATTTATCTCAGAAATGGAAATCAATCAATGTCATTTTAATACATTAACAAAAAAGGAAAATCATTTGGTCATCTCAGGGATTTAGAAAAAGCTTTTGACATTTCATTCTTCATCATAATTTTCATCAATCTAGGAATAGAAGAGAATTTCCTCATTATTATAAAGGTTACCTATAAACAAACTACATTTAACACCATACTTGTGAAAGACTGAATGTTTTCCCTCAAGATCAGGAACAATGCAGGGGTGTCCACTTTTAACCACTTCCATTTAACATTGTACTTGAGGTTCTAATTAGTACGGGTAAGGCCAGAAAAAGAAAGGCATCTAAATTGGAAAGAAGTAAAACTGACTTTATTTGTAGACATCAGTATTATCTCTATGGAATCTTCCAAAAAAAAAAAAGTTATTAGAACTAATAGGTGAGTTTAACAAGGTGGTAGGCTACACAGTCAACGTATAAAGCATACAAAAATGAATTGCGTTTTTTATACTAGTAATGAACAGTGGGAAATTGAAATTTAAAAAACAGTAGCATCAAAAAATATGTGATTCTTAGGGGAAAATATCTGACACATGATGTGCAAAAACTATGTACTGAAAACTACAAAACATTGCTGAAAAGTCCTAAATAAATGTTCTTTGAGCAGAAGACTCAATAGTGTCAGTTCTTCCCAAATTCATCTATGGATTCAACATAATCCCAATCAAAATCCCAATGGGCTTTTTTATAGCAGTTGACAAGCTGATTTTGAAATTTATGATGCAAATGCAAATGTCTTAGACTAGCCAGAACAACCTTGAAAAAGGGCAGTAAGAACTTAACACTACCTGATTTCAAAGCTTGTTAGATAGCTACAGTAATCAAGGATGGTATTGGTTTAAAGATAGCAAGTAGATCATTGCGACAGAATAGTGGCCAGAAATTGTTCTTGAGATAAGTTTTTCAGTCAAGGTACAAAGGCAGTTTAGTCAGCTAAAGGGTTTTTAACAAAGGATTCTGGAACAGTTGGATAACCATATGCACCCACCACTTACATAACATAAAATAACTATGATTCATACCTGGAACCATATACAAAAATTAGATCAAAATAGACCTAAATGTAAAATGTCAAATTATACAGCTTTTAGACGAAAACAGGCAAGACACACAAATTTTCTAGAGGCACCCTGTGGAGGGACTTCAGTCACATCAATGTAGAACTCAGTCTCCTTGGAAAGAAAAAGAAGACACTCTGGCTTCACAAATGGTGGGGAAATAGAAGGGAACTGGCGACTGTTTGCACTGTCTGTAGTTGTATACAAAACATGATCAAGGGTGTTACACTGGACTTATGTTATGAGGTCTGTATATGCTCAGTTCCCCATCAATGTTGATATTCAGGAGAATGGTTCTCTTGTTGAAATCCAAAATTTTGGGGGTGAAAAATACATCCTCAGGGTTTGGATGAGGCCAGGCGTTGCTTGTTCAGTATCAGGTCCAGAAAGATGAGTTGATTCTTGAAGGAAACGACATTGAACTTGTGTCAAATTTAGCTGCTTTGATTCAGCAAGCCCCAACAGTTAAAAACAAGGATATCAGAAAATTTTTGGATGGTATCTATGTTTCTGAAAAAAGAAACAGTTCAGCAGGCTGATGAATAATATTTGAGTGGTCTGGCTACAGAAACAGCAAGATGCCAGATGATTCTTCGGACTCATTTGTGGTATTTTAAAGATGCAATAAAAGCTCTTTTGATTTGGGGGAAAAAAGTCACAAATTTTTTTGTTTTCTGTTGCATGTAAAAGTTATGTTTACGCTATAATGTAATAGCATTATGTCTAATGCAATAGCATTATGTCTGGGGGAAAAAAGTACTTACCTTAATTAAAAAATAATGCTGTTGGGAAAATGGTGCTGAAAGACTTGCTTGATGCAGGGTTGCCACAGACCTCCAATTTGTTAAAAAAAAAAAGAGACAATATCTGTGAAGTGCAATAAAATGGTACTTAAGAAGTTAAAACTCCCCTACCATATGGCCTAGCCATTTCATTCTTACATATTCAGTTACGAAGAATGGAAACGTATTAATACAAAGACCTGAATACAAATGTTTGTGGAAGTGTTAGTTATAATAGCCATATAGGTATAACTCAAATACCCACCAACACGTGAATGGACCAACAAATCGTGGTATATTCTCCAATGGCTTTCTATTTAGCAATGAAAAGGAATGAACTATTGATACATGCAACAACATAGAGGAATCTTAGGATAATTATGTCCAATTTTCTAAAGAAGTCAGGAGAAAGTACAATTTTATATAAAATTGTAGAAAATGCAAACTAATCTATAATAACAGTAGATCAGTGGTTTCTTGGGGTTGGGGAGAGACAGAAACTGGGAATGATGACTGTCTTTCTGGATTGTGCTGATGGTGTATACGTATGCCAAAACCTAGCAAATTGTACACTTGAAAATAAATGCATTTTTCTGTATTTCAATTAAACCTCAGTAAAGCTGTAAAAAATGTTAGTAGCATTTTACCCTTTAAAAATACCTTAAAAGAAATTAGTGTGTCTTCTAGGGGAGAATTTAGGTAAGCTTTATTTTTGTTTAAATCTCTTAAAGAGGGCAAACTTAGATTTTTTACTCTTTATTATCAAAGCTAGTATAAAGCAATTTAGTAAAACAGTTTGAATAAAACAGAAAATTGGAATGTAAAATCAATTCCCAATTCTGTGATAAAAATTTAACCTTAATTTCAAAAGTCAGGACATTTTCCCTTCTGACAGTATGGCAAGTTTAGGTCCCATCGGCTCTTTTTCACCATATTTTCTCATTTCTCCTTTAAAGACTTTTCCGTTTTAGGAAAATTTTAGGGTCTTGTATTTGATCAAAAATAATTTAGGGCTTCCCTGGTGGCGCAGTGGTTAAGAATCCGCCTGCCAGGGCAGGGGACACGGGTTCGAGCCCTGGTCCGAGAAGATCCCACATGTTGCAAAACAGCTAAGCCCGTGCGCCACAACTGCTGAGCCTGTGCCCCAGAGCCTGCGAGCCACAACTCCTGAAGCCTGGGCGCCTAGAGCCCGTGCTCTGCGACGGGAGAGGCCACCACGATGAGAGGCCCGCACACCACAGTGGAGAGTGGCCCCCACTGTCCACAACTAGACAAAGCCCGTGCACAGCAACAAAGACCCAACACAGCCATAAATGAATGAATGAATGAATAAATAAGGAATTTTATATCGCTTTTCGTTGCGGTGTATGGAGGTTGGACACTTCAATTCAGAGAGGGTTTCTTTCCCTTAAAAAAAATCTCTTAAACCTACCCTATTCTATCCTAACCCCCATCTTCCAACTTAAACAACAGTGAAAAAGTGTGTTGTTATTTAGAGGATGATCTTTTAGATAGTGTTCTAAAAGCACAGTTTTTCTGACACAGTTAAAATTTTTTAAAATAAATTTATTTATGTTTGGCTGTTTGGGGTCTTTGTTGCTGTGTGTGGGCTTTCTGTAGTTGCGGCGAGCGGGGGTTACTCTTTGTTGCGGTGCGTGGGCTTCTCATTGCGGTGGCTTCTCTTTGTTGTGGAGCATGGGCTCTAGGTGCATGGGCTTCAGGAGTTGTGGCTCGCAGGCTCAGTAGCTGTGGCACACGGGCTTAATTGCCCTGCAGCATGTGGGATCTTCCTGGACCAGGGATCAAACCTGTGTCCCATGCATTGGCAGGCGGATTCTTCACCACTGCACCACCAGGGAAATTCCAGTTTTGCAACTTTTCTTTTAAAATCATTTTATTTTTTATTGCTTATGAAGGGGTCAGCAAATGTTTTCTGTAAAGAGCCAAGTAGTACATATTTTAGGCTTTGAGGTCTGCATACTATCTCTGTTGCATAGACTTCTGTTCTTTTTTACAACCCTTTAAAAATGTAAAAGGCATTCTTAGCTCCTAGAGAGTACAAAAACAGGCTGCTAGTGTGGTTTGCTGACCTGTGGCCTGTAGTAGTATTCAGTATACTGAATACTACTCAAAGTATACACTGCAGCTCTCTAAAATGTTTGCAGGTACAGAGGTGTGTGTATGGAATTACTTTGGGCACACTTGATACAACAAAACTAGGTTTCTTTACCAGAAGACAGTTCACATTGGAACCTTTATTATTTGGATTTTACAAGTGACAAAATTCCAATTTGAGTAATACAGGGACTGATCCTATCTGTAAGGATGGCTGTCTGGACTTTCCAAGTTTGTGGGCCACTTCATTCCTTGAGTAGTTGGGACTTTAGCTCCCAGCTCAAATGCTTTCCCCCCAGCCCCCAACGTGTGCACGCACATGTACATCTGGTTTAAATCACTTATGTGCCCCTTGGCCTAATCATGGCGGCATACATGAATGTGGTGAGGAAGTAAGGGTTCTATTTTCAGAAGAATAGGGGTTAACACTGTTAAGGATTTTCTTTTTTGTGAATTTTGTTTGCGATATTAAAAAAAAAAAAAAGACGTTTATAAAGGAAAAAAGAGCCAGAAGTTTGACGAAGATGGTGATAGTTTAAACATGTCAAACTAGAATGGCATTTGCCATGCTTTCATGTGAGTAAAAATACTGGTAAAATTTTCTGATTTTCTAAACGTTTAAGCTAATGTGTTTTAAGTGAGTAAACTCTTTCAAAAATAGTTGCTCCATGGTGTTCTTCAAATAATTGTTAATTGGCTTTCATTCAGAATGAATATTTTATAAGGAATTATTAAATGAAATAACAAAGAATACATAAGCTTCAAAACTTGTTAGATAGTAACTGTTACAACAAATTATGAGTTTTAGCTTTGTTGTTACTGTTTTTTAACAATTCAGTAATACAAAGTAGTAATTCTACTGGTAACGTTTTTACAGCACCTATATTATGTTTTCAAATGACAAAATTTCCCTCATTCTTTCTTAAAAAGACTGAGTGATTTTCTCAACTTATTGTTGGAACATTTTTGGTTTTCTTTAATCCACTGGTTTTCAACCCAGGTGACCTCCCCCTTTACCCCTCTGACGTTTGGCAATATCTGGAGACATTTTTGGTTGTCACAACTGTAGGAAAGGTGCTATTGGTTTCTAATGGGTAGAAGTTAGAGATGTTGCTAAACGCCTTCCAATGCACAGCACAGCTCCTTCACGACAAAGAATTGTTTAGCCCAGGATGTCAACACTGCTGAAATTGAAACCCTATTCAATTAACCAAACCCTAGACTAAATGAAGAGCACATGGGCTATCATTCCATGGTCTTTACTTTTTAATTGTGTTTCTTTTGAGTATATTGCCTATATCTTTTTTAACGGCTCCTTAAGGTGCACAACAAAACTGTCAACCTTTAACTGCCAGATAACATAATTTTAACGTTTGATATTCTATTAACAAAGGAAAATTTTTTCTTGTTGAAAGAAGCTATTTGGCAAATTACTACTACAGGACAACTATTATTAATGGTTACTTAAGGTTCTAATTGCTTTTTTCAAGAATTTGTATTATAAATATGAAGGGAAAAGACAAGGAAAACTAGAGCTGTCATCTTGCATTCATCATAAGTACCTTGAGATCTGTAATCTTTTGTCGTAATCATTATTGTGAACAGTTCAGCTAGCACGATAACCAGTGCCTGGGATGTAATAGGTTCTCAATAAATCTTTAATGGGAAGATGTATAAAAGTGCAGCTTACCTATTATGCTTGCAAAAACTTGTGCCTTGCAAGTCAGGTGAGACACCTGATGATTTACCTCCAGGTCATTTTCAAGTTTGCCCTTAAACTTCAGTGTAAGTCTTCCGACCTCCATCTTCCCCTCCCTCCTGCCATTGTTCTCAGAAAATAATAGGTAGAGTTTACTGACACTGGATATTTGTCAGTTTGTGGGGGTACTTAATTTAAAATATTTTTCACAATATGAGCTATTACTGTCTTTTAAAAAAAAAAAAAAACAGGTGAGAAAACTCAGGCTTAGTAATTGACAGGCGTCAAGAGTCAGACCTCTCCCTGTTTGTTTCATACCAAAGCTGTTCTCATAATACCAGTGCAAAAGTATCTGATAGTATTAATTTTGTCCTCCAAAGCCAGACTGCCTAAATTTGAATCCTGGGACTTCAGTATCATCTTGGGAAAGTTACTTAACCCCTCCTCCATTTCTAAAATGTACCTAATAGTGTGTCTTAAAGGCTTTGCATACTCTTTGGGAAGACAAGGAAAAAAGACATGAAATATGACCAACATATCAAGTAATTGCTAAATGATAAAATAGAGACTGTAAATGCAAATAGAATTCAGCGTGGGGAAATATATTTAAAATGGTTTCTTAAAATTTTGTTTTTCAAGTATATAGCAACTTTTCACTTTTTATGCCAGTGACTGGGCTTCTGTGCCAGTTTTGTCAAGATATTGACCTTCTCCTGGCTTAGCTTTTGTTTTCTTATCTACCTTGAATGCTATGGTCAGTCACGTGACTTATTAACACCTCAAATCCCTTATTAATCGTTATCCTCTCCACGCTGCACCTCTTGTCCAGTACCCAGCAGGTTTGAGAATGTGCTGTCTCTATTCTCTTGGAATGTTAGTGGGACTTGACACTATCATTTATGGATTTCAACATTAGCCAGTCCTTCAATACCGATTTTCAATCATTGTACATAGTCAGCTTCTTTCTCCATTCCCTAGAGGGTATTTCCAGATAGTACCTATGGCTCTTTTCTTACTTGTTAGGCATGACAGTGGCCTCTCATTTTACAAATAACTTGTGAGGCTTTAGCTGGTGGCTGTTAGACTTCTTGCTAAAATTAAAGTGACCTTCACCTCTCCAGCATCTTACCTTTTGATTGTTCCCCTCTTTTGAGGTTGTCTCCTTCCGTAGCATCTAATAGACAGTTTCAGTTCTACCCCTACCAGTTCTTCATTTCCTTTTATACATTTTCTTCTTGACTCTCCTATCACTGTGTTTTCTTTCTGGGAGACTTCATTGACTACCATGGCTTTATTTATGAACTGTGTATACCAATGAACCCTACTTTTCCAGCCCAGATCCCTCTCTGGAACTACAGATGGTTGTTTCCAACAACCTATTAAATACTTCCAGCTTGGAGTTCTGGGGCACTTCAGAGTTGACATTTGTCCAGTAGAACCTATTAACACTTGCTTCTCCTGAAACAAAAGACTTAAAACCTGTCTTCTCCTGTACTGTCTTCTATTACCTCTTTCTTGGTGTGTCAGCCTTTTTTCAAGTTTGTCTTTTCTCTATGCTTTCTAAAACCCCTTCTCTATTTCACCACTAGAATTAACTATAAAGGAAAATTAACTGTATGTTTAAAAGAAACCTCAAGATCTTGCATTGCCTTTTGTATAGATTGAAAATCCACTTTCCACAGCATGGTGTTTTTCTATAATGGAGTGGAGATAAAATTAAATGATGATCTTTTCCTAACTCTCAAAGAGATGGATTTTTTTATTTTAAGTTTTTTCTAGGTGTCTTAAAATTTTTATTACCTGCTACCACTTTTATCACCATCTTATCATAGGGTGATATTTGAATTAGCTTAAATTTTTATACTTAGTATTTAAGTTTACAAATGTCAGATTTTCAAGGGATTTGATAGGCTTTTCACAATTTGACTGTACCCAACTTCTCAATTTTATTCACTGCCATGGCTCACTTAAGAATTTTAGAGAATTTGTTTCAGTTTCCTGACTACCATTTATTAATTGCAAGACATTCACCATGGTATTAACAATACTTACCTTTTGGATTTTGAGGATTAAGTGAAATAATGCATTTATTCAGGGCCTGGCACATAGTAAACACTCCAGAAATCTTAGCTACTATTGTTTTTTGTGGCTGGTTTACTCCTCAGCCTGAATCTCTTGCTGTACCCAAATTTGCAGGGTCATTCCTGCTCGTCCATACTTCTCTCCCTGGCCCTGGAATGCCTTACTCTTTCTTCCTCCCACTTACTGTGACTATTCCTTTTCCTTCAGAAGTTAGCTCTTCTAAGAAAATTTTCCCAGGAGTGGTCCTTTATCACCCCTCCCCTCCTTTACATAGGCACTCCCTATTGGAGCTCTTTGGTCATACCTCTATTTGGAACATGAATCTCATTACAATTTGTTTTCCAAACATTTTTTGCTGTCTTTACTGGACTTTGAGCTTTGTTACAGTGGTAAGGAATAATGTGCAATCTGTTGGATTCCAGTGTTACCATTCCTGCCTTGAGCCAAAAGGTTTTCAGTCACTAAACATAAACGCTGTCATCTCATTTAATCCCCACAACCACTCTATGTTATGTCAGCATTATTGTTATTATCAGATACAGAAACTCAAGCTAGATGAGGTTAAGAGATTTGCCCCAGACCACTTAGTTTCAAAGTGCCAGAAGTCTAGAATTCCCCACGTTTAATAACTTACTACTATTCTGTAGCTATCCCCTATACATTTGTCTTTTACTTATAAATAAAAATAGCATTCACTTTATTAAAAGTTTCTTGATGATTGCCTTTGAAGCACTTTTGCTTTATTTTGTAATGTGTTAAACATCTCAAGAACTGGGATTCTACTGATTCAGAAATGTAAAGTTTGATCTGTGTAGACCTTGTGTTCTTCATACTCTATTATATTGCTTAGCAAAATAATTGGGTGAATAAATATTTTTAAGACATTGAATTTTTTATACACTTGCATAGTAAATAGATAGTTGGAGTATTTTGTGCTTGAAATAATTAACATTGTATTTTTTCTAAAATTTAATTGTTTTTCACTAATTTGCATTAGCTTTTATTAACTTTATGTGTTTAGTAACATCCTTGAGAGTAATTATGTATCTGTATATAAATGGTAGCCCTTTCTTAGTCCTTTTGTAGGGTTGTTACTTTAAGAACATGTAATAATAAATTTGTATGACCTAAGGATTTCTTATGGCTTTGTATTCAGTAAAAAATACTCATTCTAATAGCTGGAGGAGAGGGGCTAGTGGTGGTAGTGAATCAGATTATTAAATACAAAAGTATTGCATGCATTAATTTTATAAAGGGTTTAAAGCCTAATTAGCAGTGTACATAGTGATTCTGGTTATTCTCTAAGTTGTAATTGTGGTTTAATTGCGTTATATCATAAATTCCAAGAGCGAGGGACAGCTTCTTTCAAAGAACAAAGAATAGAGTTGAAGATGAGCAGTATATATTTCCCCATTGTATAATATTCTTTAAATTTAGTTCATGGGTTTGTTTTGCTTTATTGCTTTCATTTTTGGAGTTGCTTGTTTGAAACATATTCTTAAGTATTCTCATTATAGAGCATAGTAATACTCGAAATCTTACCCCTGTAATGGTGATATTTATATTTTATTTTAGGGAAGCTATGCGAAATTATTTAAAAGAGCGAGGGGATCAAACAGTACTTATTCTTCATGCAAAAGTTGCACAGAAGTCATATGGAAATGAAAAAAGGTAAGATTATTGTTTTTCTGGTAGATAATTAATGGCTAATAATGGCTATCATGAATTTGCATGTGATGTATTAATATACAAGTAAGAGGATGGTTTCTATTGGGTTAATTTGCAAGTACAAAATGAAAAATGGGGGATTTGTCTCTATTGAAGAGGGAGAAACAAAGTAAATTGTGGCTTATTTAGTAAAGATCCTCTGGTTAAATCCGTGATTTCACAAAATGAAATAATCCATAGTTTTTATTTGGGGCTGCATGGTGTTCTCTAAGTATTTCTGTGATACATTAGCTCATTCAAAAAGTAGCTTTCCTTTCGGTGGAAAATGTAGTTTTATAAAGAAATGTGACCCCAAAAGTACCATTTTAAAAAGAAAAAGGCTTAAACAAACCCCCAAGTTGAATTATGCAGTGATTGTGAAGAAAAGTACTCCCAGCCCTCTCCACCCTGACCCTGTGCCTATTCAGGTTAAAAAACCCAGCAAAGCTGAGCTGGTACTCATACCACATAAATGTGGCACTACAGAAATGACCTATAAATCAGATTAGCCAAAATTAAATTATAATAGGGATTTTAATATTTAGTGTTTGTCTTAGTATTTTTAAAATTTCAGCATTTTTGGTATATAATTGTGGATTTTTGTTATTTGTTTTTTCACTTGGTTCCTGGAATTTTCTTGTTAATAGTTTCTCAAGCCTTTGTCTTTCAGACAGCATTTTTGTGTTAAACATTTTGTAGACAAAGGCTGCTTATGGGGGAAGATGAAAGATTTTTTTGGATTGGCTAGAAAGGCACCAAAACTGAATTGGGAGAAGGAATGAAAACTCAGGTTTGGGTGTTGGATTGAAAGGAATGAGTGGAATCTTAGAATTTGTGAGATAAAGGAGATCTTAGCATATGCATAAGAGAAGGGAAAGGTAGTATATTAATTTACAGGCTGGAAGAATTTTAAATAGTCTCTTTCTCAAAGTCCTCTAAATCTGAGCTGAAAAAAAGGTGAAACTGTTTAGTTGATAATGTTATCCTCAAAGAGGATGAACAGCTGAAAACAGCATTTAGGACTCATACTGCCAAGTGTTCTTTTTTAGTTATTCAAGTTTACTAAATTTCTGATTACTTTACTAATGGAACTTAAATCATCTGATTTAGAGTTAAATATGTGAAGAAGTTGGTACCTGCAGTTTGGGACAAAGAAACCAAATCGAGATAGTGACCCCTTTTTGCATGAAGTTGGTACGGGAAATTCAGGTGGTCTGTCTGCCCCCCTCCCCCCCCCCCCCCCCCCCCCCCCCGCCAATAATGATATCACGTGTATATAGGAGATTGTCTCCTTCCCCCCAACCAAGCAAAACAGCGTAAGTCAATACCCTCATTACTTGAGATGGGTCTAAATGGTCAGCCTTGTATTTCATAGTGAATCTGAAGAAGGAACAGCTTCCCTTTAACCAGTCACGAGCTAGACATTGTTCTGGAAATGCCCTACAGATGTTTTTAAATTTTAATCCTCAGAATAATCTTGTAAAGTAGGCATGCTTTAATCCCCATTCTGTGAGTGAGGAGACTAAAGATTAGAGACTTTAAATATGCCCAGATTCACTTTAGTTAGGAGTTGATAAAAACCAGGATTAGAACTCCTGGGTCTGTAATTCCAAATTTCATATTTTTTTCATTTCCCTAATTTTCATAGCCTTGCATTTTATGTTTGAGTGTTAATTATCTACAGCAAGGCTTGCAGATGGAAAAGGTACCTGAAGAACCTAAAGACGTCTAAAAAACACAAACTTTGTAAACTTCACTTTGTCTGGGATTCTCTTTGTACCATTAGCAGAGTGAGATTGGGCTGGATCTAATGAAGATAGGAAAACATATGTTCATTGTATAAGCTGCCAACCTGGGCAGTGTTGCTCAGTTTAATACAATTGGATTCATTTATTAACTCATTTATTCTTTATTTCTCACAACCTGTAAGGTTCCAGGTACTGTGCAAAAGCATCTTGGATGGGAATTTTAAAAGTCACTAAGTCATTTAAATACTTCGGTGGATAACTGAGGCCCAGTGCAGATAACAGAAGGGGAAGAGCTACTCAAAAGATTAGTCCAGATAAGGTTCCTGTTTGTTAGTCACTGTTAAAAATACAAAGCTATAGTGGTTTATCAAGTTAAAATAGGTGATTTAATGGTTAACTGTTATTATGGTTGCCCTTATTTTCAATTTCTTTCTATTATTTGGGGTATAGCCTGGTGGGTCTAAAACCCCAGTCAGAGGAAAGCTCAAAGAATCTAAGCTTCTGACTCCAAAGAATGAAGAAAAAAAAAAAAAAAAGATGAAAAAGCCAGAGTAACTACTTTCTATGTTTATTGTATTATTAAAATTTCCAGAAGAGACATACACTAGTTTCACAGTAAAGGTAAAAACCTATTAAAATTACCTGATTTTAAAAAGGCATTAGTCGTCAGGGGCTGCTAACACAGGTCAGCCTCCTGGATAACTGGCAGGGCTTCTTACTGGAAGAGTTCTTTTCCCTTACTCCTTAGTGGAGTGCAGCGGAAAGAGGAAGATCTGCTTTCTTTCTTGCATTAGGCATGAGGTAACCTGGGGACATGACCACAGTCATCTTGGCTTACAAAATAACTCCAGTGAATGATGCTAGAAATATTGGGGTAGGAAGTTTTATCCTAAAATCTTAAATCATTCTCAGGATTCACTTTTGTGCCTAATGATGAGTATTTATTTGCATAACATATTTGGTATCCCACTTAGTATGTTAGTGGCTAGTTTTACTTTTTAATCGAAGAAGGTCTTTTCAAATTGAAAAATAAACTTAAAGAAAAAATTATTTTGTCTAGAGGCAAATTTCTATTAAAGATATGGAAATGCCAGTAGACATATTAACATTTCTTCAACTTTGTGTTAGGGGAAGTATGAATAATCATCAAAGGGTAATGATTCTGCCAAAATAAAAAAATGTAAATGATGTGTTTGGATTTTGTCTAATCTTATATATTGGGCTAAATAAAAAGGTTTCTTTGAATCTGTAAGGTATTTTCCAGACCTCATCTCAGGATATGAGGAAAAACTTGTTGAATCACTCTCTGAAAATAAAGGCTGACTGTTGAGCTAGGAAATGAATGAAATCATAAATGTGTGCATATCGCCACCAAGTGGCAAATAAAAGCATTGTTTGTCATAGTTGCTTAGATTAGAAAATAAAGGCACATTGTTTCATAAAGTGTCCTTTTATAGCAGCTGTTAAACTCCAAAAGCTAGCCACTTGGTCAGACTTTCACTGAATGTTTGGTACATATTGACCAGCTGTCCAAATTCAAAGAATCATCGATTCACATACACCTTATAAAGGTGTATGTTAATTTTTCTTTTGTTAATTAGGTGGCATTTTTTCCTTACCCTCCTCCCTTTAATTTTCTTTCATTTGTCTGTAAATTTTTTTGTATTGATGCTATCTTCTATTTGATTATTATATTACTACTGAAGTTTCTGGAAATGAAGATTTGATTCATTAGCTGATTTTTAGGGAGTGACAATATTGGGATGTTTAAAATATGATTTCATCATCACATGGTAGAAATAATCTTAATGTTTATATTGGGTTTGCAATTTTCTTGCATCACAGCTTTCTTGAATAGTTGTAGAGTTGATATAAAAATAAGGCTAGTTCAGAGGCAGTTGAAGAATCTTCATTTTTCTTACATTTATTACAAGATTGGAAAGCACTTTCAATATAGAACCTAAGTCAGTGTTTTGAGTGGTAATGAATTTCTTGTCAACCTGTCTGATTTTTATGCCCTGTTGGTTTCATGCCATTTTATCACAGTACTCTTGAGAAAACCAGCACTACATTTGGTACACTATAGTAAAACAAAGCTTTTCGAATTTTATAGCTGATATACCAACTTACTAAGGAGGCTTAACATCTGTCAATAAAATACTAATAGTAGACAAGCTTCC
This sequence comes from Delphinus delphis, assembly GCF_949987515.2. NCBI lineage: Eukaryota > Metazoa > Chordata > Mammalia > Artiodactyla > Delphinidae > Delphinus > Delphinus delphis. Next base: position 86,863,806 of record NC_082687.1, on the reverse strand, counting down.
AAAATTGATGCCTTCTCAACTTCCTGATAGTGTGCCAGCTAGATATTTGAATCTGTGCCATGGTAAGTATTGGGTGGTTCCCAGCATTAGAGGCCAGAAAGATCCGTGGTGCAGACTTGAACTGAGCCAACTCCTGAACTAGCCCAGCTAATCCAGGCATCCCTCCAAACTTGGAGTGACCTGGAACTGAGCCCACTGCCTCGGCTGTGACCTCTATGTCCATGGTGACAGAGAGTATACAGGAACAAAGGCTGCTCTGATTCCTTTCTGTTGGTTTAGATACATATGAGAAGACCCCAGAAGATTTTCATCCTAACTCAGCCTGACCCCTTCGACCTGCTAGGTCTACTTCCCCATTACTCCGGCTTCATCTCCTGTTGTTCTCGTCTCTGTTCCAGCCACGCTGGTCTGTTGTTTCTCCGCCGTCCATTATAGTCCTTTCTACTTTGGAGCCATTGCACTTGCTATTTATTCCTTCTTCTGAAATGCTCTTACCCTAGAAACCCATGGCTTTAGGTCATGACTTAAAGTCATCTTCTTAAATAGGCTTTCTCTGGCCACCCAGGTCTTCTACATTTTTAAGTACCCCTTCCCTGCTTTATTATTTTCCCTCAGTACTTACCATCAGCTAACAGAGTATATATGTTATTTTAGTCATCTAGCTTTTTAAAATTGTCTTTCTTATTAGACTCTGAGTTCCATTAGGACAAGAATTTTTGTTTGTTTTAACCACTAATATATTCCCAGTATCTAGTATAGACTAGGGGTGTAATAAATTTTTGTGAATTAATGAAAATTAAATAAACCCAGCTCACTTCCTATAAATTGTATGTAGATTGCCTCTAAAGTAGTCTTTGGTAGAGTTGAGCAAAAAGTAGGTGCCATGTATTTTGATACAATTCAGTCAGTATTGTAGTAGGTGCTGAGGGGGAAGCAAACAAGTAGACACTACTCTACTACCTTTACTTAATTTATTTTTTAATTAATTTTTATTGGAGTATAGTTGCTTTACAGTGTTGTTAGTTTCTACTGTACAGGAAAATGAATCAGTTATATGTATACATATATCTACTCTTTCTTAGATTTCCTTCCCATTTAGGTAACCACAGGTCACTGAGTAGAGTTCCCTGTGCTACACAGTAGATTCTCATTAGTATACATAGTAGGATATATATGTTGACCCCAGCCTCCCAATTTACTACCTTTAGGGTGGCCTGAAAGCTAAATCCAGCATGATGGTATCTGTGTGTATGTATGTACACACACATGCCTGTGTACAGTTCTTTAGTTTTTTATTTTTTTAAGTCTGTACATTGTTGGCCTAAAAAGTGTTAAAAGGCATAAATTATTTGCAAAATTTTAAAATTAGGAATTTCATGTAAAACTTGATTTCAGGCAACTATTGGGAAGTTGGAGGATGTGGCCAGCACTAGGCCTCCACGCCCATAGTTCAGCCCTGTGAGTGGGTGGGTGAGTGTATACTCACATGCTTGCTGATCCCAATTGTTTCCTTGTCATCAGAGCCACACAGCATTGGCTGATGCTCTTTGCAGTTAAGCTCTTTTTTTTTTTTCTTTCAGTGGGCTTAAAAGATTAAGAAAGAAATTTCTATGCTTATAGCTGTACAAAAAGTTGGAATTACCATGAGGGCTGTGTGTTTCAAGAAAGAAGGGAGGGAACCTACTTCTTTGGGTAATTGAGGGATATTTCTATTTATTTATTGTACAGCTGGCCCACCCATTTATATTGCTTACCTGGCTGCTATTTGAATTTACTTGGCTACTATTTGAGTAGGTATTTGAGTTTTCAGGCCCCTTGACGAGACATGACATAAATGTTTTTTTAACTTTATTTTATTTATTTATTTATTAAATTTTTAGCTGCATTGGTTCTTCGTTGCTGCGCACAGGCGGCTTTCCCTAGTTGCGGTGAGCGGGGGCTACTCTTCATTGCGGTGCGAGGGCTTCTCATTGCAGATGGCTTCTCTTTGTTGTGGAGCACGGGCTTCGCACAGGCTTAATTGCTCCGCGGCATGTGGGATCTTCCTGGACCAGGGATCAAACCCGTGTCCCCTGCATTGGCAGGTGGATTCTTAACCACTGCGCCACTAGGGAAGTCCCGACATAAATGTTTTAAAGTATGTGTAAGTCAGTGTGTGATTGAGCAAAGGAATTACACCCTACACAAGGACTGGATTGATGGTCTGAACTATGTAAAATGTGGGGCCTGCCTGAGCTGGGATTTGAAGTAGATATTTTGTAATTACTAAGAGAAGATTATAAGGAAATTATTCTAGGTGGGAAGAATTTGTGAGGATGGGTTTTTGGCAACTAGCGAAACAAATCTCTTGGTGTCTGTGAGTTGAAAGGATACAGTATATTTTTCTTTCAGTCATCCACATACAGCAGATGTTCAGGATGTAAGATATATAGTAATCCAATGATTCATTTTGCTTTCAATTCTTTTACTTAGTTGTATTAGTATTTCGAAATTTTCTACTTTGGGCATTGCTCTAATTCTGTTTTCCAGGTTAATTACCAAATGAAGTTAAGAGTAATATCCATACCAAGAATGTCATTAATTAATGATACATCATTTTGAGTAGACGTTAATCAGTAACTGCAGATTCTGTGATGGTATACCATGTTTTGTATATGTTAGAGTACTTTGGATTTGTTGAACTGCAGTAGTTCAAAACTCTGAGCTATGTGAAAAGAGACGTTCCCTGCTCTAAAAAATATCTAGGCTAAGTGAATGCATAACATCAATATAGATGAACCTTACCTGAACAAATGGAAGTGTAAGTCTTGATTTCTGTGCTGTGGATATGATTATTTGCATTACAAAAGACTTCACCAAAATGTTTCATTAGGAGCTAACTTTGTGCAGTTCAGCATGATTTTGTATTCATGTGTTTAAGAAAAGGAAATGCTTTCTTGAATGTAATTGCATTGTGTTTTTCCCCCTCATTGTTTCAGGTTCTTTTGCCCTCCTCCTTGTGTATATCTTATGGGCAGTGGATGGAAGAAAAAAAAAGAACAAATGGAACGCGATGGTTGTTCTGAACAAGAGTCTCAACCGTGTGCATTTATTGGAATAGGAAATAGTGACCAAGAAATGCAGCAGCTGAACTTGGAAGGAAAGGTAAAGAGAACCATGGTACCAGAATGCAATTTTCTTACTTGTTTTTGTAGTGGTGATTTTTTTTTTTCCTTTTATGGCTATTGGTAGCACTCTTTTGAATATATAAATCAGAACCAGAAATAAACTTCTCAAGTAGCTGTGGTTTAGTCGTGATTGATGGAGCTTGAGCTGTTGACATCTAAAGGTGGCACACAATAAGCTTCCTCAGCTTGCTAGCAGTTTTAGCAGGCTGTGAATCAGATTTCTGTTGGGTGCCAGTATAGGAGGCTAATTGCTCATCCATCTGACAGGGGCATGATAGTCAAACAACAATGAAAATACATAGTTCAATAATGTTTTATTCTACTCATTTAATCTTAGTCTTACACTAGAAACAAAGTATTATGGGTTATAAACATCATAAATGTTTTACTTAGCTTCAGTGTAGAACAGAAATATGCTGTGTAGACAGGAACAGCCATGATTACCTTTACTCAAACTTTTAGGTATTTTCTTTGATTACTTTACTAGGGAATAAAATTTATGAGTTAGTTTTACTAATTGTATTTTATCGATTTAGAAAGCAGTTATTTCAGTCTGTACCTTTAGTTTTCAAAAGTAGTTCTTCAGCGACTTAGCATTAGTTATTACTTTGTTTTCTCTTGATATTAAAATTTGAAAAATGGTTATTTCTGATTTCAGTGACTACATGAATGTCTTTTAAAGTACTGCATAAATAGGTGTTTTCTCATTCAGTAAGTCTTTGTTGAATGTCTTAGTGTTTGCTGTATTGTAGCCGACACTAAGAATGGGAGTTTGGAGGGCAAGGTTGAGGGTGGTGAGCTAGTGGATTTGTACTCTCATTCAATTTTAGTCATTTTACAGATAATGAGCACTGAGAATAAGGAGCCTTCAACCTCCTTCAAATCTGAGTATGTTTATGTCATTTGTATCTTTATATTTTTATCATTAAGGCTTGTCAACTATGTATTTTAAATTAGGTTTGGGATAAAACTTACTACAGTAAGGGTTGTTTCATCTTAAAATAGAGCAGTGTAAAATATTTCTGAATTATGACCCTTGAGCCAAGGTAAAAGATATATTTAAGTAGTGGGTTGAACAAATAGGCCTTAGTCATGTCTCATCTATTTTTCTGTTATATAGAAAGTCTTAGTGATATGTCTCTAAGCTGTACATCTAGACATTTGGAACTGTGAATGGTAATTAGATCAGATAGGTAGTAAGATGCCAGGGATTCTAGCTACCATTGTATATAATTGTGTCAATTGAACTTCATTGCTTGCTTTAACACTTCCAGCTTCCAGCAATTTTAAGGGAGGTAATAACAAACAAACAGCACCGCCACTTGCTTTTCTCAGCATAATTTTCTCAGTACATCTTTCTTCAACTTCTGCCATTATATCCTTTCCCCAAGCCCTAGAAATTTGCAGAAGAGAATACCTGAGAGCTTGAGCATTAAATAGTGCTTAAAACACCTACTGACAGGGTAGTACAGTGTCTGTATGCCAAAATTATGTGTTAATATTTAGTTATAATGAAAAATGCTATTAGAGAAGTCTATAGAGAATAAGACTGGTTGAGAGTCAGCAGAAGTCATTCCAGGCAGAAAGAACAGCATAATCATATGCTTGGATCATCAAGGTACAGGAACAAGGTAAGTTTGGGTCCAGGCAGGCAAAGATGGACCAAGCAGTGGATAGATGCTGAGCTTCAGAAAGAGGCACTTTGGTCCTATCTCACTTAACCTCCATTCATTTAAGGTAATGTTATTTTCTTTCAACAGCCTGTTCATTGAATGGTACAATTAGTCATTATTGAAAAAGGAGGGATTTTATTTTGCATTTTTGGGTATTTGTCCGTATTTTAATCTTCATTACAACAAAGTTCTAGTATATGCAGCCCTTATGGTCATGACATTTAACTATATGTTGGTAATATTTTGGATCTGATGTTTTTAATTTGTTAACTATTCATTTCCTCAGTTTTTGTCTTACATAGTTGGGACTAGGTAAGCTATGCAACATGAATTACTTCCCTAATTAGCACACTTGTATTTTTATTTTAAAGAATTACATCCCCTACACCTATGTTGCTAGTATTGTTTTGTTTATATAATTCAAATTCTACAATTCAGATATTTCTATAAACTTTTGTAGCATTATATTTGGTATTTTTTATTTCAGGGCAGATTTTTTTTCTTTCCTGAAGATCTTGTCTTCAGAAAGATGTTTTTTAAGTTAAACTCTTCATTGTTTATAGACAGATTTATTATATGCCATTTTCTGTTTTAGAATTTTATTAGCTAATTTAGCCTTTTGGTATGATGAAGCAAATGTAACTTCAGTTTTTATTTACTTAGCGTCTTAAAGCTGTAATACTCTTTCTGAATCAGTGACTTGTCCTTTTTTTTTTTTTCTTGTGAAATTTGAGTAGTTTGTGGTCAGTAGCTTTGTAGCTTTTAAAAAATAATAAATTGTATCTGAGATAGCTTTATTAGAATTTTTTTGTGGATTCAAACTACTCACTTTTGTAATTAGGGGTATATTTCCTTTCCTTCCAAGGAGATATATGTATGTTTGCTTTTTCCAAACAAAATAAAGCCCTTTGAGTGTCTATGTTATGACCCAATTTTCTCTGCTCTTTTTTCCTTTCCTGTTTGCCAGTCTACCTTACCATTTATGCTAGATTTCAGTATTTTCTCTTTTCTGATATAGATCATATCCCCTAATGTTAACACTCAAATTAAGTGATCTCATCATTTTTAAGTTTTGCCATTAGAATTTAATTGCTTTCATTTAGGTACACATTTTATTTTTGTTACATGGGAGTACTCTCTTTAGTGTATCAATACCTATCTTCCTAGACTTTGTCTTACGTTGTAGAATAATTCCATAGTGCAGGCTTTATTTGACTTTCAGAGCTTTTTAAAGTACGGCAGGGCCATGGTTCAGCATCCCTGAACACTTAGAGATCCTGGAGTGAAAGGAGCTGAGTGAGTGCAAAGGCTGTTGTTTTAATTTTTCTTATTACTATTATGAGCTTTATCTTAACTTTGCCTTGTGCAGAACAAAGCCTCTCAAAGCTTTTCTCTCCCTTTTGAATTTATAAAAACTTAATTGAGTAAAATATTCAAGACGGCACCTAAATTTTCTTATATAACTTTGCTGTTGAGAAATGCAATAAAGTATGGCATGATTTTTGTTCTGGTACTAAAATTGGCTGTGAGTAATATTTTAAAGATTAAACACCTAGAGCCCATTAGTTATTTTCTAAATGAGTGGCATTTGCACTACTTTCTAAAAGGAACACACAGCAGAGGTAGTCAAGAAACTTGTTTAGCCTAATTTTAAAGTAGAGCAATGATTTTAAAATATATATATATATATATATTTCAGAATTTTAAATACTTAAGCTGTACTTGAGCATTATTTACCCAATCTGGAAAAATAGATCAATAATTTAGCCTCTTCCCTCATTCACAGGGATCAAGGGAATAGGAAAGATTTTAGAATTGTCATATGTAATTGAAATAGTAGCATTTCAAAGTATCTTTGTTGTTTTGCAAGTGCTATAATTCTTTAATACTATCCTTTCAGTTACCAGAATTTAATTTCTGATAAACTGACATAGTACTTTGCTGCGTTTGTTTTCTCTAGTACCTTTAAATTCAGTTCTTTTGGTGATGCAATAGGAATTATCCCATTGGGCAAAGTGTTAGCTATTTCAAAAAATATTGTTTTCCTCAGACTCATGGGTGGTTACTCTAGTGTTCGGCTATATAAGAAAAAACGTTGTATGCACTATTTTGAGAAGGATCAGTGCTAAAATCTTTTACATAATTTAATTGAGTTCTGATAGCCTTCTTTATATCTTATTTGCAGAAAGACAGTCATGGAATTTTTTAACTGTAAAATTTTATTTTAAAAAATTACTGCTATAACATTGGTAATTCTGTGAAATAGATGTAGAGCTGTATAAAACAAGAAAAGACTATTTTTTAAAAGCCTTTTTGAGAGGGGAAAACAACACAGTGTTAGTATTTCGTAGACTTGATAAGGAAGACTTTGTACTTTGTTTTCAGAGATCAGTACTTTTCACAGTTGGTTTTATCAGCTCTTCTGTGGAGTTACTGCCTTTAAGTCTGATCAAACTTAGACGTGGCCATACTGAGTTGTAGGTACATAGCTGACAGGGTTTTGGTGCTATTAAAACTTGCCTTTTCTTTCACAGAACTATTGCACGGCCAAAACATTGTATATATCTGATTCAGACAAGAGAAAGCACTTCATGCTCTCTGTAAAGATGTTCTATGGCAATAGTGATGACATTGGTGTGTTCCTCAGCAAGCGGATAAAAGTCATCTCCAAACCTTCCAAAAAGAAGCAGTCATTGAAAAATGCTGACTGTATGTATACTTGTTTTCTTTTTTGTCCTCAACTCCCAACATGAACTAATAAGACAAATTCAGCTATTTTTTAAATTAAAAATTGCTTTTCAGTAGCCAGTTCCTTTTTTTCAAATATTTTTGTGGTCTTCACTTTATCTGAAAAAGTCATATTCAGTTATTACTGCTGCTTTATTGTCTTTTTCTTTAATTAAAAATGGGCAATACCTGGGGTAGGGAAGTGGTTTTTAAACAGAATTGGTTCATCACTGCCACCCAGAGTCATTTGGAGAAATGGGAGTTTCCTTTTGCTGTCACAGTGACTGGAGGGAGTAAGGTTAGCATTAGGGTGTCTAAATGTCCTGCAGTGCCCAAGAAGGTTCCCATTCCATAAAGAATTGATTCACTTAGAATATCAAAAGCACCCCTTTGAGAAACACTGTTATATCAAATGGGCTTTGGAAGGCTGTCCTGAGAACCTGAACAAAAATTTTGATGTAGTTGCACTGGCAGAGACTGCTGCCTCATCAGCACATTTTTAGACTATAGCAGATAAATGCTGTTTGAATTTTACACTTCAACCTCTGTACCCAGTTTTCTTTATTTTAACTTTTTATTATGAAAACTTTCAAACTTACATAAAAGGGAGAAAGTAGTATAAGGTGACCACCTGGCCTCAACAGGTTTTACCAATTCTGTTTTATCATCTCTATCACCACCACCCCTTCCTTCCTCCTCCAACTGCTGGAATTTTTTAATGTACATCTCAGACATCCTATCCTTTCAACCATTTCTGCAGTAGTGACTCTCTAACAGATCATTTTCTTTTAAACATCATTATACCCAACAACAGTTGATGGTAGTTCGTTAATGCCATCTAATGGCTAGTCAGTGTGCAGATTTATCACATTGTCTCAGAAATATCTTTTTACAGTTGTGTTGTTGTTTTTAACAGTTGGGTTGTTCAAACTTGGATCCAAACAAGGTTCATACATTTTAATCTGTAATGGTTTCTTCTCTTTCCACCAGCCTGTTTTTCCTTCTGTGTTATTTATTTGTTGAAACTGGGTCATTTTTCCTGTGGAATTTCCATATTCTGGATCTGGCTGATTACGTGTTCCTCTGTCTCTCATATTTTCTACAAACTGTTGGTTAAACTTTTATTTTAGAATTAGCTGCTCCTATGTATGTTCATTTCTATCAGATCAGAAGTCATGTAATATCTGGTTATCCCACTTCTTGTTATGTTAAGATTGGTTATAGTAATTTGAGCTGTTGTTAGTCTAATCCACTAGTTAAAAAGTTCCTCAGCGACCTTTAACCTAATGATTTCAGTAGCCCTTCATGATGGCTGCTTAAATCTAGTATTTCATTAAGGGCTGCAAAATGATGATTTTTCTAATTCTTTTATTCTTAACTTTTGCATTTGTTAGCTGTTTGCTTTAAGTATAGTCTATGGAGAAAAGCCAGGATAGGTTCTTATTTACTAATTTGCAGAATAACAATAGTATTCTTTGAAGGTGACCAGTGAGGTTTTAGGATTTTGGTTTATTTGCTTGTTTTTATTTTGTTTTGTTTTATTATGAACTTAATGGGATTTTATGTAGTGGATGGTTTTTAGTCTGCTTGGTCATTATTATCATCATCATTTACTTTATATTATGGAAATTTTCTAACATACTAAAGTAGACAGTTGCATTAATGACATGAAACCTCTTGTGTTCATCCTCTAACTTGGAGCAGTGATCTTAACTTCAAGCCAGTCTTGATTTATCTTCATCTGTAACCCTACCCCCCACACACACTTTCCTCTGCCCTCATTTTAGTTTGATGCAAATCCAAGACACTATATCATCTGTAAATATTTCTGTGTATCTCTGAAAGATAGGGTCTCTTGTTTTCTAATATAATTACAATACCATGATCACATAAAAATAAACATAAAACAACTATAAAAAGAAATAGTTTCTTAGTATCATTAAATACCTAGCTAGTGCTCAAATTTAAAATTATCTAAAATGTGGGGTTTTTTTTTTAGCCCTTTGGTTGAATCAAAATTCAAATAAGATCCACCAGATATTATTCTATATATTGTGTTGACATGTCCTTGAGTTTTTTTTAATCTGTGGATTTTCTCTACATCTCTCTGTTTCTCTCTCTCTTCTTGTAGTTTATTTATTCAAGAGACTGAGTCAGTTGACCATGAGAGATTTCCACATACTGGAATTTGCTAATTATATTTCCTTGGTGTAGTTTAATGTATTTTCTGTAAATTGTAGTGTCGGAGAGAAACAGAGCTGGACACTAAAGATGGTTAGAAACAGATTTTATTCACTACCGTTGCAGTAGGGAAAAGAGATTTCAGTAAAGAACTGAGCTCAACTCCAAATACAACAAGGAGAAGTGGGGATTTATAGCCAAGGAACAGAGTTGAGGGGATCAGTGGATGGAAAGTTACTAAGAGGAGAGAGACATGAAGGGAAGGGGGATTCTTGACAAACTAGCTTACCAGAATTTTTATGAAGACAGGCCTAGATGATCAGATATAAAGGTGGAGGGGAGGAACTTGAACAGATATCAAGGATGGGAGGATGGTTTAGCAGGATTCTTGGCAATAACCGGGCTAGGCAGGCCAATGCCAGGGCCCAAGGAAGAGTCCCGGTGGAAAAAGGGCTCAGAGGAGCCTGTCTAAAGTTTGGTCAAGGAGAGAGTCTTTGTCAGTAAATTTAGAAACTTGATCAGATTTAAGGTGGTTGTTCTTTGGTTCTTTTTTGTTGTTTGTTACTAGAGGGCAAGCCTACTTCACAGCGATGTAGTGTTCTTGCATCAGGAGGTATAATGTCATGTATTTAGGCTGTTTCCAATTCAAATTACAGGATTACCTCTTTAATTTTATATTTCTATTGACTCTAAGTTACTTGATGGCAGAGAACATATTTCATTTTCAGAGTATTTTCTTGCTTACATAGATGTGGTTGCTTTTTCAAGAAATTTCATGCAATGCTATACTGTAAGGTGTTTAGAAGGAAGCAAAATCTCTAAAATCACAGTATCCAGAGGCAGTTGCCATCAACTTTGGTAAACATCCTTCCACACCCCTCTCTATGAATGTATTCCATAGAAATAGATGTGAGCACATGGAGACACATGCTGTCACATAAAAATGTATATGTTTACCCAATGGAACCACAGTATAAAGAGTGTGCTTTCCATTCAGTGATATATCAGGGAGATATTTTCTTACCAATGCATTTAAATACACATCATTCAAATAGGTGAATGATATTATAATTTATTTAATCAGTTTCCTACTGTTGGACACTTATTATTTTAAAAGTAACTTCCTTTTTAAAAACAGCACCGCATTAAACATACTGTGTAACTCTCATTTAAAAAAGATTTTTATGGGGCTTCCCTGGTGGCACAGTGGTTGAGAGTCCGCCTGCCGATGCAGGGGACACGGGTTCGTGCCCCGGTCCGGGAAGATCCCACACGCCGCGGAGCGGCTAGGCCCGTGAGCCATGGCCTCTGAGCCTGCGCATCCGGAGCCTGTGCTCCGCAACAGGAGAGGCCGCGACAGTGAGAGGCCCGAGTACCGCAAAAAAAAAAAAAAAAAAGATTTTTATGGACATATTGTATATCTTTAGCTTGACATTATTGATAAAGAGTTACCTTGATTTTTGGGGGTATCATCTGTATTTTCTTAGAGGGTTAAAAGAATTGTTAGCAGAATCCATTAATTATTAAATGATAGTAATGCATAGTCCTCATTCACCGGGTACTGGTCCCTTCTTGCTCTCCACTGTTGCCCCGCCCCCAAACCCCACTCACATAAATAGGAGCTGTGTTTTCTTTGCAGTATGCATTGCCTCAGGAACAAAGGTGGCTCTGTTTAATCGACTTCGATCCCAGACAGTTAGTACCAGATACTTGCATGTAGAAGGAGGTAATTTCCATGCCAGTTCTCAGCAGTGGGGAGCATTTTACATTCATCTCTGTGAGTATAAAAATATGCATTTGATTTTTTTCGTGTGAAATTGTTAAATTCATTTTACTAATAAGACATACAGATATATTAAGTTTTGTCATTTTTATAAGCAGATTAATAAGTTCTAAAAGATGATAATTTGATCTGTTTCCATTGCACTGCAGTGGATGACGATGAATCAGAAGGAGAAGAATTCACAGTCCGCGATGGATACATCCATTATGGACAAACAGTCAAACTTGTGTGTTCAGTTACTGGCATGGCACTCCCAAGATTGGTATGGCCTTAATGACTTCATGACTGTTTCTAATAAATGTTGGTGGCCTTTTCCCTTTTTGGTTGTATATCTGGATATGTTCAATAGAGGGCACTATAAAGTTACATTAGGATTTATTTTCTTAACTAATGTAGATACATTATTCATTCTTTGTGGTACCTGCTTCATCCCAACACAGGACCAAGTTTTCAAAAGCATAGAATTTCAAATTTCTTTAAAAATACAAGCATAATTTTTATTATTTTATTCTCCCAAAGGAAGATGGATTTAAAAATTAAATAAAATTGGTGTTTCTTACTCTGGTAGAGAGGCATAGTGTTTGGGGCTTTTTAAAACTGTAAAAAACTGCTTTTCTTAGCAGAATGAAGCAAAAGCCCCTCATATACCCTTTGTCATCTTCCCCCTCCTTTTCTGAAGCAGAACACAATTTAGTTATATTAAAGATGGAGGGGGTTTATGAGTAGGTTTGATTCAAGGTCAGGTTGGGGGAGGGGGTTAAGTGAATGGAAGAACTTTTAGTATTACTTGCCTGAATATGCTTTGTATCTCTTTGATGAAGTATTTCATTGGCTGATATTTTCTGGGACTATTTCAGCAGGAGCTGGGTTGATCTATAACTATCTAAGTAAATGCATCATATTATTGAATTGTTTTATATTTTTCTGTGTCATGGTTGTACAAGGTGATTTTATTTCCCATTTCAACTTCATAAGCCAAAATATGTGAAACATAGTAATATAAATTTACAAAACCTTGAACCTGAGGCAAATTATAAAAAGGGGAAAGGTAGGGAAAGAAGGGTACATAAATTAGAAAGAAAGACACACCAAAAAACAAGCTGAATCAACATTTACTCAGGTTCTTCTCTTTTCATTCATTATGTGTCACTGTATTCCAAGGATAATGTTTATTTGCTTTGGTATTAAATGCTTGTACTATAGAATCACTATTCAGAGGCCTTTGCCTCTGATCAGCAACAGCTTATATATGGGCCACTTAGAAGACAGACTCAAATCTTAAAATAGTGTTTTCACTTAGTTTCATGTAAAGTACCGGTCTGCCTTGCTTGAAGGTCATATTTCTTTTGTTGTTTTTTAATAAATTTATTTAATTTATTTATTTATTTTTGGCTGTGTTGGGTCTTCGCTGCTGCACGTGGGCTTTCTCTAGTTGTGGTGAGCGGGAGCTACTCTTTGTTGCAGTGAGCGGGCTTCTCATTGCAGTGGCTTCTCTCGTCGTGGAGCATGGGCTCTAGGCACACGGGCTTCAGTAGTTGCAGCACACGGGCTCAGTAGTTGTGGCTCACGGGCTGTAGAGCACAGGCTCAGTAGTTGTGGCGCATGGGTTTAGTTGCTTTGCGGCATGTGGGATCTTTCTGGACCGTGTCCCCTGCATTGGCAGGCGGATTCTCAACCACTGCGCCACCAGGGAAGCCCCTTGAACATCATCTTTAATTGAATATTTTCAACATGTAAAAGTATGGGGCTCTGATTATAAAAATGCTGCAATAAAAAACCTGATCCAGAGAATGCCTTAGGAAAAGTTGCAGTACCATCGTTAACAATGTACCGGTAAATACCTCTTTCTAGAGGTTGTGTGACTGAGGAATTAGATTCCTCAGAGACATAGCTAGGCTTTATATGGTCTGCACTACTTCAGGCCCTCCTATACCTCCACTTACGTGCAGTTTTCAACAAAGGCACGTTTTTCAGAGGAGGCTTTCATGTGCTTTCAAGAAGGATGACACTGTCTTAATATCTGAACATTGCATGCTATGCTTCCTAGAATATTAGCCTTATTGGAGATCTTTGCTTGGAAAACACTCTCCCTCCAAGACCAAGTTTCAATGGGATGAATGTTCTAATGAGAAATCCTGGTTTTTAGGATGCTTTAAAAACAGGCATAGTCTATGTAGGTCTAGCCAACTAACAAGAAACACTGGTTAGTATTTATCCCACTTCCTCAAGGCTGTCAGATGCCCCAGAGGTTTGGGACATCTAAAATCTGTTAGGTAAACTAATCAGCGACATGAATTCAGCCTGGGCATTTACCAGGTATAGTCTAGGAATATGAATAAGATATGTTTTCTGTCCTTAAGAGCTGTATCCTGTTTACCTCAGAAATATGGAAAATACTGTACCAGTAACCTACAAAGCCAGCGTAGAAGAGAGAGAGCTGGTTGGAGTAACATCTGGTGTTTTATGAATGTAGAATTCATCACACATAGCTTGTTAGAACATTCATACTATCTGGTTTCTCAGATTTCTTTCCTGTTCTTAATAATTAGAAATGATCACAGCAAGTTTGATACCAAATAGTAGGGGACATATTTGGTTTCTTTATTGGTGAGACTAGGTCATTCAGCAGTGTCTATGTCCAGAGAACTATTATGGGAAATAAAATTGAACCAAACATGGCCCATGTTCTCAATATGCTTATTATTACTAGGTAGTGGAGAAACAGTGGATTACAGAAATGACAGTGTCATAGGCAAATGTTGACTCTTACGTGGTGAAGTCATAGTTGAGTGTGGTAGACTTACAGTAAGCTTTAAACTTACATCATTCAAAATTCACTTATTTCCCTAAAATCCAAACATCATTAAATTTAAATAAACCTTTAAGACTAGCATTGAATGGAAACATTTTGCTTGAGTTTAATTAGTCTCACAGAATATCTTAGAAACTGTAATTGCTAAAAGTGTAGTGTCTCCCTTTAAACTCAAAAATTAATGGTGATGTGAGTAGAATGACAAATATTCTGACTAATAAACTGCAGAGCTAAAAATATGTAAATATGAAGAATGTTGACTTTAAAAGATTGGGATTTTTAATAGCTGTGGCTTAAGTAAAGAAAAATCATCTTGGAATATGTCTGGTGTGAATCAAGTGATAAAAACCCAATAATATTGCATAATATTAATAGCACTGTTCTGAGCACTTTTACATATATTGATTCATTTAGTCCTCACAATATCTTGTGAGTAGCTACTGTTAAGGGTGTTCATTGTGGAGCAAAGTATTACAGTCCTACATGCATACGTGCATTCTACAAATAGCCCTGAACCCATGGGCCAGGAACTGTCTAGATGCTGGAGATACATTGGTGAACAAGGTAGACTTTCTTTCCTTTTGGAGCTTACATTTTTTTTTAATTAATTAATTTTATTTTATTATTTATGTTTGGCCACATTGGGTCTTTGTTGCTACGTGTGGGCTTTCTCTAGTTGCGGCGAGCAGGCTTCTCATTGCGGTGGCTTCTCTTGTGGCAGAGCACAGGCTCTAGGCACGTGAGGCACGTGGGCTTCAGTAGTTGTGGCATGCGGGCTCAGTAGTTGTGGCTTGTGGGCTCTAGAGCACAGGCTCAGTAGTTGCACGGGCTTAGTTGCTCCGCGGCATGCGGGATCTTCCCGGACCAGGGTTTGAACCTGTGTCCCCTGCATTGGCAGGCAGATTCTTAACCACTGCACCACCCGGGAAGCCCGGAGCTTACATTTTGGAAGGGATGTCAACGAAAACCAGCTAAAGAAATACCCATATAATGTGTTAAAAGGTTAATGTAAGTGATAAGACATTAAAACAGGATAAAGGGATAGGAAAAGGGAGTGCTTAGAGTGGTCAGAGAAGTCTTTTTGAAGTGGGGCTATTTGAACAGAGACCAGAATGAAGTTGGAAAAGCAGAAACTGGGTGAGGAGCATTTCAGGCTGACAGAACGAGGGCAAAAAGAACTTAAGACAGGAATGTGTGAGGACTAGCAAGGAAGCCATTGTAGCTAGAGCCAAGTCGGGCTGCGGGGGGGAAGTGCCAGGACATGATTCTGCAAGGTTAGCCATGGGCAACATCTTGTCAAGTCCCTCTCTCTATCTACACTATGGACTTTCTGTTATCTGTGTAAGATAGGAGGCCACTGGAGGGTTTTGTGTGTGTGTGTGTTTTTTTTTTTTGGGCTGCATTGGGTCTTCATTGCTGTGTGCGGGCTTTTCTCTAGTTGTAGCGAGTGGGGGCTACTCTTCATTGTGGTGCACGGGCTTCTCGTTGCGGTGGCTTCTCTTGTTGTGGAGCACGGGCTCTAGGTGTGTGGGCTTCAGTAGTTGCGGCACGCGGGCTTCAGTAGTTGCGGCACGCAGGCTCAGTAGTTGAGGTACACAGGCCCTAGAGCGTGTGGGCTTCAGTAGTTGCAGTGCACGGGCTCAGTAGTTGTGGCTTGTGGGCTGTAGAGCCCAGGCTCAGTAGTTGTGGCACACAGGCTTAGTTGCTTGTGGCATGTGGCATCTTCCTGGGCCAGGGATCAAACCCGTGTCCTCTGCGTTGGCAGGCGGCTTCTTAACCACTGCGCCACCAGGGACATCCCCACTGGAGAGTTTTAAACAGGGAATGATGGCTGGTTTATGTTTGGAAGAATAATTCTGGCTGCTTTGTGGATAAGAGAGCATAGGGACATAGCTGTGGAAACAAAGAGAAAGGTGGTTGGGCTTTTGTCAAAATTCGGGCAAGAAGTTGATGATGGTACCTTAGACTAGGATGGTACTGGAAAGGTGATGAGAGGTGACCGATTTGTTTGAAGGTAGACCTAACAATTTGTTGACAGCTTGGGTATAAGAGAAAGCAAGGAGTCAAGGATGACTCCACGGTTTTAGGATTGAGTGAACGTGGTGTCATTTATTGAGCTATGAGTTGAGCGAGGATCACATTTAGGGAGAAATAAAAAATTCTGTTTTTGATTAAGATTGAGATGCCTATTAATAGACATTTTCAGTGTAACTGTTGAATAGGTAGTTAAATATACACGTCGAGTGCCTGAGAAAGGCTATGGCCGGAAATACAAATTTAGGAGTTGCCAACTTCTAAATAGTATAGAAAGTATAGAGTATGGATAGAGAAGAGATTTGGGGACTCGGCTGTGGAGACTAAAGGCCGGTTAGAGCAGGTGTATCCCCGAAGGAAGAATGTGTGGGTCGGATGCCTCTGAGAAAGCTAATAAGATGAGGACAGAGAAGTGCTTATGGGATTCAACAGTCTTGAAGTCCTTAGTGGCCTCACCAAGAGCAATTTTGAGACAAAAGGCTGGAGAGATTTCAGGAGTTGGGGTGGTGAGGAAGAGGAGTTTTGATGTAAAGGAGAGCAGAGAAACAGGGTGGTGAGAGGGAAGGACAGGGATGTGTAGTCAAGGAAGGGGTTTCTTCTGATTTTAGATGAGAAATAGTTCTAACATGTTTGTATGCTGTTGGGAGTGATTTTCATAGTCCTCAAACACTTAGTGATTACCTTCCATGTGATAAGTAACGTCTAAGGTTTGATAGGATTATCTTTCAGATATCCATATGTGTTTTGTGGAATATTTGGATTATAAGGTCATGGTGTGTAATGGAAAGAGTTCAGGCTGGACAAGCAGCGTGCCTTGGAATCATATTCTGGTCCCTGAGCTACTAACCAAGTGATTTTGAGGAACTTAACCTGACCTCTGAGCCTGTTTCCTAATCTGCAAAATGATAACCTCTTTTAGGTTAAAATTAAAACAACGTATAAGTATGGTACTGGACTTAGGTACTGACTAGCACACCCATAGTGGCCTTTAGAGATAATTTCCCCTTTGATGTTGGAATATTTGTCGTTGTATATTATTGGAAAGGTCAGGATTAACATCAGCTGGAAGTTTGCTAGAATGCAGAATATCAGGCCCCATATGTGATCTGTGGGATCAGAACAGATGTGTGTTTAACAGGAACCCCAGATGATTTGTATGGACATTAAAGTTTGAAAACCACTGATCTAGAAAACAGGTGCCAGTCTGCCCTGTTTTTTTAGGAGTTCAAGGAAAAAGGTAACATCTCTACATTCTTAACATGCTTGCAATCTAAAAGTATTCTTATACCTAGCTTTATTGTTTGTAAATTCTTTTGTGTATGTAGGTATGTGACAAATACCTGTGATGTATTATTATATAGCAGATTCTTTCTGTGTACTCTTGACAGTGTACGAAATGAAAACTCCGTATGTGATGATCTTTTCTTTTTTAATTGTTGAAATACAGATAATTAGGAAAGTTGATAAGCAGACCGCATTACTGGATGCAGATGATCCTGTGTCACAGCTCCATAAATGTGCATTTTACCTTAAGGATACAGAAAGAATGTACTTGTGCCTTTCTCAAGAAAGAATAATTCAGTTTCAGGTATGTTTTTAAATTACTGGTAAAATCTAAAATGTGCAAACCATTAGGTTAGCAGCATTTAGAAACATGAAACTCTCGCTTAATGTTAATTGTATCCGAATACATGAAGCTGTGTGTTCAGATATTTATCTCAAGTTCAAGGGTCCTTAGCCCACATGTTCCTCGGATATAGCAGTCATCTTACATCAAGGAAGAACTCAAAACTATGAAAATGTTCTAAGAGAAGCAGTTAACGTCTAGTTCTGAGGAACAAAGAGCCCCTCAGATTATCCAAAACTAGATGTTGGGTATTCAGTAAATCACCTGAAATTATGTGCAGACAACATTGTATATGGTACATGCCTGTTTTGGAGGAGCGTTCATAATTCTCATCAGATTTATATTGGGGTCTTCTAAGATAGTAATGATGACACATTTCAAAAGCTAATTTTTAACCATATTTACTCAGAAGGCTTTCATGAGGACATTATGACATGAACAGATGACTTAATAGAATAGTTATACTTTCACATGAAACTCATTTCTGAACATCTGGAGACTTTCCAGAGAGATGCACACACAGCCAGTCTCCTCAACCCAGCACTGATGGTCTGGCCTAGGTGTTTCGAGATAGGGGTAGGGGATTGTCAGTCAATATCTCGGTTCCTTCCAGCTGAAAGTACATAAGTTTCTAGCTGTTCTCTGAGCAGGAGGGGGCTCCCATTCTTTCTCTCTCAGGGATCCCTAAAGAGTTTTAAACAGCTATTTACATCACAGATACTGATCTTTTATTAAAGAAATTATACAGGTACTGGTATACTCTTACTTAAATGGTATTCTGAAGGTATTATTAGTTTTTAGTATGTCACTGAAATATTTTGTATTAAAATAAAACCTGCCATATGTGAGGTTTCCATGCTAACATTCTGTTTGTTTAGGGATTGGCGAAGCATCGTGCTTGGGAAGTTGATAAATTTGTACTAAATTCTCTTCATGTTAATGCCAGTCTATGAGTGTTACTTTGTTAAAGTGTCTTATACTGCAGTGTATATAAAACTCAATTTCTAACCAATTTTTTCATAAGGCCACTCCATGCCCAAAAGAACCAAATAAAGAGATGATAAATGATGGCGCTTCCTGGACAATCATTAGTACGGATAAGGCAGAGTATACATTTTACGAGGGGATGGGCCCTGTCCTTGCCCCAGTCACACCGGTGCCTGTTGTAGAAAGTCTTCAGGTGAGACCACTTACAAGTTGACTTTTAGCTCTTTGCAGCTGATCTCAGCTATGACATGGCATAATTTTATTTCACAATAAATTTGATTTTTCTCCAAATCTTGTGATTTGGAGTTTTTTTTTTGGAGGTTTTGTTACACATCATTTGTTGATTTTTTAAAAAAAGAAAATGAGAGGAACATAATTTTATGCAAGAAAATTTAAATGTAAATCAGTTTGTATATTAGCTTGCGATATTTTTAGTTCACTTTGTCTTTATAATCATGTCATTTAAAAGAAGCATTTTATTTATCCATTTTTTTGCACATGATAGTCGAATGAGAAACTGTACTTTAATGAAAAATGAAAAGTTTTCTCAACATTGTTCTGATTTTCTGTGAATTGCAGTTGAATGGCGGTGGGGACGTAGCAATGCTTGAACTTACAGGACAGAATTTCACTCCAAATTTACGAGTGTGGTTTGGGGATGTAGAAGCTGAAACTATGTACAGGTACTTAATATAATTTTTTACATCATCTAGAGTTTTGGATGGGGGTGTGGGTACATGAGACTCTTTCCTGATATTGGTTGTCCTGTATTTAAGCAACCTTGTTTTAAGTTTCAGTTCTAAAATTTTCTGTGCTTTTAAGTGATTTCTATTTCCTCCTCAGATGTGGAGAGAGTATGCTCTGTGTTGTCCCAGACATTTCTGCATTCCGAGAAGGTTGGAGATGGGTCCGGCAGCCAGTCCAGGTTCCAGTAACTTTGGTCCGTAATGATGGAATCATTTATTCCACCAGCCTTACCTTTACCTACACCCCAGAACCGGGGCCACGGCCACATTGCAGCGCGGCAGGAGCAATCCTTCGAGCCAACTCTAGCCAAGTGCCCCCTAATGAGTCAAACACAAACAGCGAGGGGAGTTACACAAATGTCAGCACAAATTCAACCAATGTCACGTCATCTACAGCAACAGTTGTGTCCTAACTACCGTCTTTTTGCTAGGACTTACACTGACTTGAGTGCGGCAAAATGTTGACAAAAAAAGAAAGAAAAAAATGAACAATCTTTTGTGGTTTCTTGGGAAAACTTTTCGTACCCGGTGATACTATTCAAAAACCCCATTACCTGCAAGTGCTGATTTGAAGTGCAGAAGCCACAGTAAAACAAACAAAAAAACATCAAAATGTGCAAACTTTTGGAAATTGATTTTTTTCAGCTGTTATTTTTGTTTGGTTGGTTTTTGTTTGGTTTTGTTTAAATGGGCAAGAAATAGAGATGTGGCTGGAGTAAAAGGTAATCAAACTAGAAGACGAAAATCTAACATAGTTTTTATGGACCAAGGAACTTGTATAAGCTTTAGTAAAAGGTACATTTTCACCATACCTTTTTTATATCGCAGTATATATAGTACACCTTTGTTACCAAATAGGTTGTTCTCCTCCCCACGCCCTTTGAGCTTTTGCTCTTAAGTACATTCAGGTTCCAAGCCTGACCATGCTTGTTTAATCTAATTACCATACTCCTCCAGGTCTTTTTGGTCTAAGGCTGGAACTGTTCTTTTTATTTTATTATTTTCTTTAAAAGCTGAAGTCTTATGACTTTTCATGAGTGGAAGGTGTTTTGATTTCAGCAAGTCAAATCTTGTAAAGGCCTGCATATTTCTTTTAAGATTATTTGAAGTCTGTGCAAAAGCTTTAAAAAAAATGCCTCTGCCTTGCCTGCAATACATGCAACGTACGTTGACTTAGTCTCTATTCTCAGACACCGTTGATAGTTATTTCTGTGTTCCTTTTTTTAAAAAAATGTATTTATAGTTGTAATCCAAGAGGTCCTAACATTTACCTGGAATTAAATGTGGCCATTTAGCCATTAATGAGTTAATGGCGTGGAACATGTTGGTTTTTACAGTGTTCCCTTCCCTTTTCCTGTGCAGAAATGTATCTATGCGGTCCAGGATTTGTTCAGGTTTTCCCTCCTCCTAATCTTGTACATAACTTGTATTATGTGTAAGTTAAACATTTTATTTTGAAGCTAGAATATTCCCAGTGATTTCATTCAGCAGGGTGTTTTTCTGCCTTGTTGGCATATGACAAAAAAATATCATCAGAAGTATTTGCTACCAGTTGGTAGATGGTGCCCTTATTGTATAATGAGGAAAATCTCAGCAAAAGCATGTTTTTACTTACTTTCTTTTGTGGGGGGTAGCCTAGGCCAAAATATCATTGTAACCTTGAAACAAGATGCTTTTACTAGATGACCAACTAAAATAGCTGGAAGACAGTACTTTAGGAACAGATAGCTGTAAGATTATAAAAATGCAAATGTACTTTATCTTTCCATTTCTCTCCCTGCCTTTTTTTGTTTTCTCTTCCCCAGTACTGAGCATCTTCACAAATGTCTCCTACTCGGAAAGCATTTCTTCTCCATTCAGTTAAGATTTGGCTGCATTCAGGGTTGTGTGCTGGCTGTGTGTGCTGGGCTCACCGGTTTCACGTTGGTTTTGTTCCTGCACTTTGGGCACGCCTATGTTCGGTGTCTTAGAAATTGCAGCAGCCTCATTGGGCTACGTTTTCTACAGGAACTATGTGTGTGATGTTACAGGACATGGTCTAGTAATACAGTCATCTTTCTTTGAGTAAAAACTACCTCTAGATTGTGGTAAGCTTTTACTGTCCCATAAAACAGGAGCCACAAGTACCTTAAGAATGCAAAACTAACTTCCTGCAGTTTCCATACAGAAATTGTCTTTCTGGTGTCCTGGGCTATTTTGAAAAGTTTCCGTCAGTAGACTTTTTAAAGCATCATTGTTAGTAGCTTCCCCCCACTCCCCTCCACCCCCAGCTTTGATATCTTCATTACTCATTCTTCTGCTCAGACTCTGCCATTGTAAATACAATTCCTAACATCTTTACATCACTTTTTCCTCAGTTTTCAAGGGGGAAGTCATTTGTAAAACATGTTAGTGGTTAAATAAAAGTTATTGTGGTCTTCTCTTTACTGCAAGCCTTTTTAATTACTCACAGGCTGCATTATACTATATATAGCCTTTCTCTCTTTAAGTCTGCTCCCGTCACTAGCTTCTCTTGTAAGCTAATCCTGCCTCACACTTTAAATCTGTTTCAGTGACCAAGGGCAGAATTCATTGTGGCCTTATCTTTCTTTGTTTTAACTGTTTACTGGCTTTTTCTTGCAAACTTGCTTGTTTATGAGTAGTATTTATTCTTCTCTCTGTTGAGTCTGGAAGTAGTCTTTACACAGTGCTTTTTGTTCAGAGCGCCGAAATGTTTTCAGTGCTGCCTTACTTTGAATGGGCCACAAGTTTCCTCCACTTCCCAGGTTTGGTATTTAGTTACCAAATTATATTAAATTAACTGATAACAGATGAGATGCTTTTGAAGAACAAACTATTCCTACCCAGCATTGCAACTCAAAATAATTTTTTCAAGTTTATGGCTTTATTAAAATTAACTTTTGCTTTTTTACTGTTTAGCTATATCTAATTTTGGCTCTTTGTTTATTTTAATAAGATAATTGAAATATTAGACTGTAAACCCTTTTCCTCTTTATTTTTGAAAAGTCCAAGAATATGCTTATACAGGCATTCTCCCCCCCACTATTTTATGACATTCTACATACCACAAACTAAAGACTGAAATGATTTGTCTGTTGTGGCTTATTGTTTACTAGTAGTTCTTTTATCAGCTGATTAAAATTTTTTTGTGAATTATTTTCAGTGTTTAATTTTCAGGAGCCTTGTCCTCTGGTTATGGTAGAACACGACCCCTCCTCCAATGGTGGCATTGTTAGAGATGCTGGTCATTATCCCTTATAAAGACTCTCAGAATGGTAACCACTTCAGTTAAAGTATAGTACATCCAAGCTTTTTTTTTTTTAATTCTGTATTAGAAGTGTAGGCTATGCTCTTATGATTCTATGCAGTTTCTGAAAATATGCATAGAAGCTGAGTCTGTTATCCAATATGTTTTTATTCTGTTGAATTTGATCACGTAGATTGGGATGGCAAGCTAAAGGCTTTAAATATAAAATGCCCTTTTTATTTTAAATGATTTCAGAGTTGAACACTAGTATAAAATTTACCCTGCTGCTGACTTTTCTTAAACTGTGGCAACTAAAGGCATCCTCATATATATATTAATTAGTGAAATATTTGTCACTCGTACTGCACAGACTTATTTGCAGTTGTAACTGGTTAGTTTTTTGTTTTTGGGGGGTTTTTTGTTTTTGTTTTTTTTTAATGAAACGAGTACCATCTGTGCCCTCAATTTCCAACACAGGTTTTAAGAACTAAACTAACTAGTCATGTTTAATCAGATAATCCATGCAGGGGGTGGGGGGGTGTTCCTTTTTGAAACAAAATGTTATTCAATTATTAACCAAGTTACTTATTTTTGATTTCAAAAGCAGCTGTGTTTCTGATGAGTACTGAACAAATGTGTGTAATTTTCTGTGCCAGACTTTCGACTTTGTTTTCAAGCACTGTAATGTGGGATGATGGTTAGAAACAATAATATATTAGGGTTTCTATTTAACCCTTTCAGGACTGAACTGTATTTCCTTTTATTAATTTTTCCATGTGTTGTGATAAATGTTTGCCAGCATTCAGTACTGTGTTGGTCCAGATGTAGGTTTATATGCTCATTTTTAGCTTATTTCTTGTACCTTGCAGCATGCTCTATGCATTCAGTCCTTAAGGGGTTTATTTTACAAACTGTGCACCTGTAAGGTTTATTAGCAATAAGATAGAAAATTGAGCAAGTTTATACCATAATTTTGTAGAAAAAAGAATCTGCTCAGTTCCATATTTCATCCATGAGAAACCTGCAATATGGGCAGTTTCAAGAAATAAATAAAAAGGAAATGTAAACCATTGTAAAAGTCTTCTGTTGGATGTGCCTGATGCATGTATTATCGTCTTTGATTTCAGAATACTTCATAGAGATAAAATTAAATTCCATATTACAGTTGGTACATTTACAGTCTTACCTTGCTGTCTAATCTACATCACATCAAAGTGATGGCTGTGCTGATTTTTTTTTTTTAATGTTTTAAACTACACAGTGCTTTAAAAAGAGAAAGTTTTTTTTGTGGGGGGTGGTTCTTTCTTCTTCACGGGGAAATGGGCTTCGCCACTCAAGGGTTGTCTCCCAATTCAGGAACTTTTCGAGCTAATCTCAACAAGATTGGAGAGCATTATTTAACAGTAGCTTGCTTTTCCAGTGTAAGGTTGTCATTTGGTTTGGTGTATGAAAGAACATAGAATGTTTTTTCCTTTTTGGTGGGAGCTCCTCGTTGGAGAGAAAGCGTACTTTGTTTAATAGGGAAACAAAGTAAAGGGGGGAAGTTGTTACGTATTTTTTCAGTCATAACAAGTTCATTTATCTGATCTCCCCCAGAAGAAAAAAATATAAGCAAAGTTATCAGGATTTTTGCTAAATACATCTAAAAATAGTGATCGTTAAATAATTTAGAAACAATATAGTTGGAATTTGAGTTGTGAGGCTTTAATGGCTAGGATTGGTAATAGCTTCTTTTTTAAAAAAAAAAACCAATTTATTTATTTATTTTACAGTAGGTCTTTGTTAGTTATCTGTTTTAAATATAGCTGTGTGTGCATGTCAGTTCCAAACTCCCAGTCTACGTATAGATTGGGTAATAGCTTCTTGGTTTAGAATTTAGATGGGAATAATATGTTTTCTACCCCTTGTTATAAATAGTATATGATCACTTTCTAAGCAACCTAATGAAAGGTCCAATTAAGTATATATATGTGTATATTTTTTGTCCTTGAACCCATAGATGGTTGCCAGTTAAAAACATGCAGAGGGCAAGCTGCATCAGGTGCTAGTGGTGAGGGATCACAGAAGCAAGTCCTCTCCTTAAACAAACAAAAATCTAGAAAGATACAGTACCAAAAACCCCTGAAAAACCCTAGTTTAGCGCTAGACAGCAATGAGGATGACAAATTAAGTTGATGTATGTAAAGTACAAATGCGGTGCTTCGTCCTGACCTACAGGTTAGACCCTAAAGCTTACGGCTGGGGGATAGAACTGGTGCCACAGCTCCCATAGGACCTGCAAGACTGGACAGTTATCCACAGTTCTTTGTGTTAAGGATAAGGTTTTTTGTGTGCCTGGCACGCAGATGTTCAATAAATAGTGTAAGGTGTCCTGCACACATATGTAAGAACTCATGACTCATCTTGGTTTAAAGAAAAGGCAGGTAAGTATTATCTAATACAGAAAAGGAACAAGGTTTTAACTCTATAACAAAAAACATTCATGATGAACACAGCTAGGTGGTTTTATAATGGAATTTATAGAATGTTTTGCTTTGCGGAAGTAGCACTTTATTTTTTAAATTTTTATTCTTATTGTTTTTTTACATTGGGCCACTTGTTTTACTGGATCTTTGCTGGTGGACCACTTTCTTACACCCAGGGGACTTAGGCCTTTGAGGGACAAGACTGGGCTACAAATGCAGCCTCGTGTCAGTGCCCTTCAGGTGTTTTTACCCATATGCCCGAGCCAAAACCCCCCTCAAGTCTCGACTGCCCAGGGGAGAGCAAAATCCTTTTACTGACACAGTGAAATCTAAAGGTATCTAGAACCAAGCATGCGGTAAGGGCAAGCCTGAGAAGGCCGAAGAGGGATGGTCCTCCCCTTCCTGTGGGATGAAAACAGGCCAGGCGGGTCCAGCACGATGGATGGGGTTGGGGGCTCGGCCAGGTGGTTCTGGTCAGGGGCTGGCGCCACACCAGCCGCAGCATCCTGCACCCTCCAGCCCGGCTTTGGGGGTCCCAGTCCCAAGGCTCCAGATCATGTGGAACAGCCACTGCCTCAACTCAACCAGCCCCACGTGAGGACGTGCGTCAGGCTCGTGGCCGTGAGGCGCGTCTCCAGCTGGATGAGGGTCTGGTTGTGCGCCTCGACGCGGGCCAGGTGCGAGTCCAGGTGGCCAAAGAGGGGCTCCTCCTGGTCCTCTTCTATGTAAAATTCTAAAGGAAAGGTAAAGTTTTCAGGCACCATCCACCACGGCTTGATCTCCGTGTCCTACCGCTCCCAGCCAATTCTGAATAGGGCCAAGTCCAGGAACTTATCCCAACAGGACCTAGAGCAATCTTGGAAGTAGCACTTGAAAATGTGGAATTCTATGACAAGTTTTTTAAAAGGGAAGTATGAGGCTTAGGTGTGCATGATTGATTGTAGTCCCTGCTTTTCACCTCCTTGTATTCTACTACCCTGCGCATTGAGTACAGTCAACATGCAGGTCCGCCATTTCTGGCACCTCTGCCTGGTCGATCATTTCCACTGGTGCTGAAATCCCAGACTCTCAATCCAGAACGCCGCCCCCGCCCCATCTTCTTCATATAAAGGAGGAAAGAGTGTGACGAGGACATTCCCAGCAGCCTCTTGGGCCGTTTTTGGCAGCTGTTCTTTTATCGTGAAACGAAGTTTTCTCCCCACAAGGCTGCTCTTTGTCCTTGCTCACAACACAACACAAAATCGGTGATCGTGGTTTTCCCCTGCTTAAACCTTCACAACTGAGTTTTTTTTTTGTTTTTTTTTTTTTGCGGTACGCGGGCCTCTCACTGTTGCTGCCTCTCCCGTTGCGGAGCACAGGCTCCGGATGCGCAGGCTCAGCGGCCACGTCTCATGGGCCCAGCCGCTCCGCGGCATGTGGGATCTTCCTGGACCGGGGCACGAACCCGTGTCCCCTGCATCGGCAGGCGGACTCTCAACCACTGCGGCACCAGGGAAGCCCTAGGATTTTTGTCAATCCTTCGTTTCTAAAATTGTACACTGACATATATGTTGCTGTACACTTTTTTTTTTCAAACACATGCTAGACATTCACTGGGTGCTTTCAAAATAGATATTTATGATGCCGCGGAGCAACTAAGCCCGTGCACCACAACTGAGCCTGCGCTCTAGAGCCCACGAGCCACAACTACTGAGCCCGTGTGCCACAACTACTGAAGTCTGTGTGCCTAGATCCCATGATCCACAACAAGAGAAGCCACCGCAATGAGAAGCCCACGCACCGCAAGGAAGAGTAGACCCTGCTCGCCGCAACTAGAGAAAGCCTGCGCGCAGCAACAAAGACCCAACCCAGACAAAAATAAATAAATAAATAATAGATATTTATGAACTTTGCTGGAGTTTTCTTGTGTTATGTCTTTGAAAGATTGTTCTCCTCCATTATCTCTGTTCTCTCTTTCTGGAATTCCTACCAGTCAGATGACCCTCCCAAACCGCCACCCTGATTGCTTCTTTAATTTTCTTATCTTTATCCTGTTTTCCATTTCTTTGTCTTTTTATTTCATTTTTCAGAGAGATTTCCTCTAGTTTTCCTTTCAGCCCTTCTTTGGATTTTTTCATTTTGGCTCTCATTTTTTGTTTAAGTTTTCAAAAACTCTTTCTTGTTCTTTTTTTCATAACATTCTGTTCTTGGTGTATTTTATGGATACAGTATTTTCAAATGAAGTATTTATTGTAAGATCCATTTTAAGAGAGGTTTTTTTTTTTTTTTTTAAATATTTATTTATTTGGCTGCACCGGGTCTTAGTTGCAGCACACGGGATCTTCTTTGTGGCACGCGGGGTCTTTCTAGTTGCAGCATGCGAACTCTTTGTTGCAGCATGTGGGCTCTAGTTCCCTGATCAGGGATCGAACCTGGGCCCCTGCATTGGGAGCATGGAGTCTTAGCCACTGGACCAGCAGGGAAGTCCCTAAGAGAGTTTCTGACTCAAGAGATCTGGGTTGGAGCCCAAGAAATTGCATTTCTAACAAGCTTCTAGATGATGCTGACCCAGGGATCTCACATGGGTCAAGAAGTGTTGACCCATATTGGCTTTTCCTTTACAATTTTTCCTCAACTGTGATTTGCTACAAAACAAAAACAGAAACTACTCCCCATCCCCCATCCCCACACCAAATAGCCTGGAATGCAGCTAAGAAGTTCAAAGGGCAAGATACAAACATTCCTTTCTTCCAAAAGCCAGTTTTGAAGAACTTGAACCTGTACTTGAATGACCATGAACATGGCCTCAGATTTTCACTAACACATTGTCTGACCACAGGAAGTTCACGTAAACTCTCTGGCCTCTATCTCCTCATCTGTAAAGTGAGGGGACTGTAAAAGATGGTCTTAAAGGTGCTTCTAGCTGGAAGATTCTATGATCTGACTCTACCATCAAAAGCTTGAATGCTATTACTAGAAAATAGAAGTTGGTGCTACTTGCTGAACATATATGTGCCAGGAATATGCTAAATAGTTTACCTGCTTGATGCCATTCTTAAAGCTCTCAAGAACACTGGGGAGCAGGACTTACTATTCCCATTTCATAGACAAGGACACTGAGGCTCAGAGAGGCTGAGTAACTTGTTCAAAGGCACATTGTGAATTACGTCAGATTGGAGAAGGCAGCATGGACAGGGAAAGACCATGAGCATTAGAGACACAGAGACGTGGGCTTAAGTTCAGGTTTCCTCTTTCACTACTAGCTAGCTTTGAGGTCTTAGACACCTCACTCTATTTCTCTAAAACTCAGTTTCCTCATCTGTAAAATGAAGGGAAGGAAGGATATCTGCTTCCCTGAGGTTGTTGATAAACATAAAAATGCAATTAAATATGTAAAGTGGTTGGCATAAAGTAGGCATTCATGTAATGCTGAGTTTGATTTGGGTCACGTGGAAACCAAGCTACACATTTAGGTGGGAGCCAGTGGCTTGGAAGAGAAGAGGCAGACCTGCCTTATGTTTGAAGCCACCTGGATTTTCACCTCACTGAGATTTCACCTGTGGGAAGCCTGAGGGCGGTTTCACCTGTGTCTGAGCAGTCATCTGAATTCTCTAGTAAGAAGGGTGAATGCTCCCTGTTTTCAGCCTCCCAGGAACCATGTTTGTCACTGTGAATAGGGCTGCACAAAATTCAGGAGGCCCTTGGAGTAGCAGAGAAAAGAAAAGTTGAACTGGGAGGAAATTAGGCAGATTTCTCCATCTCTGCCGTAGAAGCGGACTCTCTGTTAGGATTTTGAATTCCGGCAAAAAAACAAAACAACCCAGGCATTTCAACCCATAGAAGGCTAGAAAGAGTGTTTTTTGTTTGTTTTAATGGAGGGAATGAATCCTGGGGGGAACTATACTCTGCGCCGCAGTGACAGGCTCAGTTAGTGTTGCAGTACAGCCGAAGGTCAAGGACACAGAATTCAACCAGGAGGTGGAGACTGAATCCGGGCTTCGCAGCCCCCCAGCAAGAACCTTCTCCCCCTGCAGGCTAGGAGGCAGACGTTCCTGGGGAGCAGGTGAGGTCACCAGCAAGCCTTTTTTCTAAACAACTCCATTGGCGCTTTCATCTCAGGGAGTTTGAAGGTGTCCTAGTCAGCGTGAGATAAGCAGGTGGGTGAGGGTCACACAGGTGTGCAGGATCTCACAGGGGCGGAACGCCTTAGAATAGAAGGGCCCAGCATCCGGGTGTTCCCACACAGGGCAAGGACAAGCAGAAACAAACAATGAAAAAATAAATAAATGAAAAGGGTTCAAAAGCAAATGTAGATGTTAAACAGAAGACTCCTTTGAACCCACAGGAGGACATGTGTAACCAAACACAAGCCAGGCTCAGCTGGGGAGCCCGAGGGGATTAGCAAGATCGACTGTTCATTTATTTTTGAAGATAACGCAGTTACAGGTTGATGATAAAATTGCACCCCAGGGGGGCCCCATCAGCCCGTCTGGGTCAGTGCGCCCTGGTCCCCGGGGGGTGTGGGGTGGCAGAGGGACTCACAGCCGCAGCACCCGGTATCTGGCTTCCCGAGCCTGCCCTGGACTCACGTGCCAGGGACACTGACAGGAAGAGAAACTGCCACGTCTGAAGCTGGAGCCTGGCACTCGAGGAAGCTGTCCGGGGAAATGAGATTCAGTCCCTGACCCTGCTGGAGCTCTTCCTTTCCAAGAGCCCATTTATATAAATGTTCTTGACTCTCCAAGTGCAGGGGCCTGAGACCAGGGGGCAGGGGACACGCAGGCCTCAGGGCACAGCCGCTTAGATGCGGACCGAAAGGGACAGGCCACTGCCTTGTTTTCAAGTGCCTCTTGTGTCACCAAGTAGGGGAATGACACCCTCATCCCACACGCAGGAGAAAGGAGAGCGTGGGTCAGTGCAAAGACCGGCGGGTGTCCAGAGCAGGGGTATTTATACTGTCCTCAAACTGGAAACAACCCAGATGCTCATCGGCTAGCGAGAGAAGAGACAAACTGTGATCTATCCATACGTAATAGGGTGCATGGCAGCCCCCAGAGGTCGTATCTGTGTGCTGATCCTTGAACCAGTGAAGGTGACCTTTTTCTGAAAAAGGGTCTTTGCAGATGTAATTAAGGATCTTGAGATGAGATCACCCTGGATTATCAAGTGGGCCCCAAATCCGAGGACAAGAGGGAAAGAGGAGAAGGCCATGTGAGGACGGAGGCAGAAACTGCAGTGATGCAGCTACCAGCCATGGGACCCCTGGCGCCTCCAGAACCTGGAGAAGATAAGGAAATGAACCTCCCAGAGAGCCTCTGGAGGGCGCGCAAGCCTGGCCTCCAGAATTGCGGGAGAATAAATTTCTGTAAATAAATTTACAAAAAATAAACAAGTTCATGGTAATACATCATACAGTGAACTGCTACTTAGCAGCAAAAAGCAACAAACCATTGATACGTGCAAAATTAGATTGATCTCACGTGCACATGCTGAGTGAAAGAAACCAGGCGTAGACGGCTCCATGCTCTGTGATTCCATCAGAAGACCTCAAAAAGGCAAGACCCTGGGGACGGACATCACACCAGTGGTTGCCAGGGAATGGGGGGAAGGGAATCCAGGGAAATGTTGGGGGTGAGGAAAATATTCCCTATTTTGACTGTGGTCACAGTTACACAACTATAGATATTCGTCAAACCCATAGAATTATGCACATAAAAAGACTGAATTTTACTGGATGTAAATGGTACCCCAGTAAATCTAATTTTTTTCAGGTGAAGAAATGCCAAAAGAGGGTTCTCAAAATTATGGCATGTTGTATAAATCAACACTATTGACACACCCAGAATAAAAACAATGACAGCCTCTGCCCTAGGCGGAGGTCACGTTCAAAGTTCTAAGTTTGTGGACTGTGTGAAGGTGTTGACCTAATTTATCATCCAGAGTAACAAACATTTTGATTATATTTGGAAACAGTTTGTAGTTTTGATTTTCTCCCTTGGGTAGGATTTTGGGGTATGCCTGATGATTGCCAAGAAACTGTGACCATTTGCAAATTCAATGTATTAATTATACACGTAGCTAGATAATCTGAAAAGCAAAATGATTAAAATATTTTCAATTTAAAAAAACCCTACAAAACCATGTTTGATGTGGGCTGTGGGTATTTTATATGAATGTGGGGCCTGGCCTCCAGGGACAAGTGTCTAGGGCCCATGGAGTCTTACGATTGTCCTGGATGGGAGGGGTGAGTAGGAAACACATTTCTGAATCCGCTTTGGTCCCAGAGCTGGCTTGTTGACTTGTGTCCTAAACGTTTCTTGACTCTGTCCATGCTACCTCTTTCCACGGCCATCAGTCTTGTCCAAACCTCCACCATCTCTTCTGTGGATTCCTCCAGTAGCCTCTTAATGGTTCTCCCCTTATCCATTCTGGTTTCCCCCACAATAGCCAGTGGGACTTCCTAACATAGAAACTGAATCACAGCTCTTTCTCGTAAACCCATACCCAGGACTAGATTTTCAGTGTCCTCTAGTGAAAGACAAAATTCCCAACAAATCCTACAAAGTCGTGCAAGGTCAGGCCCCTCCTCCCTCTCCGGCCGCATCTCTCCTTCCTCCCCCGATCTCTGCAACACCCGCACTGCCTCTGTCAGTCCTTCTTCACCACCTCGGCCCTGACTCTTCCTTCTTGCCTGACTGCCTTTCGCCTCAACCCACTTCACCTTGAACTCCCCCTTGCTCGGCTGAGCTCAGCTCAAATATCACTTCTTCTGGGAGCTGTTTGCTGTCACTCCCTCCTCCACTGCCAGCCCTACCTCTGCCAGCTTCCTCGTCACATGCTCTCTTAGCTCCTGGTCCTTTCAGTGATGTGTGTGATTATTTGGTCAATGCTGGATCCCCCAAGAGTCTCAGCTTCATAGGAGAATGAGCAGGTGTCTTTTGGGAGGAGGGTATCGGGGAGGAATCTTGGTCTTCCTCTTTTTAATGCCCCAGCAACTGAAAGAGCGATTAGAACTTGGTTAGTGTTCAAATAAGTATCAGTAAAAGGATGGATAAGGGAGTGAGTGGGTGAGTGAATGCTGTACGTTTTACTCCCATCCCTTGGTGGTCCACTTCAGACCCTAGCACAGGGCCTATTCAGAGAAGAAGCACCAACCTGCAGAGCTGAGAATTCTAAGCTGGACCCCACAGACACCCTGGCCAGGGGAGGGGCTGGCTCCAGACCGCGGGCTTTCTCTGTCCCCACCATCCCCAGGATCCAGGCTCTTTACCTGGGCTCTGTCGGGAAGATGCCTGCTTATATCTACGAGTCTGCAGCACATGGAACCCCTCAGCCCCTGTCCACTGGCAAATAGCTTAGATATGGTCTCTGAAGGAAGCTTTCCCAGAAGAGCAGAGATGAGAATTGGTATCAAGACCACCCAGAAAAGTCATTTCTGGAAGTGCTGCCCAGGGTAAAAATGTAAGGTGGATGAAAGAATAGGAATCCTCCCTAAGGTGGGGTGGAGAGGATATTTCTTCCAATCATGATTGCTTCTTCATTTTCTCCTAAAAATAAAAATTGTTAGCACCCACTATGGACCTCCAGCTTGGGAGGATATAGAAGCGGTATAAAGTATTTTCCCAGAAATCAAGTCACTTGCATCTGAGGATGTCAAATGCACATGGGTGAGACCAGGGCACCATTTATTCATTTGACAAATAGAGTTTATTATGGGTCAGGCCTCTGCTTGGCACTGGGTATCAGCTGAAATGCTGCCCACTAATTTGTCCCCGTTCTGGGCTTTCTCAGCAGTTTTTTACATAGACTGTGGTTGAGTGCATGGACATTGTAGCTGGATACCTGGGTCTGATTCCTGGTTCTGCCATTTTATAGCTGTGTGAACTTGGGCAAGTTAATTAATTTCTCTAAGCTGCTTCTTCTGTGACGTAAGGACTATTGATACCACCTACCCATCCCATTGTTACCAGAATTGCATTAACACTTGTAAAGTGCTTAGAATGGAACCCAGTAGAAGTTAGCCCTCTATAAATGTTGGTCATTATAATTGCTATTATTTCCATCTCCCTGTCTCTGATGGTACAGATCATTTGTATTTCCACCCAATATAAGGGGCTCATAGGGGATCCTCCTCTCCCTCTCTGCTCATCCTTGAGGTCAGTGTGGGGCTGTCATTCAGGAATCTGGGGTGAAGCACATGACCCAGATGGAGGCCAATCAAGACACTGCATTTCGCTGCCCATGACGATTGGCTCAAGGCTGGTAATATGATGTAAGCTGGCCCAATCAGAGTGATTCCCAGGACCCTGTCTTTCTCTTGGGAGGTTGGGTGGGGACTGAAGCTGCTGCAACCAACTTACCTGAGAATGAAACAAATATGGTGAAAGGCTGAGCTCAGACCTGGCAAACTCAGAGTTCTGGGTTCACCATAGGAGCCCCGTGTCCACTGGGTGGAAAGCCCAATCTAGTTCCCATTTTTTTCATTATCAGGTTAAGAAATTTTCTTTCTTTTGGAAACCAGAAGTTTTCTGCCCCTTGCAGCAGAAGGTCCCAATAGACATATCACACGTCCATATTACACCTATTTATTGAGTGCCTTCTACCTGCCAGGACCTGTGCTAGGTGCTGGGGGCCTGGGGGTTGGTGTGTGACATAGACGACACTGCTCTTCTCAGGAAACTTGGGTTCTAGGATGAGACAGTAAGACCCAGGCACCACCCTCCCCCTAAGGGCTACGATCTCTCAGAGCATTTGGGAAGGAAAGCCTTTGTCTTACATCCTCAGCCAGCTTAGCTGCAGACCACAGGGCTCTCTCTGTTCTCCCTCTGGACCCTCAGCCTTGACCTTCTCACCTGCCCAGGGGAGGCAGGGGTGTGGGTACTCCGCTCTCCCATGACAATGTCCCGTGCAGCTGCACAAACCCTCGGACTTCACAGAGGGACCGGGTCGTTAGGGCGTGTGGGTCTAAGCAGAGAGAAATTTAAAATGACACGCTTAGTGTAACTGTCCCCGTAGTCGTACAAGAGAAGACACACACACACACAAACACACTTCACTGGGGACCCCATAGGCACACCCTGTTCCTTTTCCTTTCCTGTCAACTGATACACCCTCTTCTAAAAGATTCTCTTCTATAAGTCTACCCAGGAGGAAAGGAAAGCACCCTTTATTCCCGAAGACTGGTTTGGTCCTGGGTTCTATCTTCCACCCCTACTCACCACCCACACCCCTCAGCTCTTCCAGGTAATACCCGGCACTTGTTTCTTCTCATATCAATTCAAATTCTTTAAGAGCTTGGGTTCTACAGCCAGATACCTGGTGTCCTTGCCTAGCTCCGCCATTTGCCGGCTGGATGACCTTGGGCAAGGTACTTAACCTCTCTGAGCCTCGGTTTCATCTGTAAAATGGGGATAATAATAGCACTTATTTCTTAGGGTCTTTGGAAAGATTATTTGAAGTTATGTATGTGACGTGCATTTGGTTTTTTTTTTTTTTTTTAGTTCCTTGAACATACCAAGAGATTCCCGCCTCTGGGCTTTTGAACCTACTGTTCCTTCTGTCTAGATCACTCTTCCCAGAGCTCCCCATGGCTGTCTCACTCACTTCATTCAGGTGTCTGCTTTTTGAGAAAAAGATGGCCATCCTAATAAGTCTCTCTCCTCCAGCTCCCCAGCTCATTCACGCTTCATCTCATTCCCTGTTTTATTTTCTGTGTAGCGTTTACTGCTCCTGAGTTTCTGCACTTGTCTATTGCCTTTTTCTCCTGCTAGAAGACAAGAGCCAAGAGAAGGGAAGCACTGTTTGCCTTGTTCAATGCTGTGTCCCCAGAGCCTAGAACAGTGTCTGTAAAGGCTCCATAAATATTTATTGGATGAGTTTGAGTCCATCTTCTCAGCTCCATAAATATTTATTGGATGAGAACCGCACTCTGTGGCGGTTTCCTGGCAAATCACTGGGCAAGAGAGACGTTGGTGAGCCCTGCCAGTGAGAAGCTGTGCAAGAGGCAGGTCTTAGCTCACACACACACACACACACACACACACACACACACACACACACACACACACACCACTCTTCTGTTCTTTAGGACAAACAATTCTCAGAGATGCTAAATCTGTTTTCAAGGAAGGGGAATGTTTCCTGGACTACAGTGTAGTCTCCCTGCCTGCCCCTGGCCAGAGGCTTCTCTCTGTGGTCCTGTGGGGCACTGGTGGCTTGGAACAGTCTAAAGAATCACCAGCAAGGGGCTTCTCTGGTGGCGCAGTGCTAATGCATAGGACACGGGTTCGAGCCCTGGTCTGGGAAGATCCTACATGCTGCAGAGGAACTAAGCCCGTGCGCCACAACTATTGAGCCTGCGTTCTAGAGCCCGTGTGCCACAACTACTGAAGCCCATATGCCATAACTACTGAAGCCCGCATGCCACAACTACTGAAGCCCGTGAGCCACAACTACTGAAGCCCACAAGCCACAACTACTGAAACCTGCGTGCCACAACTACTGAAACTCGTGAGTCTAGAGCCCGTGCTCTGCAACAAGAGAAGCCACCACAATGAGAAGCCCGCGCACCACAATGAAGAGTAGTCCCCACTCAGCGCAACTAGAGAAAGCCCATGCACAGCAACAAAGACCCAACACAGACATAAATAAATAAATTTATTTAAAAAAAAAAAAAGAAAATCACCAGGCAGACTTTGGATCCCATTCCAGAACCATCAGCTTCTCAATGGCCAGTCTTGAGCCACATTGAGTCTTAGAAAAATCTTTGAAATTAGAGGTGTATGTGTGTGTGTCTGTGTGCTTTCTTTCTGGGGGAGTTTTATTTATGGACCTGACTTACCTTTCATATGTACCACGGAGCAATGTGAGATCTATTGTTTTCCAATGCTTGCAGTTCAGGTATTTAAAAAGTATATCAAACACACACACGCACACACACACACACACACTTTCTTTTTTTTTTTTTTCACACACACTTTCTTGGTGGGGAGCTGGGAAGATGGACTTCCTAGCATCTTCTACTGAGTGGGCAGCTCTACCCGCCGAAGTTTTCTGAAAGTGTACATTCTGGGCCTGAGTAACTTCAGGAGACATTCTTTGACTTTCAGACTCAATATACTTTTTCCCAAACTCACAGACTATGAAGGAGGAGCCATAAAATCCGGAAAAACAATATATCCATCCTTTGAGGATATAACAATTTATTGATTGGAAATTTCATTGTGCTCTAATTTATAATCTAAGATTTTAAAACACGTAATCCAAAACAGTTTATTCTCCTGAAATGGGATATTACTTCCAGATCCTTATGATAGATCATGTTTCCGTAACTTTCTGCAAATGTTTTAAGTTACAAGTTAAAATTTAAATGTACGCAGGTAAATATAATGTCAAGTGTTGGCCAGTAGATGGCAGCAAGTTTGAACTTGGCTTGGGAAAGATTTTCACTAGTTCGCTGGAACAGGATATGAAAGTCAGCCTGAGCACAGTAAAGATTTAAAAGCTAACAGCTCTGGATAAAAATGAGAGCCCAATGTGCCCTCCAGCCCTCATCTTGATGAGCAACTTTGTAAAGTCCATTTACATCTCTATGCTTTTTGGCATTTATTAAGAAGTATACATCGAAACCCCACTTTGTGCCAGGCAGAGCCGTCATGGCAGACAGGATCACCGCCATTCTGAAGTTATGTTTTAGCGCCATCATTTGGGTTATCATCCCAACAGAGGTGGTCTCTAAACAATGTTTAAAGCAGTGTGCTGAGGGGCAAAACAAGGAGTTACAAGGTGGAGTGGAAGGCATTCTTATTCCAACTCCCTGAAAACCCCAAATGAGTCCAGTCACCAAGACTGAACAACAGGTTCCACACCTCACTGAAGTGAGTTCTGCAGCAGCTAAGAAGAAAATTTAGTTTCTGGAAGGTCTGATCATATCCTAAAAATGAAGAAACCAATTTTTGTGACACCCTAAGATCAGAGTTGATTAATGAGCAATTAGCATAGACAGGCCTGGAGGATGTTTGACAGGCGAGTAAGAACGGGTCCTCTCTTTCACCTCTGTCTTTAGGGTTTGTTGACGTGGTTGATGATTCACAGACAAGGCCGCCTCCCACAGTTACACAGAATCCTGTTCCATTCTATTTCCTAAGGTACAGCAGGTGGGCCAGGAGGATTGCAAAGGAGAGAAGGCACCTCTCACAGGGGACTGTGACACTGGTCAGCGAGCCAGGCTCCGGCTCTTCTTTTGCGCGATGCTACTGGACCCTTCCGAGCCCAACTGATTGGTCCGGTGTGGACATCCAGTGGGGTGGCTGTCAATCTACTGGGGGCCCAGCTAGGAGTGGCAGGTATCTGAGTCATGGCAGCCGGGAAACGGGTTAGCAGCAATGTTTGGAAGCCCAGGCAGCAAGCGCCAGGGTAGTGGGCTGGGGTCCATGTGTTTGGAGCAGTATGAAGGATCTAGACCCTTGGACTTGAGCAGGCTTCATCTATCTCGACTTCCTCTTTGATGATAGGAATCACCTAGGATGGAGAGGGGTGCTTATGAAGTACACAGATAAGCAGTTCTCTCCTCTAGAAAGTCTAATTCAGTAGGTCTGGGGTACGGCCTGAGCTTATTTATTTCTAGCAAGTTCCCATGGAATTCTGATGGGCTAGTCCTTGGACCACACTTCAAGTAACAAGGGCTTAGAGTCCCTTTCAACTCTAGATTCTACAGTGGGTTCATGGCACTAGGACAACTCTGATTTTGTATGTAGTGGGGAAAGAAATTTGGACACCAGCATTCCTGTAGGACCTATCCGATGGCGACCTTGCTCTTGACTCCGTACAAAAGCTATTTCATTTAACCCTCTCAGTACCCAACCTGGTGATTGTCTCATTATCCTCATCGTACAGAAAAGGAAAATGAGAATCAGAGAAGTTAAGTAACTTGCCCAAGGTTGAACAGTTAACAGGTGAAGGATTTAGAATTCAAACCAATGTCAGATTGGTCCAGTGCTCATTAATTAATTAGTCAACATGTTCATTGATCCAAAAAAGAATTATTAAATATATCTATGGATTAAGTACTGTATGAGGTATTAGGACATAAGGTTAGAAAAACAGATGATGCACAAGGCCTCATGAAGCTTTAGCAGGAAAAGTGGCTTTTGAATGAGAAATAACACCACAGAGTGGAAACAGATCCCAAAGCTTTTCACTGCGTCCAGAGCTGCCACTCTGGTTCCAGAGGACGGCGCTGGTCTCCTTGCCCGCCCGAGGAGGACACTTTTCCCCAGATCTTGACATGGCTGGTCCCTTCCTATCACCCAGACTTCGGCTCCACCGTCTCCTGCTCCGTGAGGCAGTATGTCGCATAGCAGGTGAGAGTGCGGACTGCGGCACAGCACCTGGGCCTGCATCCAGCTCCTCCACGTATTGGCTGTGTGATATAGAGCGAGTTACCTCACCTCTCTGTGCATCAGTTTCTTCATCTGTTAAAGGGCAGGAATAGTACCTACCGCATACAGTGGCTGTGAACATTAAATGAGTTAATATACACAAAGAACTTAAAATAGCGCCTGTCGAAGGGTAAGCAGCATGGAAACTTCCACTTCTGGTATTCCCTGAGCACCCTACCTTTTATTCGCACATATCCTATCACCCTGTTCTTTCTTCCTACTCCTGTGACCAAAGCACTCTGTGTTTACTCGTGTGTGGTCTGTGTCTCCACCTCCAGAGTCTAAACAGGGGACCTGGGCATTGTCTACACTCCACGCGCCTCCAGGCCCTGGGGCCAGGCCTGGCACCCAGCAGGTTCTCCATCACTCTTTTCTTTTTTTTAAGGTATATATTTATTTACTTTATTTATTTATTTTTGGCTGTGTTGGGTCTTCGTTGCTGCGTGCAGGCTTTCTCTAGTTGTGGCGAGCGGGGGCTACTCTTCGTTGCGGTGCGCGGGCTTCTCATTGCGGTGGCTTCTCTTGTCGTGGAGCACGGGCTCTAGGTGCCCGGACTTCAGGAGTTGTGGCACATGGGCTCAGTAGTTGTGGCTCGCGGGCTCTAGAGCACAGACACAGTAGCTGTGGCGCATGGACTTAGTTGCTCCGTGGCATGTGCAATCTTTCTGGACCAGGGCTCAAACCCGTGTTCCCTGCATTGGCAGGTGGATTCTTAACCACTGTGCCACCAGGGAAGCCCTATAACTCTTTATTAAAGGAGTGGACGAGTGAACATGAAGTCTGGGCTCCATGGAAAACAGAGCTGTGTTCTCTAGCCCAGCCCAAGCAATCAGGAACAGCTGCCTTCCACGGAAATTAACTTAGACTCAACTACGTACTATATCCCAACATGAAAGCCGTAGCCTCTGCCATTAAGAACAGATGATGGAAAGAAATAGATGGGCTTTGTTGGCCTCCACTGACTTCTCTGGTGAGTTGTTTGAGCCTTCCTGGAAAATCGTTAGAGGTTTTAAGCCCAGAAGCCAGAACATGAAGAACGTCTCTTTGTTGAAGATTAGAGGCAGCAGTCTGTCTTAGCTATTGCTGGTCTGTGTCGTACTTTTGACATTACATTTAAACATGGATTTTTATATTTAATAAATTAAAGTTCCCTGAGAGAGTCTCCAGAGCCTTCTGCTAACATTAGTCATCTTCCTGAACACATGCTGCCATGTGCACTGGGGAGCTGGCCAAACTTGAAGGGAGGGGTGGGCAGCTAGAATCGTCAGCCCAAGTTGCCACTTCTTGTGAGCAAATGATAGAATGAAGCAGATGTGTGGCTTCTGTTGAGCCCTTCTTTCAGTATTTTGAGCCTTCTTGAAAAATCAGCTATTTGATGGGGTGTGCCTCACCCTGGCTATTAGGAGTGTGAAATCAGGAGACATAAAAAAGCGTGCCCAGTCTGTAAATGCCTTTTTCACCTGCTTGGTGATTTCTGAAATCCTAATAGAAAAGCCTTTCTTTTGGCAAAGAGACAATGACTTGGGAAGCATATATATATTTGGGAGGGGAAAGTCTGTAGTTAAAATTTAGTTTAAGTGTTAAGAAGTTGACCTCAGGCCTTTTAGGTTGAAATTTTTCTATATATATATGTATATATATATATATATATATATATATATATATATATATATATATATATATATATATATAACAAATTCACTTTGCTGTACACCTGAAACTGACACAACATTGTAAATCAACTATACTCGAATAAAAATTTTAAAAAAAGAAATACTCTGATTGGGAGAAGACCTAGGAGAAAGGATAGGAGACACACAGAGTGAGGTGGTAGGAAACAGGGAAAGGGCAATGCATCAGTCAGGTATTGCTACAGTAATGCTGCATAACAAATCATCCAAAACCTCAGTGATATATAATAAGGGTTTATTTCTTGCTCAAGTGTGCATTGGTCAACTTGGGTTCAGCTGATCTGTGCTAGGCTGGGCTCGGCTCCAAGCTGTGGGTAGAGTCCAGATCTGCTCCATGTGTCTCTCATCCTTCTTGGACCAGCTGCAAACTGAGGAATAAATGGAAACCCTCAATGCTTCTTCAGTCATAGGCTCAAAACTTGCTCACTGTCACTACCCTGTCTGCAAATTCTTTTGGCCAAAGCAAGTCACATGGCCAATCCCAATATCCGTAGGGCAGGGATATGCCTCCTGCAGAGGAGGTGGCAGTGTCAAGAGAAAGAATATTGGCTGAATATTGGCTGTGTGTCTCACAGGCCTGGGTATCAAAGGCCACTTTTACCAACCTCACAGTGAGCCTCCCATTGCACTAAGCCTTCTCATGTTTATTGGGTCCTGGCAGGATTAGGACAGTGAATTGCAAATGGGCCTCAGGGTCTTTAAGTCATGTTACCCTCTCATGCACCCTAATTTTATTCTGCAAAGGACTCCCCTCTCCTCAGCGCTCCTCCCCTTGCTACCCCTCACTCCAAACTCTAGGACCGCATGCTCCACTGACTCTACTTTTTGGGCCCAAATTGATCAGATTCCATTTCTCTCTCCGGACCTTTTTATTGTTGTTTCAGATCCTCGGGGGACAACACTACCACCCTCCCCAATAAAAACCAGCCATTGTCCAGTATACCTGAATTTCTCAAAATGCCCCTTTTGTAAAAACAAGAGGTAAGGGGGCCAGGAGCTACAGTTTCAGACTCACCTTAAAGAGATTAGCTTTCCCACAGGAAATTCACTTATAACATTATGTTCATAGTTAATAAGTGTATGTTGTTAGTGCTGTGCTAAAAGTAAGAAATTGACAGATCAAGACTGACAACGGCCGACCTAAACCAATGTTTCTGGTTGCCCTGCAGT
Organism: Delphinus delphis; assembly: GCF_949987515.2. Classification (NCBI taxonomy): domain Eukaryota; kingdom Metazoa; phylum Chordata; class Mammalia; order Artiodactyla; family Delphinidae; genus Delphinus; species Delphinus delphis. Next base: position 86,822,078 of record NC_082687.1, on the reverse strand, counting down.
GGGCATGCACGGAGCCTCTCCCCTTTGGCTTTGATCTCATAGCAGCTGGCAGCTCGGTACCCACTTAGGTAAAGGGGAGGAAGGGGACCAGCCAGGGTGGCAAGCAGCAGAGTTTTTCTTCCTCTGGAGGTGCTGGTTCCTGACCACAGCGGGCAGGAGCAGTGTGCCTCCTGCCGTCCCAGACCCTAGGGAATCAGCAAGACCCAGTTCACACCCAGTGGGAGAGACGGGTGGTCCGGAAACCTGCCCAGCCCAATGCCCAGCAGGGACCAGGGGCTCACTCCCCCCACCCTTTGCTCCCCTCCCCACCTCCTCCTCTTACAGTGAAACACTGAAGATTCAAGTTACATATTTAAATGAAGTGGCCCCATATTTAAATTGAGTTAATTTGAAATATATTTTTTCCAGTACTTGACATTTTTATAATCTGAACCCATGTACAATGGCAGCCCGCTGTCTGGATCCACTCTGGTACCACTTGGGGGTTGGATGAGAAAGGAGGGGGAGGTCACGGGTGTTCATCAGTAAAGACATCAGGATAGTGAAGTAGCCTCAGAATGAACAATTAGCAACAAGACTTTCCAGTTTCATGGGCAATGAAGCCCTGGCGAGTCCGTTTTTCAAGTGTGAGAGGAAGGACTGGGGAAGATGATATAGCTGTCATGGGATCCATCTCCAACTGGGCTTCTGTTTGTTGGTACCTATCTTGGGTAAACCCTGTGTGAGGATCCTGGAGAAGATCACAGGACACTGCCCTCCCTGTGCTTCAGATCTGGGGGTGGATACAGGAGCAGCATGCAAGGCCTACAAACGCACATGTAACTGATATTTATTGAGCATCTAGTATGTGCCCCTTTCCTCTTTATGGACTTGCCAGAAGCCAAAGTAACAGTCCCAACCAAGACTCATGGGTTAATAATTTTAGCTAACGCTTTTGAGCGCCTTTGATATGGTAAGTGCTTTTTAAAAGGATGACCTCCTTCCTTCTCTGTAATTTCCTTAGAGGCAGACACTGGGCTCTTCCCCCCATTTCACAGACAATAGCACCGAGGCACAGAGAGGTTGTTGACCTGCCCTAGGAAGAATCCACAGCTAACACAGGGAAGAATCCAGAATGAACGCAGGTGGTCTGACTCTGGAGTCTTGCTTGAGGTTGCTGCACCACGCCCCCTTTCTCCTACTTCCCACCAGCATGCCTCTGCATTAGCTCGGATGGGGCCTCAGCTCGTGGGGCGTTGCACCAGCCACCCCCGCCATTACTTTGCAGTTCTTTCGGTCTAGCAGGGGGCCTCCTGGGTGCAGCCTGAAAGGGAGAATTGGAGAGCGGAGCTGGGAGAGCGAGGTGACATTGTGCACGTCCGTGTCACCACTCTCTCTGGCAGTGCCACAATCCTTCTGTATTCCATCAGGGAAAAGAAGACCACCCTTGCTTCCTGGCTCGGACCACTTGACTTCTTGGTCAGTCCCAACCTGTGACTCAGTTGCCCCCCCAGTGGCTCATGGCAGGGGGGCTGTGGTGAAATCTGTTGCCCCATAAATCCTTGTCTTGGGGAACAGAGACTCAAACCTTCTAAAGAATAGAAAGTTGCAGAACAAAGATTCTGAAAGTGCATCTCAGAACCACCTGTGTAAATACCACCCGGGGAACTTGTTAATAATGCATATTCCCGAGCCCCACACCAGATTCTAAGGATGCGACCCAGGATCTGAGGTTTTTGGGGGTTTTTTTTGAATTTTATTTTATTTATTTTTTTATACAGCAGGTTCTTATTAGTCATCCATTTTATACACTTCACTGTATACATGTCAATCCCAATCGCCCAATTCATCACACCCCCCCTCCCCCCACGCCGCTTTCCCCCTTGGTGTCCATATGCCTGTTCTCTACATCTGTGTCTCAATTTCTGCCCTGCAAACCTGTTCATCTGTACCATTTTTATAGGTTCCACATATAGCATTAATATACGATATTTGTTTTTCTCTTTCTGACTTAACTTCACTCTGTATGACAGTCTCTAGATCCATCCATATCCTTACAAATGACCCAATTTTGTTCCTTTTTATCGCTGAGTAATATTCCATTGTATATATGTACCAAATCTTCTTTACCCATTCGTATGTCGATGGGCATTTAGGTTGCTTCCATGACCTGGCTATTGTAAATAGTGCTGCAATGAACATTGGGGTGCATGTGTCATTTTGAATCATGGTTTTCTCTGGGTATATGTCTAGTAGTGGGATTGTTGGGTCATATGGTAGTTCTATTTTCAGTTTTTTAAGGAACCTCCATACTGTTCTCCATAGTGGCTGTATCAATTTACATTCCCACCAACAGTGCAAGAGGGTTCCCTTTTCTCCACTCTCTCTCCAGCATTTGTTGTTTGTAGATTATCTGATGATGCCCATTCTAACTGGTGTGAGGTGATATCTCATTGTAATTTTGATTTCCATTTTTCTAATAATTAGCGATGTTGAGCAGATTTTCATGTGCTTCTTGGTTATCTGTATGTCTTCTTTGGAGAAATGTCTATTTAAGTCTTCTGCTCATTTTTGGGTTGGGTTGTTCGTTTTTTTATTATTGAGCTGCATGAGCTGTTTATATATTTTGGAGATTAATCCTTTGTTGATTTGTTTGCAAATATTTTCTCCCATTCTGAGGGCTGTCTTTTCATCTTGTTTGCAGTTTCCTTTGCTTTGGAAAAGCTTTTAAGTTTCATTAGGTCCAATTTGTTTATTCTTGTTTTTATTTCCATTACTCTAGGAGGTGGATCAAAAAAGATCTTGCTGTGATTTATGTCATAGAGTGTTTTGCCTATGTTTTCCTCTAAGAGTTTTATAGTGTCCAGTCTTATATTTAGGTCTCGAATCCATTTTAAGTTTATTTTTGTGTATGGTGTTAGGGAGTGTTCTAATTTCATTCTTTCACATGTAGCTGTCCAGTTTTCCCAGAACCACTTATTGAAGAGACTGTCTTTTCTCCATTGTATATCCTTGCCTCCTTTGTCATAGCTTAGTTGACCATAGGTGTGTGAGTTTACCTCTGGGCTTTCTGTCCTGTTCCATTGATCTATATGTCTGTTTTTGTGTCAGTACCATACTGTCTTGATTACTGTAGCTTTGTAGTATAGTCTGATGTCAGGGAGTCTGATTCCTCCAGCTCCCTTTTTTTCCCTCAAGACTGCTTTGGCTATTAAGGGTCTTTTGTGTCTCCATACAAATTTTAAGATGTTTTTGTTCTAGCTCTTTAAAAAAAAAAAAAAAAAAAATGGCACTGGTAATTTGATAGGGATTGCATTGAATCTGTAGATAGCTTTGGGTAGTATAGTCATTTTCACAATGTTGATTCTTCCAATCCAAGAACATGCTATATCTCTCCATCTGTTTGTATCATCTTTAATTTCTTTCATCAGTGTCTTATAGTTTTCTGAGTACAGGTCTTTTACCTCCTTAGGTAGGTTTATTCCTAAGTATTTTATTACTTTATGTAATTAAAAAAAAGTACTTTTGGGGATTCCTGTAATGCTGCTCTGGGCTGGGGAAGGGGAACTGTTTATCTAGTTATAAGAATCTACCTTTTCAAAGGGCAGGGTGGAGTGGCCTCTGGGAGCTTAGAATGGGGAATGCCAAGCCTTTGTGTCCATGTGGGTGTGACCCAAGACCGCAGGCATAGATACCTCTGTTGTTGGAAGCTGAACTCCCCCTACCCTCATGCTTCCCACAGTTCACCCAACAGTGAATTATTCCCTGGCTGGTAGCAGTTTTTGAACCTCAAGGAATTTGCCAGATGATTCCAGACCCAAGCATCTGCTCAGTTCTCTACTGGGGACTCAGTTTTCTATTGGGGATAACACTTGGTAAGCCCTAGTCCTCACTCACTTGTCCCTCTTTTGAAAGGGCCAGTGGGTCCTTTGAGGGTCACAAAGTGTGACTTCCTGCTCTGCCCTCATGAGTGATGTGGTTCTGGCAGCTTTCTCAAACTCTTAGTCTCGTTTATAAAATGAGGTTAATAATATCCACCTCAAGGAACCATGAGGATAAGGAAGAGACATGCACATCTGAAACTGCATTCTGCCATGAGCTGAGGAAGCAGAGGGATTAAGCATTTAATGGACACACACTGAGGGAGGTGGGTGAATACTTCATGGGTAGACTTACTTATGCCCATTTCACTGAGAGCTGTGGAATTAGGAGACTTGAAGTCTCTAAGTCACTGTTACAGGTTGAATTGTGTCCCCTCCCAAATTCATGTGCTGAAGTCCTAACCCTCTCCCCAGTACCTCAGAATGTGACCTTATCTGGAAACAGGGTCACTACAGGTGTTATTAGTTAATGACGTCATTAGGGTGGAGCCCTAATCCAATATGGCTGGTGTCATTATTAAAAGGGAAATTTTGACACAGAGGCATGACCACAGAAGAACGCCAGGTGAGATGAAGGCAGAGATGGGGTGATGTATCTACAAGCCAAAGAATGACAGACATTCCCAGCCAACCAGCAGAAGCTAGGAGAGAGGCATGGACAGGGCTCAGAAAGAACCGTCCTTGCTGACACCTTGCTTTTGGACTTCTAGCCTCTAGAACTGTAAGAAAATACATTTCTGTTGTTTAAGCCTCCATGTTTGAGGTCTTTTGTTACAGCAGCCTTAGCAAAGGAGCACAGCCACTAAGATTCTGAAGGGTCAGAGCCTGGTCACCAAGGGTCTACACGTGGAGCTGTTGCTAAGACGGTGCAGGGCTCAGGCTACCCCAGGGCTGCGACCTTGAGAGAAAGCATACTGTGCTCTCTCCACCCAAACCAAGGGAGACCTTGTTGAAAGCAATATTTAAGGCAGGCTTAGGGTGTCAGAAATGCCCCCACAGGGTAGACTGGGGAGTATATTCAGGAGGTCAGAGCTGAGTGTGTCTCATTTTAGTTTCAGATCTACATTCTGTCTCCTTCCCTCAGCCTTTCATGTCCATGCCTAAGTCTCAACCCCTAGTACTCAACACCTTGATTTTTTTTTTTTTTTTTTTTTTTTTTTGCGGTATGTGGGACTCTCACTGTTGTGGCCTCTCCCGTTGCGGAGCACAGGCTCCGGACGCGCAGGCTCAGCGGCCATGGCTCACGGACCCAGCTGCTCCGCGGCATGGGGATCTTCCCGGACTGGGGCAGGAACCCGTGTCCTCTGCATCGGCAGGCGGACTCTCAACCACTGCACCACCAGGGAAGCCCAACACCTTGATTTTTGAGCACCATCCTTGTATATATCTAGGAGCCATGGATCCTGGCCAAACTCTGTTTTTTCCTAATAGCAGCCTTGACAAGGTGGCAGAAGCCACAGGGGAGAAACACTGGCAGATAGAATAATGGCCCTGCAAAGATATCCATGTCTTAATCTCCAGAGCCTGTGGGTATGTATGTTACCATGATCCAGGTGGACCAACATAATCACAAGAGTCCTTATATGTTGAAGACAGACAGATCAAAGTCAAAGAAGGAGAAGGGATAATGGAAGCATAGAGGGGGCAAGGAGAGAAAGGAAAGGGAGAGGGGGATGGGGAGGACAAAGGGAGGGAGAGAGAGAGAGAGAGAGAGAGAGAGAATTGAAGGTGCTATGCTGCTGCCTTCAAGATGAGAAGGCCATGTGGCCTCCAGAATCTGGAAAAGGTAAGAAATGGGTTCTCCCCTAAAATTTCCAGAAGAAATGTTGTCCTCCTGACACCTTGGTTTTAGCCCAGTGAGACCCGTTTCAGATTTCTGACCTCCAGGGCTATAAGATAATAAGGTTGTGTTATTTTAAGCCACGAGGTTTGTGATAGATTGTTACAGCAGCAACAGAAAATGAATACAACTGGGATGCTTTGACTTGACTCCAAATAAGGGGCTGCAGGTTGGGATGGTGACAGTCTCCAGCCCCACCTGCCCTGGCCAGAGACACATCACCCAGAAGCACTCCTTTGCTTCTTCCCAAATAGGTTCAGAACCTATGATGTGCCAGTCTCTGCCGTGTCCTCCGTCTGTGCTGCACATGATCATATTTAATTTCTTCCCTCTCAGTTTCCTGACATTCTTTCTCTGCCCCAGCACGTGAGAGCTCCTGGATGCAGTTGCCAGATATAGCTGATAAATACAACATTGCCCAGGACATGCTTATACTAAAACATTATTCATTGCTTATCTGAAATCAAAATTAAATGGTGTCTTGTATTTTATCTGGCAGCCCTCCACCTGGAAGGTGCCCAGGGAAACACCTGCTGAGTTAGGCCCTGGGATCCACTGGCTCCACCTGGGGAGTTTTTCAGCTGGGTTGAACCCGCTCAGCCACTACTCCTGTTCTCACTTGCCCAGCTCATTTATTTGCCCTGCACCCCAGCCCCCAGCCAGCTGTTTCCTTATAGCAGCTGCTGCTTCTGTGCTTGAGGGATGTAACTGAAATTAGGGCCCAAGAGGGAAAGACAGAGCAGTTGATGGAGAAGAGACCTAGGGGCAAGTGTGAGGACTTAGCTCAAACTCTCAGAAGTTCTGGTGGTACCACACAAGGGGCATTTCTGAGGCTCTGTCTTCTCTGACCAGTTTGGACCGGTTTTGGGCCTCAGGAATGAGAGGGGCCTTCTGAGCCCTGCACCTTTGGTAGGGGGAGGTGTATTAGTCAGCTAGGGCTGCATAACGAAATACTACAGACTGGGAGGCTTAAACAACAGACATTTATTTTCTCACAGTTCTGGAGGCTGGAAGTCCAAGATGAGCAGAGTTGGTTTCCTCTGAGGCCCCTCCTTGGCTGGCAGATGGGCTCTTGCTGCCTCTTCACATGGTTGTCTCTCTGTCCACGTGCAGCCCAGGTGTCTCTCTGTGTGTCCAATTTCTTCTTATAAGGACACCAGTCAGATTGGATTATGGCCCACCCTCAGAGCCTCATTTTAATTACCTCTTAAAGGTCCTGTCTCCAAATACAGTCACATTCTGTGGTACTGGGGGTTAGGACCTCAACATATGAATTTTAGGGGGACACAATTTAGCTCACAACAGGAGGCATGTTGGACCAGGATCTCCTCTCAGCTAAATGCTGTGGTGTGTTGAGTGGTCTGCTCACTCAACAAAGCCAAGGGCACAGCAAGTCTGCAAATCAAGACCCTAAACTTGGGAGGCCAAGCTTAACTGTAGTCACTCGCTAGTCCTGACAGAAGACAGGCTGATACTGCAGGTCCAAGGATCACAGATTCTTAGTCTTGATATCGAGTCAAATTAGTGGTTTTCAAACGCCAAGGGGTTCCACTAAGATTTCAGGGAAGTGTCTCAAAGCCCTCAATCTTTCATCTCTTTCCCATTTGGGCTTCCATACAGAATTGCTTGGGGAGGTAGGGAGGAAAGAGGTTCCTCTGTGTTAAAATTTTAAATCCACTAATCTAGACCCAATACTTTATTTTATAGGTGAGGGATTCATTCATCAAACATGTTTTGAAAACCTTCATGTATGATCCTCTGTGCTAGATTTGGGGTTGTTTGTTAGTGAAGCACAAGGCAACAAAAATTGACCAATAGGGCTTCCCTGGTGGTGCAGTGGTTGAGAGTCCGCCTGCCGATGCAGGGGACACGGGCTCGTGCCCCGGTCCGGGAGGATCCCACGTGCCGCGGAACGGCTGGGCCCGTGAGCCATGGCCGCTGAGCCTGCGCGTCCGGAGCCTGTGCTCCGCCACGGGAGAGGCCATAACAGTGAGAGGCCCGCGTACCGCAAAAAAAAAAAAAAAAAAAAAGATGAGCCAGATTTTGAGCCTGAGAATCTGAGCAAGTGGAGGTACCATTAGCAAGCAGACAGAATCAGAAGAGGTGGTTTGAGATATGACAGATCATTCCATTTCAGATGATGAATTTGGGGTGGGGACATCTTAGTGACGGTCTGTAGATAATAATAACCTGTAGATTTAACTGGGGAAGGGGGATTTGATAGATAGATAGCAGGTGAAGCGACAGACCAGGAAGCTTCACATGGCAGGCTGACAGATAAATTGACCTATATTTGTCTCCTCTCTGATTCTTCTGAGAAAATAGACCTACTTTAATAATGTTGATAATTCGCCCAAGAGGTGAAAGCTCATTGACTGATAGCATCTCTCGGCTTCCCCGTGATATGGCAAAGTGTATTATCTTCCCTCTAAAAATTAACATAGAGATAGAAGCATCCAAGACACATGTGCAAAATGCCAGCTTTCAAATCCTCCACATTCAGGGAGCTCAGAGCAAGGCCATTGGTGAGTGAGTTTGGGGGGGGCGGGGGACAGAGACGGGATTTCTCATCCTTAATCTTGTGTAGCACCAGGACGAGGAACTGTGAAGCATTATAGGAAATGAAATCACCAGCTGTTGATCACTTAGGTTACTGAATGTCACCTAATCCTGACAGCAGCTTGGTGGCGTTAGAATGGGCCTGATCTGTCTCTGCTGTTTACTAGCTGTCGGACCTCGTACACATGGTCACTCCCCTGAGGCTCAACTTATTCACCTGTGAATTGTGGAAAATGATGCCTTGCACGTTGTTTGGAGATTTAAATAAGAAACCAGATGCTGCTTTGCAAGCAGCCTTCTCGGGGCCTTCCAGGGTAAAATCTGAAACCGGCCTCCTTGGTAGAGGGCAGGGAGAGACTGAAGACAGAGGCAGCCCTCCAGACTGGTCATGGCAGGTATAAGAAGCAAGGGGACTTTCTTGGGTGGCAGCAAGATGAGTGGATCTCCACGTGTGCCTACCAGACTCTGAGAAGTTTACTCAGAGGCCTTTTCTGCACTGTCCAGGAGCCTCAGCACCACATTTCTATCTCAAGGTTGTATCCTTGGAGCAGCTTCTGGGAACAGGGAAGGCAAGTGGAAAGCATATTCCAGGGACAGGGGAGGGGAAGGGGAGCCTCCAGCTCGAGGGTCAACTGGCGGTAGCATCTTTTTGACGGCCTCCTTTAACCCCATATGTACCAGACATTTATTCATCCTTCCATGAGTGTGTATTGTTACCCGCTGTCACCAGTGACTTCACAATGCATAAAGCAGGCTTTAACGAATGTTGGTACTTCTTTCATCTAGGAAAAACTTGGTTTGGGAGTGGATTTTTCTGCCTACGTTTCAGTGGGAATGTGGCTCGTGTTCTAGGGACCAGCCTCACACAAGTTGCTCTGGGCAGCTGTGACCCAGAAGGGGCTGAGAGCTTGCACATTCCTCTTTGCGACCCTTTCTTTCTCACCCTGGCCGCCTTCTCTCAGAGGTGCCCTCGAGATCAAGCCTTCCTCAGAGGTGGTTACGTGCTTAGTGTCAGGGAGCTTTTCTGATTGCGAAGACAACGGGAAGCCAATGAAACTAAGGGAGGGTATGGAATAATAAAAGCACATAGCACATTCCGACCCACTGAATCCCACAGTACCAAAAATGGAGCAACAACCCGTCATTTTGCAGGAAGGAATTGATACCCAGAGAGGGTGTGTGACCTGCCTGGAGCCACACAGCAAGTTAGGGACAGGGCTAAGTTTGGGACACAGACTTCCGGACTTGGGGTCCAATGTATATCCTCTTTACCGTCAGAGGACGTGTTTATGGTCAGAGAACTGGAAAGCAGTTTTTGCTGTACTTCATGTTCAGCGTGGAGGATTGGAAACAGAATGAGGCTGCCCAGTCAGCTTTACCTCTTGTCAAGCCCTACCTACTGCACACTCTGGGCAAGATGCCTCTGGTTAGGATGGTGCTGTCCCCAGAGCAGCCCGGAAAGGCCCGGCATTGAGGACGGACTCCATTCAAATGTGTTCATCCATTCACTTATTCATTCACCCCCAGACACTTACTGAGCACCTGTAATGTGTTATGTACAAGGGTGGCTGCTGGACAATTCATACTTGTCTGATCTCTCTTCTTGAGCAAGAAGGAGGACCTGAAATTCTTCCCAGGCTGGGCTGCTCAGAGCCAGGGTGTAGTGTGGAATTGTGGGGCTGGTCCTCAGTTGTGGCCACAGGTTTAGGAAATGTGGAATCTATGTTCCACTTGAGGGTGACCAGAAAGCCGGAGGGGCCATAGAGATCCGAATCAAGGAAGCACATTGGCTGGAGCTGAGAGACGGCCACAGGGCTCAGAGGTAGGTTTGGGTGGGGGTGGGGGGGATGGCACAGGAAGATGCCTGCAGGAGAGCAAATAGATGGGAGGTAACAGCTAAGGGCGCCAAGTGGGCTTTGATAATACTTATCAGCCCTAACAAGTGAGTAGAGTACTTAAACATGGATTAGGGACACAGTGATGGTTATTTTTACTGTTCTCCTTAAAGAGAATGAGGGTGGAAAGGAGCAAAACCAAGGGATACTGTAGACCAGTGCTTCCCAACCCCCTCCCCCCTTTTTTATTTTGCTAAAAAACACATTAACTTTAAATTTACCATCTTAACCATTTTTAAGCACACAGTTCAGTAGTTTTAAGTACATTTACATAGCTGGGCAAGAGACCCTAGAACTCTTTCATTTTGCAACACTGCAACTCTACACTGGCTAAACACTAAAGCCCCAGCCCTTGGTAATCACTTTTCTATGTTCTGTTTCTATGATTTTTGACTACTTTAGATACCTCATGTGAATAGAATCTTACAGTATTTGTCCTTTTTCCCAGCCCTTTAGAAAAATCTGTGTCCTGGCACTGTTCACAGGCGTGACAGCATCCCATTGGTAACATCTCCAATTATACACACACACACACACACACACACACACACACACACACACACACACACGGGGGAGAGCAAAAGGGAGGGAGAGGTGGCAGCAAATGCTCACACAACCAAGTCTTGGGTAGGGATATGCGCAGAATTGGAAAAAGCCCTCTAGAAATTCTGATACTCCCCAAGAGTATGCCCGCCTTGTTGAAACTCACTGTTGTGGACAGGAAAAGAGTTCTCCAAAGCATCGGAGGCAGAGCAGGAGTCAGTCGCAACATTTATTGAGCACTCATGGTGTACAGAGTACTGGGCAAAGCACTGGAAGGAAATACAGTGGAGATTCAACAGCTGCTGTCGCTCGCCTCATGATTACATTTTAAGTGAATGGAGAAGATACACACACGAACATGTATAAACTAATATCTAGACACATGCATTTCTTATTCACCATTGCAAGCTATCTTGAGAGTTTACCGAAGTAACTAAGGCATGAGAAGCCATTGGGACACATGGGCTAAGTAAAAATCAAAGATACATTTCAGTGCTCAGGTTCAAACTTACCACTCTGGTGATGAGCGGAAGCTACCAGAAGACACTAGAAAATACCAGAAACTAGGTGAATCTATTTTCTTAACTCTATTGGTCATTTTATTTCAAATTTAAGAATTCAGTTTCCCATGAAATAAAGGCAATTGACTCAACAAAGTACTAGAATAGCTTTATGTTAAAAACATTTTTTTTCTTAAAGTAAAATCAGCCTATTGATAGTACCATTTCCAAAGGTCAGGCACCGATTCTGAACGTTAATAGCGTTTTTCTTCTTTTTAAAAAAAAGCTTCCATTATGTGAAAGACTTTCCAATAAATTTAGTGAACAGATGCATTTCATTGCTCTATATTATATTTGGGAAAACTTGTTTATATTCTTACATGCTTTTAAAGTAGGGTTGCCAGATAAAATATAAGATGTATTTTAGTGCATGGGACATACTCATACTAAAAAAAATTATTAATTGTTTATTTGAAATTAAAATTTAACCGGACATCCTGTATTTTATTTGCTAAATCTGGCAACCCTATTTTTAGGTTAACATACCTTTGGAATTTCCAAAGGTTTCCAATAAGGTGTGGGGAGCAAAGAGGCTAATTTAGCTTCAGTTATATGCTAACACTGTCGGAGAGGAAGGTTTATTCTTCTGGCAGGAAAATGGTAGGTTTTGTAGGATTTACTCAAATATTGGAGACATCTTCATTTCTTACACCTTTTATCATTACTATTTTAGCAGCGCACGTTTTAGTCAGTTGAATTTTTACCTTGAAATTTTTGACAGAGATGACTGGTTAGAATTATTAAAATAAGATTGTAGTCTGAGGAATAGAAAAACTAACATCTGGCTTGAAAAGTCCCCTATAACATATGTTCACATCCTCAATAATTTCTTCTCTGTTAACACTTTATACCCCCAACCCGCAAAAAAACAACAAATGTCAACACTCACATCTTGTTAAATTATACAACGTCCCTTCCCCTATTCATGATCACTTCCTGCCACTCTCTGCCCCTCCCCTTTCCGTATTGATTTTTTTTTTTTTTATAATTGAAAACACTAGCCCTTGTGCACCACAAAGAGTGTCTGTCAGGCATGGATCAATGGGTGGTCATGGACCCAAGAAAACAGGAAAAAGAAAAGCTCACCTCTCAGATGCTTGGAGGCATGAAAACTATGAAAGAAAGTGGTGGGGAGGGAGGGAGGAGGGCCGGTAGACTGGACTGACACATTTTGTTCCTTGTATCTAAATGTACAGTTCATGTCTTATTTTAAGCTGAGATTCTACATTGGAGGAGAGAGATTTCAACACCAATTTTGCAAAGAAAAGAAGTCATGAAACTCCAACCGTCGTAGAGGAATGTAGAATGATAACACTTTCTGAATTCCAACCTCCATCCGCTATTCTTTTTTTAAACACCCTGAAGAGTATATATATATGTAAAGAATGTACTTCTCTGTTCATATTCCACATACACATAAAATTACTATGAACATTAACAAACACATAGATTGTACTTAAAGGCATATACAGCCTTTGACTTTCAAAAGCTGCTTGTTAATTGAGTCCAAGTATGCCAGTTTTTATTCTGGGCCTGACTCCACCTGTTTCCAGCTTGGCCAGGTGCACATAGGTTACAGCTTTCCTTTGTACCTTGAGGTCTTTCCAGAAAAGAGGACGAGTATGAGAAGTTAAGTTGAGGCAAAGAAGCCATGGGGTTTCATATCACCATATAAAGGTGGAGTTAAGCAATATATATTATTAAAGTAGAAAAATGTTTCTATGCCCCCTCTGGCATTTAACATTCCTTATGCTAAGACAGCATTCCATCCAGCTACTTGCCACATACTCTTTTCTTTTCAGAAATATAAGTTCCAAATTCCATCGTTTAGACAATTTCCAGATGCTGTTCTGATGACGACATAAACTTGTCTCTGAATGCCCCTGACCGACCTCAAGGGGCACAAGTCAGGCTGTTCTTTTACTACAGAAAATGGCCGGAAGAGGGTTTGCTTTGGGTTCCCATTCGTGGTCATGATGAGGTGGGTGGCTACAGAATGTACGTGAAAAGGTGATGGACTCCCCAGGGGCAAAGTAGCCCCCCAAATTTTGCATCAGCAGAAGCAGCAGTGCACAGAAGGGTGTCCCTATGGGGAGTGAGAGCCCACTTCAAAGCCCCACTTCTAAAGCTCAGTAGGGTCCGCGTCCCAGTTTGAACACGTGCTTGGCAATTACACGTGCAGGAGGAGTCCTGTTGGACTCCTGTTACCGGCCTGCTGAGGTTTTTCGAATGGTGACTGGTAGGGAAACTGCCTGCCTGGAGCTGCCTGGAATCCCAGTCCCGGCCCCGCCCTAGTAGTGTTCCCCTGGCACTCAGACGAAGGATGCCAAGCAGACAAGGAATAGTTCGCACTGGGGATGGCGCCTTCCTGCTCCTTCACTTCCCGCTTCCTCTTCCTCCTGCTTTCTTCTTTTTCTCCTTCTCTGCTGCCTCCCTCGGTCCCCGCTCCATCCTTTGGTGCTGGCGGCCAGGGCACAGCTCACGGGGGCGGGGCAGAGGCGCTGGCGTGGCTGTACGAGCGCCTGGACAGAGAGGCCCGGGTGGTCCTGCTCTCCACCTCCTCCCCCGCCTCCCCTCTCGCTCCTGGGGGACCAGGGTTGGGGCAGCAGGGGAACGTGGCCATGAAGCCGAGGCGGAACCGCTGGTTCATGAAGCAGTAGATGATGGGGTTGACGCAGGAGGAGGTGTAGGAGAGCAAGAGGATGAAGGAGATGGGGGTCCCGGAGAGGCGGCGCTCTGCAGAGGCGGTGTCGAAGGCCCGCCAGGCGTTGGCGCTGAAGATGGGCATCCAGCAGAGGAAGAAGAGAACCACGATGACCATGAGCATGCGGATCACTCGCTTCTTGGCCATCAGGTTGGCCGCGGGCCTGCTGCTCCTGATGCGGCTGGGCCTGCCGCCGCCGCCGCTGGACAGCTGCTGCAGCTCCAGCTTCCCTGGGTGCTTGGACCGCTGCAGGTAACACCCATCGCTGGCCTCGTATCTGCCGCTGCTGCCGGGGCTCGGCTTCCTTTCTGGATGGGCAAGGGACAACACTTATTTTTCGGGATGGGTCATGCCAGACGGAAGGCGTGGAACCCCTGCCCCCTGCATCAAGGGGCTAAACCACACTTGAACTGTACTATTGGGCAGGCGACCTCGGGCCTGGTTGACATGGGTAGGTATTGTTTACACTAGTCCTTTCCTTCAAATGAAAAGCTACTTAAAACTACTAAAATACTGTGTAGTATCTGATGTACATAATTTATAATAGTAAAATAATATTTTACACGTGTAGATTATAGGGCTAAAGAACTGTTCAAGAATGAATAGGCACAGTCTTCTTCCAGCTCCTCAGGGGGAAGTTTCCTGCTTGCTTGGGAAAGCTCCAGACTGCTTTTACTGTGAGGACTCTGCATAATGAGCAAAAACCAAAGAAGACCTTGAAGTTGTATAAGTGGTAAAGAGCTGAGTAAAGGGGTGGAGTGAGAACGGTGTGTGGGGGGGGCAGCGAGTGATACCAACAAAGGTATCGGGTAAGTTTCTCTGGCGAGTGGACTCTAATGAAAGGGGGGACGGGAGGCTCTGTGGCAGCTGCAACAGGAGTGAAGGGGAGGAGAGAGGATGGCGCCTGGAATTACAATTTGCTTTGGTTGTGGAAGGCGGTCCATTTGTACGCAACAGCACAGAGAGCCTGGGACCCGTGGGCCCTCGGCTTGTAATTGGGCGATGTGTGTATTATGTCATCTTATTCCACCCAGCACCCTTTTGAGAGGAATAATTTCTTCATTTTACAGATGAGGAATAGAGACACTGGGTCTCACGACTGTGCCTTAGGACACAGAGTCTCCTAAGAAGACTTTTGAAAACCTCTAATATACCCTATACACACTCTGGGTATATCCATTTAAGTTACAGAAAATAAGCGTTTGTAATCTTTTGGCATCAACATACAGCTAAGAGATAGTTACCTCTAGCAGACTTCTTCTGGCTAGCATCAAATTTTATACCCTGGTAAAGTTCCAGAGAGATTAATCCATATGCCACCATCATCACAATTCCAGGAATAAGAAAGAGGATGAGTAACAGGAAGGTGTGCCTAATAAAATAAAAAGCAATAACCAGCATCTCTAGCATTTCAAACTCAGATGGGATGGAATAAGCAGGGCTCATCTCCATTTTAATGAGTCTGAGGAAACACATTAATTACTAGTATTTAATATCTTTGGAAATTCCCCATCTGGAGAGTCAGTCATTAGAAGTTGTTTACTTCTTTTCTTTCAGTTAAAGTCTCTTATGAAGGACTAGTTAAATGGAAAAGTTTGGTGTAAGTCTGTGCCTGAAACAAGTCTACATTTAAAACAGACGAGAGCTTAAAAAAGAAAAAACAAACAAGCCAATGAGAGTAGGTGAATACCTCAATAAAACGGTTTCTGAAATAATAATAATAAGAGTTTACATTCATTGATGACTTATTCAATTTCAATATAGTATATATATATATTACTATATCTAATTCCCATAATAACTTTTGAGGTAGGTACTATTAACATGATACCCATTTTACAAATGAGGAAACAGACTTAGAGACAATAAACAATTTGTCCAAAATGACACAGCTCGTGGCAAAGGTGAGATCTGAAGCCGAGCAATACAATTCTAGAACTCATGCTCTTAAACATCACAATATACCATTTGTTGACTTTATAGCAACAGAATCGTCTAATGCATAGGTAGCAATGATGGAAGACCTCCTTGGTTTTGCAAAATAAGCATTCTGGCTGTTCTGACCCGCTGGCACAGTGGCAAGCTCGTTCTAGTGCCTGGTGGGCCAGAGCTATGCTTTCTCTAAATATGTTTGATTCCTGAAGAATTGCAGCCTCCTTCCTTATGAGTCTGGCCCCTAAATCACTTTTGCAGTCTGGCATGTGTAAGATTACGCAATTAGGCCATAAAATTGTCAGAGGCTCACGGTGGCTGAGCCATTTCTCATTTCAATTGGACATGTTTTGATAAGAGTTCTTTTCAAATCTTGGAAAAGTCCCTCATTTGCAACATAACTCTTTGTGTGTACGCGTTACTTGGTTGAAATGAAAAAAAGGAAGGCAAAGAAAGCAGAAATTATCTCAGTTTTGAGCTATGTTTTTTTTAAATCCTTGTCTGAAGTTTCCAACATCTGTGTTATTTAGGGTTGGTTTCTATTGTCAGTTTTTTTCTATGTACAGCTCATATTTTCCCATTTATTCCCATGTCTAATACTTTTTTAAAAATATTTATTTATTTATTTTTGGCTGTGTTGGGTCTTCTTTTCTGTGCTAGGGCTTTCTCTAGTTGCTGCAAGAGGGGGCCACTCTTCATCGGGGTGCGTGGGCCTCTCACTACGGGGGCCTCTCTTGTTGTGGAGCACAGGCTCCAGACGCACAGGCTCAGTAGTCATGGCTCACGGGCCCAGTTGCTCCGCAGCATGTGGGATCTTCCCAGAACAGGGCTCGAACCCGTGTCCCCTGCATTGGCAGGCAGACTCTCAACCACTGCACCACCAGGGAAGCCCTTGAGCCATTTTTAAATGTCTAGCTCCCTGCTTCTAAAACATGCTGGGAACTGGTAAACATAATGTCCTGTATTTGTGTAGCCTTTTTAAAGATATTTAGTGACATTTTCATAAACATGCTCTCATTTGAATCTCACATCCATCTAATGAGGTAGATAAAAAAAATCTTTATTCTTAAATCTTTGTGTAGATAAAGAACTTGAATGTCAGGGAGGTTATATGAACTTGTCCAATATCACCCACTAGTAAGCAAAGAAACAGGTTCTAGAACCTTGCCTTTTTATTTCCAGTACAGTGTCCCGTGCAAATACCACAGCTGCAGCTCTAAGAAAAACCACGTGGGATTTGGAACTCATCCTCGGCTCTACCTCCAGTTCTTGGAAAATCAGAGCTCTTCCAGAAGCACACTGCATAGTGGTTAAGACCAGATGCTCTCTTATCTCTTCTAGGTTTGGGAACTTGAGTGACTTGCTTAACCTCTCCATGTCTCAGTTTCCTCTGTAAAATGGGGACAATAATAGTACCCACCCTATAGGGTTTTGAGAGGATTAGTTGAATTTATATATATATATATATATATATATATATATATATATATATATATATATATAGCATTTAAAACACAGCACTCTAAGTGTTTGCTGTCACTGTTACTCTAGAAAGAGGTTAGAGTGAAACTTCTCGATAAGTCTCTAGGAGACTGATCCCCCCAGACACTGGACAATACATTCCAGTTTTTATTAAACCTGCAAAATTATATCGAGTTGTATTAAACAAATAAACCCATGCAGCCTTACCAGGACTGCTGCATGACATCATTTGGCAGTAGAAAACGGCACATGTTCGCGGTCTGATTGTTATTTTTGGTAAAAGGCACCAAGTTGCTATAAATCGGGTACGGAGTCATGATGGTAAAGGAGAGGCACCAGGTAGCGGCAATCACCTTCAAAGCGTGGGATTTTGTCTGCCAGACGCGGGACTGTAAGGGTTTGCAAATTGCCCCATATCTCTCCAGCGATATGGCTACCAGATTAAAGGTGGAGACACTCACAGAGGTGCCTGGAAAAGGAACAAAGAAGCTGGTTACGCAGGCTCTGAAATCCAAAGTTTATTTGCACAATGAGCTTAAGCATACCTGATCTGCGCAGGTTTGATAGATAGCAGAGGAAAACGCTCAGAGGGTAAGAATATTGTGTATGTATATCTAAAAAAAATGACTTATTCCCAGCTTTGTTCCCAAAACGATTTGAGGCAGGTAAAGAAATGTGTTTGCAAATACATCTTATTGCCAATTTTTAGATAAGTTTATTGAACTTTGATTACAACCAACTCCTTCCTAGGCTGAAGGCGCTCATTAATTAATAACCAAGTGGATGAAATATGTTCCTATCCCACAGAAGAGGTTCTGAGCGACCTGTAGAATAGCTTTAGTTTTGAGCGTGATCTGCATAGTTAAGTTGACCTTTTAACCCAATATTCTCAAGGACTGTGACCCTGAAAATTCAGTGGGGTCTGAGCTGGGAGCATTAAAACTCTTCCTGAAAATTTCTAGTACAGACTTTTTTTTAAAGATTTTTTTGATGTGGATCATTTTTAAAGTCTTTATTGAATTTGTTACACTATTGAATTTGTTGCTTCTGTTTCATGTTTTGGTTTTTTGGCCACAAGGTATGTGGGATCTTAGCTCCCTGACCAGGGATCAAACCCACACCCCTTGCATTGGAAGGGGAAGTCTTAACCACTGGACCACCAGGGAAGTCCCCAAACTGTTTTTAAGAGTGAAACATTCTAAGTTTCCAAATGGAGTGTTGAAAAATTACCTAGTGAAAAAGGAAGAAGGGGAAACTCTCCATATTATAACTAACGTTTTTCTCTGGGAGGAAGGACTAGGGCCTTTTTTCTCATTCTCTTTGCTTTCTGTATTTTGTAAAAGGAACATGCATCATCAGTGAGAAAGACGTCAAAACACCTCATTCAAAAGGATATACTTACGTATAGTCAAAAAAGCTTAATTTTCCTTATTTTTTGTATTTTGTGTGTGTACATACTTATTATAATCTCATATCCCCTTAAAATTCCCTTTAATTCTTCATCCATAAATTCAACTGATTCTTCTCTTATCTCTTACCATGATGGAGGAGTTCTTAGCCTGGGGCCTTTTGTGAAACTATGTACAAAAATATTCTTTTTCTAGGGAGAATATCCAGAGTATTCCTGAGAGACTTGAAGGAATCTACAACCCTGAAACCATTCTATAAGAACTTACGTCTGAGACAGGATTGGCTGTGTTTTATAGGACTTTAAGGAGTTGATGACATCTGAATTAGAGGGTACAGCCCCAAAGTCCTGAGTCAAGTCTGTACAATGGGTCCACTGTACTTATAAACCCACCAGCAGGCGAGCACTCTTGTTTTTGGCTCTGTATTAGGAGCTTAATGAGTGTTAACTATTAGAAACAGTATCGAGGAGAACATAAAATTAAGGGAAGAATTGAAATCACTGGAATCAGAAATCCAACAAAACCATTATGGCATTGCAAACACTTGCAGAATTATCTTGCTTTTCATTTTCTAGAACAGTCTGTCCTAGAAATTTTCAGGAAGAGTTTTAAGGCTCCTAGCTCAGACCCCAGCTATTTAAAAACATTTTTGGTTGAGGTGAAACTTACATCACATAAACGTAATCATTTTAAAGTGAACGGTTCTGTGGCATTTAGCACATTCACAATGTTGTGCCGCTACACGAGCACTCTTTTTAAATCTCCTTCCACAAACCCCGGTTAAGATTATTAAGTATTATCATAAGATATATACAGACAGGTCTTGAAAGCCTAAAGCACTATGCGATGTTGGTTACTATTATTGCGTCATTGTTTAACAATGATCCTTTTCATTTGCGAGTCGAGGACTGGACCCAGATTGACACTTTCTTGGCTATTTGTCCGTGTCACGCAGATCAGTTATTCATCGTCATTTCGTCACTGCTGGATCCTGCTTCCTCAATTGGGAGAAATAAAGGCTTTCAAAGCTTTCCGGTCATTGAAGGCTGCCCTAGCCCAACTCAGCTCTGCGTATTTGGCCCAGCTTAGGTCAGAACAAACAACAACTCCTTCCTCATTCCCCGCCTCTCCTCCTCCTCTCCCAGCTAATTCTCAGAATGGGCAAGGGACAAAGCATTTTGACAGACAGAGGGGGCAGAGAGGCATGTTTTGTTTCCGCCTTAGAAGAGCCACAACAGTTGGCAAAGCGAGGTCATGTACTCACCACTGTTGTGGCTACCGATCTGGGTTCAAGTCAGCTCTGTAGCTTACCGCCTGTGTGTCCTTGGGCACATTATTAACCTCTCTGTGCCTCTGTTCCCTCCTCCATGAAACAGGGAAGGATAACTGTATATTCTTTATAGGGTGGTTGGGAGATAAAATATGATCATGGAAGTAAAAACTCAAAGCAATTAGGAGAATATCTGGTGCTCAAAAAATGCATTCAAAAATATTAGCTCTTGTGACTTTTATTATCATCACCATCATTTTGATTGGCAAAGGCAGAGAGCTGCGTATCTCAGCCAACCAGTGTCAGCTTAGTGACCCACAGGCTCTAGGAGCAAATTCAATTCCTCGTCTGGTGGCAGAGGTCTCTCTCTCTCTCTCTCCGTGCCTGAGATGGTCCCAGACCCTGGGAAAACAGTCTGGGAAGTGAATCCTGAGAAGGGAATCTAGACCTCTGATGAAACTCATTTTCAAATAGTCCCTGTTCCCTAGGAAAGCCAGAGCAACGGCAGAAAGAGCCCTCTTCCAGCACCCTGGCCATCCCAAAAGCCATGCCTTGGGTTGGGTAGAGCTCAGAATACAATCAACGACCTCCAGGAAGGAGCAGAACGGCTTGCATCTGTCTTACTTTCTAACAGAAACAAGCAAAACCAAGCTCTTCTGTGGCTTCTTACCAACTTATTCCACTTTGAGAAACTGACCCTTAAAACTGGGGACTGACTTCTGGGGAGTTATGAGGACTGACCCCTCATAAAGCCAGCTCCTCTGTCCTTACACCTAGCCCCACACAGACAGATGTTTTGTTTTGGCTGTTAAGGGTTGGGGAAGGCCTGGGGCTGAGCAGGGTCTGGGGCGAGCTCCAGAAATAGGCACCAGCAGCAACTCACCCATGAAGTAGGTGGTGGTCTTGCAGACAGCGCTCCCAAAGATGAAATCCTTGAGCAGGTTGGGGATGAGGTTGAACGGCATGCAGAAGAGGCAGAGCATGAGGTCACTGACAGCCAGGGAGAGCAGGAAGATGTTGGTGACCGTTCTCATCCTCTTGTTCCGAATCAGCACCGTAATGACCAGCGTGTTTCCCAGCACACTGAGCAGGAATATCAAGGAGTACAAGAGAATCTGCACGGCTGGCTGCCACTCTGAGAGGAGGAACGCGGACGAGGGATGGAGGTTATGAGAGCAGAATGTTAAAACCTAGCACGCGCACCAAGCACTTATTTCCTGCCGATTTTTTTTTTCAGGGGCGGACATCATTGAACCCAGCTCTCCCTGTACTTAACAATATTTTGCAGAAACAAAGTGAGGAGAGCACAGAGTGATTCAGTTGCTTCTAAAAGGTTGGTCTGTTAAAGGATCACTCACTCAGGGAACCACTTTTTCTTAAGAACAAAGCCCCTCTAGTGAATAGTGATTGCTTTCTTTCCTAGCTGCTAAGCATTATTTCGCTATAATCACTTCTTCACACTGATTTCCCCCAAGAAAAGGCGACAGCTAGATTGTGACAGCACCTTTTCTGTGATGCTTGTAAGTTCAAGCTTTTACACTTGTCCTCTCTTCTGGCTCCACTTCAGGTCCTCCTCCCACTGCTTTTGTGCCCCCGAGTCCTGTACATTAATCCCAACTGTCCCCTGGGGAACAAGAAGAACATTGGACTCAATTCTGCTCTTTGATCTCTTATCCAAACTTCTGAACAGATGACTTTACCCAGCCTTGTCTCACGAGGACTTTGTTATATTTTTGCAGTCAGCCTTGCCTTTGCTGATTTCTTCCCCCAACTTAATAGTTTTCTGAATTAAAGTATCAGCCTCTGACACCTACCTTTGGAGGCATGGGGCTGATCCAAGCAGAAAAGCGTCTCGTTTTCGATCCCCAGTTTGCAGGGAGGCGTCGTGTTGCTTCCATTCAAGAGAAGGCTGTCCACATCCATCCTTGCTTTGCTGCTTTTCACCAAGCGCTGGCGAGCTGATGAACGGCTCACTCTCGGCTCATTCCTCTAATGACCGACTGGAGAGTTTCCCAAATGGAACCTGCCGTGGAGGGGCAAGGGGGTTGGGGGAGTGATTGCCAGGTGTGGGCTTCTGAAGCCATTCTTAAAGGCGACTGGAGTTCCACACACTCAGGCCAGCTGGGCAAGCATGTGCACTCCTGTCTTGGAAAGAACAGCTGGTGCAAGGCAAGCCTGCTCCACCTTCCAGGCCCATCCCATTCCTGGGCCAGCCATGGGGCCCTGAGCACAGACAGCCTGATTGTAACTTAACCCTTCCTGGAGTGTCGCTGCTTTTCCACACACATGCCCACAGGTGTGGACACACACACACACATGGACACATTACCTCTCTTCTCTGTATAGGAACCTGTCACCGTCCCAGACATAGGCAGAATAAAGCCCAAACTGGCCGTGTGAGACAGAAACAATTAACACAGTAACAGATACCATAATGCAGAGCATCAGGACTAAAGGACACGGAGGGACTGCGTTTCTACCTCCTTATATAAAAGCAGTTAGTGCCTTTTTAGCTTTGGACCCATGCCCAGCAGTGTGTGTGGATATAACTACCGGTTGTTAAGTTCTTACCAACCGCAGGGTTATTTCTCTGCCCTTGGAAACTGAAAGAAGGGGGGTACTTTGACTATAGGTACCTGGATTCTTATTACAGAAACACTTGAGTAAGATTTTCCATTCATTCATTTATTCACTCATCCATTCATTCAGCACATGTTCATTGAGAGTCAGCCGTTTGCCAGGTACTTTCTAAACACATAAGCAGATAATGAATAAGATTATTTCAGATGTGTAAAGCACCACAGAGGAGGTGAAGCAGGAAGGCGTAATCGAGAGGGATGGATGGGGGGTGCTAGTTTAGGCAGGGTGGTCAGGAAGGGCCTCCCGCAGGAGGGGTCTCTGATCAGAAAGCTAGATGGCAAGGAGGAGGAAAGCTTGTGCCGATCTGCAGGAAGCTGCTTCTAGGCAGTGGGAGCGGTCTGCTTGGCAGAGGTCACAGCAGGAGCAAAGGCCCTGAGGTAGGAATGAACTTGATCTGTTGGAGTTCAGGTAGAAGTAGGAATGAGGTGGGAGGTTAGGATAGAGAGGGGGACCTGGCCGGGAGCTCTGGGTTTTCTGTGAGGCTTTGTGGTGCCGGAAAACTCCTCCAGCCCTATTGTACACGTGCTCTCCTCAGTTGAGACCTTTGGGACAGCAGGTGACAGCAGAGGGCCCTGTGTTTCTCACATGTTGCTTGGCCCAGCTGAGACCTGGTCTAGACGCCTCTGGGACCCCTTGTGTTTTGACAGCTCTCTCAGTTGACAGAGCTACGTGTTATATATTTGCTGAATCCCTGCTGGACACGGATGAGCTAAGGGACATTTTCACCATCCAGGCTCAGTGGAGCTGGGAAGAGAGTGGTACCTCTGTTCTCTGAAACCATGAACAGCTCACGTTGAGGCACTTAGTCATAAGAACTAGAAATTCGAGGAATGTTGGAGAAGCTAACAGTAATTATTAAGAAGACGAGCTTTGGCATCAGACAGACCCAGGATCACATCCTGGCTTCACTGGTTACCTGCCGGGAAATACTGGGCAGGTTTCTTAACCTAAGGCTCATTTCCTTCTTCTGTCAAATGGGGACCAAAATGACCTCATAGATATTTGTTATGAAGATTGATTGCCTCAGGACAGTGCCTGACACAGAAAAAGTGTTCCATAAATCACAGAGAATAGTAACTATTATTATTATTTTCCTTTTACACACAAGGAAATTGACTCAGAGTGGCCATGTAATTTGCTGGCGAGAACCAGCTGTGGATACCCCCTCACTGGCCGGCAGCCCCATCCTCACTCCTCTCCCTGCAGCATAGAGCTTTCTTCACTGTCCTAGTGTCCCATAGCCCGTTTGGAGCCAGAACCCGTGTCTCTGCCTGTCATTCCTGCCTCGGTTCCTGTTGGCTGAATCTTCTCATTCTGCAGACTGCTACGGACCCTGCCCACTAGGAGGGGACCCTGTGCAATACTGTCCTGATTTGGAAAGGGATAAACATTCAGATTCTGAGCACTGGCTATAGCTAAATTCCACTGCACTGCTGTTCCCAGCAGCTGACTGCTTCAGCTGCTTTAAGTGGGCTGATATCACCGTCCATAGAGGGTGCTTCCTAAGGACGCGTTCCTCAGGCCCTTCGGCTGCGCTCCAGCCACTGTAGGGAACCTGCTGCTCAGGGTCCAAGAGCAGAGGGGCAGAGGGCTGGTGTCCACCTGCTCTGAACTGAAATGGAGCCCAATTTGGGGCGTTTCTCCTCCTTTCCTTCCTCCCTCCCTCCCTCCCTTCTTTCCTTCCTCCCTCCCTTCCGTCCTCCCTTCCTTCCTCCCTCCCTCCCTCCCTTCCTTCCTTCCTCCCTCCCTCCCTTCTTTCCTTCCTCCCTCCCTTCCTTCCTTCCTTCCTCCTTCCCTCCCTTCTTTCCTTCCTTCCTCCCTCCCTCCCTTCCTTCCTTTTTTCCTTTTATCCTTTCTTCCTCCTTTCCTGCCTTTCTATTCTGTTCTGTTCATCCATTGGCAGGAAGAAAGGGTGGAGTGCAGGACAGTGGGTCCTAGAAGGTTTGTAAACTCACAAGGAGTAACTGTGGCACATCTGAGTGCTGTGTTTTACGAACTTTAGTGCAAATCTGATCACTCGGCTTAGTGGTTAAAAATTGGGGATTCCCAGGCTCCCTTCCCAAGGATCCTGATCCTTCAGCCCCGAGCCTGGGAATCTGCACTTTTATCCAGCATTCCTGGTGATTTGGAGGCCAGTGATCACAGGATTACCTCTCAGGAAGCTCCCTGGAAGCTGGTAAGTGTGTGAGAACAGGTGTCAGATGGTGGGAACCTAAGCCTGAACTTCACCCCAGTTGTGAACATGAACAAATTACCTGACTTTTCTGAGTCTCAGCTTGTTCATCTGTAAAACAGGCATAATATAGCACTACCTCTAAACAAAGCAACTCATGGAAAGCACCTCGAAAAATGCCTAGAACACAGGGCTGGACTCTAATTGTTATTATCAGTGGATAAGAGTAATCCTGGGAATGCTCTGTTTATCCCCGTTATTATGGTCAGGATAAGGGTTTGTGTCTCCAGGACCTCAGCACAGCGCCTGGCATACAGTATGTGCTTGGGGAATGGGAATAAATAAGGAGTAAAAAATCAGGAGAGCCAATATTGCATTGCTTATTCTACGCTTCTATATCTCTATTACATCGGTTCTTTTCCTGGCCAGCTCTGGAGTTTTCAGTCTGACTTTCTGAGCCAGTGTTACCACAGAGTTAAATTTAAAAAGAGAGAATTCCAACAAGAGACATTAGGGCTATCAAGGGAGAGCTGATGCATTTTTCAGGGCGTTAGCCGTCACTTCGCTCCTCAGCACGCATTTATTGAATACCTTCTAAGCGCCAGGCAAGGTGCCAGGTGCTGGGGATAAGCCATGAACCAAGTGGATGGAATCCTGCCCTTGGGAAATTCTCCGTGCACTGTGAGAGGCAGGCGATAAACAGATGGGGCAAAATAAAAGTAGTCTTTTTGGGCTTCCCTGGTGGTGCAGTGGTTGAGAGTCCACCTGCCGATGCAGGGGACACGGGTTCGTGCCCCGGTCCGGGAAGATCCCACATGCCGCGGAGCTGCTGGGCCCATGAGCCATGGCCGCTGAGCCTGCGCGTCCGAAGCCTGTGCTCCGCAACGGGAGAGGCCGCAACAGTGAGAGGCCCGCGTACCGCAAAAAATACAAAACAAAAGAAAAAAAAGTAGACTTCTCGCCTTGGAGCGCTACCTTCTGACTGAGCACAGGCCCAGGAGAATTGATAAAAATTTACTAAACTGAGTTGAAATGGTTTAAGTGCCTCCCCTCTCTCCGAGCCACAGAGTTTGGGTGTCTCCTGCAGTCCCCAAAGCCCCGTGGGTACTGAGGACATCTGGCAAACGCTCCCCACTAGGAAGACAGAACATGAGCAATCCTGATGGACCCCTGGATAAAGAAATTGGTAGCTGTTCCCCAAACCATTCTCCATCTTAAGAAACAATTGTTCTAAAACACATAAAAGATTTATTTGGATTTTTTTCCTCATTATAACGTGAATCATATGCTCATGATTCATGTTATGTACATCTTTTAAATAAAGAAAAATAGATAAGTAAAAATATTATACAAATACATTTCAGAGCCCCACATGATTTATCCTCAGAGAATCACAGTCCAGAAGCCAGAGGTAGTTAACAGGTAATGGTATGTTGCAGGATTCTCAATTCTTAGGGCAGCCTGACATTTCTTCAAATGATCTTACCTCCCCTCTGCAATTTTCCCCCTCTCTGCTGCTCAAAATGTCACTCTCTAAATTCCTTATTCCTCATTCTCTTTCTAAACTCACCCAGACTGCTGCCTACTAGGGTTTTTCTCTTCTCCTCCCTGTAACCATCTCAAATTTCTGGAAGAGCCTGACTGGGACTCCCCTCCCTCCTCACCCTGCACTGGCCACGTATGGGTTCCTCAGGAGGGTAGATGCACTGAGCCCCGCTGCCCTCAGAGGCTTGTGTGCAACCCCCTCTGAAGTCCTTCTCCCACTGGCTGCCCTTCTTGAGAAATCATATTGGATCCTTTCTGACAAGTGAAAAACCCCTCCTTGCTACAGAGGAGGGCAGACATCATGTCTGTGTCTGATAAGGCTGTCACTTAACAAGTCATGGCTGAGTTTGGGCAGGTAGCTTTGCCTCGGTCTCCATTTCCTCACCTGTAAAATGGGTTAACAGAGGTAACACCTACCTCAGAGAGCTGCTGGGATATTACATGTCACAGTGTGTGTAAAGCACACAGCAGAGTGGTTGGCATGTCATAAGGGCTCAGTAAATAACAATAATGATAGCAATAGTAATAATAATAATAATATACCATGTTTCATGTTGATAGGAACATTAAAATCATCCTTAATACCACTGCCTCAAGATAGACGTTTGTTTGTTTGTTTTTAAACATCTTTATTGGAGTATAATTGCTTTACAATGGTGTGTTAGTTTCTGCTTTATAACAAAGTGAATCAGCTATACGTATACATATGTCCCCATATCTATTCCCTCTTGCGTATCCCTCCCGCCCACCCTCCCTATCCCACCCCTCTAGGTGGTCACAAAGCACTGAGCTGCTCTCCCTGTGCTATGCGGCTGCTTCCCACTAGCTATCTGAGAGAGTGGCATGGACATATATACACTACCAAAGATAGACGTTTGTTAAAGACTTGGTAGCTCTCCTTCCAGCCTTTACCTCTAATCACAGTTCATAAAAAGCAAATTCATAAAGAGCAAACTCCTACTTTATATACAGTATTCATCCTACTTACCACTTTTTGAAAATGTACTTTTAAGATAGAATTTTCTCTCAAAATGAGAAATATGGTTTTTGTAGGGTTCTGGAAAATGTATTTATTTTTTTTTAATTTAGACAAGAAAGTAAAAAAAAAATTACAACTGCATCACCCAGAGAGTTTGAAAAGTGCTTTACACATATACTGTTTCGTATATTCATTATTTTCACTTAGTATTTTTTCATCATCCTGTTTCGGTACTTCTCTATGGTATTATTTTTAGGGATGGCTATAATTTCATTCAGAACATGTACTCCAAATGACTAAAGTATTTCCATACAGTTGGGTACTTAGTTATTATTTGTAGCCTTCTGCTTTTATAAGTGACACTGTAGTGAACACTTGTGCATATATATATTTTGAGGCATTTGATGTACATTGGCAACCTCGGGGCTGCCATCAGTACCACTCCAAGGGCAGCGCTCACGTTGAATGCACTGTCACTGCCACTTGTTAGAGCTGCCAATGAACGACGCCTGGCACTGGTGGCCTGAGGCCTGGGCAAATAGCTTTCTAAAGGATCAGACTCGTTTATAAGGTTGCTGCTTATTAGTACTGGTTTATCATCCTTTTATCAGCATTTGATATTATGAGTTCACATTTTCAGTTTGCTAATTTAATCATTGAAAAACAGCACCTCGTGGTTGCTTTAATTTGCACTTTTTCTTTTAATTGAAGTATAGTTCAATTAAATTTACAATACTACATTAATTTCAGGTGTATTACATAGTGAGGCAATACTTTTATAGATTATAATCCCTTTACACTTATTTTAAAATATTGGTTATATGCGCCGTGTTGTACATTATATCCTCGTATCATATTTATTTTCTACCTAGCAGTTTGTACCTCTTAATCCCCTACCCCTATCTTGCTCCTCCCCCCATCCTTTTCCCCTCTGGTAACCCCTAGTTTGTTCTCTGTATCTGTGAGTCTGTTTCTGTTTTGTTATATTCATTTGCTTGTTTTATTTTTTCAGATTCCACATGTAAGTGAAAACCTACAGTGTTTGTCTTTGTCTGACTTATTTCACTTAGCATAATGCCCTCCAGGTCCATCCATGTTGTTGTAAATGGCAAAATTTCAATCTTGTTTTATGGCTGAGTACTATAATTTGCATGTCTTTTATCACCAAAGATGCTGCATATTTTCCATGGGTTTGTTTACTAGTTGTATTTCTTCTGTCACTTATGTAAACCCAGGATAAGCCAGAGCATTTTTTATGACTTGTTTATGTGCTCTGTCCATTTCTTTGTTCAATCACCAAATATTTATTGAACACCTAGTACTTGGCAGGAACTGATGTAGGTACTGTTCACAGCAGTGAATAAAACAAAGTCCCTCTCCTTACTGAGCTCCCATCCTCATGAGGGACGCACAATAAACATAGAAATAAATAGAGCACATAATATCGGATAGTGATAAGTGCTATGCAGGGAAACAAAGCCAGATTAGGGGATGGAGAGTGATGGGTGACCAGAGAAGGTCTTCCTGAGGAGGTGACATTTGAGCAGAGATCAAAATGAATTGAGGGAATGAGCCTCATGACTATCTGGGAAAAGAACATTCCAGACGGGGTATTATTTGTCATCCTAAAATGTTTTTCTATCACTTGACAGGAATCCTACCTAAAGAGATGACAGCGATATTTAATTTACAATTTACTGTCATAAACTGCTGCGTGTAGCACAGACTGCTTCCCTTCCCCCCCTTCTTTTATAGTAATTGAAGCCCCAATTTTTAATTGGGTGCGTGGCTGCCTAGAATTAATGTTATATATTTCCATTCTCCTTTGCAGCTAGATGTGGCTGTATGCCAAGGTCTGGCCAATGAGAAATAGGCAGAAATGAATATACAGCTCCTGAGAAGTATCTTTACAGAGAAGGAGCATACCATTTTCTTTCCTTTTCATCCTTCCTCTGACTAGAATGAAGATGTGAGCACTGGAGCTGGAGCAGCCACCTTGTACCCCGAGGTGGGTGCCAAGAATTGAATATAGCAGAAACCTGGATACTAATAGAAACCTAGATTCCTGGTGGTCTTAAAATTTATATACTAGCCAGACCTGGACAGCTTACCTCCCATCTTCATTTATGTGAGAAAGAAAAATAAATTTATTTTATTAAGCCAGTGTTATTTTGGGTTTTCTGCCACTTGCAACCTAATCCTAACTAAAACAGTGTGAACTAGAGTCTGCATATTTAATTTCTGATCTAGTCTCACACGATTCCTCAGTTGCACTCAGGATGCATCATGATAGCAGTCACCTCACCGACTGGGCTTGCCAGCATGTCTGACTCCTTCCCACCTAATCAGGGTTTACCATTCTTCAGGGCCCAACTTCATCCCATCTCCAAGCAGCCTTCTCCAGCCCTCATGGCTCTGCCTTTTCTTTTTTTGTGTGTGCGGTACGCGGGCCTCTCACTGTTGTGGCCTCTCCCGTTGCGGAGCACAGGCTCCGGACGCACAGGCTCAGCGGCCATGGCTCACGGGCCCAGCCGCTCCGCAGCATGTGGGATCTTCCCGGACCGGGGCACGAACCCGTGTCCCCTGCATCGGCAGGCAGACTCTCAACCACTGCGCCACCAGGGAAGCCCTCTGCCTTTTCTTTTAACTGCCACAGCCTTTCCCACTGATCCCACCCATTGGGACTTAATCAAATTGCCTTATTCTTTCTCAGGTTGAAGATAAATTTCTGTCCCATTATTTCATCTCTCCATCTCCACTGTTCTACCCCAGTCCACGTGACCCATAACTGATGTTCCTACTTTCCCTATGACTTCTCCTATCCCTTCTCCATGCAGTAACCTGAGCCGTGGTTTCAAAACATAGACCAGGGGCTTCCCTGGTGGTGCAGTGGCTTCATCTTACATCCGCATGGCCTCATCTTACACTATTCCCCACCCACTCCCCAACTCTGTGTGTGCCGACACACTTTCTCCTCCCTCCAGTGCCACACTCCTGGTCCACTCTCTTTCCCACAGTGTTTGCCCACATTGTTCTCCTGTCCGGGCTTTTCTGCCTGCCTGTTATCTCACCCTCACTTACCCCTACCCACTGATGCCACCTTCACAGGGAATTCTCCCCTGGACCCAGACTAGTTTTCCTGTTGGATGTTCATACAGCCTGCAAGACTCTTCTTTCACTTACTGTGTACTTACATAGCACTTACTGTAGTTTTGAATGTTACATTTGTGTGATTGTGTGGTCATCATCTGTCTCCCCATTAGCCTGAAGCTCTGCGAAGACCAGGGCTGTGTCTGTTTTGCACATCGCTATAGTAACTCCTCAGTCGAAGTGTCCAGGACCATTCCTCGTAAAACCTCTAGGAAGTAATAATTATCTATTACTATAATTTTGTTTGGCAGATGAGGAAGATAAGCCACAAAGAGATTGGAAATGCAACATCAGTGTTCAGCCCCAAGTAGGACTGGGGCCAACATCTACGCTTGTTTCATGACACGACTACAGTATAAATACCACCTAACAATTCTCAGAGTCTTATGGCAAAAGAGACCAACAACTGACCGACTCCCACCCCGTCTGGTCCTCAGCACTGTTGTGGATGGGCTGTGAGTCTTTAAGACCCAAGGATATGACTCTCAGAATGGAATTTCACAGTGATGACAGACACTGGGCGAGACACGTGGGGGCAGAGGATCTGGTAACCTGAGAGTAGCAGGAAGACAGAATTAGCTTAGAATTTTCCCACTCTTTCTTAGGGTCTCCAAGGACCACTCAGAGCAGGACATCAAGGGATGAACATGCCAGGACCCCTCCATGTGTCTTTACTGTGCCATCTCCATTATCTGGCCTCAGTTGGGTTCCACCCTTGACCTTCATGACTCTGAATATCCAGATCCTAATTCGTAAAGTACTGACTATAATAGGAAGCTCACAGGCTCATATGAAGATTCCGTGGGATAGGGTACGTGTGTGAAAGTTCTGTCTGAACTCTAGAGAAGTGTGTGAGTGGTACAAGCACCATTTACTGAGCATGAACCCTCCTTTGGGTGCTTTATTCTGCCATTTCTATTCCTCACCCAACCTTGTGAGGTGGCTTTAATTATCCCATTTTACCAAAGAGGGACTCAGAGTTCCAGGAAATAGACCTGCTGCCCCACCACGGAGCATCCTCCAGTTATGTGTGGGAGTCCTCAGAGCAAGGCTCAAGGGCACCTGCACACCATTCTCTTAGCTACCATTCCTTCCTCATGTCTATCATTTTATCTCCCACCCTGGATCTCACCATGGGCATGTACTACCCTTGCAGCCACAGGCTATGGAAAAGACACTGTCTCCATATATTCCCGGTCCTTGGCCGGTCCTTGGCCGGTCCTTGGGCAGAGGTGGCGACCGAGCACCCAAATGGGCCAGAACCTCAGAAAGCCTCCTGTGAAAAGTGTTCCATCCGCCCCAGTCCCCAAATCCCGTCCAAAGGCCACCCTGACCCTCCATCTCCCCATCTCCCGCTCTCCTGCTCTGCTCCTCAACCAAAAGCCTTTCTCCCCCCGAGTTAAAAGACCACAGCCCCCAGGGACTTCCCTGGTGGTCCAGTGGGTAAGACTCCACGCTCACAATGCAGGGGGCCGAGGTTCGATCCCTGGTCAGGGAACTAGATTGCGCATGCACGCCACGACTAGGAGTCTGCGTACTGCAGCTAAGAAGCGCTCATGCTGCAACGAAAATCCCGTGTGCCGCAACTAAGACCCAGCACGGCCAAAATAAATAAATAAATATTAAAAACAATAAAGTCAATCCCAAGGTTTTTTTTTTTAAAAATGGACCACAGCCCCCAGAGATATCAGTGGCTGTGAAGAGCTGGATGTGCCTCCTGGGTGGTGGAAAGTCTGTGTCCCAACTCTGCCAGCCAAATGTCCTATTCCATTATTATTATCATCATTCAGTAAGATGTCCCAGTTACTCCAGGACAAGGCTGCTGCACACCATTAGGTCACTAAAAACTCCAGGTTCACATGGCTCAGAGGTGTGGGGAGCCATCAACACTGCTCTTACAGGGACCTCTCAGAGAGGTGTGCCTGCTGGCATCTGATCCACCCACATGTCCACTTGCTATCTGGGGACTGTAACAGCTACTGAATCCATTAACTGGACTAAAAATGAAAGCAGTTGGAAGCACAAGTGGCTTGAAATGTTTAAGCACCATAATGCTGATCTGGCTTCATTCCTGCCAAAAGTAGGGTCAGAGCAGAACTCTTGATCTCAGCCCGCTTCATGGCCCAATACATTAAAGGAGAAATGTCAGATTTAAGGGTTAAAAAATATGATTTCTCTGCCTGTCAACAATAAAAGCTTGGATTTGAAATTCGGTTGTCTTAGAAAGGTACTAACAGGTCATAGAGTACTTACGGCACCTAAGCACCCAGGCTCAGAGCTTATAATTCACCTTCCTTCCAGCTCCACGAAGTGGAGGGGGCATGGGGTCTGGGCTCCTTGAGGTCAGGGCCCCCTCGGCCACTTTTTGCTGCAATTATATCTCCAGCTGTTCCTGCAATATCTAGTGCATTGTAAGCATTCACTAAATGCTTGCTGGGTAAATGCATGAACAGATGGGAGGATTGATGTCATTGAATGTCATTTTATCATTCTTATAGACAGAAGAAAATTTTAGATTCTGACACTGAGAGATTTTCCAGACTGGATGGCATCGTCTTCCTTATTTTACTTGTGATATAACTGTTTAGAGAACTCAAGTCTCTTGAATGAAGGACTTTTTCGAAGCCATTAATAATATAGCAGCAACAATGAAAGTAATAATAATACCTAACATTGATTGACTTCTGTTTCATGAGCTTTATAAACATTGACTCTTATAATCCTCATATAACCCCTGAGGGAGGAACTACTATGCCCCCCATTTTCTGGAGAGGCTGAGTAACTTTCCATAAGACCACAACAGAAAAGAAACATGTTCCACTAGGGCTGTTCATGACTTTCTTTGGGTCATAAATCCTCCTTAGGAATCCAACATTATGAGTTTCCACCTAAGGAAAAATGTGCACTCCTCAAAACATACACTACCGTGCACAGTTTCAGCAAGTGCATGAACCTGCCAAAATCTATTCATAAACCATAGGTTAATAGCCAGTGTGACAATAACCTTAGGTTTTGGAATAAGACACACCTGGTTTCTTTCTCTTTTTTAAAAGTAATAATTGTTAATTAAGAACTAATACTGGGGACTTTCCTCGTGGCGCAGTGGTTAAGAATCCACCTGCCAATGCAAGGGACACGGGTTCGAGCCCTGGTCCAGGAAGATCCCACATGCTGCAGAGCAACTAATCCCATGCGCCACAACTACTGAGGCCACATGCCACAACTACTGAAGCCTGCACACCTAGAGCCCGTGCTCTGCAACAAGAGAAGCCACCGCAATGAGAAGCCCACGCACCGCAGTGAAGAGTAGCCCCCGCTCGCCGCAACTAGAGAAAGCCCGCACACAGCAAAGAAGACCCAACACAGCCAAAAAAAAAAAAAACCTAATACTGAAGTACATGTTCTTTAGTGAAAATCCAAACATTAGAGGTAATATCTAAATTCCTTTTGACCAGTTAATTCCAGGACCCTTCTTAGAAGGAACCATTCTTATCAGTTCACTTTATATCCATTTTCTATACATTAAATACCTATCTATGTACCCATGGAAATTACTTGGTATGGTTGCATGTTACTGGGGAGTTTACAAAAATGATATTGTATTGCATCTTTTTTTCCTGCAACTTGCTTTTTTTTACTTAAGGATCATCAGAGTTTTTCAGCCTATATAGATCTGCTGTATCCTTTAAGCGACTGCATAGTACTCCACAGTGTGGACACATTACACTATCACCATTTTCTTATCGAGTGACTTTAGATTGTTTCTAGATTTTTGCTCTTGCAGACAAAGCCACGGGGAACACTTTTATATGTACTTCTCAAGCATGTGAGCAGGTATTTGTCTTGAAGAACACCAAAAGTCTGGGATTGCTCGGTCATAGAATATGTGTTTTTTTTTTTTTCGGTATGCGGGCCTCTCACTGTTGTGGCCTCTCCCGTTGCGGAGCTCAGGCTTGGGACGCGCAGGCTCAGCGGCCATGGCATGGGGGATCTTCCCGGACCGGGGCACAAACCTGTGTCCCCTGCTTCAGCAGGCGGACTCTCAACCACTGCGCCACCAGGGAAGCCCTGCATTTTTAAAATATAAACAAAACCACCAAATTTCCCTGGAAAATGATGCTGTCAATTTGTACCCCCTCCAACAATGTACACAATCCATTATTTACCCACATTCAACCATTACTTTTACCAATCAGTCCAGGTTTCCCTAATCCGATAGGGGAAAAAAGGTATTTTGTTTTATTTGGCATTTTTGATTACTAGTGATGTTGAGCAGCTTTTTGTATTCTACTGATCGTTTGTATTTTTTCTTTTGTGAATTACCTGCTCATTTTTCTATGCATTTTCGTCTTGCCATTGATTTATGAGCTCTCTCTCATATTCTGATACTAAACATTTCTTAACTAATGTTACAAATATTTTCTCTCCATCTATTTCTTGTGCTTGTAATTTACACACCTGGATTAAAATCCCGGCACTAACACTGATTTCTGGATGACTTGAATAAATACTTACTCCTATGAGCCTGAGGGTCCTCAACTGTGAAATAGAAGTAGCATTTACCTTTAGGGTTGTTGTTAGGATTAAATGAGATAATGACTATAAAATGCTTGACTCAGTACCTGGCACAGAATAAATGCTCAAAGGTAATTAATGTTATTATTATTATTCATTGTTAAGCTTTAAAAGATTCCCCCATGTTTGAGCTAAAATAATGCCTACCTTCAACTTTTACCCAGTGGTTTCAGACCTACAGGAAAACAAAAATGAAAGTTTGAAAGATCTTTTAGGATGAATGGTAGAAAAAACATCACATCTGACTTTAGTTTATAACTTCTATTATAGCTCTGTTTTATTTTCACTTCCAGCCAATGTTGAAGAAATCAAATTGTTAGCACAGCAAGGGAAAGCCTGAACAGAAGTAAAAATTGAAAAAAATGTTTCAAGCAGATTTATAAAAACATTTTTCATAACAGCTTGGAAAGGTGTACAGACATCCTGTCTTCTCCCTGCTATAACATTACCTACAACATCATTGTTCTTAAAACCACCCATTTGTTCCTAAAGATCAAACAGCTCCTTCTGAATCTAATCATCATAAGACTTTTTGTATAACTTTGCTCTACAGGTCACAGACCGCCTCATGAACTTGATTCCCCCGTAAGCTTCTAGAATAGGTAAGACAGGAAGAACTCTGCCCCTCCAAACTTCCAAATAAGGAAACAGAGACTCTGAGGCAAAGCCATTTCTGACTTTCCCAGTCTGACTTGGAGTCCCCTCCTAGGCACCTCCATCCCATCATGTACCTACCTCTATCAAACCACTTTCAAGTCAGGTATATGTGTCTTGGTTTCCTTCACTAAATGAGTTCCTTGTGAGCAGAAACTCTACCTTCTGTCTGTGCATCCTTAATCCCTGCCTAGCATGAATGCATAGATAACAGATGGATTAATTGATGGATGGATGAATGTATGTCATACCTGCTAAAAAGTGGTACCCAGGTCTCCATAAGCCATGCAGAGCATTTCTTTTTTAGATGTATTAACAAAATTTTTTAATGTCTTAAATGATCATACAGTACAGTAGACTTTGGGGGGAGTGCGTATATAGAGCTCTATGAATTTTAGGACATGTATAGATTCACATACTCGCAGCCACAATCAAGTGACAGAACTGTTCGATTGCCACTAAACACTCCCTTGTATCACCCTTTATAGCCACACCCTCCCCAACCCCTGGCAACCACTCGTCTATTCTCTATCACTAGCATTTTGTCTTTCCAGAATGTTGTACAGACCATAGAGAGCATGCTCTGTAAGGCACTGAATATTCTAGAGCTTAACTTTGGTGTTGCAGCTGCTCCCTCAGATATTTACCTTGCTATCCCCTTGGCTGCTTCCTGCTCCTGTCTTATTGGCAATTTGCCTCTCTTGCAGGAACTGACTTTTCGGCCCGTCTCAGGCTGCTCTCATTTCCGACTGCATTGAGTCTCTCATATTTTGAGCTTTCTAGATCCACTGAGGGGCTTTATTTATGATTAACATTTTCCACACTGTGTCTGTGCCCTGGATGTCTTTCTTCTTCGCGTTATTAAAACTGGATATGTTAACACTAGGTGTTTTCATCTTTATTAATATACAGAAAAACAGCTTGTTTGTTATAATTTCATCTTCCCAGGACTCAGGGGTGAGTCCTTGGGTGCTGCGTCAGAGGGCAGACAATGGAAGTGACCATGGGATCTCATGTTGTGTTCAAATCCTCCCTCCACGCTAACCCTGCTGAGCTTGGATCACATCTGCATACTTGACTCTACCCTGGGACAAGAGTTTTCCCAGGAGGATTTTCTATTCCTTATGTTAATAGGGTCTTGGTATGATCCTCTCCACTACTCTTCCAGATGCAACTGAATCCTGGAGTAAAAGCCCATGGGAGTCCCTGCAAATATACTGGCATACAAGAGTGTTACACAGTTTTGTTGAAATAGCATGGGCTTTGCTGTCAGCTGGAGCTAGAATTGAAAGTGATTTTATCATGTACTCAGTGTGTGACCTTGGCCAAAGTACTCAGCCTTTCTGAGCCTTGGGTCCCTTATCTTCATGTGACAGAGAAAGAAGGGAAGATGTTAGATTATGACTATTTGCACTCCCCACCCCCATACACACACACTCCACAATACAACACACCTGAAATGAGCAAGGATTCTTTGCCTGCTATTGGACTCTGGATTGGTTCCACCAGGGTGAGAGGTGGAGAGGAGAATTAAAGAAACCAGAAAGGCCAGATTGCATTGTTTAAGAAAGATTTGAAGGGGCAGTGGTGAGCCAGGAGGGAGCAAGCGGGAGCCTTTTTCATGGCCAACTACAAGGACGTGGGAGCTTAGGAGCTGGGGCTTAGATGTGTCATTTTGCATCTTCCGAGAAGCAGATGCCAAGATGGAATTAGAAATACAGAGATTTATTAGGGAAAATGCCCGTAAAATAAAAGAGAGAGGAAGCAGGACACGCAGGAGGGAAGTTTGACACCTGTGAAGAAAGAGTGGGAAGGAAGGAGGATTGAATAAGAGCTTCAGTCTGCAGTACAGCTCTGAGGGAGTCTTGGCCAGGCTGATGGGAGCCCCAGACCAAAGACTTCTCAGTAGAGGAGCTCCCTGTTGGGCAGGAATGGCCAAGCTCAGGTACCCCTACCACTCACGTTGGCTGGGAGCAGCCCAGGGAGGGCAGTGGTGGGTCCAAAGCCCTACTGACGCTATGGTGGGTCCAAAGGAGCTGCAGCACGAGGCTGTCAGCTACAACAGGTTCTCTCTTGAAGGGAGATCAGAGAGGCATGCTCCAATGTCCTCCATAGACCGTGGTGTAAAGATGGCCCTACCCCATATACCCTCATGGCTGCAGGGTTGATGGTGTTACCGTTCTATTGCTGCTCTTGACAATTACCAAAAACACAGTGGCTTGAAACAACACACGTTTATTATCTTATAGGCCTGTAGGTTTGAACTCCAAGCAGAGTCTCACTGGGCTAAAGGCAAGTGTTGGCAGGGCTGTGTTTCCTTCTGGAGGATCTAGGGGAGAATGCGTTTCCTGGTCTTTCCCAGGTCCAAAGGCTCACAGCCTGCTTCCTCCATCTTCAAAGCCAGCAGCAGCAGATGGACGCTTCTTCCATCCCATCACTCTGACCTTTTTTCTGTACTCACATCTTCCGCCCTGTCTGCTCTTCTGCCTCCCTCTTCAACTTTTATGGACTCGTGTGATTACATTGGGGCCACTCAGATAATTCTAGAAAATCTCCCATCTCAAGGTCCTTAACTTAGTCATGCCTGCAAAGTCCTGTTGGCTGTTCAGAGCAGTATATTCATAGGTTCCGGGGGTTGGGACGTGGACATCATTATTCTGCCTCTCATGTTGGCTGTGAGTTTTCAGTCTGGATTCTGTGTCCCATCAGAAACACAGTCTGTGGAGCCAGCCATTGACAGAGAGGGAAGCAGTTGGGTTGTGTGGCAAATAGATGAACTCCAAAGTTGGATTTTTATCAAGAATTATGTGGGACGTTAATGATGGATATTTCTTACAAGCTATGTACTAAAGATAGTTTTGTTCAGGCAAAAATGGGAAGGGGATGATCAATTTGAGGGCAGAGGTAATGCTAACAAAATTTCGTCTACAAAAGAAAAATACAAGTGTAACAAGTTTGTCGGATGCTTTCATCTGAAGTTGGTTCTTTTTGTCCAGCAGCCTTTTCCCACAAGGAGAATACCTAAATATATTCCTCTCCTTGTGGGAGGAATACCTCCCACAAGGAGAATACCTAAATACCATAATCAAAATTTCAAAAGAAACATATTCACAATAAAGCACATATCTGTTTAAGAAGAAGAATCTTGAAATGTAGTGAATCTGAAACAGATTAAATTCTTTTGCTTAAAAAGAGTAAGTTCATACTGTGGGAAATGCATTGAGAGTAAGGGTTATGGGATGGCCTTCATCAATGTTCAAAATCTTATCAACGCCACAGAATTCATAATGGAATAAAAATCTGTGAATAAAATGAATGTAGGGAGATTTTTAGCCATGGCTGTCATCTTACTCAACATCAAGGACTATATGCTGGAGAAAAATGCTGTGGCTATAATAAGTGCAAGAAGGCTTTTAGCCAATGCTTGATGTTTACTCTCTATTGGAGAATTCATATTGTGGATAAAGCCTATGGATGTAATGGGTATAGAAAACCTTATAGCAAGTTCTCAGACCTTACTAGGCACCAAAGAATTAATAATGAAGTCGAAACCTATGAGTTTCATTACTCTAAGGCTGGAGTAATGACCGTGAGAAGACAAGACCTTCAGCCATGCCTCCAGCCTTGCCTAAAGTGAGGGAAGTCATGTTGGAGGAAAGCCCTACAAATGTAATGATTGTAGGGTGTCCCTTAGACAGAGCTCAAACATTGAGCAACATTTCAGAATTCTCATGTGAGTAATGAATGCAGAGAAGACTTTAATAGATACTGGCAATTCATGGATTGAACAAACCCTATAAATACAGAGAACGTGGGGACACCTTTAGTCTGTGTCACTCCTTACTCATATCAGAGGATTCATATTGGGGAATGAAGGTGGAGCTTCTCTTAGTTATACATTTCATTGATTTAACATCAGAAAAAAGGCACAGCAATGAGAAACCTCTGAATTCGGCAATGTCTTTGGTTATAGCTCAGTCTTATTGACAAGTAGAGAATTCTGATCTGGGAGAAATCCAAATCACAGAGCAAGTGAGTAATTTGAATACACAGGTAAAGCCTGAGAAATGTGAAGAGATCCATTTGTCTGTGTAAATACTTGGTTTTCATTATCATTTCACAGAAAATATTGGTAAATCAAGCCAAAGAGCAAGGATATTGAGGACTTTTGTCTTAGAGTCAAAATCAATAGAGGTAGCGGCTGCAGACAGAAGGCAATTTCTCTGTTATAAGGAAAGCCTAGCACATTTTTTCTTAAAAGTCTTGTCTTTTGGGACTTCACTGGTGGCACAGTGGTTAAGAATTGGCCTTCCAGTGCAGGGGACATGGGTTCGAGCCCTGGTCCAGGAAGATCCCAGATGCTGCCAAGCAGCTAAGCCCATGCGCCACAACTACTGAGCCTGCGCTCTAGAGCCCGCGAGCCACAACTACTGAGCCCTCGTGCCACAATTACTGAAACCCATGCGCCTAGAGCCCCTGCTAAGCAACAAGAGAAGCCACCACAGTGAGAAGCCCGCACACCACAACAAAGAGTAGCCCCTGCTCACCGCAACTAGAGAAAGCCCACACGTGGCAACAAAGACCCAATACAGCCAAAAATAAATAAATAAATATATTAAAAATTAATTAATTAACAAAAATAGATAAAAGCCTTGTCTTTTAATAATGTGTATTGTAGGAATCATGAATGAACTCATTTTTTAATGGATAAAGTTTTTTGGGTTTTTTAACATCTTTATTGGGGTATAATTGCTTTACAATGGTGTGTTAGTTTCTGCTGTATAACAAAGTGAATCAGCTATACATATACATATATCCCCATATCCCCTCCCTCTTGAGCCTCCCTCCCACCCTCCCTACCCCACCCCTCTATGTGGACACAAAACACTGAGCTGATCTCCCTGTGTTGTGTGGCTGCTTCCCACTAGCTATCGATTTTACATTTGGTAGTGTATATATGTCCATCCCACTCTCTCACTTCGTCTAATGCATAAAGTTTTGAATCTATTCCAAATGGCTCTGAGGAGACAATGAAGAACGAATCATCCAGAATGAAACTTTCCAAGTGAAAGGTCTTGATACACAGGAGGAGCCACAATTTTGTGATGATGAGTATAAAAAGGAAGATGTAGGAGCAGAATGGGAGAACCTAGTGATTTTAGAGGAGACAGTAGACTCACAGTGGTGGTGAGCATTGACTTATGGGGAGAAAAAACAAGGACAAGCTTCAGGATGGAGATCTGTGGAATCTGAGGGAACTATTTTCTTTGCTATCAGAAACCATGTAGAGAAGCAAGTGTGACCAAGGCAAATGGGAATGAAGGGCCAAGGTCCTCGGGGGAGACTGCGGCAGGACTCCCATTTAATCCACAGTGAACGTGAACGTTGGGGATTATGTTATTCTTTCACTTGAAAGTAATTTAATATATTGTATAAATGAAAAGGTTTTTTTGGAAAA
This sequence comes from Delphinus delphis, assembly GCF_949987515.2. Lineage (NCBI taxonomy): Eukaryota > Metazoa > Chordata > Mammalia > Artiodactyla > Delphinidae > Delphinus > Delphinus delphis. The sequence goes on along the minus strand of NC_082687.1, from coordinate 86,780,850 downwards.
AAAAAAGAAGAAAAATATTGGACTACAGTGGGGAAAAGATTTGTCAATGGAAGGAAGAGAGGCCTAGGGAACACCAGGAGGCTGAGAAAGCATGGCCCTGTGGAGAGGGAGAAGAAGGGAGGAGACATGCAGATCCTTGAGAAACAGATTTTAATTACGCAGAGCGGGTCTGTGGTGATTGCGCAATGTAATCCCTTCTTTTTTTTTCTTTTTTTAACATCTTTATTGGGGTATAATTGCTTTACAATGGTGTGTTAGTTTCTGCTTTATAACAAAGGGAATCAGTTATACATATACATATGTTCCCATATCTCTTCCCTCTTGCGTCTCCCTCCCTCCCACCCTCCCTATCCCACCCCTCCAGGCGGTCACAAAGCACCGAGCTGATATCCCTGTGCTATGCGACTGCTTCCCACTAGCTATCTACCTTGCATTTGATAGTGTATATATGTCCATGCCTCTCTCTTTCTTTGTCACAAGGGTAATCCCTTCTTTACTTCCCCATCCTGCTCCCACCCTAATACAACCTTCAGTAAAGTTCACATTGCTTTCAGTGCCAGCAGATCAGATCCGTGCTTCCTTTAAGGTGGCCTTGCTTTATTTGGGTTACGTGTAAAAGCATGATTAGCGTCTACCTTTGGGTCATAAGGGATACGTAAAGCGAAGCACGTGGAATTGCTTGACACAGAGCATACTGAGCATCTAAGATGTACCTGTCACTGTTCTATGTGCTAGGAATGGAGCGGTAGACAGGACGGTCTTGCCCTTGTGGATCTTCATAAGAGGTCATTTTTCTTAGCTTCCTTCTCAGGAAACATTCAGTTTAGGAGATAACACACCCAAAAGGACATTTAGGATCTCTTTGATTTCACACCTGCATAGACAGGCAAGCCCCTTGAGTGGTATGATATTGACCAGTTATGATAATAATCTTGGTTAATATTTGTTGCTTGAACTTGGGGAGTTTTTATGTGTGAATGTGTTGAATCCTCACATCGTGCTCGTAAAGCAAGTATCTGTGTCACCCCCATTCTGAAGATAAGGACGATGGAGCACAGAGGTCTCGAAGCACTTAGCAGGGATTTGGCAGAGGTGAGATTTAAACCAGATGTTAGCCTTCAAAGCTGCCACTCTATGGAGACATCATTCTACCACTGGAGTGAAAAGACCTATTCCCTCCGGAGAAGTAAGCGTTATCTAATGACCCTACCCACGCAGCCCTTAATGAGTTAACTGTTGGACAAATGTTTGCTTTTCATAAAACAAACTTTAATGCCTTTATCTTTCCAAATGTGTGTAGTGCCGACAAGGCCATTCAGGGAGCCAGGGAACAGAAGCAGGCCGAGTAAGCCTTTATTTACATTTTGAGAAGACAGTTCAGCATTTTTCTTGTCTACAGAAGAACCCTAATATCTGTCTACAGAGCTCGTTCTGGGTTCCCGCCACTGTTTGCTCCCCAACCCCACTGCCAAGATAAAGTCCTCCCCTTAATCCTCAGGATGCTGAGACTGCCCTTGCTCCCACTTCCAGACAGATATTTTCTGTGCCAATGCCAGGAATAATTCTTCAGCAGATTGCTGTATTAGTCCTTCATTTGTGGCCCAGGTTAATTTTTTTTCCCACTGCCATATTCATTTCTCCTGTGAATGACACACCTTCTTCTGGATTCATTTCTGTCTACTTTTTCCCTCTTTTGTTTAGTTTTTTCTTCCTGTTATTCAAGGTTAATAGTGATATTAATATCTTCTATTTGCACAGTGCTCTCTGAATTACAAATGTTTTCATTTACTTACTTTAATCCTCTCGAGAGTTTTATGAGATGGGCATTTTACACCCATTATAGAGATGAGAAAACTGAGACTCAGGTATTTTTGGCGATTTGTCCAATGTGATTGTAGTGGACATTTGTTGTTCGCCTAGCATCTGTTTCCCCTTTTTCTAACACCGTTCCAATTTTTATTGCCGTTGACTTCCCCAGTCTTAGGACGTGAGGTCCTTGTGAAGCTGAGTCAGCTAATGGTTCCACAAATGGCTATTAGAGTAATATACCACCTGAGCATCATTGAAAATTGGTCAGTGACCTCCATAGAGGTGGCAAAAGGTCATCTTGGGAGTGATCTGGAGAAGGGCCTTCTTTTTTACTGAACATGAATCTTTGAGGACCCACAGGAGACAAGAGATGACTGAAAATGGAGTTGATGCAGAAGGACTCAGAGCTAAAGACAGTCAGCGTCTTTATAAGCTGGATCCTGCTAGAAGTTCCGGTTGAGAGAGCCAACACCCACCCCTTCTGACTTAAGCTAGGTGAGTTAGGTTTCTGTGGCCGAGTCCTGATCACACCCCACGTGATCAAAGCAGCAAACTGATGTGACCCAGCTCACCTGACTCCACACCTAGTGTGTTTGCCCTTGTTCAGAGTCACCTTCAAAGGACCAGCGACCCACCCACCTGAGTGTGACTGGAGAGCATAAGGGACCACTTCATTACAGTGTCACCCCCTTCCTGCACACTCCCAGAACTTCATCTTTATCCCGGCAGCTGCATTTCTACTTAAGGATCTTCTCTAAGATCTTTAGAGATCCTAGTGATTAAAAACAGAGTTAAAAATGTCCAGCCTGTAAACCCAAGGTCACTCTTTTTTCATTTTGAGTGGAAGGGTGATCTTCCTCATTTTCTGAGAGTTTCCTTTATCCTTCTGAAGAACTACAAAATAATAGTTAATAGCTTTGCAGTAATATCTTCCCATTCCCTGAATTCCTTAGAATAAATGTCATCAAGCTTGGCTAATTGGAGTGTGTTCAGCTTCTAAATAATCACTGTCATTCTTTCATTTGCAGAGACAGAGATTAAAGAGAAAACACTTAAGGGCTGCCAACTTCAGGAATGCTATTTTTTGTCTATCTCTTTTACATTTTGTTTTGTTTTTCTCTGATTTTTATTGCAAAATTAATACATGTTTCCCGCAAAAATTTAAAATAAAGCACATAATATTAAAAACATACTCCCACTCTCCATTAGCCTACCCTTCCCAGTTCAACTCTCGAGAAATAATCACAGAACAGGGAATCAAAAAACATAACAAATTATATTTGAATCTTTCCTAAAATTTTTTAAAATGCATTTCAAACGTATTCTTTGGGGAAAAAAGCACATATATGTATAGAAAATACTCCTTTTCTCCACTCTCAAATTTCACTCCCTTAGGGTGGCAATTGGGTATTTTATACTGTTCTGTGATAGTTTTCATTTTTACTTAAGAATATATGATGGATAGTTTCCAGATCAACATACATAGTTCTACCTTATTCTTCCCAAAGGCCGCATGATCGTTCACAGTCTATTTATACTATAATTTATTTAACCATTCTCCAGTTGATGAGCACTTCAATTGTGTCTATTTTCTATGATTATGAACAATAAAGCAATAAATATCCTCATACATGTATCTTTATACACACTGGCACAAGTATTTCTGAAGGCTCAATTTCTGAAAGTGGAATTTCTGGGTCATAGATGAAATATATATATATATTTATATAAATATATATATATATAAATATATAAATATAAATATATATATATATCTCCTTTTTTAGATGTTGTCAAGTAATGCTCCAAAAAGGCTTTAGCAGTTTATATTGCCATCAAAGTATACAAAAGTGCGTGTTTCTCAACATGCTTGCCAATACCAGAGGTAATCAATTGTTTACATTTTGCCAGACAACAGGTGGAAAAAGGAATCTTGTGGCTATTTTAAATCCTCTTCTTTTACTATTAGGAGGAGTTTGCTCCTTTTTGATATGTACTTACCATTAATATTTCTTCAGTGAATTTCCTTAATATATCATTTGACCATATTTCTATTGAGTTGTTTGACTTTTTCTTATTGATTTTGTAGGACTCTTTATATTATTTATTTGTTTGTCCTTTTGTCTCACATCCCCTGAAAGCTTTCAGCTTATTGGATTATTTATATTGTGATCCATGGTGACTCATTTTACTCTAATTTTCCAGATAGACGATTTCCCCCCATTTTTATGTACTCAAATTTATCTGTTTTTCCTAATATAGTAGTCTTCTCAGTTTCATTTCATTATTAGGAAAATCTACTGCAATTAATAATTGATTTTTCTCCAATATATTTGTTAACCTTTCTTAGTTTATTTTTATTTTATTTGGTGTGAAGTAGGAACTTCATTTAAATTTAATAAATTGGTTGTCAATTATTCCAACACACTCTATTGAATAAATCACATTGTTTCTTCTGATCTGAAATACCACCTTTATCATATTTCTTAAACCTGTCTTTATTCTAATTCTGGACTCCCTGTTCTGTTCTAGCAATATATGTGTGTATTCTGAACAAGTGTTGCAGTATATCTATGCTCTACGTTATCCATTACATGTAGTACAGAGTTAAAAGCACAGGCTCTGGAATCAGACTGCTTGGCTTCAAATCCCGGCTACATCACTTATTAGCTGTGTGACTTCGGGCCGGGTACTAAATCTTTCTTGACTTCGCTTTCCTTATCTGGAAAATGTGACCAATAATAGTATAAGTCTCACGATGTTGTTGTGATGCTTAAATGAGATAAGATATGCCGAGCATTTAGTTGAATGCCTAGCCCGTTAAAAGTAGTACATTCCTAGGGAACTTCAAGTCTGAGACCCACCAAGTGCTGTGTGCTCCTTTTACAGATATGTTTTTTAATCTCCACTTTAAAAATAATAATAAGTAAGATTTAGAAATTTTAAGAAACTTGCCTGATGTGTGATGTGGTGGAACCCTGATTCTAAACTATGTCTCATTGTAAGACATGTGCCCTTTCCACTGTATTATCCTCCTTTTAAACAACAGGCACTTTGCAATAGTGGTAATTTGTGACTCACCTCCTTCCTTTTTTTTGAATTTAATTGAATTTAATTCTTTTATGCAGCAGGTTCTTCTTAGTAATCTATTTTATACATATTAGTATATATATATGTCAATCCCAGTCTCCCAATTCATCCCACCAACACCGCCCCCCAACCGGCTTTCCCCCCTTGGTGTCCGTATGTTTGTTCTCTACATCTGTGTCTCTATTTCTGCCTTGCAAACCGGTTCATCTGTACCATTTTTCATATTCATTTATATCATAGTCTTATTGCTAGTCCCATTAGTCTGAAATCGGCTTTCCCAAAAAACACTGTTTTTTACCCTCTCTTGACGCCCTGGCTTCCATGCTGAGGAAGGCTGCCAGTGTTAAAGTTACTTCCCCTGGGCTTCCCTGGTGGCGCAGTGGTTGAGAGTCCGCCTGCCGATGCAGGGGACACGGGTTCGTGCCCTGGTCCGGGAAGATCCCGCATGCCACGGAGCGGCTGGGCCCGTGAGCCATGGCCGCTGAGCCTGCGCGTCCGGAGCCTGTGCTCCGCAACGGGAGAGGCTACAACAGTGAATGGCCTGCGTACCGCAAAAAAAAAAAAAAAAAAAAAAAAGTTAGTTTCCTAAGGGACTTCCCATGCACTAAGAATTGGGGACAACAAACAAGGCCTAAAACATAGTAATACATTTTCTCTTCTGGTGGTTTTCATAACTATGTTACCCAAAAGAATATTCAACATAGGCTGTTGGCCAAAGCTTAAAATTATTTTAATTCCACTGACTTTTAAAAATGATATTCCTAGTAATAGGTTTGGTCATGGTGCTCTTGGTTTGCCCTCTGCTCTGAGTTCCCAGGACATCCTACACCCTGCCACCCTCTACTCTCTTTGACAGTTTGTTGAGCATCCCCCTCACTTGGTTCCAGTGATTCTAGGATTGTTCTTTCCTAGATCAGGGATCCTTTATGTTGAAAACTCACTGCAGCAGAGACCAGCTAGATGTTCACCAATCCCGTTTCCTCTTCTTAGACACATGGGACAATTATATTCCCTGCCTTCCCTTATGGGTAGAGCTGGGCCTTAGGATGAGTTATGGCCAATGAAATGTGGTCAGAAGTGATACAAACTACTTCCAGGTCTGACAAGAGTAGACTGTGTGTGATGGTTAATCTTATGTGTCAACTTTATCAGGCCACAGTTCCCAGATATGTGATCAAACATTATTCTGGATGTTTCTGTAAGGGTATTTTCGGTTGAGATTAACATTTAATTGATGGACTTTGAGCAAAGCAGATTGCCCTCCATAATGTGGGTGGGCTTCATCCAATCAGTGGAAGGTCTTAATAAAACAAAAGACTGGCCTCCCCCAAGCAAGAAGAAGTTCTGCCAGCAGATGGCCGCAGCACCAGCTCTTCCCTGGACTCCAGCCCACCCACCCTACAGATTTTGGAATTGTCAGACTCTATAATTACATGAGCTAATTCCTTAAAATAAATCTTTTTTTCCTCTCTACACACACATTCTATTGGTTCTGTTTCTCTGGAGAACCCTAATTAATACACTGTGCCATTCTCCATGCTATTTTGTTCCCCAGCTGCGTGGCTAGAAGTAAAGTCCTCCAAGATGAGGGAGCCACGTGACAGGAGGAGCTTGGATCCATCCCTGCCTGAGTCACCATAAAAGGCATTCTGCCCAATAACATCATCTGGCTGTATCAGGCTTTGTATGAGCTGGAAATAAATGCTTTTTTTGTTTTGTTTTGTTAAGTCACTGAGATGTGTTACAGCAGCTGGAGTTACTTGTCCTAACTAATATACACACTTATATCATTGTTGTCTAGAAAATCCAATGAAAATGTCTGACTTTTCTGAAGCCCTTTCTTTTTTCTTTTTTTTTTTTTTGTGGTATGCGTGCCTCTCACTGTTGTGGCCTCTCCCGTTGCGGAGCACAGGCTCAGGATGCGCAGGCTCAGCGGCCATGGCTCACGGGCCCAGCCACTCTGCAGCATGTGGGATCTTCCTGGACCGGGGCACGAACCCGTGTCCCCTGCATCGGCAGGCGGACTCTCAACCACTGAGCCACCAGGGAAGCCCCTGAAGCCCTTTCTTGAAACTAGGAATTTTGCTTGGAAGCTATCCTGACTCTGGGATTCTATCACCCTTGAGTGATAATCCTGGTGCTCAACTATGTGATCCTAATAATTTTTTTCTTCCAGTTTTATTGAGATATAATTGACATATAGCCCTGGATAAATTTAAGGTATACAGCATAATGATTTGATTTACATACATCATGAAGTGATTATCACAATAAATTTAATGAACATCTATCATTTCACATAGGTACAAAATTAAAGAAAGAGAAAAAAAATTTTTTTCTTGTGATGAGTGATCCTAATAATTTTGTCATATTTTCTATAGTAGGCCAATTAAATTATCTACAAACATTATTTTATTAGTTTATTCAAGAAGTATCTACAGAGTGCCTACCAAGTTCTAGGCACTGTTAGTGTTAAGGACACAGTGGTGAATAAGATATGTATGATGCCTGTCCCATAGAATATACAATCTAGTGGGGGATTTATGTCTCTCAGAACCTTGCAAGGTTCACATTATCATCTCTACAGATGAGGAAAAGGAAGCACACAGAAGTTAGGTGGCTCTACTAAGCTCTTTCTGGGTAAGGAGATCTCTCTCATTGACTCACTAAGCCACCCTAGATGTGGGCTTCCAGTGAGCAGTACCTGTTTCTGGTTTCAGCTTCCAGTAGCATTTGATTCAGGAGGAAAGCATTGTTTACCACTTCTCCTGCACGCTTATTCCTGAGCTCCTCCACTTTCCATAAAAAATTTAGTGTCCTGCAGGCCAAGGAAACCATAGGCTTCATCTCTACTGGTGTGCACATCCAAATGTATCATCAAGGCTTGTGACCGCAAGCAACAGAAACTAAGTTTGGTTAACTAGGGCAGAAAAGAGAATCTTTAGAATGATATTCTATTTCCAACAGAAATGATGGAAGATTTAGAGAGCAAGTTGAAAAAAAGTTGCAGGAACCCAGGTTAGCAGAAACATAGCCATGACCACATCTCAGGAACTTTCTGGCAAGGCTACCATTACCACTGTGGCCACTGGATTAAAAACTGCCATTTTTGTTTTGAATACTGTTTCTGCATCTTTGTGTCATCGTCTGGATGGGATAAGTGAGTTTCAAAATCTGGGCCAGGAATCCATGCTAAAGTAGCCAGGGATCAGGGAGAAGGATCCCTTTGAATAGAAATGGTGTGGTGAACAGATTCTGGGTAGCCAAAAGTAATGAATGCCCACTCCATCAAGACAGTCCCAGGTGAGACTGGGGTACAGAGGCAAGCCATGACCATAAGAAATTCTCAGCATTGGTGACCCCAGAAGCCAGGCATTGGCAGGGTTTTAATTCTGGGGTAGAGGGGATCCATCAAGTGTGGAGCAGTAGTAATCAAAATTCTGAGTTTCAAGAAGTAAAAACAAACTCTTTTCCCTTAAGCTAAAAAGGGAATTTATTGCCCAATGACATGAAAACGTACAAGAATATTTTGGCTTTAAATATGTCTTGGTCCAGAGATTCAAATGACGTCACTAGAATCCAGTCTTGCCATCTCTGAGCAAACTCTCCTGTATGTTTACTCTGTTCTCAGGCTCTACTTTGTGGCAAGATGGCTACCAGCAGCCCCAGGCCCACATTCTCCCAGGTTTATAATCAGCAGAAAACAGTGTGTGGCCCTCTCCAGAAAGTTACAGTAGAAGCCTAATTATGTCTTGTTGGTTTCTACCGGTGACATGCCCATCCATTAAATCATCAGTATGGTCAGGGAAAGATGATATCTGATTGGCTAATCCCAAGTCACATGCCCACCCTAGAGCTGGAATAGAATTAAGTCTATTTGGCACAAGGACAGAAAATGGGGGAGGAACTGGCCCTTCAGAGAAAAACCAGAAGACGGCAAATGCATGTTAATAGCAAAAGCAAGATGTCCACTTTGAAGTAGGACCCCAGACAGTGGTGGAACATACGGGCTAGAAGGTCTAACCTGGCAGATAAATAGGGGGTTCGTCCAAGTGGGGAACCCTAATGAAAACCAAGGAGGTGATGCAGAAGGGACTTGGGAATTGAGCCAACATAGAGAAGGCTTATGGACCAGAAGCTGGCCTGGTGGGCCAGAGCTTCCTCAGGCAAAACATATACTTGTCCTGCAAAACACATTTTAGATTCCAGCTGCTGGTCAGTGTGAGCTGATTGTCTGGTAAGAATCAACCCAGGGACTGTAAGAGAATGAGCGACTGGGCTCCTGTGGAGCCAGAGAGGCTGGGGCCCAACCCAGCTTACTCAGGAAGCAGGAGGGCAGTGTAGGTAGCTGGATCAGTAGCACTAGCCCAACCTCCCTTGGTCCTTTGCTTATATTCATACTTCTCCAAGTATCCCTGCCCTTCCACCTAATCTTGCTGACATCCTCATTTCTCCCTCTTACCCTATTTCTCTGTGATGAGCTGGGTTTCTTGCTCCCCTCACTTAGCCATCTGGCTCTGACCCATAGCTTGTTTTGGCTGCCAGGCAACCAGATGAGAACTCAGGAATCAGGCACTGATGTCAGCCAGACTCTAGTCTTTGATGTCTCCTTGCTCCTTGTAATGGATTGAATAGTGCCATCTCCCCAGTCATGTCTACCTGGAACCCCAGAATGTGACCTTATTTGGAAATGGAGTCTTGACAGATTCAAGTAAGTTAAGGCTCTCAGAGTGAGATCATCTTGGATTTAGGGTGGGTCTTACATCCAGTGACAGACATCCTTATAAGAAATGCAGAAGATGCAGAGACACACATCAAAGAAGGTGATGTGAAGATGGAGGTGGAGACTGGAGTGATGAGTGTGCAAGCTGAGGAAGGCCAAGGATTGCAGGCCGCCATGGGAAGCTAGGAGACAGGCCTGGAACAGATTCTCCCATTGAACCTCTGGAAGGAACCAACCCTGCCAACATCTTGATTTCAGATTTCTGACCTCCAGAACTGTGAGAGAACAAATGTTTTCTGTTTCAAGCCACCCAGTTTGTGGTAATTTGTTATGGCAGCCCTAGGAAATTAACACACCCCTTCAGGCCCTGCTGTGGCTGGTTTTCTGTATACATTGCCTGCTGCTCAACGTTAAACAGCCAGTTAGTGGTTGAATAGAGTTTGAAGCTGGTCCTTATGATACCTGAATTAAAACTCTTGCCTCTACCTCTTGAGGCTTTAGGAAGCACCTGATTAATGTGGAGGATGAGGCAGCAGGGAGCAAAAGCCTTTGATATCATCAACCCTGACCACTGTCAACTTCATCACAGACTTTCTGGTTTAGTATACTTGTTGCCTAATTTCCAACCTTCCTCCAAGGCGAAGAAGAGAGACTGCAAAACCTGTTCAACACAATGAAAGGGAAAAATTCTGTTCATCACCCTGGTTTTTATTTGCTAGTTCCAAATAGCTAAATAACAGAATTCTCTAACTGCAATCAGGATGTGTTTGCTTGGCCCAGGTATAGACAGGCTCAGATGTCTCCATAGTTGGCTTTGTTGGAGGAAAAATAATTAGAACGATGACTCAATGCAAAAATCACATTACTTTAAATGATATGAATAGCAGTCAAGGCAAGAATACAATTATCTGCAGGTGGAATCAGAAAGCAGAGGTTCACTGTCACAGTCCAGAAGGAGGTTTGTTGTCGTCTGAGTTCCTTCCTCTTCCAGACAATTTCATTGACTGTTGATCAATCAAACACAGTCGAGAACACAGAAACTTACCCCAGTGTATCTAAGAAAATAAGATGGTATCTTGGTCTGTGTGGGCTGCTGTAACAGAATACCATGGACAAAGTGGCTTATGAGCAACAGAAATTTATTTCTCACAGTTTTGGAGGCTGGGAAGTCCAGGATCAACAGGTCAGCAGATTCAGTGTCTGGTGAGACTCCACTTCCTGGTTCATAGACAGTTGTTTTCTCCATGTCCTCACATGGATGAAGGGGCCAGGGAGTTCTCCTGGATCTCTTTTAAGGGCACTAATCCTATCCATTAGGGCTCCACCCTCATGACCTAAGTACTTCCCAAAGAGCCCACCTCCAAACATCACATTGGGGATTGGGATTTCAACATATAAATTTTGGGGGGACATAAACATTCAGTCTATAGCAGATGGCATTTCAAGTTAGCTGAGGGAAAACAGATTATTCTTATCATTCAACAATTCATATAGGGTCAATTGATTATTTGAAAAAAGTTAAGTTCTATTCTTACTGCACAGCATACTTGAATTAGTCGGTGTACTTGGATGCAGACAATAGAATCCTCTCTAGTTAGTTTAAGTAGAAAAGGAAATGATTAAATTATTGAAGGATATTAAGTGGCCCTGAGACTCTCTTAAGAAGGCCAGGAATCAGGCCTGAGGACTATGCGGCCAGGGAATAACCCAAATTACAATACAGCCCAGCTCGAATGGAAATCCTACTGCTCCCCTCCTAAGTATGGACCTCCAGACTTCACCACTGTAGCTGCGCAAAAGCTGGCGACCCCAGAACCTCTGCCATCGCTGCCTCTGAGATCTGGAGGCCTGTGCCGCCACTCTGCTCAGAGTGGATCTTTGGAGACCTCTACTCCGATCATCACTGGTTTCTAAGTTGAAATTTCACCTGGATTGGTAAAGCATTGCTTGTGCCCTATTTGCAAAGGCAGCTGAACATCAAGCTTCTGGCTTCTACCATGAGGGAAGTACAAACAGATAAGGTGAGAACAGCCCCTAAACACACACACACACTGGAAGGAGTGTGTCCAAGTTGCTGGTTAGCTAAAAACACGATAAATATTCACTATAATACTTCAGAATAAATTCTAGGAATTACAGAGTTAACTGTAAAGAAGGGAGCCCTAAAAAGACTGGGAGAAGATACAGGCAAACATTGAACCAATCTTGAGACAAGGAAACACTTCCTGAGCATAAAAGCAATAGAAGAAATCACAAAGGAACAGATCAATAGATTCAGCTACTTAAAAATCGAATCCTTCTTACATCAAGCAAACCATGAACTATTTGACTGATCACCCCATGTGGCACTTGCCTCCTTTAAAATACACACGTGTAAGGCCAAAGTCAACTGAATAAAATATATTTGGAAAGTCATCAGACATCACACAATTTGAGTCCAAATGAAACTATTTCAGTCCTCTCAGATTGCCTAAAAACCAGCTCTGTTCTACTCCAGAGGATTATTTATATTTCTAAAGAAGAAGCTCTTGTTTTTCCCAGTCTCTTAAGAATTGCTCTTACATATTAGGAAAGTTTGTTTATTTTTATTGTCCAAATTACTTTCTGCCTTTTAGAGTTAATCCATGTCTAGACTTATGAGATTCTTTTAATTAGAAAGAGAAATGACTTGGTCACAATGTCGATTTTTCCTGCAGTTCCCTCAGCTCTGTTTATAAGGTTATTGCTGAATGTATTATTGCTAAAGTGGAGACCGATGTGGGGTGGTTAAAAGGAATCCTGTTTATTCCTTTTCTTTACAGCTCCTGGAGAATGCTGGGACTCGGCTTTTGTGGCTAGCTGGGCTCTGACAAGTGCTTTTTACTGACAATATAAAATATACGTTTTTTGATTCCTTGTCAGATTTCAAATGTATCATTCAGATGATAATAAACTTAATCTGCAAGGAAAATGAGGAAAGAAGAGCAGATCAGGGTCTTGACACAGAGATGTGCTGATGTGTGTGAGGCTGGTGGTCTGAGCCTAGAGCAGTGCAGATGTGGGGGGACATATCCCACACGCTGACCCACTCACTCCGTGGTAGGTGAGGGGATAAACAATATCCCACAGATGCGGAGGAGATAAAGAAGGGCTATTTGACCAGTGTGATCTTAATTGTTTTGGAGTTTGTGATCTAAGATTAAACAAAAAAGGGTACTTGTAAGCAGATATGAAAACCAGGGTCTATTCCCAGCCAGTAGTTTCCATCCTGTGCATTTCTACCCCTGTAAGCTTACCAATACCCATTTCATCACAAAACACAGAAAAAGTCAGAAGACTTTATTCTGGCATCTATATGCCAAGCACTTTGAATAGGTAACAGGAAAATAATTTTGCTGTTGACAACACTTTTTTCAAGATGACAGGTGTGGTGGATTAAAGATGGTGCAAATTCTAATCTGAGTTGGCTCTAGCTTTGACCGATAGAAGGTAATAGAAATCTTTACCTTAGAACATCCAAGGCTGAGCTTTAAGAGAGCTGCAGCTTCTGCTTTCAAGTGTTGGGAATGTTCCTTCTTGGAATCCAATTGCCATACTATGAGAAGCCCAAGCAAGTGGAGAGGCCACATGACAGGGAGCTGTGTGGCTCCAGTTCAGCTCCCAGCAGAGACACAGCACCAACTGCCAACCATGTGAGTAAACCATCTTGGACATTTCATCCTCCTGATGCCGGTAAGGCCAGCTTACACCATATGGAGCAGAGGAACCACATGGCTGAGCCCAACCAACCCAAAGAACTGTGACAGAGATAATAAATACTTGTTATGTTAAAACAGTGAGTTTGGGAGTTGTTTATGCAGCAATAGGTAATCAAAATAGTGAGTCCTGATAAAATGACTGGAGGACCCTTTGTTTCCTGAGCAGTGTGTCAAGTTTACATGTGTTAGTGTAAAATTCAGACCTGGCTTAGAGCCAAAGTCATATGGTAATAAAAGTTTGATAGAGTTGCTTAGGGTGAAAGATACTAGAGGGAGAGGAGTAGAGGCAAAAAAAGGAAAAAAAAAAAGAGAGAAGGAGAATGAGAAAGGAAAAGAAAGATAGATGGATAGAGAGAGATAGAGAGAGAAGCTCTGCCCCATCCCTTCTGGTGGCAGGTTAGCAGAGAAGGGAGTTGGAGAAAGAAACACTAGGTCATTCGCTATTCTTCATTGCCCCTACACAATCTTCATTAAAGTCTACATTACTTACAAATGTTTCTGCGCAAGTGCAACAGTCAGACACAGTGGCTGCCCACGGTTACTCCAGAGCCACAGGACAAGAAGGCAGAGTGCAGGGCACAGGCAATAGGCAGCATCTCATCTTGTCAGCTGCCCTGTGAGATAGGTATCATTCAACTCATCGGCAGATGAGCAAGTCGATGCTTTGAGGTGTGATGTTTCCAAAGTAGTGCGGCGTAAAAGTGACAGCAGCGGGATGATTCACCTCTAATACCATTCTATCTAATACCATTGCTTGAATTCTTTCCACCTCACCTTGTTTTCTGTGCCTCCTCTCATCTTTTACGGTTCAGATAAGCAATCTTCAAGACTTAAACAAGGGTTTCATATGCCTTTTATCCCTTGGTTTCTCAAGGCTTTTATTCTCTATCAATTCAATGCCCTAGTAGTATTTAAATGTTGTTTGAGAGGCTATTAGCCTAATGGCCACATGCATACATTCTGGAGCCAGACTACCTTGGTTCACAGCTCACGTCTATCACTGACTGACTTTCTGAAATTCGGCAACTTCCGTAACCTTTCTTTTACCTCTGTTTCCTCATCAGTAAAATGGGGATGATATTTTTTAACCTCTCCAGGTTGTTGAACATTTTCAATGAGTTAATGCCTAAAGTTTTTATGGCAGTACCTAGCACACAGTAAATGCTACGCAAGTATTAGCTATTGTTATTACACTACCCACATTGTATCAGCACCTTCTGGAAGATGGGAAACTAAACTTTTCCAGCCATTCTGGTGTTTATTGCTGGTATTCTTGGTTTGTATTGGAGATGAGAGGAGGCAGGATGCCCTCTCCTTGTTGTGAGCTGCACTGCCTGCTGAAGTGGTCAGCTTGTCCCCAGCAAGTGGACAGTGAATTCTGTCACAGGACAGCAACGGAGGACCAATGAAGAAGTCCATTTAAAACTTCCTTTTTCTTTGTGGGAAGAAAAGAAATAACTTAAGGAGACAATTTATAGACATCTCCTCTATAATTTAAGGAGACATCAGAAGAGCAAACAAACAAGCCTATTAAGGAGAAGCTCTAAACAAATTTCTGCATGGCACTAATTTTCGTCCATTAAAGGAAAAGAGGCAGTGACTTTGGTTGGCATACCTCGTCTGTCTCCGTGTGAAGGGAACAGCATTACAAGGTCATGTCAAAGATCTCAGATGTGATTTGGGGATTTGTCTCCAGGATTCCCCCATGAGAGAAAATGTAAAAACAGTTCAGGAAGACTATTTATCAAAATAGGTGAGAAATTTGAGACTTTCTAAGATCAGGTAAAAGATGTCCCCTCACACCACTCGTTTTCAACATCATACCGGAAGTTCCAGCTAATACAATAAAGCAAGAAAAGAGAATAAAAGATATACAGATTGGGAAGGAGGAAATAAAACTATCTTTGTTCCCAGATGACATGATCTGGAAAGTGTGAGAAAACACTCCTGGAACTGATAAGTGAATATAGCAAGGTTGCAAGATACAAGGTTGTTATACAAAAGTCAATTACTTTTCCACATACTGACAATGAACAAGTGGAATTTGAAATTAAAAACACAGTATCATTTACATTAGCATCCAAAAAATTCAACCTAGGTGTAAATCTAACAAAACATGTATAAAATCTATATGAAGACAACTACAAAACTCTAAGTAAAATCAAAAAAGAATGAAATGAATGGAGAGATATCCATGTTTATGGATAGGAAGACCAAATATTGTCAAGATGTGAGTTCTTCCCAACTTGATCTACGGAGTCAGTGCAATCCCAATGAACATTCCAACAAGTTATTTTGTGGATATCAACAAACTAATTCTAAAGTTTATATAGAGAGGCAAAAGACACAGAATAGCCAACACAATATTGAAGGAGAAGAACAAAGTTGGGGGACTGACACTATCTGACTTCAAGACTTATTATAAAGACTTATTATATTGTAGTAATCAAGACAGTATAGTATTGGCAAAAGAATAAACAAAGAGATCAATGGAACAAAATAGACCCCAGAAATAGATTCACATAAATATAGTCAACTGATCTTTGACAAAGAATCAAAGGCTATACAATGGGGAAAATATAGTTTCTTCACCAAATGATGCTAGAACAACTGGACATCCACATGCAAAAAATCGAATCTAGACACAGCTTACACTCTTCAAAAAATTAACTCGAAATGGATCACAGATCTATATGTAAAACATAAAACTATAAAAGTGCTACAGGATAACATAGGAGAAAATCTAGATGAATTTAAGTAAGATGATGCCTGTAAAAAAATTTTTCTTTTGACGTGGACTATTATTTTTAAAGTCTTTATTGAATTTGTTACAATATTGCTTCTGTTTTGTTTTGGTTTTTTGGCTGTGAGGCATGTGGGATCTTATCTCCCTGACCAAGGATCGAACCCACACCCCCTGTATTGGAACCACCAGGGAAGTCCGATGCCTTTTTAGATACAACACAAAAGACACAATCCATGAAAGAAATAATTGATAAGCTGGACTTTATTAAGATTAAAACTTGTGCTCTGCAAAAGACAATGTCAAGAGAATGAAAAGAGAAGCCACAGACTGTGAGAAAATATTTCTAAAAGACACATCTAATAAAGGACTGTTACCAAAATATACGGATAACTCTTAAAACTTAACAATAAGAAAACAAACAACCCAATTAAAAAATGGCCCAACAACCTTAAAAGAAACCTCACCAGAGAAGATATACAAGTGGTAAATAAGCAAATGAAAAGATGCTCCACATCATATGTCGTCAGGGAAATGCAAATTAAAACAACAATGAGATACTAATACACACCTTTTAGACTGCCCGAAATCTGGAACACTGACAATACCAAATGCTGGTGAGAATGTGGAGCAACAGGAACTCTCATACATTGCTGGTGGAAGTACAAAATGGTACAGTCACTTTGGAAGACAGTTTGGTGGTTTCTTACAAAGCTAAACATCCTCTTACAATGTGATCCAGCAATCACTCTTGGTTTTTAGTCAAAGCAGTTGCAAACTTATGTCCACACAAAAAACTACCTGCAGATGTTTATAGCAGTTTATTCATGCTTACTGAAACCTGAAAGCAACCAAGATGTCCTTCAGTAGGTGAATGGATAAACTGTGGTCCATCCAGACAATGGAATAGTATTCAGCACTAAAGAGAAATGAGCTAGTAAGCCATGAAAAGACATGGAGGAATCTTAAATGTATATTACTAACTGAAAGAAGTCAATCTGAAAATGTTACATGCTGTATGATTCCAACTGTATGACATCCTGGAAAAGGCATAACTATGGTGACAGTAGAAAGATCAGTGGTTGCCAAGAGTTGGCTGGGGGTGGGGGATGAATAGGCTGAAACAGGATTTTTAGGGCAATGAAAATATACCTTAAGTTGTTGTCACAACTCTTATCCAGCGGCAGGCTTTCATTTCTGTTATAAGACCTGGGGACCAGAATGCTCCATTGCCAATTGTTCTGCCTTAATGATAATAATAGTTGTAATTATTATCATTAATAATAACAAAATGACCATACTGGTATATTATTATTATTGCTACTACTACAATTGGTTCTAATCATTTGCAATAATTATGTTCTAAAGAGTTACTGAGAACTTTAAATTAGTTGATACTGAACAATTGCTCCTAGGGGAAATACAGGGTTAGGCACCTATAAACCTATGCTCACAACATTTTCATCAATCAATCAATACATACCTTATTTCATGTATGTTTCTGTTTAAAGATACCTCAGTTAGCATATATTGTTGATTAGTTAACATTGAACTCGTGGCCAATAGCACCATAACTCATGCCTGAATGACTCTTTATTTATTTATTTATTTATCTATTTTTGGCTGTGTTGGGTCTTCATTGCTGCTTGTGGGCCTTCTCTAGTTTTGGTGAGCAGGGGGCCACTCGTTGTGGTGCACGGGCTTCTCATTGCGGTGGCTTCTCTTGCTGCGGAGCACGGGCTCTAGGCACGCAGGCTTCAGTAGTTGTGGCTCGCGGGTTCTAGAGCGCAGGCTCAGTAGGCGTGGCACACGGGTTTAGTTGCTCCGCGGCATGTGGGATCTTCCCGGACCAGGGCTCGAACCCGTGTCCCCTGCATTGGCAGGCAGATTCCTAACCACTGCGCCACCCCAGAAGTCCATGCCTGAATGACTCTTATCTCACACATGTATTTTCTCTACAGGGCGTAGCACAGCCTTCTTGCACTTAGGGACACTAGACATCACTTCACCGTTACACATGGGGATTATTCTAAACAGACATCACCAGAAAAAGCAGAAATGCAAAAATCTTGGCACTAAATAGAGTGCAAAAGGCGATAGGTTACAGTATGAGAGCTGAAACAAGGAGGCAGAGCATTGCCTGGTTCAACCTCAGCTGGAAGCGTAATCACTGAGTTCCTCCCTAATTTAAAGAGACAAATACATAGCAGAAGAGCAAATAAACAATCAGCTAAAAAAGAACTCCTTTATATTATTTCTCAATTAGCCCAGAACTTACTGGGCCCTGGCATGTACCCCAACACACAGTAGGAACTTAAAATCCCTGGAATCTGAAACAGTTGAAATTTTCATCTCTGATTCCTGAAATTGTCTGAGCTACCCCTTTGTCAAACAGAGTTTCTCAGAGAAAGATGCTTTTTACAGCAAACTGTTATAGAAGCCACCTAGCACGTCACAGTAACCCTTCAGGCCTGGCTTGCAATTTCATTGTATTAACTACAGTATGCAGGGGCTGGCTTTAACACATCAGGACCACCCATTTCACTGTCCTTGGCACACAGACTTAACAGGGCTCCCTGCTTCTATCAGGACTAAATGATATTCAAACACCGACCAGGAACCGGGTTGGCCATTGCAAGCTGGATATATTTTCTTTGTTTTGTTTCAGAGCATATTGTCAGTCTCCCCAGGGCACTTTATATTCAGAAAAGATCTTCCCTGGGAGCAGTAGGTAGCTCTTACAATTTGGCAATGTGGATACAGTACTGGGTTTGAGGTGGCTGAAATGAAGTAAAATCTAAACGTCATTTTCATTCCAAACTCTTAGTTTACCTTAAATCAGCAGCAGGCTGCCTAAAAAATCAGAGCATTTAACCCAGAGGAACATGAAAGGGAAAGTCCAGGTTAGATTTTCTAGCAAATTCATTCTCTTGTTAGGGCCCCTTTTGAAAGTTTTTTGTTAATTACAAGCATAAGCCTAAAATCATATTTATTTATTTATTAACACTTTAGAAGCAGTTTAGACATCTCTGTTCTAGAATAGAATGATGGCAGAAGATCTTTCTTGTTGAACATTTAGTCTGTCTGAGCACAGCCTTAGGCACTTTCACAGATAATATTCCATTTAACCTCCACAATGACCCTGTAAATTGCATATTATTACTCCATTTTACTGGTAAAGACACCAAGGTTTAAACCTGTGATGTAATTTGCCCACAACAGCTCAGTTAGTAATGGGAGAAATGGAAGGAGAATCAAAGTTTCTAAAACCAGGAGTAGAATAAGAATTTTTTTTTGGACCCAGAGTCAAAAGCATCACAAACTTGACTACATTAAACAAACAAACAACAACAAAAACCTTTTCCAAAAACACTATAAGCAAAGCAATATGTCGAGAGCCCCTACATTTCAAAGTGAGGTGCTGGACCAAATATGCAGGACTTGCAAAAGGTATTTAGAAAAAATTATTTTGTGACCCCAAATTGAGTGACCTGGAGAGTCAGCGTTGGGGAGAGAGTTGCACGTGCTGTGCATTCTGTCTTCCTTTGATGAGGGCGGGGAGGAGAGCGCGGTCTCCACCGTAAGCCACATTCTGCAGGTTGCAAGAGAGCGTGGCATGTGTCCCTCGGAGTTGAAGGCACACAGGGATTTGTATTTGACCCAATTCTGAAAAATTTACAGGCAAGTGCTGGGTGATGCCGCTTGAGGCAACTGAATAGAAAGGTCCACACTGGGAGTAAACTACATTTCACTGTTGGGGAGCACAGATGCTTCCTGGGGGACCAGCTGGGGGACTAATTGGAAGGTTCCAGCTTGGAGTCATCTTGGACTCCACCTGAGAGAACCTTCCAGAGGTGTAATGTGACTCCAACAGAGGGAGTGGACAGCCAGATGCCCACAGGCTTAGGAGGAATTATAAGTAACCAGTGAAAGGGGGGAATTCTCTACATTAAGGAAGCTGTGATCACATGGGGCATCTCTGGAAATCCATGAAAGCATCCCATGAAAGAAAGAATCTGTTCTGGGAATCTCCATACAGTAGAGACAGTGCTATGCATTCCAACTCCCGGGTACCCAGACCACATTTCCCAGCTACACTAGCAGTTTGGTGGGATCATGTGACTGAGTTACAGCCAATGGAGTGTGAGCAGGAGTGGTACCACAGACACCTTCCCAACTAAAATACATCCACAGGATCTTCTGTGCTTGTTCTCTTTTCCGCCAATAGCAGAGCAGGATAATGCCCTAGAAAATGGAGAAGCCACAGACTGAAAGAAGTGGGGCTTTGAGTGCTACCAAATATTGGCCCTCTTCTGGCTTGTAACGTCCCTCTAACTCACTCTTATAAGGACACTAGCCATTGGATTTAGGGCCCTTCTGGATAATTTAGGATGATCTCTTCATCTCAAGATTTTCAACCTAACTATATCTGCAAAGACGCTTTTCCCAAATAAGTTAACATTCACAGGTTCCAGGGATTAAGATGGAGACATATCTCTTTGGGAGCCACCATTCACCTCACTACAAATTGATTAAAATTTTAAAAAATCTTTACTAACCTTATAGATGAAAAAATATGTTCTAGGTATTTTTGCTGAAAACATCTTTGCCACAAGCATTTTTGTCACCTAAAAATGCCTATTTTTCTTACATCTGTGGGCTCACACCTATGCTCTTCCTCTCCAACATATTTAGGTCTCTTTGGTGCCTCTTCCTTTCTATTCAAGCATACATACCTCCATCCTCTCTTGAAATCAAACACGTAAGAGCATCCTCATTTAACCCTGTAACCACCTCTGGCTGAGATTCTGTTTTTCTCCTTTTTATTGCTAAATTTCTGGACTAAGTAGGCATCAGATGGTCCCTCTGTTGCTTGAATAATTGCACCTTCATTGTCATATTTTGTCATAAAAGATAAAATAATGAAACTTAAAAGAGGGACATTAAAAAGGACATAATGAAGCAAGAAAAATGAATAATAAAATTAAAAAGGCTTCCTTGCAAAATACAAAATATCTGAATACATTTAAAATGTGTGCAGACAATATTGTGCAAATAACTGATTGCATTTTGTGGTTCATACCTAAGCCCTTGTCTTCCAAGTCTTTTGTTCACAGTATTTTATACTTTTTTTTCCTGCTTATTGATTTGTGTCCTTGTTTGGCATCACACTTTTTCTTTTTTGCTAAAATTTCTTCCTTCATTAAGAGAGGTATTGGTTTGCACTCCTGAGTCAGAATCAGCATTTTAACAAGATCCCCATGTGTCAGAAGAGTATGAAAGTTTGAAGAAGCACCTGTCATATTCCACTCTCCCTACTAAAAATAAAATATGTGTTTTCTCATTAAAAAAAGAGAGGTATCAGTTTCCACATGAGAGGATGCATGTGTGTAACTGAGCTTTGTGTTGCATTGTGAAAGCCTACACTTGCTTGTTCTTGGCATATTGTCACATGTCCATTGATAGATGTTCCAAAGTTGTATGGGAAAAGGGGTTCAACCCCATGCCTTTGAGGCCCTTGGCCTCTTTCTCCTTCAGTGTAGTGTGTTTCAAAATAAGAAACCCACCACTGGGGCAAATCATCATCATCTGTCAGCTCAATAAAGCCATCAGTAATGTTACTAACTGGAGGAAATGCTAGCATATTTCAACCAGTTGAAACCAAACTGTCAGCCCATTATTTATCTTTCATGGAAAAATTGCCTTAGGCAAATTAGCTAAGTGGCAAAAATGCCTGTGGTAAAAGTGTCTATAGCAAAGAAACTGAAGTGAAAATACCGGACAGACAAAAAAAAAAAAAAAAAAAGATTACCTCTATATACTCCTCTCTCTTTTTTTTTTTTTTTTTTTTGCGGTACGCGGGCCTCCCACCGTTGTGGCCTCTCCCGTGGCGGAGCACAGGCTCCGGACGCGCAGGCTCAGTTGCCATGGCTCACGGGCCCAGCAGCTCTGCGGCATGTGGGATCTTCCCGGACTGGGGCACGAACCCGTGTCCCCTGCATCAGCAGGCAGACTCTCAACCACTGTGCCACCAGGGAAGCCCAGCACCCATTTCTTTTTTATCTCATAGTTCCTGTGCTATATGGTTTGTTGACTTCAGTTATAATAAATAATTGGCACCAATTTTCATATTAATTAAAGAAAAATTAGACACTCTCGCCCCCCAAAACATCTGTGAATTGTGGTTGAGGCAACATGTATTAGTCAGGATTCTGTCAGTTGTTAGGGGCCGAATTGGCTGAAGTTATCATGGATCCTACAATAGGTGGTTCACGAAATTAAAACGAGCCTTGTAGGAATCATGGCACCTCCAGGGACATCTGGGATTGGAACTAGACCCCGAAGCCCCAGGACTCTACATCATCTGCCCATCATATTTCCAGTCTCTCTTTACTCTCACCTATTGAAGATGAGCTTTCTCCATGTGGAAGGGAAGAGGGCCACCAGCAGCTCCAGTTCCACAATTTTACCTCCTGTCCCTTCAACTCCAAATGGAAAAATCCCAGGGAAAGGCCATGTTTGGCCCAGCCTGGTCACTTTCTTACCTTGGAACCATTCTCTGTGGCCAGGGGAATGAGAGACCGTGGTCTTCCACAGAGGAATGGCTGATGGACTGGGGAAGGGGGTAAGGGAGGGGTATCACTCAACTGGAGAAGGAAGGTTCATTCCTCTACTTGGAGGAGGTGTCCTACATGAACAAAAACAATAGATAATCACCTCAGAAATGTCTTATTATTTGGAATAATAATAAGTAAGTAATAATAATTATACTAATTAATAATTATTATATATTATATATATTTATTATATATAAATATATAATATATTATATTATATATATTATTTATTATATTATATATTATATATATTATATTATATTATTATATAATAAGTAATTATAATAATAAGTAATAATAATAAGTAATTATTTGGAATAATAATAAGTTTCCAAATGTTTCCAAAGGTTGACACTGAAGGTTGGGAACTGAGTTTCCAAAGGTTGACACTGAAGGTTGGGAACAGCAAAAGTTTGAGACCCAATGTCAAGGAGCTGGGGGGCCCAAAGAACATGCTGATTTCACCGACTCATCTTTCAGACATCAGCTCAAATGTCAGTTTCCTCAATCTCGAAAATGAGGCCTATTCCTTTGTTATGTACTCTTGTAGAGTTGTGTCCCTTTCCTTAAGGTAACTTGCATCGATACATTTCCTCTTTGGCTCTTCTGAATAAGTTGGTGTCCTCTAGAGTGTAGAAGCCCCATGATAGGAGGAGGGCCACATTGGTTTAAGCGCCATTGTATCCCCAGCACTGAGCACACAGTACTTAGAATAAAGGATGGATATAATTGCTGAAGATGTCAACATGAATAACCTATTTGAGGAAGTGTGAAGAGATAGCAAAGCTGAGAGCCAGGAACTGAGCTTGGAGAGGGCCTAAATTAATTTGAGTAAGAGGAAGAAGAAACGGCTGGTGAGCCAGACAGAGATGAGCTGGAGAAGGGAGATTTGGCTTACCAAGCCAAGATAGGATAGACTTTCATTGAAAATGGACAGGTGGCAATGTTTACTGCAGTGAATCAGAAAAGGATAAAAACAATTTTAAGTCACAGCCCCCAGGTTTGTTCTGGAAGAGAGAGGTGAGACTCAGCTCACCACCACAGTCCGTCTTGACCCAAATCAGAACTGTTCCCCCATGGATTAAGGAAAGCTCTCCTACTTAGAAAAAGCCTGAGCACTTGGCCTCGAGCCCAGCCTATGAATTTGATCTGGGGTCTTTGCAGAAAAATGAATAATTTCAAAGCTTCTGCTGGTTATTTGTTTTGTTAAAGGTCATCAGTTGGGATTCACTTCTAGTGAAAGAAAGGAGAGATTAAATCTCTATGCAAAAAAGAACTCAAACTCATACTGGAATTGAGAAGCTGAAATAGTGGGCAGGGAAGCTGGGACTTCTTTACTCTGGCTGCACATTGAACCACATGGGGAGCTTTTAAAACATAACCATATCCTGACCCTGATTCAGAATCACGTGAATCAGAATCTCTGCAGGCACAGTCCAATCACTGGAATTTTTAAAAAGTCCCAGGTGACTCTAGTGTGTAGTCAGGATCGGGTTAAACTTCACTAAACTGTTTTCTATGTTTGTATGAGCTTTTGGAAGTTTACCTTCCTCTGCCTGGGGCTAGAGATGGGGAGCTAGAACTTGGGAGAGAGAGAAGATAAGAGGGGGCCTTTTATCTGATTGAGGAGGGGACCCTCAGCATCACTGTGACTGGCCTTGGACTAAGGAAGTAGACAGCCTATATTGGATGTCCCCCCAGTCCCCTCTCCCCCCCTGCCCCCCATGAAAGGGCCAGTCGGTAAACTTCAGGATTTGTGATTTGTAACTTATGACTGATACATAGTTAATTCTTTTGTCTTCTGTGATAATTCCTCACAGTAAACTTGTGTTAGCAGGGCCATGGGGAATGAGAGAAGGGGCTGTGTCCACACCTGGGCAAGAGTGGCAAGATGGCAAGGGGTACCCACCAGAACAGACTGGTACTACCATCTTGAGGGTGGTGACAAGCATCTTCCATCACTAATCTTCAGCTAGATCTGGCAAGACACTGGATTTCTCATAATAATGCAGAACGAGGGCAAAAGATTTTATCTGAATATAGTTTTAAAAACTAGTCCAGAAGAGCAATAAATTTGATTGGGGACAAGGAGATCAAGGATTTTTAGATTTGGCATTAAGATCTGTGGGAACACCCAAACCATCAGTTTCAGAGGAATGGAGTCATATTTGTAGGCTCTTACCAATAGGGTCTGTGTGTGCATGCACTTGCTGGGGGTGGTGGTGAGGACAAAAGAAAAGCAATGAAGGTGCAATTATTCAAGCAACAGAGGCACCATTTAATGCCCACTTGGTCCAGGAATTTGGCAATAAAAAGGAGGAAAAATAGAATATTACCCAGAGGAGGTTAAGGCATCAAATAAGGATGCTCTTATGTGTTTGATTTCAAGACAGGGTGGGGGTATGCATGCTTGGAAAGAAAGGAAGAGGCACCAAGGGGAACTAAAGATGTTGGAGAGGGAGGGCATAGGTGTGAGAAAAATAGGCTTTTTTTAGGTGTGTGGTCTAGAAACTTCTGATTGTGCCATTCCTATCAATATAATATGTTTGAGGGTTTACTTTGTTTTTTATTTTTATCTTTATTTTTTTGTGCGGTACGCGGGCCTCTCACTGTCGTGGCCTCTCCCGTTGCGGAGCACAGGCCCCGGACGTGCAGGCTCAGTGGCCCTGGCCCATGGGCCCAGCCGCTCCGCGGTATGTGGGATCTTCCCAGACCGGGGCACGAACCCGTGTCCCCTGCATCGGCAGGCGGAGTCTCAACCACTGCGCCACCAGGGAAGCCCTGAGGGTTTACTTTGAATGCAACTATGTTTATTTACTTATGAACTGCTTATGTGACATTATTATTTTATATTATATATTAATAAAATTGGCAAATGGGTATTTTTAAATGATGATATAAAATAAAATATTTTAAAACAGTTTTAATTATGATACTACATAAATCTTTTGTTTTCAAAATATTGTTTATATCCATGACTACATATTATTAATAGTAAAAATATTTTTAATCACAGCAAAGTAATCAAATATGCTTCACTATTTTTGAAAATCTTGATTTAACTTTTTGTATTATGTAATTCCAAGGTCTGGTTCTAATTTCAGCTTATTTTGATACTTGATTTTATGTCTGTGAGAGCCAAAAAAGATACCTCACAAAAATACATAGATCTGACTGGAAGTAGTGTATCATTTGCTTTGCTTGTCAATTCGTGATACTCATTTTTTATTGCCACCCATCAATTACGCAAGGATTGTTCTTGAAATTCAGCTAGGAAATTTTCATCTTCCCTGATGTCAATCATTTGTTCTTGTAAACTAATTGTAAGGCATTCTGTCTCTATTTTTAACAAATGGGTTTAAAATCCACTGAAATTATTTGTTTAGGGAAAAACTTCTGTTTTATTGAGTGATAACACACATGGTAAAATACACTGATCTTAACCTCAATAGAGGATTTTTAAGCAGTAGAAAATTCAGTTTCCAAGTTTTTCAAGGGTGCAAATATGGCTGCTTTTACAGATAACAAACAAATCGTTTGGAGCAGCAACATGAAATCATTGTGGGAAACTCCCAGTACCAGTTTCCAAACTGATCTCTCCATAACATCAATACATTTTAAAAAACAATGACATTTTTTTTCTCGTCATTAAAAATCTCACTCACCTTAGGGCTTCCCTGGTGGCGCAGTGGTTGAGAGTCCGCCTGCCGATTCAGGGGACACGGGTTCATGCCCCGGTCCGGGAAGATCCCACGTGCTGCGGAGTGGCTGGGCCCGTGAGCCATGGCCACTGAGCCTGCGCATCCGGAGCCTGTGCTCCGCGACAGGAGAGGCCACAACAGTGAGAGGCCTGCGTACCGCCAAAAAAATAAATAAATAAAAATAAAAATAAAAAAATCTCCCTCACCTTAAAGGGACAGATTAAACAGACTTACTTGTTTCAAAAATATTTGCTAGGTAGCATGCTAGTGACATTTACTTGTCATCACAGAAAAGGTCAGTAGATTTGTAATATTTATGGGTTTTTTGTAAAAGAAAAATAAGTATCATCTTTAAGTTTGACAGTGATTTTGCTTTGAGGTAACTGCTTTGTATGTGGGGTACCACATTAGTCTACTGTTGCTGCAATGATGCTGCGTTACAAACAACCACAGGACCTCAGTGGTCTAAGGCATAAGCAGTGTTTCTTGCTCACATGTCTGGGGAGACCCTGGTCCTGGTTGTGTGTGACTGAACTTGGCTCTGGGCTGCTTCATGTGTCTTATTCGGAACCCAGGCTGCCAGGAAACAGCAATTTAGGGCCTAGTCTTCTCATGGTTGTAGAAGTGAGCAGGACTTGCATCTTAAGCCTCTGCTCATGTGACAGCCTCTAACACCCTATTGGCCAAAGCGAGTCACACACTAAACCCAAAATCAAGAGTGGAAAGAATACTCCGTCCATTATGAGTCTAAGTCAAGTGTATTGAAGTTAATTTTCCAGACTGAAGAATTGAGACCAATCATTCAGTTCACCACAGGCTCCTAAGATTTTTGTGGTCATTTCTCATCTCTCTAAAACATATTATACAAACACTACCACAGGGAGTGCTGTATTTGTAATCTTTCCACAGAATGTGTTTACGTATTCCTCAATGCTCTGGCCCCATCAGTAGTTTGCACTAACACAGCTTTAACTAAAACATCTCTTTCTCTCTCTCTTTGTTTTTGAATGGAAGGCATTCCTTTTTTTTTTTTTTCCCAAAACAAACAACTTTTTATTGAAGTGTAGATGATTTACAATGTCGCATTAGTTTCAGGTGTACAGCAAAGTG
This sequence comes from Delphinus delphis, assembly GCF_949987515.2. Taxonomy (NCBI): domain Eukaryota; kingdom Metazoa; phylum Chordata; class Mammalia; order Artiodactyla; family Delphinidae; genus Delphinus; species Delphinus delphis. The sequence goes on along the minus strand of NC_082687.1, from coordinate 86,753,320 downwards.
ATTTAGTACACATAATATATATTCTTTTTCAGATTATTTTCCATTATAGGTTATTACAAGATATTGAATATAGTTCTCTGTGCCATACAGTAGGTCCATGTTGTTTATCTATTTTATATATAGTAGTGTGTATGTGTTAATCCCAAACTCCTAATTTATCCCTCCCCCAAGGCATTTCCCATTGAATTCACTCGAATTCTTCTGCTGGATGCCTTTCCTCAGAGGTTCTCACACACACACAAAAGTAGTCAGTCCTTCCTCTGTTCTTTACTGAAACAGAACCCCCAAAACATTGTCAAGTGAAGCGTGCTGGCGTGACTGTGTTTTCCTTTGACAGAGTAGCAAACTTCCCATACTGTTTAACTTGAACTACTACTAATTTATTCAATTTTACAGCAGTTTTTGGTTATATATTCCAACAATATTTTCTGACAGATGAATATGTATTGTTTGTAATCCTATTGCTTTCAACATATCATTTCAGCCATTTCACCACCACGGGAAGAACAAGTGTTTCCACCTATGGTGTGTAGCTTGCTTGGTTTCAATCTAAACATTTCAAATGAGCATTCTAAATATTTACCACTCAATTTAACAAAATGTCATGAAGTACTAAATTGATATCACAGGATTTTAACGATTGCTGAAAAGTAGTAGATTTTAACTATTGCTGAAAAGTAGTGGGTTTCATGTTTTGCCTGCTTGATTTTTTATGTGACTTGGTGTACTATCAAAGGAGAATATCCACTATATCTGGTAAGGATACTAAAACACTGCTCCCTTTTCCAGTTACATATCTGTGTGACACTGGATTTTTTTCATCAACCAAAACCAATGTAGCACCAAAGATTGAATACCATAGCAGATTGAAGAATCCAGCTGTCTTCTGTTAAGTCAGACATCAAAGAACTGTGCAGAAATCTAAAACAATGCCTCTTTTCTCACTAATTTTTGTTTCTGAAAATACATTTCTTTTAAATAAAAATATGTAGGTTAATATATAACAGTTTGTTATTTTTAAATGAATTAATAGACAATTTTTTATTGTGGTAAAGTGTACATAACAAAATTTACCATCTTAACCATGTTTAAATGTACCATTCAGTGATATTAATAAACATTCATATTTTTGTGCAGCTATCACCACCATCCATCTCCAGAACTCTTTTCATGTTGCAAAACTGAAACTCTACATTAAACAAAAACTGCCTTCCCCTCTCTCACCAGTTCCTGGCATCCACCATTCTACTCTGTCTCTATGATTCTGACTGCTCTAAAGTACCTCATGTAAGTGGAGTCACATAGCATCTGCCTTTTTTGCGCCAAGCTTATTTTACTTAGTATAATGTCTTTAAGGTTCATCCTTATTGTTGCATATGTCAGAATTTCCTTCCTTTTTGAGACTGAATAATATTCCATTTTATGCATATACCACATTTTGTTTATTCTTTCATCTGTCAATGGGCACTTGGTTTGCTTCAATTCTTTACCTATTGTTAACAATTCTTCTCTGAATGTGGATGTACAAGTATCTCCTCAAGACCTTGCTTTCAACCCTTTAGGGTATACCCAGAAGTAGAATTGCTGGATCATATAATAGATCTCATTCTTGGGCTGGCGTCTTCCAGTAAAGTGAGATGTTTCCAGTATAATTCCCAAGATTTAAAAGCTTCTTTTTCCTTCTTTTTCAAGGTTATGTTATCTTGGTGACCTAAACAAAATAATCTGTACAGTACAATTTAGAAGTTCCTTGAATTTTTTGTGTTTGGCTCCAATTTGTACCTTTGAAAATGGGCTATGACTTTTCTTTGCTGTTTATGGCAGAACTATCTATTTTGCTACTTTCAGCTCTGGCCAAGTCGAGAATGCCATTTAAAATTAGTCATTTTTTCCTTCCTGGGCTTAATAGACACCTATTTATGTAAAGACAGAGAATGGATCTTTGCGTTTCCAGGAAATAGGGACAATTATGAGACTGTGCAAATAGTGGTCCCAGACAACACAGTGGTCCCGGTGGCTAACAGAATTTTATGCCATTCAGGAAATAGGAAAGCAACATGAGCAAGTTAGAGAGCAAATTATGGATAGATTTCTTTTCCTAACAAAGTGTCCAAAGAATTAGACAAGGGACATTAAGCCCCATAAGGAGAATGAAGAACAATTTGACATAATAGACCCTGAATTATCAGGAAATGAGGAAAGTTTATCTTTAGCCATCCAGCCTCCTCCTTTTATTAATGACTCTCTCTAATATCTTTACAGCACTTTGCAATTTACATAGAGCTTTTCTTGTTGGTGGCAGCCTCCTCCTCATGTCTTCCCCTGGTCCCCCTGGGCGTTCTCCAAATCTGATCTCAGAAATGCAATTGCACGACTCATCCCCAGAAAGCAGCTTCAAATCCTTTACGCAACAAGACAGGGTCATACTGGAAAAAAAAAAATTCATTCAAACAAAGGTAAAAATGACTGATAATGTTTAATATGTGACCTTTCCAGAGGCATAATATTTTACCCGAAGATAAGGTCTTAAGTTAAACAGATGATTCTGTAATTCTATAGGTCGGGCAGCAGGAGAGATTTTCTGGGGGAAGGGAGGGCATAGGATTTGAAGTGTCTTTTTTGATATCTCTAAAATGAAACTATTTAGGAAGCCATTTTGCTCTCTGGAAAAGTATTTCTCTGTCTAGTTCTGTAAAACTGATGGCGTACATTTCTTAGATTAGTTGAATTTAATTGGTTAGAATCCAGATTTTCAAACCATCCAAAAATATAGACTCAGAATTTTAGAGATTGGGACTACAAACAGCAAATGCTGGAGAGGATGTGGAGAAAAGGGAACCCTCCTGCACTGTTGGTGGGAATGTAAATTGATACAGCCACTATGGAGAACAGTATGGGGGTTCCCTAAAAAACTAAAAATAGAACTACCATATGACACAGCAATCCCACTCCTGGGCATATACCCAGAGAAAACCATAATTCAAAAAGAGATGTGCACACCAATGTTCATTGCAGCACTGTTTACGATAGCCAGGTCATGGAAGCAACCTACATGCCCATCAACAGACGAATGGATAAAGAAGATGTGGTACATATGTAAAATGGAGTATTACACAGCCATAAAAAGGAATGAAATTGGGTCATTTGTTGAGACATAGATGGATCTAGAGACTGTCATACAGAGTGAAGTAAGTCAGAAAGAGAAAAACAAATATCATATATTAACGCACATATGTGGAACCTAGAAAAGTGGTACAGATGAACCAGTTTGCAGGGCAGAAATTGAGACACCGATGTAGAGAACAGACGTATGGACACCAAGGGGGGAAAGTGGCAGGGGGAGGGGTGGTGACAGTGTGATGGATTGGGATTGACATGTATACACTAATATGTATAAAATGGGTAACTAATAAGAAACTGCTGTATAAAAAAATAAATAAAATAAAATTTAAAAAAATAGGAAATATCCCAACATGCTTTCAAAAAAAGAATTTTAGAGATTGGGAGAATCTTACAGCTATTTTGAACAAACCCCTTATTTTATAAATAAGAACATTGAGAGGCAGAAAGTCTAAATCTGATTAGAGCCACAAGATCCAAATGCTTTATTAATCAAAGAAGCCAATAATGTAAAGACTAAACCTCAGATTGGTGAAGAAGATCCCAGAGGCCAGGTTTTGTATGTTTGGTTGTGGCTGTGGTTCTGTAAATCCAACTGAAATGCATCCGAGCTGTAGGTGACACGGTTCTAGTGCTTACCAAGGTGTTGCTTTGATCGAGCACAATCATTACCTTTTTTCCCTAGATTAATCATTATTACTTACATTAATCTTTTACTCTCTCTCTATATTTATGAAATTTAACATATAGCAGGATACTAGAGAAGTCTAGTATTGGTGACCTGCTGGATTCCTTGCTGGCTTTACACCATCACAGATTTTTGATGGAAGACCTTTAAAGATCATCATGTTTAGACACATGTGGCTAAACAGATGAGACACTGAGACCCAAAGAGCTGCATCCAGAATTGAAAGTTTGGATGCCCTGTATCTGCGTCCATGTCTCTGTCCGTCGTACCACGTGGCACCATTTTACAACAAGCCCAGAGGCCTCTGGTGGCTCCAGAGAGACACGTATCCTATATACTTCAAAACTGGGGAAGGTTGCCCGGCATGATCCCTTTGGAGTAAATCCAGTTCTGGAAGAGGAGAGGAGACTAAGGTATTCTTTTGCCAGGCTTTATGAGATCCCTGGAAACGTTCTCAGATGATGTGTTAGTCGTTAAGAGTTTGATTTTTTTCCATTTAGCTCCTTTTTGTTTTGCTTGGCCTAACAAGGAAGGAAAACACTTACTGGGTGATAAAACCAATAACATCTAAATTGGCTGCTTGTTTTATGTTTTCCTCGTTCAGTATTTCCATTTGTGTTAAAATTCAGAAGCTCATCTTAAAGAGCAAAGGTTACATTCAAGATTAATGTCAAAGAATTCCTAAAATAACTGACTGAACTACCAAGATCCTGGTCCTTGGAGGAGCTGTTCTTTCCAAGAAAAGTCTGATGACTCGTGTTGGTTGTAGGAGTTTGTAATTTGCCATGAAAATTGAGCATTTATGATTTAAAGTTTTCCTTGGCTACATCTACCCTGAATTATTTGGAGGAAAATTGGAAAAAGGAAAAACCAACCAAACGGTCAATTGTCTGGGTATTTTGGCTCCATAATGACAAACATATAGCTGTTCTGCAAGTATCACATGACTGCCTGAATTTTTTATCATCCAGATTTACAGTCATGCACACATTTGAATTCAAACCTGCATTACCGTCAAGGAACAATTTGTTTCTACCTGGCATATAATTGGAAATTTAAGGCACAGATTTTGATAATTACTAGCTTAATGAATAAACATAGCTTAGTTGAATATGAAACAGCATGACTCATAGAATCAAAAATTAGTTGAAAGAAAAATATTATGTCAGAGAAAGGATTGAAGCAATCCAGCTGTAACTTATAATCAGAGCCAGCGTATTGTCTGCATAATGAGGTGTATTTTAAACCTAAATGTTCATTAAGACAATCATTTGAAAAGTTTCAATATAAAGGCAGGGTCTCTGGAACCTAAGCCCTGAGTTCTACTGATTACTAACAGGGAGGAACATCCACACATAACTTGCAGGTCAAGGGTTCACACTCATCTGTCCAAGAGTTCAGCCAAGGAATCCCTGGTGCCCAGAAAACAGGGGAGGAAAAACACACAAAAACAGGAGATTGTACGAAATGAGAAAGGGCTGTTCTGACCCACATCTATTCATCGGTCTTCAGAGGCTTTACGGCTCATATCTACCAAACTTCTAACCACTAGCAGCTTGGGCTTGGTTTCTTTTATTTTTCCGTTTGTTCATCCAAGCTAATACCTTTAATTTTGTATCATATTAATTATTTGGATGACGAATACAATTTGACGTTGATGACTAAGTAACCTGGGTCGACCTTGTCAAATATCATCGCTTAGAGATCACTGATTAGAGATGCCTTCCCTAATCACCCAATCTACATATCAGACACCTCTACCCATCACAGTGTTTTATTTTCTTCAAAGCAACCACGTTCATCTAAAATTGTCTTTTAAAAAAAATTGATGGGGCTTCCCTGGTGGCGCAGTTGTTGAGAGTCCGCCTGCCGATGCAGGGGACACGGGTTCGTGCCCCGCTCCGGGATAATCCCACATGCCGCGGAGTGGCTGGGCCCGTGAGCCATGGCCGATGAGCCTGCGCATCCGGAGCCTGCGCTCCGCAACGGGAGAGGCCACAACAGTGAGAGGCCCGGGTACCGCCAAAAAAAAAAAAAAAAAAAAAAATTGGTCATGCATTTAACAGTACATTTTCTAGAGTAGCACTGTAAGATCAGGGTCCTGGATGGTCCAGTTCATTGCTGGGTATCTTGTGCCCAGGACCTAACCTGGTACATGAAAGACACTCAATAAATATCTGTTTAATAAATATCTGCCTAAGGCACATGACCTTAATTAGATCTCTTTCTTTCCTTTGGAAGGGAAAAAACCCTCTAAGACAAACTGAGAAATTGGAAAGAAGTTAGGAATAACTAAAAACAAGACGGAATAAAACAAGCAGAGCAGATGATTGAAAAATTAAAATTCAATGACTATTATTATTCAATGATTAGGAAATAATTTAAGTGATTTTACAGGTAAAAATTCAAAAGATAGTGAAAAGGTTAAAAAGTAGAAGCAAATTTGGCCAAAAAAATAAATAAAGACAAGATATTGGGTGGAAGGTTTGAACTGCAGGCTTGGCATATTCCCTGCAGGGATCCTTGGGAATTAGAATCCTGGATGGGCCAGAAGCGCGGAGGATCTGGATTTTCCTGGCACTGTAAATAAGAGCCCACTCATTGGAAGCAACCCAGATTCAAATCCTGGAAAGTGTAGATAATTCTGAGATGAACCTTAAGTGAGATAAACCTGTATAGGTCTTAGCACTATACCTGCTTCTTAGCGAGTATTCAAAACTGCCAGTTCTTATGATGTTTTTTTAAATCAGGAAACAGGCTGTGATGAGCAGAGCTGTTGGGCCTCCCTGCCTGCATCCCATCAGCCACCAGGTTGCTCCCAAAGTTGAAGGAGTGGAGATTTGTCCAGAACATCAACGACATCTTGCAGGCGACATTTTGTGCTATCCCCTTTCCTCACTATCGGGTACTTGAGTTTCCCAAGAACTGTACATCTGGAATGGAAAAAAATTCATAAGAAAGGTTCCACTTACAAGCTCTTATTCAGACACATGTAACTGATCATGAAAGGCTTCCCCACCTCCTGTGCTATATTTTCTCCATAATCTCTCCCTGCTTCTGTTATGGCACTTAGCACCTGCAGCCGTGTTTATAACCGTTTCTCCTACAGCAAATCCCTCCAGGACAGAAGCATGTGTTACTCATTGTTATGGACTGAATTATGTCTCCCTGCCCTCAAATTCATATGTTGAAGCCCTAACTCCCCGTGTGACTGTATTTGAAGATAGAACCTCCAAAGAGGTCATTAAGGTTAAATGAGGTCATAAAAATGAGGCCCTAATCCAATAGGACTGACTTCCTTATAAGAAGAAGAGATGCCAAGGATGGTCAAGTGCGCAGATGAAAGGCCATGTGAGGACACAGTGAGAAGCAGCCACATGGAGCCAAGGAGAGAGGGCTCAGGAGAAACCAAAACTGCCAGTCCCTTGATCTTGAACTTTCTGCCTCCAGAACTGCGAGAAATAGATTTTTGTTGGTTAAGCCATCCAGTCTGTGGTATTTATTCTGGTAGCTTCGGCCGACTAATACCTCCATCTGTGGTGGAAGTGGTAGACTGGCACTCAGCATCCCTTGCAGCCTCCTTCCAGTGTGTCTTCCTGTACTGTAGAGGAAGAGAGCTCGAAGTGTTCTCTTTCAGTCTTGAATGTAAATGAGTTTCCTCAATCAGAGGCCCTTACGGGAGATTTGGAAGGTGGAAGTGAGGCAGGGGCCGTCTTCTGGTAGCTGAGGATGTTGCGGGGGCAAGCACAGTCAGGAAGATGCTGAGTTGTTCTGCCACAGCATTCTAGTATCCAGAACTTAGCTTCGAGGGCATTGAGAGATAGCTGTTGGCAGTGGTTGAGATAGCCTCTTGACTGCTAGATGGCCGCTAAGGCGGTGTATCCTCAAACTCAACTGTTCCTGAGGGTGATCTGATTCCCCCTCCCCTGACTGTGGCAGAGGCTGCAGCTGCCTTGGTGGGTTCCCTTGACAATGTTGTTCTGAGAAACATTTCTGGAGCCCTGGTTAGAACTTGCTTCTCAAGGCTTTCCTATTTCCCGAGTATTTAATGGTCTGGATAAAATCTCCTCCTGCTTAAGAAAGCTAGAGGGGTTTCTGTTCTTTGCAACTGAATCCAGACGGACGCATTCTCCTCTGTGTCATTAGCCTTGAGCACAATGCCTGGCACATGTAAAAGGTGAACACATGTTTATTGTTGTAGTCTAAACTAACGGTTATTAATCTTTGATGTGTATCATCAACACCTGGAAGGCTAATAAAGAACACGAAGTCCCAGGCTCATTGAGGTAGAATAGGGCCCTCATTTTTATATTTTTATCAAGTTCCTTAGGAGATTCTAATACTCACCAAAGTTTGAGAAGCTCTGGCTGAAACATTCTCTGAGGCCTCCCAGGGACCAGGGCATGCTTCTAAGCACAGTGACTCATTGAAGTCTCGTAATAACATTAACAGTTGGAAGTAGTATTATCCCCATTTTAGAGATGTGAAAACTGAGGCATAAAGAGCTTAGAAAAGTACCCCAAATCACACAGCAAGTGGTAGATCCTAACATCTAGCCCCAAGCATCAAGGAGCTTAGACCATGAGCCCAGGCTCATGACCACTGTAGTCTTCTGCTTGGATGATCTCTCTTTGCAGAGCCTAAAGATGAATCTCATTTAAATTTACATCATATTCCTCCAAGTAATTTTTAAAAAACTTAAGAATATCTCAGTCTCTCTGACCAGGTCCTTCAGTTACTAAAGAAAAATATTGAGCTAACAAAAATCTTTCCAGTAAAACAACAGTCTCTTGGATAAATGCCAACATATTTCAAAGTCTAATAAAACCTATTTAAATCAAGGAATAGCTTGAAGGAATAATTGCCCTCAGATACAAAACTAATAATTCCCTGAATTTTATTATATTTGAAGTGAAGAATAACAAAACTGACCCTTAGGTCCAACCATTTATTAGAGAAAGCATTTATACATTTTCAAGAATATATGAATATAGTATTATTTAGCTACAGAGTCTCACACTCCATTTTCCTTACTAATCATGTTCCTTACATTCTCAAGATTACATCCCTAATATTTAATAAAATCTGATTATTTCTCTAATGCCTAGAAATTAATAATGTCAAAAAAGATATTAGACGATGTCTAGAGGAACTTCTTATAGAGATGTGCACAATGAATAAAAGGAAATATTCTCCCCTCACATACTTTGTAACCTCTTGGTCAAGAGAAGTTCTCACATTTAAATTTTATCATTATTAAAAGGGAGGGGGCTTCCCTGGTGGCGCAGTGGTTGGGGGTCCGCCTGCCGATGCAGGGGACATGGGTTCGTGCCCCGGTCCGGGAGGATCCTGCATGCCGCGGAGTGGCTGGGCCCGTGGGCCGTGGCCGCTGGGCCTGCGCATCCGGAGCCTGTGCTCCGCGACGGGAGAGGCCACAGCGGTGAGAGGCCCGCATACCGCAAAAAAAAAAAGGGAGGATTTCTGAAAACTTTTGAAATGTTCATTCCTATCACTAGTGGGGCTTGTAAGATAAAAGTGGGACCTGAATATTTTTGAGGCAAAAATTACCCTCATTTTTCCCAGAGAGGAAATATGAGGCCAAATAAGCTGGGTTCAAATCCCAGCTCTGTTATTATGAACTTTATTGTGACTTTTGACAAGTTACCTAAGATTCAAGTTTTAGTTTCTATAAAACTTAGGGAGGGACTTCCCTGGTGGCGCAGTGGTTAAGAATCCGCCTGCCAATGCAGGGGACAGGGGTTCAATCCCTGGTCCGGGAAGATCCCACATGCCCCGGAGCAACTAAGCCTGTGCGCCACAACTACTGAGCCTGCACTCTAGAGCCCATGAGCCACAACTACTGAGCCCACGCACTACAACTACTGAAGCCCGTGTGCTTAGAGCCCATGCTCCACAGCAAAAGAAGCCACGGCAGTGAGAAGCCCGTGCAACACAACGAAGAGTAGCCCCTGCTCGCCGCAACTAGAGAAAGCCTGCGTGCAGCAACAAAGACCCAACGCAGCCATAAATAAATAAATAAATTTATATATATTAAAAAAAAACTTAGGGAAAATAACCCAGACCTTATGAGGTGTTACAAGGGTTAAGTGAGATAGTATTAGTTTATTTCCCTCCATGTTGAATCTCTGCAGCTCTGAAGCAAAAGAAGGAAGGAAGGAAGGAAAGAAGGGAGGGAAGGAGGGAGGGAGGAAGGGAGGGAGGGTGGAAGGAATGGAAGAAAAGGAAAGAAAAAAGATGATGACAGCAAACATCACTCACCAAAATAAAAATTCTGGAATCATGGGAATGCATGGGATAAATTGTCAGAAAACTCGGGTGTAAATTTGGAGCTCTGCCTCCATCTTCTTATGTGACTTGAAGCAGTTTTTTAATTTTACTGTTGGAAAGAGCAAATTTTCACTCTTGTCAAAAGGAAATGAAATTTTTGACCTCCCAGCTTTGTTCTAATTCTGACAATCTGCGCTGCAGGAATGTAAAAAGTAATCCTTAAAATTTATTTTAAACTTTCCACCTTTACTCAGATCCTGAAAACCTTAAAATGTGCTTTTCAACCATCTACATTTCCTGTCCCTTTTCTTTATTTGTACTGTCAAGAGAAGTTTTCCAGCAAATGAGTCAGTTGAGACAGAAACATTTATTTTTCTGATGTAATGTGTCAGTGATGCTCTTTTAAAGTGTTTCCTGTATGTTTTGACATTAAGTGACATCACACACATACACACACACGCACACACACACGGTCTGAGTAAAATACTAATGGTAAATCAGGGCCACTGTTCCCTTCTCCTTAGGGACTCCAGTTTGATTTTGCCACCTTCCCTTTCTCTTAACAAAAATGCTGTTTGACATACATTTCATGTTTAGTTCTATGAATTAAACTTTGTTTTGCTTTGGGACTCTCATACATTACTTGGGACCCAGCAAAATGGACCATTGGGCCCAGATGCCCAGTCTTGGAAAGGGCTGTGGACCCAGCTCAAGAGGTCAGTCCCCAAAAATGCAGTCCAGTTCAGCATGGACACACCAAGAACAAAAGAACAATGCAGCAAGGTAAAGTGCCAAAGAGTCCCACAAAACAGAAAATCAGAATGGAAATTCTATAGAGAGAGTCAGGATGTTAGGGAGACAATGAGGGGTCAAAGTAGAATGAGACTCCATGGAGGGAGGTATGTACATGGGCTGTTAAAGACCTATGTTAAGAACATGAATACCTCTTGGGTTGGTTAATTTTATGTGTCACCCTGGCTAGGCATGTCCTAACACTAACTTGGTCAAACCCTAATCTAGAAGTTGCTGTGAAGGTCTTTGGTAGATATGGTTAGCCTCTACAATCTGCTGACTTTAAGTAAAGCAGGTTGGCCTCCATAATGTGGGTGGGCCTCATTCAATCCGTTGTAGACCTTAAGAGCAAAAACTGAGGTTTCCTGGAGAAGAAGCAATTCTGCCTCAAGACTATAACCTAGAAATTTTGCTTGAGTTTCCAGACCGTTGCCCTGTGGATTTTGGATTCAAGATTACCACATCAACTCTTACTTGAATTTCCAACCTGCTGACCTGCTCTACAGATTTCAGGCTTTCCAAGCCCCACAGTCATATGAGTCAATTTCTTAAAATCAATCTCTCTGTATCTGTGTCTGTGAGTATAGATTTCTATCTCTATGTCTATGGGTTCTCTTCCTCTAGAAAATCCTGACTGATAAGATCTCTGTTGTCATTGTTCTTCTCCAATGCAAGGATATACAGTTTGGAAGACTCTCCTGGCCTGAAAGTTTGGGTTTAAAACTGCAAGACCCCAGCCAAGTAGCCCTGCCTGGAGAAAATTGCAAATGGTCATTTTTTTTCTTTGGCCAGCCCCTAAGAAATGTCTGCTACCTTCCAGGAACCTTATTTGGTGCCAGACTTATTTTGGTTCTCCCCAAAGCAGACTCTGAAATAAGAATTTGAGTGTAAATAGTGTGGGGAAGTAGGGAAGTGAGACAGGATAGGAAGACAAAACAGGGTATGTTAGTAAGTAGGGTACAGTTGCAGGCTAAAGTTCAACGCCACAGAGACTTCTAGGACACTGTGTGCTCTGAGGGCATACAGCTGTGTATCAAGGATACGAATTTTGCATTAATTTTCTAGATGTTGCACTATTTAAAATATTTTTACATTAAAATAAACAGATGCATATTTTGGAATACCTACACAGTCTTGTGAATTTTTGAGATAAAGCATGAAAACTCAAAGGTATTTTGAGGTATTTGAGAACCACTCTTTTAGTTCAGTCTTTGTCTTTTCCGCTCTTTATCAAACATGTAACTCAGTTTCCCATTTGAAGGCTTCTCCTTGCTGTGACACCCACTTCATTCCAGAGTTCATGGCCTTGCTCTTTCCACTGCATAGAGCTTATCTCAGGCTTAAGTCCTGGTAACAGACCTGTCAGCCCCTTCCCCAGGACCCCTTCTTGTTAACAGCCTCTGCAGTGGGCCTGCTGGTTATTCACTAGACGGCCGTGCTCTGCCCCCCACTGGCTCTGCTCCCAGATGACTGGGTCTCTGACATATGGTTTTTGATATTCTTCCTAGGTCTATAACTTGATCCTAAGTTCTCATCTGCATCCATAGGGACAACTTGTTTCCTTCCACAGTGAATAGAAACAGGCCCTACTACGATCTTCAACTGGATCTCTAGGACTTAATATTGTAGCTGTCTTATTCTGATATATACGCTTGTCTTGTACATGTCACTATGCCTTCAAGAAAACTGCAACAACAACAACAACAACAAGATGACAAGGAGATGCTGCAGGGAAGGCCACATAAAATGGAAAAGAAGCAGAGTTGTAATCATAGAAATGAAGAGAAAACGAGCTAGGTAGATCCTGCTCTACTCGGTTCCCTGAAACTTAGAGGAAGAGCCTGGAGAAACTAGGACATCACTTGGCAGCAGTAAATCTCTTTCTCCCCAAGCAGTGCAGCTTGTATTGAAGAATAGGTTATTTCTAATGTTCACTTCTGCTTGTACCACCAGAGAGAATAACCTAGAATTTCAATAGAGTGGTTTCTAGATACAGAGAGCCCTTCATCGAAAGTCATTTATGCACAGAAATATAGATCAATGGAACGGGATAGAAAGCCCAGAGATAAACCCACGCACATATACCTTATCTTTGGTAAAGGAAGCAAGAATATACAGTGGAGAAAAGACAGCCTCTTCAATAAGTGGTGCTGGGAAAACTGGACAGCTACATGTAAAAGAATGAAATTAGAACACTTCCTAACATCATACAGAAAAATAAACTCAAAATGGATTAAAGACCTAAATGGAAGGCCAGACACTATAAAACTCTTAGAGGAAAACATAGCCAGAACACTCTATGACATAAATCACAGCAAGATCCTTTTTGACCCACCTCCTAGAGAAATGGAAATAAAAACAAAAGTAAACAAATGGGACCTAATGAAACTTAAAAACTTTTGCACAGTAAAGGAAACCATAAACAAGAGGAAAAGACAACCCTCAGAATGGGAGAAAATATTTGCAAATGAAGCAAATGACGAAGGATTAATCTCCAGAATTTACAAACAGCTCATGCAGCTCAGTATCAAAAAAACAAACAACCCAATCCAAAAATGGGCAGAAGACCTAAATAGACATTTATCCAAAGAAGATATACAGAGTGCCAACAAACACATGAAAGAACGCTCAACATCATTAATCATTAGAGAAATGCAAATCAAAACTACAATGAGATATCATCTCACACCGGTCAGAATGGCCATCATCAAAAAATCTACAAACACTAAATGCTGGAGAGGATGTGGAGAAAAGGGAACACTCTCGCACTGTTGGTGGGAATGTAAATTGATACAGCCACTATGGAGAACAGTATGGAGGTTCCTTAAAAAACTAAAACTAGAACTACCATATGACCCAGCAATCCCACTACTGGGCATATACCCTGAGAAAACCACAATTCAAAAAGAGTCATGTACCACAATATTCATTGCAGCTCTATTTACAATAGCCAGGACATGGAAGCAACCTAAGTGCCCATCAACAGATGAATGGATAAAGAAGGTGTGGCACATATTTACAATGGAATATTACTCAGCCATAAAAAGAAATGAAATTGAGCTATTTGTAGTGAGGTGGATGGACCTAGAGTCTGTCATACAGAGTGAAGTAAGTCAGAAAGAGAAAAACAAATACCGTATGCTAACACATATATATGGAATCTAAAAAAAATGGTCATGAAGAACCTAGGGGCAAGACGGGAATAAAGTCGCAGGTCTACTAGAGAATGGACTTGAGGACACGGTGAGGGGGAAGGGTAAGCTGGGACAAAGTGAGAGAGTGACATGGACATATACACACTACCAAACGTAAGGTAGATAGCTAGTGGGAAGCAGCCGCATAGCACAGGGAGATCAGCTCGGTGCTTTGTGACCGCCTGGAGGGGTGGGATAGGGAGGGTGGGAGGGAGGGAGACGCAAGAGGGAAGAGGTATGGGAACATATGTATATGTATAACTGATCCACTTTGTTATAAAGCAGAAACTAACACACCATTGTAAAGCAGTTATACTCCAATAAAGATGTTAAAAAAGAAAGTCATTTATGCAGAAGCTGCTTTCTTCACATGTCACCAATTTTTTTTTTTTTTTTTTTTTTTTTTTTTTTTTTTTTTTTGCGGTACGCAGGCCTCTCACTGTTGTTGCCTCTCCTGTTGCGGAGCACAGGTTCCAGACGCGCAAGCTCAGCGGCCATGGCTCACGGGCCCAGCCGCTCCGCGGCATGTGGGATCCTCCCGGACCGGGGCACGAACCCGTGTCCCCTGCATCGGCAGGCGGACTCTCAACCACTGCGCCACCAGGGAAGCCCACATGTCACCAATTTTTGTCGTCTTTTTTTTTCTCACAATAACATTTACAGAGATTTTGCTCTTGCCACATAATCTTTTACTCATAGACCTTATTTTACAAGTGGATCTTCTTACTTGTTTTTAGCTTTTAAAATAGCATCATGATACTGAGAAATTGCTATACTGAGAAGTACTATAATTTAGATTCTGGGTCTTAAACTGCACACAATCAACTCTGTGTGAATGGTAAGTGATCTGAATATTGCCTAGCTCTAACGGTTTTAATTTATTTGTAGTCTGATTGGCCCCAAAATCAGTCAGGGAAGTTCATTTATAAGTGTCCATATCATAGTAAAATTTTACACTGAAGTCATTTTGGACAATAGAGCAGCATCAACAAGCAATCCTTCTCCCTCACCTTTCTCCCAGGATTGAGAATAAAGTACTGAATTATTTCTTGCCAGAGTCTCTTGTAGCTAGAGGTGGTTTTGTGATAGAGCTTAAGGCAATAAGTAGCATGGAGTATTCTTGGGGGCTTCCTGGAAAAAAATAGTTTTTCCTCAAGAATGAGAGACATACACAGTCATTGAGAACTCTTATTTCCTCCCTCCCTGCCTTTGTAGGCAGCAGTAGGAGAACATGTTACTTGGAACTGAAGTAGCCATCCTGAGACTGAAGCAATAAGCTAGATGGTGAAAGCCAGCATGCTAAAGATGGCAACATGGAAAAGAAAAGAAGAGCTCAGATTCTTGATGATGTTGTTGAGGCACTGAACCAAACTTGGGACACTCTTCCAGATTTGTTGTTAATAATAAGTATCCTATAATTTAAACCACGGTTACTTGGATTTTCTCCTGAGAGTTTTATAATTTACAAGGAGTCAGCACAGTTCCTGAGATTGCACACAGAGCCAGTAGCCCAATCTTCCCGTTTCACACACAGTTGCTTGGGACCAGAGGAAGAAAAAAAAATGGGGAGTGGAGGATAGCGTGGTCGGATACTCAGCCTGGACTCAGAAATGAGGTATGGCTGCCTTGTAAAGAGAGGTGGCAAACAGAATCAAAGGGGCTTTTTTCATGAGGGCTTTGGTGACCCTTGGGATTTAAGCACCTGTGGTGTTTTGCAGCTTTAAGATCACCAGAAGCAGCACCCTGGACAGTGGCTTGGGGGCATCAGACATCACCCAAGTGAGCAGAGGAGGTAAAAAGCAGAATTTTTCCTAAGCGCACCTGTGTCGTTTCCTAACAGCTCTCAGGAGTGACAGGAAGAGACTTTGAAGAGGAGCCTGAGGTCTTGTGCTAGCCTGTGGGGCTGCATATCCACGACAGGTCGTTGATATCTCTATGAGCTCGTTTGTTCCCAAACACAGCGAGATCTGTGACATTCGTGATACACACAACACACATGATAATTGTTATTTCAGTAAATTCCTGACGACATACAATTCAAGCCATTCTGCAGACACAACATGCTAAAAGCAGTGTCTCCTTCTAAAATAACAGCTGAAAATCATTTTCATTGTAGATTGTAGAGTTGATGCAAGCCACACTCATGTGAATAAAGTAAGGACATGTTCTGTTATATCCTGAAGCATGCCTTGTTTTTGCGTTAGGCTGGCAGGGTGTTTTTGACGTGGTCCACACCCTTGCCTCTGTGAAGTTACTGGTCAGTGATTTTAAATGCATCCCCTCACCCACAGTGAAATCTGACACTACATTGTATGTAAAATAAATCAAAGCAGCGCAGGTCTGAGAAAGTCAAGATTGGGTACAGGGGCTTATACATGTTGGCCCAGAGTACCTCTGCTCCGAATTTGAGGCAATTTCAAGGAGGCTTCTCTCTGCATCTAGTTTGTTGTTGTCTCCGTTTATACAGTTTTAACCGTTCAGATTATTTGGACCCCTTTTGCTATCATTTGTTAGTCTGGGTCATGGTTCACTCTAACATGTCAGAAATAGAGTGTTTTCCCAATCCTCAACCACACTAGGTAGAGTAAGAATTTCCAAGGTAAAGTTCTCCCTTGAGGGATAAATATGGGAATCTGCACCTTCAATGACTTTAAAGTAATAAAATGTCCAGATACACAGGTGGGAGGGGCCTGTCTACAATTCCAGCTCTTTATATGCTGGCCTTACCATCCCTTTGGGACTGCGAATTCCTTGAGAGAAGGGACCATTTCTTACTTGTATTCCTTGCCATTCCTAGCACAGAGCAGGTGTTCTGAAAAGTCTGGCTAAATCGAATTGAAAAAAAAAGAGAACCGAGGGCATTCTAGAATTGAATTATACTCCAACACATCCGCTTCTATGTATGTGAGAAACACTTTTTTAATGTTAGGATTAAATTTTGTTTTTGCTTGGGCATGCCTTCAGAATCAAATCCTAACTTCTTAATTGCTGCTTTAAGACTGAAAATTGTTTTCTCTTTAAAAGAAAAGTTTTTAAAGCCTCTGCCTGTGCAAAGAATTGTGCTGGCTACTTTCACATGTTTTGCTACATTCCTTTAGGTACTTTCTATTCCCTTGTCAATCGAACTGAGCATTGTTTTTGCCAAATTATCTCAATTTAATATTTACTGATTTTTAATACTAGGTACACTATCCCCTCAGGTGGGTATTTTATCCTCTTGTTACAGATGAGAAAGCTGAAACTCTGAGGACGGAAGGGACTCATGCAGTTCCAAGGGTACAGAGTAGGAGGGAAGCTAGACCGTCTTCTGACTCTGCGCACCATGCCTTTTCTTCGGCTCCATGGTTTCATTTCTTTCCCTTTAGTTATCTCTTTAGTTATTAATCACTTCACCCTTTTCAATCTCAAAAGAACTTTCTCCACAGTTTTCTTTTTTTGTTCATAGTGATGTTTGTGCCGGAGATTCCTGAATGGGCGGGGTGTTGGGATGGAGGGACTGTAAAGAGTTGAAGAGATGTACTCATCTACGAGTTTGAGAAATTCTGAGGTGTGGGAGAATGTTTTGTAGAGTCTGTCATTAATTGCCTTAAGTACTTTTTTTTTCCTTGCCTGCCTCATTCCAAAGATGTTTCAATAAACGAACCTGACCAAACAGGTTATTTGGAATTTGTATTTACCATCACAATATTCCGAACAGTTGTGTTGTGAAGGCCAGGGTACTGTGCATAGATGCCAGAGGTCCGGTCCCTTTGAATTGTTATTGCTCACCTGGTTTAGTCCTTTGCTATTCAGAATATAGTCCTTGGGCCACCAGGGTCACCATCTCCTGGGAGCTTGCCAGAAATGCAGATTAGCAGGTCCCACCAGAGGCCTATTGAATCAAAAGCTCTCTCTTGATGCCTAAGCACATTAAAATTTAATGCAGTTAGACTAGTTTTTGCAGCAATCTTGGTCTGTTTTCTTGGAATCTACATCTTCTCTGCTTAAAATATATGCACACACACATTTGAAATTAATTCCTTATTATTTTGGTGAGGTTATTCTAATACATGTATTGTTCCATAGGCCTTATATTAGCTGGCTTTTGGAATGTCATTCAACTAATTAAATCAGCTACTTCTAGTTCTCTTAAAAAATTTTGCTCTGTTACTTTGATGTCAAGAACCATGTTTTATTTACCTTTGTGTCCACAGTTTCTTGTATGTAAATGCTCAATAGGTTGAAAGCTGAATGAATTTTGAATTGATTTTTGATTGAACGAATGAGTGCATGGAAGAAGAGAAATCTGGATGGTACATTCCTTAAGGCTGGGACAATGTCTTAGCTATCCTGGAATTGCCAATGCTTCACAGAAAACCTATCAATAAATGCTTCTTGGTTAAGTTGTAGCTGTTAGGTAAGGAGATGCTGTCTATTTATTCCTGGCATAAGACCCCAGAGAACAGAAAGAGAAGGGGGGAAAAATGGAGTGCTAAGTATAGTATAGGCCCCCTCACAATTGTTACCTCAGCTAATCATCAGAGCATCTTGTCAACTGGGTATTATTTTACTAAGGCGGAAACTGAGTTCTGAAATTTAAGCACCTGGCCCAAGTTCACACGGCTAGCATCACAGCCTCATAATTTTTGGAAGTCATTTGCCATGTCGTTGTGTGCACTGCCCTGTTTCTGTAGAGATTGGAAGGTTATTATTTTCCTTTACAATATTTTCCTATTATTTTCCTTTATAATAAAACACAAAATACACAACTTTCTGATTTCCCCTGGTGCATCAGAGGCGCTGTGGCTCTAGAGGAAAGAGCTCCTCCTCTTGCCTTTCAACAACAGACCAAGCAGGAACAATGGAGTGAAAAGCTACTCCCCTCCCCCCACCCCGCAGGTCGTTTTCTGCCAGCGGAACGCAGGGGCTGGAACCTTCAGGCGTGGGGGGGACCAGAGAGGAACGGACACACGGCCCGGCAGTTGCTTGGTAACGCCCGCTGGAGGAGTCCCTGCGTAATAAGGTCCCCGAGAAGTGTCACTGGCCCTGATTGGGACCCCGTACGTAGCCGGTTCTCTCCCCGGTAGCGGCCTGCCCCCGCTGCTTGGCGGGCTAGGACAGGGGAAATGTTGCAGGAGGAGTCGGATCTCGCCCTCATTATTGCCCAGATAGTCCAAAAGCTCAAGGGCTCCAATTTGTACGCTCAGTTGGAACGGCAGGCCTGGGTAAGTGAGGCTGAGTGGGAAGGGATGGAGACCAGCGGGGCCGTGGCGGTGCTTCGGCCTCCTTCTGCACCCCGCTGACCTAAGCCGAAGCCCGCCTCGGGTCTCTCCAGCTCCGCTCCTGGGCAGGGAAAAGCCTCCCTTCCAGGTGTAAGCTCCACTTGCTCAGTTTCGGGCGTGAGAGTAATAGATTTTTTTTTTTTTTAAAGAAAGGTGGGGCACGTCACGCCTTTCTTCAGGCCAGAGAACCGCCGAGGCTATTCATTCATATTGTAGTCCTTTACAGGGTCTAATTTTTTAAGCTGCTGGCGTCAGTGGAGGTAGGTTGGACAACTTTTCCCATCCTGTAGGTGGGTTTGAGCCCCCAGGTACATTTTGGTTTCCGCGTCTATATATCACCTTCTTGCACTCTACCCTCCCTGCAATGATTGCCCGTCTAACCGTCCACTGGGCGTTTATCGAGTATTTTCTAATATGCTAAGTTCTTTGGATGCAGAGATTGATCAGGAGATCTTTCCCTTTTTTTTTGTGAATGTGATAAATGGAATCATACAGTATGTAAAATTTTGTGCCTGGTTTCTGTCATTTTGCATAATGCTTTTGAAATTCATTCGTGTTGTTGGTATTTCAGTAGTTCTGTTCCTTTTTATTGTTGAGTAATATTTCATTGTTTGGATGTACTACGATTTGTTTATCCATTCATTGGTTGCTGGGCAGTTTTGGTTATAGAGCTATGGGTTGTTTCTGTTTATAGAGATTATGAGTAAAGCTAATACGTGTTTTCTGGTATAGGTTTTTTTTTTTTTTTTTGCGGTACGCGGGCCTCTCACAGCTGTGGCCTCTCCCGTTGCGGAGCACAGGCTCCGGACGCGCAGACTCAGCGGTCATGGCTCACGGGCCCAGCTGCTCCGCGGCATGTGGGATCTTCCCGGACCGGGGCACGAACCCGTGTTCCCTGCATCGGCAGGCGGAGTCTCAACCGCTGCGCCACCAGGGAAGCCCTTTGTTTTGGTTTTTAGTTTTCTTTTCTCTTGGATAAATACCTAGGAGTGGAATTGCTGAGTTGTATGGTAAGTGTATGTCTATAAGAATCTGCCAAACTTTTCCTAAGTGGCTGTATTATTTTGCATTTCCACCAGCAGTTATGAGGATTGTTCTGCATCCTTGCTAGTGCTTGATGTCAGTTTTTAATTAATTAATTTTTATTTATAATTACACTCCTCTAGTAGGAGCATAATGATATCCCATTGTGGCTTTAACTGCATTTGCCAAATGACTAAAGATATTGAGCATCTTATCAAATGTTTATATCTCCTTTGGTGAAGTAGTCTGTTCAAATCTTTTGCCTATTAAAAAAAATTGTGTTTGTTCTCATATTGTTGAATTGTAAGGATTCTTTATATATGGCATAAGTCCCTTATCAGATATGCAGCTTGCAAATACTTTCTCCCAGTCTGTGGTTTATCTTTTCATTTTCTTAACTGGGTCTTTCAAAGAGCAGAAATTTAGAATTTTGAAGACATACATTTTTATTAATTTCTTTCATGATTTGTGCTTTTTGTGCCCTGCCTAAGAATCTTTGCCTCCCCCAAGGTCTCAAAAAGTTTCTCCACAGTATGGAGTTTCCTTAAAAAACTAAAAATAGAACTACCATACAACCCAGCAATCCCACTACTGGGCATATACCCTGAGAAAACCATAATTCCAAAAGAGTCATATACCAAAATGTTCATTGCAGCTCTATTTACAATAGCCAGGACATGGAAGCAACCTAAGTGCCCATCAACAGATGAATGGATAAAGAAGATGTGGCACATATATACAATGGAATATTACTCAGCCATAAAAAGAAATGAAATAAAGTCCACAGTTCCTCTTCCTAAAAAGAAACGAAATCCATCTAGGTGGATGGACCTAGAGTCTGTCATACAGAGCAAAGTAAGTCAGAAAGAGAAAAACAAATACTGTATGCTAACACATATATATGGAATCTAAGAAAAAAAAAAAAAAGGTCATGAAGAACCTAGGGGTAAAACGGGAATAAAGACACAGACCTACTAGAGAATGGACTTGAAGATATGGGGAAGGGGAAGGGTAAGCTGTGACAAAGTGAGAGAGTGGCATGGACATACGTACGCTACCAAACGTAAAGTAGATAGCTAGTGGGAAGCAGCCGCATAGCACAGGGAGATCAGCTCAGTGTTTTGTGACCACCTAGAGGGGTGGGATAGGGAGGGTGGGAGGGAGGGAGACGCAAGATGGAAGAGATATGGGAACATATGTATATGTATAACTGATTCACTTTGTTATAAAGCAGAAACTAACACACCATTGTAAAGCAATTATACTCCAATAAAGATGTTAAAAAAAATAAAAAAAAAATAAATGGTATCATGTCAGGAGGGAAAACCAGAAAACGATAAATTTCATATGTTTAAAAAAAAGAAAAGAAAAAAAAGCTTCTCCTATGTTTTGTTCTAGAAGTTTTATTAGTTTTAGCTTGCACATTTAGATCTAGAATCCATTTTAAGTCAATTTTTATATATGATGTAATGTAAAGCTTTTTGTTGTTGTTGTTTTTTGCATGGGTATGTCCAATACCATACCTATTTCTAGTACTTATTTGTTGACAAATCTATCCTTTCTCCACTAATTTTCTTGGCACCTTTGCTGAAAATTGATTTAGTATACACACACACACGCGCGCGCGCGCGCGCACGTGTGCATGCACGAATATTTCTGACTCTATTCTGTTCCATCGATCTATTTGTCTATTATTATGCTAATACCACACTATTTTGATTTTTATAACTTTATAGTAAGTCTTGAAATCAGGTAATTAGTCGTCCAACTTTGTTTCTCTTTTTCAATATTGTTTTGACTACTCTAGGTACTTTGCTTTGCCATATGAATTTTAGAATCATCTTGTAAATTACTACAAAAAACTTACTGGGATTTGTATTGGGGTTATGTTGAATGTAGAGATCAATTTGGGGAGACTTGACATCTTAACAGTATTGAATTTTCTGGCCAATGAACATGCTTTGTGTCTCCATTTATTCTTATCTGCATCTTCTCTCATCACTGTTTTATAGTTAAGTGCACAAATATTGCACATATTTTATTAAGATTTTCCCCAAGTATTTCATGTTTTTTTGATACTATTAACATGCTGACTTTTTTTCTCATTTCAGTTTCCAATTACTTGTTGTTAGTATACAGAAATAAAATTGATATTTGTATATTTACCATGTATCCTGGGGAGTTACTAAACTTATTTGTTAGTTATAGTACCGTTTTTGTAGATTGCTTAGTATTTTCCAAGTATATGTGTCATTTGCGAATAAAGATGTTTTACTTCTTCCTTTCCAATCAGTGTGCCTTTTAGTTCTTTTTCTTGCCTGTTACACTGGCTAGTGACACCAGTGCAATGTTGTATGGATGCTTTTTGTTAGGTTGAAGAAGCTCTCTTCTATTCCTGGTTTTCTGAGTGTTTTATTACTAATTGATGTTGAATTTTGTTAAATACTTTTCTTGTATCTGGAGAGATGCTCATGTGATTTTTTAATATATGTTGATATGGTGAATAATACTATTTGGTTTTGATTGTTGAACCAATTTTGCATTCCTAAGATAAATTCTACTTGGCTATAATGCATTGTCCTTATATATTTCTTGATTCAATTTGCTAATACTTTGTTGAAGATTTTGTGAGTATTCTTATAAAGGATATTGGTTTATAGTTTTACTTTAACATCTTTGTCTAGATTTGATATCAGGTGATGCTGATCTCTTAAATTGAGTTGAGAAGTGTTCCCTTCTCTCCTGTTTTCTGGAAGAATTTGTATAGAATTGATATTATTTCCTCCTTAAATGTTTGGTAGAATTCCCAATAACATTATTGGGGGCTGGAGTTTTCTTTGCGGGAACATTTTTTTTTTTGCGGTACGCGGGCCTCTCACTGCTGTGGCCTCTCCCGTTGCGGAGCACAGGCTCCGGACGCGCAGGCTCAGGGGCCACGGCTCACGGGCCCAGCCGCTCCATGGCATGTGGGATCTTCCCAGACCGGGGCACGAACCCGTGTCCCCTGCATCGGCAGGCAGACTCTCAACCACTGCGCCACCAGGGAAGCCCACGGGAACATTTTTTAATAAAGAATTTAATTTTTAAAACATGTGTGAGGCCATTCAGATTATCTTGTTGAGTGTTCCACATGCCCTTGGAAAGCATGAGCATTCTGCTGTTACTGTACTCTACATGTCAATTAGGTCAAATATATTGACAATTTTGTTCAAGTGTTCTATATCTTTACTGAGTATGGAGGCTTCAGTCAGTACAGTCAGGAGCCAAGCTAGGCTTGAGTTTTGTTATTACTGTCATTAGCTTCAGTGTACCACAAGCTTCAAATTCAGTGGGCTGCTGTAACTTTGTGCTTAGAAATAGTGCTGGGGTACTGGAGGGTTTTTCTCAGTGTCTGTATCCTCAGTTTTCATTTGTCTCGTTTGCCTGTGCCACAGAGGGAGGTCTCTCTCCATGCTCTGATCCCATCCTCAGCAGTAGCCTGCTGTTTGTTACTCAGTCCTAAGCTCATGGTAGATACAGGCGTTTTCTCTCCTCCTGGTCCTGTCTCAGTCCAGGTGCCTTGGGAGTGGGTCTTTGACAATGTTCCTTTCTCTTCTGCTTTTGGCAGCCAAACTTTGCCTTGTGGCAAATAATGGGTGAAAGAGAGATTCCTGCCTCTTCCTAGTTGTGGCTTACCTCTGCTATGTACTGGTACAGGATTTGGGGCCCGTGAGAGTTTTCTTACGTTTCCATGAGGAAGACAGTTTTTGTATCTATCTCACCCCCAGAAGCAACAAATTATTGCCTCCCTCAGAGGTTTAAGGCCTCTTCCTCAAATGAGAGGAGAGTTTGGGCAAGGTGGCATGGTTGCATGCTTGTTTTGTAGTGGTAGCCTATCCTTTCTTGTACACCTGTGCCACAGAAGGGGGCTCTCTGCAGTTCCTGCTCTCCGTCCTGATGGAGACCTATGGAAGAGGGCATGCAAGTGAGTGTGAATTCCCCTTGGGTTTTGAGCTCCCAGTGTTTCTCAACTGACATGCTAGCCCATATCTCATCAATAACAGTTAACAATTTTAGCTGAATTCTTCGGTAGCCTCCTTTTCCTCCTGTGCTTTGCCAAATATGAAACAGTTTGGAGTCCCATCTGTCTTTAGAGGGGCTTGTTACTCTTTGGAATTTAGTTCACTTGATTGTCTTAAAACTTCAGTTTTATGGTGAGTTGAAAAGTTATGATTTTGTAGATTATACCACTTTTTCTCATTGTTAGGGTGGGAGTGATGTTCCTTATTCTGGCTGTCCACATCCTATGCATTAGCAGAAGTCCAATAGTAAGTGCTGAAGGATTGAATCTATGTCAGTGAGAAAGATTGGTCTGTAATTTTCCTTTCTTGTAATGTCTTTGACAAGTTTTATATCAAGGTTATACTGGCCTGATAAAATGGTAGGGAAGTGTTCCCCCCTTTTTTCTTTTCTATTTGATACAAAAATGTTTAACTGTGTTATTTCTTTCTTAAATGTTTGGAAGAATTCTCCATTGAAGCCTGTGTCTCAGATTTTCTTTTGAGAAGGTTTTTTATTTTGTTGTGTTTTGTTTTTAATTAGTAGACTTTATTTTTTATAATGGTTTTAGGCTTACAGAAAAATTAAGTAAAAGGTACAGAGTTCCCATACATCCCCTTTCCTTATATACTGTTTCCCTTATTATTGGCATCTTGCATTAGTGTGGTACATTTGTTACTATTGGTGGACCAATCGATATTGATACATTATTATTAAATTCCACAGTTTTCATCAGGGTTCACTGTTTGTGTTGTACAGGTCTATGGATTTTTGACAAATGTATAATACTGTGTATCTACTATTCCAGTATCTTACAGAATAGTTTTACAGTCCTAAAAAAAATCCCCTGTGCTCCACCTACGCATCCCTCCCTCCTTCCAAGCCCCTGGCAACCACTTGGTTTTTACTGTCTCTATAGTTTTGCCTTTGAGAATGTCCTATAGTTGTAATCATAACAGTATATAGCTTCTTCAAATTGACTTCTTTCACTTGGCAATGTCCGTTATGTTACTGTATGTCTTTTTGTTTCTTGATAGCTTTTTTTTTCTGAATAATATTATATTGTGGGGATGTATCAATTTGTTTATACATTCACTATCTGTTGAAGGACATCTTGGTTGCTTCCAAGATTGGCAGTTATGAATAAAACTGGTATAAACATTCCTGGGTAGATTTTTGTGTTGACATAAGTTTTCAGCTAATTTTGGTAAATACCAAGAAGCATGATTTCTGGCTTGTATGGTAAAAATTTGGTAGAAACTGACAACTTGTCTTCCATTGTGGCTATACCATTTTTGCATTCTCACCAGCACTGATTGAGAGTTCCTGTTGCTGTACATTCTCACCAGCATTTGGTGTTATCAGTGTTTTAGATTTTGGCCATTCTGATAGGTGTGTTGTGATATCTCACTGTTGTTTTAATTTGCAATTCCGTAGTGACATGTGATATTGAATATCTTTTCATATGTTTATTTGCCATCTGTATGTCTTCTTTGGTGAGGTGTCCCTTCAGGTCTTTTGCCCATTTTTAATTGGGTGTTCTTATTGTTGAGTTTTAGGAGTCTGTTTTATGTTTTGGGTACAAGTCCTTTATCAGATATGTGCTTTGCAAATATCTTCTCCCAATTTGTGGCCAGTCTTTTCATTCTCTTAGCAGTATCTTTCTCAGAGAAGTTTTTAATTTTAATGAAGTCCAACTTATCAATTTTTTTCTTTTATGGATCATGCTTTTGGTGTTATGTCTAAGAATTAATCACCAAACTTAGATTTTATCCTATGTTATCTTTTAGAAGTCTTATGGATCTGGGTTTTACATTTATGATCCTTTTTTTTTTTTTTTGCATGTGGATGACCAGTTGTTCCAGTACAATTTGTTGAAAAGACTGTCTTTGCTCCATTGAATTGCCTTTGCTCTTTTTTCAAAGATCAATTGACTATATTTGTGTTGGTATTTCTGAGTCTCTATTCTATTCCATTGATCTACTTGTCTATTTTTTAACATTACCACATTGTCTTGATTTTGGTAGCTTTATAATAAGTTGAAGTTGTCAGTCCTCCAGTTTTGTTCTGCTTCAGCATTGTGTTGGAAAGATTCAATTTTTAATAGATATAGGAGTATTCAGATTTTCTATTCCTTCTATTGTCAGCTTTGATAAATTGTGTTTTTCAAAGAATTTGTTCATTTAAATGATATAAATAATTGACTTAAAGTTGTCTATAATAAGCTATTATTTCTTTATAAGGTCTGAAAAGTCTGTCACAGTTTCTGATTATGAAAATTTGTTTGCATGTGTGTCTTTGAACAGTTTTGCTAGGTGTTTATCTATTTAATTGATCTCATCAAAGAACCAGTTTTAGCTTTGCAGTTTTCTCTTAATTTTGGATCACATCTTTATTATTAATTTTCTCCTATTTTCTTTGGGATTGATTTGCTGTTCTTTTTTTAGTTTCTTGCGATGGAAACTTAGATCATGGATTTCAAGACTTTTTTTCTGTTCTAAAATATGCATTTAAGGCTATGATTTTTCCCCTAAGCACTACTTTAATTGCATTCCACAGTTTTAATGAGTTATATTTTTACTATCCTTTTGTATAAAACATTTCCTAATTTTTTTTGTCATTTAAAAAATTTGACCCAAGGGCTATCCTGAAGTATATTGCTTAATTTCCAAGCCATTAATATTTTCTTTTTGTACTTTTTTCGAAGTACAGTTGCTGTACAATATTATATGTTATAGGTGTAAAATATAGTGATTCACAATTTTTAAAAGTTGTACTCCACTTATAGTTGTTATAAAATATTGGCTATATTCACCATGTGGTACAGTATATCCTTGTAGTTATTTTATACCTAATAGTTTATACCTCTTAATCCCCTACTCCTATATTGCTCCTCCCTTCCCTCTCCCCACTGGTAATGACTAGTTTGTTTTCTGTATCTGTGAGTATGCTTCTTTTTTGTTTATTCACTAGTTTAAAAATTTTTTAGATTTCACATATAAGTGATATCATATAGCATTTGTCTTTCTGCATGACCTATTTCACTTAGCATAATGACTTCCAAGTCCATAGATGTTGCTGCAAATGGCAAAATTTTGTTCTTTTTTATGGCTGAGTAGTATTCCATTGCATGCATATATATGTGTGTGTGTGTGTGTGTGTGTGTGTGTGTATGTGTATATATATACGTGTGTGTATATATTTTATATATATATATATATATATATATATATATATATATATAATCTCCCATCTTCTTTATCCATTCATCTAATGATGAACACTTAGGTGGCTTCCATATCTTGGCAATTGCAAATAATGCTGCTATGAACATTGAGGTGCATGTATCTTTTTGAATTAGTGTTTTTGGTTTTTTTGGATATGCACCCAGGAGTGGAATTGCTGGATCATATGGTAGTTCTATTTTTAGTTTTTTGAGAAACTGCCATACTGTTTTCCATAGTGGCTCTACCAATTTACATTCCCACTAACAGTGTAGGAAGGTTCCCTTTTCTCCACATCCTCGCCAACATTTGTAACTTGTGTTCTTCATGATAACTATTCTGACAGGTATGAGCTTTCGATGTGCATTTCCCTGATGATTAACAATGTTGAGCATCTTTTCATGTGCCTTTTGGCCATCTGCATTTCTTCTTTCAAAAAATGTCTATTCAGTTCTTCTGCCCATTTTTTAATCAGGTAGTGTTTTTTTATATTGAGTTGTATGAGCTGTTTATATGTGTTGCATATTAATCCCTTATCAGACATATCATTTGCAAATATTTTCTCCCATTCAGTAGGTTGTCTTTTTGCTTTGTCAGTGGTTTTCTTTGATGTGCCAAAGCTTTTAAATTTAATTAGACTGCATTTGTTTATTTGTTTTTATTTCCTATGATTTAGGAGATGGATCCAAAAAATTATTGCTGTGATTTATGTCAAAGAGTGTTCTGCTTATATTTTTCTCTAGGAGTTTTATAGTATCTGGTCTTACATTTAGGTCTTTAATTCATTTTGAGTTTATTTTTGTATATGGTGTTACAGAATATTCAAATTTGTTTTTTTTCCATGTAGCTGTCCAGGTTTCCCAGTACCACTTATTGAAGAGACTGTTTTTTCTCTGTTGTATATTCTTGCCTCCTTTGTTGCAGATTAATTGACCTTAAGTGTGTGGGTTTATTTCTGGGCTGTCTATCATGTTGCATTGATATATGTGTCTGGGTTTTTTTTTTTTTTTTTTTTTTTTTGCGGTATGCGGACCTCTCACTGTTGTGGCCTCTCCCATTGCGGAGCACGGGCTCCGGACGCGCAGGCTCAGCGGCCATGGCTCACAGGCCCAGCCGCTCCGCGGCATGTGGGATCTTCCCGGACCGGGGCACAAACCCGTGTCACCTGCATTGGCAGGTGGACTGTCAACCACTGCACCACCAGGGAAGCCCTATCTGTCTGTTTTTGTGCCAATATTATACTGTTTTGATTACTATAGCTTTGTAGTATGAAGTCAAGGAGCATGATTCCTCAGCTCTGTTCTTTTTCTCAAGATTTTCTTGGCTGTTTGGGGTCTTTTGTATTTCGATACAAATTTTAAAATTATTTGTTCTAGTTCTGTGAAAAATGCCATTGGTATTTTGATAGGGATTGCACTGAACCTGTAGATTGCCTTGGGTATTATGGTTATTTTGACAATATCGATTCTTCCAATTCAAGAACACGGTGTATCTTTCCATCTGTTTGTGTTGTCTTCAGTTTCTTTCATCAATGTCTAGCAGTTTTCTGAGTATAGGTCTTTTACTTCCTTAGGTAGGTTTATTCCGAGGTATTTTATTGGTTTTGATGTGATGGTAAATGGGATTGTTTCCTTAATTTCTCTTTCTGATTGTTGTTAGTGTATAGAAATGAAATAGATTTCTGTATATTAATTTTGTATCCTTCAACTTTATTCTATGCATTGATGAGCTCTTGTTTTCTGGTGGCATCTTTAAGATTTTCTATGTATAGTATCATGTCAATGTTATTGATTTCCAGCTTAATGTCAGTGTTGTCAGAGAACATTTTCTGACTGATTAAATATTTTAAAATTTGTTGAGGCTTGCTTTACAATCTAGTATGTAGTCAATTTTGCTGCGTGTTCCACATGCACTTGTAAATAATGTGTATCTGTCACTGTTGGGTCAGGCTGGCTATATATGTCACTGAAATCCAGGTGTCAGTTATGCTGTTCAGCTTTTCTATAATCTTATTGAATTTTTTTCTGTTTGTTACCAGCTATTCAAAGATATATGTTTAAATCTCCCATCATGCTTGTATATTTGTCTATTTCTTTTAATTCTCTAAATTTTTAAATTTATTTTAATTTTAAGGCTATTTCATTGGTTGTATATAGCTTTATATTGTGATAGCTTCCTGGTAGATTAACCCCTTAATCTTTATGAAATGTCCTTCTTTATCTCTAATAAGGTTCTCACCTTAAAGTTTGTTTTGTCCAATGTTAGTATAGCCACAACAGCTCTTTTTGATTAGTGGTTGCATGGTATGACTTTTTCCATACTTTTATTTTCACCCTTTCTGCATCAGCGTCCTTGTATAGTTGTTTTTTAAATCCAGGCTGACAAATCTTTTTATTTTATTATTTAGTATATTTACATTTAATGAATTTACTGATATATTTGGTTTTATATTTCTGGTCTTAATATTTGGTTTTTTAATTTGATACATTTGCTTCACATTCTGCTTTCTCTCTTTTCTTGTATTCTTCTGGATTATTCAGATTTTATTCAGATATTTTTGTTGTTCTATTTTCATCTCCATTAATGTGATAGTTACACATTATTTTACTGTTATTTATGTAGCTACCCTAGAGGTTACAGCATTTATTCTTGATTAATTGTAGTCTTGAATAAACTAATTTTTTTTTTTTTACTATTTCCCTGTAATGTAATGCTAGAACTTAGAACACTTTACTTATTTACACCTCTTTCCTTTGTGTTATTTTTGTTATGCATTTTATTTTAAATTCCACAGGACATTGCTATTATTCTTTTGTAGCATAAGTATTTAGACAATATTTGCTGGGGTTTATTTTTGTTTTTTTTTTTTGTTTTTGCATTTTAGTATTTTTAATGGTATTGCCAACATCAATGCATTCACTATGTGATTTTTCAGAAAGGAGTTGAAATCCTCTGACCTCGATTCTGATTGTTTCTGATTTGTAGCTGAACTGCCTGAATGGGAAAGTTAAGACTATATTAAGAAAGAAAAAAAGTAATATATACTCATTTTTAACCAATTTTTATCCTTTTTGTTTCTCATTATTCCCTCCTACTTTTCTGTATTTACCCTGGGATTATTTTTCTTCTGCTATAACAACTGTTTTTAGTATTTGTTTCAGTGCAAGTTTCTGGGTGACAAGCTGCTCAGTTTTACTTGTCTGATGATGTCTTTATTTTTGAAGGATTTTTTTTTTTCTGTGCATAAATTTCAAAGTTGTCAGTAATTTTTTTGTCAGCCTGTTGAGACATTTCATTGCTTTCTGGCCTCTTTGTTTTCTGTTGTAAAGTCAGTCATCAGGCTTTTTGTTATCCACTGAATGTATGTCGCTCACCTTCACTCTGGCTGTTTTAACATTTTCCATCTTTGATTTTCAGCAGTCTTGTTAAGATGTGCCTTGGTGTGTTATTATTGTTGTTTGCATTATTATTATTATTATCATTTAATTTATTCTGGTTTGAGTTTGTGGGGCTTCTTAAATCAATTCACCAATCCTGTTTTATGCTATTTTATATCTCTTGGTAAATCCATCTAATGAATTCTTATTTACATTTAGTGTGTTTTTCAATTCTAAAATTTCCAAATGGTTCTCTTTTATTGATTCCAGTTCTCAGGTAAAATTACCTGCTTTTCATCTACTTTGTCCAGTTTTTCTCTTTTAAAAAAATATAACTCAATTGTTTTAAAGTCTTTGTCAGTTAACACCAAAATCTGGATCATATGTGGATCTCTGTCTATGGTGTTATTTTCTCTTATCTTTTATTCATCTGATTTGGTCTGCTGGCATGCCTAGTAACTTTTATTTGTTGCCAGACATTGTGTCCAAAAAACTGTAATGCCTCCTTTCTTGAGGGTTCACTCTCCCCTCCACTGGGCAGATAGTCCTGTGACTGATTCCCTTAATCCAGTTAGGGAGTGTGCTGGTTTGAGGCTGAGTTTTACTTTCAGGCTCAATTTTCCTCTGGTTCTTTCCTGGCTCTCACAAGTTTTCAGCTAAGAATTTGATATACTCTAAGGGTCTTTGCCCTTTGGGTCCCAGACTCTAACCTTTTTCTTGTCAGACTGCTAAAAAACTTTTTCACAGGTTTCATGCTTAGGTTTGTAACCTTCTACCCCACAGAGTTCTAGTATTCAAAATGTTTCTTGAGAAAACTGGCAATGTGCTTAAGATCTCCAAGTCTCTGCAACACCTCTGCTTATTTCTCTGTCCAACCTTGGTAGCCCTCCACCAGGCTTTGTACTGGGTTTGTCCTGATTCTCAGCCTTCTGTTCATGCTCAGAATAATGATCCCAGGGAAAATGTTGCTACAGAAGCCAGTTCGTCTCTCAAGATTTTTTCTCTTTCTGTTTCTCTAGTTCTTGTTCTGTCAACAACTCTTTTCTGTCTTCAGATATTTGGATGTTTGTTTGTTTGTTTGGTTCTACTAGTTGTTCTACATAGGGATGCTGATCGACCACCAGCTCCTACATACAACTTGGAAACATAAAGCCTATTTTGTGAGGACTGAACAAGATAATATGCCAGGCACATAGTAAGTACTCAGTAAATAGAAGTCTGAGTTAAAAGTCCAAATGGAATATCACTCCTTTTTCTAAAACCCCTCAATGCTTTTCATTGCCCTTGGAAAAATGTACAGAGTCCTTGATTAGGCCTGCAAAGCTTGGTGGCACTGTTCTTCACACTCTACTCTTCAGCCATAGCTGTCTAAGATTTATAGATCTTCCATAACCTTACAGTTTAGTTTAGGTACTTCTTTTTTTGTGATCCGTAGTACCTGGAACTTTATTTTTTGTAGTATTTAAACGTCTGCCTTCCCCGCTAAAGTCTGTTTCATGAAGGCAAGAAAAGACTGTGTCTCTTGTCCTGCTCTTTTTTACACCTAGCATAATGACTGGCCTGAGAAGGGTGCTCAACATGTCTATTAAATGGAAAAAATCCCAATTCTTCTTTTTTAATGTTCGTTCTAACAGTATATATTGAGTACCTACTATGTGCCAGTTACTTTACTAAATGATAAAAGAATACAAAAAGCATCTTTACCTTAAGGAATTCAAAGTCTGCTGTGGCACTCTGCTTTTCTTTAAAAATGTTTTTCCTTTAAATATTTCTTTTTATTCTAATTTGGGATCTAATAAGTCAATAGCTGTTTCTCAATTTTGTAAGAAAGCCTGAAGTTTCAGAAAATAAGCAGTAATGACAAAACTTTTTTTGAAGATTTTTGTATTTCACAATTGCAAATAAGAGATTCATGACCTATATAAATTATAACTTCATTTGGAGATTACTGCCCTGAAGACATATTCTTGTTCCTTTCTGTTTTGAACTCCACTTCTATTAATTCAGTGTGATTCTTTATTTTGATTATTCAACAAATATTTATTGAGTGCTTACTATGTGTCAGGCACAATTCCAGGCCCAGGGGATAAAACAATGAATAAGATAAAGTTCTGCCCGAATGGCAAGATGATAGTATTACAAATAAATACAGGTCCATAATCCCTTATCCAAAACCTGGGGGAAGATATGTTTTGGAATTCACATTTTTCAAATTTTAGAAAGGTAATTCATGCATATTTGTATGTTATTTAATATCCTTACCATTGTCTTACAGCACCTTGTAATTATACACATTAATATTAATGTAGCAAAATGTATGAATTTTTACACTAAGTGTGATAAATAAGGACTATAAATAGTCTCATGTCTATTCAGGTCAGATCAGATTTTGCTACCAAATGAGTTCAAGTCAGGACAGATTTTTGCCACTAATTCAGTTATGAAAAAACTTTGGTTTTCAAAGCTTTCCAGGTTTTGGAATTTCCTGTAAAGGATTATGTATCTATGTAACATCAGGCAGTTAATTGCCTTGAGGTAATAAAAAGTAGAGCAAGGAGGAAAGATAAAGAAGGGTAAGGAGATGGTTACATGGGAAACTCAAAAACATGTATTTGGCTGATTCTTAAGATAAAATAAGAGATCTATAACATTATAGATTCATACTTTAAAAGAATATAATTATAAATCCTTTAAAAGTAATGTAGTCTTGGGCTTGAAAAAATAAGTGATAACGATTTTGCCTTAGTTTATATCCAATAGCTCAGACATTTAATAGAAATCAGTTAACTCTTAAAAGGCAACTTTACAGTCAGCCTTGATAATATACATTTAAACAACTGGCTGTTCATTTGTTACACACCTTTAAAAATGTAATCAGGAGCCACGAGCATTTTCTGTACTGCCTTCATTTTATCTGAGTATATTCAGAAAGTGCTACAGCAGTGTTGGCCCAACTTAATTAGAAAAATAAAAATCACACCGAATACTTCAAAGACAAATATAAATGATTTTCAGATTTTTCCCTTGCCACTAGTGCTTCTCTTTTAGTATTAAACATTGACTTTATTTTAATGTATCCTTTTATATATTGAAGTTTAATTATTTAAGATCTTGGTATAATAACATGGAATTTTGTGTTTCTAGAAAAAGCTTATGGTTTTTGATTTCTGAGTTTTCCTAAATTATGAAGTCAACCTACATCTTGAAATTGAATTTGTTCACTCATCCTCTAGACATTAGAGTGATAGCCTAATTCCAAATTTGATCTCTAGCACCAGATCAACATTGTTATTTTGTATCATGCATTATTTGTGTTTAAAATGGATGTTGTGTAAAACCTCAAATGTTATTTCCATTCCATTAAGTGCTTAATAAGTCTTGTTGCTCAGATTGTTATTATAAATAATAGAATTGTGAAAGGAAGGAGTCTGAAAGAAGATAAGCTTTGGAGAGAGAAGGAATAATATAACTGATAGGATGTTGTCATGAGTCTAGAACCCCATAGCATCTTAATGCTGGTGTCCCTTACTAAAAACTTATGAAATTGTATCTCAAATATCATTTGTTGTACATCATTATTAGAAATATGTACCATATATAGAGAGTTTAGAGATCGTACAAATGAGAGAAGAAACTGACATTTATTTATTATTTATTTTAGGGAAAGGAAAATTAAATAGATTTAATTAAATAGATTTTAATTAGATACATTTTCTGTAAGGCATGGATGGATAGAACATATATAAAGTCCTGTACCATGATTAGAGCTTATTATCTTCTGTCTTTTTTTTCTCTCTAGGGTGGGATTGGTATATACTAGGGGAAGTTCCATATTGAACTACTGCATTTATTATATAAATTAACAATTCAGTGACTCTGATTGTGTTTGATGTGAGCCAGGGAGTGGTATCATCCTTACCAATATCTACCTTGGCTACTGTCATGTCCTTTCATCTTGGAAAGTAAGACAGTGAAGAAATGAATCATGGTATACAGGATTTCAAAATAAGGAACCTCTTGTCTCCATAGAATTTAGGTACTTGAGGGATTAGATAACTATTAAAATGTGAATCTGTTTCGTGTAAGTTAGTACATCTCTTCATGTTTTATTTCAGTACTGAGTTGCTTAGAGGTCATGTAGGGTTCTTGAATTAGGTAAGGCCAAGTTGAAATGAGAAGGAAAAGTACAATATATTATGAAAGGAGGCTAAGAAGTAAAGATGTAGAGTAAGGGGCATAAGACAGTCAGTGCTGGCAAAGAAGGGGGTCAGCTTGGGGACATCAGCAAAAGAAAGCCAGTGAAGGATCCATCCTCAGGTGAGAGAAACCAGAGCAGAGTTTGAATTATACAATACAGATTCAGTATTAAGGCATGGTCAGCTTGCACAGAGCCAAAATTTCCAATTTGAAACTAAAACTCATTCTTGGCTACAATGCACGTCCACTGGAACTACAGGCCTTACAGAAACAAATCTGGTTTACAGTTTTAGAAAGAACCAAAAGTATTAGGAAGAAAAGGGGGTACCCAATTCAACATGTTTTAATTGAGCCTCTTTTCTGTGGTGGTGATGGGCTCTTGAGAAAAATTCGACGAAGTACAAAACAGTTACGTTAATGACAAGAATGTTTGCGTTTGATGTGGGAAAGGACACTATTTCCTTTTTTTTTTTTCCTTCTCCCTTAGCTCTTTGTTTACCTCACTAAATACGTTTTGAGTTCCACAAGAGTGAGGAAGGACTATGTGTTGGTTTTCTTTTTATACTG
This sequence comes from Delphinus delphis, assembly GCF_949987515.2. Classification (NCBI taxonomy): domain Eukaryota; kingdom Metazoa; phylum Chordata; class Mammalia; order Artiodactyla; family Delphinidae; genus Delphinus; species Delphinus delphis. Next base: position 86,717,551 of record NC_082687.1, on the reverse strand, counting down.
AGGAACTGGCGTGTAGGACGTGTTCAGTTAATTATTGAAATAAGAATGCAAATGAAGAGGCATATACTAGGGTATAACTATACTAAAAGGAGACCCCTGGGATTGGAGAAGGCTTGGATGGCACTCAAGGTGGGAAGATGGGAGTGAATTCCCAATGTTGGAACAGTGAGAAGGCTAAGCAGAAGGTTTCTGTTGTAGGGTACTTCTAGAGAGATGAGATTATATAAACTGGGTGGGACAAGATTTTTAGAGTCTTGTAAAGCCAGAATGGGTTTGTCTTTATTTTATAGGCAGTGAAGTGGTCATTGAGGTATTTTGAGGAGGGTGAAGACATAAAGGTGGCTTTTTGGGACACTAGTCAGGCACCGGTGAGCAGGATAGATAGGAATCCAGAGAGTGTTCCCCCTTCATCCTCCACTTTATTTCTTCCTACGTTCTATTGGAACTTTGACTATTCTACAAACTGTTGGTGCACAAGAACATTCCCATGCCTCTGCTCAGTCTGTCCTCTCAACCTCTATGCCTTTGCTCCCCTTTTCCAGTTTCTTCAATTAGAGTTAATTGTTCCTTTCTCTGTGGATGATACCTCTGTTGTAACATATTTTCTTATAGCTATCTTCCTTTCTGGACTAAAAATTCCAAATACAATGTCTTATTCATCGTGTTCCCCATGGTTTTGTTTTATGCACTTTTATTTGTAACCTTTTTTTCCTCCTGTTTGGTTTTGTTGTTGTTGTTTTTTGCTGTGCCACGCAGCTTGCGGGATCTTAGTTCCCTAACAAGGAGTTGAACCTGGGCCACAGCAGTGAAAGCGCCAAGTCCTAACCCCTGGACCACCAGGGAATTCCCGTTCCATGGGGTTTTGCAGGTGTAGGCCTAAGGAATCTTTAGTGTAATGCATTCATTGAAAACATGTTTATGAAGTACTTACTATGTGATAAGTATTGTTTTGGTATAGAGATGAAAGACAAGTCCTCTAGAAACCTATAGTCCAGTGCAGTGGTTCTCAAAGTATGGTCTGTGGACCTGTGGTGGTCCCTAAGACCCTTTCAGGTCAAAACTATATTGTAAAATACAAAGGCCTTTTTTAAAAAAATTCACTGTGCTGACATTTGCACTGATGGTACAAAAGCAATGGTGATGGGTTTAAATCGGGGAACTAGTACCAAACTGTACTAGTAGTCATTGTATTCTTCACTGATATACATTCACAGTTAAAAAAAAAAAGTTTAATTTCAGTGTACTTGATCAAACAGTAAACAATTATTTTATTAAATCTTATTTCTTGAATATACACTTTTTAAATATCCTGTTTGAGGAAATGGAAATTATGCATAAGGTACTACTGCTGTATATTGAAATAAGATGATTATCTAGAGGAAAACCACTCTAGTGATTAACTAATTAACTGAGGTACAAGCTGAACTGCTTTTTTTTTTTTTTTTTTTTTTAATGAAACATCTTTACTTGTAAGAGTAAACTATTGACAAACTGTTATTCAGACTTGGATATTTGGAAGATATTTTCTTTAAAAATGAGCAAAGTGAGCCTGTCACTTCAAGGAAAACTGTTATGTGTTGCCAGTGATAAAATCCAAGCTTTAAATAAAAATCAGATTCTGGAAAACTTGTATTATCACTGTGACTTTGATGGCTACTTAATACTTAAAGACTTTTCTGATGATATTGATGGTGATATTAACAAATGTTACTTTTTGATATTGTTTAATGAAATGTGTCCACTGCATCACTTAGTTAATATACTTGAAATGATCAGTACATAATGTTACAAAATCATGTGTAGGTAGAAGATTGATTCAAAGTGCAAGGCAGATTGCCACATGTTTTTCTAATAAAGTCTGAAAAGTTTATTGATGTTCAGATTCCACATTGCAACTAATCTTTAGGAAACTACTACTTGTCAAATTTAGTGTACTATCAAAGGAGAATATCCACAGTATCTGAAAAGGATATTAAAATATCCTTCCCTTTTCCAGTTGCATATCTGTGTGACACTGACTTTCATATACATCAGTCAAGACAACATAGTGCCATAGATGAAGTATCACAGCAGATTGAAAACTCCAGTTGTCTTTTACTATCCAAACATCAAAGACATTTGCAAAAATGTAAAACAGTGCCTCTTTCTCACTAATTTTTGTTTCTGAAAATACAGTTCTTTTAAATAAAAATATTTAGGTTAATATACAATGGATTTACATTGTTATTTTAAGATGAATTGACAATTTTTTTTTTTTTTTTTTGGCTGTGCGGGCCCTTTGTTGCAGTGCGCAGGCTTCTCTAGTTGCAGTGCATGGGCTTCTCTAGTTGCAGTGCATGGGCTTAGTTGGGGTATGTGGGATCTTAGTTCCCTGACCAGGGATTGAACCCAGACGCCCTACATTGGTAGTGCAGTCTACTGGACTACCAGGGAAGTCCCAACAAATATTTTTATTGTGGTAAAACATAAAATTTAGATTTTAACCATTTTTAACTGTACAGTTTAGTGGCATTAAGTACATTCACATTACTGTGCAACCATTATCACCATCCATCTCCAGAACTTTTTCATCATCCCAAGCTGAAACTCTGTACCCGTTAAACACTAACTTCCCATTCCTTCCTCCTCACAGTGCCTGGCTATTACCATTTTACTTTCTGTCTCTATGAATTTGACTATTCTAGATAGCTCATATAAGTGGAATCATACAGTATTTGTCTTTTTCTGACTGGCTTATTTTGCTTAGCATAATATCCTCAAGGTTTATCCATGTTGTAGATGTGTCAGAATGATCTTCCTTTTTTAAGGCTGAAGAGTATTCCATTATATGTACTACATTTTCTTTATCTATTCATTTATCTGTGGACACTTGGGTTGTTTAACTATTATGAATAATGCTGCTTTGAGCATGAGTGTACAAATATCTGTTCAAGTCCCTGCTTTCAGTTCTTTTGAGTATATATGTAGATTTGGAATTGTTGGACCATATGGAAATTCAATTTTTAATGTTTTGAGGAACTTCCATACTAATAAACAAATAGGTTTCATTTCTCTGTATTAGTTTCTTATACTGTAAATATCAGTAGATCTAATCTACATAAACAAAAGTAATCTTGGATCCTCAGTTATTTTTAGCAACTTTATTGGAGTATAATTGCTTTACATTGTTGTGTTAGTTGCTGCTGTATAACAAAGTGAATCAGCTATACGTATATATGTATCCCCGTATCACCTCCCTCTGGCACCTCCCTCTCACCCTCCCTATCCCAGCCCCTCTAGGTGGTCACAAAGCACCGAGCTGATCTCCCGGTGCTATGCGCTGCTTCCCACTAGCTATCTGTTTTACATTTGTCAGTGTATATATGTCAGTGCCACTCTTTCACTTCGTCTCAGCTTACCCTTCCCCCTCCCTGTCTCCTCAAGTCCATTCTCTACATCTGCAACTTTATTCCTGTCCTGCCCCTAGGTTCTTCAGAACCACTTTTTTTTTTAAGTTCATATATGTGTGTGTTAGCATACGGTATTTGTTTTTCTCTTTCTGACTTACTTCACTCTGTATGACAGACTCTAGGTCCATCCACCTCAATACAAATAACTCAATTTCGTTTCTTTTTATGGCTGAGTAATATTCCATTGTATATATGTGCCACATCTTCTTTATCCATTCATCTGTCAACAGACACTTAGGTTGCTTCCACGTCCTGGCTATTGTAAATAGTGCTGCAATGAACATTGTGGTACATGACTCTTTTTGAATTATGGTTTTCTTAGGGTATATGCCCAGTAGTGGGATTGCTGGGTCATATGGTAGTTCTAGTTTTAGATTTTTAAGGAACCTCCATACTGTTCACTTTACATTCCCACCAAGAGTGCAAGAGGGTTCCCTTTTCTCCACACCCGCTCCGGCATGTATTGTTTGTAGATTTTTTGATGATGGCCATTCTGACCTGTGTGAGGTGATACCTCATTGTAGTTTTGATTTGCATTTCTCTAATGATTAGTGATGTTGAGCATCCTTTCATGTGTTTGTTGCAAATCTGTATATCTTCTTTGGAGAAATGTCTGTTTAGGTCTTCTGCCCATGTTTGGATTGGATTGTTTGTTTTTTTGATATTGAGCTGCATGAGTTGCTTGTATATTTTGGAGATTAATCCTTTGTCATTTGCTTCATTTACAAATATTTTCTCCCATTCTGAGGGTTATCTTTTCATCTTGTTTATGGTTTCTTTTGCTGTGCCAAAGCTTTTAAGTTTCATTAGGTCCCATTTGTTTGTTTTTATTTCCGTTTCTCTAGGAGGTGGGTCAAAAAGGATCTTGCTGTGATTTTTGTCATACAGTGTTCTGACTATGTTTTCCTCTAAGAGTTTTATAGTGTCTGGCCTTACATTTAGGTCTTTAATCCATTTTGAGTTTATTTTTGTATATGGTGTTAGGGAGTGTTCTAATTTCATTCTTTTATAAGTAGCTGTCCAGTTTTCCCAGCACCAGTTATTGAAGAGGCTGTCTTTTCTCCATTGTATGTTCTTGCCTCCTGTATCAAAGATAAGGTGACCATATGTGCATGGGTTTATCTCTGGGCTTTCTGTCTTGTTCCATTGATCTTTATTTCCATTTTTGTGCAAGTACCATGCTGCCTTGATTACTATAGCTTTGTAGTATAGTCCAATGTCAGGGAGCCTGATTCCTCCAGCTCTGTTTTTCTTTCTCAAGATTCCTTTGGCTATTAGGGGTCTTTGTGTTTCCATACAAATTGTGAAATTTTTTGCTCTAGTTCTGTGAAAAATGCCACTGGTAGTTTGATGGGGATTGCATTGAATCTGTGGATTGCTTTAGGTAGTATAGTCATTTTCACAGTGTTAATTCTTCCAATCCAAGAACATGGTATATCTCTCCATCTGTTTGTATAATCTTTAATTTCTTTCATCAGTGTGTTATAGTTTTCTTCATCCAGGTCTTTGCCTCTTTAGATAGGTTTATTCCTAGGTATTTTATTCTTTTTGTTGCAGTGGTAACTGGGAGTGTTTCCTTAATTTCTCTTTCGGATTTTTCATCATTAGTGTATAGGAATGCAAGAGATTTCTATGCGTTAATTTTGTATCCTACTGCTTTACCAAATTCATTGATTAGCTCTGCTAGTTTTCTGGTAGCATCTTTAGGATTCTCTATGTATAGTATCATGTCATCTGCAAACAGTGACAGTGTTACTTCTTCTCTTCTGATTTGGATTCCTTTTATTTCTTTTTCTTCTCTGATTGCTGTGGCTAAAACTTCCAAAACTATGTTGAATAAATGCAGTGAGAGTGGGCAACCTTGTCTTGTTCCTGATCTTAGTGGAAATGGTTTCAGTTTTTCACCATTGAGAATGATGTTGGCTGTGGGATTGTCATATATGGCCTTTATCATGTTGAGGTAAGTTCCTTCTATGCCTACTTTCTGGAGAGTTTTTATCATAAATGGGTGCTGAATTTTTTCGAAAGCTTTTTCTGCATCTATTGAGATGATCATATGGGTTTTATCCTTCAGTTTGTTAACATGGTGTATCACATTGACTGATTTGAGTAAATTGAAGAATCCTTGCATTCGTGGGAAAAACCGCACTTCATCATGGTGTGTGATCCTTTTAATGTGCTGCTGGATTCTTTTACTAGTATTTTGTTGAGGATTTTTACATCTATGTCCATTAGTGATATTGGCCTGTAGTTTTCTTTTTTTTGTAACATCTTTGTCTGATTTTGGTATCAGAGTGATGGTGGTCTCATAGAATAAGTTTGGGAATGTTCCTCCCTCTGCTATATTCTGGAAGAGTGTGAGAGGGATAGGCGTTAGCTCTTCTCTAAATGTTTGATAGAATTCACCAGTGAATCCATCTGATCCTGGGCTTTTGTTTGTTGGAAGATTTTAAATCACAGTTTCACTTCCAGTGCTTGTGATTGGTCTGTTTATATTTTCTATTTCTTGCTGGTTCAGTCTCAGATGGTTGTGCTTTTCTAAGAATTTGTCCATTTCTTCCAGGTTGTCCATTTTATTGACATATATTTGCTTGTAGTAATCTCTCATGATCCTTTTTATTTCTGCAGTGTCAGTTGTTACTTCTCATTTATCATTTCTAATTTTGTTGATTTGAGTCTTCTCCCATTTTTTCTTAATGAGTCTGGCTAATGGTTTATCAATTTTGTTTATCTTCTCAAAGAACCAGCTTTTAGTTTTTTGATCTTTGCTCTTGTTTTCTTCATTTCGTTTTCATTGATTACTGATCAATCTTTATGATTTCTTTCCTTCTGCTAACTTTGGGGGTTTTTTGTTCTTCTTTCTCTGATTGCTTTAGGTGTAAGATTAGGTTGTTTATTTGAGATGTTTCTTGTTTCTTGAGATAGGATTGTATTGCTATAAACTTCCCTCTTAGAACAGTTTTTGCTGCATCCCATGGGTTTTGGGTCGTCGTGTTTTCATTGTCATTTGTTTCTAGGTATGTTTTGATTTCCTCTTTGATTTCTTCAGTGATCTCTTGATTATTTAGTAGCTTATTGTTCAGCCTCCATGTGTTTGTATTTTTTACAGTGTTTTCCCTGTAATTGATATCTAGTCTCGTAGTGTTGTGGTTGGAAAAGATACTTGATATGATTTCAGTTTTCTTAAATTTACCAAGTCTTGATTTGTGACTGAAGATATGATCTATCCTGGGGAATCTTCCATGAGCACTTGAGAAGAATGTGTATTCTGTTGTTTTTGGATGGAATGTCCTATAAATATCAATTAACTGCATCCTGTTTAATGTGTCATGTAAAACTTGTGTTTCCTTATTTATTTTCATTTTGGATGATCTGGTCATCAGAGAAGGTGAGGTGTTAAACTCCCCTACTATTATTGTGTTACTGTCAATTCCCCCTTTTATGGCTGTTTGCTTTTGCCTTATGTACTGAAGTGCTCCTGTGTTGGGTGCATAAATATTTACAATTGTTATGTCTTCTTCTTGGATTGATCCCTTGATAGTTATGTAGTGTCCTTCTTGATCTCTTGTCATAGTCTTTATTTTAAAGTCTATTTTGTCTGATATGAGAATTGCTACTCCAGCTTTCTTTTGATTTCCTTTTGTGTGGAATATCTTTTTCCATCCCCTCACTTTCAGTCTGTATGTGTCCCTAGGTCTGAAGTGGGTCTCTTGTAGACAGCATATATATGGGTCTTGCTTTTGTATCCATTCAGCCAGTCTGTGTCTTTTGGTTGGAGCATTTAATCCATTTTCATTTAAAGTAATTATTAATATGTATGTTCCTGTTACTGTTTTCTTAATTGTTTTGGGTTTGTTATTGTAGGTGTTTTCCTTCTCTTGTGTTTCCTGCCTAGAGAAGTTCCTTTAGCATTTATCATAAAGCTGGTTTGGTGGTGCTGAATTTTTTAGCTTTTGCTTGTCTGTAAAGGTTTTAATTCTCCGTCAAATCTGAATGAGATCCTTGCTGGGTAGAGTAATCTTGGTTGTAGTTTTTTCCCTTTCATCACTTTAAATATGTCCTGCCCCTCCCTTTTGGCTTGCTGAGTTTCTGCCAAAAGATAAACTGTTAACCTTATGGGGATTCCCTTGTATGCTATTTGTTGCTTTTCCCTTGCTGCTTTTAATATTTTTTCTTTGTATTTAAGTTTGATAGTTTGATTAATATGTGTCTTGGTGTGTTTCTCCTTGGGTTTTTCATGTATGGGACTCTCTGTGCTTCCTGGACTTGACTATTTCCTTTCCCATATTAGGGAAATTTTCAGCTATAATCTCTCCAAATATTTTCTCAGTCCCTTTCTTTTTCTTTTCTTCTTCTGGGAGCCCTATAATTCGAATGTTGGTGCATTTAATGTGTCCCAGAGGTCCCTGAGACTGTCTTCAATTCTTTTCTTTCTTTTTTCTTTATTGTGCTCTGTGGTAGTTATTTCCACTATTTTATCTTCCAGGTCACTTATCCGTTTTTCTGCGTCAGTTATTCTGCTATTGATTTCTTCTAGAGAATTTTTAATTTCATTTATTGTGTTGTTCATCATTGTTTGTTTGCTCTTTAGTTCTTCTAGGTTCTTGTTAAATGGTTCTTGTATTTTCTCCATTCTATTTCTCAGATTTTGGATCATCTTTACTATCATTACTCTGAATTCTTTTTCAGGTCGACTGCCTATTTCCTCTTCATTTGTTTGGTCTGGTGGGTTTTTACCTTGCTCCTTCATCTGCTGTGTATTTCTCTGTCTTCTCATTTTGCTTAACTTACTGTGTTTGGGGTCTCCTTTTTGAAGACTGCAGGTTCATAGTTTCTGTTGTTTTTTGTGTCTGCCCCCAGTGGGTAAGTTTGCTTCAGTGGGTTGTGTAGGCTTCCTGGTGGAGGGGACTGGTGCTTGTGTTCTGGTGGATGAGTCTGGATCTTGTCTTTCTGGTGGGCAGGAATGCATCTGGTGATGTGTTTTGAGGTATCTGTGAACTTAGTATGATTTTAGGCAGCCTCTCTGCTTGTGGGCTGGTTGTGTTCCTGTCTTGCTAGTTGTTTAGCATGTGGGGTCCAGCACTGGAGCTTGGTGGCCGTTGAGTGGAGCTGGGTCTTAGCGTTGAGACAGAGATCTCTGGAAGAGCTCTTGTCGATTGATATTATGTGGGGCCGGGAGGTCTCTGGTGGTCCAGTGTCCTGAACTTGTCTCTCCCACCTCAGAGGCTCAGGCCTGACACCCGGCCTGAGCACCAAGCCACACGGCCAGGTACGTGGGGAGTTTCTTGTCTTTTGGGAAGTCTGAGGTCTTCTGCCAGCGTTAGGTGTTCTCTAGGAGTTCCTCCCCATGTAGATGTATTTTTGATATATTTGTGGGGAAGAAGATAATCTCCATGTCTTACTCCTCTGCCATCTTGAAGGTCCTCCCAGATCCTCAGTAATTTTTAAGAGTGAGGGTCCTGAGACTTAAAAGTTTGAGAATCAGTGGTTTAGTGGAATGAGTGAAGTAGAGTGGTAGGTTAGGAAGTTACTACAATAGAGGAAAAGTTGGACTGGACTTTGCTCAGACAAGGATGACCAGGGCGGTAAGGAGAATCTGTCATATGAAGAGATCTTGGAGAACCTAGAAATGTATGTGACCTTGAGAAGCTTTCAGGGAAGACACAGTAGTTAAATTCGAATATTTGAAGATCTCTCACAGAAAAGTGATTCAGCATATTTTCTGTGACCTTGGGGTGGGTCGGGGGGCACACATGGTGGTGGCAGATGCTAAGGGGAATCAATTTTAGTTCATAATAAAGGATTTTCTAACAGAATAGTTCAAAGATGGAATTGACTAAAGGTGGCGAAAGCTAGCTTAGAGTTTCTAAGTGAGAGTTTCTAAGCTAGAAAATCCCTTGGAGAAGAGAGTCAGTCATTAAATGGTTAGTCGACCTAGAAGAACTCTATAGTCCCTTCTAACCCTGAAATTCTGTGATTCTTCAGGCACAGAAAGATGAAGCCCAGGATTGGCACAGTGGCATCATGAGAGGTGGAGAGGATGGGACATCTTTAGAGAGAATCAGAGGGTTTTTGGAACCCTTTTTGTAAACCTTCCTCTGCCTTGGTTTGTGCTTCATGAGTATTTAGCCTCAGTTTATCTCCTGGCTTTTTTGACCCCACCACGACTTCAGCCATTTTGCTTCTCCAGTTTCCTTTACTCACCAAGTTTAGAAATTTAAGATTGCCAGTGAGCAATGCTTTGGATTAAGCCTGTTCTGGTGGAAGTAGAACGAAACTGGATATGCGCCACCAGGGAAGCCCCCCAAGTGGTTTTAGAACTATGCTCTGTTATATCCAAGGATTCTGAAAACATTCTATTCACTTAAAAATACTTAATTTAGTCATTATATTAAGAAACAACACTCTTTCAAATGCATTGTTATATCAAATACTCCATAATCCACTATTGTGATTTCACATTAACTTGTTTCTGCATAGATCTTAGAGGAAGAAAAACCAAAACCCTGTTTATTTCATCTCTTTATATGTTTGTTTGGACACTTAGAAATGTGTCATAGGTGAGGAAGGATGTAAATCTGCACTGATCTTTCCAAATATTTGGGCTTGCACATGTCCACTCATGGTACGTTGTACAAGTGAGGTAGTACTGCAGGGGGTATACAGTGACAGGCATGGGCCAGGCCGAGTGAAGGTGCATCTGCTCAACACGAGCCCCCATCCAGGTGCACTGCTGAGATATGGAACAACATCTGATGTGAGAACACGTCACATGGTAGTAATACTATGTGATGCATAGTTTCAGCAGTTCTAGGTATCAGAAGCCCTTTTCTGATGTTTGTATTTGTGATAAATACTTTTAGTGATTTGTCTTCAAAATAAAAAATTCCAGCTGCATACTTCTCTTTTGATTTCCTGCAGCAGTTTGTTTGGGAGTGCTGAGATTGCCAGGAGGGCTGTTAACAATGTAAACACCTATCTCTGTGAATCAGGATCTTTTTTTTTTATTGAGCAAATAAAACAAAATACAAAAATAAATTAGGTATTGAGACCATAGCAGAATAAAGCTGTGCCTTTTTAATGTTAATCATACCTTAGTCAATGAGAAAAGACTCATTGTTTTCATTGTCTAGTAGTATCACTTTCAACGTGTTTTATATAATTGGTTTCCGATAGGGTTCAGATTTCATTTGAAAGAAAGGATTAAGCTGCTAAAACATGTTTGAGAATTGCTGTGCCTTATCACGTTGCCCTCCTGTCACTGTCCTGCTTCTGAGTCTCAAATTTCTCAAGATTCTTACAATTAGCTTAGATGATTAATGAATTTTGATTTGCCTTTGATATCAAAAAGTATATCTAGGAGGACTTCCCTGGTGGCACAGTGGTTAAGAATCCGCCTGCCAATGCAGGGGACACGGGTTTGAGCCCTGGTCTGGGAAGATCCCACATGCTGCGGAGCAACTAAGCCCGTGCGCCACAACTATTGAGCCTGCGCTCTAGAGCCCGTGCACCACAACTACTGAGCCCGCCTGCTGCAGCTACTGAAGCCCGTGCGCCTTCAGCCTGTGCTCTGCAACAAGAGAAGCCACTGCTATGAGAAGCCCGTGCACCGCAACGAAGAGTAGCCCCTGCTCGCCACAACTAGAGAAAGCCCGCGCGCAGCAACGAAGACCCAACGCAGCCAATAAATAAATAAATAAATTTATATTAAAAAAATGTATATCTAGGATATCTAGCAACTTGAAGTATTGAAAATGCTTAGGAGGAATAATCATTTTTTTCTCTTGAAATTCTTTAAATTTTGCTACTTCTGGGTCATTTCCAAATACAGACTTAGTAAAAAGAAAACCTATTTCCTTTTGCCTTGATACTGTTGAATAATAAGAAGGGTTTTGCAGCTTTTAAAATCCTAGGAATTACAGACTGGAAACCGGTCTCTTCAGTTAAACATAAGTTTTATAAAGTTCCTTGTTTATTTGAGGGGAAATTAGTTGAAAAGGATAGAACATGGTTTGGTCAATATAATTTTGTCAAGCAACAGTTAATGACAAGTAACACTTGGGATGCAGAAATGAAGACATGGTCTTGCCTTTGAATTTAAGAGTTAAAAAGAGAAATAGGTGAACTGAAAATTACAGTGTAATTGGTTAAGTGCTCTCACAGAGGAATAGCATGTACTATTTGCAGGTAGCAGGTGAGGTAGTTGGGAAAGGAGGTGATATTTGAAGGATGTCTGGAAGTGGAAGCTAGTAGGTATTTGCCAAGGTGTTGAGGGAGCTCTTATATCTGAGGAAACAATATGAACAAAAGCCTGGAACCCTAAAGTATTTGACATTTGGGGTATCAGTGATTATAGCTCTCTGTGGCTAGAGTGTAGGGCGTCACGGAGGAGGTGTGAAAAAAGAGGATGTTGTTGGCTTGGTGGAGCAGCAGCTGATGAATTTGGAGAGATAAGTTGGTCTACATTGTGAAGGTCCCAGTGTGTGCTGTTGAAAAGTTTAGATTTCTTATATATGCTGTGGAGATCCACAGCCGAGAAAGACTTACGTTTTAGGAAGAAAATGCTGGAATATGGATTGGAAAAGGGAGAAATTGGTTCATTTATTCAATAAACATTTATTGAGCATCTACTATGTGGAAGTAACTATTCTAGGCACTTAGGATACAAAGGAGAACAACAAAAAAAGATATCTGCCCAGGTCGAGCTTACCACTTCTAATGTAGGGAGATAGTATACCAATAAACATAGTAAATAAATCATACAGTATACTAAGAGGCATAAATGCTAAGAAAGAAGAGAAAGTAGAGTAAGGTGGTGTGAAAATGCCAGGTGGGGGGTAGTTGCAATTTAAATAAGGTGGCAGCACTACTATATATAAAATAGATAACTAATAAGGACATACTGTATAGCACAGGGAACTCTACTCAACACTCTGTAATGGCCTATGTGGGAAAATAATCTAAAAAAGAGTGGAGATATGTATATGTATAACTGATTCACTTTGTTGTACACCTGAAACTAACACAACATTGTAAATCAACTATACTCCAATTAAAAACAAGAAGAAAGTACACATACCAGATGGGAAGCTGGCCATGTTTCTTCCTCCTTGACCTATAAACAGAAAAATCAGGTTGCCTTAATAAAGTGGGACTTTATTTTATTTTTTTTGTGGTACGCAGGCCTCTCCCCGGGGACTTTATTTTATTTTATTTTATTTTATTACGGTACGCGGGCCTCTCACCGTTGTGGCCTCTCCCGTTGCGGAGCACGGGCTCCGGACGCACAGGCTCAGCGGCCATGGCTTACGGGCCCAGCCACTCCGCGGCATGTGGGATCTTCCCGGACCGGGGCACGAACCCTCGTCCCCTGCAGGTGGACTCTCAACCACTGCGCCACCAGGGAAGCCCTAAAGTGGGACTTTAGAATGGAGAGAAGGAATAGATTGGGAGGATGTATTTTTCTTTTTCCTTTTTTTGCCCTGTTTGTTGTAAAGTAAAACACAAACAGAAGCTACACAAAACAAATCTATAATGTAATGAATTATTATAAGATGAACGACTTTAAACAACCACCCTGGTAAAAAAGTGAAATGTTGCCAGCCACACCAGAAACCTCTCCATTTGTCACAACCCAATCACAAGTCCCTCCCTCCCAGAGGACCTGATTTTTATGGTAATCACTTTCCTGCATTTCTTGATAGTTTCATTAACCAAATGTATATCCCTGGATGCTCTGAGTTTTGCCAACTAAAAAAAGATTATTTGATATACCTTTTAAGTCTTTTAAAATCTACAGGCTTTCTCTCCTTCCTTTTTTTTTTCTCCCTTACAATTGATCAGCTGAAGAACTGGGCCGTTTGACCTTTAGGATTTCTCACAACCTGGATTTTTCTGATTACACACTCATGGTGCAGCTTGTATGACGTAGAAGTTGACAGTTGGACCCAGAGTCTTTGATCAGGCTCAGGTGCCGTCTCAGTGACCACGACTATTGGCACTGGAGTCTTCTTTCATTCAGAAGCACATAATTGCTGGTTGTTTTTTTGCAAAGTTAATAGCTGTTTCTGCTCAATGCCTAGAATTGATTAGGGATTGCAAAACAGTGATATTCTAATTATATCATATCTGTTTTAGTTATTAGCTGGAATATTTTTATAAAGAGACATTTCCCATTATCTATTATTTGGTTACCAAGTGGTACAGTTCCTGTAGGAAAGGCAGGCTAGATAAATGCCTTTTCATTTATCAGTTTTCAAGGTAATAAGTTGGTTCCCTGTCATCCTCAATTTTTATTACTCTATCAAGTTTTTCTCCTCAGAAAGGGAGAAAGGGAGCCCTGGCTGGCCAGTTTCAAGAATTCATAGGTGCTAGGCTGCGCCAGTGTCTTCAGATCTCATCTGCTATATTGGATTAGACAAAACCCCTCCCATTGTCAGCTCCTGTTCTAAAATTAGCTCATCATATGTTCCAGTGAACACTTGCTGGCTATTTCGGGGTTCTCCTCTTTTCATATCTATCAGATACTCCTCTGCTTTTTCCTGTGTAGATGCTAATACCATACAGGTTATGTGGCTGTTGGTTTGTCCACAACTGCTTATATTTTAGGTTTATGAGGAATATCTTATCACCAAGTTTGGTTGTAAATGTTTTCCATGGAATTTTGGTTTTGCTCTCTAGTTGCTTCGTCTGTTTTTATGTGGAGATCAGGAAGATTAAAAAAAAAAATCGCACTGCCACCAATGCCGTCTTCCCAGAAAGGGGTTGAATCGTAGAAGAATTAGAGTAGAATTGAGAATAACGAAAGTTTCTGAGTTGGAAGATTTGGTGAATGGTAATTTCATGGATGAGGATTAAAAATAGAAGAGGAGAAAGGTAGTAAGTGGAAGATAAGATCAGTTTTTGATTTCTTAGATTTAAAATGCTTATGAGATACCCTAATAGAAAAACCTTCTTAAAAAATATGCTTCTAGAATTTGATAGAGAGAGCTAGGTGATGAAAGATGAACACTTCAAAGGTAACTGAAGCCATTATAAGTTGGAGAAATTAGTATTTTTGGTAAAAATTACAGTGTGAAAAACCAGTAGAATAGAAATCATGCAATTGAAGATGAAAGAGACACTAATAAGCATTTGTGAGTGAGTAGTTTTATGTATTTTCCATAAATATGTACAACAAATGCAGGTTTACAGAGCAGCGATCCAAAGATGACACTGTTCAAAGCTCCAGTTATATGGATGCAACAGAGTTTTTGGTTATTAGGTGAATCCAGGTGCTATATATGCTAAGTATAATATTAAGAGAATGAATTTATAAAATCTGAGTATTTTTCCTATTAGAAAAATAGATGTTAAATGTTCATAAAAATAAAATGCTTAGGTGAAGATGTTAACTATTCATAAGCTACAAGATTTAATATTTTAAGTAGTCTATAGTATATTATCACAGGTCCTCTATTTCAAGAATGGGTGAAAAAGTCTTCTCTCTTATGAGCTATTCCAGATACTCCGATGCTCTGACCTCAAAATGGAGTTTTTAAATAGTGTGCACATTTGGACATTCCTTTTTAAAACTTTCATTAGCATTAAATATCATCCCAAATGACTTACTTTTGACCTCTGTCTTTTCCTTTCTTCTTTCTAAAATTAGGCCAGTCTTCAGAGACCTGAGATTAAACTTGAATCACTAAAAGAAGATATTAAGGAATTCTTTAAAATATCAGGTTTGTAAGTTGCTTTTTTTTCCTTCTCGGATTCTTTAAGGCAAAATAAGGAAATACTTTATTCTGAGGGAACACTGTATCCACAGCCAATTACTCAGCCAAAATTGTGTAACAGTCACGGGATAGGTTTCTATTTGGGGAGAATTAGAACTTTCAGATATTTCTGCAGAAATGCTGCAAAAATTCAGGAACACTGTGGGAATGACTGCTTTACATTAATCAGTTTTAAATACTGTTTACCTTCCTGGTCAAAATACATCCTGAATGTATTAAGAATCTCCATAGCTAAGTAACTTGACTTTTACCTTTCATTTGTGGCTTTTTTCCTTCTCTGCTTCTTTTCTCTCCCATGTTTCTTTTCTCTCCTCTTTTCTACCCTTTCAAAGAAAACAGAAGAAAATCCCAACTTTTTTAGAGCAAGCAGTTTAGCAGCCCTTGCCCTGGGAACTGAGATATTAAGTGGTTTACTTGCCCGTATAAGTTCAAGTAGTTAGCAGCCAAGCGAACTGATCTGACTGATGGTGCCTCATAATAATCTACTTCTCTTGTTTAGGAGTTTAATGACTAGTTAATTGTCACGAATTACTTGTAATCTTTGTCAAGTGCCTGGCTGTTTCTTGCCCTTCCCTTGGCACATTTCTCATAGCTCTGGTAGTGCGATGGCCCAAGATTTTGGCATTCATTGAGTACCTTAACAGTGGAAGAAGGAAATATTCTTCTCATCTTAAGAAAATGGTGCCATAGTTTTATAAGAATAAATCATGTTGATGACTTTGCTACTTAGTGTTAGCCAAGGGATATTGGTAAATATATAAGAAATAATTCCTTAGTATAACACTTTACACAGCAACTGGAAGTTGATAAAGTTCTTTCACCAATGAATGTAATGTTAAAGTTTTTGTGAGATAAATTTAATTATGATGTATGTTTATTTTTAAAACTAATATGTTTGTATGTTTTACTCCTTTTTTTTAATAGGTTGGGAGAAGAAACTTCAGAATGCTGTGTACAGTGAACTGAGTGTGTGAGTTTTTCCTACCTATTTTGAGATACTCTTATGTTTAGCTGTATTTGCTTTGTAAGTAACGAATATAGTATTGCTATGTGTACTCAGTGTTATTATTTCTCATTAGTATTTAAATGGCATTTCAAGTAAGTTAATACTATTAAAAATTACAGTCTTGCCTGAGAATTAATAGGTGGGGTTTTTTATTGCCAACATTTTTATACTAATTCATTTATCCAGTGTAATTAGGAAATATGATATTTCTCATAAGTTAATATTTTGGATAATTTAAGCTTACCAATGTTCTTTTTATTGTTGCCATTTTGGATCTTATCCTTCTGTCTTTGTAAACTGATCATTTTAAACACAATTAACTCTTTTTTTAAAAAATTGGTGTCATTATTAAGAACATTAATGTGTTTATTTATCTGGATTTGTTCTCAGAGTCTGCTGAAGTGTACAGAACTATTTGTCATTACAAAAAATATAGATCCCAAATGTTAGCTTTTGTAGTTTATTTAATGTTCCATTATTCATCAGTTATTTATTTCTAGCACTATGCCAGGCACTGGGAATATAGCATAGAACAATGAACACAATTTCTGCCTTCATGGAGTTTATAATCTAACAGAGTTCTTAAGTCTTTTTTTCTTTTCTTTTCCTGCTATCAATGTGTCTCTAGCATTCTCTAGTTTCTCACACTCCCATTTCCAATTTGCTCCTTCTAATCTGCTGTTAACTGGGAAATGAGATAACCCAGTTTACCAGAATTGTCTGTAAAACAAAGAGACTCAGATGAATGCTTGTGGATTTGTGCTTAGACACGTTTTTGTTTTTTAAATTTATTTACTATTTTATTTTTGGCTGCGTTGGGTCTTTGTTGCTGCGCGCGGGCTTTCTCTAGTTGTGGTGATTGGGGGGCTACTCTTGGTTGTGGTGAACAGACTTCTCATTGCAGTGGCTTCTCTTGTCGCAGAGCACGGGCTCTAGGTGCGCGGGCTTCAGTAGTTGCAGCACATGGGCTCAGTAGTTGTGGTTCACGGGCTCTAGGGCGCAGGCTCAGTAGCTGTGGTGCACGGGCTTAGTTGCTCCACGGCATGTGGGATCTTCCTGGACCAGGGCTTGAACCCGTGTCCCCTGCATTGGCAGGCATATTCTCAACCACTGCGCCACCAGGGAAGCCTGACACACATTTTTAAAATTAGTATTTGCTTCTTCGGTTATTGCTATCTTCTGAGTTGGTTTTTGACCTCTTAAATAACATCACATATAAAATGCTATCTATTAACTAAAGTTGATTGTGATCATGCCTTTGGTTCTAGTCACCAAAGGAAAAGACATTTATCATGACAAGTAAGGTTTCAAAATTCCCCAAATGTAGTAGAAATACCACGGGTTGATTAGACTAATATGGACATGCTGATTTGTCTCTCTGCCTGTTAAAGCTTGTAACTTCAGTGTCTTTGTCTCTGATATGGGCAGAATAAAAGCATCTGCTGTGTATAATTCCAAATATTAGATTTTCATCTGCGGAGATATTACTGATGATTGCTATTTTTGTGGCATAATGCATTCCTGAAAATTGTTCTATGAGACAGAGTGCCTTTTTACTTGCTGGCAGGGACAGCATTTCATTCATTGTCATATCTTTGATATCCTACATAATAGACGTTAAATAAATATTTTATTTTGAATAACTTGTTGAGATATTTGAAGGAGCCCAATAATACTACCTCTTTCCTCACTTGGGTTCTGAACAAATTGAGAAAATAAAATAAAATATAAAGGCAAATGGGGGATCAAAATTATACTTTTATTTTTGGTAAAGACTGGGTAGGAGGACATAGCTTAGTGCAAGAGCAAAATAAGCTGTTTAACTGAACTCTAGGCTTAAATAGACTTAACCTTCTAGTTAAATAGCGTTGGTGAGTGTGTTCAGCTTAGTCTTCCAAAATTTAAAAGTTGGAGAAGGCATTAAACCTCTTCTGTGGTGTAGTGAGTAAAGCCCTGGAGAGAGGCCAAGAATGTTACGGTGAGGGAGCTCTTTTCATGTGGAAGGGCACATCTGGAGTGGGAAGAAGTGTTTCCTAACATAAGTCAGAAGAATAAAGTGGACTTAGCACATTCTGTTGCATTTTTCATTGGCAAAAACCACGATGGATAAGTAAAGAAAGCAAAAGTGAAGTAGAAATATTTATTGTTAAGTAATTGGAACTGAAAAAAAACCATACTCTCATTACTAATAGAAGTGTGGACATGTGAGCTCTACAGATCATACATGGAATTTGCTCATGTCATTTTACTTATTTTGGTAAACATTCCAAATATTTTAGTCAGTTTTTTTTTTTTTTTTTGTGGTACGCGGGCCTCTCAACGCTGCGGCCTCTCCCGTTGTGGAGCACAGGCTCCGGACGCGCAGGCTCAGCGGCCATGGCTCACGGGCCCAGCCGCTCCGCGGCATGTGGGAATCTTCCCGGACCGGGGCACGAACCCGTGTCCCCTGCATCGGCAGGCGGACTCTCAACCACTGCGCCACCAGGGAAGCCCTAGTCAGATATTTATTTAACAAATATAGCAGAAAATTTTCTGTGTTCTGTTATTACATGAAACTTGTAACTCTAGCCCAGGTTAGTTCTTCCCACTTCAAAACTGCCTACTTCGTTTAACTATTATTGTGTTAATAACCACTTAATATTATGTTGATGATAATTTACATTGATTGAATGCTTATTTTATGTCCAGCACTGTGGTAAGCACTTTTAGGTATTACCTTGTATTAGGTAGTCTTTATAACCACCCTATGAAGTAGAATTTATAATTATCATCATTTTACAGAAGAGAAAAATGAGTCTTAGACCACTTAAGTAACTTGCTGAAGATCATATAGCTTGTAAATGGCAGTGCTAGGGTTTCACCTCTAGCTGTCTGATTCTAAAGCCATACATTTTACTACATTTCACATATACAGTAAATCCCCTACATATGAACCTTCAGGCTGAGAACTTTGAAAGATGTGAACGTGCCTTCGCATGTCCAATTACATAAATTAGTTCACGTGTCTGGCATACATTGTCACATGCATGCATCCTCTACAACTGGTTGTGCTTTTGTGTACTTTACTGTACAGTACTGTATACTGTATAGAGTACAGTAGTACAGTATCTTTATTTCAAGCTAGATCTGCAAAAGGACAACTTCATTGAACTCCTTGCTGTGCAACAAGAGGAGCTTTCTAATGAAGACCTGATGTAATTGGAGGCCCAGGGAAAGGACGAAGAGAGACAAGAGGAAGAAGAGATAACTGAAAAGCCGAAGAGATTCACGACATAGGAAACGGCAAGAGGATTTTCTTTATTTGAGGAGGCACTGTTAGTTTGTGAGGCACAGGACCCGAACATAGAATGGTACACGAAGGTTGCAGCAGCCGTTCAGAATGCAATCCAGTGCTACCGTGTCATCTTCGATGAGAAAAAAAGAGCTACTACCCAGACATCACTGGATCGGTTTTTCAAGAGAGTAGATAGAACTGAATCCAGCAAGGAACCAGAACCTGTGCCGTCAGTGTCAGGCATGAGTGAAATTGCAGCTTGCCCTCCATCTCCTATTGCTGACAATCCTTCAGCTCTACCATCTCCCACCTCCTCTCCCTCCTCCAGTCAGTAACTCTTCTTGCCTGTTCACTCGATGCCAGACCCTGTATGCCAGCTGTTGTACTGTACTACTGTACTTTTCAAGGTGCTGTACTGTTAAGATTAAAAATGTTTTCTTTACTTTTTGTGTTTGCTTTTTATGTATTATTTGTATGAAAAGTATTATAAACCTATTACAGTTTGGAACTATATAGCTGATTGTATTAGTTGGGTAGCTAGGCTAACTTTGTTGTTCTTACCAACAAATTGGACTTACGAACGCACTCTCGGAACAGAACTCGTTCGTATGTAGGGGACTTACTGTATTTACATCTTGTTTCTTACCTAGATTAAAAGTGTTCTGAAACAAGAATTATGTCTTACATTTCTTTGAGTATCTCCTATAGCATCAAATAAATGACGTTGAATCAGCAAGTAGTTACTGAGCCACCCACCAATGCTGGCGCAAATAAATATTTGTTGAATTGAGGACACTTAGTACAACTGTTAATCCTAAACTTACTGTAAAGATTTAGAAAATGTACCGATTTCTTTGTGTCCTATTCTTTACTGTATTTTGTGTAGAGCAGTTTATAAAGAATTAGAAGACCTATTGTTTTCCCTTAAGGAATATAAATTAAAGAAATATATAAACCTTTTTAAACCTTCTATATATGTATATATTATAAAAAAACATGTACTGTAGTCTACTGCTATAGTAGATATATGCAAGTATCTACCATACCTTGGAGAGGTATAAATGCTGAACTACAGTGGGCCCAAAATGGAAAGATTTTAGATAATGAGTACCTTACACTAGACCACAAGATTGGGTAAGTCTTTATAGACATTCACGGTGTTCTCTGGAAGAGTCCTCAGGTGGTAGACCTGGACACCTCCAAAGTGTCCTAATCATAGCTCTTCTTTGCCCTCTTAGTTGTTTGTTTGTTTTTTATGTTTATTGGAGTATAATTGCTTCACAATACTGTGTTAGTTTCTGTTGTACACCAAAGTGAATCAGCCATATGCATACACATGTCCGCATATCCTCTCCCTCTTGAGCCTCCCTCCCACCCTCCCTATCCCACCCCTCTAGGTCATCGCAAAGCACCGAGCTGATCTCCCTGTGCTACGCTGCTGCTTCCCACTAGCTAACTATTTTACATTAGGTGGTGTATATATGTTGATGCTACTCTCATTTCACCACAGCTTCCCCCTCCCACCCCGTGTCCTCAAGTCCATTTTCTATGTCTACTTCTTTATTCCTGCCCTGCAACTGGGTTCATCAGTACCATTTTTTTTTTTTTTAGATTCCATACATATGTGTTAGCACACGGTATTTGTTTTTCTCTTTCTGACTTACTTCACTCTGTATGACGGTCTCTAGGTCCATCCACCTCACTACAAATAACTCAATTTCATTTCTTTTTATGGCTGAGTAATATTCCATTGTATACATGTGCCACATCCTCTCCATCCATTCATCTGTCGATGGACACAAAGGCTGTTTCCGTGTCCTGGATATTGCAAATAGAGCTGCAATGAACACTGTGGTACATGACTCTTTCTGAACTATGGTTTTCTCAGGGTATATGCCCAATAGTGGGATTGCTGGGTCATATGGTAGTTCTGTTTTAGGTTTTTTAAGGAACCTCCATACTGTTTTCCATAGTGGTTGTAACAATTTATATTCCCACCAACAGTGCAAGAGGGTTCTCTTTTCACCACAACCCTTCCAGCATTTATTGTTTTTAGATTTTTTGATGATGGCCATTCTGACCATTATGAAGTGATACCTCATTGTGCTTTTGATTTGCATTTCTCTAATAATTAATGATGTTGAGCATCTTTTCATGTGCCTCTTGGCCATCTGTATGTCTTCCTTGGTGAGTCTAGTTAGGTCTTCCGCCCATTTTTTAATTGGAATCTTTGTTTTTTTGACATTGAGCTCCATGAGCTGTTTGTATATTTTGTAGATTAATCCTTGGTCTGTTGTTTAATTTGCAACTATTTTCTCCCATTCTGAGGGTTGTCTTTTTGTCTTGCTTATGGTTTCCTTTGTCGTGCAAAAGATTTTAAGTTCAGTTAAGTTCCATTTGTTTATTTCTGTTTTTCTGTTATTCTAGGAGATGGGTCAAAAAAGATCTTGTTGTGGTTTATGTCAAAGTGTGTTTTTCCTATGTTTTCCTCTAAGAGTTTTATAGTGTCTGGTCTTAAATTTAGATCTTTAATCCATTATGAGTTTATTTTTGTGTATGGTGTTAGGTAGTGTTCTAATATCATTCTTTATGTGTAGCCGTCCAGTTTTCCCAGCACCACTTATTGAAGTGGCTGTCTTTTCTCCATTGTATGTTCTTGCCTCTTTCTCGTAAATTAGGTGACCATATGTGCGTGGGTTTATCTCTGGGCATTCTATCCTGTACCATTAATCTATATTTCTGTTTTTGTTTCAGTACCATACTGTCCTGACTACTGTAGCTTTGTGGTATTGTTTAAAGTCAGGGAGCCTGATTCCTCCAACTCTGTTTTTCTTTTTCAAGATTGCTTTGGCTCTTCGGGGTCTTTTGTGTTTCCATATGAATTGTAAAATTTTTTGTTCTAATTCTGTGAAGAATGCCATTGGTAGTTTGATAGGGATTGCATTGAATCTGTAGATTGCTTTGGGTAAGTATAGTCATTTTCAGAATATTGGTTCTTCCAATCCAAGAGCATAGTATATTTCTCCATCTGTTTATGTCATCTTTGATTTCTTTCATCAGTGTTTTATAGTTTTCTGAGTACAGGCCTGTTGCCTCCTTAGGTAGGTTTATTCCTAGGTATTTTATTCTTTGTGCTGCGATGGTAAATGGGATTGTTTCCTTAATTTCTTGTTCTGATTTTTCATCGTTGGTGTATAGTAATGCAAGTGATTTCTGTGCATTAATTTTGTATCCTGCAACCTTACCGAATTTATTGGTTAGTTCTAGTAGTTTTCTGGTGGCATCCTTAGGATTTTCTCTGATTGTGTCATGTCACCTGCAAAGAGTGACAGTTTTACTTCTTTTCCAATTTGTATTCCTTTTATTTCTTTTTTTTCTCTGGTTGCCATGGCCAGGAAATCCAAAACTATGTTGAATAAGAGTGGCGAGAGTGGACATCCTTGTCTTGTTCCTGATCTTAGTAGAAATGGCTTCAGTTTTCACCATTGAGAACGATGTTGGCTGTGGGTTTGTCATATATGGCCTTTACTGTGTTGAGGTAGGTTCCCTCTGTGTTCATTTTCTGGAGAGTTTTTATGGGTGTTGAATTTTGTCAAAAGCTTTTTCTTCATCTATTGAGATGATCATACGGTTTTTATTCCTAAATTTGTTAATGTGGTGTATCGCATTGATTGATTTGCGTATACTGAAGAATCCTTGCATCCCTGGGATAAATCCCACTTGATCATGGTGTATGAACTGTTTAAAGTGTTGTTGGATTCTGTTTGCTAGTATTTTGTTGCGGATTTTTGCGTCCATGTTCATCAGTGATATTGGCCTGTAATTTTCTTGTTTTGTGATATCTTTCTCTAGTTTTGATATCAGGGTGATGGTGGCCTCGTAAAATGAGCTTGGGAGTGTTCCTTCCTCTGTAATTTTTTGGAAGAATTTGAGAAGGATCAGTGTTAGCTCTTCTCTAAATGTTTGATAGAATTCGCCTGTGAAGCCTTCTGGTCCTGGACTTTTGTTTGTTGGAAGATTTTTAATTACAGTTTCAATGTCTTTACTTGTGATAGGTATGTATATATTTTCTAATTCTTCCTGGTTCAGTTATGGAAAATTGTACCTTTTCAAGAATTTGTCCATTTCCTCGTGTTTGTGCATGTTTTTGGCATATAGTTGTTTGTAGTAGCCTCTTACAATCCTTTGTATTTCTGCCGTGTCAGTTGTGATTTCTCCTTTTTCCTTTCTAATTTTATTGATTTGCGTCCTCGCCCTTTTATTCTTGATGAGTCTGGCTAAGGGTTTATCAATTTTTATCTTCTCAAAGAACAAGCTTTTAGTGTTATTGATCTTTCCTATTGTTTTCTTCGTTTCTATTTCATTTATTTCTTCTCTGATCTTTATGATTTCTTTCCTTCTACTGACTTTGGGTTTTCTTTGTTCTTCTTTCTCTAGTTGTTTTAAGTGTAGGGTTAGATTGTTTACTTGAGATTTTTCTTATTTCTTGAGGTGAGATTGAATTGCTATAAACTTCCCTCATAGAACTGCTTTTGCTGTGTCCCATAGGTTTTGGGTCATCGTATTTTTATTGTCATTTGTTTGTATATATTTTAAATTTTCTTCTTTGATTTCTTCAGTGATCTCTTGGTTATTTAGTAGTGCACTGTTTAGCCTCCATGTGTTTGCGCTTTTTACAGTTTTTTTTCCCTGTGATTG
This sequence comes from Delphinus delphis, assembly GCF_949987515.2. Lineage (NCBI taxonomy): Eukaryota > Metazoa > Chordata > Mammalia > Artiodactyla > Delphinidae > Delphinus > Delphinus delphis. Next base: position 86,693,347 of record NC_082687.1, on the reverse strand, counting down.
ATTTCCAATCTCATAGCATTGTGGTCAGAAAAGATGCTGGATACGATTTCAATTTCCTTAAATTTTCCAAGGTTTGATTTGTGACCCAAGATGTGATCTATCCTGGAGAATGTTCCATGTGCACTTGAGAAGAAAATGTATTCTGCCACTTTTGGGTGGAATGGTCTATAAATATCAATTAAATCTGTGTGGTCTATTGTGTCATTTAAAGCTTGTGTTTCCTTATTTATTTTCTGTTTGGGTGATCTGTCCGTTGGTGTAAGTGGGATGTTAAAGTCCCCTGCTATTATTGTGTTACTGCCGATTTCTCCTTTCATGGTTGTTAGCATTTGCCTTATGTATTGAGGTGCTCCTCAATGTTTATTGGGTGCATAAACATTTATAATTGTTATATCTTCTTCTTGGATTGATCCTTGGATCATTATGTAGTGTCCCTCCTTATCTCTTGTAACAATCTTTACTTTAAAGTCTACTTTATCTGATATGAGTATTGCTACTCCAGCTTTCTTTTGATTTCCATTTTCATGGAATATCTTTTTCCATCCCTTCACTTTCACTCTGTATGTGTCCCTAGATCTGAAGTGGGTCTCTTGTAGGCAGCATATATATGGGTCTTGTTTTCATATCCATTCAGTCAGTCTGTGTCTTTTGGTTGTAGCATTTAATCCATTTACATTCAAGGTTATTATCGATATGTATGTTCCTATTACCATTTTCTTAATTGTTTTGGGTTTGTTTGTTATTTTGGGGAGGATTTGTTTTTGTGGGTCTTTACTTCTCTTGTGTTTCCCGCCTAGAGAAGTTTCTTTAGCATTTGTTGTAAAGTTGGTTTGATGGTGCTGAATTCTCTTAGCTTTTGCTTGTCTGAAAAGCTTTTAACTTCCCCATCCAATCTGAATACGATCTTTGATGGCTAGAGTAATCTTGGTCGTAGGTTTTTCTCTTTCATCACTTTAAGTGTATCCTGCCACTCCCTTCTGTCTTGCAGAGTTTCTGCTGAAAAATCAGCTGATAACCTTATGGCGATTCCTTTGTAGGTTATATTTTGTTTTGCCCTTGCTGCTTTTAATATTTTTTCTTTGAATTTAATTTTTGTTAGTTTCATTAATATGTGTCTTGGTGTGTTTTTCCTAGGGGTTATCCTGAATGGGACTCTCTGTGCTTCCTGGACTTGGGTGACTATTTCGTTTCCCACGTTAGGGAAGTTTTTGACTATAATCTCTTCAAATATTTTCTCAGTCCCTTTCTTTTTGTCTTCTTCTTCTGGGACCCCTACATTCAAATGTTGGTGCGTTTAGTGTTGTCCCAGAGGTCTCTGAGATTATCTTCAATTCTTTTCATTCTTTTTTCTTTATTCTGCTCCTCAGCAGTTATTTTCACCATTTTGTCTTCCAGCTCACTTATTCGTTCTTCTGCCTCAGTTATTTTGTTATTGATTCATTCTAGTGTATTTTTCATTTTAGTTATTGTGTTGTTCATCTCTATTTGTTCTTTACTTCATCTAGATCTTTGTTAAACATTTTTTGTATTTTGTCAATCCGTGCCTCCATTCTATTTCTGAGATTGTGATTCATTTTTTAAAAATTTTATTAAAAATTTTTTTTAACATCTTTATTGGAGTTTAATTGCTTTACAGTGGTGTGTTAGTTTCTGCTTTATAGCAAAGTGAATAGGCTATACATATACATATATCCCCATATCTCCTCTCTCTTGCATCTCCCTCCCACCCTCCCTATCCCACTCCTCTAGGTGGTCACAGAGCACTGAGCTGATCTCCCTGAGCTATGCAGCTGCTTCCCACTAGCTATCTGTTTTACATTTGGTAGTATCTATAAGTCCATGCAACTCCCTCACTTTGTCCCAGCTTACCCTTCCCCCTCTGTGTCTCCTCAAGTCTATTCTCTATGTCCCCCTCTGTGTCTCCTCAAGTCTATTTTCTATGTCTTTACCTTTATTCCTGTCCTACCCCTAGGTTCTTCAGAACCATTTTTTTTGTTTTGTTTTGTTTTTATATTACATATATATGTGTAAGCATATGGTATTTTTTTTTCTCTTCCCGACCCACTCAACTCTGTATGACGGTCTCTAGGTCCATCCACCTCACTACAAATAACTCAATTTCGTTTCTCTTTATGGCTGAGTAATGGTCCATTGTATACATATGCCACATCCTCTCCATCCATTCATCTGTCAGTGGACACCCAGGCTGCTTCCATGTCCTGGATATTGCAAATAGAGCTTCAGTGAACATCATGGTACATGAGTCTTTCCGAACTATGGTTTTCTCAGGGTATATGCCCAGTAGTGGGATTGCTGGGTCTTATGGTAGTTCTACTTTTAGATTTTTAAGGAACCTCCATACTGTTCTCCATAGTGGCTGTATCAATTTACATTCCCACCAACAGTGCAAGAGGGTTCCCTTTTCTCCACACCCTTTCCAGCAATTATTCTTTCTAAAGTTTTTGATCATGGCCATTCTGACTGGTGTGAGGTGATACCTCATTGTAGTTTTGATTTGCATTTCTTTAATGATTAGTGATGTTGAGCATTCTTTCATGTGTTTGTTGGCAATCTGTATATCTTCTTTGGAGAAATGTCTGTTTAGGTCTCTTGCCCATATTTGGATTGGGTTGTTTGCTTTTTTGATATTGAGCTGCATGTAAATTTGGAGATTAACTCTTTGTCAGTTGCTTCATTTGCAAATATTTTCTCCCATTCTGAGGGCTGTCTTTTCATCTTGTTTATGGTTTCCTTTGCTGTGCAAAAGCTTTTAAGTTTCATTAGGTCTCATTTTTTTTTTTTTGTTTTTTTTTGCGGTACACGGGCCTCTCACTGTTGTGGCCTTTCCTGTTATGGAGCACAGGCTCCGGAAACACAGGCTCAGCAGCCATGGCTCACAGGCCCAGTTTCCCCGCGGCATGTGGGATCTTCCCGGACTGGGGCACGAACCTGTGTCCCCTGCATCAGCAGGCAGACTCTCAACCACTGCGCCACCAGGGAAGCCCAGGTCTCATTTGTTTTTGTTTTTAGTTCCATTTCTCTAGGAGGTGGGTCAAAAAGGATCTTGCTGTGATTTATGTCATAGAGTGTTCTGCCTATTTTTTTCTCTAAGAGTTTGATAGTGTCTGGTCTTACATTTAGATCTTTAATCCATTTTGAGTTTATTTTTGTGTATGGTGTTAGGGAGTATTCTAATTTCATTCTTTTACAAGTAGCTGTCCAGTTTTCCCAGCACCACTTACTGAAGAGGCTGTCTTTTCTCCATTGTATATTCTTGCCTCCTTTATCAAAAATAAGGTGACCATATGTGTGTTGGTTTATCTCTGGGCTTTCTATCCTGTTCCATTGATCTATATTTCTGTTTTTTGTGCCAGTACCATACTGTCTTGATTACTATAGCTTTGTAGTATAGTCTGATGTCCAGGAGCCTGTTTCCTCCAGCTCCGTTCTTCTTTCTCAAGATTGCCTTTGCTGTTCAGGGTCTTTTGTGTTTCCATACAAATTATGAAAGTTTTTGTTCTAGTTCTGTGAAAAATGCCATTGGTGGTTTGATAGGGATTGCATTGAATCTGTAGTTTGCTTTGCGTAGTGTAGTCATTTTCACAATGTTGATTCTTCCAATCCAAGAACATGGTATATCTCTCCTTCTGTTTGTATCATCTTTAATTCCTTTCTTCAGTGTCTTAGAGTTTTCTGCATACAGATCTTTTGTCTCCTTAGATAGGTTTATTCCTAGGTTTTATTCTTTTTGTTGCAGTGGTAAATGGGAGTGTTTCCTTAATTTCTCTTTCAGATATTTCATCTTTAGTGTATAGGAATGCCAGAGATTTCTGTGCATTAATTTTGTATCCTGCTACTTTACCAAATTCATTGATTAATTCTAGTAGTTTTCTCATAGCATCTTTAGTATTCCCTATGTATAGTATCATGTCATTTGCAAACAGTGATGGCTTTACTTCTTCTTTTCCAATTTGGTTTCCTTTTATTTGTTTTTCTTCTCTGATGGCTGTGGCTAAAACTTCCAAAACTATGTTGAACAATAGTGTTGAGAGTGGACAACCTTGTGTGTGATTCAGCTTTACTGTTTTTTCTCTGAATTGTTTTTCAGGTAGATTGCCTATTTCCTCTTCATTTATTTGGTCTTGTAGGTTTTTACCTTGCTCCTTCATCAGTCACGTATTTTTTGGCCGTCTCTTTTTTTTTTTTTTTGAGTGGCATTGTGTTTCTGTCTTACTGGTTGTTTGGCCTGAGGCTTCCAACACTGGAGTTTGTACGCTTTTGGGTAGAGCTGGGTTTGGTGCTGAGATGAGGACCTCAGTGAGACCTCACTGTGATGAATATTCCCTGGGGTCTGAGGTTTTCTGTTGGTCCAGTGGTTTGGACTCGGAGCACCCACCACAGGAGCTTGGGCCCGACCCCTGGCTCATGAACCAAGATCCCGCAAGCCATGTGGTGTGGCAAAAAAAAAAAAAAAAAAAAAAAAAGAGAGAGAGAACAATAACCAAGTTAAAAAAAAATTAGACTAGGAAACTAACAGATGTATTAGAAAGTATATAAAAATAAAAATATAGATGAATCAACAACCAGAAGGTACAACAGTACCACAATAGTAAAAAAGAGGAGGAGGGAAGAGATAAAAAAAAGGGGCAGGTGGGGAAGGCTTTGGCTCTGGAGGGCGGGACCTAAGCAAGGGCAAGTTTTGGGCAGTGGGCAGGGCCTATGCTTAGGACCCACAGGGCTGGAAGAGGCCCTGTGGGCTGTGGGAGGTGGGGCATAGGCTCAACGGAACAGAAGGGGCCCAGGTATGCTCCCCACCCCTGGTCTCAGAGGGTGGGGGAACTCACCTGGGAATCCAGCAGGATTTCTAGGCTCGAGTGGGTGAGGCAAACGCCCTCCTCTCCTCTCCTGTTCCTCTGGTTTCAGAGGGGCCCTCCTGCCTGCCTCTCCTTTTATCCCCTCGGCCTCCTTCCTATGCCCCCAGGACCAATGCGGCCATGGGGAGTGGGGGCCCTTGGAGGGCAGGGGACCGGCTTGGGAGCTCAGCAGTCTCCCCGTGCCCAAGTCAGTGGGGCAAATGCCCTCAGCTCTTCCTCCACTCCTCCCTGAGGGCCCCTCCCACGTGCCTTTCCTGATCTCCCCAGCCTCAGGGGCGCTGATCCTGTCTGGCCTCCACTTTTCCTCCCCCCTCAGTCCCCCCACGTCCTACCAGTTCACTTGGGGGTTCCTCCCATCTCCTTGGGCGTTAGGGTCCTCCACCAGCAGCTGGCAGGGAACCTAATTATGGGGAGACGTTAACTTGGCGTCTTCCCACACTGCCATCTTGACTCCACCCTGCCCTCTTAGTTTTAAATATTACTATGTGCTTGTTATGTGTTACGTACAGAGCTAGGTGCTGGGATAGTGAACAAGCTAGACAGATAGTCTTTGCTTTTTATGGGGCTTACATCCCAGTGGGGCACAGAGAATTTAAAGAGTCAATTATAGTACAATATAGTAAGCACTATAACAGGATAAGTACAAGGAGTACATAGGGCAGGCGCTTAACTCACATTGGGGATGTCGTGATGACTTATCACAGGAAATAATATTCAGACTGAGATCAAAAAGCTGAGCTGGATTTAGTCAGGGGAAGGGGTAGAGAAGAAAATTGCTTTAGGCATGAGGGAACAACAGGTTCAAAGGTGTTTATAGGTGGAAAAGAATGCAGTATATTGGAGGAACAAAAGTTATATGGCAACAAGTGTTGGGTGGTAGAGAGGAAAGGGGCATAGGAAAGAATTATGCTAGATCTGTAGGCAAGGATGTGCTTCTTACTCAAGGATTTGTAGACTGGATCCTAAAAGCATTTGGGTGCCATTTTAGGATTTTTAAGCAAAGTAGTGACATAACCACATTTGCATTTTATTTATTCAACAATGTACTGGATATCTAGTATGTGCCAGGCCTTATGCTAGGCACTGGAAATACAATCACTGGTGAATAAGGAAGACACTGCTCCTGACTAACCGCCAGGCAAATTGGCAAATAGGTTGAAAATAGTGTGGAAGCAGGGGAGACTGCTTATGAATCTGTCAGATGAATGCAGGCGAGAAATGTTGTTTGCCTAAAACTGTCAGTGGGGTAGAGAAGATGAGTGGCATTTATGGGGATTTAGGGAGACAGGAAGAGGGAGGAGTCAAGAGTGATACGGAGGTTTCTGCATTGTTCCTACTGACCCTCATCTCTTTGTATTACTAAATGTAAAATACGTGAGGACAGAGATTTTATTTTATTTTGTTTTATTCTTTTGTATTCTATTCTATTTCATTTTATTTATTGTTTTGGCTGCGCGATGTGGCATATGAGATCTTCCCCGACGAGGGATCGAACCCATGCGCCCTCACTGTACCTCCAGGGAAGTCCCAAGGACAGAGATTTTAACATGTTTTGTTCCCTGCTGTATCTCTATTACCTTGAACTTAGTAGGTTCTCATTAAATATTTACAATTGAATAAATATCTAACTTTATTTTGGTTTAATATGAATGATTTGGGGTTGTCACTTCTTACCTTTTTTTATGGATAAATTTCTTTGAGCATTAAATAACCCTTAAGTTCATCAGTAAGTGCTCTCAAGTTTCAATCCTAAATTTCTAAGTTTTATTAAGTTTAGAAATAATTACCATTAAAATAGAAGAATTTTTAAGAGTTATATTTAATTATACATCACGTCTCTTTACAAATGATGTAGTGAGTGGTATAAAATATATAGCTTTTAAACTATCTTGCATATAAGAAGAAATACTGAGATATCTAGAGATTATCAAATTTTTTTTCGCTTGTGAGTGGGAAAAGGTGATTTGTTTAGGTACATGGAATGCAGATTTTAGTAGAAAAAAACAATTAGCCAGAAATAATCAGTTAGTGAAACTGTCTGGTGTCCCCCTTTGGATGTCCCCCTTTGGATGAGGAATTTCTTGAGAATTCAGTGTATGGTTCTTGATTGTTAGAACGTGGTTGCTTTGCTGTAGGTACAAGTTATATGATTAATTTCAATGGGAGCTATATGTTGTGAAAGAGATTGAAAACTCTGAGTAAATGTTAAATTGTTGTGTTCTCCTATTGCCTTCTCTATGATTTTATATCACTCTGTGCCTCAGTCATTACATTTCAACCATCCTGGCTTTTTCTGATTTTTAAACATTCCATATTTTCCCACCTCAGAGTCTTGTGCTTGCTGTCCTTTTACTTAGAATGTTCTTCCCCCAGATCTTTGAATGGTTGGCTCCTTTTCACTCATGTCTTGGTTCAAATATTAGCTTTTCTAGACACCTTCCCTGCCCTTCCAAATCACTTTTGACTCTATCCTGCTCTCATTTTCTCATGGCACTTATTACTATTTTATATTATTCTATTGATTTATTTATTTGTTTGTTTTTATAAATATTGACTCTTTCTTCACTAGAATATTAGGTACATAAGAACAGGAGATAACTGTCTTAATCCTACCATATACTTAGTACTTAGAATGGCTCAAATATTTGTTGAATAAATAAATCTGTTTTCTTAATAAAAAACAATACATTTTGAATATAAAATGTAATATTACATAGAAAACATAATTTTCAAGACATTAAAATTTTACTAAATTTGTGAATTAATGTAGTATGTAATATATTAATACTAAAACATGGCTATTACAAAAGATAGTATTTTTACTATCATTTCAATCCTATGGAAAAGGAAATTAGGAGAAATGAGAAAAGTTGATATATTAGTAAGTTAATGGACTTTTTTAGACTTCAGAATTAAAAAAAATTTCTCTAAGTGTTATAGTACTTACATACTAAAATTAACAGTTGTGAAAATTTTCATGTGAGCACTTACAGAGCTAAATAATTTTTAAATTTACCTAAGTTTATGAATTCACTTTAACTTTTAACAAGTCAGTAAATCATTAATTTACAACTACTATGCTAGTAGGATAAGAATTAAAGTTTTATTAGGTTGTTGTACCTTGTGTAAGCACATAGAACTGCTAACAAATATCTATTTCATTTCTATCATGGACTACAGAGGTAAGTAATTTCTAACAGGCGAACTGATTAATTATTAAGAGTAATGTATATACTTTTCAATTCTTAGCATAAGGGAAAATTATATCAAATACATAACTCAGACTTCTTTGCCCCCTATATATGCTTTTGTGGTGCTTTTGTAGTTTTTCTTGCTTGCTTTTGGTTTGTAAACCTTTTGAGGGCAGGGGCCTGTTTACCTGTATATAACCAGTACATGGCAGTAGGCTCTCAGGTCTGTGGTTGTTGAGTGAATAAATAAAAACATGCATTCTTTGTTTATTTTTTTTTAAAAAAGAGTAATGTATAATACTCAGCTTCCTCTTTTTGTCCCCAGGTTTCCTTTACCCAGTCATCCTGCTGCACCTCCTGAACATCTTAAAGAACCTTTGGTATACATGAGGAAAGCACAGGTTGGCTACTGTTCATTTTAATTTTATTTTTCCATACCAAGTTATATAATGCAGAGTGAAAGATCCTTATTAATATTAGGACTATATTTATTATATGAAAGACTGGGTAAAGACCATTAAAGTGAGGTGAATACTATTTGCATACTTTTTATTTTCAGTAACCAAGGATTGCACTTACTTAACTATAGTAATCTTGAAAATGTTGAGTAGAAGGAAAAAAAATCATGTACTATACTGGCCTAAAATTTAAAATATCATAAAAGTAAATATTATGAAACAATTTGTTCCTAATGTTGTGTGATATTAAAGGAATGAAATGGGAATGAACTGACTCACTCTTCCCTTAAAATTTTAGCTTTTGACACCAGTGTTACTGATACTATATTTGAAACATTTGTTTTCACAGCAGGTTATACATACTAATTGTATTCTGTTACACAACCTAAATGAACCTTGTATCTAAAATGCACTGAAGGGCTTCCCTGGTGGCGCAGTGGTTGAGAGTCCGCCTGCCGATGCAGGGGACACGGGTTCGTGCCCCGGTCTGGGGGGATCCCACGTGCCGCGGAGCGGCTGGGCCCGTGAGCCATGGCCGCTGAGCCTGCGCGTCCGGAGCCTGCGCTCCGCGACGGGAGAGGCCACAACAGTGAGAAGCCCACGTACCAAAAAATAAATAAATAAAAAATAAAAAAAAAATAAAATGCACTGAAAACAACTAAAAGTCACTTTAAAAGCGTAAAATAAAATAACTTTAACAGAAAAACTGTAAAAAGCTGTTAAAGTAGAAACTTAACAAGTTCTGTCACATGCCCCTAATTCTTTTAGCTGGCCTTTGCCTTGGCCCTGTGTGGTCTACCTGCCTGTGAGGTGGCACTATTCATGAGCCTTCCTCACAGTGCTGGGGACTCTCTATCTAACACTGCTGAGGCATTTAAGGAACCTCATAAGTCAACCTTCTTTCTCTATAGTCTCAGAAATTATTATGAAAATTTTCAGATACACCCTAAAGAACTCCAGTGAACCCGTCACCAGCTTCAACAGTTATCATAGTTCTGCTTCTCCTGAGAAGTGTTCTGCTTGCTTTGAGTTACCATGCTCCACAGTGGTAGATGTTAGGCAGGTTTTTCTTTTTCTGCTTTTATATTCATTTTAAAAACCCTCAAAATTAGAGGGTGAAAGGAAGCAATATAAACAAAAAACATGGAGATATTTGAGGAAATATGTAATATGTTTCTATCTCTAGGTGGTACTTTAGGGCTAGCAATCAGACAGTATTTATTATTGATGTGTCATAAATCATAATCATCACGTGATACACGTATGAAATAATTGGTCTTTTGTTGTAAAGATATAAACTCAAGAAAATAAAACTAAATGCTTAGGTCTAAGTATTTTTTGGCAAAATTTGAAAATTTCTGGAAGTTTTAGAGAAAGTATCAGTTTTAGCATAAGTATAAAAAACAAAGCACAAAAGTTGGTTTCCTATTAAGACTGAAGAGATACAGAGATAAAAAACAGGTCTGTTCTTAAAGCCTACTGCTAGTTGCTGAGACTATATATGAATGGTAAATATATGTATTGTGTATATACACACAAGGAGTATGGTACTCCTCTCTTTCCTCTCCAGGCTTACCTGCTAGATCCAGAGTTGGCACGCTACAGCGCATGGGCCAGATCTGCCCTGCCACCCGTTTTTGTATGGGTAGCAAGCTAGGAATTTTATTATTTTTTTTAACATTTTCAACTGGTTGAAAAATCAAAAGAAGAATAATATTTTGTGACCCATGAAACTTATAGGAATTAATAAAATATGTTTTATTGGAAAATAGTCATGCTCCTTTATTTACATATTGGCTATGTCTGCTTTTGCACTACTATGTCAGAGTTAAATAGTTGCTTTAGAGATGTTATGACCTGGAAAGCTTAAATTTTTTACTGTCTGCCTTTTTATAGAAAGTTTGCAGATTCCTGCACTAAATTAGTCCCTTTAAGAGCAGGGACTGTGCTTTTAATCCTGAGCATCTAAGCATAGTGCCTAGCCCACAGAACACTCTCGGTAAATGTTTGATGAAAGTCAGTTGACTCTTGAACAACGTGGGTTTGAGCTGCATGAATCCACTTATATGTGGATTTTTTTCAATGCTAAATATTGCAGTACTACACTAACCTGGGATGGTTGAATTTGCAGATTCAGAACCACAGGAACGGAGGGCCAAATGTTAAGTTATACTCGAATTTTCCACTGTGTGGAGTGTTGGCATCCCTAACATCCAAGATGTTCAAGGGTCAACTGTAATTGATTCTTTTTTGTTTCTCTGTTTGTTTGAAATTCAAGAATTGTTTATTATTTATCAAAATAAGGGAAGTGACATTTTTACAGTCTTTTTATGTGGGTCTCTAAATCTGCAAGACTGAAGATTTTTTTTGTTGCAGTAATTTTTTTTTAATATCTTTATTGGAGTATAGTTGCTTTACAATGATGTGTTAGTTTCTGCTTTATAACAAAGTGAATCAGCTATACATATACATATATTCCCATATCTCTTCCCTCTTGCATCTCCCTCCCACCCTCCCTATCCCACCCCTCTAGGTGGTCACAAAGCACTGAGCTAGTCTCCCTGTGCTATGTAGCTGCTTCCCACTAGCTATCTATTTTATATTTGGTAGTGTATATGTGTCAGTGCTACTCTTTCTCTTTGTCCCAGCTTACCCTTCCCTCTCCCCATGGCCTCAGGTCCACTCTCTATGTCTACCTCTTTATTCCTGTCCTGGCCCTAGGTCATCAGAACCTTTTTTTTTCTTTTTTTTACATTCCATATATATGTGTTAGCATATGGTATTTGTTTTTCTCTTTGACTTAATTTCACTCTGTATGACAGACTCTAGGTCCATCCACCTCACTACAAATAACTCAATTTCATTTCTTTTTATGGCTGAGCAATATTCCATTGTATACATGTGCCACATCCTCTCAATCCATTCATCTGTTGATGGACACAAAGGCTGCTTCCATGTCCTGGCTATTGCAAGTAGAGCTGCAGTGAACATTGTGGTACGTGACTCTTTCCGAACTATGGTTTTCTCAGGGTATATGCCCAGTAGTGGGATTGCTGGGTCATATGGTAGTTCCGTTTTTAGTTTTTTAAGGAACCTCCATACTGTTCTCCATAGTGGCTGTATCAATTTACATTCCCACCAACAGTGCAAGAGGGTTCCCTTTTCTCCACACCCTCTCCAGCATTTATTGTTTGTAGATTTTTTGATGATGGCCATTCTGATCATTATGAGGTGATACCTCATTGTGCTTTTGATTTGCATTTCTCTAATGATTAGTGATGTTGAGCAGTCTTTCATGTGTTTGTTGGCAATCTGTATATCTTCTTTGGAGAAATGTCCATTTAGGTCCTCTCCTCATTTTTGGACTGGGTTGTTTGTTTTTTGGATATTAAGCTGCATGAGCTGCTTGTATATTGTGGAAATTAATCCTTTGTCAGTTGCTTCATTTGCAAATATTTTCTTCCACTCTGAGGGTTGTGTTTTCATCTTGTTTATGGTTTCCTTTGCTGTGCAACAGCTTTTAAGTTTCATTAGGTCCCATTTGTTTATTTTTATTTCCATTTCTCTAGGAGGTGGGTCAAAAAGGATCTTGCTGTGATTTATGTCATACAGTGTTATGCCTATGTTTTCCTCTAAGAGTTATATAGTGTCTGGCCTTACATTTAGGTCTTTAATCCATTTTGCATTTATTTTTGTATACGGTGTTAGGGAGTGTTCTAATTTCATTCTTTTATATGTACCTGTCCAGTTTTCCCAGCACCACTTATTGAAGATGCTGTCTTTTCTCCATTGTATAGTCTCGCCTCCTGTATCAAAGATAGGGTGACCATATGTGCGTGAGTTTATCTCTGGGCTTTCTATCCTGTTCCATTGATCTATATTTCTGTTTTTGTGCCAGTACCATGCTCTCTTGATTACTATAGCTTTGTAGTATAGTCCAATGTCAGGGAGCCTGATTACTCCAGCTCTGTTTTTCACTCTCAAGATTGCTTTGACTATTCGGGGTCTTTGTGTTTCCATACAAATTGTGAATTTTTTTGTTCTAGTTCTGTGAAAAATGCCATTGGTGGTTTGATAGGGATTTCATTGAATCTGTAGATTGCTTTGGGTAGTATAGTCATTTTCACAATGTTGATTCTTCCAATCCAAGAACATGGTATATCTCTCCATCTGTTGGTATCATTTTTAATTTCTTGCATCAGTGTCTTATAGTTTTCTGCATACAGGTCTTTTGTCTCCTTAGGTAGGTTTATTCCTAGGTATTTTATTCTTTTTGTTGCAGTGGTAACTGGGATCGTTTCCTTAATTTCTCTTTCAGATTTTTCATCATTAGTGTATAGGAATGCAAGAGATTTCTGTGCATTAATTTTGTATCCTGCTACTTTACCATGTTCATTGAGTAGCTCTGATAGTTTTCTGGTAGCATCTTTAGGATTCTCTATATAGTATCATGTCATCTGCAAACAGTGACAGCTTTACTTCTTCTCTTCTGATTTGGATTCCTTTTATTTGTTTTTCTTCTCTGATGGCTGTGGCTAAAACTTCCAAAACTATGTTGAATAAAGGTGGTGAGAGTGGGCAACTTTGTCTTGTTCCTGATTTTAGAGGAAATTGTTTCAGTTTTTCACCATTGAGAATGATGTTGGCTGTGGGTTTGTCATTTATGGCCTTTATTATTTTGAGATAGGTTCCCTCTATTCCTACTTTCTGGAGAGTTTTTATCATAAATGGGTGTTGAATTTGTTGAAAGGTTTTTCTGCATCTATTGAGATTATCATGTTTTTTATCCTTCAGTTTGTTAATATGATGTATCACATTGATTGATTTGCGTATATTGAAGAATCCTTGCATTCCTGGGATAAACCCCACTTCATCATGGTGTATGATCCTTTTAATGTGCTGTTGGATTTTGTTTCCTAGTTTTTTGTTGAGGTTTTTTTGCATCTATGTTCATCAGTGATATTGGCCTGTAGTTTTCTTTTATTGTGACATCTTTAACTGGTTTTGGTATCAGGGTGATTGTGGCCTCGTAGAATGAGTTTGGGAGTGTTCTTCCCTCTGCTATATTTTGGAAGACTTTGAGAAGGATAGGTGTTAGCTCTTCTCTAAATGTATAATAGAATTTGCCTGTGAAGCCATCTGGTCCTTGGCTTTTGTTCTTGGAAGATTTTTAATCACAGTTTCAATTTCAGTACTTGTGATTGGTCTGTTTATATTTTCTATTTCTTGCTGGTACAGTCTTGGAAAATTGTACCTTTCCAAGAATTTGTCCATTTCCTTGTAGTTGTCCATTTTATTGGCATATGGTTGCTTGTAGTAATCTCTCATGATCCTTTGTATTTCTGCAGTGTCAGTTGTTACTTCTCCTTTTTCATTTCTAATTCTATTGATTTGAGTCTTCTCCCTTTTTTTCTTGATGAGTTTGGCTAATGGTTTATCAATTTTGTTTATCTTCTCAAAGAACCAGCTTTTAGTTTTATTAATCTGTGCTATTTCCTTTGTTTCTTTTTCATTTATTTCTGATCTGATCTTTATGATTTCTTTCCTTCTGCTAACTTTGGTGTTTTCTTGTTTTTCTTACTCTAATTGCTTTAGGTGTACATTTAGGTTGTTGATTTGAGATGTTTCTTCTTTCTTGAGGTAGGATTGTATTGCTATAAACCTCCCTCTTAGAACTGCTTTTGCTGCATCTCACTGGTTTTGGGTCGTCATGTTTTCACTGTCATTTGTTTCTAGGTATTTTTTGATTTCCTCTTTGATTTCTTCAGTGATCTCTTGGTTATTTAGTAGCATATTGTTTAGCCTCCATGTGTTTGTATTTTTTACTGTCTTTTTTCCTGTAAGTGATATCTAGTCTCATAGACTTGTGGTCGGAAAAGATACTTGATATGATTTCAATTTTCTTAAATTTACCAAGGCTTGATTTGTGACCCAAGATATGATATATCCTGGGGAATGTTCCATGAGCACTTGAGAAGAATGTGTATTCTGTTGTTTTTGGATGGAGTGTCCTATAAATATCAGTTTAGTCCATCTTGTTTAATGTGTCATGTAAAGCTTGTGTTTCCTTATTTATTTTCATTTTGGATGATCTGTCCATTGGTAAAAGTGAGGTGTGAAAGTCCCCTACTATGATTTAGTTACTGTCAATTTCCCCTTTTATGGCTGTTAGCATTTGCCTTATGTACTGAGGTGCTCCTGTGTTGGGTGCATAAGTATTTACAATTGTTATGTCTTCTTCTTGGATTGATCCCTTGATAGTTATGTAGTGTCCTTCTTGGTCTCTTGTAACAGTCTTTATTTTAAAGTCTGTTTTGTCTGATATGAGAATTGCTACTCCAGCTTTCTTTTGATTTCCTTTTGTGTGGAATATCTTTTTCCATCCCCTCACTTTCAGTCTGTATGTGTCCCTAGGTCTGAAGTGGGTCTCTTGTAGACAGCATATATACAGGTCATGTTTTTGTATCCATTCAGCCAGCCTATGTCTTTTGGTTGGAGCATTTAATCCATTTACATTTAAGGTATTATCAATATATATGTTCCTATTAACAATTTTCTCAATTGTTTTGGGTTTGTTTTTGTAGGTCATTTCCTTCTCTTGTGTTCCCTGCCCAGAGAAGTTCCTTTAGGATTTGTTGTAATTCTGGTTTGGTAGTGCTGAATTCTCTTTTGCTTGCCTGTAAAGGTTTTAATTTCTCTGTTGAATCTGAATGAGATCCTTGCTGGGTAGAGTAATCTTGGTTGTAGATTTTTCCCTTTCATCACTTTAAATATGTCCTGCCACTCCCTTCTGGCTTGCAGAGTTTCTGCTGAAAAGTTAGCTGTTAACCTTATGGGGATTCCCTTGTATGTTATTTGTTGTTTTTCCCTTGCTGCTTTTAATATTTTTTCTTTGTATTTAATTTTTGATAGTTTGATTAATATGTGTCTTGGCGTGTTTCTCCTTGGATTTATCCTGTATGGGAGTCTATGCGCTTCCTGGACTTTACTGACTAATTCCTTTACTATGGTAGGGAAGTTTTCAACTATAATCTCTTCAAATATTTTCTTAGAACCTTTCTTTTACTCTTCTTCTTCTGGGACCCCTATAATTTGAATGTTGGTGCATGTAATATTGTCCCAGGGGTCTCTGAGACTGTCCTCAATTCTTTTCATTTTTTTTTTTCTTTATTCTGCTCTGCGGTAGTTAGTTCCACTATTTTATCTTCCAGGTCACTTATCTGTTCTTCTGCCTCAGTTATTCAGCTATTGATTCCTCCTAGAGAATTTTTAATTTCATTTATTGTGGTGTTCGTCATTGTTTGTTTGCTCTTTAGTTCTTCTTGTTCCGTGTTAAACGTTTCTTGTATTTTCTCCGTTCGATTTCCAAGATTTTGGATCATCTTACTATCATTATTCTGAATTCTTTTTCGGGTAGACTGCCTATTTCCTCTTCATTTGTTTGGTCTGGTGGGTTTTTTCCCTGCTCCTTCATTTGCTGCATATTTCTCTGTCTTCTCATTTTGTTTAACATACTGTGTTTGGGGGTCTCTTTTTCGCAGGCTGCAGGTTCGTAATTCCCATTGTTTTTGGTGTCTGCCCCCAGTGGGTGAGGTTGGTTCAGTGGGTTGTGTAGGCTTCCTGGTGGAGGGGACTGGTGCCTGTGTTCTGGTGAGTGGGGGTTTATCTTGTCTTTCTGGTGGGCCAGACCACATCCAGTGGTGTGTTTTGGGGTGTCTGTGAACTTAGTATGTTTTTAGGCAGCCTCTCTGCTAATGGGTGGGATTGTGTTCCTGTCTTGCTAGTTGTTTGGCATGGGGCATCCAGCACTGGAACTTGCTGGCCGTTGAGTGGAGCTGGGTCTTAGCATTGAGACTGAGATCTCTGGGAGAGCTCTCGCTGATTGATATTACATGGGACCAGGAGGTCTCTGGTGGTCCAGTGTCCTGAACTTGTCTCTCCCACCTCAGAGGCTTAGGCCTGATATGGCCTGGAGCACCAAGACCCTGTCAGCCACATGGCTCAGAAGAAAAGGGAGAAAAAAAAGAAAGAAAAATAAATTAAAAAAAAAAATAAGTAAAATTATTAAAATAAATAATAATTTTAAAAAAGAGAGTAACCAAACCAATAAACAAATCTACCAATGATAACAAGCGCTCAAAACTAAACTAAGATAAACATAAAAATCAGAAACAAGTCAGTCGCAGACACCAAACCCCAAGTCTACAGTTGCTCCCAAAGTCCTCCGCCTCCATTTTGGGATGTTGTCTATTCAGGCATTCCACAGATTCAGGGTACCTCAAGTTGATTGTGGGGATTTAATCTGCTGCTCCTGAAGCTGCATGGAGAAATTTCCCTTTCTCTTCTTTGTTCGCACAACTCCTGGGGTTCAGCTTTGGTTTTGGCCCCATGTCTGTGTGTGGGTCGCCCTCAGGCATCTGTTCCTGCCCAGACAGGACAGGGTTAAAACAGCGGCTGATTAGCGGGCTCTTGCTCGTTCAGGCCTTTTGGGAAGTCTGAGGTCTTCTGCCAATGTTCAGTAAGTGTTCTGTAGGCGTTGTTCCACATGTAGATGTATTTTTGATCTATTTGTGGGGAGGAAGGTAATCTCCACCTCTTACTCCTCTGCCATCTTGAAGGTCCCTCACTACTAACTTTTATAACTACCAACTTTCAATCTGTCTTTCTCCTTATGTACCTTCAATTCTATTAACTTTAACCTCAAGCAGATGAACCCTTATAATGTGTCTCACTGCCTTCTAACAGACCTTCAGTGATTGCCAATTGCCTAACAAATGACGTTTCTACTCCACAGCCCACCATTTAAGAGTTTTACTATCTGTCCCCGGCTGCTCCTTCCACTTTATCAGTCTCTGCTGTCTTATAACTGCCGTTTGTGCCATTCCAAGTGAATCATTTTGCCTTTCCTCTTGCATCTTTAACACTTACTTTGTTTTCCTGTCATGGAAAGCCCTCTGCCTGCTTTACATTAT
This sequence comes from Delphinus delphis, assembly GCF_949987515.2. Taxonomy (NCBI): domain Eukaryota; kingdom Metazoa; phylum Chordata; class Mammalia; order Artiodactyla; family Delphinidae; genus Delphinus; species Delphinus delphis. The sequence continues at coordinate 86,675,852 of NC_082687.1, read as the reverse complement.
GTAAATCCCATCTATTTTGTGTCAACTCAGATGGCGTCTCTTCTCTGACGTTGTTATTACCCTGTTGAAAGGATCTCTCCCTCTTTTGCACTCTTGTAGCACACTGTCATTTCATGGCCTTCATTCACAAATTGCATTCTATTATAGTAATTTCTGTACGCATCTTTCTGTCTTTTCCTATAAGCCTCTGGAAAGCAGTAACAATTTTTAAAAACTTTTGTGTAACTGTTACCTCTAGTATACTGACCTTTATGTAGCAGGAGCTTAGTAAGTTTATAATGAATCAATAAGTAAAGGCATTTACCATCCTTTCTAGCAATTATTACAATATTTACTTAAAAGATATTTACTGAATGCCTACGAGTAGAAGACACTCTGCTATGTGCTGTGAAGATTCAGAAATAAATTAGATACAGATTCTGCCTTCAGGTAACTTCATGATTTAATAATTGAAATAAGACTTGGACATATGTACCTATAACATAAGGTAGAAAGTGCTATGTGCTATAGGGAAGATGGCTAGGAAGTTTTCTGGGCTGATGAGGGGAAGAGGCTCCTTATACTGCATCAGCATTTTCCAGAGTGTTTTGTACAGAATCCTAGCCCTGAGAGATACTCCATAAAAGGGGGTTCCAGGGACAAATAAGTTTGGGGATGGAAGTACACATTGTTTTCCTCTTGGTGAATCACAATTTATTATTTTTAGTGGACTTGATTTTTTACAAGAGTTTTAGATTTACAGAAAAATTGAGAAGACGGTACAGAGAGTTCCCATGGAACCTGTACCCAGTTTCCCTATTAACATCTCACATTACTATGGTACGTTTGTTACACTTAGTGAACTAATATTAATACAGTATTAATAACTAAAGTTATACTTGATTCAGATTTCCTTAGTTTTAACCTCATATCCTTTTTCTGTTTTAGGATTCCATCCAGGATACCACATTACATTTGGTTGTCATGTCTCCTTAGGCTCCTCTTGGCTATGCCAGTTTCTCAGACTTTCCTTGTTTTTGATGACCTTGACAGTTTTGAGAAGTACTGGTCAGGTATTTTGTAGAATATCCCTCTCTTGGAATTTGTCTGATGTTTTTCTCATTATTAGACTAGGGTTGTGGGTTTTTTGGAGGAAGATCACAGATATAAAATGCCATTTATAGTCATTAGATTATATCATGGTATATACTATCAGTATGATATATCACTGTTGATGTTGACCTTGATTGCCTGATTGAGGTATTATTTGTGAGGTTTTTCCACTGTAAAGCTACTCTTCCCCCCCCTACCCTTTGTATGTATACTGTACCGTCTGGAAGGAAGTCATGGTCCACACTTGAGGAGAAGTTATGTTCCACCTCCCTGAGGGGGGGAGTATCTACAGAAATTATTTGGAATTCTTCTTCATGGAAGAGTTGTCTCCTCTCCCCCATTTATTTATTTATTCAGTCATTTATTTTTATCAATAGGGACTCATGGATATTTATTTTATACTTTTTTTAAATCTAATACTCCTTAATTTTGTTGCTTACAATTTCTTTTGGCATGTTAACAGCTCAGAGAGGTTCTGCAATAAAGAAACCGTTTAATTTTTATTTAATCTAGTGTTCAAACTTATGTAATCTATTTCCATGTAAAATACTTTGGGAACTATTTTACTACACCTTTCACAGGAAGCAATATTTGAAGAAACTTATATGCAGTGTGATAAATATAAGTGCATAAGTTTTCTTGTGAGATAATAGTAGTAAGCACATAGAGCTCTAATTACGTGCCAGGTACCATTCTAGTGCTTTACAAGTATTCACTCATTTAATATTTATGCTGACTCTATGAAATGAGTCACTCTTACGGTCTTAGATGGGGCCAACTTTACCAAACTACTCAGTGGAAGACCTGGAATTTGAATCTGGACAGCCGCTCCAGAATCTACACTACCTGACGATATTTAGCCTATTTCTGTATCCAGTCCAGAAATGCCCAGACAAACTCAAGATGTGCTGCGTGGTTGAATTTATCCTATTCACTGTCAATCGAGTAACCTTAGCAAAAATGAGAATTTTGCTAGTTTTATATTAGTTCAATTCACATCCCCTTCCTAACTGGACTTTCTGCCTTCTGTATTGTCACTCCATTTCTTAAAACCTCTAAGACTTTTAGGATAGAGCTCCAATTCCTTACTTTTGCTTAAAAGGCTATAAGTGATCTTGCCCCTTTTTTACTGTTCAGGTCTCATCTTTTGCCTCCTCACACTGTCCCTCCCCCTACTGCCACTCCCATGCCCACTTCCACACACGTACGTTCTCTCTCTCTAGTCATCCTTGATCTCCTCAGTTGTTCCCCAGCAGGAGAACCTGTGCTCATGCTGTTGCTTCTACCCAAAACTGCCTACCCTCAAATCCCACATATTTTTGGCTAACTTCTGCATATTCTTCAGGTCCTGTGTTAGATGATAGTTTCTTTGGGAAGGACTTCTGACCCCTAGTTCTCAGATACTCAGATATTTATCCTGTTTCTCCAATCTTCCACATGGGAGGCACCCTATACTTCCCACCACAATACTTGGGTTGTCTGTATCATCACTAGATTCTGTGGAGCAGGGCCAGTGTCTCTCTTTTCACAATTGTATCTGCAACATCTGGCATAGTGCCTAGCCCATGGTAGACGCTCAATAGATATTTTTTTAAAATAATGAATGAATTGAATAATCAAAAACTGCAAAGTATTCCCTTTTAGAAAATATTCATACCCTTATCCCTAGTAATTTCATTTCTCAGACCCTAAAGGAAAGAATCAGAGAAACACAGAAATTCATGTTCATGATAATAGTAAAAAATTTTAAGGCATCTAAACGAACAGCAATAGGGCCTGCTTAAATATAACATGGAAACTCCAAAAGACAATGTTATACAGGCATCAGAAATGACATTTTTGAAGAAACATAATGACATGGGAAATTGCATATGATATAATCTTAAATGGAAAAGCAAACTATAAAAACAAAATAATTCTGCTTTAATTAAACGTATATATATGCGTGTGTATATTCATACACACATATACATCTCAATTGTACACATTCATGCATAGAAAACAATGAAGAGAATAAAATGGTAACAGTGGTTATTTTGGCTGATTGAAATCTATGAGTGCTTATTTATTATTTTATTCTTTACATATTATTGTTTTTCCAACTATCTTGAATAAATGTGTTACTTTTATAATCGGAGAATTACTAAAACTTTTTTCCATTAGATAGCTGGATGATTATTATTTTGTTTTACTTTATTCTTTTCAAGGTGAAGAAAGTAATTTTAAACTTTATAATTTTATAGTTGTTTGCGTGTTATATATTTATTATGTATTTTTTAATGACTTCTTATTTATTTTCATGACTATGAAAAAGTAACAAGGTGATAGTTAATACCCATTTAAAGATTTCAATACAGTTGCAGTTCTTTTGTGAATCTTTTGCCTCTCATGGCTTAGAAACTACTGTATTTATAAAACTCTTGAAATACTTTGAGTTAATACCATAGATTCCAATTATTAGGGAAACTGATTAGAATGCAACAATAATTTCATTTAGAGAGGATATGGGTTTAGGTAAAAGGTAATGTCTTCCTATTTAAACATTTTAAATGTAAAATGCCATTCATTTTCCTTTTAAACAACATTTTAAAAGATCTTTATTTTATAAGTCTTTGGGGTAGAAACTATTACTTTCTTCTTATTTTGTATTAATGCACTGTCGTTTTTCAATAACTTATTTGCTACTTCTACTTTTTTTTGGTGCTAGGTACACACTGAAATTTTTACTTAAATAATAACATAGAAATAACTATGATTTTTTTTTGAGCATTTAGTTTTGAGACTTAGAGCTTATTTATTCACCTCCAGAAATAGGACCTGAGAAAAATTAAGTATCTGTAAAACTGGAGCTAAAGTGGACCTTCACATTTATCCAGTCCAACCTCTAGAGTTTGTCTCCTTTTGGTGGAGAGCTTCTGGAAACAGGGAATTCACAATTTCACTGACTTAACCCATTTTGATTAAGTCTTCTTACTTGCTGGAAAGTTTCTTGCTTGTGTTAAATGGTTACATGCTCCTTATAACATTTACTCACTGGTCTGAGCTTTGTGCTTTATAGATAGAAAGCATTCAGTACATGTTAGTCAGTGAGACAAAGGAATGAATGAATACCACTTACTCAAGATTAGAGTTCTTGAGGATGACCTAAAGGATGACCCAGCTTAAAAGCAGCCGCTTGCTTCATCTTGGATTTGTCCTCATTGTCAGGAAATCCTATTACTATTTCTGATGTCTGAGCAAATGATTTCTCTGACCATCCAAGACTTCTATGAAATGACTTCTGACCATCTGACTGAAGTTCTTGCAAGGCGTACCTTGGAAAAATCCTGCCAACCTTGCCATAGATATGGAACAGGGAGTAGGGAAGTGGCCAACCACTGGGGTCGCTTTTCTTTCATTATTTTTAGGATTTTCAAGGAAGTGGTATGTGTTCTGTTGTCAACTAGAAGTTTTGATATACCTGGCTTCCTATTGCTTGCTTATTGTTTTATGTTTTCTTTGGTTTATGACATATAGACTGGTGTAGCCCTTATGAACTTTTTGCAGCTTATATTATTTGTTTCTGTCTTATCCTCCCCACCCTCACTACAGGGATGCTTTCATCTTTTAGTGACATGTGTTTAATAGGTGCACAATAAACATTTGTTGAATCTATGTCTTTTCATTATTTGAAAACTCAGCTGTTACACCTCATTTCCCCCTTTTCTAGCCATAAAAATTTGATTTTTTCTGAATTGAACATCCTTTTCCTCTTTCCTTCTCTCAGTTTTAAGTTGTTCTTCTCTTCTGGATCATTTCCAAGTTTCCTTTTTTTTTTTTTTTGGCTGCATCAGATCTTAGTTGCGGCATGCGGGATCTTTCGTTGTTGTTCATGGGCTCTTTGTTGTGGTGCATGGGTTTCTCTCTAGTTGTGGTGCACAGGCTCCAGAGCATGTGGGCTCTGTAGTTGTGGCACGTGGGCTCCAGAGTGCATGGGCTCTATAGTTTGTGGCACGCAGGCTCTCTCGCTGAGGCGGGCGAGCTCAGTAGATGTGGTGCGCGGGCTTAGTTGCCACCTGACATGTGGGATCTTAGTTCCCCAACCAGGGATCAAACCCGCATCTCCTGCATTGTAAGGCAGATTCTTTACCACTGGACAACCGGGGAAGTCCCCATTTCCAAGTTTCTGCTTTAGTTGCAGAGCACAGAAAAAATAATTGAGTAAAACTTTGTGCAGCATTGCTTCAGTTCTTAATATTCTTTTCCATTCTACTCTCAGGTGTTCTTTTAAAAAGTTTCCTTATTTGTAAAATGAGGGTAATGATACATATCTCACAGGATTAATAAAATAACACATGTAAACAAATGAAAATCACATAGCTCTGTTTCCTAAATTATTTTCATTCAGAATGCTTTCTTCTAATATCTAATTTCTTTTCTTTGTAACTTTTTTCTTAACTAGTTTCTCTGTATATTACATGTAACATTAAATTTAAATTTGGTAAGTTGAAATACTTGGTAAAGTGGGATATCCATTTAGGAGAACTATGATTAATCACTTGAAATTGTACTTTATTGAAAACACCTGGAGAGATGTTTTGTTAGAATAATTTTTTAAAGGATAAGGTAAACATGTTTCAGAATATCTTATCAAGGTATAATTACAGAAAGTATCATTCTATTTTAAATGGTCTTCATGTTTGAGTTTTTAGTAGGTTTTATGTTGTATTAAAATGGTGTATTGCAGTCTTGAAAATATGCACTGTGTATAAGCCACACATTGCTGTCTCTTGTAACTTTAATTTTGTTTTTATATCTTAGAGTTATTTTCTTTTTATCAACTCAAGAGCCCTCTTATTAGTGGTTGAAAATGAGAATTTTTGGAATCATAATTCAATAGCTAGAAATTTAGTTCTTTATATAATAGGATAAGTAATACAAATTCAGGGACTGACTTTTTAATCTTATGCAAATTTTAGTTTTATAGTAATGGCTGAATTAAAATTACAGTTTTTTAAATTAAACTTTCTCATACCTGCTCCCCCAACAATCTGGAGTTGGGGGAGTAAGTGACAGAAGGCTTATTAGAGGAAATTATTTTTAAGCTGAGATCTGAACCTTGAATAAGATTTATCTAGATAAATTGGGGATAAGGATGTTGAGGGTGGAAGTGGGTTATATTGCAGTAATTAAAGTTTGGTCATGAATAATGTACCCAAATGTATTTTAAGTCTTGGATCTAAGAGAACTTTTTACAGTTAAAAAAAAAGAAAAGAAAAGAGAAAGAATTGAAAATAAGCCAGTAAATGGAATTCGTTTTGGGGGTATTTCATGCAATTAAAATTTTTTTATTAATTTTATTTATTTATTTGGCTGCCTTGGGTCTTTGTTGCTGTGCATGAGCTTTCTCTAGTTGTGGTGAGCGGGGGCTACTCTTCGTTGTGGTGTGCGGGCTTCTCATTGCAGTGGCTTCTCTTGTTGTGGAGCATGGGCTCCTGGAGCATGGGCTTCAGTAGTTGTGGCTCATGGGCTCTAGAGCTCAGGCTCAGTAGTTGTGGTGCACGGGCTTAGTTGCTCTGCAGCATGTGGGATCTTCCTGGACAGGGATCGAACCTGTGTCCCCTATACAGGCTGCTCCGGGTCTGCCGGCGGTGGGGGGGATGGCCACTCAGGCCCTGGCAGGGCACCTGCGTTTCAGACTTCTCTGCAGCCAGGGGCCACAGCTGGGGCGGGGCCGGATTACCTGCCCAGGGTGGGAAGGAGGTGGGATCACACGGTATGGGCAGTATTTCATGCAATATATTAAGAGTATTCTTTTATTCTTGAAAACCTATTTCTACATATTTAGTAAATTAAGCCTCATGCATTTCACACAGTTCTGTATTCCTCTTATAGATGATTTTTTTCCTATTCATTCATTGCTTAGGCAGTTGTATCAGATTATTTTTAAATGCTTGCAACATAACTTAGGGTAAAATCTGTTCAATTATTGAGAATTTATTATGTGCTAGACAAAGTGTGATATGTGCTATGATAGGTGAAGGAAGAGGTGCTGTGAGAACCCATAAGCAAAGGTACCGAATATTATCTGGGATGAGGGGCCAGGTAAGAGAAGGCTTAATAGAGGTAAAGACCTGGAAGGTGAATAAAATTTATTCAGATAATGTAGGAATGAGTATGTTGGGATGGGAGGAGAGCATGGAGGGTTTATTCCAGATAGAGAGTAATGTATTTAAATATGTGTATTAAAGAAGCTCTGAATAATGATAGCTGTAGTAAAAGCTATCAATTATTGAATGATTATCATTATTGTGTCACTGTTCAAAGTACTTTAATCTTTATAACAATCACATAATGGAGCTATTATTATTCTGCTTTTATTGTCTGGTTGTAACTGTCCTTTATGGGTAATGTAATATATAATTCTCTCCTTTTCTCCTCATTTGGGTTAAATTTTGGAGCTTTGGCATTATTTTATTTTGGTTTTAGTGAGTCAGAAGTGGTCTGTAGGCATATTTTAATAAAAAGACCAAAAATTATGGCATTTTAGCTTGGCATTAAAAAGAATAGTTTACTAAAATATGGTATATATGGGTAATCCATTTATGACTGACCATTAAAATTAACTTATTATTTCAAGTTTACAAGAAATGTAATAAATACTGTGAAAAAGTAGTAAGACCAATCCAGATTGTGATACATAAAAGACGAGTGGTCTGGACTCCTCAAAAAAGTCGATATGAAAAAGAAAAGGATGAAAGCACTCTAGATTAAGCTGCAAGGAATGAGACAGAACAACCAAATGTAATGTAATGCATTCAATTTTAATGGATCCAGGATTTTAAAAAATATAAAGACATTTTTGGGGATAATTGGAAATTTTTGAATATGGACTAAATATTAGATAATATGAAATATTATTGTTAGTGTTTTTAGGTGTGACAGTGGTAATGTGGTTATGTAGGAGAAAGTTCTTATTCTTAGAAAATTCATGGTGAAGTATTTAGGGTAAAATATCATGTTTGGAAAAATTATAATATAACAATTTCTGTAAAATTTTATTTTACTAGGTCATTAATGGGATTCCTGAGTATCAAACATTTATAAAATGCTTAAATCTAACTTACCTTTTTATTATCTGCTGTTTTCCCTTGTAATGTTTATCACCATCTGATTGTTGATTTATTTTTTTTGTCTATCTTCATTCCCATCCTCCACTAGAACGTCAGTTCCATGAGGACGGAGACTTTCTGTTACTCACAGCTTACTTCACAGCTCTAAGGATAGTATCCTGCGCATAGTAGGCAGTAATCAATATTTGTTGAGTAAACTAATGAATAAAGATAACCAATCTCAACCAACTTCACCATTTCTATATAGCTCATAACATCTTTAATGTTTTAAAATCAGTTTTGGTACTGTTAACCAGAAATAATAATAGATTGTTCCTTATGTTTCAGGGAAGTTGGGAAAAAAGAATTTTGAAGAGTTTAAATAGTATGTGCACTGAATTGAGTATCCCATTGGCACGAAAGGTACTTTTTTTTTTTTTTTGATTGGAGTATAGTTGCTTTACAACGAAGTGAATCAGCTATTATGTATACATATATCCCCTCCCTCTTGGACCTCCCTCCCATCCATCTAAGTCACCAGAGAGCACGGAAAGTACTTTTAACATTTAAGTATTTTTTTGTGAATCAAGTACTAGGAAGTATCATGAAATAACTGTCAGGCAGATTTATCTTTTTTTATTACTAGTATATCAGTTTGTTTTGAAACAAAAATCTGTGAAAGGCCAATTATGTGGATGTAGTTTATATAGGTTTCTATTATGTATGCTGTAGTGCTTTTTGTAATAAACCTATATCTTGAGAATAAATATAGACTCTGCAGTATAGGTGATTTGGAGATTTGTCTTATAAATACACTTTAAAGATTTTAATTACCTTTAGTCTCCTTACTTGAATGATTTGTCATCTCTGCACAACTATTTAGATCTAATACTCAACATTTATCTGTCACTCTGGGCTTCGAGAGGGGAGAGGTGAAAAAGGAGAGAAAAGCCACTTGAGAAATATTCTGGATTCTTTATAGCTGCTCATGAGTAGGAGAGAACGTTTCTCTTCACTTCATTCTCCCAACCTGCTATTTATTTCCTGCTGTTGGACAGGATATAGTGAATGTACTTTGGATAATATCCAAGCACAAGTCACTGAAGGCACCAGAAGGATGGTGTAAAAAAAAAGATAAGTTTATATGAAAAACTGTCTAAATATGTAGTATTGTAGAATATATCATCTTTCATATAGGAAGATGGTGCTACTGATTCACAGTCACACTCTCTTGGCCAGTCCCCCTTGCAATGCATTTCTCAGATTGCTGGATGGGGTAAGAGATGCAGTATCTGGCTGAGGAGCAGTTTTTCTCTGTGAAATTTTACTAGCCAGCACAGATCATTTACCTTCTATTCTTGGACTCATTAGCACCACATTGTAACTGAGCCACTGAGACTACTGTATAATGTAATAGTTAAATAATGTAATTTAAGTGTAATTCCCTAAGAAGCTAACCATATGTAATGAAATTATTTTTTCTTGTGTTATGGTAGCTTACTTAAGCTTTTAGATAAGGTATTGATTCTTATTTTTCAGCTTCATTGCTTAACTTCACAAAACAAAATCAATTTCAAAATTACCTTTTTTAGAGGCCAGTTGGAGAACAGAAAGAACTTCTCAATAAATGGAATGAAATGGGAACTGATGAGCCAGGTATATGTAAAACTCTTTTCAAAATGTGGTAGTGGGAAAAAAAATTGCCTTCTTAATTGTGAATCCAAAATAACAATATTAACAATTTTTTTGGAAAGACAGCAACTTTCCCTCTCCACTAATTTACTATCATCTGATTTTTTTTGCTTAAACTTCTACTTTGCAGTTTAAAATTCCTAACTTTGGTCAGTGTTCTCCATTATTTTGAGGATATTTAAATCAGTTATCTTCTTTTAAAGCAGCATTTGAAAACATTTTTATAAAAGGGTAAATTAAATCATTCAGTGGATTTCATAGACAAATCTTTTTCAAACTTTAATTACATTGAGATGTTAAAGATGGATTAAATGTGGAAAAGTTTGGTTTTTTTTTTACTAGCCCTGCCAAAGCAAGGCCTCAAAAAGTTTATTAAACACTCAGATTTGTTTCTCTCCACGAAAATCTTTAGTAAAAGGCAAGCGATTTATTTGATCTGAAGAGAAACCAGAGTATATGTGGAACAGTTTTAATACTTCTAAAATGTTTTTAAGAATTTATTTTGGTTCATTTTAATGTTTAAAATTGAGTCAATCAATTTTATAAACATATAATGAGTGAGAACTCTAGCATTTACTGTGATAAACAGATACATATATAAAATTGTTTAGGTAGACATGTACATAATCCTCACTACTCCTTCTTAAAAGAAAGTTGAGGCGGGTGGGTACTGGGCAAGAAATTGTGCCATAATAAAGGGAGCAGTGTGTTATAGAAGTTCAAAAGGGAGAACAGTTCAATACAACTACAGGAATTCACTAAGAATGCATTGTTTGTATTCTAAGTACTTTGAGAATTCTCATATAGAATTCTCTGTTCTCATATAGAACTTTCATATTATACTGACATTGTTTTTCAATTCAACTACAAATAACCTATTACAAATTTATCAAAGGGGGGACTCTTTATTTCTTCTAGAGTATGTCATCTAGGCTGTCAAGGGAAGGGACTACCTTTTTATTTTTATTGGCTCAATACTTAACACAATGTATGACAAATAACTGATATTCTGCAAATGTTTGAATTAATCTAGCTGCATAGCAACATATGAAAGAATCATTACAATTTATTATTAATAAGAATTTTTATGTTATAATTGAAATTTTGTTTTAATCTATCTTATTAATTCTAGATTTAAGCCTTTTCAGGCCTGTTTATGCACCTAAGGATTTTCTCGAGGTAGGTTCTATTGGCTAAATATATATATATATTAATGAGGTAAAAATGCAAAAGAAATGATGGTGTAAAAACATCTCCAGGCAGAGGAATCACCATGTAAAAAGCCCCAGAGCCACTGAAATGGTGGAATAACATGATTATATTATATTTGGAAATTGCTCTTGGAAAATACATTGGAGCGTGGAAAAATTAGAGGGAAGTAAATCAGGAAGATTTGATTAAAAAATAGTGACTGTAAATCATGTAGCCTGCTTCCTGGCACATATAGGTGCTCAGTGAATGGTTTCCTTTTTTATTTCCTTCCTGTTCTAGTAGTTCAGGCAAGGCATGATAAAGGTCTGAACTAAGAGAACAGCATTCAAAATGGAAAGAATTCAACAGACTTGAGAGATTTTAAGGAAGATTTGGGAACTGATTAGATCTAAAGCGCATGAGGGAAAAAAAAAACAAAGATAACCTTTAAGTGTCTAGATTGGGTAACTGGGCAGAGGTAACTTGCCCTTGAGATAGAGAATACAGGAGGAGAAACAGGTCCATTAGTGAAGATGATGAGCTTATTTAAGTTTGAGAGGCATATTGAGCATTCAAGTGGAACTCTTCAGTAGGCAGTTACAACTCACTAATTATTTTAATTCACCTCTCTTTGATTACACTTTTTTTCTTGTACCTTACATGTAATCCATCAGCAAATCCTTTCAGCTTTACCTTTGAAGTATATCCAGAATCCATCCACTTCTTACTAGGATCATTCCTATTTCACTGGTCCAAGCAGCCATCTCTTGTCTGGACCATTTCAGTAGCCTCTTAATTGCTCTTTCTGCTTCTAAGCTGCCCACCTAGAATCTGTCCTTTTGTTCTTAGCAGAGTTTCTAGAGGAAGACTTGTAAGTACAATTCTGAAGAAGCCACTCTTCTGTTATCTAGGTGCTTCCTATCTCCTTCTACTTAAAAACCAAAGTCATGACAGTGGCCTAAAATATCCTGCTTGGTCTGTTACCCCACCACCTCTCTGAGTTCATCTCCTATTACTTTTTCTCCTGATTTGTTCTACTCCAGCTATTTTAGCCTCCTTGCTTTACCTTGGCTTCCGCCCATTTGTGAGGGCCTTTTGCTCCTTCTTTTCTCTGCCTGCAGTGCTTTTCCCCCAGATACTTGTGTGTACATTCCCCTCACTCCTTATTTCTTTGCTTAAATGTCACATTCTCAACATAAAGAATATGGTCAATAATATTGGATATTATATGGGTATAATATGGGTACAGATGGTTACTAGAGTTATTGTGGTGATCATTTCACAATGTATGCAAATGTCAAATCACTTTGTAGTACACCTAAAACTAACATAATATTGTACATCAACTATATTTCAATTATTTTTTATTTCAATTAAAAAATATTCATGGAAAAAATTCAAACACATACACACACACAAAAATGTTGCCTTCTCAGCAAACTTTTCCCTGGCTCCCCTGGTTGGAACTCCTTATAGCCCTTTCCTACTTTGTTTTTCTCCATAGTATTTAGCATCATATAACATACTATTTTTCTATTTGGCTTATTGCCTGCCTTATCCTATTAGACGGAAGTTTTGTTCACTGCTGCAACAATTACAGAGTCAAGTCAGATAATTGAAAAGGCTCAACAAGACTTCACCCACAAGAATACACCCACATAAGGCTTTCTTTCAGCAAGAGAAAGAAAATACAAAGAGATGGGAATTTCCAGACACATCTCCCAGGCCCCTTTCTCAGTTGCACAGGATGCACTTTGTCTTTGGGTTATGAATCTCCAAGGTACATGCAAGATACTTCGGTCTTGGGAGTCAAGGCACAAGTTTTCTGAGGGGTCTTTTATACCCCACTGGTAATTCAGATGTAAACCAGCAATCTGTACATTTTCAATAAACAATGTAAATAAACTGATATGGAGTTCCTCCAGGGGACATTAAATAGCGCATTATAAATGACTAGTTAGCGCATTTTACCCCATCTTGGCCAAGGGTTGCTACTAGATGTCCAGGTAACCCTGAAGATAAGATAGAGCTACCATAAACCAGCTGCAGCTGCAAGCTGATCCTATCTTTAACTGTTCTCTCTCCAACAGGTTGAACAGTGCTTAGCACATCATGGCTCAGTAAACGTGTTGAGTGAATGAGTAAACGAATGATTGAATCTTTCACATTTTATTTATTTTTTTCTTTTCTGAACCTGTTGTCTCTGATACCAGTTTGCCAGCATAGAACATTGTTAGAAATTATTTCAGGCCTTTTAGAATTGTAAGCAGTATCTTTTTAACTTTAAAGAAAAATTACTTTGGTTTGAAACTGCCTTTATGGTGCTAGCATTATTTCTCTTAGCTTATTAAAGATTTCTCCCAAACTCTTTCCTTTTCTAGCACTTAAATTTCATGTAATCTTTTTATGGTTGTCTTTAACTGTTTTCTCCTTAATAATCATAGTGTTCTGTGGCCTTCAGGACTGTTGCTGAATTGATCCTTTTATTAGTCATGCTGAGATTCTTCTTTAACTCAAGCAAATTTTCTATAATCATTTCCTTAGTTATAGTTTCTGCTTTTCTAATATTTTCTCTTTTCTATTGCCCACATATTCATAGTTTCTTTTTCTTTTCAATTCTGTGTTTTTGAGTTTCCCATGCAAGTATGATGCCTTATTTGTGTAATTAGACTAAAATTGTGTTATTCTATATTAGTCTGTATTTAACACTGTTGATTCTTTGCTAAATCTTCTTTTTTCTTTTTTTTTAAACAAATACCTTTGATATTTTTAGTTTCAATTTAGTGTTTGCAATTTTAGGAAACTCTTTTGACCTTATAGCATATTGCATTTTATCAGCCATTAGTTATCAGTTTATGAATGCCTTCTTCAGATATGATAGTGTTTCTGTCATTATAATCTCCTTCCTTGGATTCTTGGTGGTTTCTTTCCCTCAACAGTTTCAATTTTTAAATATTTTTGAAATTATTATTATTCTCTCCCCAAAATGTGTGTTGTAAGAAAAATAAGAAAATATATGTAAGAAGAAAATTTAAAACAGAAATTACTCATAATGTCATCATAGAGCAATAAATACTACTATACTGTAACTTTTTAATTTAATAAACATATTCTGATATTAATTGAGGCATATTACACTGTATTTTGTACAAATTAAACATAATTTATTTAGGTAATTTCCTCTAATGGAATATTTAAGTTGTCTCATGTTTTTCTGTTTTATAAGAGAACAGTACTTCCTTGATGTTTTTTTCTGCACTGTCTCTGCAAACAGCTTTAATTATTTCCATAATCATACTGATAGAAGTGAGATTCCTAGAGTAAAGGCTGTGCAAATATCTAAGTTTTTTTTTAATCTAGTTAATTTTGAAAAATATATAAATCCGTCTTTCTTGTTAGCTTGGCCTCTGAAAAATTTTTTTTCCCTTTGGGTTCGGTTTATCGGCAAAACCTTATGATGTTATTCACTGTCTTTCTATAAACCTTGTCAGTATCTGTTTTTTAAAAGAGTTAGAGTTGGTTCTAAAATTTTTCCTGGCAAATATTACAATTAAGCAATTTAAATTTTTCTGTCATTTTCCCTGGTAAAATATAATCAAACAATTCTTTTTACCATCAGAAAGTTTTTCTTTCTAACTAAATTTTTAATTTTTTAGTTTTATATGGTAGATCATCTGTTGGAATATTAAATTAAAAACATATTTATAGTATTTTAACATTTTAATACAATTTTAGTTTTCAGAATGTAATTAAAGTATATGCATAACCCAGATAGTTTTTAATCTTGTGATATATACTAAGGTTATTACTACCAATTTTGTAAGTGTAAATAGTCAATAAAGAAACTAACCAATTATGTTGGATTTGTTTTTAAAGGTTTTAATTAATCTTCGCAACCCAAATTATGAAAATGGTGATTCTCATAGTTTCAGGACTCATTTGGGTTTAATCCAAGTTCCTCTCAAAGTAAAAGACATCCCTGAATTGGTAAGTATAGGCATTTAAAAATAAATTAACATATTTTAGAGGGCAACTATTAGAAATATATTTTAGTGCAGCATATGTCTAAAGCAGTAGGACAATCTGCTCATTAAATAAATGAATAAAATGAAAAGTTTCTTTTTTATTGTAAGTATGTTGTATAGAGAGTGAGTTGCTTTGCTAGTAGGATTAAAGATGAGCTTTCCTTGACCTATAAATGCTTTTGCTTATTTCTTATTTTAATAAACAGCATAGATTTATAAGACAACTTGTTGGAATTTGAGTGCCTGATGTATGGCTGTAAAACTGATTGAAACAAATTATGAATTTTATAAAAATTTTTTTTAAAGAATGTACATTTCATTTAATTCACCCAACCTTTATTAAGCTCATGACATGGTGAGACACTGAGGGAGATAAAAGAACATAAGATGAGTTAAAGGCTGTCTTTGCTCTGGAGACTGTCACAATTTGATAAGGTCGTTAGTTTAAAAATAGAGTAATTATAGAAAGGTGGGAAGATTTCCTGATAAAGGAGTTAAGAAATTACCATCACTCCTTCTTTTGTTAATTACCCTAAAACGATAAGGAGCGCAGAAATGTAAATACTGTCTTTGGTGAAAGTAGGAAACAACTTGTAACTCTAAGCTTTAAAGTATTAAGATAGAGAGCTGATGGGAGAATGAAGAATGATGCAAACGTGAAGATGGTCAAGCCTTTAATGCCTCTAAAAGGTGGGAGGTATGGATGACAAGTGTGACAGTAATCAATTTATTATCTTTCAGCTCCAAATCTACCTTTTTTAAAAATTGAAGTATAGTTGATTTACAATATTGTATTAGTTTCAGGGGTACAGCAAAGTGACTCAGTTATACACACACACATATTCTTTTTCAGGTTTTTTTTCCATTATAGGTTATTACAAGATATTGAATATAGTTCCCTGTGCTATAGGGTAAATCCTTGTTGTTTATTTTATATATAGTAGTGTATATCTGTTAATCCCATACTCCTAATTTATCCCCCTTTGGTAACCATAAGTTTGTTTTCTATGTCTGTGAGTCTGTTTCTGTTTTGTAAATAAATTCATTTGTATTATTTTTTTAGATCCCACATATAAGTGATATCATATAATATTTGTCTTTGGCTTACTTCACTTAGTATGATAATCTCTAGATCCATCTATATTGCTGCAAATGGTAATATTTCATTCTTTTTTATGGTAAGCAATATTCCATTATATATATATATATATATATATATATATATATATATATATATATATATACCACATCTTCTTTATATATTCATCTGTTGATGGTCACTTAGGTTGCTTCCATATCTTGACTATTATAAATAGTGCTGCTATGAACATTGGAATGCAAATATATTTTCAAATTAGAGTTTTTGTCTTTTCCTGATATATGCCCAGGAGTGGGATTGCTAGATCATATGGTAACTCTATTCTTAGTTTTTTAAGGAACCTCCATACTGTTTTCCACAACAGCTGTACCAATTTACATTCCTACCAACAGTGTAGGAGGGTTCCCTTTTCTCCACACCCTCTCCAACATTTATTATTTATAGACTTTTTGATGATGACCATTCTGACCAGTGTGAAGTGATACTTCATTGTAGTTTTGCAAATCTGCCTTTTTTGCTCTGTTTTATTATACTGGAGCTGGACCTTCTAAACATTTCTTTTTTGCAAACTAGCTTGATGTTAGGCTTTGTCAATAGAGGATTCTGGAGGGACATTGCAAGACAATAGCAGGAGAAAGGGGCTTTCCATGTACAGAAGCCAGCAGATCAGCAAACAGAAGACCCAGTAGCACTCACCTTGGCAGCCCTCAGTCAACCAGCTCCAGCCTGTACTCTCTGGCAAGGTTTTTCTTCACCTCTGGTCTGCACATTCCTGTGGCAGGCATACCCTC
This sequence comes from Delphinus delphis, assembly GCF_949987515.2. Taxonomy (NCBI): domain Eukaryota; kingdom Metazoa; phylum Chordata; class Mammalia; order Artiodactyla; family Delphinidae; genus Delphinus; species Delphinus delphis. Next base: position 86,658,871 of record NC_082687.1, on the reverse strand, counting down.
TCCTTAAAAGTCCGAATCTCAGTCTTGAGGGCACTGGGGGACCCTTTCCTGAGTTCTTAGTTCCTTCTTGGTTCACCCTCCTGCTTAGAAGTCATAGTTCCTTTCTGCATTTGCTAATTCTGTTTTTCCCTGTTCACATTTCTGGTATGGTTTCTATTTCTTGACGGGACTCTGACTGATACAAAAAGCCAGATGATTTTTCTCCCTTGAACTTTGGAAAGGATCAAGAATTGGAGATACCACATGTTATAGAGTCTCTGAGGAGACATAGGGCTGAAAGTGGAGATTGTGTAAAAGTCTGTATCAGGAAGGGTTAAGACCCCCGGACTCTTCTCATCCTGCATATTCCGGTGACTCCTCCTCCCTCACAGAAGACCAGAGGTGTGTTAATCACTACAGAAACAGAATCAGAAAGGCTATAAACTCAGTGACCTCAGACATAGAGCTGAACAGGAATGAGGCACGGTATTGAAAACAGAGGAATTAAGTGAAAGTTGACCGAATAGTGAACTAATACCCTTGTCCCCTACCACTACCACTATGCCTGCCCAGTCTCTCCTTCTTCACCCTCCACCAACTTTAGAATGCCAGAGAAAAGGTTAACAGAGATTTGGAGAACCCTTACCGGGGGCGGGGGAAAAAAAGAAAAGAAAAATAGCTGGCTGGCTATAATTGCTTCACAGTGAAGTCCACCACACTCTGCCCAGTTCTTGCAGACAGAGCTTCCAGTCAGTCGTTAATTGCCTCAACCCTAAATGTAACTGACCAGCCTAGGATCTCCAGATACTTGAAATCTTCCAATTTTAAAGGCATAGGTCAAAACTAAAACAAATAAACAAACAAAAAAAGAAGAAGAAGAAATAGCCAATTTAGGGAATGAGTGCTTATTACGACCACCAATAGTTATTTCAGGCTTGAATTTACATCTACACTCACAAGATACAATAGGCCAAAACCTGGTGCGAGGTTCATTTAGATTTGCAAAATGATACAGGACAGAAAACATGGCATGTCAGTATATCACGTAGATCTTCATTGGAAGTCCTTGCAGCCAACCAGATGCTACTTCCTAGCCCCACAAGGAATGCATGCAATTTGAAGTGCCAAGGCTACATAGGCACAGCATAGGAAAGTCTCATATGCGATAGGAACTATTTCTTATAATGCACATGACCATAGCTTCCAAGTCCTCTCAAGAGGCACACCAGGTAGCTAAGGCCTGTGTTTTCCATTAGATTTTTATAGTCCACTTACAGTCTTCCATTTCAGATATAATTTACCAGTCAAGGGTCATATTTTTTCAGTAAATTATGTTGCTTAGTAATATAGCTGGCTTTCCTCTCCACAGTTTTTTTGTGTGATCCAGTACATTTTCAGGTCAACAGTGCTGAGAGAAGGTAAACCCAAGGTTATCTTCACATGGACAAAAAGGTTAGCCTGTTGTTAACCATTTCTCCCCAATAGAAGATGTAAAGCAAACATTAATATTCTCAGAGAGAAGATATTACTCATTAAACAAGAATAGAATTTCATTAAAACAACAAAACAAAACATTAGAAAATGAAAAAAGAGCTTATAGGACTCAAAAATACGGTATGCCAAAAAAAAAAAAAAAAATCAGTAGAAAGCCCAGGAAATGTCTGTCAGAAAACAGAGCAAAAGCAAAAAAGCCAAAGAGATGAAAAATAAAAAGGAAAAGGTATTTTTTTTAAATTAGAGGATCGATCCAGAAGGGCTAACACCTGACCAATAGGAGTTCTAGAAAGAGAAAACAGAGGTAAAGGAATTATTAAAAATTTTAAGAACGGAAAGACAGGAATCTTCATTGTGAAAAGGCCAACCCAGTACCCAATGCTGTGAATGAAAGAAGACCCAAGGCACCTGAATAGGAGAAGACTAAAAACTTTTTATGGAAGAAAAACAGAGTATATATAAAGTTTCAAGCATCTGACCGCTCAGCAGGAAGACTGGAAGCCAGAAGATTTTTAAGTAAAGCCTTTAAAAATCTGAATGAATTCAAGCCTAGAATTCTGTATGTAACCAACAGTCAATCAAATGAGAATTTGAAGTAGACATTTTCAGATGTATGTGATCTCAAATATTTACTCTTATTAAGGGAGCTATTGGCAGAAATGCTCCAAAACAAGATCAAAAACAAAAAGAGCAAAACAGAGGATCCAGGAAATGGGATTCCAACCTAAGAGAAGAACAATTTCCAAAATGACAGTGAAGAGAGGTTCCAGGACAAAGTTTGTGCAACAGGACCAGAGCAGAGCGATTCCAGTTTGGAACAGGAGGTTGGAGGGTTCCAGGATGAGTGCCTGCAAGAAAAACACCAAAAGTAAAGATGATCTGACAGGTTTAACCACATGCAAAATTGTATTGTGGAGGGTCTTTTCAGAGTTGTTAAAGGGTAGAGGAAGAGGTAAGTGATTACAGAAAATTGCATAAGTGAAAAAACGGTTTAATTATGGACTGTATGAAAAAGATACATATTTTAGGAAAGGAAACATATTTATAGCATACTCCTTGCCTCAGCAGTGAATAATTTTTAAATAGTAATAATAATGTAAACTCTTAATATGGATTTAATCAAGAATTGATATATACTTATAATGGAATGATAGAGGGACGAAAAGAGAATGTACATGAGCTAAAAATCCTCATTTATCATTAAAAAATCAGTAGATATTTGAAACTGATAAATTAAAAATAACAATATATACTTGTTACTTGAAATATGGGTGTAAATACCAGAAAAAGAAGCTGAAATTGGACTTCCCTGGTGGTGCAGTGGTTGAGAGTCCTCCTGCTGATGCAGGGGACACAGGTTCGTGCCCTGGTCCGGGAAGATCCCACATGCCGCAGAGCGACTGGGCCCGTGAGCCATGGCCACTGAGCCTGCGCGTCCGGAGCCTATGTTCTGCAATGGGAGAGGCCACAACAGTGAGAGGCCCGTGTACCGCAAAAAAAAAAAAAAAAACACTGAAAGTGGTTGTTCCTGAATAGTGGGCTAAGTATGATTGCGTGTGTGTGTGCGTGTGTGTGTGTGTGTGTTGTGTATGTGTGTGTTGGGGAGGAGTGCATAAATAGGGAACTGCTGTTTTGTTGTTGTTGTTAAGTCTTTTAGCTGATTTGACTTCTGTTTATTGCCCGTAAAGATAGTATAGTGTGGTGGTTAGGTGATTAGATTCTGAAGCCAACTAACCTGGGTTTAAATTCTTGCTCTGCCACTCACTGGCTGTGTGACCTTGGGCAAGTTTTTCTTAACCTTGAGCTTTAGTTTTCTTATTTAATATATGGACAATAGTATCTTTTTTTTAAATAAATGTATGTATTTTTTTTTTTTTTTTGGCTGCATTGGATCCTTGTTGCTGAGCGCGGACTTTCTCTAGTTGTGGCGAGCAGGGGCTACTCTTCGTTGCGGTGCGTGGGCTTCTCATTGAGGTGGCTTCTCTTGTTGCAGAGCATGGGCTCTAGGCGCACAGACTTCAGTAGTTGTGTCTCGCGGGCTCTAGAGCACAGGCTCAGTAGTTGTGGCGCATGACCTTAGTTGCTCTGTGGCATGTGGGATCTTCCAGACTAGGGCTTGAACCCATGTCCTCTGCATTGGCAGGTGGGTTCTTAACCACTGTGCCACCAGGGAAGCCCTGGACAATAGTATCTCATAGAAGTGTTGTGCAGATCAGTAAGTTAAGATATAAGTTATGGGTTGAATTGTGTCCCCCCCCAAAAGATATGTTGAATCTTGACATCCAGTACCTGTGAATGTGACCTCATTTGCAAATAGGGCCTTTGCAGATGCAATGAAATTAAGATGATGTCTTACTGGAGTAGGGTAGGCCCAAAATCCAATATGACTGGTGTCCTTATAAGAAGAGGAGAAGAGACACAGAAGAGAGACACACAAGGAGAATGTCATATGACAGGCAGAGACTGGAGTGTTGCATCTATAAGCCAAGGAACACCAGAGATTGCCAGCAATACCAGAAGCTAAGAGAAAGGCATGGAACAGATTCTCCCCTAGAGCCTTCAGGGAGAGCATGTTAATATCTTGATTTTGGACTTCTAGCCTCCAGAACCATGAGAATGAGTTTCTATTGTTTAAAGCTAACCAGTTAGTGGTACTTTTTGTACCACTGGCAGCCCTAGGAAACTTATATGTAAATATAAAGCATATAGATGGTCCTTGGAAAGTAGTAAGCAGTATATAACTATTAAACATTACTACTACAACTTTCATTAAAAAATAATTTTTAAGAAGTTATTTTTAAAAGATGTTAGAAGCCCTATTAGTAGCAGTTTATACAAAGTGATATGGCTGTACAGAAGAAGTGACAGATTCTTTTCCTAGAGGTGGTGGGAGGTCTTCTCAGAGATACTGCCATTTGAAATAGTTTGAAGGAGTTTGCTAGATAAAGAAGCAGGGAAAGGATAATGTATGAAAATGTTTAGCATGTGCGTAAGTGGGGCTAATTTTGCCTCTGTCTGTCTGAAGGGACCTGGAGCTGGTGTGGATTCATTCTTAGCTATTGGAGAACAAAAAGCCTGTGGCAAATTTTTAAAAAATTGTAACTATACCTAATGTCTGCAGGCATGAGGGATAGTTGTCCCCATGTTTCCTGAATGATGTAAACTGGTGATAGTGATTCTGACCTGATGATGCATGGTTTATCTGTAACCCTGGTCTGTCTGTGTGAATACTGAACTTAGTGAGACTCAGTGAGTCTCATATGATGCCTCAATAGATGGCCCTCAAACCTAGTTCACAGTGTCAGGGTTAGACTTACCCATATCAAAAGGGTCCCACGCAGCCTGGAGGTAGCTTTGGAGGGCAGGGGATCAGCACAGGGACCCTGCTGAACTCCCAGGCCTGTTTCCTGCCCTCCAAGGCCGCCCCCCCCCACCTCGGCCACATTGGTCTTTGGGGGCATAAGAGGGAGGCTGGGGAGATCAGGAGAGGCAGGCAGGAGGGGCCCTCCCAGACCCGAAGAGCAGGAGAGGAGAGGAGAGGAGGGCGTTTGCCCCACCCACTCAAGCCAGGAAGCCTGCTGGGCTCCCAGGTGAGGTCACCTGCCCTCTGAGACCAGGGAAAGGGCACACCTGGGCCCCTTCTGTTCCTTGAGCCTAAGCCCCACGCCCCACAGCCCCCAGGGCCTTTTCCAGCCTCCCTGCCCACCGCCCAAACCTCACCCCTGCTTAGGCCCTGCATTCCACAGCCAAGGCCTTTCCCCCCCCTTTTTTTTAATTTTCCCTTCTCCTCTTTTTTACTATTGTGGTACTGATGTATCTTTTGGTTGTTGATTCATCTATATTTTTATTTTTGTATTCTTTCTAACATATCATAATTTCCTAGTCTAATTTTATTTTTTACTTTGTTACTATGCTCTTTTTTTTTTTTTTTTTTGCCACCCCTTGCAGCTTGCAGGATCTTGGTTCACGAGCTGGGGGTCGAACCAAAGCTCCTGCAGTGGGAGGTCCAAGTCTGAACCACTGGACTAACAGAGAACCTCAGACCCCAGGGAATATTCATGGGAGTGAGGTCTCACAGAGTTCCTCATCTCAGCACCAAGACCCAGCTCTACCCAATAGCCTACAAACTCCAGTGTTGGAAGCCTCAGGCCAAACAACCAGTAAGACAGGAACACAATCTCACTCATTAAAAAAAGAAAACAATGAGACAACAAAAATATATGTCACAATAAAGGAGCAAGGCAAAAACATACAAGACCAAATAAACGAAGAGAAAATAGGCAATCTACCTGAAACAGAATTCAGAATAATGATAGTAAAGGTGATCCACAATCTCGGAAATAGAAATGGAGGCATGGATTGAGAAAATACAAGAAAACTTTAACAAAGATCTAGAAAAACTAAAGAACAAACAAACAGAGATGAACAACACAATAACTGAAATGAAAAATACACTAGAAGGAATCAATATCGGAATAACTGAAGCAGAAGAACGAATAAGTGAGCTGGAAGACAAAATGGTGGAAATAACTACTGAGGAGCAGAATAAAGAAAAAAGAAATAATTGAAGACAATCTCGGAGACCTCTGGGACAACACTAAATGAACCAACATTCAAATTATACGGGTCCCAGAAGAAGAAGAGAAAAAGAAAGTGTCTGAGAAAATATTTGAAAAGATTATACTTGAAAACTTCCCTAACATGGGAAAGGAAATAGTCATCCAAGTCTAGGAAGCACAGAGAGCCCCATTCAGGATAAACCCTAGGAAAAACACAATAAGACACATATTAATCAAACTAGCAAAAATTAAGTTCAAAGAAAAAATATTAAAAGCAGCAAGGGCAAAACAAAATATAACCTACAAAGGAATCGCCGTAAGGTTATCAACTGAGTTTTCAGCAGAAACTCTGCAAGACAGAAGGGAGTGGCAGGATACACTTAAAGTGATGAAAGAGAAAAACCTACAACCAAGATTACTCTAGCCAGCAAAGATCTCATTCAGATTGGATGGAGAAGTCAAAAGCTTTTCAGACAAGCAAAAGCTAAGAGAATTCAGCACCATCAAACCAACTTTACAACAAATGTTAAAGAAACTTCTCTAGGCAGGAAACACAATAGAAGAAAAAGACCCACAAAAACAAACCCAAAACAATTAAGAAAATGGTAATAGGAACATACATATCGATAATAACTTTGAATGTAAATGAATTAAATGCCCCAACCAAAAGACACAGACTGACTGAATGGATACAAAAACAAGACCCATATATATGCTGCCTACACGACACCCACTTCAGACCTAGGGACACATACAAAGTGAAGGAATGGAAAAAGGTATTCCATGCAAATGGAAATCAAAAGAAAGCTCGAGTAGCAATACTCATATCAGATAGAATAGACTGTAAAATAAAGACTGTTACAAGAGATAAGGAGGGACACTACATAATGATCAAAGGATCAATCCAATAAAAAGATATAACAATTATAAATGTTTATGCACCCAACATAGGAGCACCTCAATACATAAGGCAAATGCTAGCAACCATGAAAGGAGAAATCGACAGTAACACAATAATAGTAGGGGACTTTAACATCCCACTTACACCAATGGACAGATCACCCAAACAGAAAATAAATAAAGAAACATAAGCTTTAAATGACACAATAGACCACATAGATTTAATTGATATTTATAGACCATTCCACCCAAAAGTGGCAGAATACACTTTCTTCTCAAGTGCACACGGAACATTCTCCAGGATAGATCACATCTTGGGTCACAAATCAAGCCTCGGAAAATTTAAGAAAATTGAAATCGTATCCAGCATCTTTTCTGACTACAATGCCATGAGATTGGAAATCAATTACAGGAAAAAAACTGTAAAAAACACAAATACAAGGCTAAACAGTGCACTACGAAATAACCAAGAGATCATTGGAGAAATTGAAGAATAAATTAAAAAATACATAGAAACAGATGACAATAAAAACATGACAACCCAAAACCTATGGGATGCAGCAAAAGCAGTTCTAAGAGGGAAGTTTATAGCAATTCAATCTCACCTTAAGAAACCAGAAAAATCTCAAATAAACAATCTAACCCTACACATAAAACAACCAGAGAAAGAATAACAAAGAAAACCCAAAGTCAGTAGAAGGAAAGAAATCATAAAGATCAGAGCAGAAATAAATGAAATGAAAATGAAGAAAACAATAGCAAAGGTCAGTAAAACTAAAAGCTGTTTTTTGAGAAGATAAACAAAATTGATAAACCCTTGGTCAGACTCATCAAGAAAAGAAGGGAGAGGACACAAACCAATAAAATTAGAAATGGAAAAGGAGAAATCACAACTGACACTGCAGAAATACAAAGGATTATAAGAGACTACTACAAACAACTATATGCCTATAAAATGGACAACCACGAAGAAATGGACAAGTACAATTGGAAAAGTACAATTTTCCAAGACTGAACTAGGAAGAATTAGAAAGTATAAACAGACCTATCACAAATAATGAAATTGAAACTGTAATTAAAAATCTTCCAACAAACAAGAGTCCAGGACCAGATGGCTTCAAAGGCGAATTCTATCAAACATTTAGAGAAGAGCTAACACCAGTCCTTCTCAAACTCTTCCAAAACATTGCAGAGGGATAAACACTCCCAAATTCATTCTACGAAGTCACCATCACCCTGATATCAAAACCAGAAAAAGATAACACCAAAAAAGAAAATTATAGACCAATATCACTGATGAAAATAGATGAAAAATCCTCAACAAAATACTAGCAAACAGAATCCAGCAGCACATTACAAGGATCGTACACCATGATAAGTGGGATTTATCCCAGGGATACAAGGATTCTTCAATATACACAAATCAATCAATGTGATACACCACGTTAACAAATTTAAGAATAAAGACCGTATGATCATCTCAATAGATGCAGAAAAAGCTTTTGACAAAATTCAACACCCATCTATGATAAAAACTCTCCAGGAAATGGGCAGAGAGGGAACCTACCTCCTCATAATAAAGGCCATATATGACAAACCCACAGCAAATAGCATACTCAATGGTGAAAAACTGAAAGCATTTCCACTAAGACCAGGAACAAGACAAGGATGTCCACTCTCGCCACTCTTATTCAACAGAGTTTTGGAAGTCTTAGCCACAACAATCAGAGAAGGAAAAGAAATAAAGGGAATCCAAATCGGAAAAGAAGAAGTAAAACTGTCACTGTTTGCAGATGACATGATACTATATGTCGAAAATCCTAAAGATGCCACCAGAAAACTTCTAGAGCTCATCAATGAATTTGGTAAGGTTGCAGGATACAAAATTATGCACAGAAATCTCTGGCATTCCTATACACCAACAACAAAAAATCGGAAAGAAAAATTAAGGAAACACTGTCCTTTACCACAGCAACAGAAAGAAAAAAATGCCTATGAATAAACCTGCCTAAGGAGGCAAAAGACTTGTACTCAGAAAACTGTAAAACACTGATGAAGGGAATCAAAGATGACATAAACAGATGGAAAAATATACCATGTTCTTGGGTTGGAAGAAGCAATACTCTGAAAATGACTATACTACCCAAAACAATCTACAGATTCAGTGTAGTGCGTATGAAACTACCAATGGCATTCTTCACAGAATTAGAACAAAAAGTTTTACAATTCATATGGAAACACAAAAGACCCCAAAGAGCCAAAGCAATCTTGAGAAAGAAAAACAGAGTTGGAGGAATCAGGCTCCCTGACTTTAAACAATACCACAAAGCTACAGTAGTCAAGACAGTATGGTACTGGAACAAAAACAGAAATATAGATCAATGGTACAGGATAGAATGCCCAGAGATAAACCCATGCCCATATGGGCACCTAATTTACGACAAAGGAGGCAAGAACATACAATGGGGAAAAGACAGCCTCTTCAATAAGCGGTCCTGGGAAAACTGGACAGCTACATGTAAAATACTGAAATTAGAACACTACCTAACACCATACACAAAAATAAACTCCAGATGGATTAAAGACTTAAACGTAAGACCAGACACTGTATAAAACTCTTAGAGGAAAACATAGGAAAAACACTCTTTGACATAAACCACAGCAAGATCATTTTTGACCCACCTCCTATAGTAACAAATAAAAACAAAACTAAACAAATGGGACTTAATTAAACTTAAAAGCTTTTGCACAGCAAAGGAAACCTTAAACCAGTCAAAAAGACAGCCCTCAGGGCTTCCCTGGTGGTGCAGTGGTTGAGAGTCCGCCTGCTGATGCAGGGGACACGGGTTTGTGCCCCAGTCCGGGAAGATCCCACATGCCGTGGAGCGGCTAGGCCTATGAGCCATGGCCGCTGAGCCTGCGCGTCCGGAGCCTGTGCACTGCAACAGGAGAGACCCCAACAGTGAGAGGCCCGCCTACCGCAAAAAAAAAAAAAAAGACAGCCCTCAGAATGGGAGAAAATATTTTCAAATGAAACAGCAGACAAAGACAAAGGATTAATCACCACAATATACAAACAGCTCATGGAGCTCAATCTCAAAGACAAACACTCCAGTTAAAAAAATGGGAGGAAAAAAAAAAAAAAAAATGGGAGGAAGACCTAAACAGACATTTCACCAAGGAAGACATACAAATGGCCGAGAGGTACATGAAAAGATGCTCAACATCACTAATTATTAGAGAAATGCAAATCAAAACTGCAATGAGGTGTCATCTCATGCTGGTCAGAATGACCATTATCAAAAAATCTAGAAATAACAAATGCTGGAAAGGGTATGGTGAAAAGGGAGCCCTCCTGCACTGTTGGTGAGAATGTAAATTGATACAACCACTATGGAAAACAGTATGAAGTTTCCTTAAAAAACTAAGAATAGAACTACCATATGACCCAGCAATCCCACTACTGGGCATATACCCTGAGGAAACCGTAATTCAAAAAGAGTCATGTACCACAGTGTTCACTGCAGCACTATTTACAGTAGCCAGGACATGGAACCAACCTAAATATCCCTCGACAGATGAATGGATAAAGAAGGTGTGGCACATATAGGCAATGGAATATTACTCAGCCATAAAAAGAAACGAAGTTGCTTATTTGTAGTGAGGTAGGTGGACCTAGAGTCTGTCATACAGAGTTAAGTAAGACAGAGGAAAAGAAATACCGTATGCTAACGCATATATATGGAATCTAAAAAAAAAAAAAAGGTACTGATGAACCTAGTTGAGGGCAGGAATAAAGAGGTAGACATAGAGAATGGACTTGAGGACATGGGATGGGAGGGGGAAGCTGGGCGAAGTGAGAGTAGCATCTCCATATATACACTAGCAAATGTAAAATAGTTGGCTGGTGGGAAGCAGCAGCGTGGCACAGGGAGATTGGCTCTGTGCTTTGCGATGACCTAGAGGGGTGGGATAAGGAGGGTGGGAGGGAGGCTCAAGAGGGAGGGGATATGGGGACATGTGTATGCATATGGCTGATTCGCTTTGTTGTGCAACAGAAACTAACACAGTATTGTGAAGCAGTTATACTCCAATAAAGATCTATTAAAAAATAAATAAAATAAAATAAAATATTGGCTATATCCCCTGTGTCATACAATATATTCTTGTAGCTTATTTATTTTATATGTAGTAATCTATATCTCTTAACCCCATACCCCTTTCTTGTCAAAAGGGAATTTCTTGAAACTGAAATTTATTAACTCTAAAGAGAAGTTGCTGACTAATTCCTGTTCACTAATTCAGTGTTGTAGAGACAGCAGGTGGGAACTAGAACTCAGTAGTGTGGTTCACTATTTACTGACTCCCCACTGTTATGTGTCACGTAGCACTGTGCTAAGAACAGGAGGTGCAAATGTGTGTAAGAGATAGTCTCTGTCTTCCAAGAGCTTCAGGCTAATGAGGAGATGGACAGTAAAAAGATAATTTCAATATGGTGTGATTATATTCTTTGATACAGGTTGAAAAAAGGTAATACATGTTCATAGAGAAGGAAATCTGAGATTAGGGACCAGGTCTACTGACATAGAGTAAAAAATATCCAAAGCAGTGAATTTTTACCACTTGAGTCATTAAAAATTGGTAACATAAGTTGCAGTGCTTTTTAAAAGTATAGATTAAAATTAGTTTAGTTAAAAATTGAAATATAATGGCAGTTATTTAAAATTGATACAGAAATGAAATGTGTGTTAGGCTGAATAACTGTCTTATGAGGGATGCAAATAAATCACTAACTTAAATAATCATAGATAACTATGAAGGATTAAAACTAATTCCATTTTTTAAAGGAAAAGGGAGTTTGGTTTTAGCAATTAGAATAGTAACAAAACACTGAGGCAAATATTAATAGAAATATTTAATTACTTAGGGAATAAAAGTAATGTGAATACTATGGGGTTGTTTTTTTTTTTTTTTTTTTTCTTTTTTTGCGGTACGCGGGCCTCTCACCGCCGTGGCCTCTCCCGTTGCGGAGCACAGGCTCCGGACACACAGGCCCAGCAGCCACGGCCCACGGGCCCAGCCGCTCCGCGGCACGCGGGATCCTCCCAGAGTGGGGCACGAACCCGCGTCCCCTGCATCGGCAGGCGGAATCTCAACCACTGCGCCACCAGGGAAGCCCTGGGGTTGTTTTTTATATATTTATAAAACAACAGACAAACATGATTACTTTCCTTAGACATTACTAGATAAGTAGAGGAAGTCTGGAGAGTAAATCTAATTTATTCTTATTTTAGCAGAGTACTTGGTAGTCTAATTTTACTTAAAAATTAATTTAAGTTGTTTTGGATATTTGCAGTATTTATTTGATTAAGAGCTGAGTGAAGTACAGTACCATAGAAAGCACAGATACAGAATTATATTGGTAATTTTAGACAATGAATTTAGAAAATAAAATTGCTAAGTGCTACATATGCTGTGTGTGTATGTATGTTTCAGGAGAGATTTAAATTTTATTATTCTTTCCTCAGAATAATTATTCCTTACTTTTACTGATTAGTTTGTTACCTAAAAAGGGAAAATTTTGGACTAAAGCATTACTATCTAAAAGTTCAATAATATTCTTTTCTTCTTTAGATATTTGAATGAAGCAAAGATTTATTTTACATTGTAATTTTCATTTAAGTTGATGTTTAGGTGAAGGTGATTTTTTTAAAATAATGTGTAGCAAAGTCTGAGATGCATGGTAATTCTGTGTTTTATTTTTCAGAAAGAATTCTTTGTGGAACTTGGCTTAACTGCAGGGCAACTTGGTATAGATGACTCTACACAAGTGCCTCCTGGTTAGTATTTCTCCCATATGGCATATACTAAATGAAAATGAGAGTGAGGTTAAGGTTTATCTTGCCATTTCCAAATTAATCTAGTAACTTTTTTAATATCTGGCAACTAACATGCTTTTTGCCTCTCCTTGGTTACTATTAATTATTGAATAGAATCTTGTATGTTACAATTATTAGAGTTCAACTAGATATTTGTCTTTTTATTTGAGGGTCTTTAAAATAATTTTGAAAACTCATTAGACATATGTAAGTAATTTTGTTGGCAAAATTCTAAGAGAATGGCTCAATAAATTTTCATGAATTGGACACACCTAACTAAATTACCACCCAGATCAATAAACTGAAGCCCCTTCCTACCATCTTTCAATCTTTATCCCCTGTGTCAAGGATAACCACTATTTTTACTGTTCAGGTCTCATCTCTTGCCTCCTCACACTGTCCCTCCCCCTCCTGCTACTCCCATCCCCACTTCCACACACATGTATGTTCTCTCTCTAATCATACTTGAGAAACTGCTGCAAAATTTTCAAGTGTCCAGATTGATGGCTCTGCCTCCTCTAAATCTTCTGCATCATGATCATCACCATCACCATCATCTTTAGAGGATTTCAGCAGATCTTCAAGTTCCTTGTTGGTAAGGGTTTCTCTACGCTCTTCTGTGTGTTCCTCAACATTGTCTCCAATCATGTCAGAGAAGCCTTCCCCACCAAACTTCCCCTGCAACATTCAAAATACTACTGACTTCTGCATCAGTAGTGGAGAAGCCCCTGAAATCACTGATCACCTCACTCCAGAACTGCCTCCAGCATGCATCGGCGGTCTCAGGACTTAAGGCATCTACAGCCTCTGCGGGAAGCAAAAATGCACCTGCAGTTGTGAAGCTCTTTCGTAAATCAATAATGCTGCTCAGTCAGGGTTAGCATCAGGGGCAGCACGAAACGTCCTGAAGGCAAGGTAGGTGTTAATTCACCTCAGTGCGCTGCTGCAGGAGACAGGAACATCATGTCCACATTCTCGCCAGTGAAGCAGAGAGTGTTGTCAGTTATGAGGAGGACCTTGAATGGCAGCCCCTTCTCTTCATCCCTTTACTTCAGGAATGAAACACTGATGGAACCTCTCCAAGAACAAAATGGCCATTGCCCAAGCCTTCTTGTATTGCTAGAACATAGGCAGGCAATTTTTGGTTTTGTTCTTAAGGGCCTGGGGATTGCTTGCTCAGTAGATGAGGCCTGGCTTGATCACGTGACCTGTTGCATTGCCAGACAGCACCAGCCTAAGGTGATCTTTCCAGGCCCTGAACCCTGGGGCCTACTTTGCTGTCCTATGGATATAAGTACGATTGGACATCTTCCAGAACAAGCCCATTTCATCACAATTGAAGGTTTGCTCTGGAAGGTAGCCTTTCTCTTCTATAAGTTTTTTGAGCTCTTCTGAGAACGCTGAAGCTCCCTTGGCATCAGCCAATGCTGATTCTCCCATGATCTCTAAGTTCTTGAGGCTGTAGCACTTTACATAGTTAGCCAGCCATCCCTTATGAGCCTTAAACTCCTTCATTCTCCTCAACCCCGTCACAGTAGTATTCACAGAGGCTAAGTGCTTTTTCACACATCATTTTGCCATGAACAGGGATATGCTTCTGTGACATGTCCTCCAGCCACATACTTGACGCCTTTGTGAGCAATTTGTCATGAATGAGAGACCACTTTTGCTGTTGTAGGGGCAGCACAAACACTTCCACAAATTTCAGCTTCTTTCTGCTTTATTTTGCAAATGCTCAATTTGTTTTTACTGACCTTATGGCCCACCTTGGCAAGAAATATGCCGCTTTTCAAAAGATCTAAGATTTTAATTTTCTTGTTGAGAGATAGCACTTAACGCTCCCTCTTAGCCTTTGAGGGATTGTTTAGCTTCTTAAAAAATTATTATTATTATTTTTAACATCTTTATTGGAGTATAATTGCTTTACATAGCTTTTGAGGGATTGTTTTGACCACTTAATTGCTCTTTAGGAGCCATTTTTTCACAGAAACAAAGGGTGCACACAACGTAAGTGACAGACGAGACACAAGGTAAACAATACTCAAATTCAAGTGCTGGAGACTGAGGATCCATGAAATGGCGGGAGACTACAGCAGGGTATGCCAACACATCAGTTCATTCACACAGATTCAGTGTAGTGCTTGGCACACAGCAAATTCAAGTTTTGCTTTTTTGAACTTTCTGGAATTTTTTTTCAAATGTTTTCAATCCGTGGTTGGTTGAATCCACAGACATAGGGGGCTGACTATTATCAGTAGTGCTTCTGTGCATATTCTTGTGTAAGTCTCCTGGTGCACATAGGTATAAGATGCGCACCTGAGAGCGATGTGCTGCTATCATAGGGTGTGCATATATTCAGTGTTAGTAGATGTTGCCGAACAGTTTTCCAAGATGGCTGTACTGATTCACACTGCTACCACCTTTGTATGAGAAGCTCATTTGCTCCATTTCCTTTGCATTTAGAATTGTCACTCTTTTTCATTTTAGCCATTGTGATGGGTGTGTATTTCATAATGGTTTTAATTGCATTTTTCTGGTGACTGATGTGGTTGGGCATCTTTTCATATGTTTATTGGTCCATTGGATTACCTCTTTTGTAAAGAACCTGTTCACAGCTTCTGCCTATTTGTATCAGATAGTTGTCTTTTTTAAATTGACTTACCGGGAGTGCTTTACAGGTTCTAAGTACAAGTCCTTTGCTGGATATATGTATTGCAAATACAGTCTTCCACTCTGTGACTTACCTTTTCACTCTCAGTGGTACCTTTTGATGAACAGATGTTTCTCTGTTTTAATATGATCTAGTTTAGGAGGTTATTTCCATTATGATTGGTACTTTAAAAACAAATCTTTGTTTCTCCCATACAATCTTTTTAAATGGCATTGGTATAGTGGGATTTCCTATAAAGTATTAAGGCTTTTATTAGATTTGCTTTCATGGTAGATTAGAGTAGAAGTAGGGATTTGCAAATAAAGCTATCAATAAGTTTTGTTTTGTTTTTAGGAAAAAAAGTCAAAGATGAATGGACAAACATTTGTGTTGTGAGAAGATATTCTGTATTATTTTAACAAAGAAAATTAGTTTGTCAATCTTTTCTTCTGATTAAATATATTTCCTTTTTATTTCTACAAACTTGAAATAACTTAGAAAAAAGATTTTTCCACATATAAAGATAAATATTCTTATAGTTTCCTGGAGAGCCATTCAGCTTTGAAAATAATTAAAAGCATCAACACCAGAAAACATTTACATAATATTGTTCTAAATGTGGCTGATTATATTTGTATCTAATAATTTTATTTATTTTATCATTTTTAGAGCTTTTTGAAAATGAGCATGTACGTATTGGGCAAAAAGGTAAGCTTTTGATTATACTTATTTTAATTTCTGAAAATGAGATAGTCTCAAGTAAATGTCTGTATCGTATACCCTCAACTGAAATTTAATCTCTGAGAAGCTAAAGACCTAAAAAGGAATAAAATTTAACAATGTAGATAAAACAATGGGAATCTTTATAAAGAGGGGAAATGCATCAATTTGGCTTTATCAATAAATGTCAGGTAAAGAAGTACACAGATGGTTCACTAAAAAGGAAATGATAAATGCAGGCATGCATTTCTCAAGGATATTAGCTTAATCCATTCAACAGTAGAATTTCATTTTAAAATCAAAGAGCCAGGTTCTCTCTTTGATGTGCCCACACCCTTCTCATTAGTGTTAATAGGAATATGCTCCTGCATCAGGAGAGAATAATAGCTGTCACACTTCCCAGCGACTGTTCACCATGGTAGGGCTTAATAACTGAAGCAGATGTTAGTGTTCTGGAGAGCAAATTTTCCCCATCTTTTTAAGATTCTTTTCCTTATTTTTATAAATCCTGTTTTGTCTTTGAAATATGAAGTGCAGGTAAGTCTTGTGTCAGAATAAATCTTCTATGGCAATTATATTATCATGTTCTAAACTCCCTAGTTCAATTTTTCAGAATCCTATTTATTTAGAAGACTGCATTTGTATGATTTGATATTTTCATTAAACACAATTGCAAGTTATCATGTGGTCCCTTTGTTTCATTCTCATTTAGTGTAAGATTTTTTTCCTTTTTCTTTTAAGAAGAAAATATAAGAAAACAAAACTGTTTGACAAATATCAGCAGTTGTCTAGTATTTCTTCTTTTGTTTTTATTTTTTGGTTTTGTTTGTTTGTTTTGGACGGGGGCTTAATTTCCAGACTTAATAGCTAGTATTTTCATTAACATAAAGATGAAAACAAAAGGATAATATATTAATTTTGTGAACTTGACTGCTTATGAATAATTTTTGGCCTTTTTAAAAGGTTATCAGATCTTTTTGTTTTTACTTCTTTAAAAATCCCTCTCTTCTGTTGATTTTGGCAGATAGCTAAAATGTCATCGAATAGAATGGATATCTACATTCTTTAGAATTCTCAGTCATAATACTTCAAATAGTATACCACTTCCAAACACTAGAACATTCATGACTTAGTAGAATATGCATAAGAAATTTAGGGTTTCTGTAGCTATGACTTCATGTGATGATGAAATCCAAAAATTATTCTACATATGCATCACAAGTTTCACATCCATGGAGCTATAGTTAAAGCACAGTGAAATCAAGGTACCTACATTAAAAACTTTTACCTGATGGGGTAGGAGGTGGAGGAGCTTACGGCTTGAAACTTACAGGGCTGTAAATAAGGCCACATCAAAAATCTGAGAGTAAAAGAAGATTGTCAAGATATGATGCAGTTATGTTAGACATAAAGATGAAATGTTAGCTTCCCAAAAGATTTTTAAAGATTTCAATGTTATTTCTTACATTATGAATTTTCTAATGAGATTTTAATATACTTTTGACAGTTCTATCAGAACAAGATAGTGCTGCTGCTCAACAGTATATCAGACAAGGAAGTCCCACAGCACTGAGAGCTGAATTATGGGCTCTCATTTTGAATATTTCCAGCCAACCTGAGGTAAGAAGAAAAAGGGAAAAAGGATGGGCCAGATTTGATATTTGTTTTTCAAAGACCTGCATTCAAAGTAGAAATATTTTTTTCTTAGTCTAATATTTACTCCCTTTTTAATTTTCAAATTCACTGTAGTTTAGAGTTCTAAGATAAGATTAACATAAAATTTAATCACTGTGTGCTTAACATAGATGTTTTTGTTATTAATAATTAGTTGGATAGGGTGAACCTATACATACAACAGAACAATAAGTAAAATCTTAAGAAGTGGAGTCCACCAATTCAGATCAGTGAAGATGTGTGGTAGAACTGGGAGTTATAATAGGGAGAAATAAAGATGGACAGCTCGATATACGTAAATGACTACTTTGTCCCTACAGTTACTTTCAAAATATGCATGATTTTTATGGGTTTAAAAATTGACAGATTATGTGGGAATGTTATTTTTCTAAGTATAAGAACATCTTATTTTAGGAAATAAAATGAATATGAAGAGAAATCACCAACAGACAGGTAATAGATTCAACAAAGAAACAAGTTTAAGACATTGATTCTTTTTGAAATATTTTGGAGAATTTTTTTTTTTTTTTTTTTTTGCTGAAGCCCACTGATCCTATAAATCATCTATTTAAAGATTTTAATAAATAGCAAACTAATAGTTCCCTAACCTAGCAGTTAAAAATATGGGTTTTGTTTAGAATCATATGACCTAGTTTCAACTCCTAGCTCCCTCAACTTATTTGAAATAAGTCATTGAGTGAGTTAAATTTCTTCAAACTTCAACTTACCCATACTTAGATATAGGTAATAATTTTTATATCCCAGTGTGGTTGAAAGAATTAAATGAAATCTATGTGAGTCTTTTATTAACACAGTACTTGATATAACAGGTCACCATTGATGGTAGCAATAGTAATTACATATTACATGTAATTATGTTATAAATTAATTATAATTTATAATAATGCAGTTTTTAAGAAAATCAAACATTATTAACATATATTATAAAAACTACACCTGTAACCTTTGCAAATTGTGCATGCATGCTTGTGTGTGTGTGTGTGTGTGTGTGTGTGTGTGAGTATTTTAAATCTCCCGCTCTGAACAGCACTATCAAAAATCACTTGCTTCCTTTTTGAAAGAATAAACCTTGTGATTTATTTTAGAGCAGTTTTAAACCAAATGATACTACTGATGTTTTGAGGTGACACTTTAAAAGTAACAGTTTACAAAACAGTTTTGAGTGTACGCTGGGCATTTTTTGTGAGTGTATCAACTCTTGTAGAAGAGGTAGTAGTTCTTGTCCTGACCTGTGTAGATGACCTACCAACTTCACTGATCAGGAGCTAAGTTAGCATGTCCTGTCTCTGCAGAGGAACTAACTACTACCATTTCAAAAATAGATTTAGAATCTTTCCAGAAGTATAGTTGTAGAATAAAAGTAGTAATCCCAGATAATGATTGTATAAAGTTCAAAGGCAGTTTTTACACTTGAATTCTGGAGTTAAGTTATCTTGATTTTCTATATTCAAAATGGCATATCTGTAAATAGAAATTAATATTATCAGAAGGCAATCTTGATTTTATTGAATAAAACATTTTCTATCACTTACATTTATTTTCACTGTAAATGTGTGACCTGAACAAACTATAGCGGTTCCGAAATAATTGTTGTAGGTGGTACATTAGAGGGTGGAGGGGGAGAGAGCGAGAGGCAGAGAGAGGGAGAATACTTACTTCTTATGAAGAACACTTTATCAGAACTTTTTGTTCAATTACTTTCCAATCACTTAAAATAAGCTACACATACAAATGCATCATAGTTGAGGAGTTAGATAAATGGAATATTTCAAATTTCACACTCATAAAGCTATTTTTAAAATCTTACCTCAATAGAAAGACTTGGGATTTAATGCTTTAAGTTCCTAGCAGTTAATTTATTTAGTACTTTTACTAGAACATTATTTAACTTTGATTTTTTTCTCTTTTTAAGAAAATATGTGATAAGTTTAAAAGAATTGCTTTTATATGTTTTCTTTTCTACAGCTCTCTAGATCTCTGGATCAAAATATCCATATTTAGTAAACATTCATATTTAAATCTTTTTGCTTAATTTCAGTTTGCTAATTAAAAGTAGAAAATTGTCTTATACTTTGCTCTAGGTTCTTGCTTACTGATAAGATAGCCAAGATGAGTATTAACATTTAAGATTTCCTTTAGTGATTTCACAATAAGGTTCTCCACAACCTGACCTAAAGGTCTGCAATAATGCCTGACCATCCTAGATCTTTCTGGTCAGCTCACCTAGTCTTCCCAGTGCCTGTTTCTGTCCTTCACTCTCCTCAGCCACTTATTTTCAGAGTCTTAGCAAAAGATCTCACCTTCTCCTAACCAGAGAAAACAGAAGTCATCAGAAGGAACTCATTCAAATTCCTTCCACCAAACCTGTAAACTTACTTGCATCAGCACCTGTTCTTGCCTCTACTTTTACATCTAAACCTTGTGCAAGAAAAGTCTATGCTAGATGCTCCTACTTCCTTAATCCCATTAATCACTCAGTCTACCATAGTCTGGCATACACCCCACTACATGACTATAACTGTCCTAGCTAAAGTTACCAAGGAACAGTGGATACATTTTAGTCTTCACATCTACTGCATTTGATACTATTATCTATTCTGCCCTTGAAATATTCTTGGTCTTTAATTTAGTTCATCCTGTTTTCTTAGTTCTTCTTTCCCTCTTTTTCTTTTTTTTTTTTCTTTTTTTTTAAGTCTGCATTTGGGTTCGCCTGCTAGACCTCAAGTGCTTGTATTTCTCAGAATTCAATTTTGATCCTCTTTTCACCCTGCACATTTTCCCTGGACTGTCTCATCCACAGTCACCTTTTCCATAATGGCTTCAACTCTGTTTTCAACCAAACTTTGTCTTAAGCCTAAAACTTTTATTTCCAGTTTCCTGTAGAACTCTAATACATGGTCTGAAAGTGTATCAGACTCATGATATCTAAAAGAAAAGGTATAATCTTTACCTCAATTTATTTGTGGTCATCCAAGAGATGCTGAATTATCTCTCTTCCCACCTGAAAAAAAAAAAAACCTTGTCAGACTTTTGTCTTCTTGGATATTCTACTTTTCTTTCACATGCAGTTTATTCCATCACCTTTTCTGAGAAGCCTTCCTAATATCTCCTCTACCTTGTCTTCTCCCAACTCCATCACTGCTACTCTTAGATACATCCTTCATTTTTCTCCCACCATAACCAGTGCAGGAGCAAAGACCTAAAGACAGAGAAACATATACCATACTTCTTACTTTATTTGGCTGCCTCCCTTTCTAGATTGAGTACCTGAGGACAGGGATTTTTTTCTTCTTCATCATCTGTAAAGTCAGTATCTTGTACAGCATCTAGAAATGGTCAGCTCATCTAAATGCTTAATGAACAATTAAGTATAAACTGTTAGAAATGTTCTGTGAGTTCTTTGACTTCCTGAGAGTATATTTCCTTTTTTCTTTAGTTAAAGAGATAGTGTGTAAGTCTGCATAAAATATAAAATAGATACATATACTAAAATTTTAATATTCTCTGATGCTAAAAATTTGGGCTATTTTGCTTTTCAAAGATTGCTTTTTATAATCATAATTTATTACTGTTAAATATCTATTTTGCCAAAGCTTATACAAAATACTCTTGAAATATCCTATTACATTATTGGTAATTGTTATATTTTATAAATTCTTGTTTTATAATGTCTTTGGTATTAGGGTAATGTTGGCCTCATAGAATGAATTAAGAAGTATTCCTTCTGCTTCTGTTCTCTGAAGGAGATTGTAGAATACTGGCAGAATTTCTTCCTTAAATGTTTGGTAGAATTCACCAATGAGGCCCTCTGGGCCTGGTACTGTCTGTTTTAGACACTTATTAATTATTAAATCAATTACTTTAATAGATGTAGGCCTATTCCGCTTGTCTGTTTCTTCTTGTGTGAGTTTCAGCAAATTCTGTCTTGTTCAAGTAATTGATCCATTTCATCTAGGTTATCAAATTTGTGGGCAGAGAATTGTTCATAGTATACCTTTATTATCCTTTTAATGTCCATAGGATCTGTAGTGATGTACCCTCCTTCATTTCTGATTTGGGTAATTTGTGTCCTTTCTCTTCTTTTTTTTAGTTAGCCTGGCTAAAGGCTCATTCGTTTTATTGATCTTTTCAAAGAACTAGCTTTTTGTTTCAATTATTTTTCTCTATTGATTTCCTGTTTTCAATTTCATTTATTTCTGCTCTAATTCTTATCATTTCTCTTCTTCTGCTTACTTTCAATTTAATTTGTTCTTCTTTTTCTAGTTTCCTAAGGTGGAAACTTAGATTATTGATTTTTAGATCTTTCTTGTTTTCTAATTTATGCATGCATTCAATTCTATAAATTTCCATCTAAGCACTGCTTTTACTGCATCCCACAAATTTTGATAAGTTACCTTTTCATTTAGTTCAAAATATTTTTAACTTTCTCTTGAGATTTCTTCTTTGACCCATGTGTTATTTAGAAGTATGTTGTTTAATCTCCCTGTATTTGAGGATTTTCCAGTTATCTTTTTGTTATTGATTTCTAGTTTAATTCCACTGTGGTCTGAGAGCAGACATTGTATGATTTCTATTCTTTTAAATTTGTTAAGGCTATGTTTTATGACCCAGAATGTGGTCTATCTTAGTGAATGTTCCATGTGAGTTTGAGAGGAATGTGTATTCTACTGTTATTGGATAAAGTAGTGTACAGGTGTCCATCATATCCAGTTGATTGATGGTGTTGTTGAGTTCAACTTCGACCTTACTGATTTTCTGCCTGCTGAATCTATTTCTGATAGGGAGGTGTTGGAGTTTTATTTCAATTGGAAATGCATGGTTTATTTAATAAAGGATGCTGATAACCATCCTTCTGAAAGAAAACTCAGACCTTTGGCTTACCATATATAAAAATAAATTCCAGGTAGGTTATAAACATTTAGATTAAAAATATCAATTTTAGGGGCTTCCCAGGTGGCGCAGTGGTTGGGAGTCCGCCTGCCGATGCAGGGGACACGGGTTCATGCCCCGGTCCGGGAAGATCCCACATGCCGCGGAGCCTGCGCATCCGGAGCCTGTGCGCCACAGCGGGAGAGGCCACAATAGTGAGAAGCCCATGTACCGCAAAAAAAAAAAAAAAAAAAAAAAAGTCAATTTTAGAAAAAACTAGAAAAATATTTGTATAAACATGTGATGTAGGAGAGCCTTGCCTAAGGGAAGCAAGAAAATCCAAAGCCATAAAGAGTTTTTTAAAAATTTGTCAATGTATACCATAAACAAAAATCAAACAACACATATTAATTTGAAGAAAAAGTATTTGTAACACAAATGACAAAAGGTTAATCCTCATTATCAATAAAGAGCCTGACAAGTTAATAAAATAAATGTAATCTAATAGAAAAATATGTAAGTCATTGAAGTGGAAATTCAAATGACCAGTAAGCATATGAAAGAATGTCAACTTTATTAGTATTTGGGAAAGTGCAAATTAATACAACAGTAAGATAACCATTTTTCATCCATGGAAAAGTTAAAATGGTGAGGATATAGGTAAACTTTGTGCTTCATGGGTTGCTGGTGGGAATTTGAATTGATACTTTTTTGGAAAGTAGTTAGGCAATTTGTAGTCCAACTAAAGATATATGTGCGTGTGTGTGTGTGTGTGTGTGTGTGTGTGTATATATATATATGGCCTTCAGCCTACAATCCTACCTTTGCCAGTTTATCCCATAGATACAAAAGCATATGTGCATGAGGATATTTATTGCAGTATTTGTAGTGACAAACAACTAGAAACAACCTGAGTAGCCATCTATAGGCTAAAGGAATGGTTAAATAAATTGTGATACATCTGTAGCACAGCTTCAAAAATATTAAAGTGTATGTAGTTATTAAAAAGACATAGAGAGATGACCATGATATACACTAGAAACTGAAAAATAAGTATAGAATGATTCCATTTTATGTTAAAAAAACAACTAAAATCCTTAAATATTATATATTTGTATACGCATGGAGAAAAGTATGGAAGAATACAAATTACAAATAATGTTACAAATACAATACAAATAACATTAGTTTCTTCAGTGTGGTGGCAGGGAAGAAGAAAAGGTTATTAACTTTTTCTTTATCCAGCTTTAGATTGTTTCACTTATTTTAATGGTCATATATCAGTTTGTAATTTTAAACTTATTTTATTTTTAAGAAGAGACATAACTCTAAGCATCTTAGCTTTTCCACTGTGTTCCCTAGAAGACATTAAAGTATAATACTATGCCCTTTGCCCGTTGTCAAGGATTGGTATTTGAATTAGGTGCTGTTCCTGCCTTTAAAAATGTTTTTTTTATTCTAGCCAGAGAGATGGATTTAATAAATACAATAGAAGGTAAATAAAATAGTAAAATAATTTTGCTTTAGGTAAGAAATCAAAACAACATGAATGAGAACAAAGTAAGGCTTTTTAATTAAAATTAAAATGACTAAAAATAGCCAGTAAATCCCCAGATTATCTTTATGCAAAGAGCACTTTGCCTCAAATCAGAGAACTGTGTATTAAGCATCTTTCAAGACAAAGAAATCGTGTTTCAGGAAACATAGGGTTGGACACCACCCTGCCAAGGCAGCTGCATGCAACAGATATTCTTCTTTGTCCCAGACGAACCTGTCTCACAACTCTTATTTGAGGGAATGTCTTCAGAAAGAATCACGTAGACTGGGATGTACTGATGGAGCCAAGCAGTATTTGGATATGGGTGGAAACCAGGGCTAAAATGCCCAAGACATGGATGGAGGGATTTGGAGGAACACAGGGATCAGCTGAAGTAGTGAGATGATATTTCCATCTCTCTTTAACACAACTACTACCCATTTAGTCTTAACCTTTTTTTTTTAACCTTTATTATTTATTATGAACACCCCGACCAACTATTAGCCTGATGCTTAACTGGATTACGTCTTATGTCCCTCCTCCCTCTCTGCCTTCCCCTGTCTTTTCTTCTTTTTCCTTTCCTCCCCTTTTCTCTTCTTCCTATCTTTCCTCTCTTCCTTCTTATTTCTTATTCTCTATTAAATTAAACATTAGCCAAATCTTATCACTGTTTAGAGTTAGATTTTCTAATATAATACCATATTCTTTTCTTTTTTTTAACTGATTTTTTTGCTATTACAATTTTTAAAAATTTTTATTTTATATTGGAGTATCATTGCTTATCAGTGTGTTAGTTTCAGGTGTACAGCAAAGTGATTCAGTTATACATATACATGTATCTATTCTTTTTCAAATTCTTTTCCCATTTAGGTTATTACAGAATATTGAGCAGAGTTCCCTGTGCTATAACTGATTTTTATTTACTTTTCTAAAAACCTGGACTCAGATGTAAAGAAAAGTACACTGCTGATTCTATTGATCAATGTCATAAACCCTTAAATAAAACCTTAAATAAAACCCTTAAATCAAAACCCATAAATCAAAGTCCTAAACCCTTATTATTGTCCATTAGCCAGATGAGATGAGAGTGTTTCTCATTATCTCTTGGAAATTTATGTATCTTCTCAAGCTGTGCTTAAATCATGTACAGGTTAACTGCATAGGATTCTGTATAGTTATAATCATTATATTTTGAACTAAAAAATGAATAATAAAGGATTTTTAATCTAAAAAAAAACCCTGATGTTTTTCATGTGCTCTATGATTACTTTTACTACCAGGGCTGATTTAGTATGTTTAAACTTTTTTATTTTATAATAATTTAGATATTAGAAAGGCAGTATAGTGTAGTCACTCTGGGTTTTTATATAGGTTTCAGGGCTTTCCCGGGATCAAATCTTACTACCTTTGTGGACTTGGACAGCAAGTTACTTCTTTCTCTGGGCCTTATTTTCTCAAATGTAAATGGGAATAATAATCATTGTTGAACAGTTTTATTTTGTTGGTATGGGATTAAATAGATTAACTCATGTGTAAAACAGTTCCTGACACCTAGTAATTACTTAATAAATACTGCATTTGCTATATTTTTCTTTTTTAAAAAAAATAAATTTATTTATTTTGGGCTGCGTTGGGTCTTCGTTGCTGCATACGGGCTTTCTCTAGTTGCAGTGAGCGGGGGCTACTCTTCGTTGTGGTGCACGGTCCTCTCATTGCAGTGGCTTCTCTTGTTGCGGAGCATAGGCTCTAGGCACTCGGGCTTCAGTAGTTGTGGCACGTGGGCTCAGTTGCTCCACGGCATGTGGGATCTTCCTGGACCAGGGCTCGAACCCATGTCCCCTGCATTGGCAGGCGGATTCTTAACCACTGCACCACCAGGGAAGTCCTGCATTTGCTATTAAATTACAGTTAATCAATTTAGCAAACATTGATTAAATACCCACCAGGTAGCAGATTTTATCCTAAGGGATGGGATTAGGTATATTTATTGATCATCTACTATTGGCCAGGCATGGAGACTGTAGTAGTGAATAAAAAAAAGTCCTGGGAACTTCCCTGGTGGGGCAGTGGTTAGGAATCGGACTGCCAATGCAGAGGACACAGGCTCAAGCCCTGGTCCGGAAAGATCCCACATGCTGCGGAGCAACTGAGTCCACGCACCACAGCTACTGAGTCTGTGCTCTAGAGCCCGCGAGCCACAACTACTGAAGCCCATGCGCCTAGAGCCCATGCTCCACAACAAAAGAAGCCACCGCAACGAGAAACCTGTGAAGCCACCGCAATGAGAAGCCCATGCACCACAACGAAAAGTAGCCCCTGATGGCCGCAACTAGAGAAAGATGGCACGCAGCAACAAAGACCCAATGCAGCCAAAAATAAACAAATTAAAAAAAAAAAAGTCCTTATCCTCTTAGTGTTTATAATACTATTAATGATCATTATTTATTAAAGGCATTATTTATTTGAGGCTGACTTTAAAATGTGATTGACTTTTAATGTTTTTGTTTGTTTAACTTTTAAATCTAGGATATCTTGTATTATGAGCAGCTTAAGACTAATGTGATACAACATGACCTTTTGGTGGACAGTTTAATTTATAAAGTAAGTAAAAGTATACATAGTTTTTCCATTTCATTGATATCATTAAGCAATTATTGAGTCTTCAACATGTAGGGACTGCACTATGCATGATGATACATATTAAACTTGAAAAATAATTTTAAGTGATCATTATACTTACAAAGTTAAGTTTGACCTTCAAAATTTGCAGTTTCTATTCAATGTTATCCTCCTTCCCGTTGAAACTGTCCTCATAATCCTTTCCTGACCCTCCCATTTATTGATTAAGAGAATGATAAGCATTTCCTGTCCTTATAAATTCAAGTTTTCCACACAAACTACATAAAAAGAAACTAAAAGGAAAATGAGATTATGGATTTTTTTTATCTTATTTGTCTCACAGTCTTTAGGGCCTGCTTATTTATTTTATTATTTTGAAGTCATGTTTTATTTTTAATTTCTTTTAGTTTCTAGACATATAGTTAAGCACGTCTCAAGTTTTATGATAAGGATTCATTGACTTTTTGTTTCCAGGCATCTGATATTGAGACGAGATGCAGATGCTGAAAACGTGGTATAGGATATGACTGATTCTGGATTAATGATTGGGTTGTTTAAAAGACTTGGATTTTAGATTTAGAACTTGTAAGATAGAGGAGACGGGCATATTATTCCAGATCTTAGAAGCAGGGGAGAGAAGAACCTAAAAATTTGTCTGGGTAAAACATAACCAAAGTTAATTATAACAATGACTACTAGCATTTAATGATTGCTTACTATGTGCCATACATTGTTCCAAACTCTTTACATAGATTGTCATCTGATCCTGTTAGCTACCTTGGGTGGTAGATACCAGCATTTGGGCTGTAAATGATAAATGCATTTTTTCCTGGAAAAAACTTGCATTCTGCAAAATCATGCTTAAAAATAAGAGCTTATAGGAAAAATAGCACTTTTGTAACTAAAGTGCTAATAGAAACAATAATTGGGAGATGAATTGGACAACTCAGGCAGGCTGCTCCTGCAGGAGTTATTAAAAATGTACAAAAATAATAAAGTGTAAATGCTAAAGTAATGCAGATGGAAGTGGTGCACAGCACCACTGGGGCTGCTTTTCAGGTGGGCACAAGAGGAAGTGCAGAAGCTAAGAGATGTGCAAGGCTGGGGGTGTGCCTCTCTGGAGAGGGGGCCCCCGTGCAATCATTCATTTTCCATTCTCTTGAAATACAGTTATAAGGGCTTCATGCCTGTGGAGGACTTTGTCCTTTCCTGCTGAAGGTTATAATTCTACTTCTGCTGTTCTGGCTTCCCTTTTTTAAAGAAAAATTGCATATGAACGAACACAATTTTCATGTTATACTGCCATCATTCCCTTACTCACCAGCCACATATTGATACATGTGTTGTAGCAAAACAGGAAGTACTATCATTTTACAGATGAGGGAACTGAGGTAAAGAAAGAGTAAAGAAATTTGTTTAAATTCATATATTAAATAGCAAAGCCAAGATTTGAATCTAGGTAATCTGACTTCACAACCGTACCTTTAACCACTGTGCTCTACAGAGAGAAAAGATGAGGAAATTTAAGAGGATGCAGTCTTTTGATGAAAAGTCTTGACTCTCACAGAAGTTTTTACATAGATTTGGATCACAGGTACTACTATTAACTTTGAGGTCAAATGATTGTGCTCAGGGGATTATTTTAACAACAGCCTAAGAGATCTTTTGGGCTTTAAGACCTTCAATCTCCTTTCTGTTCAAATGAGAGAAGACTCAACAAGAGAAGTTGTTCAAAAAATCCAAGAGTGCTAGCATGAGAGTTCTCTTTGCTGCCAACATGAATTTCAGTTAGAATCAGTAAAAAACAAATCTGTCATGAGAAAGAGGTAAACAGTTTGTGTCTGAAGAATTGAATATAAGTTCTGCTAGAATCAATCCTGACTGTCCACAACATGAGTGTTTTTAGGAAGATATCTGTCTCTGGTTGTTTCTGACTTGTATTAGTTGAGTTCTGCTGATCTTATTGGAACAACTCCAAACATTATTAAAGTCAGCCCTTGAGGAAATGAGCATTTTTAAATTATTTGAAGTTTCATTACAAGTCCCTTTGGCAAAGGCTCATTTTTAATTTAACTGAAAGTAAAGTAGAATTATTTTAGTGATTAAAGAAATTAATGAAACAAGGCAATGCTTATATACAGAACACCATCAAACCCTCCCTAAGCTAAAATATCTAATGGTTCTCTCTGGACTGTGTTTTTTTCCCACAAACTTGCCTTGAATCCACACCATCTACAGTTTTCCACCACTTGCTATGATGGACAGTTGACCTGTCAGTTTCTATCAGTGTTTCTCAACCTTTTCTTCATTATTATCCCTAAAGAGAAAATTTTCTCTAATATAAAAAAATTAAATACCAAAGAATAAGATTTTGGTGGGTAAGGATAAGCTTTGGAGGTCCACAAACCATTGTACTATGTAAAAGTTTTTGATCCCCAGGAACGAAGTCTCACCCCTTAGAGGCAATATCATCCTCGTTGAGATTGCATGGTCTCTGCCTCTGCCCATGTTGTGACTTAGACTGGCTCCTTTCTTTCCTCTTAGTCTGCGTCTTTCAGTTTTCCCAAGCGTAGCACACATTCACTACCTCCAGAGTCATCCACAGCTCATTTCATCCTCCTGTAATTGCTGCTTTGATCAATAGTCTGATTGAATTTTGTAGGTTGAGCAATATTATCATAGATTCCTGCAATATTTCTTTGTAACTGTTCCGATATTTCTACTATGTATGTTTTCTTGCTGGTGAGATTGAAGATAAACATTGTCTAGTTTGTTTGTTTGTTTGCTAGCAAGCAATGACTTGCAAGTGAAACATCACAAAAACATGAAAGATTTTTGGTATTTTGAGGAATGGCAAGAATGTGGGTCTGAATAGTGGAAGATGAGATTGGAACAGTAATTTGAGGCCAGATTGCTATGGTTGCTTTTGGATGTTGTGATTGCATCTCCTTTTCTAATTTTAAGACACCTAAATATTAGATTTAAAGGAGATAAAATTGAAATAAATAATAAAGAATTACTAATGGAACCAAAAAGACTGTGAACAATTTGTAGTCAAATAATGTGTCACTTATATTAGTCAAGTAAATTTATAAGTTTACCTGTGATAATTCTAGTGATAAAATCTAATTGAGAAGTTTATAATCATACATAAAAATAAAATCATTGCAGTATTATTTCTAGATGTTGCCTTTATGTCTTAGTACTATAGACATATTCATTTAGGTTCTCTTCAGTGCTCTCTACTTTTAATTATAGGATGTGAAATTGACAGCAAGCAATGATGATTATTATTTTGTATTTGAAGATTACTTATATCAGGTAAGTTGAAAAATTAAAATATGTAATGTTCTTGTTTTAAGTTCTCTAACTCAGGATACTTTAGAAGATATCTCTTTTGTTAACTGAATCTTCCTGAAATCCACTATGTTTATTTTTTATCTAATTAAATGTTCTAAGTTTGGGATAAGGTTAATTTTTGTTCTTACATGGGACTAGGTAGGAGAATAAGAGCTACATATCTGCTCCAACCAGGAGAGGTATATGCACAGATTTTTTTTTTATATACATGTATCAACTCTTTTTTACATTCTATTCCCATATAGGTCATTTCAGAGTATGAGTAGAGTTCTCTGTGCTGTACAGTAGGTTCTTATTAGTTATCTGTATATATATATAGTAGTGTATATATGTCAATCCCAGTCTCCTAATTTATCCCTCCCCCCCCATAACCATAAGTTTGTTTTCTACATCTGTGACTCTATTTCTGTTTTGTAAATAGGTTCATTTGTACCTTTTTTTTTTAGATTCCACATATAAGCAATATCATATGATATTTGTCTTTGTCTGACTGACTTCACTCAGTATGACAACCTCTAGGTCCATCCATGTTGCTGCAAATGGCATTATTTCATTCTTTTTTTACGGCTGAGTAATATTCCATTGTATATATGTACCACATCTTCTTTATCCTTTCCTCCGTCAATGGACATTTAGGTTGCTTCCAAGTCCTGGCTGTTGTAAATAGTGCTGCAATGAACATTGGGGTATGTGTATCTTTTCGAATTATGGTTTTCTCCAGATATATGCCCAGGAGTGGGATTGCTGGATCATATGGTAACCCTATTTTTAGTTTCTTAAGGAACCTCCATACTGTTCTCCATAGTGGCTGTACCAATTTACATTCCCACCACAGTGTAGGAGGGTCCCCTTTTCTCTACACCCTCTCCAGCATTTATTGTTTGTAGAGTTTTTGATTAGGCACGGATTCTTAAATTGAATGTCCAGTTCATATTTCAGTCATCCCAAGACGTTCAGAGAAAGCATTTTACATGATAGTTTTCTATTAAAGGCCTTGAATAAATAATTAAATGTTTTGAAATCAGTTTGAAGCATTGTGATTACTCTTTGATCATTTCATGTGCTGATATTGTGGGTGTTTGGATTTACCTAGGTCTTTTTCATATCTACTAAAATAGAAACATCTTATCACAAATAGGAAATATGAAATTTATGTAGAATTGCTTAAATAATACTTTTTTTAAAGATCACACACACATAGATAGATAGATAGAAGATTAATAATTTGATTTTGAGTGAATGTCAACATGTGTCATGGAGAAAATATCTAGATTCCACATGACAATTTCTGCTTCATTAAATGTAAATCAGTCCCAGCTGTCTGGATTAGCAGGTTTCTAATTGGTAATAGTGGTGGTAGTTGTGCATCTGTTTAAGAAAAGAGTTAAATAAGATTCTCTCAAGAAGGTTTAATTAATCATATATTCCAAGAACTAAATTCCAACGATTTTATAAAATTTATTTATAAAGCTAAAATTTGAAATAACCCTGGAAACAATTTTAAGGAAGTTTCAGTGATTTTAAATGTGCCATTAATTTTTTTAATTTTAAAAAACAGTAAAGATTTAAAATCCCATTCTTCAACATAATTAAAAGTTGGAAAATACAAAAATCTAAAAGTTTATTTACTTATCTAGCTAATATGTAGCCTAGTACCTAATTCTTAGTACTCAGTAAAATTTTGAATGTACAGTAAAGTTAATGCTTCATTTATATATTAATGTTTGTTTCCATACTTAAGAAATATTGAGTGGAAATGATTAGTTTTGGTATTGTATCATAAGGAGGTCCACAGAACCATCCCTAGCAGAAAAATCAAAATCAGTGAAAATTATTTAAAAAACAAAAATATTTAAAGTATCTGGGGCTTCCCTGGTGGCACAGTGGTTGAGAGTCCGCCTGACGATGCAGCGGACATGGGTTCGTGCCCTGGTCCAGGAAGATCCCACATGCCATGGAGCGGCTAGGCCCATGAGCCATGGCCGCTGAGCCTGCGCGTCCGGAGCCTGTGCTCCGCAACGGGAGAGGCCACAACAGTGAGAGGCCCGTGTACCGCAAAAAAAAAAAAAAAAAAAAATCTGGAATCTGTGTTAAGGTCATACATGAAGACAGCAACAACAACAACAACAAAAAAAAACATTTATTCAAGAAAAGCTACTAAAGCTCAGAACAGTCTGTAGCACTTGAGTCGTGATGCACTCTCTCCCTCCCCTCACCCCCAGATCATCATGATGGAAGCTTCAATTCAGCTGAGTGTGGCCAGGAAGATGGGGTTCCGTTTCCCTATAACTTCTAGTCAAGGGCTGAAGTATCTCTATATGAGGGTCAGGTAACCAGTATTTCTCACACTCCTCAGCTCTGTGTTGCAGATGCTACATTCCAGAAGAATGCAGCCAAGAAGTCAGGGACTCCCTGCCTTCAACTCACAGGGCAGACCTCTGTGGAGAGCAGGTTTGAGTAACCTCCATATTTATTTTCTGTAGTGTCTGTACCAACTTGCATTCCTGCCAACAGTGCACTAGGGTTCCCTTTTCTCTGTACCCTCCCCAATACTTTCTTTGTCTTGTCTTTTTGATGATAGCCATTTTAACAGGCCTGAGGTGATAACATATTGTGGTTTTGATTCACATTTCCCTGATGATTATTGATGTTGACTACCTTTTCATGTATCTGTTGGCCATTTGTATGTCTTCTTTGGAAAACTTCTATTCAGTTCCTCTGCCCATTTTTTAATTGGGTTTTTTTTTTGTTTTTTTGCTATTGAGTTGTAAGAATTCTTAATATATTTTGGATATTAACCCCTTATCAGATATATGATTTGGAAATATTTTCTCCCATCCTCCCATCCTTTTCATTTTGTTGTTTATTTCTTTTGCTTTACAGAAGCTTTTTAGTTTGATGTAGTCCCACTTACTTATTTTGCTTTTGTTGCTTGTGGTTTTACTGTCATATCCAGAAAATCTCTGTGAAGTCAAGGAGCTTTTTTTCAGTGTTTTTTTCTAGGAGTTTTATGGTACAGGTCTTACATTTAAGTCTTAAATCCATTTCACGTTCATTTTTGTGAGTGGGGTAAGATACAAGTCTAATTTCATTCTTCTGCATGTGGTTATCCAGTTTTCCCAACCCTATTTATTATTGAAGATACTATCCTTTCTCCATTGAGTATTCATGGCTCCCTTGTCAAATATTACTTGACTATTTATGTGTGGTTTATTTCTGGGCTCTCGATTCTATTCCGTTGGCTTGTGTGTCTATTTTTATGCCAGTGCTATACTATTTTGATTACTATAGCTTTGTAGCATAGCTTGAAATCAGGAAGTATGATGCTTTGTTATTCTTTCTTGAGATTGTTTTGGCTACTCAGGTTCTCTTGTGGCTCTATACAAATTTTAGGATTGTTTTTCTATTTCTGTGAAAAAAATGCCATTGGAATTTAAATAGGGATTGCATTGAATCTATAGATGGCTTTGGGTAGTATGGACATTTTAACAATGCTAATTCTTCGGATCCATGAACATGGGATATTGTTCCATTTGTGTCTTCTTCAGTTTCTTTCATCAAAGTCTTGTACTTTTCAGTGTACAGATCTTTCACCTCCTTGGTTAAACTTATTCCTTAGTATTTTATTGGTTTTGATACTATAGTGAATGGAATTATTTATTTCTTTTTCAGATGTTTTGCTGTTAGTGTATAGAAACACAGCTGTTTTCTGTATGTTGATTTTGTATCCTGCAACTTTACTGAATTCATTGTTTAGTTCTAGCAGATTTTTGGTGGAATTCTTAGGATTTTCTACATATAAGATCATATCATTTGCAAATAAAGATAATTTTATTTCTCTCTTTCCTGTTTGGATGCCTTCTTTTCTTTGTCTTGCCTGATTGCTCAGAGTGGTCTTGTAAAAACACCAATCAATTCATGTTACTTGTGAGATTAAAACCAAAAAGACCAAAATCCTTCATGAAGCCTACATGACTCTGCGTGCACTGGTCCACCTCTTCAGCCTCATTGTTCACCTCTGCCCTGACACTCTGGTACAGTGTATTCCAACCACTCTGATCTTTTAGTCCTCAAGTTCACTATACTTCTTTCTACCTCAGGGCCATGAGACCTGCAATTCCTTTGATGTAAAAGACTGTTACCCTCCCCTCTTCCTCTAATAAATTTCCTATTTTTCCTTCAGCTCTCAGCTAAAATATCACTTACTCACAAATACCTTCCCTGACCCACTCCCTGCTTCCCAATGCAAACATGGCCATCTGAAGTATGCTTTTAAAGTCCTATGTAGTATTTTTCATACTTTTTATTTATAGTACTTTTTATAGCTTATTTGATTATTTTATAATTTCTCCCCCATAAATGTTTAGTATTATGACAGTAAACATGAATACATAAATTATAATATCAACCAAAGGCCAATAATCATATGATTTATAGTGTGTTGACTATTCTACTTCAGTGTGTGGGTAGAAAAAATGTAAATTTGACGATTTCATCCCCTTTGGTGACTGGAAAGAAGAGAATTGTCAATTTTAAGTTACAACTACAAAGGCTTTTTGGTGGTAGTAAAAGAGATTTGCCAGGCAACATATCTGCCTCATTTGATGAACAGGGTCAGTAAGGATATCATTTTAAATGAGAGTAGTAACAATTTCTCCAAATAGTGCCAGAATTAGCCCTTGAGGATATACTCATCTTTGTGTACCCCATAAACTTGGAAAACTTATAAGTGACTAAGTCTGAAAAACAGAACCATTTATAAACAATGGATGCATTCTCTGAGAAAAAGCAGATTGATCATCAGTAAATATTTATTGATTCTTATATGTAAATGATACCACCTTTGATGGGCTTATTACATTCTAGCTAGGGAGGCAAAAATGTTTTGAAATTGTTTTAAAGTGTTTATGTACAGCATTGGATATTAAGTTAATTAATATCACAGATAGTAAGTACTATAGGAGTGTGCTTTAACAATTATTTTCCATTTTTATCATATTTTAGTCCAAATTGTATTATTTTTAGATTTCACATAATTTTTTGAGTCGTACATCTCCTGGCCTCTGCTACTCTTAGTACTTTGTAAAGCTGTAATGTGGATCTTTGTCCTTATAACATAAATAAAAGGATAATTATAACACGTAAGTTCTGTCTTTGGGAATTATGCAGAATTAAATTTTCCTCATGTGGATACTTTCCATGATCGTACCTTTTAAATAACTAATTTTACAATTAGTCTGACTTATCAGAGGGAAGTTCATTTTAAGTAATAAAAATTATAATTGTATGTATTGGAAACAATATTATCAGAAATTGAGTTCTGATTTTTCTCTGGGAAAAGAATTTTATCCCTATACATGTGTGCACGCACACTTGTATGTGTATGTATGTATAAGAAAGAAGAAAGGCTTTTCTTGTCACTAATTATAGGCTTTCCTTTGGCAGAGCTGCCTAGCAACATAACTGCTCTATGGGAAAATTGTTGATTGTAATGGAGTGAACTTAATGTTCCTGGCATGCTCTGTGTCATAACCAATTTATTGGGTTTTGTGACTAGGCTACAAAATTAGACAGCACGTGGCATTGCTGTGTCCATATATAGACGAGAAAACCTCCAGTAATCCCTCCTGAAGGAAGATCTGGGCCAATGCTACAAGGATACACAGGCACTCTTCTGAGTGACTCATGTTAGTTACCTAAATTTTATAAGCAACAACACTGAGCATTACAGAAATAATGTTTTGAGTTATAAGTCAACTTTTTTGTATTCCAAAGTTTAGTTTTTATTTTGCATGAAATTCTTAAAAATACTTCATTGTGCTGAAAGTTTTAAATTATATCAGAGTTTTAAAATGTGTTCAAACAGAAGATAACCCTTATTCCATGGAAGTATATTGGGTAGTTTGACAATAACATTTTCAGGTTCTAGTACTTAATAGCATCATGACAATCTATAAAAGTTAACTTATTGTCCAAAGTATATAAAATATTTATAGGGGAGAATGTTTATATAGTAAAGAGAAGACACGGGAATTAATCTTTCTGTTGGGTGAAAAATTCTCTGCCATACGCTTGGCTTATCTAGCATATGCTTAGTAGGAATACTGACATATTAGAATATGCCATAGTTATACATATTTTAATGCCATTGATGGTGTTCAAGAAAGGCCCAGGTGCAATCAGATATCCTTTATTCATGTCAAGTTATTGAGTGTCTGTTCTGATACAGGCGCTGTGTAAGGTGCTGCATGTTTATTAAGCTCACATTTTAGTGAAAAATGAGGTAAAGGCAAATACATAGTTATAATTTGATAAATGCTCTGATAGACGTTTATGCACTGTTGCATGCAAATACAATTAAAGGAGAAATAAATTCTGGGAGTAGTTCAGCTTAGCGGTGGCTTCAGAATAGAAATGTTATCTGAAATGTCTGGTTCTTTTTCCTTTAATTTAAAAATTTTTAAATTTTTTTATCGAAGTATGGTTGATATACAATAGTATATTATTTTCAGGTGTACAACATAGTGATTTGACATTTATATACATTACAAATTGATCACCGTGATAAGTCTAGTAACCATCTGTCACCATACAGTTATTCCATTTATTATTGACTGTATTCCCTGCGCTGTACATTATATTCTCATGACTCCTTTGTTTTATAACTGAAAGTTTGTACTTCTTAATCCTCTTCACCTATTTCGCTCAACCCTCCACCCACCTCCCCTCTGGCTACCGTCAATTTGTTCTCTGTATCTATGAATCTATTTCTGTTTTATTTTGTTTGTTTGTGGTTATTTTTTTTTAAGATTCCACTTATAAATGAAATCATGGTATTTGTCTTTCTCTGAGGAAATGTCTGGTTCTTAAAGGCAAGGAATTAGGAGACTGAGAAAAACAAAAATAAACATGAGCCATGTGCATACGGTGATTAGTGAAGAGAGATTAGCTTTTCATGGCAGTGAACAACTCTGGCAATTCAGGCTAACCTTAATGAGCACTTGCTATAGAGCAAGGTCTGTGTGAACAGAGAGAACAAATGTGAAAGACATGTCAATACCATGACCTATCATTATAATCACTTCCTCTTGAATACATGTTCAACTCCCTCACGCTTCTCCCAATTTCTAGTAGTAATTGACTGACAAAACCTTAATCCTGGTTAAGTACAACTCTCCACCAATTCTGTGGCTGCAGTGTACATTTGAAAGTAGCTGGAGAAAAACATGCAATCATGATGACTGGTTTGATTTAAATTCATGACCTTTAACCTCAAGAGAGTCCTCACTTCTGCTTGGCATTTCTACTTCATTTCCCTGGTCCAATCATTCATCTATTCCCCTAGAGGACTTCTCATACCTCCTCTCTCTTCAGATCTCCACCTCTTCTCTCTCAGGTAATGACTTTGAGTCCTGTTTCTGAAAAAAATAAAAGTTCTGAGAACCGCCCTCCACCACACGTATTCCACCTACCTGCCTCTGCACCCATATATTCAGCTTTCCCTTCCTCTTATTATGGATAAACTGCCCGTGCATTTATTTATAACAAAGCCAGTCCCTGCATTTGGACACTGAAACTCATCTTCCCTCGGTACTCAAAGGCAGTGCAATTGTTAGTTTTTCCATCATCAATTTTCCCATTTCTATTGGATCACTCCTCTTAGTATACAACTGCATGGTTATTTCTCTCAATCTGAAAAACAAAGCAAAATAAAGTGAAACAAAAATCTTTCTTGATCCCTTATCCCTTCCAGCTACTGCCCCATTCCCCTGTTCCCTTATTTGGCAAAACTTCTTTTAAAAAAATCTGCAGATATTGTTTCTAAGTCCTATCCTCCTATTCTCTCTTGAACCTTCCTTAATCAGTCTTTTTTTGCCCAACTGTCCTACTGAAGATACGAGTGATTTCATATTGCTGGTCATTTCCCAGTTTTCACCTTACTTTATCTGTTTGGTCACTCAATCATGCCTTCTCTTTGATTCTCTTTCTTCACTTGGCTTCTAGGATATCATGCTTTCTGGTTCCCTTCTATCTTACTGGCTGGCATTCTCATTCACCTTTGCTGCTTTCTCTTCATCTCCCTGTCATACCCTGGAGTAACTCCAAGGATAAGTCCTTGGACCTCTTTTTTTCCCCCATCTTTGCCATTGGTGATCTCATATATTCTCCTGACTTTAAGTACCATCTGTACACTGACAACTTCCAAATTTTTATTTAGCTTTAATTTATATTTGTCTTTTGGGGCTTTCTGGACCTCTCCCTTCAACCCTAGGCTTATTTGTCTGGTCCTGGTGACCTGTTCCAAAATCTTATTATCCCAGGCTCATTTCCTGACCACTTTTAGGTTCCTAATTAAAATACACATCAGGGCTTCCCTGGTGGCGCGGTGGTTGAGAGTCCACCTGCCGATGCAGGCGACACGGGTTCGTGCCCTGGTCCAGGAAGATCCCACATGCCGCGGAGCGGCTGGGCCCGTGAGCCATGGCCGCTGAGCCTGCGCGTCCGGAGCCTGTGCTCCGCAACGGGAGAGGCCACAGCAGTGAGAGGCCCGCGTACCGCAAATAAATAAATAAATAAATATATCTTGCCTTGGGCTTACCTGGTGGCGCAGTGGTTGAGAGTCCGCCTGCCGGCCGGTCCGGGAGGATCCCACATGCCGCGGAGCGGCTGGGCCTGTGAGCCATGGCCGCTGAGCCTGCGCGTCCGGAGCCTGTGCTCCGCAACGGGAGAGGCCACAGCAGTGAGAGGCCCGCGTACCGCAAAAAATAAACTATTGTTCGTCTGTATAGTGGATTATTCTGCAGCATTAAAAAATGTGTGTAGAAAATACTTACTTTATAATTTTTTTTACAGATTTATTTATTTTTAAAATTTTGGCTGTGTTAGGTCTTCATTGCTGCACGTGGGCGTTCTCTAGTTGCGGTGAGCAGGGGCTACTCTTCGTTGTGGTGTGCAGGCTTCTCTTTGCGGTGGCTTCTCTTGTTGTGGAGCACAAGGCATGCGGCCTTCAGTAGTTGTGGCACGTGGGCTCAGTAGTTGTGGCTCGTGGGCTCTAGAGCACAGGCTCAGTAGTTGTGGCACATGGGATTAGTTGCTCCGCGGCATGTGGGATCTTCCCAGACCAGGGATCGAACCCGTGTCCCCTGCATTGGCAGGTGGATTCTTAACCACTGCACCACCAGGGAAATCCGTTATTTTATAATACTGAGAGAAAGTAGAGTATAGAACAGTATGCATAATCCTATTTTGTTGGAAAAATTTATGTATGTATGTATAAGAACAGCCCGGAAGGATATACATCAAAATATTAACACTGGTGAGATTGTGGGTCTTCTTTCTCCATTTTTTAATTATCTCTATTTCTAATTCTTTTCTTATTTTTATCATAAACATGTATTGCTTGCATAGTCTTTTAATATATAAAAATAAATCAGCAGCAATGGTTGGTACGTATCTCATGACTGCACCTGACTGATGCCCAGTCTCCATATCTATCCTGTTTCTAAAGCTGGGCCCCTTTCTTGTGTCTTGAACTCATGGTTCCCCTCTCCATTCACTCCTGCTGCTAGTCGAGCCCTGATTTTGTTCCCCAGTTCTGTTAACTGGGCTTCTGCCTTTTTCTGTTATTCCCGAATCCTTTTCTCGGTAACATCTTTTGAATCCCAGGACTTCTAACACCAGGACCTAGATTTCCTGTCACTCACTAATCACCTTCCTGGGGATTGGTCCCCTGCCTCCAGGCTGGTATCAACAATCCAGTTCCTCGTACTGGACATCTTTGATTTTGACTTTCTGCCCTACCTATTTTCCTTTCCAGGTAGAGTTGCCATATCTACCTGCTGGTCAGAACAACCAGCTTCTAACCTGTGCTGGGCTGCCACTTGTTCTACTGCTGCTAATCCCTTTTAGATACCATGAGTTGCCTTCCCTCCCACCCTGACATGCCCACTGCTAGCTGCTGCATCCCAGCAATGAGCCTAGTTCCAGTTTCCTGCACTTTTCAAACTTCTCTGTGCCATCGTAGTTACCTAGGGTCCCCACTCTACACATCTTATCTTATTAAATTTCTTCAAGTTGGTTCTTTTTTGCAGATTAAAAATACACTAAAAGAATCAACTGGTCAACAACACTAATCATTAGAGAAATGCAAATCAAAACTACAGTGAGGTATCACCTCACACCAGTCAGAATGGCCATCATCAAAAAATCTACAAACAGTAAATGCTGGAGAGGGTGTGGAGAAAAGGGAACCCTCTTGCACTGTTGGTGGGAATATAAATTAATACAGCCACTATGGAGAACAGTATGGAGGTTCCTTAAAAAACTAAAAATAGAACTACCATGTGACCCAGCAATCCCACTACTGGGCATATACCCTGAGAAAACCATAATTCAGAAAGAGTCATGTACCACAATGTTAATTGCAGCTCTATTTACAATAACCAGGACATGGAAGCAACCTAAGTGTCCATCGACAGATGAATAGATAAAGAAGATGTGGCACATATATACAATGGAATATTACTCAGCCATAAAAAGAAACGAAATTGAGTTATTTGTAGTGAGGTGGATAGACCTAGAGTCTGTCATACAGAGTGAAGTAAGTCAGAAAGAGAAAAACAAATACCGTATGCTAACACATATATATGGAATCTAAAAAAAAAAAAAATGGTAATGGAGAACCTAGGGGCAGGACAGGAATAAAGATGCAGACGTAGGGGCTTCCCTGGTGGCGCAGTGGTTGAGAGTCCGCTTGCCAATGCAAGGGACACGGGTTTGTACCCCAGTCTGAGAAGATCCCACATGCCGCGGAGCGGCTGGGCCCGTGAGCCATGGCCGCTGAGCCTGCACGTCTGGAGACTGTGCTCCGCAATGGGAGAGGCCCGTGTACCACACACACACAAAAAAAGATGTAGACGTAGAGAATGGACTTGAGGACATGGGGAGGGGGAAGGGTAATGTGGGACGAAGTGAGAGAGTGGCATGGACATATATACAGTACCAAATGTAAAATAGATAGCTAGTGGGAAGCAGCCACATAGCACAGGGAGATCAGCTCAGTGCTTTGTGACCACCTAGAGGGGTGGGATATGGAGGGTGGGAGGGAGGTGCAAGAGGGAGGAGATATGGGGATATATGTATATGTATAGCTGATTCACTTTGCTATAAAGCAGAAACTAACACACCATTGTAAAGCAATTATACTCCAATAAAGATGTTAAAAAAAAAAAGAATCACCTGGTAGTTAGTAACTTGCATTTTCTGCAGTTGTTTAAGGTTTAGGTGACTAACAGTGAGAAATCTTTGGATGAACTTTGCCCATCACACTTGGTATCTACTGTAACACTTACCACGGGTGTACCAATAGAGGGCACTCTTCCCATTGAGAGGCACAGTACTGAACTTAAAAGATTCTACCTCAGTGCCTCTCAAGCAGAAGTAGCGATGAATTACCTGTTATAAAACAGTGCTTATATATATATGGAATCAAAAAAATGGTTCTGAAGAACGTAGGGGCAGGACAGGAATAAAGACGCAGATGTAGAGAATGGACTTGAGGACACGGGGAGGCGGAAGGGTAAGCTGGAACGAAGTGACAGAGTGGCACTGACATATATACACTACCAAACGTAAAATAGATAGCTAGTGGGAAGCAGCCGCGTAGCACTGGGAGATCAGCTCTGTGCTTTGTAACCGTCTAGAGGGGTGGGATAGGAAGGGTGGGAGGGAGAAGCAAGAGGGAAGGGTTATGGGGATATATGTATACGTATAGCTGATTGACTTTGTTATACAGCAGAAACTAACACAACATTGTAAAGCAGTTATATTCCAATAAAGATGTTAAAAAAAATAAAAAGTACACAAGTTAACACAACATTGTAATGCAACCATATCTCAATACAAAATAAAGGGAAAAAAACAGTGCTTAATTGTTTGTTTTTTCCAATGTTGTACCCAGGTATTACTTTGTTTCTCCCGAGATACATCTGTGTTGGGTCACTTTGCATACAACAGCGCTTCACCACCGAAATCATACATAAGAGGTAAAATTTTAGTATATAAAGGAAGTATTCTTTAACACTTACATAATCATGCCAAGACTGTTTATTTTATAGCATATATTGGTTGTCAAAATTTTTGTTGTAAATTATTTAATAAGATGTCTCTCAGGTTATTGTAACTATCTTTCACTCCCACTTAAATCAGTGCCCAAGCCACTTAACGCAGATCACAGGAAAGTGGTTCCCCAAAACAGCATTTAAAATTACTTCTTCATTTTTCCTGTTTGCTCTCTCCTCTGTTGCTGTTTTTGCCATATCTGTTGACTTTTACTTACCCTTCTAACTATGAGTTTATCAGTTGAATTTGCTTTTTCTTTTTTTTGCTTTCTTTATTCCTTCTCTCAAAATGTTACACCACACTTAAAGTTTGATATAATTTATATGCTATTAGCTTTCTTAATTCTATTTTATTGCTTTCTTCTCTTTATCACTAGCTGCCTACAAGATAATGCTATTTCAGTATCCTGCTATCACCTGGCAATTGAACTAATTTCAGCTGGAAGCCTTTCCCCGATTTCTCCTTTTTATTAAGTAGTGAACACCCAGTACTGGAAGCTTATAAGCCTATTGTGTATGGTCATTCTGCTATTCCCATAAAGAAAGATGCTGTTTGTCCTGTATCTCCTAAGTCCAACTGTCTGCCTGATTACTACAACCCCTGCCCTAAGACAGGCCCACATTGCCAGTGCTGGGATCAGGCTCCCCCCACTTGGGGGCTCTCTTGGTTACATTGCTTCTATACTGAATTGATAGAAGCATTTGGTTTACTTGTTTGTTTCTTTCACATCATCTGCTGAAAAACTGATTATAGAACTTATCTAATGGACTTACCTCTAAATTCAGCCAAATTTTAATTCAGCCCTCCATCAGTTGATCCTGTCTTAACCTAGCTAACTTTGATTCTCTGTTTATTCCACATTATCCCACTTTCATTCTAAGCCTCTATATATTCCCTAAACATGGAAAGATTCCCACTCCTCCACCCCCAAAATCATAGGTTCTTGAAGAACTAGCCTATATCTCACAGTATCAGAAAAACTCAGATTATTTCCTTCTATGTAGGGAAAAACCCAATTCTTTCCTACTGTGTTTTGCTCCTGTGTTTTTAATTTACTACTCACACAAAGCACTTCACTTCTGACACTTTTGGTCACACATATGTGGGGAGTTTTCCCCACAATAACAAGCTAGTCTTGACATCACCTGGGTGTCCTGCAGTTTAACTCAATTCTAACACTGTCTACCTAGAGATGGTGTCAGATCCCACAGGTTAAGGACTCAATCCTCACATACATACACACACACACACACTTCAGACACCAGTCACAAGCTTAGGTCATCATCTGTGCTTCTGACCAACTGGCTTTAGACTGGACGTTCCAACAACCCTCTCCTTGGGTTTGACTGATTTACTAGAGAGGCCCACAGAACTCAGGGAAACACGTACTAACATTTACCAGTTGGTTAAAGGATATGATAAAGAATACAAATGAACAGCCAGATGAAGAGGCACATAGGGCTACGCCTGGGAGGGTCACAAGCATAGAAGCTTCTGTCCCCATGGAGTTGGAGTGCGTCTTCTTCCCAGTGTTGATGTGTTTGCCCACCTAGAAGCTCTTCAAACCCCCTACTTCTGGGGTTTTATGGAGTCTTCCTCACAGAGGCATGATCAATTATTAAACTCCATTTCCAGTCCCTCTGGAGTATGAGGGGGTGGGGCTTCTAATCAAGGCTTGGTCTTTCTGGTGACCAGCGCCCGTTCAGAAGCCCACTCAGAGTCACCCCAATAGAATGAAAGATGCTCCTAATGCTCTTATCACTTAGGAAAGTACAAGGGTTTCAGGAGCTCTGTGCCAGCAACC
Source organism: Delphinus delphis (assembly GCF_949987515.2). Taxonomy (NCBI): domain Eukaryota; kingdom Metazoa; phylum Chordata; class Mammalia; order Artiodactyla; family Delphinidae; genus Delphinus; species Delphinus delphis. Next base: position 86,614,686 of record NC_082687.1, on the reverse strand, counting down.
AGGGGCAGAGACCAATACACACTTTCCATTGTCTCCAAGTCCACCAACCCATCATCAATTTCCCTCTCCTCGAAACCTCTAAAGCACTTAAAGGCTGTGCCAGAAAACTTAGCAAACATATCTTAATGTTTCCTGTTTTAGTCTGGATTATAAGCCACATGGTTCAGACACCATATCTCATATCTACTCTGTTTGCCTCTCGGCACCTAGCCCAGTATTGGGTACCCAGCAGATATTCTCTATCATCCATCCATCGACCTACCTACCCATCTATCATTTCATTCTCTTCTTACTCACAAGATCAATCCTTGTTGTCTCCACCCTAACCTAAACTGCTCATGCAGTTCTTCATTTCCTCTCTCCCACCATTCCCAACCAAAAAAATTTTTTTAATTAAAAATCTTACCTTAAAGCCAAAGTGCAAAAACGCATGTGACTTTTCAGTAGACTCAACAGTGTTAGAAAAACTGTCAAGATAAGAGCTACCTACTTTTTCCCACCTCAGTAGAAGGTGGGAAAAAACTCAGACCTTTGAAAGTTTTGAGGAAAAACTTTTAAAAACTCACTTAAACATTTAATTATGGTGAATATACTTTAATTTTCTGAGATAATCCTGATTTCAAATATTTAGCCTCATTCTCAGACCATATCAATTGTTTAGGAATTCAGAAAATATTACCACCATACAGTGAAAGACATTTAATTTTAACTTTTTAGCTCATTCCATAAAATGTAAACTAATGAGGTGTTGCAAAGCTTAGGACTTACTTTAATGACTAGACTAGAATTACTTATAATTAACACAACAATTCTAGGCTTACAAATAGATGCTGCTCTTCTTAAGTGCTTAAGGAGCTTGAAAATGTTTGTTCTTTTAATTATTTTGTATCACTTACCTTGTAGTGCTTAAGTTTATATTATTGACTTTAGTTGATGAAAGGATTTGCTAATACCAAAAGATTGGCTGGCATATTTTCAAATTAATTCCATATCATAAAATGAAATGAAAGGAGATTGTACTATAGTAGTTGATAAATTCCATTAATTTTTAGTATATTCACAAAATTAATTTTTAAAGTTTTTTCTATTTTATCTAATCATATTGGAACTCTCTATGGTTTTCTCTTACAGGAAAACTAGGACTAGAAGAATATGCCGTCTTTTATCCACCAAATGGTAAGAGCAATGCTATTCCTCCCTCTAGTGGGAAATAGGAAAATTACAACTTTTATAATAGCACTGTGACTTCTTATTCTCTATCTTTAAATGGATAATAATTTATCATCTAAAATAAACCTTCTATAGAATAACTATTCTAATTAATTTCATGTTTGTGGTAGTTTTTTGCTGAACTGTGCGTATCCTTTCTGATTTTCCTTGAGACCAGTAGTAGCATTTGTGAGAAAGCTAAGAAGACTCAGGTGTCTAAGTCCAGGGTGCTTAGCTTTCCTCTGAAGGACATTAACTCGTCCGTCTAGGACCTTCCTTTTGGCTTTATTGGAGCAGTGCCCTAATGAGTGGGTTGCCTTGTGTTGCACTTTATTGTTCTCATGATTTGACAAGTGTAATATTTATGAAATAAAAATATTTCAAGAAATACGTCACTGAAAAAAGTATGTTTTGATTAAAGTGATCAAATGTATAGTGACCTCCTTGAATATCATTTCTTTGAGATTATCAGATAGTTTTAAGATATGCTCCTTGGAAAAGCAATATATAGCAGTCCTTATTATGATACTATAATGTTGCATCCTGAAGAAGTTCTTTTACTCCAGCAGAGTTAAGAACATGGGCTTTGTAATCCTGCAGACCTGGGTTCAGATCCCAGTTCTGCCAACTCACCCTATGACCTTGGGTAAGTTATACACCTTCGCTGAACTTCAGATTTGTCATCTATAGCACGTGGGTAACAGATTAAAGGAGATAACACTGTACGACACAGCACCGGATGTGTAGTGATTGCTCACAAAATGCAGCTGATACAAGTTGCGTTTAGCTTCTTTACTGACCAGCCCATCTGGAACTCATCCTTGGCTTTCATGGCACTGTCCTCTCCTTGTACCTCTCAGTGTGCTGTCCCAGGTTCCTTCACAGGCTAGCCTCCTCTGTCCCTCGTTAAGCACTGGCATTCCAATGTCCCACCCCACTCTTGTTCTGCTGCTCTTTTTTTTTCTGCTTCTCTTCTTTTCACACATTTTCCTAGGACTTCTTATCTGCTCTCTTGCTTCTATTTGTTAACTACTCTAAAAGTGATATCTTCAATTCTGACTTCTACATTACTTAACTCAAATTTAACCTGAACTAATTACTCTTCATATGCCCACTATTTAAAAAAGAAAAACAACAAAGGCAAACTTAAATTTAAAAAACAAAACGACAGCAACAAGATGAACCAAACACTGTCCTCTTTCTCTCTCCCGTTAATTGTACTCTCATTTAACCAGTAATTCAAGGCCTAAAATCTGGTAGTCATCCTTGATTCCTTTCAATCTTGGACCCCTTTCATCTAATAAATCACCAGGATCATCCAATCTTATCTTCAAACTACATCTGGAACCCTCTCTACCTCACCATAACTACTACCTTGCCCTCATTCAGGCTTTACTATCTCTAGTTTATTCATTGCAACTGACACCTAACTTGTCTCCCTTCCTCCAGTCTTTTCTAGCTTTTCTCTGTCTTTTACAATGCTGTCTCAGTTATACAGCTAAAAGGAAAATCTGAAAATTGCCGTTTTTCTCCTTAAAGTTTAATTAATGGCTCCCCATTTCTTTATAGGCAATGTCCAAGCCTCTCAGCATGGCATAAGACAACCTCTCTTGACTCTGGCCCCTATTCAGTCTAACTCCTAGCTTCATTTCTCACCATTTCCCATTTCACTTTTTTTTTTAATTGCAACAATATCAAATTATTAATTCTTCACACAAACACAGCTACATACTCTCAGAAAAGCACTATGCTGCTTTCCTACCTCATGACTTCTGTTCCTATGCTTGTAATAGCGCGTTCAACATGTCTTCACCTGGCTGCCCTCTGGTTCAGCTCAGGCATGATCCTCTCCAGGAGACTTTCCTTGGAACCCCAGGTGAGGTTAAGGGCCCTTCCTCTAGGCTCCCATAGTACCCAGTGTGATTACCTTCGGTATCTCTTACTATATTATCTTGGCATTAATTGTCTATGCTTTATCTCCCCCTCTAGATTGCAAGCCTCTTGAGGTTTAGGGCCATATCATTCATTTTTGCTCCTCCAGTATCTAGCTATAGTAGGACCTTAATGAGTATTTATTTGAGCTAAATTAGAGGCTTTTTAATCTTAACATTTATGTGTAAACTTTGTTACATCTGTCTCCCCAGAAAATTAATTTTCATATAACTTTTTATATTTATATAAGAATCGGAAAATAAGAAAAAATAAATACCTCTGAAAGGCCAAATGAAATGTCCGTGGAGTCAACTTTCTTTTCTCTATTCATATATAGGAGAGCTTTTCCAACTTAGTTTAGAATATATTCGCTTTTACTTGACACACGTGCCTAACAAACTTGGTTTGCTGGTTTTTATGACCCCTGTAACAAAAGAAGTACAGAAAGAAACTGATATACATAGGAAAAATGATTAACAACAGTAGAAGTGAAAATCAGAGACCTCACAAAGGAAAATAGAAAAGCTATAAAACAGCATATAAAAGCACTCCTGCAAATAGGTCTGGGACCATTTCATGTAAAAGTCAATAACCCTCCACCCTTTAAATAAGTATTATTGCGTTGCAACATATTATAGTAATTTAAGACTTTTATAATGAGCTAAGGCACCAAGAAAAAAATATTGCTATAACAATAATAGTAATAGTAGTCACAGCAGTAGCAGCTAACATTTTTCCATGCAGAACTATATACTAAGCAGTGTGCTAAGTACATCCCATGTATTAATTCATTTAATCCTTACAAGAATCTTCTGAGGCAGCTACTAGTATTATCCCTATTTATAGATAAAGAAGCTGAGGCAGGCTTCCCTGGTGGCGCAGTGGTTGAGAGCCCGCCTGCTGATGCAGGGGACACGGGTTCGTGCCCCGGTCTGGGAAGATCCCACATGCCGCGGAGCGGCTGGTCCCGTGAGCTATGGCCGCTGAGCCTGCGCGTCCGGAGCCTGTGCTCCGCGGCGGGAGAGGCCACAGCAGTGAGAGGCTCGCGTACCGCAAAAAAAAAAAAAAGAAGCTGAGGCACAGAGTGTAAACTTGCCCAGCTGGTGAGCGGCAAAGCCAGGCTTTGAACCCAAGTTCTTTGACTTCAGAAAAGAAGTCAGACTTTTTTTAAAGAAAACGTTCTTTTTTAAGAAAAAAAATATGTTTATCATTTATTTTAGCCTGCGTCGGGTCTTAGCTGCCGCACGCGGGAACTTCGTTAAGGCATGCAGGATCTTTCATTGCGGCACACAGGCTCTTTGTTGCAGTACGCAGGCTTCTCTCTAGTTGTGGCGTGTGGGTTTTTCTCTTCTCTAGTTGTGGCACGCAGGCTCCAGAGCACGTGGGCTGTGTAGTTTGCGGCACGCAGGCTCTAGTTGAGGCGCATGAGCTAGGTAGTTGTGGCATGGGGGCTTAGTTGCCCCGAGGCATGTGGGATCTTAGTTCCCGACCAGGGATCGAACCTGAGTCCCCTGCATTGTAAGGCAGATTCTTTACCACTGGACCACCAGGGAAGTCCCAAGAAGCAGTATTCTTAATCACCATGCCCTACTACCTCAGAAAAATGTTACTGAGTTCATTGTAGTATCTTTTAGAAGAAAATTAAGCGGTTAATATATTGAAAATTTTGATGTATATAACAGGTTCTAGAAACAGTTTCATCCAGAAAAAAAAATAGTTTAATGTTTAATGGAATAAACCCATTTATTATAAGCTTATGAAAGAAAAATGCTACTGAATTTTGGAAAGAGAAGATTGTGGTATTTTAATTTACCCACCTTTTTTGATTCAAGATCTGTATTTTCCCCTCTGGCATGAGAAAGCTGCACCAGGAATGTGGGCAGTTGTCTGTATAGCCACCAAAGTAGAGAGTGGGGGGTAGTAGGTGGGTAAATTAAAAGCTGTTCATAAGCTGTTCATAATCTTAATACTTAAGTATCATTTCTTGTCTCTGGTTGTTTTAGAACCTTACCAGAATCAGAGGAGATTCTTCTCTGGGGATTGATTCTGAAACTGCAGAACAAGAAGAGACAAAGAGCAGTCAGCCCACTGTCCCTTTGCTCTTTACTCAAGGCAATACCACCCAACATTTGTATATTACCCACCCTGTTTTTCAACCTCTGCCAAAGACGGGATTACTTTGAAATCTCAAGGACACCTCTCCCACTGCCACCAAAAGTGGCCTGGCTTTCGTGGTCACAGGGGCTCACCCAGAGAGCTTTGCCTGCAGCTCATTGACACACTGTCCACCCCTGACCCGGAAGCTGCTTAAATGGGGACAGAGGTTTGCTCACTCACTTCCCCACCTGTGATCTCCTTTCCTAGGATGGAAATAACAGGCCATCATGGCATCGGACATTACCCTGTCACCTTATTTGAAGCCTTGTCAGTGGAAAGACTTTCTCTAGTAGATTTATTAAACAACTGGTGAGCAAAAATTTCTGAGCTGAAGGAGACTCCTCACAGGAAATTTTTAAGCTTTTCTTGTTTTTATTCTTTGTTCAACATGTATAACTTTATTTATTCATTTAATAAATACTTATTAAAGACACAGATAAAGTACCTGCTGCCAAGGAGCTTCCATCCTAGTGAGGGAGACATACAATAAACAAGTACCTAAGTAGCTACCGTAAATAAATAACTCTGAAAATAATTTCAGAGAGTGACGTGAACAATTAAAGGGAACAGAAATTGATAGTAGGTAGGGAGGTGGGGGAAGGGCACAGCTATTGTAGATAAGGAAGTCAGAAAAGATGCCTCTGAGGAGGTAGAATGTGAACAGAGCCCAGAATGTGCAGAGTGAGCTGTGCAAAGGAGGAGGAGAGCACTCCAAAGGGAATGCAACATGTTTAAAGTCCTAAGAGGAACATACTTGATGAACTAAAGAACAACAGGATGGCCAGTGTGACTCATGAGAGTGAGCAAAACATAAACTGGTACAAGGTGAGGTGAGAGGTAGACAGGGGCCAGGCCAGTTAGGGGGACAGTTGTTCTACAGTTTTGTCTAGTAAGTCCAATGTCTGGACTCCCTTAGAGGCAGTTTCTATTAATTTCTTGTTTTGCTGTTAATAGACTATACTTACTTCTTTGCATGCATAGTAATTTTTTTGCTGTTGATAACTGGATATCTTGAGCATTACATTGTGGTAACTCTGAAAAATCAGATTTTCTCCCCTCCCCAGAACTTGCTGTTGCTTGTTGTGGGTTGTAGTTTTTTAGTGACTTTTCTAAACTGTTTTTGTACAAATTATCTTTTTTTGTATTGAGTGCCCCCTGAAGTCCCTGTTCCATTAGCTTAGTGATCAGTTAGTGATTTGACAGAGATTTCCTTAAATGTCTGAAACTAAAATCAGTCTTCACTGATATACTCTGTGTAGGGAGTACTCCTTCAAGGCTTAGCCAGGCCATTTACGGCTCTGCCTTAGCTTTCACTTCCTGCTTGCACATGGCCCAGAAATCAGGCAGAAATGAAAGCTGAAGTTCTTCTCAAGTCTTTTCTAGATTCCCCTCATTACAGAGGAGCTTTTCAAAGCCTTTATCCCTCCATATTTATGCCTCTCCAATCTCTTCCTTCCGAGGCTTTTCAGTCTGCCTAGTCCTTGCCCCATCTGTTATCCCTTGCTGCCCCAGGTGGCTAAGGCTAATACATTTGCTTTTATTAAAAATAAATAAATTGATAAATATCACCTGGCTGGCCACTTTAGCCCAATCCCTCAGGTAGCTACTAGACAGGTCAAAACACACAACCACAATTTTTTGATTCAAGATCTATATTTTCCCCTCTGGCATGAGAAAGCCACACCAGGAATGTGGACAGTTGTCTTTATAGCCACCAAAGTAGAGACTGGGGGGGAGTAGGTGGGTAAATTAAAATACCACAATCTTCTCTTTCCAAAATTCCATAGCATCTTTCTTTATTAAGTATTTCCTTGGTTGTTGTAAGTTTTTTATTAGATTCCAGAATTCAAAAAAGTTGATTCTAACAGTTCTAGCCAGTTTAACCATTGCTATAGCGGAGGGATGGTGTTTTAGAGTTTTCTATTTCACTCTTCTCAGTGACATCTCTCCTCCAGTTCCTGATGAATATCTTTAAAAGATCATCCTGACTACTATGTAGAATAAAAGCATAAGCTCCAAGAGAACAAGGACCTTAATAGTTTGATGACCAATATTATCTAGCATCTAGAATCATGCATGGCATAAAGTCACTGCTCAGGAAACATTATTGAATGAGTGAGCTAAGGAATGAGGGAATGAATGTAGAAGGATATAGAGGAGCAAGAATAGAAGCAAGGAGGTGAGACTTATAGGAAAAATATACATAGATCTGACTGAGACTTAAAATAAACAAACATCATAATTTGCTAATACCATTTGTTTCCTACAAGACAAAATAAGTAATTGCTAGTGAACATTAGGGAGAGGAGTGTTAGGACTCCAGAGCAGTGGTTCTCCAGTAAGGGCAATTCCACCCCCTTACCCTCCAGGGACATTTGGCAATGTCTGAAGACACTTCTGGTTGTCAGAGGGGAGGGATATACTACCAGTATCTCCTGGTTAGAGGCCAGGGTTGCTGCTAAACGTCCTACAGTGTGCAGGACAACCCTTCACAACAAAGATTAGGAAAGGCTCTTGGAAGAAATAACAAAAATATCTCATTTAAAATCTGCCTGCAAGTGTCAGGTTGATAAATAGCAGTGTAATTTGTTATCTAAATTAATTAAATAAATTAAAAACATCACATAATCCAAAATTCATGTCATGTGTAACTTTGGACATAAGTTGAAAAACTAATTATTTGAAGTATCATTTCTAGATTGATATTTAAACATGGTTATGTTCTGATGTTTTGGGAACTTTTAACTACTAAATTTAATAAACTAACAAAGTCATATTCTGAAGTTCCAATTCAGAAAGATAACAGAAATAGCTAGAAAACAATTTGACCATTGTCCTGATCCCTATGCTTACTGACCTGTAGGCTACATGTGAAATGAGAATAAACAGAGGAAATGATTATTTCAACATTGAATTAAATAAATTGTACTAAGTAATCCCAAATGAAAGAGTGTAAAAATTTGCTTTCAACTGGAATGATGTTAAAGTGAATCAGATGTGAGAGTTATGGTACAACTATAAACGCTAAGTATTAATAGAGACAGTGAGGAAATGAAGGGGAAATATTTAGTAAGTGCAAAGCTCGTTGATATTTGGGGTGTTTTCTGAGTCCTATTTACTATTTATATCTCATCTAGTTCAAGATTTATTTTTGTTGATGATGTTTACCATTCTGGACTATGTCAAAGGCCCATTAAATCATTACTTTATAAAGTTATTTCTATTGAATGGAGTAGGCAGTTAGTATTTTAGACTTTCTTCAGTTAGATAGAGGTAGGCTAGGATCTTAAAATAATCACTCATAGCAGACTTGTAGAACTCTGAGGCCAGATTAACGGTGGTGTCCCAAGCATCCCAGTGCCTCTTGGATGAAGGCCAGGTGGCTGAAAACTTGGCCCTTGAAAGACTGAAGTGGTGAGAGGGAAAGGAAAGGATTTTGAAAAACTGGTCAAGAACATGACAGCCTCTGAGATCAAAGAAATGTTTTAGGTGGTATGTGCCCTGGAGTGTTAATGAATTCACTGCTTCTTATGCCTCCTACGTTTGTTTGCCAGAATCTGACATTGTCCTTCTTCAACAGAGCAAACTATGTACGCTCTTCTGGAATCCTAAGCCCTGGTTAATCTTGATTAAGCAGAAGTGAACCTTTATTTAATACTGACAAAATTTTTTTTCCCCTTAGGTTTAAGCTGATACTTAAATGTGGTACTCTCCCTTCTGAGAGCATAAAATAGCTATAGTTAGTGAGCATCTGCTGTGTACTGAATACTGTACTGGTACGCTTTAAATACATTAACTCGTTGGTGCTTTAGTACAACCCAGTGAAGTTAGTAGTATTTATCTCCATTTTCAAAAATGAAAATAGAGACTCAGAGAGTGTTGGTAACTTTCCTGGAGGCACACAAGACTCGAATGCATGTCTGTATGACTTTGTGGGCCATTTATAATTTCAACACTGAGTTATTGAGAACCTCCTGTCCTATATGTTAATTGCTTATTCATAAATGAATCTAATACTTTAATATCTTATTTATAAGCTGTGATTATACTTATAAATGCTTGAATTTCCATCATTAACAACATATATTGAACATCTCACTTGTAGAAAATACCATGCTGGATGCCGAAGACGATAAACAGTATGAATTGTGGCCCTTGCCTCAAATCGCTTATAACCTAGCTGCTTATAGAGCAGCTATAGATTTCAGGACTTGGGGGAAATATGGTGAAAGTGTGATTAACCATGGGTCATCTTTTTTTTTTTTTTTTTGCGGTACGCGGGCCTCTCACTGTTGTGGCCTCTCCCGTTGTGGAGCACAGGCTCCAGACGCACAGGCTCAGCGGCCATGGCTCACGGGCCCAGCCGCTCCGCGGTATGTGGGATCTTCCTGGACCGGGGCACGAACCCGTGTCCCCTGCATCGGCAGGCGGACTCTCAACCACTGCGCCACCAGGGAAGTCCTACCATGGGTCATCTTAATACATGCATCCCTTTTGCTTCTTGGCAGTTCACTAATTCATTCACTCTAACTTTCCTAATGAAAAGCGCTCTGTCTTGATTAAGGTATTCCTATACTTAAGACATCTTTAATTAATATTTGTAGAAGATGAAAATAATAATAGTAAGGTCTTCATTTCTGACTACTTTAACATGCTTGTTTAAAGGTTTCTTCAGTACTTAATAGAGGAAGGAAAAATTGTTTTTGCATAAGAATATAGGGGTTTTGTATAATAGCAACCTGTTTTGATATTTAGTATTTAGAAAGATATAATGTATACTTATATTTTTGTAAGGTACCAAAATATGCCTTCTATTTATGAACTTATTTTTCTCTCTTAGTTTTTCTTTCACATGTCAACATGATTAGGCGAAGATGAACTTTTAAAATTATGTTAAAAGTTTATAATCAATAAAGGAAATAAAATGAAGCCGCAATTAGGGAAGATAGAAAAAAGATGGGTGTTCACAGGAAGAAAAAGGGACTCAACCAAAGATAGAAACAGAGAGAGAAATTAAAGAAGAAAGATGGTCTTTGGACCCTCCTAAGTATTCCATTGAACTAGAGCTGGTGGCTATAGTGTCATTAGGAATATTGACTTTCAGTGTGTGTATCTAATCTGGTTTTGAACTTTTTTGTTTTTAGAAAGCAAAAAACTTTTAAGTTGGTAAAGAATCTTAACCATTGGAAGATTCTCATATGTCCAGTTTTCTTCACATCTCACAAATTTTTCTGTATTTGCCCTAGACATAATCTAGACATAGAACTCTATAGTTAGATGATATTTCAGAGACAATCTTAGCCCCTTTTAATGACAGTCAATTACTGAAGCTCAGGAGGTTTGATGACTTTGCTAAGGTTACCCAGCTGGTTTCTGATAAGCCCACAGTGGAATCCTGATCTCCCGACTAGAGACCAATAAATTTCTTGCTCCTTCTCTATTCATCATTAACTTACCCATCTACCCATTCATTCAGCAAAACTATATTCATTATCAACTATGTGGCGTCATAAAATGCATGCAAAGATGAATAAAACATATTTCCCGTCCTCTGGAGCAATCTGTCAAACAGCTAATGATAACACTAAACTGTGAAATTATAATGATGGAAATGTGAACAAAGTGCCATGAGAATGCAGAAGAATGAGCATTTAATTACGATTAAGAGATTTGGGATGTTTCTCTGAGACGTTACTTGTCCTTAGCAAGGTTTTGATAGACATTAAAGCAATTCATGGTACAGAATTACCAAGTTCAAAGCTACCAAAGTATGAAAGTGCATGATGAGTTCTGACGATGATGAATAATCTAGTGTGGCTGTACCACAGTAGGTACAGAGTCAGGTAGATATATCTCAGGTTGCCATCGTGAATGGTTAAGATCAGATCAAGGTTTTGAATTTCACTCTGTAGACACTTAGCCTATATTATAAGGCTAGAATGTGAATTCCATAGATACAGAGAAAATGTTATATTCATTTTAATCTCTCCAGAGGCTACAGAGTAGGTTTTTAAACACTGATTAATCGTGTGAGTAGGAACTCAGCAAATACTTGGTGGATGGATGAATGGTCAGAGGAAAATCCTCGATAGATGTAGAGGTCTTTTTCATGGTCTCATCAACCTTTCTAGAAGATAACCTGAACCATTACGAAAGTTTGTTGGAGGGCAGAGAGTTTTGGTAAAGGGATACCAATTAGGACGCTCTTGCAGGACCATAGGTAATAGTTCATCAGAGCCTGAACTCAGCCCTGGCAGTAGGAAGGAAGCGAACAGTTGAAAAATGGTAGAGGTAGATTCTCTAGGACTGCATATATTCATTCCATAAACATTTAATGAGTGCCTTTTATATTTGGGGCAATAAGCTTGCCTCTGGGAATAGAGATAAATAAGGAATAGTTTTTGTACTCAGGTAATTTATTTCACTGGAAGAGAGAAAAACAAAAAATGATTGTATGATAAGAGAATGAAAACATCATTTGTTAAGTACTGACTTTGCATCAAGTGTTGTGCTAGGCATGTAACATACATCATCTTATTTAATTTTCACAACTTCATTGGTATTGTCCTCATTTTGCAGCTGTAGGAAAGTCTGTTCCTAATTTTTGCAGGGTCCAGGGCAGGAGTGCAATTGGAAGCCCACCTACTATAAGTCTAGATTTTTAGAAGTTATAAATCAGACTAATAAACTGATAAGTAAAGTCTACTTTGTTTTCTTGTCTTGTAAAATATACCTTTGTAACAGTCTGGAAGGCCAGTTTCAGATTCAGAATTCTTAGACTCCTCAGAAGTCCCTAGCTTGTGGTATCCCTCACCCGTTTCTTATCTATGACTCTACCCCACACCTGGACAGACTTCATGCATGTGGACCCACTAGCCTGCAGGTCCAAGCTCTGTTCACATCTTCCAGAAATAACCATCCTTTGCCCACCTCTCCATCCTGAGGATAGCACCCATCAAGAAGGTAGCTCCACCTAAGAGGTTGTGCAGACCCTGGAAGCTGGCTAGGAGCCTTTGGGCTGGGAATTTCAGAGTCTTGGGTGTCTGGGTTGTGGTCTGAAAGGAGGGACATGAACTCTGGGTGAGGGGTATAGTCAGAGGAGGGCCAGAGCAGGGCCCTTACTCCAAGGCCCCCTGCCTTGGTCTAAGAGCAGTACTGGATAAGGAAACAGGTTAAGTAAGCACCCTAAGTGTACACAGGTAGAAAGTGGAACCAGAATTGCTCAGGTCTGTCTAGGCTCACAGAGGTGAAAGGGTACCTCAACCAGTCAGGGCAAATCAGCTGATACAAGAGTACTGATTAATGAATGATTGGGGGTAGAGAGTCAGGGGCTGTCAGGGAGATCTTTCTAGGAGGAGTATTGTTTAAAATCTCGAAGGGGGCCTCCCTGGTGGCGCACTGGTTAAGAATCCACCTGCCAATGCAGGGGACACAGGTTCGAGCCCTGGCCCGGGAAGATCCCACATGCTGTGGAGCAACTAAGCCCATGCGCCACAACTACTGAGCCTGCACTCTAGAGACCGTGAGCCACAACTACCGAGCCCATGTGCCACAACTACTGAAGCCCACGTGCCTAGAACCTGTGCTCTGCAACAAGAGAAGCCACTGCAATGAGAAGCCCGCGCACCTCAACGAAGAGTAGCCCCCGATCGCCACAACTAGAGAAAGCCTCGCGCAGCAATGAAGAACCAAAGCAGCCAAAATAAACAAATTAAATAAATAAATTTATTTTTAAATAAATAAAATAAAATCTCACAGGGGTGGGGCTGGGACACAGCTAGAGGTGTAGGAGAGCATGGCCTACAGCCCTTGTCCTTAAGCCCCAGAGGCTGAAGGGTTGGCAATCAGTTTGGCAGTGTTAGAGTTGTGCTTGCGGGGTAGGGAAGAAAAATGAAGCTGCTGATTTTAGACTGTGGCTGAATCCTGAAGAGTTAAGCGTTCTTTATCTTAAAGGGACAGGAAAGGAGCACAATCACATTTAGGTATAAGGGCTGAGGGAGGACTAGAAAGCAAAGATGACTCAACGCTTTCTTCCGTGAAGCCTAGGGAGGGAAGGAGTTGTTTACAGAGCTAGGTAGTCCAGAAGGAGGCGCAGGAAACTGGGTTTTTACTGTTTGAATTACAGGTTAATAATGAGAATACTGGTGGAAGGAGAGAGAAAACAAGTATGACAGAGTCTTGGAAAGTAGCTACATTTAAGGAGTGTGCGGAAGAGAGAACTAGTCCAAAAGACGACAAAACAAAAACAACAGCTGAGCAGCAGAAGTTTCTGAGGCAGGGAGCCTGATCTGCACAGCGTCATCAGTGCCTGGTGGGCTCAAGTTTGAGAAGGAACGTTCAGTTGCTAGGGGGCCAGGACACACACACAGGGGAGATGCCTGGATTCAGCCATCAGGAGTTGGGGTGAGAGGGGTGGAAACCAGTTTAAAGAATTGGGAATATATATAATGTGGAAATAAAGGAAGTTACTTTGAATAGTTTTTTACAAGTTAAGCTTGGCTTCAAGGAAAGGAGAGAGATTAGAGATTTGTTTGATGGGAAAGTAAGGTTCAGGGAAGAAAATGGACAAGTCCCCCTCCTCCTCTTCTTTGGTGTCATTATTATTAGCAAGGGTATTTGTAATATCTTTGGCTGAAAGGTTGCAGTGAAACAGGAGAGACTGGAGAGAGGAGTACTTTGATAGGACCTACCCACACCTTGCCTCTGCTCCTCCAGTAGCAGGGGTGAGAGCCGATGCCACCACTCTTCGCCTTCAGGCCACTGACCTCAGGAAGCTTATCCCGGTTCACAGCAATCGCCATGCGAAGCCCTGCTTCCGGTCACCTCTTACCAGGTGACTCTCGTCTACTTAGCTTCAGTGGCTCTTTTATCAGTAAGACCTCCTCCCTCCCCCAGCCTTTTCCTCTCTCTCCCCCTTCCCTCCATTATTTCTCTTTGTGGCACTTATCACTGTCTGACATACATTCACTTATTTTATCATGACTTTCCTGTCCCTAATAAAAAGTAGGCTCCAGACCTCAGAGCAGTGTCTGGCACATAGTAGAGGCTCAATTCCTATTTGTTGAATGATGCACACAAAAGGGTGAGGAGGAGAATTGATGGGGCAGGATTCCAAAGCAGAGGTTGGCAAACTTTTCTGTAAAGGGCCAGATAGTAAATATTTTAAATTTTGCTGGCCACAAACAGTCTCTGCCACATATTCCTCTTTGTTGTTTTTTAAAATAATCTTTCAAAAATGTAAAATCCATTCTTAGCTCACAGGCCAAACATAGACAAGCCACAGATCTGACCATAGCTTCTGTGAGAGAAAGTGAGGGAAACAGGATTAAGAACACAGGTGAAGATGGTAGCTCTGAAAAAGAAAAAGGAAGAAGCATCTTCCTCCAAAGACCTCCCTAAAGGGAAGTGAGAAAACAGATGAAATGTGTGAAGAACGTTTGAGGTAAAGAACAGACAAGTGAGAATTTATGTCAGTGGCATCAGCCTCCCAGAGAGGAGGGAAGTGAGTTCTGCAGTTGAGTGTGCAGCACTTGAAGAGCAGGAAGGTTCTGAAAGAACAGGGTGGCTCATCAAACAGAGATAAACAGGGAAAATGATAAACAGCACAGAATTCAGACACAGTTGGACATCATGATCTGTGGTGTGTTCTAGAAGACTAGGGAAAAATGGGAAAAGGTAGATCCTGAGAATTACAGCTTGTGAAATTTAAGAGTGATGCACCACAAAATTCTAAAGGTGGTTGACCTGGCATACTAGTTCAGAATAATGTTGGATTTTCCTCATACTTTTTTTGATAAAATTACTTCTAGAATCATCAAAGAAATATGAACTAATTTGTGAATAATAATATCAATAATTAACTTTTATTGAGTCTAAACTATTTATTTATTAATGGCTGAGCTACAGTCATTATCTCATTTAATCATTTATGTAGTTCTAGCATTGTCTCTGATTTACGAGATGAGGAAACTGAAGCTTAGGGGATTAAGGAACTTACCTAAAGGCACACAAAGTTCTTAAACAACAGAGCTAGATGAACCCAACCAAGTCTGTCTGATATCTGGTCTGTGTTCTTAACTTACCACAATAGGGTGCTGATCAATGAATTACTATCAGTATGGAAGGAGGTCTCTAGTGACAAGTCCTGTCCTCAACTCTGTCTTTTTTTTTTTTTTTTTCTGTGGTTCACGGGCCTCCCACTGTTGTGGCCTCTCCCGTTGGGGAGCACAGGCTCCGGACGCGCAGCCTCAGCAGCCCATGGCTCACAGGGCCCAGCCGCTCTGCAGCGTGTGGGATCCTCCCAGACCGGGGCACGAACCCGTGTCCCCTGCATCGGCAGGCGGGCTCTTAACCACTGCGCCACCAGGGAAACCCCGTCACTCTGTCTTGTTCAACATTTTTATAGCGCTCTGGATGAGGACATAGATAGTGCATTTATCAAACTTTCCAGCAATGTGGACCCAGGAAGAAGAGGGAATACATTAGATAACAGGATGAGAATCCAGGATTATCTCAAATTGGAACGGTTCACCAAAGAGGAAATGTAACAGAGATAAGAATACAGTTCTTTACTTAGGTCAGAAACAACTGCACAAGTGCACTGTGCTTTAGCTGTGGGGTGTGTAGGGAGGAAAAATGCTTAAAAGCTTTCATCACCTCACTTTAAGGACTGTCGTAAACTACAGCTTGTCCAGAGAATAGAATAGAGAAGGTATTCAGTCTGAGGAACTGTTAAAGAAACTCATAAAGTCTCAGAGCCAAAAAAAAAAAAAACCAAAAAACAAAACAAAACAAAAAACCCAACCTGGTGGTGATGGGGGCGGGGGAGAGAACAGCGTCCTCCAGTATTTCTGAAAGTTTTCACAGAAGATAAATTAGGTGTGTTCCATGTGACCCTTGTGGTCAGAACTAGGAAACATAAGTGGGGATTACAAGGAAAGATAAATTAGGTGTGTTCCATGTGACCCTTGTGGTCAGAACTAGGAAACATAAGTGGGGATTACAAGGAACCAGAGTCTCACTCCGTATGAGAAATAACTCCCCCCAAATTAAACCTGTTCAAGATTGTAATTGGTTGCATTGTGAATGAATGTGCTCCCTATTGCTGGATGTTTTAGACTGAGACTGAACTATCATTTGTTAGAACTTACCCTAGGTGACCTCTGAAGGCTCTGCCAACACTAAGTTTTTGCCTCTGAACATGTCAGATGAATGAAGCGTTTCTGTGCTATTTTTCAAAAAAAGTAAACTCATCTTTCTTTTGTGTTTGCAACCTGATTTAGTACTGTGTTAGATCTATGGTGGTGTTTATATTACAGAGCTTCCATTTTGAACCTAAGCTGTACGAGTTCTAATTTTTCACTTAGACTGTGACAAGATGTTTAGCATACCAAGTTAGGCTTCAAGTATGTTCTTCTAAATGGATGTGCACTTTACTTGTGTATAATTCTTGCCAAAGATTACACTGAATTTGTACCATATTCCTGCCAATATTTTTTCTAAACCACATCCTGTGATGTAATTTGTGGTAAGTTTATAAGGGAATGCATCTATATAAGAGGTGCCTTGAAATGCTCACTTATTTTTTAACAGATTGGACTCCAGTATATAGGATGAGGTTGCTTCAAGAAGGACTTAATCTATTGACTTCCTGAGACCGTTATAGTTAGTTCTTAAACTTAGTTCTGTGATCTGCCTTGTTCTGTTTTTTGTAACACATATTCACAGTCTCAATTTTCAACTTTATCAATAGAAAGTTAACTGGATATATATTGAAAACCTCTAGATTGCTTTTCTAAAGGTATTAAAAAGCCTATCGTTTTGTTGGTGACCCATCACTAAGTCTTTCTGACATGCATGAACAAAGTTGAAGCAAAAATAGGAAACCTCACTATTTTTGGCTTTAATCCTCTAAAGTTTACCTAATAATTCAGTGGGTATACTAATTGAAAAGAAATACTTTTTTATTTTTTTAGGTGTAATCCCTTTTCATGGATTTTCAATGTATGGTAAGTTGGGCTTTAAAATATTCACTGTTTTTATTACACTTTGGAAAATTAAACATGAAAATCACACTTTATATTACATCAACCACACACTTAACCATGTTATTGTGAACATTTTTAAACATTGGATTTGATATCTGTTTATATGTCCAATTAAAAGTTTTTTCAAATAAAGGGTCATCATAATTGCTCAGATGGCGATTGCTTGTCAAATTAGAATTGAACATACCAGGAAAATGGTTCTGTGGTTTTCCATTTTCTAATTCAATGGAACTTAGAGCCACACATTGATATTTAGTTCTAATAGATGTAAAATGAGATTGCTTAAATTCCTAAACTAATTCTCATAAGTCTTTAAAAAAAAATAATAGGTCAGAAAGAACGCAAAGGGAGGGACAACACTGAGTGTGAGTTCATAATTTCTCCAGACTGGCTGGTGTGCACAGCAACAATTACATTGAAGCATCCAGTCATCCTGAGGCACACGTGACAAACGCATGTGCAGGTTTGAGAGCCCTGAGCACCTTTGTGTCCTCACGTATCATTGAATGAGGAATGCAGGAAGCGTAACAAAGATTAGCAAGAGGAAGAATGCTCTATGCCTTAAGTGCCACTTAATTTTTAAATTTTCATGCATTACATATTAGCTTGTTGAAGATTGTTGTCCCAACTATTCCTACTCCCCAACCTTTAGACTAAACAGAAATATACAGTAATGTTTACTTTTGTAAAAAGAATCAGCGATAAATTAACACTTTTCTTTGTAAAAAACCCCTCAAGTGTTCCGCATCAGACAGTCATCGTGAATGACATAATATAAAACCTTTAAAACCAGCATACAATGAAAAGGATTTAAAGTGCCTAGGAATTCTGCATTATGCTGCCCTTGGCTTTATTCTCTTGGGCAACAAAAATTTCATAATGTAACACATAATGTTATAGTGAGGTTCCAGCATATTTCTCTTTTATAAATATGTGAGGAATTTAAAATAGAAAACCTAAAAAGGTTAAGAATATAAATTTTTACCTTTAATAATAAAAAATGTTAGCCCTTTTATTCTTTTATTTTGATAATTCCAACTGCAAGCATTTTTCAAGTAATTAGTTTTTAAAAGATGTACTTGAGCGATTTGGAGAACAGTTAATAACGTCAGGAAAGTTTAAATCTTCTAACAACTCTCAGGGTACAAAATACATCTTTGACTCCTGCCTATTCACATTTCTGGTTGTTTTAATAGGTTAAAGTTTATACACCCAAAGGGGAAAAGTTCGCTAAGGAAATAGGTGATGCAAAATGTTTAATATACAGTTTATACTATTTTAGAAAAATATGTTAAGCATCCACAAATACTTTAGAGCAGCGACCACTTATTTAGAACCAGTATACTAGCATAATTGCAACTTATCCCCAGGATCTCTACATAGTACTAGGCCATTTTAGTTTTAGTTACTGTATTTCTTTAAAATTATAATACTTTCCTCTTTTAAAAATTTATTCAAAACTTTTCTCTAATTTAAACTGGCCTTATCCTTTCCCACATATGTAGATTAATGAAGTTTTTATTGTAGGTATAGTATATTATGATTTCATAAATAAATTCCTATAGTGCAGTATTTAATTGGTTAAAAAGATGATGAGCTCATTCATTTTTATGGAAGAACCAAATAGGGAAAGATGCTTAAAATGGAAAATAAAGTCATGTAGAAGATTTTTTACATATTATATGTAATGGACTAAAACTTTTCCATTTCATAGCTATATAAGGGAATTCAACATCACCAATTGTGGCATCTTGAATAATAACTGATTATAACGTTTTCTATATTATATATGTTTATAGAAAAGTGCTGATTTTAAAATTCTCTTTCATTCCTTCACTGGAAATGATCATTAATGATTACTGAATCTTTAAAACCTTTAGATTCAAATTACAAGTTTTTAAATAGCAATAACGTAAGAAGTTGGAGGGGAAAATATACATCATCACAAAAAGTAAATGAATTCCAAACCTTCATTTTGAATTTGTAATAATACCATGTATTTGTGCCACATTGCTTTTTCTTAGGTTGTTGCAATTAGAATGAGAGTTATTCTTTTTAAATGTATAGAATACCTCAGTTGGGGCTATTTAAATAAGTAGGAATTTATTTTGATAGTAAAATAATTTTTTAAAGTTAGTTTTGAAGTGAAAGGACATGGCTGTTAGTTTTTAAACATATATATATATATATATATATATATATATATATAAAACATAAAGGTCTTTTCCTATAGATATATATAGAAGGAGGGGTTTTTTTGGATGTATTTAGATATTTACCACCCTAAAATTGATTTGTCTCTCTTTTGCGCTTCAGAAAAGTGAAATTTCTCAGTTGCAATGCTAGTTTTTGATAATTTATTCATCAGTAATACTGTGCACCGCCATTTATCCCAGATAATCGAATTTTTGTTTTGTCAGAATTTAAAATTTTTTATCATTTTTTCCTTTCACGTTGTCAAAAGGAAGTGAGCTGAGTTGGCTCACTGGTTTCCCTGCTTACTTAATGCCTACTGCCCTCAGGGCATCACGGACATTATAGAGCCCAAGACCTTCTTACCTGTCTGATCTATATCATAGATGAAATTACCCAATAAGTAAGTCACTTTTATTAAATTAATATTTAGGTAATGCAGTTTTATATATCTGCATTATAGTGTATTTATGCTGCCTAAAATTCTTGAGTGTTGAAAAGATGAAAAGCATGACCACGTTCGCAAGTGCAGAATAATCAGACTGTCAGGTCAGCATCTGATTTTAAAATCTGACTTTCTGACAGTCAGCCATGAGCTGTCTGGTTGAGCTGACCCACCTGTGCTTAACTGCCATGAACTGGGTACAAAAGAAAACTTAATTCAAATTCATTAGAGAAATAAATTCTTAGAGTTGTTTTATTTTAAGCCTATGAAAACTGTCTAGATACATATTGAGATATGCCAATATAGACCAATAGCCTAAACTGTTAATCAAAATTTTAATTTTCAAATTCAGTTAGTTGCAGACCATCGTTCTAAAAGCTAGTCGTAAATCATCTTATATTTTACTTACCTGACTTCAAAAATTAAAAATTTCAAAAGATCCTTTGTGGGACAAAGTAAAAATGAATTGCCTGATTGTCACTTTCTTATTATTTCAATTGAAAAAAAGAGACTTGACTTTATGTAGTTTTTAAAAGTTACTTTGAATTTTCAATATCCCTATATAGTTCCATTGTGTCATTCTTATTCTACTGTTGAGATTATAATATTTTATAATTTACTCCCTTCTTTTTAATTTTTAATGACTCAGTTTTTTATGTGTGCATATATTCCCTTTTCAACATGAAAAAAGAATATATATGTGATTCTAAACTTGTCTATGAATGAATATTATTACTAGAAAATATTTATTCTTTCATGTTTTGTGAACTTATTTTTTTAATTTTAGTAGTTCTGCAATATTATTAATTAACTTTTTTGTTCTTTCAGTTGCACCACTTTGTTTTCTGTACCATGAACCTTCCAAATTGTATCAGATATTCCGTGAGATGTATGTGCGTTTTTTCTTCAGACTTCATTCCATCTCTTCTCATCCTTCTGTAAGTTCATAAAAAAAAGAAAAAATGGATCAAAGCAGACTCTAATCTGTTTTTCCTTTCCTTAAGAAAAACAAATGTTAATTTGTGAGGTCAAGCAACACTTTTCTATAGAATAAATGAAAGAGAAGAAGAAATTGATATTTAAATAGTTTTAGTAATAATTAGAGAGGAAAAAGCCTTTTATCAATTGCATTTAAATTATCTTTTATATGTTGAAAGAAAAAACATAGCAATGTCTGTATTGTTTTCTTTGACAAAGGTGGCTAACTTCTTTGAATGCTGGTTTCCTCCTCTCTGAAACTCATTTCAGAGTTAATAATGAGTTTCTGTGGTGCTGTAGAGCAGTGTACAAAGCACCTGGGTAGCACTTGGCTCGTGGCAGATGTTCAGTAAATAGATGGCTGCTGTTTTTATTGTTGTCGTTACGATTATCATCATCATCATCATCATCTTTTCTTTGTTAATGAAAAATAAACATTTATTTGTCCCTTATTTTTCAATTTGGCTAATTATCAGTTATCAAACTAGATATCTCCTTTGTGTTTATTCAATAGATGGCTCCTTGGCCTTAACATGAAATTCAAAGAGAAGCATACTGGGAGTTGAGTATTTGTATCTGTTTTATTTTGTCCAGTCCTTTATCATATCTTCCTTCCCCCACCCCCACCCTCCTTAGCCTGAGTAAAAGCAGTGTTTATTTTATTTCAGTTATACTTTTTCTGTCTTTGAGCCTGCTTTGGTCTGCTTGTGGGTAACTTGACTGACTCTCCAGAAAAAAACATTAAAAATTGGAATGTGTCAGGGCTACCAAGTTTCCCAAAAGAGGAGGCTGTCACCGCTACTCAACTAAATAGCAGTTCATTATCCTCCCCCCGCCATTCCTGTGTATTCCTATTCCACCTTCCTCTGTCTCCACTGTTGCTCTCATACATTGCTAGTGAAAGCAGGCAAGTTAACAGAAATCTAGGATGTCACAGATGAACAAATGAAGTACCACCAATTATCTTGGGTTTCTTCTCTCTGAGACAACTTGATTTAATGCCTATATTGCATGAATATTTAATCTAGAATAACCAAAAATATATTAATAATTCTTTTTTCTTATAACTCATCCTTAGCCTCAGATTTCTTACTCACATATTCTGTACCATTTTACGCTTCAGAGTTTCAAAAAAATGTTTTTAACTGGCTGCCCAGTAGATACCCGTGATGTTTTCCCTGTGCAGACCACTGAAGCTTGCCACTG
Source organism: Delphinus delphis (assembly GCF_949987515.2). Lineage (NCBI taxonomy): Eukaryota > Metazoa > Chordata > Mammalia > Artiodactyla > Delphinidae > Delphinus > Delphinus delphis. The sequence goes on along the minus strand of NC_082687.1, from coordinate 86,592,519 downwards.
AGCAACTCTGGATGTGCCTTCTCTATATCCGTGCTGACCCTAAGGTGTCCTTTTTCAGCTGATTGATTGGGACAGCCCTGCCTCTGCCCTTTCTTTATTCAGTGAAATAAAGACTTAACAGGCAGTCATCTCCTTTTCTGGCTTGCAGCCAGACTTAACTATTTGGAACCAAGACAGCCTTATTTCTTTAGAAATTCAAAAAGAGGATTAAAACTTCCTTACAAAGATCAACGCTGAGGAATGCTGAGCTGCAAGAAAGACTTTATTCAGAGTTGTCAAGTAATAAATGCACTTGAAAAACCATCTACTTTGTGCTCTACAGATAATGCCCTTTTAAAAAAGTGGATTTCAGTTTTTAAAAAAGTTATCCTTATACTAAGTAATCAAACATTCTTGTCTGATAACTTCCTGGTGCAAATGTCAAACAGTTAGTCTTTCTCTGGGGATGGATTTCAATGAAAGAGTTAAAAAAGCAGGAAATATTCTCCCTGATGGGTGAGACAGCTGGAAGGGAAGGGACATTTGGAGGAGAAAGTGAAGGGTGTGGCTGTAGCACCAGAGAAATACCTGGAAACTGGAATGCATCCAGAAAAAACTAATTTTGCTGGGCCTACGTGATACTATATGACTTACAGAGAAGCAGGTTTTTCTATAAAATGACGTTTTCCTTGAATTCCTAACATTACTACATGCCAGGTTACGTGGGGAGCCTATCGTTGTTAAAAAGGAAAAAATATTTATATTGATAATCTTTTTCTCATTTCCATTTGAATAATTTAATGGCAGAGTTCATTTTTAAATACTAAATTATGCATTTCTCTTGTGATTTATTATTGTATCCAGGGTATCGTGTCACTCTGTCTGCTGTTTGAAACTCTTCTTCAAACTTATCTCCCCCAACTCTTTTATCATCTACGAGAAATTGGGGCTCAACCGTGAGTATTTTTCTCTCCTAATTGAAGAATAAATTGATATCAGAAGGCTCTTTTTCATCATCAAAGATACAGTAATTTTTCAGAGACATTAGACTAACAGTCTCCCCAATAAAACAATAATTATCAAGTAGTAAATTATAACTCGACATTGTGACAGAAATTCTTGAGAGACTTACCAAAATCCTAATAAATTCTTATTTGCTTGGATTTTTGTGCTTGGTACAAGAATCACTAAAAGAACTAATTTCTATTCATAATGAAAGGTATTGGCCAAACTGAGGCAAAAATTTGTGGAAACAAATACTACCTGAGAAATGTGATAATACTAAAATTAAGTCAGTTTAGGCCAAATTTATCAGAAAACAACTTATGAAAGACAGAAAAGTTAAAGTTTGCTGGCTTTCATTAAAGGAATCTAGATCGATTATTTACCAATGGTTGTACACTGTGATTTTTTTCTTCCAAAAGCTTGAATTTTTGTTCATTTATCTCAGTATGAGTTATCAATGAATATGTAGGGTACCTGTGGACCTCATTATTATTGGTTCTCTTTTCTCTTTTTTAATTAACAGTGTCTTAAGGCAACAGAAATTTCCAAATGATTTATCAGTGTTTTGTTACTGTCTTCGTTTCTGTGTAACCATTTTCTCCTATATAAGGGCATATTTGAAAGGAACACTAACTCTTTGAGACCACAAAAGTAGTTAATGGGAAATAGAATCCATAGCCGATGGATGAGTGGGTGGATGGGTTTAAGAGACAGACCCAGATTCAAATTCTATCTCTACTAAACTATAAAATCCTGATAAAATTATTTAATTTACCTAAGCCTCAATTTCTTTCTTTAAGTCAAGATAATTTAATTTATTCATCTTTAAAATCAAGGGAATTCCTACCTCATAGAGTTGTTTAAAGATTGAATATGTATATGTTTATATATTGATATATATGTATATATACATATATATCTCCATATATATATATATATACATATATACATCTATATCTCCATTCTAAAATCACCATCGAATTTCAGACATTTTAGATCTTAGAAATGCCATTTATAAAACAACACCTCATATCATCCGTTGATAACACCTAGGTGACACTCTTTCTTTTGTAGACATTAAAAAACAGGATTTTATTAATAATTAATATTATAAAACAAGAATATGGCAGAAATACTTTATATTACATACAAGTCATTTTTTCTTGTGGTAAACTGACCTCTATTTTACTACTGTGAAATGAATATTTGAATATAACTATGCTTTTCCTTACTAGAGTGAAGACATTTAGTTTATTGCTAGAAGCTAAAATCCTGGCTTTTTTCTAGTCTATTTATACACTTTAATCATTAAAAGGAACAAATTTATTTCAGTGAATTATGATAAACATTAAAATTCTGATGCAAGAGAAAATATAAAAATTTAATTATCAGGCTAGAAATCAATTATTAAAAGGCTTTCATGAATTAAAACTAATGCTATTGGAAGGTTTTTAATTTAGAATTTAATTTTTTTACTAGATATAGGACTCTTCAGGATATCTCCTTCTTGAGTACTTAGTGCATTTTATCTGTTATCATATTTATGGACATAAATTATTCATAATATTCCATAATAATTCTTAATTAGCCTTTCAATATCTATAGAATCAGAGTGACATTACCGCTCTCATTCCTGAGATTGATATTTGTATCTTGTTTCTCTTTCTTGATTATTCTGGCCAGAGGTTTATTAATTTTATTCTTCTTTGAAAGAATCAGTTTTTGGTTTCATTGATTTTGTTTTTCTATTTTTGGTTTCATTGAGTTATGCTCTTTTTTTTTTTTTTTTTTTTTTTTTTTTTGCTGTACGCGGGCCTCTCACTGTTGTGGCCTCTCCCGTTGCGGAGCACAGGCTCTGGACATGCAGGCTCAGTGGCCATGGCTCACGGGCCCAGCCGCTCCACAGCATGTGGGATCTTCCCGGACCGGGGCACAAACCCATGTCCCCTGCATCGGCAGGCGGACTCTCAACCACTGCGCCACCAGGGAAGCCCTATGCTCTTTTATTTGTTATTTCCTTCTGTATACTTGCTTTAGTTTTGTTTTGGTCTTGTCTTTCTACTTGTTTAAGGTGAAATTTAGATAATTAATTTGAGACATTTCTTCTTTTCTAATGGAAGCAATAATGTTATAAATTGCCCTCAAAGCACTGCTTTACCTCCACTCAACAAATTTTGATGTGTTATGTTTTCACTTTCATTCAATTCAAAATGTTTCTTAATTTCTCTTGTGACTTCCTCTTTGACCATAGTTTATATAAAACTGCATTGTTTAATTTCTAAATATTTGGAAAGATATTATGTCTTTCTGTTATTATTTCTATTGTAATTCTGTTACAGTTAGACAATGTGCTTCATAAGATTTTAGTTCTTTTAAATGTGTTGCAGTTTGTTTTATGACCCAGAATATGATCTATCTTGATGAATCTTCCATGTACACTTGAAAAGAATTTGTATGCTGCTAGTGTTGAGCAGAATGTTCCGTAAGTGGTAATCAAGTCAAGCTTGTTGATAATGTTCAAGACTTCTATACACTTGTTAATTTTCTTCTACTTTTTCTATTGATTATTGAGAAAGAAGTGTTAGAGCCTCCAATTATAATTGTGAATTTGTCTTTTTATTTCTGCATTGCTATATATATTTTTACTTCATGTATTTGACTCTGTTTTTAGGAGAATTGATCTTTTTATCATTATGTAATGTCTTTTCCTAGCAATAAATCTACTATGTCTGATATAGCCATTCCAGCTTTCTTTTTATTACAATTTGTATAGTGTATTCTTTTCTGTCTTTTTACTTTTAACGTATTGATTATCAGTGTCTTTACTTTTCAGGTGGCTTTCTTGTCAAAAGTATACTTGGGTCTTTCAGTGTGGCAGTTTGTCTTTTAATTGGTGTGTTTATTCCATTTACATTTAATGTAATTGATATTATTGGATTAAAATAATATCAATTGATATTATTTACTATCTTGATAGACATTTTTTTGTTTGTCCCATGTGCTCTTTATTCTTTTTGTCCTCTTTTCCTGCCTACTTTTTTTTTTTTTTTTAATATTTATTTATTTATTTTTGGCCAAATCGGGTCTTAGTTGTGGCACACGGGATCTTTCATTGCAGCATGCAGGCTTCTCTCTAGTTGTGGTGCAAGGATTTAGTTGCCCCACAGCATGTGGGATCTTAGTTCCCCGTCCAGGGATCAAACCCATGTCCCCTGCATTGAAAGGCGGATTCTCAACTACTGGACCACCAAGGAAGTCCCTCCTGCCTACTTTTGTTTGTTTGTTTGTTTTTAATTTATTTATTATTTATTTATTTATTGTCTTTATTTTTGTCTGCATTGGGTCTTAGTTGCGGCACACAGGATCTTTGTCAAGGCATACAGGATCTTTCGTTGCAGCATGCGGGCTTCTCTCTAGTCATGGCATGCAGGTTTTCTCTTCTCTAGTTGTGGCGCGCAGGCTCCAGGGCAGGTGGGCTCTGTAGTTGTGGCATGCAGGTTCCAGAGCGTGTGGGCTCTGTAGTTTGTGGCACGCAGGCTCTAGTTGAGGCGCATGAGCTCAGTAGTTGTAGCACGTGGACTTAGTTGCCCCACAGCATGTGGGATATTAGTTCCTTGACCGGGGATCGAACCTATGTCCCCTGCATTGTAAGGTGGATTCTTTACCACTGGACCACCAGGGAAGTTCCCCTCCTGCCTACTTTTGAATTGAATAATTTTTTACTCCATTTTATCTCCAGTATTGGATTATTATTTATACCTTTCTAAAAATATATTTTGATAAGTGTCTGTCTTAGTTCAGTCTGCTATAACAAATTTCCATAAACTGTATGGCTTATAAACAACAGAAATTTATTTCTCACAGTTTTGGAGACTGGAAGTCTAAGATCAGGTTGCTAGCATGGTTGAGTTCCAGAGGACCTTCTTCTAAGTTGCAAACTGCTTCTCATTGTATCCTCACATGATGGAGAGCAGAGAAGAAAAAGAAGCTCTCACATGACTCTTACGAAGGCACTAATCCCAAACATGAGGACCTACCTTCATAACTTTATCTAATGCTAATTAACTTCCAAAGGCCACACACCTCTTTCCTAATACCATCACATTGGGGGGTAATTTCAATATATGAATTTGGGGGTGGGAGTGGGGACACAAGCATTCAGTCTATAACAGTGCCCTAGGATTTACAATATACATCTTTAATTTATCCCTTCTACTTTCAAATAAACTCCAGGCCTGGAGGGTTTCATGGGCAAATTCTACAAAACATGTCAGGAAGAAATAATATCAATTATTGTTTTTCTGTGGCTGCTGTCAAGATCGTTGTCTTTAGATCTTAGCAGTTTGATTATGATGTATCTGGACATGGATTTCTTGGGTTTATCCTGTTTAGGGTTTGCTTAACATCTTAATTTGAGGCTTATTTCTTTTGCCAAATTTAGGAAGTTTTCAACCATTATTTCTTCAAATATTTTTTTCTGCACCACACTCATTATCCTTTTCTTCTGGGACACAAATATTAAAACTTTTAGTCTTATCTCACAGCTTCCTGAAGCTCTGTTCATTTTGTTTTCAATCCTTTTTACTCTGTAGTTCAGATTGGACACTTCTATTGATTTATATTTAAATTCACTGGCTCTCTCAATGGTTATTTCCATTTTGCTATTGGATCCATCCAGTGAGGGCTGTTTTGTTGCTGTTGTTGTTATTGTTTTTGTTGTTTTTGTATTTATCAGTTCTAAAATTTCCATTTGGTTCTTAACAAAACTCAGAATTGTGCATTAGTAAGGGCAAATTCTACTATACATAAATTATACCTCAATAAACTGTATTTCTAAGAAATTGAATCTGTGATGTATACTAGGGAGCAGAAGGCATGATGTGTGGTGCTGTTGTTCTAATAAGACACTGAGAGATCCAGTAAAATGAAACTAGTTGAAGTTAATAATTTAGCTTAAAAGTTAGTAAATTATTTAAATTTAAAATAATTGGTGGCTAAAAGTTTCTTTGGCATCTATAAACAGAAATTCTAAAACCAACCAAAAATCTTGATTTATCAATACTACTGCCTACATGTATTTTGTTATATTAGAACAATAGTTATCTAGTATTGAGGAATTTCTGAAACCTGGGGGGTCCTTTTTCAGTCTCAAGAAAGTTAATGTGACACCAACAAAGGCAATCTCTCAATCCCATTTTCTCTTTTAAGAAAAAGTACAGATGTTTATCTGTATAACAGTTTTAACAAAGAATTTGGCTAGAACCTCTCAGGGGCAGTCAAGTGATGTTTAATTGCCAATAGTACAGAAATTGAGAGACTATTTAATCTCTTCAGGCACCAAAGCCAAAGAGTTTGTTTCCTGATTCTAGAGATAAATTGTTATTGTAACATAACCTATTTATGAAACAGTAGGATCTCATACTTCTTAGGACTTTTTTTTTTTTTTTTTTTGCAAAATAGAATTTAATTGAATTTTCTGGTTGATTTTTCAGAGTTCTGATGACATCCTCTATAAAACTAAGGGTTTCAAATCAGAGATCTATTTCTAAGGTCCCTTGTATAGCTTTTCTTTTTTTTAAGATTTGATTTTATTTTTTATTTTTAGCAGCGTTGGGTCTTCGTTGCTGTGCGCAGGCTTTCTCTAGTTGCAGTGAGCAGGAGCTACTCTTCATTGTGGTGCGCGGGCTTCTCCTTGCGGTGGCTTCTCTTGTTGCAGAGCACAGGCTCTAGGTGCATGGGCTCAATAGTTGTGGCTCACGGGCTCTAAAGTGCAGGCTCAGTGGTTTGAGGCACGGGCTTAGCTGCTCCATGGCATGTGGGACCTTCCCAGACCAGGGATCGAATCTGTGTCCCTGCATTGGCAGGCGGATTCTTATCCACTGTGCCACCATGGAAGTCCCCCTATAGCTTTAAAACTAGTTTTCTTTGTCTTTTTTCATCCTTTGTAGCCATTTGAGTGAAATGTAGGAATATAATTTATTGAATTGGAAAAATGTGCAGCTATCAAGCTCTTTCAAGTATCTTGAATAAAAATTCAAATGTTCTAGGCTTGCCTGGAACTGTTAAGACTGTAAGATCACCTCATTGATAGCTAATTAGTACACACCCTGAAAAACAGAATGTAGAAGTGAGTTTTCTAAAGAATGAACTATAACATAAAATAGGACTCAGGAATATAATTCTTTCTCTTAATGCTTTTTTTTTTTCCTGTATGCGGGCCTCTCACTGTTGTGGCCTCTCCTGTTGCAGGGCACAGGCTCCAGACGCGCAGGCTCAGCAGCCATGGTTCACGGGCCCAGCCGCTCTGCGGCATGTGGGATCTTCCCGGATCAGGGCACGAACCCGTGTCCCCTGCATCAGCAGGCGGACTCTCAACCACTGCCCCACCAGGGAAGCCCTCTTAATGCTTTTGAGACCACTAATTTGAGGACTCATGGTTTCTCACCGTTGTACTTTTTACAGCTTTTAATAGAGTATTTGAGGGTTTTTTAAATTTATTTTATTGAAGTATAGTTGATTTACAATATTGTGTTAATCACAGCAGTGTTTCAGTTATACATATACATACATTCTTTTTCATATTCTTTCCATTATGGTTTATCACAGAATATTGAATATAGTTCCTTGTAGGAACAGTAGGACCTACAGCAGTAGGACCTTGTTGTCTATCCATTCAATACCATAGTAGTTTGCATCTGCTAATCCCAAACTCCCCATCTATCTCTCCCCCCTCCCCCTTGGCAACCACAAGTCTGTTTTCTATGTCTGTGAGCCTGTTTCATACATAAGTTCATTTGTGTCATATTTTAGATTCCACATATAAGTGATTTCATGTGGTATTTGTCTTTCTCTTTCTGACTTCCTTCACTTGGTATGATAATCACTAGGTCCATCCATGATACTGCAAATGGCATTACTTCATTCTTTTTTATGGCTGAGTAGTATTCCATTGTATATATGTAGAGTGCTTGAGTTTTAAATGCCCATGTGATTTTTCAGACCCACAAAGGAGTTATCTAATAATGGAACTGGTTGAGTTCTTCTGATACTGCTTTTTGATGAGAAAAAATTCCACTGGTAAAATTTCTTTTTTTTCTTTGCTTACAGACTTCGCATATCATTTAAATGGATGGTTCGAGCTTTCTCTGGATACTTAGCTACAGATCAACTCTTGCTTTTGTGGGATAGAATCCTAGGGTACAACTCTCTGGAAATTCTTGCTGGTAAGAGTAAGTGCTTGTTTGTAAAACACATGCTCTTTTTATAGTAAAGCCCCTTTGCTTTCTGATATTCACCATCTGTAATTGGAATTTGAGTCTACAGTTGTCTTTCATTTCTAATTCATGAACATTTAGTAGATTTATCTGCCTTAGAAGACAAGCACTGAGATTCTGCAATCTAAATAGGTCTGCATAACTGCCCATCACGTCTATTCCTAGTCCTTTTTCGTCACTTCTAGGAATGTCCAGCTCCCCTCCCCTGCTTTTAATCCAGCCAGGGCTTACGGTCTCAGCACCTGTGAGGTTTGCACAGCAGAGTGTAGGTATACTTCTGTTTTTTTCCTGACTCCTGTGACTACCTTAGTGTTCTGTTCTGTGCCCTTTCTCAACTACTACCTAAAATCCAAACTGAGACTGAGTCTCCCTGCATAGTTGAAATCTCAGCTCTTCTGGACTAGTTTATACTGAACTCAAAACCTTTTCCTTGTTGCTAACAGTCTCTAACTCCTGCCCTGGTAACTGAGTTTCCCCTTTTACATATTCTCTTAAGCCAAAAAGAAATTCATCTTTTTTTCAGAAAGCCACAAATCTATCTCTTATTTAATAATTAAGTTCTTACAACAGATATACACAGAGGGCAACTGTGTGATAACACATAGGGCACAGATTTCTTATATTATTTTGCTTCTCTGTGTGTAAAATCGACTCAATTATTTTTATCATTGAAATTATCAGGGAATTCAAATAAGTATTACAGGGTTTTCACATGGAGAGCAGAGAATGCTGGTTCCAACCTTCTCCAGTTTTGTGACATTGAACAAATTATTTAATCTTTACCCAGTGATAGCATTGTAAAGACACCTCTCTGGGCCATTTGGAAATAATGCTTAATTGATGACCCTTTTCTTGCAGAAGATTCTCTAGGTACCATATTAACATATTTTTGAATGCTGAAAGTTCGAGTAATTAGATGGCATTTTGAAAAGGAAAATTGAGGTAATAATAAAGTACCATGAAGATAAATGTTGCCCCTGGTATAATGAGAGATATCATTTACTGGGGTTTTTAACAACTCCCAGTATCCTTCTATCTCAGTGGTTTTTAAAGCCCGTACAAATATGAGTTAGGAAAAACTGGTCTGCCATCACCTCTTTTGGCTGAATGTCAGTGATGCATACAATCTAGAGACAAAAGGGGATCCTAGAGGTCATCAGGTTTAACTTCTTTTAAATATTTCTAACAGGCAGTCCTTATCCTGTGCCTGAACATTCAGTGTTGGATAATCCCTGTCTTACCAAGTAGCCCATTTCATTTCTGGATAATATAACTTTTTTTTTTTTTTGGCCACGTTACATGGTGTGTGGGATCTTAGTTCCCCCACCACGGATCAAACCCCTGCAGAGGAAGCACGGGGTCTTAACCACTAGACCGCCAGGGAAGTCCCTGGATAATATAACTTGTTAGAATGTACTACTGTTAAACCAGGATCATCATCATGTTTTTTTCTACTCTCTCACCCCCTCCTTTCCTCAAAGTCTTCTATTTTCCAGGCTAAGTAGTATTGTTTTTTGCTACCATTTCTCAGGTAACAGGATTTTAGGTTTTCTACCAAATAACTCTTCTGGGTAGGGCATAAATTTTGAAGAGTATTGTATGTAGCTTTTTGTATCATTTCAGAAAACATTAGAGCATGTTAAAGAAATGGGCTCAGTATTAGAAAGTACTTTCTAATAATTAGGACTTTCCAAAAGTAGAATGGGCTTTTTAACTGTCATCTGAAGGGTTAAGAGGTTTTCTATCATGAAAGAAATGTTGAATTGGAAGACCTTCAAAGCGTCTTCCAATTTAAAGTCTCCCATTCTGTGACTTATCACCCCTCAGCAAACTGAAGTGAAAGAGAAATGAATGTTGAATGCTGCATTTGCTCTAAGCCACGTACTTTGCTGTAAGCTTAATACAGTAATTAAAAAGTTACTGATGTATAGGTAGAAATGCAGTTCACACTATTGCATCCATTCACTTTCTCTGAGTGTTTTTAAAAAAATCAACAGAGGGGCTTCCCTGGTGGCGCAGTGGTTAAGAATCCACCTGCCAGTGCAGGGGACACAGGTTTGATACCTGGTCCAGGAAGATCCCACATGCCGCAGAGCAACTAAGCCCAAGCGCCACAACTACTGAGCCCCTGTGCCTAGAGCCCACATGCTCTGCAACAAGAGAAGCCACTGCAATGAGAAGCCTGCACATCGAAACAACAACCCAACATAGCCAAAAGTAAAAATAAACAAATAAATAAATTTATTTAAAAAAAAGAAATCAACAGAGAAGAATTGTAGAACATCTAGAAATGGAATTAGACTAATGGGAATTCCTACCATGGAATTCAGATAAAGAGCCATAGGGTAGGTAATTGCATGTAGATGTGTATATAAATTAGTTTTGATTATTTTATACATTTTCGGGGCTGAATATTTTGTGACCACCTTTTTTGCTCAAGTGAGCTTATGTAGTCTTTCGAAATATTTTAGTAAATATTACTGGTTTCAACTGTGAATAATTAGGGCCTTTTGAAGAACAGTTTAAAGCATAGGTGTCTTAATGTTCATGATAGAGTTGCTTAAAATTAAAGTAATGAGAAAAGTTTAAAAGACCAAAAGTAAATATTTGATTTTCTATATTTCATATGAAGCATGACTTCAGTTGAAAATATCCCAGGACTCCCCTGGTGGCGCAGTGGTTAAGAATCCACCTGCCAATGCAGGGAACACGGGTTCGAGCCCTGGTCTGGGAAGATCCCATGTGCTGTGGAGCAACTAAGCCCGTGGGCCACAACTACTGAGCCTGCACTCTAGAGGCCGCGAGCCACAACTACTGAAGCCAGCGTGCCTAGAGCCCATGCTCCGCAACAAGAGAAGCCACCACAATGAGAAGCCTGCGCACTGCAACAAAGAGTAGCCCCCGCTCGCTGCAACTAGAGAAAGCCCACACTCAGCAATGAAGAACCAACACAGCCAAAAAAAAAAAAAATTTTTTTTAATTAAAAAAGAAAATATCCCAAAGTATAGACCTGTTTTCCTTGGCAAATAAACCTGCTGTGAGGAAGTACTGGGCAAAGCAATCATGAAGCAGACGGAAAGGAACTTCTGTGATGTGACACCAAGATAAATAAAGGTTGTGAGCACATAAGCATTTTGGATGCTGAAGTCAATTAGTAACTACTCTTTTATTCCCCCTCTTATCTGCCTTTGGAAAAACTATATATTTCCCACCATGTAAAACTCTTTCCTGCTACAGCGGAAAATTTGACCATCCTGTCAAGCTTTCACCAACTCCGTTAAATTATACTCAAAAAAGGAAATAGTGACCACAACCCTTAGCTCCTAAAATGTCTCCATTTTCAAATATGATTCCAGATATTAGAAAACTATAAAGAAGTTGTTGGTCCACAGAAATGGTTTTCTTTGATATTCTTGTAAAAATGGAAGCTGAGGGACTTTAGGTACTTAAGTTTTCTCCATTTCAATTAAAGGGTAAATTCTTTGCCCCAGGTCTCTTATATCCCTTGTTACATATTAAATAATCCCAGCTGATGACTTTTTAAATTTTGTTTTACCACTACCATGTATTTTTCTCCCAGAATTTTCCTAACTAGTTCTAATGCTTTTTTTGACAAACTGTCCAAAATCTGTTGTCCCCTCAAAAAATGCCTGTGCTTCCCAGTCACTCGGCCTCTATCTGGGGAAATTAAGAGACCTGTATCCTGACTTCTACTCCATAGGCATGACCCCTATCAGGTGGTCCAGAGCCCAGGACCACCATGCATCATCCTTCAGGCCATCTCTGGAAAACCATTCTTTTTTTTTTTTTAAATTGAAGTATAGTTATTTACAATGTTGGGTTAATTTCTTCTGTACAGCAAAGTGACTCAATTATACATGTATATACAGTCTTTTTTATATTCTTTTCCATTATGGTTTCTGCCAGGGGAAAACTATTCTGAGAGACAAAAGAGAAGGTGATTCTTAGGAAAGCACACAGATTTCTATATCAGGGATGAGTCATTACTGCTTACCTTCAATCTCAAAAATGTCATCACATAGTGGTTAAATGCTTGAGCTCTAGGGCCAGAGTTGAGTAGTCACTCTACTATTTTCTACCTGTGTGACTCTGAATATGTCATCCAAACTCACAGTGCCTCAGTTTCTACATTAGTAAAATGGGGCTAACAATAGTACTTAACTCATTTTTGGTATTAGAATTAACTGCTATTATCATTATTATTACTTCCATAGTAAAAATATATTTTTTAAAAAAATTTGCATTATCTATGCAATATACTTAGGAACAAGTCTTCCAAATAATTTTAAAGATTCCTTACCATTCATTTTCTAAACTTTAAGGACTTGTTGGGTAGGGAATGTACTACTACTACTGGTGATGAAAAAAATGGGGAGAAGTCAAGAGTCACCTCCAGGCAGTACCGTTTCCTTATCAGAGTTGCCTGAACCTATTACATGGTCCTTCCATTGTTCATGATGACTCATTCACTTTCACAAAGTTTTATGGTAGATTATGTAATAAGACATAACTCATGTCAGCATTACTCTCTGTTCATATGCAGATGATTAATGGGAACAAAAATCCAAATGTTTTCTAGTCAGTATATATTATTGACCTTCAAGATGTTCTATAATGGTTTGGTTTATTTTCTTTTCAAAGTTTCAACTTCTTTTTCTGTGGCCAATATTAATGTAAATGTCAGGATCAATCCCACAGTAGCCCGCCCCACAGACGTATCCATTTATGACACTCTAAGAAAGTCAATGCTGAGCGTAAAAATATAAATATAACAAAATAGTATAAAAATATTTTTAAGGAAAGAATTTATTGCCACATTTTTATCAGGATACCTCCTTGATACATATGAAACATCATCTGATATATTTAAAAATTCAGTCTGCATATAACTTCTCAGAAGCCTCTCCATTGCATCAGTAAGAAACACCTGCATCAAAATAAATCTTTATTTATAAGATAGTCATTAGATCTTCATGCCATTTAAAAATTGTTACAATTGAAGTTATAGGTATGAAACAATTTATAAAATGGCTTTTTTAAAACCACTAAAATTTCCCTTTTTCCCCAAACTGCACCATCAAGCCACTGTTCTCCAGAGGAGACAATTTCCATTCATCACAAGGCCTTAACTCAGAATGCAGGATACAGTTGTGAAGCACTAATTCTGAGCCCTCATCGTGGGTTGTGGGCATAGCAGTAAATTGCCTGGCTGATGAGTAGACCAGACCAGCAGTTGAAATAGTGTGCATTCTTTTCCAGTCCTGGCAGCTGCTGTGTTTGCTTTCCGAGCAGTGAACCTGATGGAGGTGACATCACTGGCTGCAGCTGAAGTAAGGATAAGTTTCACTCAGATGGGATGGAAATAGTTCCTGAGAGATTGCCAGGCTCGGGCACTTTAGTATCAGATGCATAGGACACACATTACTCGCAGACTAATTTTTTAACTTGGGTAAAACCCATAAGTTTTGAGCTAAGTAATATTAAGTATTCAGAATTCCTTAATTACTTGAAAACAATGTTCTTGTGAAGAAGTCATAAACAAGATTATTATGGGAAACCACTATAACCATTACAGGAAACAAGATACCTAGTAGTTTTAATAGAAACTATTGGGGCTTATGTTGCATTTTCTTATAATTGTTCATATGCTCATAGAACAAAGACAAACTAGTTGAAAGAATTAAAGAGCATGTGTTTGGATGATATAGTAAAGAAACATGGGCTTTTTGTTTATTTTTAGTTGTGAGTTAATTATTTAAAGCTCGTTTCTTTTCAGTAGTATATCTTACACCTGAAGCATGGTTCAATCAAATAGTGGCTTACAATATTACTCTATTTGTTATCTCTCATAGAAATGTACATTTTATCCTTAAAATAGCTGCCTACATTCTTTGTTTAAAGGGAAGAGGATGTTTATGCATCTTGCAACTGAGTAAACATTAGTTCCATCTTAAAGTGATTTCCTAAAGTCGGTTACTCCTTAGTATAACGGGACTAGGATTCATAATGTACGTTTATTTATAGAAGCAAGTTGAAATGTTAGACCTCTTATAAACTCATGCTACCTTGTATATTTGAAGAAGGCTCAAGACTAAAGTCCAGATTATTTTCTACTGCACATTTGAGTATTTTGCACATGTTCTAACATTAAGATGTTCAGAAAAGAGAAAGAAGGTTGTAGCTTCAGTACAGAGATTTGGGACCAATCTGAAGAACTCAGGTGTGTTGATATCAGAATTACATTGTAAAGGTGTTTCTGTGTTTATTTCATAGGCTTCACTTTGCTGATCAGAATGCCGATATTAATCATTCCTTTTGTTTTTTGTTTCAGGCAGTTCTTGCTGACCTTTCTACTTTAAAAGTTATGCCTCTTCTTCAAATTTTTCTGTTTGCTACTGTCACCTGATCTTCTTCAAGGTCACTGACAACACATCTAGTTTTTCATTAGAAAGTAATCATGAACTATGCAAACTCTGCATAAAACCAAAATTAAACTTTGCATATAAGCCAATAAAGATCATGTTCCTCCTCAGTTAAACCTAAGTAGTTTTTCACTTTTTGAAACAATAACTCTGCACACCACGTATTGCACTGCATGCTGCTGCTTTTCAAGAGAGAAGCAGTAGATATAACTTCTGCTAAATTGAGCATACATAGCATAGATCACCCTGGCTTGTAAAAGGCATGTAACAATATATGCAATAAGAACTAAAGCTACTGTAATAAACTTGAATAGGTAATGTAGCCTCTGGGACAGTTCTCTTATGTCAGTTTGTAAATTTATCTCTAGATAATGAATCATTTTGTCTTATAAATTGCATTTCACTCAAAGCCAGGGGTGGGGTAGGATGTGGGAAGACTTGAAAAAGATAATGCTTTTAAGTAGGAATTCAAATGTACTTTGGTGTTTTTAACAACTTTTCTCTCGTCAGAGATCTAGATCCCTCTCCATTTTATTTCTCTCTCTATTGGGGAAGGTCAAATACAGTTGTCTCCACCTGACAGTTTTATTCATCACTTTCTGAAAAAAGAAAATAGAATGATCCCTTTAAATGTCTCAACCTTCCATCTCTTAGTTAGAAGACTTGACACTGCTGAGATCTGTTGCCAGATTCCATTACTGTGGAAGTTTACAAAGAGGACACCCAAGGACTCAATGAAGGGAATGAAAAATCAAAACCATATGCACTTTTTTTTTTTGCGGTACGCGGGCCTCTCACTGTTGTGGCCTCTCCCGTTGCGGAGCACAGGCTCCGGACGCGCAGGCTCAGCGGCCATGGCTCACGGGCCCAGCCGCTCCGTGGCATGTGGGATCTTCCGGGACCGGGGCACGAACCCGTGTCCCCTGCATCGCCAGGCGGACTCTCAACCACTGCGCCACCAGGGGAACCCCATATGCACTTTTACTGAAGTTTGGTTTAATGAGATTTACTTCTAGGGCAGAGCAGCTTAGCGAGACCAGAAGTAGGTATTATACATTCATTCTAGAACTGAAGACATTATGCAAGGCATCAGTCTTATTTTGGTCCTTATTGTAAGTAGAGGGTCTTATTTTATATTACTTCTTAGAGACCTAACATTTCTATAATGCAGAATGATAGAATATGGGGGGAAAAAGTCCAAAAATCATTGTCTTTCAATTTTATACTCAAATTCAAGATGCTGATCACTTCAATAAAATTCTGAATCAATGGATTGATAGTCTTACTGAATGCTTAGAATCGTATTAAGTTTTATCAAAATCTAGTTCTGGAGTCTTTTATTTAGAGAGTATATTTTTAGGAAATGTATGAGGTTTAGCACAGGACTGCAAGTGTGGTGGAATTTTATATAACTACTAGTTATTAATTTGGAAATCTACGTAAATGCTTTTATTCATCAGGTACTTGTTGACTTATTGAGGACTAAATAATCATTTATTCAGTGATTGATTCTTAATAAACTCCATGTTATTGCTTTTGAAGGCGATACAATTACAATCATACGCTTTGCCATTCTGTGTATACAAATGCACATTCATCACAGGGATAAGCATATACCCATGACTGTTAGGAAGAGAGAGAGTTTTAAATGATTAAGGTCAAATGTGTACAGATACACCCACCTTTGGCTTTTTTCTTTAGGAGAATATTCATAAGCTTTTTTAAAAGTAGCAATGTAGTAATCTAGTGGGAGAAACATTAAACTGGAGGAGTTCTTGTCCTAGCTTGAAGTCCCCAGATAATCTATTCTCTCTTATCTGTAATTTGGGTGGGGTATGCGGGGGAGACGACAGGCAGCATGAAAGTTTTGTATTTGCTCTGTTTACCTTACAGGATTGAGTAAGACCAAATGAGAAAATACATTTGAAAGTGATTTTTTTTTTTTAACTACAAAGCACCAAGCAAATATAAGAGGTTGTCAGTAATTAATTTTGTTTTGTTTTATTTATTTATTTTATGGCTGTGTTTGGTCTTCGTGGCTGAGCGCAGGCTTTCTCTAGTTGCGGTGAGCCGGGGCTGGTCTTCGTTGCGGTGCACAGGCTTCTCATTGCGGTGGCTTCTCCTGTTGCGTAGCACGGGCTCTAGGTACTCAGGCTTCAGTAGTTGTGGCTCGCGGGCTCTAGAGTGCAGGCTCAGTAGTTGTGGTGCCCAGGTTTAGTTGCTCTGCAGCACGTGGGATCTTCCTGGACCAGGGCTCGAACCCATGTCCCCTGCAATGGCAGGTGGATTCGTAACCACTGTGCCACCAGGGAGGTCCCAGTAATTAATTTTAAATATGACATTTTAAGATCAAGTGGTAGAAGATAATATGTGAAGAATGCCCAACTTCATTAGCATTTGTATGGCTTTGATCATTTGAGACTTCTTCTATATCTATAAGAAAATGAATGGACCATGGCATAGCAGATCCTTTCATTTGGAACAGGTGGCTCTAGCCAGTCATTCTGAATCTGAACCCCAAAGCCAAGCCTAGGAGGCTGCCACACATTTCGCTGCTGTCACAAGCCCCTCTCAGCCATGTGCTGCTCTTGGCTGCTTGTTAAATTACTGCACTGAGGGCAGTCAGGCTGCCTTGCCCACTCCATCTCTAGCTACACTCACACTACTTCTCTTGACCTCCTCCCTCCAGTATTCTCCCACGCCATCTCCTACCAACCCCTGGCAGCCCCTCACATAGGCTCTGCCATTGATCACAGTGATCTGAATGACCAGTGATAATTACATCATTATTCTGCCTGTGGCATTCTTACTGGTGGTGAAATAGCCTAATAGACGAATGGCATTTGGCTCTTCTGGATTTCAGTTCACTCACTATGTATGTATGTAATATGTATGATCTTATATCGTGGAAGAGTTTATTGAACAATCTTTTAGATCAGAGTGTTTTGGTAATGCAGCCTTCTGGCTAATTGAAATTTTCAGTGTATCTTAAATGCATAGCACCCACTTACACTCTGCATGTACTCTCTCTGCCTATTTCATAGAGAAAATAGAGACCATTAGGCTTGAACTCCCTCAGGCTTCCACTTCACAACTTAGCTTTATTCCCCTATACTTATCTTCTTCCTTGTCTCAGGAAGTATCTAATCTGTTCTTGCAGCTCTCTAAATACAGGTTCGATTGTGTCACTTACATGCTTAAAAATTAAACGATACCACATTGCTTAAAGGATAAAGTCCAGGCTCTGTAGCAGAGTGGGGGAAATTCACCGCAGCTTGATCTTTCCATTCCTGTTCTCTCACACTGATCTGTTATCCTGTGCTTCATCTTCACCAAATTACGTGCTCATCCTCAACCAGCTATGGCCTTGTACTTTATCTCTGCCAGAAGGACCTCCATTTTTCAAGGCCCCACTAAAAAACTCTCCTCTGCTGTAAGATACCCTGGAGCCTATAAATTAGAATTAATTACACCCTTCTCTTTGTTCTCATAAAACTGCTCATTTACTAATATGGTGCTTAGAATATTGAGTGATAGTTTTTTGTGTATGTATTGAGTCTCACATCACTTTGTTCTGAAGTCAATTTTCATTGACTAGTCCTAGGAATGGA
Organism: Delphinus delphis; assembly: GCF_949987515.2. Classification (NCBI taxonomy): domain Eukaryota; kingdom Metazoa; phylum Chordata; class Mammalia; order Artiodactyla; family Delphinidae; genus Delphinus; species Delphinus delphis. The sequence goes on along the minus strand of NC_082687.1, from coordinate 86,574,207 downwards.
AGATGAAAGAAGAAATTTGTCCATGTGTGTTTGTACCCCCGGACTTGTTCTAAAAATTGTTGGAATCTGTTCAACAATTATGTCTTTCTTAAAATATAATTCCTCCTAAGTATCTATAGTCTCCCTTCTGCTGCAAAGGCTCTAATTTTTATTTGGAGATCTACCCCTCCTCCATGTGCTTCAGATGAGGCTGACTCCCACCTCCAGGACCTCTGGGTCCTGGCCAAGCCATCATTATGTACCATCTCTCTGGCCACAAGGATTGGTTCAGGATCCGTGCAAAACCTAAGACTGTGCAAAATCAATGAAACTTGATTATGAGGCTTTGGTTTAATCTTTCAGGGAAGCTGGATATGAACAAGAGAGGATATAGGGTCTGGAGCTGCTGCAGCCTAGGAATGCAAAAAGCGAGAAGCTGCTCTGTTGACCTTGTTAATTCCCAGGTCACACTCCATCAGTCTACCCCTGGACTGTTTTGTTACATGAGCCAAAAGATTCTCTTTGCAATAGAAAGGATCCTAACTGAAGGTATAGTTATTTTACCTTTTAGGTGATCCTCTACAACATGGATATCATCTTTGGTACAGGACCCCTATCTACACACTGGTTAAACTAGCAGAATCTTCTAAAACTTTTTTTCAGTCAAGACAAGGATGAAATCTGTGTTCCAGATGTACTAAGCAACCTGCAGTACCTTAAACACATGGTATGTCTCTCTCTCCTTTGGCCCTTTGCCCATACAGCACCCTCTGCTTGGAATGCCTTCTCTTCCCTCTCTACCTAACTCTTACTTGTACCTCAAAACCCAGCTCAGGTGTTGCATCATCAGGGAAGATCGCTCCTCTTATGAATTCTCCTCATACCCTAAATATACGTAAGCAGTATCCTAATGATACGTTAGCTTGTCTTTGTCTTCCACTAGACAGATTCCTAAAGGGCAAAAATGGTTTCTTTTTCAGCTTTATATCTCTAGAACCTGGCATATTTCTTGCCCATAGTGAGCTTTAGTCAGTGCTTATTGAATGAACAAATGAAGTCATCTAATTGACTCATTTTACTGATGAGGAAAATTGCTCAGTTCAGAGTAATATCTCCACTTGTTCAGTGTCACTCAGCTATTTTACCTACCAAATTGATTTGTGGAGTTGCCTGTGGAAGTCCAAAAAGTAGGAATATTTTGAGAGAAAAAAATGTACACGCTTCAGCTCACTCAAGTTATTTCATTTAAGTCAACTTTATTAAGATATAATTTATGTACAATAAACTGTATTCATTTAAATTACACAGTTCTATAAAGTTAGACAAATGTATAAATCCACATCACCACCACCACAGTCAAGGTGCAGAACATTTCCATCACCTGAAGCAATTCTCTTTATGCTCCTTCCCATTTGCTCTTCCATATGCACATTCTTTCCAAACTACCATTGATCTGCTCTGTTCCTAAATATTACATTGGTCTTTTCTGGAGTTTCATGTAAATGGAATCATACATATGTACTCTTTTGTGTCTGACTTCTTTTGCTCAGCATGATGTTCTGAGATTCATCCATGTTGTGTGATTAGTTTTCCATTCCTTTTTATGACTTAGTAGTATTTCATACAGTTTGTTTGCCCATCATTGTTAACGGCCATCCATGTTGTTCTCATGTTTTCGTGTATTATGGATACAGCTACTATAAACATATGTGTGCAGGCCTTCATGTAGAATATCTTCATTTCTTTAGGGTAAATACCTAGGAGTAGAATTGCTGAGTCATATGTAAGCATAAATTTAACTTTCTAAGAAACCTCCAAACTCTTTTCTGAAGTGGTTCTACCAGTTTATATTCCCACTAGCAATTTATAAGAGTTCCAGTTGCTCCAGATCCTCACCAATACTTGGTGTTATCATGTTAGTCATTCTAATAGGTGGTTTTAATTTGCATTTCCCTAGTTACTTATGATGTTGAGCATCTTTTTATGTCCATTTGCCATTTATATATATCCTTTTATGACGTGTCTAAATCTTTTGCCCATTTTTAGTCAGTTACCTGAAGTTTTAAGAATTCTTTATTCTGGTTACACTTCTGGTTTGTAAAATTTTCTCTCAGCCTCTGGCTCGTCTTTTAATTTTTAACTGTCTTTTAAAGAGCAAAAGTTTTAATTTTGTTGAATCAGTTTATCCATTTTTTTATAGTTCATACTTTTTGCCTCTTATCTAATAAATCTTTTTATAACTCACGGTTACAAAATTTTTTTCCTATGTTTGTTTCTAGAAATTTTATAGTTTTAGCTCTTATATTTAGGCCTTTGATTCTTTTTTTTTTTTTTTTAGTTAATTTTTGTGTATGGTACCACTTAAGGGTTGAGAGTCACATTTGGCATATGGATGTACAATTGTTCCAGCACCATTTGCTAAAAAACTATCCTTTTATGTCAGCACCTCTGTATAAAATCAATAGATCATATGTCTATGGGTTTACTTCTGGACTCTTTATTCTGCTCCATGGATTCATGTCTATACTTATTCCAATATCACACTGTCTTGATTTTTGTAGCTTTAGAGTAAATCTTGAAATCAAGTAGTATAAGTACTCTAATTTTGCTCACCTATGTCAAAACTATTTTGACTGTTTTAAGTTATTTGCATTTCTAAATAATTCTTAGAATCAGCTTTTCCATTTGTACCAAAAAAAAAAAGCTGCTACAATTTTTATTTTTATTGAGATAGCATTAAATCTATAAATAGGTTTGGGAACAATTGTTATCTTAACAATATTGAATCTACCAATCCATGAACATGGACTATCTCTTCATTTTCTTTAGGTTTTGTTTAGTTTCACTCAGCAATATTTTGTAGCTCTCCATGTAGAGTTCTTCCACATATTTTGTTAAAATTATCCCTAATTATTTCACTTTTTATGCTATTGTAAATGGTATTTTTAATTTCAATTTCCAATGGTTTGTTAATATACTGAAATACAGTTGCTTATTTTATATTGACCTTGTATCCTGAGATCTTGCTAAACTTACTACTTCTAGTATCCCTTTTTGTAGCTGCCCTAGGATTTTCTACATATACAATGTGACATCTATAAATAAAGACACTTCTACATTTTTTTCAAATCTATATGCCTTTTATTTCTTTTTCTTCCTTTATTCACTGACTGGAACCTGCAGTAGAATATAGAAGTGCTGCAGCTCACCTAATTTTAAATTAAATGTACTCCTTTCTTGAATAAGTGCAACAAATATTTAAAATATATGTCCATTTACTAATTTGGCCAGTTTAGGGATTAAACGGTGGAAGGAATGAGACAGATTCAGAATGAGATGGGGAGACATACTGGTACAAAGTGAAGATAATTTTGTTAAGTTTTATTTTGCTGATGATCCAAATCACTTCTTCAGATCATTTAATTAAACAATTGGCTTCAGGTATTAATGTCTTTGTTATGTTAATTAGGTGATTATTTTATATTACTTCAACTAATCTTTACCCTTGAAACTTTTTTCTTAGATATGTGGTATGCATGTATTTATTCAACAAACACTAAATGCTTACTCTGAACGAGGTACTATTCTGGGTGCTCATGTTTATACGTATTTGTGTGTTTGCTTTTTCAGTAATAAATGTGGTAAGAGACATTACTTCTTCTGGAACTAGAATACTAACACCTCTTTTTTTGAAGTAATGGTGCTATCCCTCTTACGATAGGAAGAATAATGTCTCCCCAAAGATTTTCATGTCCCAATCCCTGAATCCTGTGAATGTGTTACCTTACATGACAAAAAGGCATGTTGTTTGTGTGATTAATATAAGGGATTTGAGATGGGGCTATTATCCTGGATTATCAGGTGGATTCAATGTAATGACAAGGGTCCTTATAAGGAAAAGAGGGAGGCAGGCAGGAGTATCAGAGTCAGAGAAGGGTTTGAAGATGCTATGCTATTGTGTTTTTTTTGTTTGTTTTTTAATTCTTTCCTTTTTTTTATATATAAATTTATTTATTTTTGGCTGTGTTGGATCTTCATTGCTGTGCGAGGGCTCTCTCTAGTTGTGACAAGCAGGGGCTACTCTTTCGTTGCGGTGCACAGGCTTCTTACTGCGTGGCTTCTCTTGTTGCGGAGCTTGGGCTCTAGGCGCGCGGGCTTCAGTAGTTTGGCACGCAGGCCCAGTAGTTGTGGCTCGTGGGCTCTAGAGCACAGGCTCTAGAGCACAGGCTCATTTGTTGTGGCGCACGGGCTTTGTTGCTCTGCGGCATGTGGGATCTTCCCAGACACTAACCCGTGTCCCCTGCGTTGGTAGGCGGATTCTTAACCACTGTGCCACCAGGGAAGCCCTATGCTATTGGTTTTGAAAATGGAGGAAGGGACCATGAGCCAAGGAATGCAGGAATGCGTAAGGCAAGGAAATGGAGTCTCACCTAGGGCTTCTGGGAGGAACTTGGCCCTGCTGACACCTTGATTTTCAGACTTCTGATCTTAGAACTGTAACATAATCAATTTGTGTTATTTTAAGCCACTAAATATGTGGTAATTTATTACAGCAACAGCAGGAAACTAACCTACCTCCTCTCAGATAAATTGTGTTTACCATATCGACTGTAACCTATGACAATAAATACGCATTGCTTCAATTCTCTTACCTAAAAAATAGGTGATTCTACCTGTCGAGTTCCTCTCATGTGGTTTTTATAATATTCAAATAGGATAAAATTTGTGAAAGTATTTTGAAGACAACCTTCTTTTGCTCTGGTGGTGACAGGGAAAAGACCCCAAAAAGCTGGGCTTTTATAAGGCAAGTGTAACGGAGGAAGAGACGTGTTGGGGGAAATGCATTGCCAAGTCATAATGTTTCTCTCCATGTGGAGGGAGTTCACTGGTGTAATGCTTCTCACTCTCTCCTCCCATAGAGAGGAGTGAATTATATTATTGTTGAGGTTGGGATCAATGAGTGGGCATGTAAATAAAGCCAGCCCCTTTCTCTTACCTTTCTTTTAGGGTCTAGCAGCCCAGAGCAAACGTATGTTCTGTAGTGTTCCTCTACGCCCTAGCTTTAGAAGTCTGGATCCCGTGGTATGGGGAGAAAGTGGGGTGAGGGGGTGGCTTCAGTTGTTCAGGTCATCCCTGAGTGCATAAGCCCAAGACACACTTTTGAAAAGCCTGTCCTTGCTGCAAAATTAAGTCACATTCCCGAGATTAACTTTATCAGTAGGAAAGAAGATACATCATCTTCATCTGCTTTTATTTACCTAGATTTTCATTTTACCTCTCAAGTACTCAGAACTCAGGCAGGAGGAAGGGTGCTGTTTATTGGGCCTCCAAACTTCATTCAGTAGGGCAAAGAGGCCACTTCTTTGGCGGTCCAGTGATTAAGACTCCACCCTCCCAATGCAGAGGGGCACTGGTTTAATCCCTGGTCGGAGAAATAAGATCCTGCATGCTGCAAGGCATGGCCAAAAAAAGAAGGGCAAGGAAGTTAAGGGTTTGAAGGAAAAAACTATAACAATGGGTCATGGAATATAAACTAGAAAAGAAGAAATGAGGGATAAGGAGGGGTTGGTGATTGAGGGCTTTCATTCTCTTATATGAATAAAGAGAATGGTTGGATTAAAGGTCACAACAAAAAAGTGAAAGCACTTTTGAAGAAAGGGTACTTTAGCAAGTAGCTTGGAAGAATAATATTTGTAGCCAGGATGAGATATTTGCATTTGAAATTTTGGAGATTATGCCATTTTTGTTGATGCCGAGATCTAAGGCATGGTGGATAGCTATGGTAGGGTAGAAGAAACACATCATTGAAAATATGAGGAAGTCAAGAAACCAGGAGTCTGTAGTATTGGATGAATCAATCATCAGCCTACATGTTGAAATCAGCAAGAAGGATGACAGGGATAGAGATAAGAAGAAAATTGAATTGCAAGTTAGTTTTACTGAGAATGAGGAAGAAAGACCCAGAGGCTACTAATTAGTGACTATAACATGGAGGAAGAAGAGTGGTACAGTTGGATGCTGTGAGCCTCAAAGGAGCAGAAGGGATTTGTAAGAGGGAAGGGGGGATAAAACTCCAACTGGCATTGAGGAGTAAGGCTGATGCTGAAGCACTTTGGGTCTGAGAGAAAAGAAATAATCCATTTGAGAGGGCTGCATAGAAACCATGTCCCCAGGATACAGCCACTTTTCGTTAAGAGGTGAATACAGTCTTCAGAGAAAGGGTTGAAAAATACAAGGGTTCATTGATTTCACATTGGGAATTAGGAATTTTAAGAGACAAAGTGGGAGGAATTTACTAGGGAGAGGAATGAAGGATGGGTGGGAATTAGGTCAGAATAAGGGAGGAAAGTTTAGGTAAGTAACTGATGACTGGGAAGCTTAGAATTCTGATGGAGAGAGGAATAAATGGAATCCTCTCAGAGATGATTGCTGTGCTCCAGACCGTTTTCTGTGGTGGAGCAGCTGCTCCCTGAGGGAGCCTGGGGTTGGTATGGTCTAATTATAGTCAGCTGCTTCTTCAGTCAGCAGGAGTTGTGGTTGTCTCTGCGCCAGCACTGCACTAGTTTGGTGACTTAGCTATTTTTTTCCCCATCCAGTGAATTTGGTTCTCCTCTCCCTCTTTGGGCTTTTGCCTATTCATGTTTCAACTTATTCATGGCTTGGGGAGAGATTATTTTAATTACTCAGACAAAAGGATCCTTCCTTTATAAATGGAATCACTGCAAATTTTCATGAAATAGAAAGCAACAAATTGTCTCTAATTACAATTTAATTTGCACCCATTGAACAAGCGATGGATTGACTCATGGAGAGACAATGTGTGTATGTGAGAGAGAGAGAAAAAATGAATGAAGGAATGAAAGGATGAGAATGTCAATGTTAAGACTGTATAGGAAGAAACTCTCTCACCTTTCAAAGGACTGTGTGCCTTACCCTCAAAGAAGGGCATACTATTTTTTGTGTTGATGGGCTTCCTCCCCTTATTGTAGGAGAAAAGTGGCTGAATAATTAAACATCTCATGTGTGAGAACCTAAAGAAAATGGAAAGACCAGAATAAATGTATGGGAAGAAAGATCTAGATCTGCGGACAGCCCTCTAGGACCCCAACACTGACAGGGCTCTGACATTCCCAGGCTGGTGGCCAAGTTCACAAATGTTGTAAGGGGACACCATATGAGGGACAAGAACTCCCCTGGACAGAAGGCCAATCCAGGACTTCAGCCCTAGGACAAGGTCAGTGGCCTCATCCAGAGAGTAGGAACAACACCCTTCCTGACCTTCAGGACTTCTCTTACCAATATAATCAATGACTGTGTGAGGACACCTCCCAGCATTAACCTTAGGACCCTCTTTACTCTAAGGGACCACCAGATACCTATTCTATGTGAGGGAGATTGTTGGAAGGGAGAGGGAGGGTTCCTACTGTGCTTTGTAGGGAACCATGCATATTAGTAACTCCTGTGCTGAAGATAGAGGGAATGGTCACAGCTCTTGAAAACAAATATTTTCACAATATCCCTTTCTTTTTTTAATAAATTTATTTATTTATTTATTTATGGCTGCATTGGGTCTTCGTTGCTGCGCTCAGGCTTTCTCTAGTTGTGACGAGCGGGGGCTACTCTTCATTGTGGTACACAGGCTTCTCATTGCAGTGGCTTCTCTTGTTCCGGAGCACAGGCTCTAGGCGCGCAGGCTTCAGTAGTTGTGTCACGTGGGCTCAGCAGTTGTGGCTCATGGGCTCTAGAGCGCAGGCTCAGTGGTTGTGGCACATGGGCTTAGTTGCTCTGCAGCATGTGGGATCTTCCCGGACCAGGGCTCGAACCCATGTCCCCAGCATTGACAGGTGGATTCTTAACCACTGTGCCACCAGGAAGCCCTCCATATTTTTTATGCTCTATTAGACATAAACTTGAAGCCCAGCTCCACCATTTGCTAGCTATGTGACCTTGGTAAAATTACCTAAACTTTATAAGCCTTAATTTCTTCATCTATAAAATGCTAATTAGAACAAAATAGGACTGATTACTCTGAAAATTAAATGAGATAATGCATATAAAACATTTCACATGACACTTTACTTACAAAGAAGAAAGGAAACTGTTCTTTTCCTCAAGAGGTATAGAATTAATATGTATATAGTTACACCAAAAATAACAAGTCCTGAATAGTAGGGCCCGTCAAAATCTCTGCCATTTTTAGGATTTCATGATCAGTACATTTGGGAAATGTGTAGTACAATATCTTCCTTTTGGAGATTTACACTGCCATTAGAGACTCTCAGAACTCTTGCAATATACAACCTGATTAACTACTTAGCCCTTGGGTTTTCAACATTGTATGTACACAAACTATTAACATCTTGCAGATTTAGTCTTCCCCAAAACACAGTTTGGGGAAACTTCCACTTCTGTCCTAGGTGGTTGTTATTGACTGAGTGTTTGTGTTGCCCCCAAATTCATATGTTGAAGCCCTAACACAGAATGGGATGGTATTAGGAGGTAGGACCTGTGGGAGGTAATTAGGTTTAGATGAGGTCATGAGGGTGGAGCCTCCTGATGGGATTAGTGTCTTTATAAGAGGAGGAAGAGACCAGACCCCTCTCTCCAGCACAAGGAAGAAAAGGTCCTGTGGGCACACCAAGATATATTAGCCACCACAAGCCAAGGAAAGAGGCCTTAGAATGAAATCTACCTTGCTAGAAACTTGATCTTGGACTTTCCAGACTCTAGAACTGTGAGAAATAAATTTCTGTTGTTTAAGCCTCCCAGTCTATGGTATTTTGTTATAGCAGCCAGTTAATGAAATAATTGCAATCATATTTACTCTCTCCCTAAAGCAACTAAAAAACAAACTAAAACAACAGGTCTCAAGACATGTGGGACATCAAACACTAAGGACGGTGAACCTTACATTGCCCCAACTTACTGCCTATAGAAAGGTCCCATGATGCAACACAGGAAGGGGAAACCCAGCAAGAATTTGATGGTCTCCCTGAGTTGAAGAAATGGAACTAGGAGGCCAAGGAGGCCAAGGCAACAGGAGTTTGCAGGACAGAGTACTGGAGAGGAGAGTGATGCACAGAGAAGTGAAACTAAGGATCTGCAAAAAAATCCTTTTCAACTATCCAGCTGGGAGCTTTCCTCAGAGCATGCATGTGAGGAAACTACCCAAGGCCAAGAAAAAAAAAAACTACCCAAAAGTATTAGAACAATCCCTTGAGCTCACACAGGGCCAGGATGGTGCCTGTTCCCACCAGCCAAAGTGGAAAACCTCATAATTCATGGGGCATTAGGCAGAGTATTCAAAAGCGTTTTGCCTCATTAGTGGAGAATATTAATCCTCAAACCAATGGCGCTCTGGTCCCACCTAACAAACCTTAACGGCAAAACTGAAGATCAAATGGTTTCCAAGTAACTTAACCCTAACCCAAAAGAGAGCTCAAGAATATCTGTAGGAATACAAATATACCCAGCACTCAACAAGGTAAAATTTACAATATTTGACATTTAATTTAAAAATTACCAGGCATGCAAAGAAGTAGGAAAATTCACTTCATAAGAGGCAAGAAACCAGTAAATCAAAACTGATTGAAAAGACACAGATGATAGAATGTGTGAACAAGGACATTAAAACAGTTTTTTATAACTGTCCCGTATGTTCAAAAAGCTAAAGGAAAAACTAACCATGTTAAGTAAAGACATGGAAAATATTTAAAAGTTCCAAATCAATCTTCTGGAGAAAAACAAAAATACAGTGAGATGAAAAATAGCTGGATGTTTTAACGTAAAATTAGACATTTCAGAAGAAAAGATTAGTGAAACATGAAGAAATTGCAATAGAAAGTATTCAAAATGAAATACAAAGAGAAAAAAAAGACTGGAAAAAAAATGAAAAGATAAATGAGATATATGTCAGCTTCAGACGGCCTAATATACTTGTAATTAGAATCCATAAGGTGGGGGGTAGAGAGGGTGATATTTGCAAAAATAAAGATATAAAATTTTCTAAATTTGATGAAAAATAACCTCATGTGCAAGAAGATCAACAAACCCCAAGCACAAGAAACATAAACAAACTGCAACAAGACAAATCATAAATTTGGTTAAAAGCAGTGATAAAGAGAAAATCTTAAAAGCAGCTGAAGAACTCCCATTCTATGCAGAGAAATGAGGTTAAGGATGACAGCATGTTACTTGCCAGAAACATGCCACCTAGAAGACAGTAGAGTAATATCTTTAAAGTACTGAAAGAAAAAATATTGTCGATGCGCGGAGGAGGCCCGGAGGGGCTGAGGCACCCCAATCGCGAAAGCTCTGGGAACTCGGGGGCTCAGCTGGCGAGACCCGGGGGTCCAAGGAGAAGGAATGTGGGGCGGAAATGGTCGCTCTGGGGCGAGACAAGGCTGAGAGTTGCAGAACAGAGAGAGACTCCTTACTGGCAGACCGGAGACATCGGTTTTGGTCTCGCTGGATGACCTGAGATAGTAACTGTCCTATTGAAGCCCCCAGCAGGGCGGCAGCCAGAACTGAGGCGCCAGCAGGCATGTAAAGTTGGTCATGCATCTCTGCTGCTTGATACATTTCGAGCCCAGTAACAGAAGAGCCTTCCTGAGATTGCCGTCACCATACTTGCCTGTCACCTTCGCAAGGGCTGATGCTCCGGAAACCTCAGGGACTCACAGAAACCTGCACCCCGGTGATGGCACACAGGGACTGTTTTCTTGTTCTTAGTCTAAGTGGTTGCCAAGAAGGAAGGCAGAGGTAGAACAGTCGGATCTAGGGCTCTCCCCAGAGCTTCTAATCTCAGACCTTATTACACTCCTTTCTGAGCCCAAGGACAGAGTTCACTTGAACAAATGATTTTGAGTCATGAATGAAAACTCTTGCTCTTTCCATGATGAGAAAGAATTAAGAGGGGGACAGAGAAAATAATTCTGCAGATGGTTCAAAATCCAAAAGTACAGAGGATGTACATATAGTGAAAAAACTACCTTCCACCCTTGTCCCCCAGCTACCCAGTTTTCCTGATGGAGGCAAAGTTACTACTTCCTTGGATATAATTCTGGAAATAGTCTCTGTAAAGACACGCAAATATATTTATGTGTTTTTTAGAAATTCAAATGGCAAAATAGTGTATATACTCTGCCCTTTGTGTTTCACTTAATATATCATGAAGATTGTTGCAAATTGTCCATAAAGTACTTTCTTACTCTTTTTTATGGCTGTATAGGATCTCATTGAGTGGATATGCTTTAATTTGTTTAAAATTAGTCCATTAGTGACAACTAGATTTATCATGGCGATCATTTTGAAATGTATAGAAATATCAAATCACTGTGTTGTGCACCAGGAACTAACAATGTGTTGTAGGTCAATTATACTTCAAAAACAAACAAATAGGGACTTCTCTGGTGGCACAGTGGTTAAGAATCCGCCTGCCAATGCAGGGGACACGGGTTCAATCCCTGGCCCGGGAAGATCCCACATGCCGCGGAGCAACTAAGCCCGTGCACCACAACTACTGAGCCTGTGCTCTAGAGCCAGCGAGCCACAACTACTGAAGCCTGCGTGCCTAGAGACCGTGCTCTGCAACGAGGAGCCACCACAGTGAGAAGCCCGCACACTGCAACGAAGAGCAGCCCTCGCTCGCCACAACTAGAGAAACACCATGCGCAGCAACAAAGACCAACGCAGCCAAAAATAAAAAAATCAAAAACAAACAAAGGAACTCATAGAAAAAGAAATCAGATTTGTGGCTACTAGAGGTGGGGGTGGAATTGGATGAAGGTGGTCAGAAGGTACAAACTTCCAGTTATAAGAAAATAAGTACTAGGAATGTAATGTACAACATGATAAAGATAACACCGCTGTATATTATAAATGAAAGTTATTAAGAGTAAATCCTAAGAGTTCTCATCGCAAGGAAAAAAAGTGTTTTTTCTATTTGTTGATGTATCTATAGGAGATGAGGGATGTTCACTAAACCTATTGTAGTCATCATTTCATGATGTATATAAGTCAGATCGTTATGCTGTACACCTTAAACTCATACAGTGCTGTATGTCTGTTATATCTCAGTAAAACTGGGGGGAAAATATAAAGTATAATAAAATAAAATTAAAAGTCCATTAGTGGACAGTCAAAAAAAAAAAAAAAAAAAAAAAAAAAAAAAAAAAGAAAAAATATTGTCAATCTAGAATTTTTTACCCAGTAAAATTATCTTTCAAGAATGAATGGGGAGGGACTTCCCTGGTGGCACACTGTTTGAGAATCCACCTGCCAATGCAGGGTACACGGGTTCAATCCTTGGTGCAGGAAGATCCCACATGCCGCAGAGAAACTAAGCTGGTGCACCACAACTACTGAGCCCACACACATCAGAACTATTGAAGCCCATGTCCCTAGAGCCCATGCTCCACAACAGGAAAAGCCACCACAATGAGAAGCCCACACACCGTAACAAAGAGTAGCCCCTGCTCACAGCAGCTAGAGAAAACCCTCGCACAGCAACGAAGACCCAATGCAGCCAAAAAAAAATTAAAATTAAAAAAATATCTTAACACTTAAAAAAAAAACTGTTAAAAAAAAAGAATGAATGGGAAATAAAGATAATTTTTTCACACATTCAAAAGCTGAAAGAATTTATCACCAGCAGACATGCCTTAAAAGAAATGGTAGGAGGCGGAGTCAAGATGGTGGTGTGGGAAGACGTGGAGTTAGTATCTCCCCACAACTAGGCCACCTGCCGGCTGCTGGTGGGGAACTCTGATGCCCAAGGAGACAGGAGGAACCCCAAAGTGAACCAGTAGGACATAGGGGGACAGAGGGGGGAGGAAAATTGAAGCCAGACAGGATCAGCGCCCCTGAGGCTGGAGACGTCATGAAAGGCAGGCAGGAGGGACTCTCCGGGAAGAGCGGGAGAGGAGTGGAGGGCAATCACTTGGCCCACTCGGGCCAGGAAGCCTGCTGAGCTCCCAAGCCAGTACCCACCCCCAAAGCCCCATCCAGGCCACGTGGGTCCTGGGGGCATAGGAGGGAGGCGGGGGAGGTCAGCACAGGCAGGTGGGAGGGGACCTCCCAGACCAGAGGAGCAGGAGAGGAGAGGAGGGCATGTGCCCTGCCCAGTTGAGCCCAGGAAGCCTGCTGGGCTTCCAGGTGAGGTACCCCTCCCACTGATACAAGTGGTGGGGGGTACACCTGGGCCCCTTCTGTTCCTTGAGCCTAAGCCCCACCCCCCCACAGCCCCCACAGCCTTTTCCAGCCCTGTGGGTCCTAAACATAGGCCCCACCCACCATCCAAAGCTCACCTTTGCTTAGGCCCTGCCCTCCACAGCCAAGGCCTTCCCCCCACTCTTTCTTTCTTTTCCCTCCTCTTTCTTACTAATGTGGTATTGATGTACCTTCCTGTTGTTGATTCATCTGTATTTTTATTTTTATATTCTTTCTAACATATCTGTTAGTTTCCTAGTCTAATTTTATTTTTTACTTTGTTATTGTTCTCTTTTTCTTTCTTTTTTTTGCCACCCCACATGGCTTGCGTGATCTTGATTCATGAGCTGGGGGTCGGGCCGAAGCTCCTGTGGTGGAGCTCCAAGTCCGAACCACTGGACTAACAGAGAACCACAGACCCCAGGGAATATTCATCGGAGTGAGGTCTCACAAAGTTCCTCATCTCAGCACCAAGACCGAGCTCTACCCAATAGCTTACAAACTCCAGTGAAGGAAGCCTCAGGCCAAACAACCAGTAAGACAGGAACACAGTCCTGCTCATTAAAAAAAGAAAAAAATGGTGGGCTTCCCTGGTGGCTCAGTGGTTGAGAGTCCGCCTGCCAATGCAGGGGACACGGGTTCGTGCCCTGGTCCAGGAAGATCCCACGTGCCGCGGAGCGGCTAGGCCCGTGAGCCATGGCCATTGAGCCTGCGTGTCTGGAGCCTGTGCTCTGCAACAGGAGAGGCCACAACAGTGAGAGGCCCGCGTACCGCAAAAAATATATATATACATATGAGATGGCAGAAAAATATGTCACAGATGAAGGAGCAAGGTAAAAACCTACAAGACCACATAAATGAAGAGGAAATAGGCAATCTACCTGAAAAAGAATTCAGAGTAATGATAGTATACATGATCCACAATCTCGGAAGTAGAATGGAGGCATGGATTGAGAAAATACAAGAAAAGTATAACAAAGATCTAGAAGAACTAAAGAACAAACAGAGAGATGAACAACACAATAACTGAAATGAAAAATACACTAGAAGGACTCAATAACAGAATAACTGAGGCAGAGGAATGAATAAGTGAGCTTGAAGACAAAATGGTGGAAATAACAGCTGAGGAGCAGAATAAAGAAAAAAGAATGAAAAGAATTGAAGATAATCTCAGAGACCTCTGGGACAACACTAAACGCATCAACATTCAAATTATAGGGGTCCCCAAAGAAGAAGAGAAAAAGAAAGGGACTGAGAAAATATTTGAAGAGATTATAGTCAAAAACTTCCCTAACATGGGAAAGGAAATAGTCCAAGTCCAGGAAGCACAGAGAGTCCCATACAGGATAAACCCTAGGAAAAACACAATAAGACACATATTAATCAAACTAACAAAAATTAAATTCAAAGAAAAAATATTAAAAGCAGCAAGGGCAAAACAAAAAATAACATACAAAGGAATCCCCATAAGGTTATCAGCTGATTTTTCAGTGGAAACTCTGCAGGCCAGAAGGGAGTGGCAAGATATACTTAAAATGATGAAAGAGAAAAACCTGTAACCAAGATTACTCTACCCAGCAAGGATCTCATTCAGATTTGATGGAGAAGTCAAAAGCTTTTCAGACAAATGAAAGGTAAGAGAATTCAGCACCACCAAACCAGCTTTACAACAAATGCTGAAGAAACTTCTCTAGGTGGGAAACAAAAGAGAAGAAAAAGACCCACAGAAACAATCCCAAAACAATTAAGAAAATGGTAATAGGAACATATCAATAATAACCTTGAAGGTAAATGGATTAAAGGCCCCAACCAAAAGACACAGACTGGCTGAATGGATACAAAAACAAGACCCATATATATGCTGTCTACAAGACACCCACTTCAGACCTAGGGACACATACAGACTGAAAGTGAAGGGATGGAAAAACATATTCCATGCAAATGGAAACCAAAAGAAAGCTGGAGTAGCAATACTCGTATCAGATAAAATAGACTTTAAAATAAAGACTGTTACAAAAGATAAGGAGGGACACTACATAATGATCAAAGGATAAATCCAAGAAGATATAACAATTATAAATGTTTATGCACCCAACATAGGAGCACCTCAATGCATAAGGCAAATGCTAACAACCATGAAAGGAGAAATTGGCAGTAACACAATAATAGCAGGGGACTTTAACACCCTACTTACACCAATGGACAGATCATCCAAACAGAAAATAAATAAGGAAACACAAGCTTTAAATGACACAATAGATTTAATTGATATTTATAGACCATTCCACCCAAAAGTGGCAGAATACACTTTCTTCTCAAGTGCACATGGAACATTCTCCAGAATAGATCATATCTTGGGTCACAAATCAAGCCTCAGAAAATTTAAGAAAAGTGAAATCGTATCCAGCATCTTTTCTGACTACAATGCCAAGAGATTGGAAATCAATTACAGGAAAAAAACTGTAAAAAACACAAATACAAGGAGGCTAAACAGTGCACTACTAAATAACCAAGAGATCACTGAAGAAATCGAAGAAGAAATTTAAAAATACATAGAAACAGATGACAATAAAAACATGACAACCCAAAACCTATGGGATGCAGCAATAGCAGTTCTAAGAGGGAAGTTTATAGCAATTCAATCTCACCTTAAGAAACCAGAAAAATCTCAAATAAACAATCTAACCCTACACATAAAACAACCAGAGAAAGAATAACAAAGAAAACCCAAAGTCAGTAGGAGGAAAGAAATCATAAAGATCAGAGCAGAAATAAATGAAATGAAAATGAAGAAAACAATAGCAAAGGTCAGTAAAACTAAAGCTCTTTTTTGAGAAGATAAACAAAATTGATAAACCCTTAGTCAGACTCATCAAGAAAAGAAGGGAGAGGACACAAACCAATAAAATTAGAAATGGAAAAGGAGAAATCACAACTGACACTGCAGAAATACAAAGGATTATAAGAGACTACTACAAACAACTATATGCCTATAAAATGGACAACCACGAAGAAATGGACAAGTACAGTTGGAAAAGTACAATTTTCCAAGACTGAACCAGGAAGAATTAGAAAATATAAACAGACCTATCACAAATAATGAAATTGAAACTGTAATTAAAAATCTTCCAACAAACAAGAGTCCAGGACCAGATGGCTTCAAAGGCAAATTCTATCAAACATTTAGAGAAGAGCTAACACCAATCCTTCTCAAACTCTTCCAAAACATTGCAGAGGGAAAAACACTCCCAAATTCATTCTACGAAGTCACCATCACCCTGATATCAAAACCAGAAAAAGATAACACCAAAAAAGAAAATTATAGACCAATATCACTGATGAACATAGATGCAAAAATCCTGAACAAAATACTAGCAAACAGGATCTAACAGCACATTAAAAGGATCAAACACCATGATCAAGTGGGATTTATCCCAGGGATACAAGGATTCTTCAATATACACAAATCAATCAATGTGATAAACCACATTAACAAGTTAAGGAATAAAGACCATATGATCATCTCAATAGATGCAGAAAAACTTTTGACAAAATTCAACACCCATTTATGATAAAAAGTCTCCAGGAAATGGGCCTAAAGGGAACCTACTTCAACATAATAAAGGCCATATATGACAAACCCACAGCAAACGTCATACTCAATGGTGAAAAACTGAAAGCATTTCCACTAAGACCAGGAACAAGACAAGGATGTCCACTCTTGCCACTCTTATTCAACATAGTTTTGGAAGTCTTAACCACAGCAATCAGAGAAGAAAAAGAAATAAAAGGAATACAAATTGTGGAATGGGCATCATCAGAAAATCTACAAACAACAACTGCTGGAGAGAGTGTGGAGAAATGGGAACCCTCTTGCACTGTTGGTGGGAATGTAAATTGATACAGCCACTATGGAGAACAGTTTGGAGGTTTCTTAAAAAACTAAAAATAGAATTACCATATGACCCAGCAATCCCACTACTGGGCATATACACTGAGAAAACCATAATTCAAAAAGAGGCATGTACCACAACGTTCATTGCAGCGCTATTTACAATAGCTAGGACATGGAAGCAACCTAAGTGTCCATTGACAGATGAATGCATAAAGAAGACGTGGCACATGTATGCAATAGAATATTACTCAGCCATAAAAAGAAATGAAATTGAGTTATTTGTAGTGAGGTGGATGGACCTAGAGTCTGTCATACATAGTGAAGTAAGTCAGAAAGAGCAAAACAAATACCGTATGCTAACGCATATATATGGAGTCCAAAAAAACAAAAATGGTACTGATGAACCTAGTTGCAGGGCAGGAATAAAGACTTAGACATAGAGAATAGACTTGAGGACATGGAGTGGGAGGGGGAAGCTGGGCGAAGTGAGAGTAGCATCAACATATATACAGTACCGAATGTAAAAATAGTTGGCTGGTGGGAAGCAGCAGCATAGCACAGGGAGATCGGCTCAGTGCTTTGCGATGACCTAGAGGGGTAGGATAGGGAGGGTGGGAGGGAGGCTCCAGAGGGAGGGGATATGGGGACATGTGGCTGATGCACTTTGTTGTGCAACAGAAACGAACAGTACTGTGAAGCAATTATACTCCAATAAAGATCTATTAAAAAAAAACCATAATGAAAAAGGATATTATATATGTATAATTGTGTCACTTTGCTGTACAGCAGAAATTAACACAACATTGTAAATCAAGTATACGTCAATAAAATTAATTTTAAAAAAATGGTAAAGGGAATCCTGCAAGCAGAAGGAAAATGACATTGGAAGGAAACCTGGATCGACACAAGGTAATGGAGAGCACTGGAAATAATAATTATGTAGGTAAATATAAAAGCATTTTTCTTATTATTTAAATCTATTTTTAAAATTAACCGTGTCAAGCAAAAATAATAAGAAATTATGAGGTTTATATAGAAGTAAAATGCATGACAATAGCACAACAGCAAGTAGAGTAGAATGTAGTTACATAGTTTAAGGTTGTCCACATGAGTGGCATGGCTGTCACTGGGAGGTATACTATGATAAGTTTAAGATGTATATAATAAATCTTAAGGCAACCACTAAAATAAAACAGCAGTTATTATAATAAGCCAAAGGAGATAAAGTGGAATCATAAAAACATGCAGTTCAGAAGAAGGCAGAAAAAGGAGTAAAAAAGATACAAAATACACATGGAGAAAATAGAAAATAGCAAAATATTCAGCCAAATCAATAATCACATTAAAATGTAAGATTTAAATGTAAACATTTCAATTAAAAGGCAGAGATTGTCAGATTAGATAAAAAACAAGACCTAACTATATATTCCTTTTAATTAACCCACATTATTATGAAAGTATGTTTAGGTTAAAAGGATGAAAAAAGATATAGCATGCTAATGCTAATCAAAAGTAACCTGGAGTGGCTGTATAACTATCAGACAAATTAGATTTCAAAGTAAAGAAAGGAACGTTACCATAATGATAAAAGGTGAAATCATCAAGAATATATAACAGCCCTAAATGTTTATACATACAACAAAGTTTCTAAAATTATGAAGCAAAACTGATAGAGGAGAAAGGGAAAAAGAGACAAATCTAAAATCATAGTCAGAGATTTTAGCACCCCTCTATCAATTATTTACAGAAAAATTAGGCAGACAAATCAGGATGTTGGTGTTGGTAGTTTTGTGCTGATCTTGAGGTTCTTTCTGTTTTCTTTCAACACATAATTTCAAATCTTTTTTTTTTTAATTTCAAAAAAATTTTCTTGAAATATAGTGTTTAGTATTTGTTCTGTTTTCTTGTTTTTGGTTTTCTTCTACAGGAAACCCTGGGATAGTAGGTCCCCTGATATCTTTACATAGCTCTATTAGATAAGCCTTCTTCACTTTTCAGTGAATGAAACTGATGATCAGAAAGATTATGCAATTTGTTCAAGCTTCCACAGCTTGTAGGAAGAGAAGAACTCTGGCCTGCTCAACTCTGAATCCTGAGGTCTTTCTCCCACACTACCCTGCTGCCTGAATCCAGAAATCGGCCTCTCACTGCATTTATTTCACTGCCTTTCTGTCCCACGGTCACTCTCATATGTCTTAAAACCTTGCTTCTCAAAGTGAGGTCCTTGGACCAGCAGCACTGGCATCACCGGGGAACTCATTAGAACTGCAGAATCTCCCTTGCTTTAGGATTTCTGAATGAGAATCCGAATTTTTACAAGGTGCCCTGGTGATTCCTGTGCCGTTAAAACTTGAGAAGCGCTGCTCTAGGAGAAATATCTGAAGGCGCTTCATGCAGCGGTTCTCAAACTTTTACTGCCCGTTAAACGAATCACCTTGGAATCATTTAAAAATCCTGATTCCCAGGCCACAATTCCTACCAAGTAAGTCAGAATCTCTTGGGATGGAGCCCATGCATCAGTATAGTTTAAAACTCCCCAAAAGTACAGCCAAGTTTTGACACCAGTGCTTAAGGAAGAGCTTTTTAGTCCTTAATGTTCCTAGGAATCACCCGGGAGCATCTTAAACGACAGATACTGATTTAGTGGATCTGGGGCGGGTCCTGAGATTCTGCATTTCTAACAAGTTCCCAGATGACAGATGCTACTGGTCCGAGGAGTTTCTGGAGCAAAATGAAACTCCCTGGGGTTTCTTTCAACAATACCAATAAATGCAAATAGCACAGAATCAAGGTAAGCTTATCTAAGGCACAGTCCTGGCCCGCTCATCTCTGAGTGAGATACAATAAGGAGCTCTGGGAGAAGGGATCGGGTGCTTCAGGCTCTTCCGTGGCCTTCCCGCTTGCTTCACACCTGGTGCTGGGCTGGGCAACCACACCAAGCCTGGGCTGGTGGGCCAGCCAGCATCGGGCTGCAGCACTGGGGCCCCAGGGCAGAGCTCTTGCAAGTACGCGCTTCTCCTTTCCGGCTGCCTGTGCCTTCATGGGCCGTCTACCTTTTCCTCCCCTAGTTATCCTCTCACTTCTCCCTGGGGCCCTGCGTCTAGGCTTACCAGCAGGCCCTGGGGCACCTGCTCAGCCCCGTGTGTGCTTACTCGGGCTAAGACAAAACTGCAAAAGTTCAGGCCATAACACTGAGGAACTCAAGCCAGGAGAATAAGGGCCACAGGATGAGCGACCAAGAGACCCGGCGTGACGGAACTCGATTTGTTGTTCATCCCGGCTCCATGCATGGCAGGCAAGATTCAGTCTGACGACTGGAGCTTGGCAGGACTTAACACACACTGTGCTCACTCCAGCTTCTAATTTACATATTTTTCTCCCTTGGCAAGACCCAAGCAACTGTCATCAGCAAGTTGCGTGGGACCTGCCGAGTGCGAGGTGGGCCTGTGTTGGGTCCAGAGTTTTGACTCAGATCCCCTGGCCTCCAGCAGGCAGGGCTGGGTTGGTTGTTTGTGACGTGAAGGCTGAGTAAGGGGTCCCTCTGGACACACTGAGGCTGAGGAAGCCCCCTGGCCCTGTTTCTAAGAAGGCAGGACACTTACCCAAAATTCCAGTGGGCCCAAAATTAACTTATACAACAGAGCAAACTAATTCACTTTTCTCTAGGGTTGGCAGAAAAGAAAAAGAAAAATGGGAAGGGAAGGGAAAACTGAGAACTTAAGATGTCTAGTGCACAGGCCACCAAGTAGGGGATTCTTTCTAACTGGGATTATCCCATGTTTTTTATTTGGGGCTTGTTCACTGATGTTTCTAAGCCCTACTTACAAGGCATTTTACCACGTGCCACATAAAACTGGCCATCAGAGCACAACCTGTTTACCCTCTGCAATAACACCTGCCCATCCCCCGCCCCTCCCGCCCTCCAGATTCTTGAGACTCTCTTTAATTTCCTGCCAAGGATTTAGAGAAAGCCACTCTGGGAACTAAAAGAGTTAATGTAGCTCAAAGGCTGAGCAAGTTTCTCCTCTCTACTGATAGCATAATTAATCCTTATTGTTCCCCAAAGGATAGCCAAGGGAATGCTTCATTTCCCAGATGCGGGTGTTCAACAACCTCCCAGAGGCTCTGGTCCCAGCTACTAAGTGGCCAAGTACCCGCAGCACAATCAGTGGGTTGGACCCAGCCTCTCAGAAGGGCCTCTGGTCTCCCATGACAGGTCTAGGTAGATTTAGTTTCCTGTCTTCACTTCCCCAAGCCTAATAACACCCCCTGGGGGCACTATTTAAATGTAGGCGTTTGAGGGTGGAAACAAAAGAAGAGATTACTTCCTGGCGAATGAGTAATTGGCCTAGTGAAACTTCACCTGGCGGTAGCTAGTTAACCAGTAGAGAGCAGAGGTGGAAGCAACTCTGGAGGGAAGTACCCGACAAGTGGAGAAACAGCCCAGTGTGTGGAGATTGTCTGTTTATGGGACTGGAAGTTTCAGCCTGGCCACTGGGGCCCTCTGACAGCCCTAAGCATCCAATAAATTAGAGGAACTTCTTAAGGGCTCTAAGACCCAGGCCTTGAACTGTCTGCCTTGGAAAGCCCCAGAGCTAAGGTCCTGCTCTCACCCACTTGTTCTCAGTGCGGTTGCTAAGAAGCAGCATCCCCATCACCTGGGAATTCGTTAGAAATGCACATTTTCAGGCACCGTACCAGACCCGCTGAGTTCAAATCTCTGGTGGTGGGATCCAGCAATCTGTGACTTAACAAGCCCTCCAGGTGATTCTGGCACAGGCTCAAGTACGAGCACTACTGCTCATCGTTTTTTCAGCCCCCTGAAATCAGGCTGCCTTGGGAGCATCCAGAGGTAATGGATGTGACTTTGGGTCACAAAGTGGGGCTTGCAAGTTAGATTGTCAGGTTCTGAATATTAGCTCTGCAACTTCCTAGTCATGTGACCTTGCAAATTGGTTCCCTCGGCTCTAAGATGGGGGAAATAACACCTCTTCCACAGGAGGTCATGAGCATGTAACAGTTTCTGTCTCTTTCCCACTCCACTGTTTCTGATAGGAAATTTACAGAACAAGACCTACTGTCCTTAGAGTGAAAATCTGCAAGACAGGAAATGGCCACACATGTATAGGATGCTAATGTTAATATGTTTTAATTAACATTTTTTAATGGTTCTAGGTTTAAGAGTTCAGTTCAGCCTTTGAATCCTGACGATAAGGATTTTTTTCTTTTAGCAGAAATATATTTCCTCATGCTGACTTTCATCCAAATAGTTTCAAATATTAAATTAAAACTTTCCTAAAAAGTGAAACTTAACTTCATGCAATGGTGCTTCCCTTTTTTTTTTTTTTTAATTTTAAAGATATATTTATCGGAATGTAATCTTGGGCCAAAGAATATGAACTCTCTCAAGGATTTTCATATACATGTATCACCAAAGTACTTTCCATAATCTCTATGTAACGCTGCAGTCATGCACCTCTTTCATTTAATAACTTTTCAGAATGATGGAGTTGATCAACTCTCAACTTCACTTCCTGATTGAATAGAACACAGGAGAGTGAAAGGTAAAAACACATAACAAATGTCCCATTTGGGGCTGAGATGTCAAGGAGCACAGGTGGGCAATGATGTCCCTGAAGCAAGACTGTGCCCATAACCGTGATACCTAGTCATTCACTGTATTGGTTTGCTAGGACTGCCATAACAAAATACCAGGTTGGGCAGCTTAGACAACAGAATTTAATCTTCTCACAGTTCTGGAGGCCAGAAGTCCAAGATCATGGTGTTGGCAGGTTCCTTCTGAAGTCTCTCTCCTTGGCTTGCAAACGGCTGCCCACTTGCTGCCTCGTCACATGGTCTTCCTTCTGTGTGTGCATCCCAGGTTTCTCTTTGTGTGTCCAAATATCCACTTCCTTTTTTTCTTCTTCTTCTTTTTTTCTTTATTTTTTTTATACAGCAGGTTCTTATTAGCTATCCATTTTATACATATTAGTGTGTACACGTCAATCCCAATCTCCCAATTCATCACACCACCAACCCCGCCACTTTCCCCGCTTGGTGTCCATACATTAGTCCTCTACATCTGGTTTGTTTTTTTTTTTTCCTTTTTAAGAGAGAGAGGAAGCATAATCTGGGCTTTTCGTATATATAATTCAGGATCAGGCAAGGTTAACACACTAATCAAAACAATGTGAGCGTTTTCCTTCTTAAGGCACAACACTTTTGATTCTATATTGCATGCTACATTGTTTTTTTCTTATATATTAAAAAGTATATCTTTATAGCAAGAATTTTAGAAAATACAGAGAACTATGAAGAGAAAAGAAAACACCCATATCCTACTGCTTAGAGATTGTCACTCAAGTACTGTTAAGGTTTCAGTATATTTCTCTGTGGTTTGGTTTTCTGCTCACAGGTGTAACTACTAATATGTGTACATATAGAAAAACTTTTTCATAGGAGCTCACTGTATTGTTGTGATCACCTCAACTCAAAATTTGGTTCAATGTCAAAACTGATGATGCCACACATGCACCAGCAGGATATGAAAAGGTTTATTACTCACATTATGAGGTATTCTGGGGAATGCAGGGCAGACTTCAAAGAAGGTCCAAAAATGGCTCGAAAGAGCAGAGAAAGGAGACTGGCTTGGGGGTTTTAGTGTGGTTAGAAGCGGGGGCTGGGTGAGGGTTCCTGCACGGGGACTGGAGCCTTGCATGGTTGGAACTTCCTGCTGGTGCCAAAGGAGGTTGCACCTGGGCGGGCTCCTCAGCTTGCCCAGCCGTGGGCCAGACAGGGAAAGGGAGAGGGGCTTGAAGGTTGTCGGCAGACAAACCTCAAAACTGGAGTTAGACTCCATTACTTGCACAGTTTTGCATCTTTGTCTTAAATTTAGCATTGCGTGTTGTACTACGGTTAATGGTGACCAAAAGCTTTATTGTCAAATTTAATTTCTTTTGACATTGGTGTCTTGTGGCAATGCCTGTTTTCCCTGTAACTGATCATTTATTTATTCATATTATGGAAGGATGTGTAGGTTAAAAAACAACATTGATTTTTTTTCTTATAAAACAAATTTTTAAAAATCATGGAGCATACACACACTACTATATATAAAATAGATACACAACAAGGACCTACTGTATAGCACAGGGAACTATACTCAATATTGTGTAATAACCTATATGGGAAAAGAATCTGAAAAAGAATATATATACATATATATATAACTGACTCACTTTGCTGTACACCTGAAACTAACACAAGATTGTAAATCAACTATACTTCAATTAAAAAATAAACTAATTAAAAATAAATAAAATAAAATGCAAATTGAAACAACAGCAAATCATGGCAGAATAAAACATAGCATATATTCTGAGAACAAGGCATTAATAAGTTTTCCTTGAAAATAAATACAGATTGCTCAGGGAAGAGAATACAAATAGTTTTCCTGTCTGTGAGTATATTTGCATTTTTTATGATCACACATTCTACATTCTACAGAATGTGTGAGTCACATATCTAATCTGCTTCTAAATATTGGTCCTAAAGAATGTAAGTATTTACAATCCTACAGTTGGAGTCCACACCTTGTGACAACAAAAGACAACTCAAGTCAGCTTCAAACAGGAATTATAACTAACCTCAGGGCTATTTTTTCCAACTGTAATAAAGAATGTTCCAACATCTTAAATGACTGAAGATAATCCTCTGTCATGTTGTGCATCTAGGTTATAAAAATATATGCACTGCTTTGAAGAAAGGTTCTGGTCCACTGATGTCAATTGAAGGTCAGATTATGGAAAACTGGCATTGTTTCAACAAGAAATGAAGCCTGCTTATGTTTCTCTTGGTATTTTTGAATAAAGAATCTTACTACGTAGGTTCCAACTTGAAGATTTAATTAAGGGCATGAGGAGTGATTGATTCTAGATGTTGATCAGAGAAGATGACTCGCCGTGTGTTAGAGAAGCACCTTCCGTTGAAATGTATGAGGGAAACAAAATCTGGTTTCTGATTGAAGGTCTACTGAAAGACAATTTGAATAGACCAGAAGAGCAGAACAAATTAGAATATCTTATTCCAAGATTAAAAATCACTTTTTAAAAAAAGAAGCTATTTGGGCTTCCCTGGTGGCGCAGTGGTTGAGAGTCCGCCTGCCGATGCAGGGGACGCGGGTTCGTGCCCCGGTCCGGGAGGATCCCATATTCCGCGGAGTGGCTGGGCCCGTGAGCCATGGCTGCTGAGCCTGCGCGTCCGGAGCCTGTACCCCTCAACGGGAGAGGCCACAACAGTGAGAGGCCCGCGTACCACAAAAAAAAAAAAAGAAGAAGAAGAAGCTATTTGGTAGAAACCTTAGCCAATCCTATTTTTTTCCCTTTAATGCAAAAGAACTTGTCATCCCGAGAAATAAGGTATGCCTTTTGAGCTAAAGTGTAAAGATTGACAATACAATGTCAAAATGATAGCTAGATGGGGGAGATATAAGATAGGAGGATGCAGGCGGGGTGAACAATTGAGAAGGAATGCTCTTCACGGTTTTTAATTTAGAGAAATGGGCGTTCCTCATAGTTCCCCTAATAGGTATGGTTCAGCCGTGGCAGAAATGTTCCTGGAGCACAACGTCTTCTGGTGATTGCCATCTCCAGGAAGCTTCCCCCCAGCTTCTATGCTGATCATCAATAATTCCAATAATGTATGCAGAGTGGTTAACACATGTCTGTCACACAGTTTGCACTGAAAGATGTTAATGTGTTGATGATGGTGATGACGACATGGCTATTGCCCTCCAGGAGTTCACAGCCTAGGGGAGGGAACATTCAAGTAAACAGGTGATCATAATACAGTGCTGTGAGAATATTGCATGAAGTGTGATCAGGACTTTAGATAGGAGAACTCTACCGAGACTGGGGGCAGGGGAGCGGGTGGGGACCACATCATTCAGTCAACACACAGAAGTGCTGCGTGGATGTGCATGGGTGGCTGACAACCGCTTGTTTGTCCATCTGCTGTGTAAACAGGAACAGAGTTGGGTTCAGACAACTGCTGCTTTATTCATTTCCTTTTCCTTGTGCTACACAGGACCAGGATCTCCAGGAGCTTTTTAAAATACCACTTTGGTTGCTGTTGAAGACTAGATTGGATTTGTATTCCAGTCATCAGAGCTTTCATTGTAATATAAAGGGGCATGCAGGATGGAAAGAGAAAGAATTATGGTTGTTTAGGAAACGGAGCACTGTTTCCTGTGATTACAATCTCAAGGCTAAAGTTCAATGCTCACTGCAGAAGTTTCTTGACAGCATTGCGTACCTGTCAAAAGGTTTTGAAAGAATATAAAACTCAGGTTCTTTGGGGCTCCAGGAGACGCTGGCTCAGGACTCTGGCCAGAGACCCTTTGTCTGTTGACCTGTCTTGAATGGCCTTCCCTGGCCCTGGTCGCCTAAAGACTTGGCCTCCTGCTTCCTGGTCATCTGGGAACATGGTTTTTATTGTCTCAGCCTGCCCATAAAAAGCAGGGTAAATATTCAGTCATTAACCAGTTGTCAATAAGTATCCAAAATGCCCAAAGTGCCATGGTAGGCTTCATGAGGGACACCTGATCCCTGTCCTTGGTGATTCCGATCTGGCTAGAACAGTAATGTCTACACTAGGAAAGAATTAGTACCACACTGGGCTACCACAGGAGGCTTACAGATACTGAGCGTCACAGGACATTGGAAGTGGAAGAGAACTGCTTTGCTGTATGTAGGTATTTGGGGAAGGAACAAGAGGGTGGTAGATGGTCAGCTGAATGGATAGATGAGAGGGTAGAGGGGTGGGCGGACAGATGGGTGCCTGCACACGTGCGTGGGTGCTGTGGTGTAACTCAGTGGCTTTTTCTTTTTTTGGTTTTTGGTTTTCGTTTTCGTGTTTTGGCTACACTGGGTCTTCGTTGCAGCGTGCGGGCTCTTCGTTGTGGGCTTTTCTCCAGTTGTGTTGTGCAGGTTTAGTTGCCCCGTGGCATGTGGGATCTTTGTTTCCACGTCCCCTGCATTGGAAGGCAATTCTTAACCACTGGACCACCAGGGAAGTCCCACAGTGGTTTTCAAGCCAACTGGGCAAGAGTTGCCGGTCTGTCATTTACTAGTGACATGACCTCAGGAGATTTACATAACTCCTTCAAACCCAGTTTCTTCACCTATAAAATAAGATGATAACACTTGCCTTGCAAGATTGCTGAGAGAATCAAGTGTGATAAGGTTTGTAAAACACCTCTTATATGGTAGGCACTCAATAAAGAATGACTTATTTATATTCGTAATGGTCTAGAAAAGTTTCCAGGTGGACGTGAATTAAAGTCAGGCCTGGAGAAAGGATGGGATTGAGATGAATGGAAAGCAGGGAGAGGGTCCTCTGGCAGAAGAACAGCATGATGAGAGCGTGTGCCGAGAAAAGCTGGAAGCACATTCGGTGTCACTAAGGGGGGCTACCTGGAGCCATAGCTTCCTGAGGTGGCAAAGGCGAATTGAGGCCTGAGCTTAGAGGACTTGAAATGCTAAGGAGTTCCGTCCGGCTTTTCCCTAGAGGTCAGCAGGGAATACCGAAGGTTCAGAGGAAGCAGAAAGGTTCCCTCTGGGCCCCCTTTCTTCCTCAGCCCGACCTTGACAACATCCGGACTTCCTATGAACTTGGAGGCTCTCATTTTTTACAGTATTTCTAGTTCCCCTTACCTTTTACAAGTAGCCCCTGGACTTCCTGTGCCCAGGACAGCTGCAGGACTGTGGCAGCCTGCCTTTCCTCCATTACAGAAACCCTCCTCTGACGGTGAAGAAGCAAATGCTTTTTAAAGGTTAGCTGTCATGGGGTTTCCCTGGTGGCGCAGCGGTTGAGAGTCCGCCTGCCGATGCAGGGGACACGGGTTCGTGCCCCGGTCCGGGAGGATCCCACATGCCGCGGAACGGTTGGGCCCGTGAGCCATGGCCGCTGAGCCTGCACGTCCGGAGCCTGTGCTCCGCAACGGGAGAGGCCACAACAGTGAGAGGCCCACATACAGCAAAAAAAAAAAAAAAAAAAAAAAAAAAGATTAGCTGTCACAAAGGGAAACAAGGCCCCTTAAACCTCCTTTGTCAAACAAATGCTCCCTGTGAATCAGAAGAGCTTCTGCCATGACTCACACTTTCACAAGGCTGGTGGAGAAGGCGGTCTGCCAGCAGATCTGGGGGCGCGGTGCCAAGCAACCAGAGGCCTTGGCTGGTGGGGTGCGGCTGTGCTTAGCACAGCCAAGCGGACCTCCTGGAGGCTGACCCCGGAACCCAGAAGGTGCCGGGAGGTTTCCTTCCATAGGAGGCAGCAAAAGCAGGGGGCGCGGCTCTTCACTGCTTTTGGAAAGCAAGAGCATTCAAGCTAAAAAGTAACCAGAGTCAGCTGATCTGAACGAGAGCCTCAGGGATAGCCTTCAGGAAGTCAGACAGTCCTGCAAAGTCAGCGGGCTATGTGCATTTTGTGGGGAGAGGACCCCTAGTTTTAGATACTTTTGGTTTTAAAACCCCCCTGGATGTCTTGATCACATCTCAACTCCTCACTTTGCCCAGAGAGCATGAGTGAGTGACTTCCCAAAGCTACTCCACCAGTGGGCAGCAGAGACGAGAGAGAAAGTGAGGTCTCCAGGGCCCTTTCCACTGCCCTGGCCCCACAAGAGAGCCTAAAATAAGACGACAGCCCATGATGTTCTGAACAGGGCCCCCTAGACAGAAATTAGACCTGTCAGATGGACTACTGTGGAAGTCTCGATCCCTCAGCCCCTCTATGCCTTCCGGTGAAGCCCTCCCCCACAGCCCACCCACCTGCCAGGCTGGCTTCCCGTTAAGAGAATGACAGGCATTTGTGACGGGAGGATTGCTGAGGCTGGCTCCCTGATTATCAAGCACCTGGGGGCGGGGGATGGGCATGGGATTGTTGCTGAGTTTATGGCCCTCTGGGCTGTACCCTCAGGGGAAACAGCAGATTGAGAGTAAGCAGAAACATGGGAGCACTCTGGGGGTCTAGGAGTCATTGTTGCTTTTTTTTTCATTTATTGGGGTGGCTGGTCATCACTTTGCCCTAACCTCCATGGGACATCATCACAGTTGTAGTGATAAAGAGCCTGTACTCTGGGCACTGACAGCTTGGGTTTGCATCCTGGCTCCATCGCTTTTTACTGATAAAACCTTGGGAAATTTCTTAACCTTCTAGCCCTTGGTCTTCTCATATGTAAAACAATATACTAGTGCCCGCCTTTAGCAAAGACAGATATGTGCCCACTGTTCACACACAGCCAGACTGTTCTTCCCAGCCCAGCCTCCCTTGCTGGTAGGTCTGCTATGGGACTGAATTCTCCAGCGAATGGAATCCAGCGCATGGAATGAGAGGGGAGTGATGTGCACTGATTCCAGGCCTGGCTCATGGAAACTTCCTGAGTGATCCTCACATTCTCACTTAACCCATCTGCTAGCCTAGGGTGCCTAAGAGAACTCTGAGGCCTTGCGGGTGAGGGAGCCACCAGATGGAAGGAGTCTGGGCCCCTGAGTCACCATGCAGAAGGCTGCCTGCCAAACACCTGCATGAATTATTACTTGAGTGAAAAACAAACTTTTTAAAAATTTTTATTATTTTTGGCTGCATTGGGTCTTCGTTGCTGCATGCGGCCTTTTTCTAGTTGCAGCGAGCGGGGGCTACTCTTCATTGCAGTGCACGAGCTTCTCACAGCAGTGGCTTCTCTTGTTGTAGAGCACCGGCTCTAGGCACACAGGCTTCAGTAGTTGTGGTACACGGGCTTCAGTAGTTGTGGCTTGCGGGCTCTAGAGCTCAGGCTCAGTAGTTGAGGCACATGGGCTTAGTTGCTACGCGGCATATGGGATCTTCCCAGACAGGGCTCAAACCCATGTCCCCTGCATTGGCAGGCAGATTCTTAACCACTGCACCACCAGGGAAGCCCAAAACAAACTTTTATTGTGCTAAGAATCTAGAGTGGGTTTCTACAGCAGTTAGCCTACTTCATAAGGCAGTTGTAATAATTAAATGAAGTAACATACGCAAAGCTCAAAACAGTGCCTGGAATATATATATAAATGAACTACATACATGATTGCTATTATCATGATAGGAGGATGGATGGATGGATAACTAGGTACTGAGAGAGAGAAAGTGAGAGACCGAGAGAATTACCTTTAAGGATTGCAAAGGTATTGGCCCCAGAGTCTTTTCCCAGTTTTATGAGATATAATTGACACACAGCACTGTATAAGTTTAAGGTCTACAGCATAATGGTTTGACTTACATATATTGTGAAATGATTACTATGATAAGTTTAGTTAACATCCATCACCTCATCTCGATATAAAAAAAAGAAAAAGAAAAAAATTGTTTTCCCTTTTTAGGAGAACTCTTGGGACCTACTCTGTTAACAGTTTTAAAATATGCCATACATCAGTACTAAATATAGTCGTCATGTTGTACATTACATCCCTAGGGCTTATCTACCTTATAACTGGAAGTTTGTACCTTCTGACCACCTTCATCCAATTCCCCCTCCCCCTCCTTCCCCTCTGGTAACCACAAATCTGATTCTTTTTCTATAAGTTTGGTTCATTTTTGTTTTTTGTTTTGTTTTGTGGTAGATGCTTCATATAGGTGAGATCGTACAGTATTTGTCTTTCTCTATCTACCTTATTTCACTTAGGCCAGAGTCTTATTTCTTAGATTGTTGCCAAGATAATATTAAAAATATATTTTTACTGTACAGCTGTAGAGTTTGCATTTTGGGGGCAAAAGATAGCATTGTAGAAAAATACATTGAAGCATTTATTAGTACATTCCTATGTTTCTTGAATAAAAACAAAAGTCTGCCACTTTCCTCAGAGAGATGTAGTATGGATGAGACAATTAAATTCTTTTCCAATCAAATATGGTGTTTATGAAAAAAAATATTTTCACTTTTCCACTCAAATAATCATTATAATCATTTGCTTAATGGGAAATAAGAAGAAAAAGAAAGAAGGTCATAACTGAACGTGCCTCAGAGGAATCTCCCTCTCCAGATGTTGAGTTTTCCCTTGCAGTGCTGTCTTTCTGCCCCAGTCACAAAGGCTTAAACCCCAAAGTCATCATTAGTTCTTTTCTTGACTATAAAAATGGCCTCCTGCTGGCCAACCTACCCCCAGTTTCCTCCCCATGCCCCCCCGCCCAACCCCACAGCCATCCATCACACTCTCCCCAAGACAGTTGCCCCCAGATTCTCCTTTGTCCCTTCTCTCTCTCCTGCTCTAAACCCTGCATGGCTCTTGGCTGCTTCCCACAGAGAAGCTCAAACTGTTCTAGAGAAGAGCCGTAATGGAATAAGAGAACAAACTCTGTCACCGATTCTTTAATCATTGATTCAGTTCATTCCAATAACATTTTTGAGCACCTGTTATGAACCAGGGGTAGTGAAAAAACAGGCCAAAAAATCTCTGCCCTCGTGGAGCTTACACTAGAGTGCAGAAAGATAGAGGATAAATGAATAAATAAGTTAAATCACAGTACATTAAATGGTGATAAGCAGAAGGAAAATAGTTAATTAGGGGTGAGTAATAGTAGGTACCAGGTGTGGGTGTAGGAGGATGCTATTTTAAATAGCACCTATTTTAAATAGGTGATCAGGGAAGGACTCACTGAAAAGTGATATTGAAGTCAAGCCCTGAGAACATGAGGGAGCAAGGAATGTGCAGAGCTGAGGAAGAGCGTTCCAGAAGAAAGAAATTTGAGCCAAGAGCAGTCCTGGTGTGTTTGAGGAGCAGCAAGGAATCCAGCAGGACTGGCATGGAATGAGTCAGGAGAAAAGGCGCTAGATCAAGTGAAGACTTGAAAACCATCAGGAGTTTGGCTTTTCCCCTGAGTGAGCTGGGAAGCCATCGGAGGGTTCAACAGGAATGAATGGCATGGTCTGACTTCTGTACTAAAATGATAGCTCTGGTTGCTAGGTGAAAAATACCCTAACGTGGGCAAAGGCGGAAGCCAGGAGATGAGTAAGGAGCTGAAGAGAACATGAGCAAGAGATGATTGATCATTGCAGCTTAGACCAGGGTGGCACCGGTAGAACTTCTGGATATAGTTTGAACATAGAGCCAAGACAATTTTCTGATTGATTGCAAGTGGGGTATAAGAGAGGAATCAATCATGACTCCATTGTTTGAAGCCTAAAAGTATCAAAGATGGAGTTGTCATTTAATGAGATGTGAGAAGAACAGGTTTACTGTGGGAAGACCAAAAGTTTCCTTTTTGGGTGTGTTAAGTATGAGATGTATATTAGACACAAGTAGGGATGTCAACTATGCAGTTGGAATTCAGGGGAAAGGTCCAGGCTGGAGACAGCAGTTTGGAAGTTGTCAGCATGTAGACGGTATTTAAAGCTGTGAGACTGGCCGAGATCGCCACACCAGACATGTGAATAGAACAGGCAGCAAAGGGCTGAGACCCAGAATGCTCCACCCCCTTGCCTCCCCCCACCTCCATGCAAAGTGGTCTGGGAAATAAGAGCCAGCAAAGGAGATGGAAAAGGAGTAGCCACTGTGAGAAAAGAGACCCTAGGGGAATGTGGGGTCCTGGGAGCCAACTGCAGAGAGTGCTTCCGGGAAGAGAGGCTGGTAAACTACATCAGATTCTGCAGGGGTCACAGAAGCTGAGGGCAGATAATTGACCACTGGATTTAGCAACATGGAAGCTACTAGGGACTTGAAATATCAAAGTGGGAGCAAAGCACTGGTAGGGTAGGTTCAAGAGAGACCAAGATGAGGAGAAGGACAGACAGTAAATTTAGACATAGCCCTTTGAATGAGTTTTGCTATTAAGGAAGCCAATTAAAGGGGCTAGAGCTGGAGGAGAATATGGGGTCAGGAGAGGGCTTTCCTGAAGCTGGGAGAAATTGCATCATAATTGTATGTCACCAGAAAATTGGGGGTTCATTGGCTGAAGCAGCCTGTCATAAGCATAAAACTTCTTTGACGTCTTAAAGATTCAGATCAATTTTCCCTTTTATTCTGAAGAATATGTATTAATTTACAAGCAACTTATCTTCCCAAAATCTTTGAGTAAAATTGACCCTCCCAAAAAAAAAAAAAAAAAAAAGTTATATTTGTCCTCTTTCCCTGCAAGTACTCAAAATATATACATGCCCCATTCTGAGAAGCTGAGTTCAGATCAAGGTCTGTCTGTTTAGCTTGGCTTTCCATGCCCTCTATACCCTGAACACAGCTCCTTTCCTGGCCTCCCTATCTCTCTGCACCAACACACACACCCTGTCTGCAGCCTTCCTGCCTTTCCAGGCAAATGGGTCCCTTAAGGAGGTAGTTCTGTGACCAAAAAGTTAAACAATTCTGCCTTTCTCCCAAGTCAAAACATTCAAACTCCTAGCCAGCTTTGAAATAAAGGGTTTTTCTTTCCTGTTACCCTTAAAAAAACACCAACATTTAACAGACAACCATAAGACTTGGGGAACCAAATAACGTAGAAGTTGCACACTGAAGAGACCTACGAAGTGGGCCAAGAGGGATGTGACGAAGAAAGCCTAAAGTATAGGGGGTGACTCTGCCAGTGGTGACTTGACCCCTCTCTACCAAGAGATGTGCGGTGACCACGCAATCTGTGTCTATTAGGATTCCTCGTATGGTGTGTGTCAGAAGTCCAATTCAAACTCACTAGACAAAAGTGATAATTTACTTGCTTATATTACTAGAATGTTCAAAGGAGGTGAATCAGCTCAGGCATGACATGATGTCATTAAGAATCCATTGCTTTGTTTCTGTGTTGACTTCAGTCTCAGGCTCTTTCTAGTGGCAACAAAGACAGCCACCAGCAGCTCCAGAGTCTTGCTTCATAGCATCTGAAATCTCAGAAGGACAGTCTCTCTCTTTCCCAACAGTTCTAGCAAGCCCTGGGAAGAGATCTGATTGGCTCATCTTGGGTCCTGAGCACATTCCTGGACCAATCATGTGGCCAGGTAGATGCAGAGCTCTGAATAGCTAGGTCTGAGTCATTTGCCTCCATCCTCGAGCTTGGCAGCGAGATCTCATTGCCTAAGGATAAGGGAGACATTGTCCCTAAAAGAAAATTGATGTTCTGTTGCCAAAAAGAAGGGGGATGCATATTACAGGAGCAAAAAGAAATATTGATGTTAATTCTACACTACTAATTTCAATTTATTTTTGAAGGAAAAAAATCCTAATTTAGTCAAGAATTATTGTCACTTAACTATTCACATTTTCCAGCCTACTTTGTTAATGCCTTGGAGCTTAAAATTAATTTTTCTAAATAAGAAAATAAGCCAAATGAACTAGGAAGATGAAATTAATGAGACAAAAATCTAACATTATTGAAACAGAAATCAATAAAATAATTAAAGGATAAATAAATCCAAAGTTGAATTACTTGGAAAGACTAATAAACAGATTTTATGAGCTTTATTAAGGATAAAAGAGAGAAAAATGTACATTTATAAGTAAAAAGGAAACACAACCACATATACAGAAGAGATTAAAAGTCACAAATGGATGTACAATGGAAAACATCAAGGAAATGTATGACTTTTAAAACAAAATACAAAGTATCAAAATTAATCATAAAATAACTAGAAAAGTCAAATATTAATTACCACAGAGGAGATGGAAAATGTGACTTTAAAACCACCATTGAAACAGACATTAGTATCTGATGGCATCACAGTTGAATTTCAACTTTTAAAAATGGATAATTAAATGTTACTTAAATAATTCTAAGCCATAGAAAACTGTAAAAAGTTCTGTAATTCATTTAAAAGATAAAATAAACTAATCAATTAAACATAAATGTAAAACTTGAAAACAAATCAGTTAATACAATCCAGCAATGAATCAGAAGAATAATAGCTTCATGATTGAGTTTTTATTCCAATAATTCAAGGTTAGTTTAGTTTCAGAAAATCTGTCAACATAATTCATTACTACAACATTTTCCCAATTATCTATTAATACTTAACAAATGACCTCAAAACCTGTGGCTTCAGTAAATGACCATGTAGTATTGCCTGTGATTCTGTAGTGTGGCTGGGCTCAGCAGGGCAGCTGTGTTCCACATGATGTTGTTGGGTCCCTCATGTGATTGTCTCTGACTGGGAGTTCAGCTGGGCCCGGAGCATCCAAGATGGACTCTCATCACTCAGTTTAGCCTAAGCTTTGTTACAGCATAGCGCCTGGCTTCTAAGGGGGAGTGTTCCAAGAGGACCACTTCCATTGTGCAAGTGCTTATCAAGCTCTGATTGCAGCAATTGGCTGAAGTCACACAGGGGTGGGAATACTGGGAAGGGTATTCATCGGGGTCACCAATGTAACAGTTGACCACAATATTAAAAGAGAAAAATCATAGGACCCTACCAACGAGTACCAAAACAAATTTGATAAAATTAGCAGCCATTTCTAATAAAAAACTAGGTAAAAGAGGTATAGAAACCAAGAACAAACATTTCTATTGAATCATGTGAAATCACCAATGTTCATCTCTTTTAGACCTATAAAACAATCGCATATGGTTCAACCTAATATTGACCTAACTGCAAAGTGCTGAAACTATTTCCATTAAAAAAAGGAACTTGGAAGGAAAACTATAATCATCATTATTTAACAATGTCTTGGGTTCTAAAAAATGCATTCAGACAAGAATATGAAATAACTGGTATAAATGTTGAAAGAGTCTAAAAGATCTCTGTTTGCTGATGATATGGTTATATATCTAGAAAACCCAAGATGATCTTATAAAATGCTACAAGAATTAATAAAAAAAAAACTACAATGAGGTATCACCTCACACCAGTTAGAATGGGCATCATCAGAAAATCTACAAACAACAAATGCTGGAGAGGGTGTGGAGAAAAGGGAACCCTCTTGCACTGCTGGTGGGAATGTAAATTGATACATCCACTATGGAGAACAGTGTGGAGGTTCCTTAAAAAACTAAAAATAGAATTACCATATGATCCAGCAATCCCACTACTAGGCATGTACCCAGAGAAAACCATAATTCAAAAAGACACATGCACCCCAATGTTCATTGCAACACTATTTGCAATAGCCAGGTCATGGAAGCAACCTAAATGCCCATCGACAGATGAATGGATAAAGAAGATGTGGTACAGGGCTTCCCTCGTGGCGCAGCGGTTGAGACTCTGCCTGCCGATGCAGGGGACGCAGGTTCGTGCCCCGGTCCGGGAAGATCCCACATGCCGCGGAGCGGCTGGGCCGGTGAGCCATGGCCGCTGAGCCTGCGCATCCGGAGCCTGTGCTCTGCAACAGGAGAGGCCACAACAGTGAGAGGCCCGCGTACCGAAAAAAAAAAAGAAGATGTGGTACATATATTCAATGGAATATTACTGAGCCATAAAAAGGAATGAAATTGGGTCATTTGTTGAGACGTGGATGGATCTAGAGATTGTCATACAGAGTGAAGTAAGTCAGAAAGAGAAAAACAAATATCGTATATTAACGCGTATATGTGGAACCTAGAAAAATGGTACAGATGAACCGGTTTGCAGGGCAGAAATTGAGACACAGATGTAGAGAACAAACGTATGGACACCAACGGGGGAAAGCCATGGTGGGGGTGTGTGGGTGTGTGATGAATTGGGAGATTGGGATTGACATGTATACACAGATGTGTATAAAATTGATGACTAACAGGAACCTGCTGTATAAAAAAACAAATAAAATTAAATTTAAACATTAAAAACAAAACTAATGTGTTCTTTCTTTGGGCAATAAGCACTTGAAAAACAAAATGGGGAAAACTGTTTCATTCACAATAAAGTCAAAACTTTTCTAGAAATAAATTAATAACAAGGACACAACCACAAATCAAAGTATCTAAGCCAAAATCTTAACAAATAGAAAAATATTTCATAGTCTTAGTTGAGAGGACAATGTAACTTAAAAATCCACTCTCCCACAGGAATAAAGATGCAGACGTAGAGAATGGACTTGAGGACACGGGGAGGGGGAAGGATAAGCTGGGATGAAATGAGAGAGTGGCATGGACATATACACACTACCAAATGTAAAACAGATAGCTACTGGGAAGCAGCTGCATAGCACAGGGAGATCAGCTTGGCGCTTTGTGACCACCTAGAGGGGTGGGATACGGAGGATGGGAGGGAGATGTAAGATGGAAGAGATATGGGAATATATGTATATGTATAGCTGATTCACTTTGTTATACAGCAGAAACTAACACACCATTGTAAAGCAATTATACTCCAATAAAGATGTAAAATAAATAAATAAAATTCTTAAAAAAAAAAAAAAAGAAGAAAGAAACATCTATATAAACCCAGCCCAGCCAGGCCCACAGCCATCAATCAGCAATGCAGGAATCAGCCTTAATCTAAGAGCACACATTTTTATCGCCCTAAATTTCTATTAGTGAAAATAGAAAAATCAGCCCTCCTTTTCTTCTAAAGGACTGATAAATTTGGAGGAAGGAATTATATGTCTGGTGAAACACTGTATTAAACATAAAAATCCAGTCTCCCAAAATTAAGATATAAGTCTAATGTGATTACAGTTGGAATGCCAGCAGTGTTAGGAAGGTGAGGAATGGCTAAAATTATCTTAAAATTTGTACGGAAGGATAAGTGGCTGAGAATAATTAACAGAAAATTTTGAATAGGCAAAAATATTAATTAAAGTTAAGGGAAAAATTATACAGTGAAAACTTTTTTCCATCCTTGTCCCACATCTGCCCAGGTCCCCCCCACCCATATCCTTCCAGAATTTCTTTGTATAGGTAAAAGCAGATACAAATACAGAATCTTGTTTTTTCCACACTTTTTACATAAAGCGTTGCATATTATTCATTCTGAATCTTGTTTTTCTGTTTATTAAGTCTCCAAGGTATTTGTAGTATAAAAAGAGCTT
This sequence comes from Delphinus delphis, assembly GCF_949987515.2. NCBI lineage: Eukaryota > Metazoa > Chordata > Mammalia > Artiodactyla > Delphinidae > Delphinus > Delphinus delphis. Next base: position 86,536,191 of record NC_082687.1, on the reverse strand, counting down.
TTCTGTCCTTTACTATATAGCTCTTCATGTTCTGTTGCATAAATATACCTTAATTATGTAACTATCCTCTGCTATTGAAAGTTGATGTTGTTTCTAATATTTTGTTACTACAAACAATGTTGCAACTGTGTGTGTCACACCTTTTCTCCTTAATGAAAATGTATCTGTAGAATAATTTCCCAAAAGCACAGTTGCCGGGAAGATGCATTTGACATATCGCCCGATTGCCTTACCTAGGGGTTATGCTCTTATCAGAAATGAATAAGAATATGTTTGCCCATAGCCTCACCAACACAGCAAACTTTTGGATTATTGCCAGTTTAAGGGGTAAAAATGGTATCTTGGCACAGTACATTAGGAGTGAGATTGAGCATCTTTTAAAAGATATTTGTATTTTCTTTACAAAAACTCGTCGTATCCTTTGCTCATATTTCTACTGGGTTGAATGAGAGACAAATAAATCGGTAGAACAAAGCAGTGTCCTGAATGGATCTAACCACATACTTATAGTTTCTGGTAGGACCAAAGTGAGTTTTCACCTATAGAAAAGGCAAATTTATAAACACAGAAAGCAGATCTGTGGTTGCCTAGGCTGGAGGGTAAACAGGCATTAAGAAAACTTGTCGGGGTGATGGAAATATTCTGAAACTAGATTGTGATGATGGTTGCCAAACTCTCTAAACTTACTAAAAATCACTTAATGACGGGTTTATTTTATATGGTGTGTAAATTATACCTCAGTAAAGCTGTTTTTAAAAGTCATTTTTCAATCCAGTAGGGAAGGATTAGATATTAAATAAGATTGCTAAAACAACTGACTCTCCAGCCAGAAGAAAATAAAAATGAACCCCTCTTTTATCCCATATGCAAAAATAAATTCTGGGTGGATTAAAGCCCTAAATGTAAAAAATTAAATAGGATAAATAATACTAGAACATCACACGTAAAATCAAGGATGGGTGAAAGCTTTTTAATCAAGACTGGAAACTCGGAAGCTATCAAAGGACATATATACATATTTGATAAAATGAAAATCAGAAATATTTGGAAAAGATACCATGAACTAAGTCAACAGATAAACACTAGATTGGGGAGCAGGGGAGGACTGTCAACTCAGAGATCAGACAGAGGGTAAATGGCTATAATATACAAAGAACTCTTACAAAACAAATAAATAAGACAGGGATAAACACCACAACAGAAAATTGAGCCAAGAATATGAATAGGCAATTCACAAAAAAGCAATTCCAGGTAGCCAACAAATACATGAAAAGAGGCTCAAACTCACACGCACTCAAGGAGATGTGAATAAAGCCACAATGAGACATCAGTTTGCACGGGTCAGATGGAAAAATTAGACAGCAGCAATCCTTATTGCCAAAGGGGATATGGGGACTTTCGTAGTACATTTCTGGTTGGAAATATGTATTAATGCAGTCTTTTTGGAAAGCAATATGGCAACATCTGTTATGATTAAAAATACATTCATCTTTGACCAGAAAATCCACTCCTGGGAATCTGTCTCTTAGGAATGAAAGCTTCCAAACTGAAGGACATATTTACATGGAAGTGGACTGCATATGATAAAAACAAACAAACAAAAACCGAAAACTGGAAACAAAGTGAGTATCGTCCATATGGGAATGGTTGAATAAATTATAGTTCTGTCACCCCCATAAAGTTATATGTGGTCATTAAAAAGAATAAGTTGGGGCTTCCCTGGTGGCGCAGTGGTTGAGAGTCTGCCTGCCGATGCAGGGGACGCGGGTTCGTGCCCCGGTCTGGGAAGATCCCACATGCCGCGGAGCAGCTGGGCCCGTGAGCCATGGCCACTGAGCCTGCACGTCCGGAGCCCGTGCTCCGCAACGGGAGAGGCAGCAACAGTGAGAGGCCCAATTACCGCAAAAAAAAAAAAAGAAGAAGTTGGAGCTAAACTGAGTGAATTAAGAGAGATTCCATGAGGTGTTAGAGATTTTTTTAAAAAAAGCAATGATTATATGAACATGGAGAAAAAATAACGGAAGGATAAGGTCTTATTCAGCTAGGGCTGCTGTAACAAAATACCATAGCTTAATTATCAGACATTTACTTCTTACAGTCCTAAAGGCTAAAGTCCAAGATCAAGGTATCAAGAAATTCAGTTCTTGGTAAGTGCCCTCATCTCACCCTAATTACCTCCCAAAGACTCCACCTCGTAATACCATCGCATTCGGAGTTAGGACTTCAACATATGGATTTGGAGGGACAGACACATCCAGTCCATACAGATATGTCCTAAGTGGTCTATACAGGTTGCCTGGGGTACCAACAATGCACTGGGGGTGCTACAGTACAACTGAAAAAGAGAAGAATGGAAAAAGAAGAAAATAAATCACAAGGTTTATCTGTTAAAATAAAGATTTATCTTGTTCCAACAGATTTCAGGGCACCTGACTAATAGTTGCAGCCCGTAAGGTTTCTCCCTGTTTTCAACATGGAGAAAGGCTGGCTCAGAGAGGATTATTTCCTGAGCCAGGGCCTCACAGCAAGGCAATTACTGAACCATAAATACCACCCAAGCCTCCTGACTTTCCCATGGCTTGAATCGGAACTATTCCCAGATAAATATAACCAAGTCATTAGCATGAAATCGATGAACACAAGCATATAAATGACAAAGGCTTGGCTTCACAGCCTGGGAGTTTGGAATTGGCCCCGCGACTTCAGAGAGTATCCAGTGTCGCTTCGCGGGGTGGAGGTGAAAGTGGCTTGCCTCTGTGTGTTTCCGAAAGAAACAGAACAAATGCGGTTGTGGCTGGAGCCGCACGAGTCAGCTCTGTGGCCCCGCTGCCAGTTGTCTCCAGCCCATTTGTGGCAAACGGTGCATCTGGAGGGATTAACAGGGAGTAGGAGTGGGTGAACAGATGCAACAGATCAGAGAGGAAATCTGTTCCTGGGTGGCTCTTGGCAAGCTGGAGGGGGTTCTGGCAGAACAGCGGGGAGTGAGAGAGGCTGGGGAAAGGAGGAGATGGAAATGTTTCTTTCATTTTTGATTTTGCAGGGCCCTCTGAACAAGAATTTTTACTGCTTGCATGCCCTCAATAAACTGCAGCTACATTATAAATAAAGGGGAAGAGGGGAGTTGATTTAGGAAGGGTGAATTTTCCGGAATTCAATGGATTCAAATGAATTCAGATGGAATTCAATGGGCAGCCTCAATTTCTCTTCCAGTGGACTTGTCTCAGAGCGCCCAGGGATCTAACTCCTACAAAAAAACAAAACAAAAACAAGTAGCTAGCTGCCTTTTTCTGGGTTATTAAAAAGTTGACAACTGGTTATCTCTGCCAGCAGATCATGGGCATTTACCCTGGCATCTGAAAGTGTACCTGGGACGTGACTCCCTCCCCAGCCTTTCACCTGGGGCGGGGGGCAGTTGGCGGACCTCAGCTAAACCCTGAAAGAGCAGGGAAGCAACCTCATCCCAGTAAAAGCGGGGCTGGCTCTGATGGGCCAAGACGACCAGGCACGGCCGCAGGACTGAACCGGCTTTGCCTGAGCAGCTGCAGGAGAGGCCAGCCCAGGCTTGAGGGCCCCTCTCCCCTTCCGTGCGCGCAGCCATCCACTTCACTAGCACTTGCGCCATGTGCAATAAATGGAGCTCTTAAACGGGAAGCAGCAGACACAGTCCAGAGGGCAAGGTTTATTTTTATTTAGAAACATTGAAGAGGAAAAATTTAAACCTGATTTATATATTTACTCAGGGAGGCGGACAGCTGAAACATTCTAACCTAGACTCAGGAGGAGAAGCTGAAGATTGCCTTTCTGCAGTCAGCCACCGGCCACAGAGAAACCCCCTGGTTGAAAGAAAGAGGGTGTGAAGATTCAGGAGAGTCAGGAAATCAGTTTACAGTTTGAGGTCACGTGGCCCAGCCCCTCATCGCACAAATGCTTCATTGGACTTGCCATGAGACTCTGGGCGAATTACTTAGCTGCTCTCAGCCCTGGTGTTTGCGTCTGTTATAGTTGGAGGGGAAAATACCTAGCTCATAGAGCTCTTATGAGATTAAAAAAAAAGGGAATGTAAAGTGCTGGCATATAGGAAGTGCTTAATAAAAGTGAGCTATTATTCCCTAACTCTACGTTAGGCCTAGGAAACTACAGTTTCCTGGACCCTCTTATATGAAGACTCATGGGTCTGAGGAAAGGCCCAGGAATCTGTATTTTGAATATGCTCTCCAAGGGTTTCTGCTGGGCAGCCAGGTTTGGAGACCAGGGTCTCACGACCTCATGCAGAAGTGTCCCCAGCCCCTACAGTGGACGCCAGTAATATTCTCAACCCAGAGGTCCTCATTAGGAATCGGATGAGATGCCTAACAGACCAATGGATGCCTAACAGAAGTACAGAGCTGCGTAATTCCCCTCGAACTGCTCCTACCTCGCCCACACCTCCCAGATCACAGCCTTATCCACACAGTCGCTCAGGCCTCCAGCTTGTGCTCTCTCTCCCCTTCCCCGCCTCCTACCCCAACAAGTCCCATCACAGCCTCTCCTCCTGACCTCCCCCTTACCTGATCTGTCTCCCGTCTTTCCCTTGTGCTCCACTGCTGACGCCCATGCACAGGCAGAGAGAGCTCTATAAAGATTAAATCAGGTCCCCGGGCCCCCTGCTCCCAAGGCCTGCCTCTCTCCTCTCTCCTTGCTGCCCTGCTCTAGACTTCAGCCACAGCCACCCCTCTCTCCTGTGCACATGCTAAACTTGTGCCTCACTCCCGGCCTTGGCACTGGCTCTTACCTGTGCCTGGAACCTGTGCTCCCTGCCACTCACCCCCGGCCTTCCCGCAGCTGCTTTCTCCTCATCCAAGTCTCTGCTTGCAGGCCATCTCTTCAGAGAGGTTTGCTCTGACCGTCACAGCAAAGGGACTAACTCTGTGAGGTTTGGCAGGTCACTCAGCTTTTCTGGAACTCAGTTTCCTCATCTGTAAAATGGGGATAATATTAGCACCTGCCCCTTAGGGTTGCTATGAAGATTCTATGAGTTTAAATGTAAAATTAATTAATTTTTTTTCCTGTTTTATTAAGATATAGTTGACATATAACATGGTATTAGTTTAAGGTGTACAACATAATGATTTGATATATGTATCTATTACAAAGTGTTTACCACAGTAAGTTTAGTTCACATCCGTCACCTCACATTGTTACAATTTTTTTCTTGTGATAAGAACTTTTACTCTCTCAGCAACTTTCAAATGTACAATACAGTGTTGTTAACTATAGTCACCTTGCTGTATATTCCGTCCCCAGAACTTATTTATCTTATAACTGGAATTTTATACCTTTTGACCACCTTTACCCATTCCCTCCACTCCCGCACACCCCACTGCTGGCAACCACCAATCTGTTCTCTGTAGCTATTTATTTATTTATTTATATTGATGTATAGTTGATTTACAATATTGTGTTAGTTTCAGGTGTACAGCGGAATGATCCAGTTATACATATACATGTACATATCTATACTGTACGTATCTATATTCTTTTAAAAAATTCTTTTCCATTATACTTTATTGCAAGATATTGAATACAGTTCCCTGTGCTATACATAGTAGAGAAATCCTTTTTTATTTTATATTTATTTTATATATAGTGGTGTGCATCTGTTAATCCCATACTCCCAATTTATCCCTCCTCTACCCCTCCCCTGCTTCCCTTTTGGTAACCATAATTATTTTCTATGTCTGTGAACCTCTTTCTGTCTTGTAAATAAGTTCATTTGTACTATTTTTTAGATTCCACATATAAGTGAGATCATACAGTATTTGTCTGTCTCTGTCTGACATTTCATTTAGCATAATGCCTTCAAGTTCCATCCATGTTGTCACAAATGACAGGATTCTCCTCTTTTTTATGGCTCAATAATATTATATATAATAATATAATATTTTATAGAAATAAATAAAATAATATATAATATTTTATAGAAATATGTTATATAAATAAATAAATATTATATATCTTACATTTTCTTTATCTATTCATCCATCTATGGAAAATGTACATTGTTTAAAACAGTGCCAGGCATTTAGTGCTCAAGGTGTTAGATCATATTTGTCTCATTGAATTACAATAATTTACTTATGTGCCTATTTCATCTGCAGATTGTGAGAATATGGGGGATCTTACTCATCTTAATATTCAGGCCAACTGGCAGGGTGTCTGGCATAAAGAAGATATCTCTACTGGGTTGAATAATAGACCCCAAAATTCATGTCCACACAGAACCTCAGAACATGACCTTATTTGGAAACAGTCTTTGCAGGTGCAATTAGGTGAGGTCATACTGGATTAGGGCAGGCCCTAAAGCCAATGACGTATAAGTTCACATGGTCCTTATAAGAGGCCATGTGAAGATACATACAGGCACAGACACAGACACAGACACAGAGGGAAGAAAGCCATGTGATGACAGAGGCAGAGGTTGGACTGATGCAACTTGAAGCCAAGGAACACCAGAGATTGCCAGCAAGTTCCGGAAACCAGGAAGAGGCAAGGAAGGATCGTCCCCCAGAGCCGTTGGAGAGAGCGTGGCCCTGCTGACACCTGGATTTCGGACTTCTGTCTTCCGGAATTGTGAGAGAAATTTCTGTTGTTTTAAGCCACCCAATTTGTACTTTGTTATGGCAAAGTACAAATGAATACAACAGCCAGTAGCTGCTGTCAGAGAGAGAGAATAATTCAAAGACACACTGTTCAGATTCTCCCAGCACACTGACTCCCAAGAGAAGGCAAACACTACTCTTCTCCTTTTCCCGCTAACATTACCAGGGAGCTCTTCGGGGTGCTGGCAGACAGGGTCCCCTTGGGATATACAGGTGGGGACCCAGAGTCCTTCCCACCTTCGATTTGGAGGTAGGGAGACCAGTAACGGGCTTGCATCAGCCAAGGTCAGCCCAACATAAACCAAGCCGCCATCTGTCATCAAGACAATGGCCTCTGTTCAAGGTGGGAGGAAGGTCTTCCACGGCAAAAGCGGCTAAAACCCATCCATTGGTTCGGCGACACCGAGTGCGTACCCACCCACCGACGCGTGCCAGGTACTGAGCCTGACTCTGGGCTCCCACAACCACTGCTCTGCCCTCTCTTGGGAAACCTCTCACTTCCTCTCTGAATCTTGACTATTTATATACACTGAGCTGCCTCATTTTCCCAAGGGGGTCATTTGGCAAAGATAAAAATGGCTCGGCAAAACCACAGACCAAAATACGTTTCTGATGAGAACCGCCCACCCATCAATGTGCCACTTGCGGGTTGAGTTCATTCTCTCCCATCCACGGGGGACATTATCAGTTCGCCCAGGACACAGCACATAGCCCCGGTCGGTTTCTCTCTCTCTGGATCTTTGGCCTTTTAAGGTCAATCCCTATATTCTCTAGGCCAGGTCATAGGTTGAGACATAACTACAGACTATATCAGGTTGATAGGACAATGGAGACTAATTAAAATAATGACAGCCGGTCCTACTGAGGGCTTACTCTGTACCAGGCACCGTGAACTCTATTTAATGTTCATCACACCCCACAGGGGTAAGGACTACTATTAACCCTGCTTTGGTGATGGGGAAATTGAGGCATGAGGAGGTTGAATAACTTATCCAGAGTTACACAGTGAATAAGGGACAAGTGACAAGCCAGAGTGTGATGATGGTGGTCTGGCCCCAGAGCCCAGGCTCCCAGCCACTGCTGATAGCAGAGCTGAAGGACCCATTTTTGCAAGAAGCATATTATGCTATCATTGAGGACCCAAAAATGATTTCTCTGAGGACTTACCTTGTTTGTGTTTCTAAAAATAACCAGTATCGACTTTCTTAGCAATAATCCACTAGAAACCTTTATTGAAACATAGAAGAATATCGAATTTGGAGTCAGTGAGACATAGACTTCATTCCTGCCTCTGGCCTCACTAGATATGTAACCTTGAGCAAGTTACTCAGTCTCTCTGGATCCTGGTTTCTCCACCTGTAAAGTGATGGCATTTACAAGTTGCCTGGCACATGGTAGGTATTCAGCATTTTAGTTCTGTCAGCTCCCTCTGCCTAAGTAGATTTTACATGAAATTCCACAGTTAAGGAGGTACGATATACCCACTGTCTTAGTCCTTTCCAGCCTCTATAACAGAATACCATAGACTGAGTGGCTTAATAACAGCAGAAAGATATTTCTCACAGGAGGCTGGGAAGTTCATGATCAAGGTGCCGGCAGATTGGGTGTCTAGTGTGAGGCTGCTTCCTGGCCCTGTATCCTCACACGGCAGAAGGGAGAACCCCAGTCTCTTCAGACCCTTATAAGGGCACTATTCCCATTCTTGAGGGCTCTGCCCTCATGACCTAATCACCTCCCAGAAGCCCCACCTCCTAACACCATCTCCTTAAGGGTTAGAATTTCAGCACATGAATTTTGTGGGGGGATGCAAACATCCCATCTATAGAACTACCTTAGGTCACATCTAATCTAAGCGAGATCATTATTAAACTAAGATATTTGAAGCTAAAAGGGACCTCCAGGAATCAAGAAGTTTGGTTACTGATTCTGAGCACCAGCTAAACAATTATAGAAGTGTTTAGTAAACACTCAGAATATGGTCATTGCTGAGCACCAATAACCTTATTTTCTGGGAGGACATAGTGTACTGGGATGAATGCTGGACTTTGAAGCAAAAGAGAAGATTTAGATTCCTGGCTCAATAGGGAATGAGTGTTGATACCTGCTCTGCCTCGCTGACCCAGTTATTTTGAGGCAAAAGGAATCTGGGGTCAATGTAAAGTAACTGTAACTATAAAGAGCTCACAAATATAAGGCATTGTTGGGTAAAGCTGTGTTTGTCATGAAATGGTGAGTTTTCCAGCAGCATGGATGCCATTCTGAACAGTGCAGGTTACGTGCTACACCCTGGTGGGATACAGGTGTGCTGGATGTTCTCTATTTGCCCCGCACGCGGACTGTGCTCTCCACTCTTCTCCTTGCTCTGTGCCCCTGGAGACCCTTCCTCTGGGACCTACCACATCACTGGGGCTTCCTTGTCCTCTGGCTGGGGGACTGGGCGAGAGAGGGGACACGGAGCTTCGGTCTTCAGCTCCCTGCCTAGCAAGCAGGGCAGGGCTGCAATTCTCTACGGAAGACCACACTCCCCTTGGACAACCACCTTCCCTGGGCTCTAGCTCTCCATGTCTCCCACCAAGAAGATTCTTGGGTTAAGAAGGACTGTTTAGGGGAGTAGGGAGATGCGCCAGGAAAGGGAAGGCGGCGATACAGGGAGCACTACTGAGCTGCTCGGCTCAGACCTCGGCGAAACAGTGTCTAGGCACCTCCACGTTGTCCCGCCTGAAGGGTGGGGAGGCCAGGGTCCCCCTTCCGGTCCCGGAGCGCTAAGCGGCTGCGCACGGACGCCGGCCTCGCCTGCCCACACCTCCGCCCCCATCGTCCTTCCATGCAGTTCTCTTCGCTCACCCCCTGGGCGTGCCTTCTCTTCCCTGCCTGACTCCAAAACTCGCCATGTTTTTCCAACTCGTTCTATCTGCATAACCAGAGGGCGCGGATGCTCGGATCCCTCAGGTTCCGAGGACAGCTTCTTCGCACGCCTGCGGCTCTGCCTGCGGGCTTCTCGGGCTGCAGGCTCCGCTGGCGCTCGCACCGGGACCCACAGTGTCGCGAGCCAAAGCCCCTGGGAGCTGCCCTCCAGCAACGACGCGGGAGCCGATGGACAGTGCCCCCCCACCCCACCCCGGCGTCCTCGCCCCTCGAGTGGAATAACTCCGAAGCACGCTCTGCAGTTTTCCAGGGGTCTGAGCCGGGCTGATCAGGGCAGTAACTGCTCATTGGGGCCGCCTTCCCTTTCCCGGCCCACTTTCCCAACCTTTAACAGACTCTTGGGATCGTCGCCCAGCGAAGCTGCTGGCACTTGAACCTTTGCCTCAGAGTCTGCTTCTGTGAGAACTCAACCTAGGACCCCAGGTAATCAGGGGTCCTGATTAATCCTGACCTCTGGCATCATCGAGAGCCTTCTCTACCCAGGTCACTTACCAGCCACTATGGACGGAACTGTCTAAATTCCATAGCGAGGTTGCTAAGATCCTCTCGATCAGACCCCAGCTTCACCTTTCCCCAATCCTTTCTCCACCCCACCCTCCTGGTGACTCCCACATACCAGCTACCTGTCAGTTATGTGGGGCTCTTGGAATATATTCCAATCCTCAAGCCTCTGGCCCGGTGCCATGCTGGTCTCTCTGCCAGGCACGTCCTTCGCTACCGTTTATTTGTCTCCCTCCCACTTGGCTGCGAGGTTGCCGGCTTCCTTGGCCACCCCGACAAGCAAGCACCCAAGCTGGGTGACCTGTCCCTCTTCTGTGCTCCCAGACCACTCCGTCCTCGTACTGCCTGTTTTCTTTCACTAGACTGTAAGCTCCAGCACGCAGGAACTCTATCTTATGTATCTCCAACTTCTCAAGCCTAGCACCATACCTAGGCAGAATAGGTTTTGAAAAAATGCTTGATGGCTTAATGGGGGGTGGGGGGAAGTACTAAATGAACAAAGCTTTTAATTTTGAAAAGGGAATAAGACAGTTCTTCCAATACAAGGTGGGATATGGTGAGAGTCATGAGGAAAGTCTAAACCACTTTGTGGGCAGCCAGTGTAGAGACAAGGCAGCCATGACTTCCTTGTAAAAGAGATGCACTTTGGCTTTGAAAGTCATCAAGGATGGTGATAGTTGGGCGCCGGAATTGAAGAGGAGGTGTTCTAGAGAGAGAGAACGGTGAGCACAAATGTCCTGAGGAATGATCCAGGCCAGCAGAGTGCAGAGCACCCAGGAGAGCTTTTGGGGGGAGGCGGTGAGGAAGGGGCCGATGGTGGTGCTTCCTCTGACCATGTAGACACCATCGCAAAACGTGTGATTTTACTTATTGTTTCATATACTGACCCTCCCCCGGCACTGCCATCTTTCCTTCCTTCCTTAGCTTCCTCTGTTAGTGGGTGAGGCTTCCTGTTAAGTTGTTCTGAGAACTGTGGTTTTCAGAGCTTCAGAGACCAGGAATGCCTGCCAGCAACATTACCACTAAAGATCCCCACTGAATTCCAAGAAATGATGCCTCACCCTGCTAACCTGGGCACTTCAGGGAGTGCCAGCCATCGAGGGGGATAAGCTGTTCTCCTCACTGTGGGGTCCCCTCCTTGACAGAGTATTCAAGGGCACTCAGGAAGAGTCCTGCACCGCTCCGCTTCTTGCCACAAAGCCAATTTGTAATGACCAGGATTCTTGCTATTTAAGGGAATCCTGCTGTGACTCATTTCCAGGACAGAGACTCTCTTGTGAAGTGGATCACCATTCTCTTCTATTTTTTAATTAATAATTTGAAAAACCTATATCAGGTAAATTTCCATTTTTCTAGAGTCCAGACAATATATGTATATATAAATAACTACACAGTAACAGAAAGACTATAAAGGACAGTCAATCAGCATTCATAATAATGACAAAATGCTACCAACTCCTAGGATGACTTCTGAAAATTTAACTGCTGGTTAATAATTTCTTACCCACAGTTCCAAAAATCATTGGATAGCAAAAATTGACCCGAACTAATGAGAAGTTATTTATATTCATTTATCTCACTTAAAGTAAATATTCATGCCTTTTGCTTCAGATACATGAATATATTTTATTACAGGGTGCTGCCCTAGACCCCGCTGGGGGCATTATATAATATATAGTTCATGAGAGTAAAAATATTCTCAATTCCGGAACACCTCTGGCCCAAAGGGTTCCAGATAAGGGATTATGAGCCTGAGCTCATGTAAATTGTATTCATCTTTATTTTAGTGTTAGTGAGAAATGGAATATTTCCTGCCATATCAGTAAACAAAGGATGTCACAGTCATCAGCAATTGCAGCCGGTGGTGAGCTGGTGAGCCCTGAGGGAACTCAGGAAGGAAAGAATACCTGCCATCTAGCAGCCATCAGATTGCAGCCACTCCCTACAGTGAGCCCTGAGGAAACTCAGGATGTGAAAACACAGGATACTGGCCCCAGATAGGTGAGGTGCATATCAAAGGACCGATTTCAGTGAGCCCAGACTCTTTCATCTTCCCATACATAGAAAAGCACTAAATTCCTTAACTTGGGATATCTGGTTTTCTTTAATTAACAATACTCCTTTGACATTCAGAATACCTGCCCTTTGTTGCAAAACTTCTATATAACCTGGCTTCCTCCCTCACCTCCTCCTAGCAGATGTCCTAGAGTTACTTGAGATGCTGCCTCCCGGACTTGAAGTCCTAAAAACTCCTGCCAAATAAAACATAATTCTCAACTGTTAGGCTGTGAATATGTTTTTCGTTGACATTAGACATTTTTTAGGGTATTTCAACGTTGTGACGTTGAAGTGCTTGCTATTCCCTTTTCATTGCCTGCCGCCCTCCTGTCGCCTCCTGGATCCATACTTCACGCCCGGCTCTCTGTCCCAGGTGGTCACCGACATGGACGGCCTCATTCTGGCTGACCCTCTGGGTGGCCAGTGTCAGGCGCTGGCTGGAGAACCAGATGAGAGGGAAGTTGGGGTGTCTCCTCCCCACTGCACCCTGCTTCAGTGCCCGTTGCTGGCACTACCTGCCTCCCTCCCCATGTCAGCTCCTGCCAGGTAGCCCAATTCCCATTCACAGCTCCAACCACTAAATCCCTCCCTCCTTCAACTCTTAAGGGTAGTATCTGCTCCCCAGTCTTGCAGGAGGTAGATGTACCCACCTCCGTGTTTGTTCTCTGTATCCTGCCCACACCTCATAAGCGGCTCGTTTGTTAGAGTTTCTCCATTTGAACCATCTGGAGTGAATGCTGTTTCCTGCTGTACCCCAACCAATACGCTGACAAATCAGAGAGTCCCTGTAATGCCCTGTAAAATGCACTGAGCTTGAATCAAGAGGCTTGAGTTTCAGGATTGGCTGATTTTGCTGAAGAGTGAAGAGTCACTTCACTCTTCTCCTCCTTAGTTTTCCTACCTTAAAAGGGGGCTGATATACCTATTTCAGAGTGTGCCTTGATAATAAAACAAATCAATGTATGTAGAAATGTCCAGGAAACTACAGAAAACTAAGAATTCGAGAACGCTTAGAAAACTGGAATATTCAATTATTCCGAATAGCCTATTCTCCCAAATCTTCTGGAGAAGAACGTTTGCTTTGTGTCTTAGTCAGTTCAGGCTGCTATAACAAAAGCAACATGGGTGGCTTAACCAGCAAACATCTTGGGACGTCCAATATCAAGTCTCAGGCAGTGTCTGGTGAGGAGGCCCTTCCTGGTTTGCAGATGGAGATAGCCGTCTTCTCCTTGTATCCCCACCTGGTGGAAGAGAGATCCCATGTCTCCTCCTCTTTCCATAAAGGCATTAATCCCATCATGAGGGCCCCTCCCTCATGATCTCATCTTACTCCAACCATCCTCCAAGGCCCCACCACCCACTATCATCCCACTGGGGTTAGGGCTTCAAAATATAAATTTTGGGGGGACTCAAACATTTAGTTCATGACACTTTGTTAAAGCAAAGTATACCTATGCTGAGACCAGAGGTGACTAGAAAAAGGAAAGCCCCCAGCCTTCCCTCTCTCTTTCCTAGGTGTCCACCTTCTTTGCAGCCTGAACTTAATTTTTGTCACCCAACTTCAGTGAGTGTCTTAGCCAGAAGCTTGTGTGTTTTAACCTGACAGGGCTCAATCTACATTTTCTTTTCCATCTTCTCCCATTTTGTAATCGTTTGGGCTCCATTTTTATGATCTTCAATATTCTGTCCTGTTTTGAGGGCTTCTCTATCTGCTTTAAAGTCACATATTTCCGTAGAGTGTAAAGTAATAATTTTTAGTAAGGACTCTATCATTCACTGAAATTCTCTTCACTGCCTCAAGCCAACACTATCTCAGACAAGAATCTCCTGTGGATGGTTTTTATCAATAAGAAATTGTTGCTTTGGCTTTAGAAAAATCTAGATCAGTTTTCTTGTGTGGCCAAAATTCAACAGAAAGTTATTCTACTCTCTATTTGACTTTAATCGTATAGACGTGGCCTAAAAATTTGATCTTTTCCAGTAGCTGGTCATTCCAACACTACATGGGTGTTCCCCATAAAAGGGAACAATCAACAAGATTAAGTTACTTTGAGTTCTTAATTGGTTTGCCAGAACTTCCTCTTCCTATCACGAAATGTAGCCTGAGCAGCACATTAAATTTTGCCTAATTCTGCCTGGAACTTTAGCAAAGAAGATGCATTCTGGAAATAAAAGGGACTTCACATGTAAACGACCAGTTAATACTTTTAACCTCCCAATAACCCTTATTATTTATCTTTACCAAATCTACTGCCAAAACAGCTTTGAGAATTGTTCAAATTCGTTTGATCCCTGGAGTTTTGTTGTACCAAATATTTGCTAGAAATAAAGAGGACATTCTTACAGGACTTGGCAATACTTTGAGATGCAAAGATTTTGATCATGCTAATTATGATAATTGTATTTAATTGCTGTGACTTGGTATAATTTTCCTTCTTGATAATTTATAATTATACTCAAAAAACAAACAAAAAACCAGAATTACTCTCTTTTAGGTAAGACATTGCATGATACCTCTGTAGTGTGTGTGGTAGCCCAAATGGGGAAGCCCTACACACTCCTAGGTTCTGGGGCAGGAATGCCCTGATCCCCCCACACCTGCTGTACCCCTCAGGGCCTACAGAGTAGATGAATGTTGCCTATGTATGACTTAAACAGAAGTCCAGTTCAGCAGAGCTCTCCCCACGGGCCTTTTTTATCAAGGGTCAGCAAACTTTTTCTATAAGGGCCAGGTAGTAAATATGATAGGCTTTGAGGGCTATGCGGTCTCTGCTGCATCTTGTCAATTCTGCCGTTACAGTGTGAAAATAGTCAGAAATAATAGGCAAGCAAATGGGTATAGCTGTGTTCCAATAAAACTTTATTTACAAAAATAGGTGTTCGGCTAGATTTGACCCAGGGGCTTGTAGCTTGCCATCCCCCGCTTTACTTTACCTCAGAGCATTTGCTATATTGTGCTGTAATTTCCTGAAACTTGTCTGTCTCCTCCATAAACCCATGCACTTCTAATGCAGATTCTCCCCTGTTAAACATTTTCAAAAATAAAGACCAACTATTGGGCAACCCATCATAAAAGTAATTGATTCAGGCAAGAGTCGTCAGTGGATACTAAAACGAGTGAGAGAGTTTAATGAGAAACAAGATATTTACATAGTCTCTAAGTATCTCTCCACAACATACTTATTAATTACAAAGGAGAAAATAGTAATTTTACAGCAGAGAAACTGAGCAGAAACCCCCTCAATCAAGTGATCAAAGTTACGATACCTTGTCATGGGGTAAATCAACACCATACGTCCCACTTCTGTGGGATTCCTGCCAAAAATAAATAATCCAAGTCCAGTTGTGTGAAAACATCAAAGAAACCCATACTGAGGGACATTCTGCACAATATTTGGACTATACTCTTCTAAATATCAGCGCCACGAAAGACAAAGACTGAGGACTGGTCCAGATTGAAGAATCGAAAAGAAACATGACAAGTGAAGGCACCATATGATCCAGGATTTTCTTTTTATAAAGAAAAATCGGGCATTATTGGGAAGATTGACAAAATCTGAAAAAGGTCTGCAGATTGAATAGTATTTTGCATCAAAATTGATTTCCAGATTTTGATAATTGTACAGTGGTTATGTCTTTGATTTTCGTAAATACACGCTGAAGTATTTACAGGTAAAAGGGCATCACAGCTGCAACTAGAGTGATCAGTTGTCCCAGTTTGCCTGGTACAGAAGGAGCTCTCAGATGTAGGACTTTTAATATTAAAATCAGCAAAGGCCCAGGCAAGTTGGGAGGATTTGGTCACCCCAGCTGCAATTGACTCTCAAAAGGTTCAGAACAAAAATGTGTATGTGTGTGTGTCTTGGTGTCTGGTTGTGTCTATGTGTATGTGTCTGTGTGTATGTACATATGTAAGAAAAATGTGGTAAATGTTAACATTTGGGGGATGTGAGTGAAGAACCTTTGTACTATTCTTGCCACTTTTCGATGTCTGAAATTATAGCAAAATAAAAAAGTTGAAAGGAAATAAAGTCCAACTCAGTTTGAAGAAATGTCCTCCTCGGTAGATTCAAATGTGTCTTTGGTGTCATAGTAATAAGTACAGTGGCCCAACATAGGAACCACAGTGATCTGAGTCTCTGGGTTGTGCGGTGTTACTCAAAGAGCGGCCCCCTTGACTTCAGGGGAGGGGAAGCCCTGCAGCACACCAGCTGGATCACTGGAAGCCCGTGTTAGATACCCTGCTTTTAGACCCAAGGGTTAGAGGCGAGTCAGAAAATAACTGAAAGTCAGTTATTGTTTCATCATCGATTCTATGCTGAGCACAATGTTACAGACTTTCTTTCAGGTACACTCTCTCAGTCTGCAGAACAACCTTGGGGGAGACTGTTAGAAACCTCATTCTACAGACGAAGGGAACTTGATTAATGGAACACAGCTACAAGTGGCCAAGGAGGGATCCAAAATCAGGTCCAAATAATGAAAGACAACACAAGTGCCTCACAGTGGGGGTGGGAGAGTGGGGGTGGCAGTTAAACACTGTACGCTGATCCCTACTGGGGAATAGGAAGTGGCTGTTTAAAAATATGGGTTATTGCTACATATACTGATACAGTGTTATTGAGTGAAACTAGCCCGGCCACATTCACTTTGTGATATATGAATCCCTTTGTGCAGGCAGGTATGTGTTTAATCTGCGTGTGTGTGTGTGTGTGTTTGTGTAAAACTATATGTACACACGCACATTTTGTGTTAATAGAAAGGTCAAGGACAATCGACTTCTCAAATTTTAGAGTCGGTAAGAACCGCCTGATGAACTTGTTAAAATGTATGTAGCAGCACGCTCTGCTTCTACTAAAGAGGTGGGGACCCACGAAGCTGCCTTTCCAACAAGCTCCTAGAATCTGGAAGGCCTCCAATCTAGCAGTTTCCAATGGTTTCACCTAGAGAGTAAGAATTTTTATTGTTTACTTTTAAAAAGATTGTATTGTGTGACTATCTTTAAACAGGCATATACCACTTTTATACTTTTAAAATTTATTTTTCACCCCTGCCGGGATGCCAGTCCTCTTATCAAACCCCACGGCCACCTGTCAGCTACTGGACTCAAGACCAGCCCGTTACTGGCAGCTGAGACCCAGGCCCCAGGGGAAGCAGAGAGCTGTGAGGCCATCCTGTAAAAGTGAGTCTTTCCAGATGCCACGCTTAAGGTAAGCCCAGAGGCTAGCTCATATGTAGAAAACTCATCTGAGCTTCTGGAAACAGCAGCTGTGGCATCTCCGAAGAAATGGATGCCAGGGAGGCCAACGCCCAACAAAGGCAGGCTGTGACCTCCCAGGGCAGCTGCTGGGAACAAGGATAAAAGAAATTCCCAGCGACTAACTGGTTCCTAGAAGAAAAGAGTAACTAGATTTTTTTTCTTTAGTGTTTGTGAGCAACTTGTTCTAAACTTGGGCATCTGTATTCTCTCCCAGTGTAGCCGCCCGCGAGGTTCTAGGAACCAGAGATGGTGCATGGAGATCGAGGTGCCTGGGATGGAATCTCTGTCACTGAGAATGACTGGAATGGAAGGGGTGTTGGGTCTTCTGGGTCACCTATTCCTGCTCTGTTTTGCTTCTATTTACCCTGAACAGAGTAGGGAATGCTGGAGAGAGGAGGGAAGCACCCACACAGAGAAAAAGGACAAATATAAAGTCTAAATGGATCCAACGTCTTATCATTTCTCATAATTTCCATCACACACACACTGGTCCAAGCCGCCCACGTCTCTCATCTAGATGACTGTGAGAACCATAGACTTGGCCATAGCAACAGCAAAACTCCTGATCGCCCTGCTTCTGCTTTAGTCACTTTCAGTCTGTGCTCAACACTGCAGCCATGATCATCTTGTCAATACTATGTAAATCAGATTGTTTCCTCCAGTGGCTTCCCATCTCACTCAGAATAAAGTCTAAACTCCTTACGATGACTCATGAGGCCCTTCCCAGTCTGGTACTCAGATGCCTCTCTGACCCTATCAACTACTAGTCCCTGCCTTAATTACTTCTCTGTAACTGTGCTGACCTTCTGCTCTTCCTCAAGCTACCCAAACAGTTCATGCCTCTGGGCACCTGTGCTTGCCCCTCCCTCAGCCTGGAATGCTTTTCCTTCCTGCCTGACTCTTCTTCACACATTTCAGCTCTTTGCTCAGATAACCCCTTCCCAATGAGGTCTTCTGTTGCCACTATGTCTATCTAGAACTGCAACCTTCAGTGCACTTCCTCTGCTTTACTTTCTCCTGAGCACTTACTGCCACCGAACATATTATACCTTTAACTTATGTGGTGATAGTCTTTGGCCCCATTAGACTGAAAGTTCCATCAGTACAGGGACTTGTTTTCATGGCTGTATTCTGAGAGCCCAGAACATCTCCTGGAATATAGTAGAATATAGCACATAAACGTCTGTTGACTGGTTACTAAACGGACAGGAATCACTCTACTCAGGCTTTCGTATGCCCTGACTCTCGTGCTGAATTTGGTGTAGGGATGCATGGGTCCTAACGTGATGCATGGAAAGAGGACCTTTGGACTTAAGCATGCATGTGACTAAATACTCAGCAACTTCAGACTGTCTGAAAGGTCTTCAAGTCCTAGCCACCCTTGCTCTTGAAGATCCCACATCTTGGAAAATCCTTACATCTTAGAAAATCTATTTAAACACACCTACCTTTCACATTAAACATAATTTTAGCTTAACTTTTTTTAAAGGACTGTTATAATTTTGCTTTTGAAATCATTTGGCAATGAGTGACAAAGTTAATTTACAACCGGCTCTGACTTTCAGCAGTCATGTTCTTGGGATTTCTTTTGAAGTGAAACCAAATCTAACTTTCAAATAGTCTCCAAATGTAATGAAATTTTTCTGAATAATCAATTCAACAGTTAATAAAATGGGGATAATGCTGTGCTTTGTGGGCATTTATGTAAGCACCTGTGAATTCGGGTTTTGCAATGCTCCTTGTGTGTATGAGGACTGATCATTGTTTTCTTACTCAGGGACTCAGCCATGTTTATGGGCCCCTGGAATCTCATTGCACCAGGTCTTGGACCTAGAAAATCCAATGGATAAAATAGGCATGGCAGAAGTCAGAGATTAGAAAATGGAAGTGTCCCTTTACTGCCTGATAATGTAGGTCCTTGGCAATGAGAGATGTTCCATGAGTGTGGTGGGGAGCCCGGAAATGTGGCGGGACTCGCTGTGGTTGGGCTATGAGTCTCTGTCCTAGGCTGCCAGCATGAATGAGCTGGGTACCCATTCTTGATGTGTGGTAGACCTCTGGTGGTCAGGCATACCACTCCCCTTCGTGACCTTCATCATCTCGTAGGCCCTAGTGAAGGAAATGTTTTCACTGACATTTTATGACACTTTTGCAGAATTCCATTGACTCATGCGAGACAAGATGGGGGATTTTCCTGCAGCAGTTGCCACCTGGGAAAACAGATCCGTTAGTCATATCATACGCCAAGTCCCGCTGCTGTCTATGCAGAGCATTTTTAATCATGTAACTTTCAAAGCTGTCCCTCAGCTACAATGACATTAGCCTGGGTGAATTTCTTCCCCAACTTAAGCTGTCAGTGGCTGAGCTTTTCTTGCTGCTCTCTCTGGCAGAGGCACATATATCTATCACAGAAGAGCCTCGCTCTGAAAGGACCCATGCAAGCTTCCTTCTGGAGCTGAAAAGAAAACATCTCATTCCTAGCCTGTGCCATCCACTGAAAACCTTTCCAAACCCAAAGCTAGTGACTGTCCTAGGGGACAGATGTCATCCAAAGCAGGCATGGATCATTTTGCTTGTTTTTCTTGCTAACCCTGCACGACTTTGAACCCACTCTGTAAATAAAAGAGACAGGAGCACAAAACTCCTTACACTTCCTGCTTTCCTCCCAGTGTGCTGACATTTCAAAGCCCCATATGTTTCCCTAAACAAAGTTTCATGAAAATATGTATTCAATAATAATACAATGTTTTTTAGGTTATTACAACCCAAGAGGAGTGACACTGCCTGCCTGTGGCTGTGTAGGGCAGTTTACAGGGTGCTCTGATGGCCTCCACCTCTCTTGGTAAACAGGAGGCATGTTGGAAAGGCTTAAAATGGAGATATGGTTGAAGACCTGTGATATGTGTATGCTTCTTCATTTAGCCATGTAAGTTAGCAATATTCTGCAACTAAGCCGCAGGCAAGATATAGTTTTAATAAATACTTCCTGTTTAGAAATGGACATCTAGACAGTGTTTAAACACATCAGACTTCTAAAGAGTTGTTATAGACATTTGCTAGTCACCCCTCCAGCATGAATTCTTCCCTTTCCCATGTTGACATTCCTTGGGAATACACAACTCTTCCACCCTCACTGGTGGTCCAGATGGGATTGACCTTGGCCCCAGCTTCAGGAATGAACTATAATTGGCTCAAGCCAATCAATGTATCCCATTCCTCAGGCCATATGGATTGGTCGGGGATGAGTTCATGATTCAATTTAGGCCAATGATTCATAGCGATAAACACCTACATTAAGAAAAAAGAAAGAGCGCAAATAAACAACCAAACTTTACAACTCAAGGTACCAGAAAAAGGAGAACAAACTAAGCCCAAGTTAGTAGGAAAAGGGAAATAACAAAGATCAGAGCAGAAATTTTCAATGAAATAGAGACTAAAAAGGCAATAGAAAAAAAAGACAATAGAAAACATCAATGAAACTAAGAGCTGTTTTTTTGAAAAGATAAACAAAATAGACAAACCTTTAACTAGACTTACCAAGAAAAAAAGAGGGAGGACTCAAATAAAATTCGACGTGAAAGAGGATTCCAATAAAAATTAAAAATTTTTAAATTAAAAAAAAAATGTGAAAGAGGAAACATTACAAGTAATACCACAGAAATACAAAGGATTATAACAGACTACTGTGAATAATCATATGCCAAAAAATTGGACAACCTAGAAGAAATGGATAAATTCCTTAAGCATAAAACCCACCAAAGGTGAATCATGAAGTAATAGAAAATCTGAACAGACTGATTACTAGTAAGGAGCTTGAATCAGTAATCAAAAACTCCACAACAAAAAAAGTCCAGGACCAAATGACTTCATTGGTGAATTCTACCAAACATTTAGAGAAGAATGAATACTAATCCTTCTCAAACTCTTTCCATTTGGGCCAGTGAGAGAGGTGACAATCACAGGACTTGCTTGAAAAATACTAAAAGAGATTCTCTGTCCCTAGATCACACCTGGTGGGTGGTGAGGATGAGCAATTCGCTACCCTGGAGAGAGAGCCCAGAGTTGCCAGGAGCCTTTGTGTAGAATCTGGAGCTGAAACTGTCACCACTGGAGACACTGAAAGAGCCATATCCTTGGGTAGCTTAGCCTTACTGAAGCCAGCCCAGATTTTTCAGTTATGTAAACCAATAAATTCTCTTTGTTGTTTAATCCAAATCTAAGTGAATTCTCTGCCACTTGCAACCACAAGAAATCTAAATGATCCAAGGCTGCTAATGCTACTCCTAGCCATGTCTAGCCAGCCTCTAAAGAAACTGCAATCTTGTGGTGAAGGTGTCTTTGTTTTTGTGGCTTTTACCTCACCACGTATTCCACTCTTCTTTTTTCACATGGAACCAACCCCACTGTCTCTTAGGGAAAACACCTTCCCCAACTCTCACTCCAGCCATCCTAGCTAACCACGCCTTCTGGCTCCAGCACTGGGCATGTGACCCAGGCATAACCAATCATGGCATTCCATTCACAGAGCTGATAGGATCACAGATGGGTACACTATCCTCAGACGGCCAATGAAAATAAGATTCAGGACTTTTAAGTCTTATTGAAAAGGCAATTGGTGGATTTGCTGAGAGAGGAGGATATAAATAGATTTGTGAACACGTGTACCACCACATGGAGAGAACATTCCTAAAAACGAAGCAATAGAAAGAAAAGAAAGACAAGAGATAAAGAGATGATGAGAGGTCTGAGACCTGGTCCAACCATGCCTGGGGCATGTTCAGGAATAACTTCCTTCTTGTTGAGACAATTTGAGCTGGGTTTTCTGTCACTCAAAGTTTAGCATCTTGATTAATATAGACCTGAAATTTTTCCACATTAAAATAAATATTTTTATTTATTATAATATGCTTATTTTCCCCTAGTACAAAAGTAATACATGATTAATGAAGAAAATCTGGAAAACACAAAGAAAATATAGCAAAATTTACTTTTAGTACTACAACTCTGATGTTATGACTGCTAACCTCTTAGTGTATGTTCTTTGAGTCTTTTTCATGTGCATATTTATGGACGTCTACAATATAATTTCCAAATTATGCAGGTGCATTGTAATTTCTTTAATTTCTCCTTTTTAACAAATGAAGTCATTTTCTTTCCTTCTTTCTTTTCTTTTTCTTTCTTTTTCCTATCATTTACTATTTACTAGCATGAATATCTGTTTTGGTAAATCTTTGCTCACATCCATGTCCATTTCCTTAGAAAAAAATCGAATTGCCATATGCATAATAAATTTCGCATGAGGTTGCTCCCAAGTTTTTATTATAAATAATGTTTAAATAAACACATTTATGCATTCTTTTGTATAGAATTAATTCCTAAAAGTGGAATGGCCAGGTAGAGGGCATGCTTGTTGAAGGTTTTTAAAAATTTTTTTAAATTTATTTTATTTATTTCTTTTTGGCTATGTTGGGTGTTTGTTACTGTGCGGGCTTTCTCTAGTTGTGGAGAGCTGGGGCTAATCTTCGTTGCAGTGTGTGTGCTTCTCATTGTAGTGGCTTCTCTTTCTGCAGAGCATGGGCTATAGGAGCGCGGGCTTCAGTAGTTGTGGCATGCGGGCTCAGTAGTTGTGGTGCATGGGCTTAGTTGCTCCGCAGCAGGTGGGATCTTCCTGGACCAGGGATCGAACCCGTGTTCCCTGCATTGGCAGGCAGATTCTTAACCACTGCACCACCAGGGAAGTCGCCTTGCTGAAGGTTTTTGATACTCTGTCAAACTGCCCTGTGGAAGGTCATTTGACCCTGAACCTCTGCTGCTCCTCCCCATGATTACACACACTGCGTGTTACTATTACCACATTACTATCAAGATGAACATTTTCTTCATACGTCGTTTGGCTATTTGTATTGATTTTTTTTTAACTTTTTATTTTATATTGGAGTATAGTTGATTAACAATGTTGTGTTAGTTTTGGGTGTACAGGAAAATGATTCATGTATAACTGAGCAGAGTTTCCTGTGCTATACAGTAGGTCCTTGTTGGTTATCCATTTTAAATATAGCAGTGTGTACATGTCAGTCCCAAACTCCCAATCTATTCCTCGCCACCGACCCTTCCCACCCTGGTAATTATAAGTTCGCTCTCTAAGTCTGTGAGTCTGTTTGTTTTGTAAATAAGTTCGTGTATTGATGTTCATGTATTGACTTGCCTCTTCAAAACCCAAAACTTGGAATTCTTTTACTTTTCTTTCAGGAGTGATGGGTAGATAAGGCAACACCTCATTTTCAGTTATTTTAGTTATTTTTCCAATGACATTTTCTGTAGGTGAGAGAAACAAAAACAAAAAACAAAAAACAAAAAACCCTTTAGGCTCTAATGGATGTATTTTGGTTAGACACACCCATTGCCCATGGCTTCAAATTTTTGCTGACAATTTTCAGTATCACTGACCTGCCATGAGTTAAGTACAATGACTTGAGAATTACTATTGTCTAGTCACACTACTTACGTAAAAGAGATTTAGAGCCAGACTTTCTGGGTTCAAATCCTAGCCCTCTTACTTAGTGATTTTGTGACATTGGAAACATTGCTCAAAATCTTTGTGCCACAATTTCCTTATCTATAAAACCAGGATAAAACTACCTACTTCAAAAGATTGTTATATCATTAAGGTAAGATGAGTAAAGTACTTGTAACAAAGCTTCCTGGTACAAGTTCAGCCATCAATAGCATTAACTATTAGTAATGGAATATAAAATAGCTAAACCATATTGAATGTTCACTGAGATACAAAAGACAAAAACATCCCACTTGATCTTCATCAACTCTCTGAATCAACTTCTTTTGTTATGTTCATTTTATAAATGAACTAAGATACAGAGGGGTTAACTAACTTAGCCAAAATCTCCTTGTTAATATGTGGAACTGGGACTAAAGTCCATCTATATTGCCTCTGGAAGAATATAGAAGACAGATTGTTCACATTTAAAAATTGTTTTTTTTATTTTAACATCTTTTTTGGACTATAACTGCTTTATGTTGTATTAGTTTCTGCTGTATAACAAATATCCCCTCCCTCTTGCATCTCCCTCCCACCCTCCCTATCCCACCCCTCTAGGTGGTCACAAAGCACTGAGCTGATCTCCCTGTGCTATGCAGCTGCTTCCCACTAGCTATCTATTTTACATTTGTTAGTGTATATATGTCAGTGCTACTCTCTCATTTTGTCCCAGCTTACCCTTCCCCCTCCCCATGTCCTCAAGTCCATTCTCTACGTCTGTGTCTTTATTCCTGTCCTGCCTCTAGGTTCATGAGAATCATTTTTGTTTTAGAATCCATATATATGTGTTAGCATACGGTATTTGTTTTTCTCTTTCTAACTTACTTTACTCTGCATGACAGACTCTAGGTCCAACCACCTCACTACAAATAACTCAGTTTCGTTTCTTTTTATGGCTGAGTAATATTCCATTGTACATATGTGCCACATCTTCTTTATCCATTCATCTGTCGATGGACACTTCGGTTGCTTCCATGTCCTGGCTATTGTAAATAGAGCTGTAATGAACATTGTGGTACATGACTCTTTTTGAATTATAGTTTTCTCTGGGTATATGCCCAGTAGTGGGATTGCTGGGTCATATGGTAGTTCTATTTTTAGTTTTTTTTTTTTTTTTTTTTTTTTTTTTTGCGGTACGCGGGTCTCTCACTGTTGTGGCCTCTCCTGTTGCGGAGCACAGGCTCGGGACGTGCAGGCTCAGCGGCCATGGCTCACGGCCTAGCCGCTCCGCAGCATGTGGGATCTTCCCAGACCGGGGCACGAACCCGCGTCCCCTGCATCGGCAGGCGGACTCTCAACCACTGCGCCACCAGGGAAGCCCCCTATTTTTAGTTTTTTAAGGAACCTCCATACTGTTCTCCATGGTGGCTGTATTAATTTATATTCCCACCAACAGTGCAAGAGGGTTCCCTTTTCTCCACACCCTCTCCAGCATTTATTGTTTGTTTGTAGATCTTTTGATGATGGCCATTCTGACCAGCATGAGGTGATACCTCATTGTGGTTTTGATTTGCATTTCTCTAGTGATTAGTGATGTTGAGCATCTTTTCATGTATTTGAAGGCCATAATTTTGTTTAAAAAGTTTAATTGAATTCCCACTGTAGGTAGAACTTCACATTCTGTCTCCTACCACAAATCTAGCATTAGAGCATTTTTACCCAGCAACCTAATACATATTTAATGATGACAAGTATCACAAAAGGCAGGATATGTATTTTTTTTTTTTTTCGGTACGGGGGCCTCTCACTGTTATGGCCTCTCCCGTTGCGGAGCACAGGCCCCGGATGCGCAGGCTCAGCGGCCATGGCTCACGGGCCCAGCCTCTCCGCGGCATGTGGGATCCTCCCGGACCGGCCGGCAGGCGGACTCTCAACCACTGCGCCACCAGGTAAGCCCAAGGCAAGATATATTTATTTATTTATTTATTTGCGGTACGCAGGCCTCTCACCATTGTGGCCTCTCCCGTTGCGGAGCACAGGCTCCGGACGCGCAGGCCCAGCAGCCACGGCTCACGGGCCGAGCCGCTCCCGGCATGTGGGATCCTCCCGGACCGGGGCACGAACCCGTGTCCCCTGCATCGGCAGGCGGACTCTAAACCACTGCGCCACCAGGGAAGCCCTCAAGGCAGGATATTTTTAAACAACTTAAAGTTGATCTATACATCAGTTCCCTTACTGTCTGGTTATAGTAGATGAACTTTGTTTTAGAAAAAAATATATGAATGACATTACTACTAACCATGTATAAATGCTTAACAGACTCTCCTTATTAAGGTAGCAGGGCTGTTACAATCCTAAACACTTCTTGTGGCTCTTCAATATACCTTTGGGTGTCATTGTTTTAATTGACGTCCACATGTATTTTGTCAGTTTGGATTTAAATAGATATTCAAGCACCCTAACCACAAGTCCAATAAAGCTTGGCCCAATGACAGTTCAAGGATTATAACCCTGTTGGTAAGCAGAAAAGACGGTGCTGCTTTTACTTAATAAAGATTAGTGCTCCGATGTTGGGTAGATGTTTATATTGGTTCAGGGTGTGGGTGGTGACGTAGATTGAGAGGACAGAGCAAAGAAAGTGGAGAGTAAAGTGTTATTAGCAATAAAAGATAAACACTTCCGGAGAAATAATAATACTTTTGAAATAGGAATGAACCTCCCAGTCAGGCAGTTCAACCCCCTACTGCGAGGTGGAATCAGGCAAGTCTCTCCCCTAAACTGGTTACATAATATTTCTTTTTCCCCTTAGGAGGTTTCACAACCTCTTTTATAAACTGTTAATGTGCTTATTCAATCGTATCATGGGGAAAGGTAACTAATTTTTAACTTTAACCAGGATGGCTTGACCTTCCCATGCTAAGTCTGGTGAACAAATGCAGGCTGCTGTTCCATAACCTTTCTTTGACTCATCACAAATTCCATCACAATAAATGATAAATACAAAGATTGAAAACGCTTTGTTTTCCCTTTCACTTGATTGAAATACTCAGCTTTAAATGTATTGCTATTTAAATGATCTCTCATCTCAGTCACCAAATCCATCATTTGGATCAAAAACATTAGGCTGGCACCCACCTACCCAGCCCTAAATCCAAGCAAATGTTTTCGAGGAAGGGACCATTTCACTGGGCTTTGAGATGGTTAGAGGCCATTCAACAAATCCATATCGAAGATTCTTAAAACAAAGAACTTTGAAATGGTTCCTCCAAGAACGAGTTTGGCAGATGTTTTGATGCCTATATGTCTAAAGGGTGGGATGGAAATTGCCCAGCGCTGCAAGTCCGAATACCTCAGCTCTGGCTCTCATTGTGTGCTGTCCCAGGAGAAATGTCAAGTACTCTGAGCCTCAGTCTCCTCTTCTCTAAAATAAGCTTGTCAGAGGATCCATGGGCTACATGTGTGAACACAAGGGATGCCCGTTATGATTATTACTTCTGGGTAGACCTAATGTACGTCACCTGGGGAAATTAACGTCAGCCTCCAAGGCTGTAGCTTCAACTGCCTTAAATGGAAGGACCTGACCTGTGAACCCTAACTTGGTTTATTTTTTCTAATTAAAAAAATTTTTCTGTTTTTTATACCACTGTATCCCAACCTGAGTACCTCAATATAAAACTAAACCCTGGTGAAATGTTTTCCTTACTAATTTTGAATTACTGTGAATGTACAAGTTCTGCTAGCAGTTCAACACTTAAATAGATTAAATCATCTCTGACACATGGTAGATTTCATATAATGAAAATACCTAAAACAATTAGTGCAAATATACTGACCTGATCAAAATAAAATGAACTTTGGAAAACAAGGCTGCAAGATTGTTACTAACATATCCAATACTTATGTTACAAATTACTGGTACATTGTTTATTATGGTTCTAGCCAGGTAGGAACAATTGAAGTCCCTTCCTTTCAAAGGAGGAGAGAAGGAAAAAAGTAGCTGTTTTAGTAACTGTACATTTGGTATACTTTTAGGCAACTCTTAAATATTATAGAAAAGTAATAAACATATATGGAGACTGCAATGCAGTACCCTATTTACAGTACAGCTGAAGATCGAATTTAAAATAATCAAGTTTGAATGCACATAATTGTTAGTGTGTTGACTATGTTTATGTCCAAAGGGCACAAAAGCCCCCTCCCTACTCCCAAACAACAAAAGCTATGTAATGGCCAGCAGTGATTAAACAGAAATCACAGACACCTGGTTTGTTTCACTTTTGTTGATGAATTTACATGTTTGAAGGGAACACTATCCTTTAAGATGCATTTTATTAGTTTTCATGCTCCTAAAATAAGACGGGGTTACATTTGATTTTTTTTTACCCCATTTAAAAAATAACAGGACTAGCTATAATTTAGATGCCACTAATGTTCATTTTTTTCCCCTTGAAGATGTGGGACTGTTTCCTTGTGGCTAATTTGTTAAAATGTGGAATGTATACTTTAAATAAGGATACTAAGAGAAATTACAGGTTGCCTGAATATGGTAGCTAAGCATAAATATCTTTAGAACCTCCTTCCAAAGAAAGAATTTTTTTGGAAAAGTCCAAATGAGTAAGTTCCAAATCTTTTTCACAGAACTGGTTGGTTAACTGTGGGTTCAGAATCATTTGTTTATATCACTGGTGAAGAGAAATGAGTCCCGCTAACCTTCCAAGGAAACAAGGGTACACCCAGCTCTCATTTCCCCCTTCCACTGCTAAAACATTAGTCAGAGGGTCACATGTATGTTATTAAAAATTAAGTTCAAAACACTTAAAATAATTCTGTATTAGAAACTTGCCTATTGTAAGTCTCTTCTTTTTGGAAGTCATACTGGGCTGGTTAAATGCTCCAATTCCACTGTTATTAACAATTAGGAAGCAGAAGAACATTCCAGTTAGTTTAAACTGGAGGTTTAGTTACTACAGCACTGACTCCTGGTTGGCTGCGTGGGTTCAGTAAGGTCTACTTCTCTTCCTCTGGCAGAATATGCTCCTGGATTCTGTGGTTCATTCTTTGGCAACTTTTTAGCTATTGCCATGAATATTTCATTTACAGTCATTGATGTTTTAGCTGATTTCTCCAGAAATAATAAACTGTTGTCATCTGCATAGGACTGTGCTTCCTGGAAATTGACAGCTGTTTTATTGGCGAGGTCAGCCTTGTTTCCTGATAAAGCTATTACAATGTTAGGACTGGCTTGCCTCTGAAGTTTTGTAACCCAGTTTTTGGCTCTGACAAAGGACTCCTCGTTTGTGTCATCATATACAACTATGGCCGCTTGCGCTCGTCTGTAGTACATGGGTGCTAGGCTATGGTATTGTTCTTCACCAGCTGTATCCCACATTTCAAACTTTACTGTTGTGTCATCAAGACACACAGTGTGGGCTAGAAAAGCAGCCCCCATGGTACTCTCTTGAAATTCATGAAAGTGGCCGTTCACAAAACAAAGCACTAGGCTCCATTTGACAAAAGCAGACTCTCCCAGAAGTACTAGTTTGAACTGGCGTATTTTATTTCCAGTATTTGGCCTGTTAGGTCTTGTTGCTCCTCGATTAGCCATGTCCAAATTTGAAAGAAGTCTCTAATTTCAGTCTCTTAATGAACTTCCAGGATGCAAGGTGTCAGTTGTTTTCTTTCCGGAGGTAAAGAAACCTGAGACCGCAGCGCCTGGGGCCGCGGCTCCGCAGCTTCGGGCTGCAGGTCCCGGGCGGAGCCTGAGAGGCTAAGGCTGAGGCTCCCTAACTTGGTTTAAAATAGACTCCTTCTGGCAGTTTTTTCAGAAATACACTATGGGAGCAGAGATAAAAAGAAAGTACTGAAACATCTCTGGCTGGTCCATAAAATCTTGGAGGTGTTGCTTTTATGCTGATTATTATCGGCATAAAAGATTACTAGGGCTTCCCTGGTGTCGCAGTGGTTGAGAGTCCGCCTGCCAATGCAGGGGACACGGGTTTGTGCCCCGGTCTGGGAAGATCCCAGATGCCGCGGAGCGGCTGGGCCCGTGAGCCATGGCTGCTGAGCCTGCGCGTCCGGAGCCTGTGCTCCGCAACGGGAGAGGCCACAACAGTGAGAGGCCCGCATACCGCAAAAAAATAAATAAATAAAAAGATTACTAAATGGAAAGATTATTAGAAGGAAATCATTTTGTCATTCCAAATCATCTCTAGATTAGCCTTTGCTTGGATGATAAAATACTAGATGAAATGACATTTTTAAAACTTCTGTTATAACATTGCTTCCTGAATTCATGCATGCCGAGTCTAATGCCCTATGGTAAAATGGTTGCGAGTCTGAGCTCTGGAGCCCTACCACCTTCACATTTTGCTTTTGCCACTTTTTAGCTGTGTGACCTTGGACAAGTTACTTAAGCTGTCTGTGCTTTAGTTTCCTCGTTGTTAAATAGAGATAATAAAAGTACCTACCTTATAGGACTGCAGGGAGAACTTGCTAAATTAACAAATGTAAGACTTGGAATATTGTGAGCGCTATGCTTAGTGTTAGCCCTTAGAACAGTGTCTGGTAATTAGGCACTGGGTAAATGTTACCTTTTACATTACTGTTTTAAATGATAGAGGCTGTAATGCAGGAGAGTGGGAAGAACTCAGGAAGGGAGATTAGGACAAATCCATTGGTTTATATGCTTTAGTCATTGTATCTACAGTGTTTATCAAACCAATTATCTTTCTTGAGAGCTACAATTTCCTGGGCATCTGCAGATGCCCAGAACTCAAGATTGGAAGGAAACATGAAGCTCTAATAGTGGGTAATTAGAAGGAGCTCACTCTAAAAAATGTTTGTTTTTTAATAAATTTATTTATGTATTTATTTATTTTTGTATTTATGTATTTATTTATGGCTATGTTGAGTCTTCCTTGCTGCACGCAGGCTTTCTCTAGTTGCGGTGAGTGGAGGGCTACCCTTCCTTGCGGTGCGCGGGCTTCTTATTGCGGTGGTTTCTTGCGGAGCACGGGCTCTAGGTGCACAGGCTTCAGTAGTTGTGGCATGCAGGCTCAGTAGTTGTGGCTCGCAGGCTCAGTAGTTGTGGCACGCAGGCTCAGTAGTTGTGACTCGTGGGCTCTAGAATGCAGGCTCAGTAGTTGTGACTCGTGGGCTCTAGAACGCAGGCTCAGTAGTTGTGGTGCACAGGCTTAGTTGCTCCGTGGCACGTGGGATCTTCCTGGACCAGGGCTCAAACCCACGTCCCCTGCATTGGCAGGTGGATTCTCAACCACTGGGCCACCAGGGAAGTCCCAAAATATGTTTGTTCTTTAATGGCACTTTAAATGAGCTCATGGGAAGTTTATTATAAAATAGCTTGCCTGCACCAAATGCCTTAATGGGAGAAGCCTTATTGAAATTCCATTGTTTAAATAATATACAGGCCATGTCCCTCCTGGAACTCTGTTCCCTCTGTGGGAGTCAAAGATTCTTTGAATGTCCCAAGGTATTCCAAAGCAATCACAAAATCACATTTCAGAGCTAGAAGGGGATTTAGAAACCATCTCCTCCTAAGCTTTCTTTTTACAGCTGAAGAAACAAACCCAATAGGGTTAAAGGATTTGCCTGAGGCAACTCAGCAACCTTGAAGCTAAAGTCGACCCCCAGTTTCTTTAACTCTTAGTCCAGCCCCTTGCTACTAACCTGTCCCCAATCTTAGAGAGAGAGGGAGAGGGAAGGAAAGAGGGAGGGCCAGAGGGGAAAGGACCCTGCTACTTGCAGATGGGGAGTGCCCCAGTTTTTTCCCTTTCACACTGAAAAAAGAATAAACTGATCACATACCTGTAGAAACAATTATAATTTAGCAGAGAAAATATCAAGGCTAAGCAATGAATCACCAAACATTCAAGGCGAAAGTTTACTACCTTTCCTGTTTATTTTTACTTCTTCAGGACTAAAACCTGTTGCTATGTTGGATCTGGGCAGCATTTTGTGATGCCTGCAGACAAACAGCGTGGCTAACTACCCAGGTGGTGAGGCTTTGCTCTCCCGGAATATTCTAGCAAACAATGTAACCTGACACGGGTGTGACAGGGCTCTCCGGGTGGTTATAGTTTATCTTTGGCAATTCCTTCTGCACCCCTTCCACACCCATAAAACCATACAGGAACCATCCAGGAGCTGGGCTTGGGGAACAGGTACTCTGTGATGTGGGCCACTCCATCCCAAGGAAGTTATGGCTCCCCAGTCTAGGGTGCCCACCGTCCACAAAATAGATTTCTGTAAGAAGTGGACCCTACCAGAGGAGCACCCAATCGCACATATTGAATTTGGAGGGAAGAACACATAACTGTTTACTCAACTTAGAAGGTACTTGCAAATGACCCGCTCTCTTCCGTTGGTGAATAAACAAAGCTTATATGCAAATGATGAACACCAGTTTTGGCGGGGACTCCTGAGCAGTGTGGGTTGGCATGCCAGTGGAGACTTCATCGGAGGGTTCCTGTCTCCCATCTTTAACTTGGTGGGTTATCATTTAGTTATTCCAGTTACTTTTTTTAAAAATTTTTAACGTTTTTATTTTTGGCCGTGTTGGATCTTTGTTGCTGTGCGTGGGCTTTCTCTAGTTGCGGCGAGCGGGGGCTACTCTTGGTTGCGGTGTGCGGGCTTCTCATCACGGTGGCTTCTCTCGTTGTGGAGCATGGGCTCTAGGCGCGTGGGCTTCAGTAGTTGCGGCACGAGGGCTCAGTAGTCGTGGCTCGAGGGCTCTAGAGCACAGGCTCCGTAGTTGTGGTGCACGGGCGTAGTTGCTCCGCGGCATGTGGGATCTTCCTGGACCAGGGCTCGAACCTGTGTCCCCTGAATTGGCAGGCGGATTCTTAACCAGTGCACCACCAGGGAAGCCCCTATTCCAGTTGCTTTAAATGTATGTGACATCCTACCTCTGCATAGATATTTCTGCAAACCTGACTTGCACTGCACACTAATGGGTAGAAAAAACTGAAAGACTTAAGAGATAAGTCCTTGCAATTAAGTGTGGGGCCCATACGGAACTCTCAGAGCTGTGCAGTGTTTGCATATTTCTGGGACGTTTATCACCTGACCTCTGCAGTTGCCTTCTATTACTGGAGATTCCCTAACCACCAGATTGCAGCTTCTGCAATTCAGAGGCTCACAAAGGTTTTTTTTTGGTACGCGGGCCTCTCCCTGTCGCGGCCTCTCCCGTTGCGGAGCACAGGCTCCGGACGCGCAGGCTCAGCGGCCATGGCTCACGGGTCCAGCCGCTCCGCGGCATGTGGGATCTTCTCGGACCGGGGCACGAACCCGCGTCCCCTGCATCGGCAGGCGGACTCTCAACCACTGCGCCACCAGGGAAGCCCTCACAAAGGTTTTTGTTTGTACCTCAGATCATGTAGAGCCAGCATCCAAACACTAGTGTCTGCAGCCTAAATACCGTTTAAGGCTTTACTTTTATAAAACAAAGAGGCTGCTTCTGAGGTGTGATTTTCTGTGCATGCTGGGACCCTCCGCATCCCCCTCCTCGGACCAGCTCGTGCCTGGAGTTCTGCCTGTAGAGACTCATCAGTCAGTAAAAGAGTAATTTACCTGGACTGTACAGGTAGGCTTCAGACCTCTGTGAACGCTTGAGGTTATGCACAGAGTTTGAGTGCATTTGCCCATTTTTAGCCCTAAGGGAGGCTCTTTAGGCCTTTGCTGGTAACCAAAAGAGTCGGTAACCACCAAAAGTTTAAGAATGATTGCTTTTTCTCATAAGATGTTTTAAGTTATTTACTATTGAATGTGCCTGAAAACACATAAACACATGACCATAAATTTTATGTCACAAAGAGAGCCAGCTGGAAACTTTGCCTAAGATATTTTCTAGGAAAACAAACAATAATTTTATTAGCTTTCTTCCTATTCTTTATTCAAAACAAAATATCTGTACTTTTTTTTTTTTAAAATATCTGTACTCTTGAGAGAGATATTCACAACACACTTGCTACCTTTTCATTCTTCAATTCAAAAGTAAGGCCCGAGTGCAGGACTAATGGGGATTCTGAAACTGACTATGGAAGATGTTACCTCTTAGAGGAGAGATGGTCAAACTTCTGTAAACAGCCGGTAGTAAATATTTTGAGCTTTTTGGGCCATGTGGTCTCTGCTGCAACTTCACAGTTCTGCTGTTGTGTGGAAAGCAGCCATAGACAATATGTAAACAAATGGAAGTGGTGATGTTTCAATAAAACTTTATTTACAAAAACAAGTGGCAGGCCAGATTGTCCCATAACAGCAGTTTGCACCCATCTTAAATGTTTAAAGATGCTATTGAATGAAAATAACAAGGCTCACATATTTGCCAGGTTTATGATGCATACCAACTTCAATCTACTTTGCAAAATACGAAATGCCGGATTATATTATTCTATTGATTGTTGTGTTGGAATGAAAGCATTTAATAATTTCAGCAAGTTATTCTACAGGCTGGGCGAGCCATGGGTGACATTAAACACCTGACAATTAAAATCAATAACTCCACGTGCCACCATCAACAAAACGAAAAGAAAACCTACTGAATGGGAGAAAATATTTGCAAATGATATGACCAATAATGGGTTAATATCCAAAATATATAAACAATTCATACAGCTCAATATAAAAAAAAACAACGATTAAAAAATGTGCAAAATGGGCTTCCCTGGTAGCACAGTGGTTAAGAATCCACTTGCCAGTGCAGGGGACACGGTTTCGAGCCCTGGTCCAGGAAGATCCCACGTGCCATGGGGCAACTAAGCCTTTGTGCCACAACCACTGAGCCTGCGAGCCACAACTACTGAGCCCACGTGCCACAACTACTGAAGCCCATGTGCCTAGAGCCCATGCTCCGCAACAGGAGAAGCCACTGCACCACAGCCAAGAGTAGCCTCCGCTTGCCGCAACTAGAGAAAGCCCGCACACAGCAACGAAGACCCAACACAGCCAAAAATTTAAATTAAAAAATCAATAATTTTTTAAAAAAAAGATCAAAAGACCTGAATAGACATTTTTCCAAAGAAGAAATGCAGATGGCACAGGCACATGAAAAGTTGCTCAACATCATTAATCATCAGAGAAATGCAAATCAAAACCACAGTGAGATATCACCTCACACCTGCCAGAATGGCTATCACCAAAAAAACCACAAATAACAAATGTTGGTGAGGATGTAGAGAAAAGAGAACCCTCATACACTGTTGGTGGGAATGTAAACTGGTGCAGCCACTGTGGAAAACAGTATGGAAGTTCCTCAAAAAACTAAAAATAGAACTAGAATATGACCCAACAATCCCACTCCTAGGTATATATCCAAAGAAAACAAAAACACTAATTCAAAAAGATACATGCACCCCAATGTTCATAGCATTATTTACAATTGCCAAGATATGGAAGCAACCTAAGTGTCCATCAACAGATGAAGGGATAAAGAGGATATACATACATACACACACAATGGAATATTACTCAGACAGAAAAAAGAATGAAATTTTGCCATTTGCAACAACACAGATGGACCTGGAGGGTACTATGCTAAGTGAAATAAGTCAGACAGAGAAAGACAAATACTGTATGATATCACCTATGTGTGGAATCTAACAAATAAAAGAAATGAATGAATATAACAAAACAGAAACAGACTTCCAGATATAGAAAACAAACTAATGGTTACCAGTGAGTGGGTAGTGGGAAGGGGGAAGGGGCAAGATAGGAGTAGGGTATTAAAAGGTACAAACTACTGTGTGTAAAATAAATAAGCTACAAGGATATATGTGTGGTACAGGAAATAGAGCCAATATTTTATTAAAACTTTAAATGGGACTTCCCTGGTGACGCAGTGGTTAAGAATCCACCTGCCAGCACAAGGCACATGAGTTCAAGCCCTAGTCTGGGAAGATCCCACGTGCCATGGAGCAACTAAGCCCGTGTGCCACAGCTACTGAGCCTGCACTCTAGAGCCCACGTGCCACAACTACTGAGCCCACGTGCCTAGAGCCCGTGCTCCACAACAAAGATAAGGCACCAAAATGCCTTGACAAGGCCCGCACACCGCAACGAAGATCCAAAGCAGCCAAAAATAAATAAATACATTTATATTAAAAAAGAAAACTTTAAATGGAGTAGAATCTATAAAACTATTGAATTACCATGTTGGACACCTGAAACTAATATAATATTGTACCTCAACTATACTTCAGTAAAAAAATTAAATAAAATAAGTAAAAGACATAGCTTTAAAAAAGAACTCCACATGTCAGATTTTTCCAGGGCATAAGACAAAAACAAAACCAGATTCTTTAAACCGATTTGTCTCCATGCAACTCAAGGAAATCATATTTTTGGCAAATGACAATGATAAAATAATCCTTTTACCCTCAGGCCTCACTCCGGGTGGGAAATCCCTCCCGATCCTCCACAGGTAGACTTCTTTTTTTTTCTAGAAACCTGATATGCTTTAGAATCACAGGCTTTTGGCAGTGCAAACACAAGCAGGCAGTACCTGCCAGGCTTCAGGCTGCTTCTTGTCCAACTGGGGAGAAAAAGTCATCTTTGTGATGCTTCCAAAGTCTGCAGTTTCCTTCATTTCCAAGGAAGAATAGAGAAACTCTGGTCTTCTTTTTACTTTCCGCATTCAAAATAAGAGTCATTTTATCTTCCTGTTTAATATTTAGCTTTGCATGCTGTCTGGTTAGAACCTTCATATCCGCACAGCATCAGATCGCGAGGTTTGAACAAATGAACTAAGAGGAAAAGGGAAAGGGCTGGAATCGGCACCCTATGAACCAGAGGCAAGTCAGTCGAAAGATGATCAAAGAGCCCATCAAAATTGAAATCACTCCTCTGGAAAATAGACACCCTCAGAATGAGTGAGTGCTGAGTGCTGACTTACCTACAGGAAAAACAATCAAAATGTATGTAAGCTCTGCCCACTGTCCACAGGAGCAAACAGCAGTTGAAAAAACACAGAGAGACAAACCAGGAAAGATTTTACACTGCCGGTAACAGATTTAAGTCGACACGAGTAGCCAGACTTCATACATGCCAAGGTAGGAGGTGGTACAAGAGAGAAATCAGGGGTGCAATGCAGGTGCAAGAGTCAGTAGGAAGAAAAGATTTTTTTTTAAAGTTAAGCTTATTGAAGCATAATTTACAAGCAGTTAAATCACCCTCTTGAGTGTATAGTTCTATGAGTTTTGACAAACACATACAATCATGAAAAAATATTTCCATCACCACAAAAAAATTCCCTTGTCCCCCTTTGTAGTCAACCCCTCTGGCAAATCCCAGCCCCTCCCAACCACTGATTTGATTTGTGTCCCCACATGTATATTTCTGTCTTTGCCTTTTCCAGAATATCAGATAAATGAAATTATACAGTGGGTAGCAGAAAAAGTGGGATTTTAATCTCAAGCAAAGAGGAGTGCTTTAGAGATCAAATGTCTCTAGAGCATCTTAAGACAGATGAGGCAGTTGGTAAAGGTGGCCTGTGCTATAAAAACTGCCATGGATAGTGGAACTTCTGCAGGTATGTTATTTCCACACAAACTTCCTAAAATGAATACCTGAGCATGCCACATCCCTACTGGAAACCTTCAATGGGTTCCCATTGTCTTTAGGATAAAATCCAAACTGTTTCATGTTGGCTCGCCAGGCCTTTCTTTTTTGTTTTTAAAGAAGATGTCGGGGGTAGGAGTTCATTAATTTATTAATTTATTTTTGGCTGTGTTAGGTCTTCATTTCTGTGCGAGGGCTTTCTCTAGTTGTGGCGAGCGGGGGCCACTCTTCATCGTGGTGCGCGGGCCTCTCACTATCGCGGCCTCTCTTGTTGCGGAGCACAAGCTCCAGACGAGCAGGCTCAGTAGTTGTGGCTCACGGGCCCAGTCGCTCCGCGGCATGTAGGATCCTCCCAGACCAGGGCTCGAACCCGTGTCCCCTGCCTTAGCAGGCAGACTCCCAACCACTGCGCCACCAGGGAAGACCAGGCCTTTCTTGATATGATGTCTTTTGCCTCCTCCAGCCCCATCTCTCCTCATTCTCCTCTTCTCCATTCTCCATTTCAGAATTTCTGTGCCTGCCACTCCGCCCACGCCTGGTTTATCTTCCTGAAGTGCATTCTCTTTCACCTCTGGGCCTTTGTACGTGGGTTTCTTTCTATCAAGTGCATTTTCCCATGACCCCTACCTCTTTGGTTTCAGACTTTGGCTTCCTCTAGAAGCACTTCCTGACCCTCCCAGTTTGCTTTAAACACCATTCTTGTGTGGACTCCCACACATGTACTTCCCCTATCTTAGTGCTCGTCAAGCTACATTGTAATTGCAGGTTTAACGGTGTGTTTCCCCAATGAGACCTTGAATTCCATGAAGGAATTCTGTCCAGGGGAACAGAAGCCTAGCCTGTCGCACTCATAGTTGTATTTTCAGCACCTAGCACGGTGCCTGGTACCAAGTGGATTCTCAATAAATATATTTTAAATTGAGTCAAACGGACAAACAAAATTTAGACAAAATTCAGAAGAGGGAGCGTTTCTTTTAGCTAGGGGTGGTGGAGGGGCCGGGAGGTAAGGAATCAAGAACTCCTTTAGGAAATGCATGCTATTTGAATGGGGCTCTTGTCCAGTTAATGCCTGTTGTCTCACAGCCCCACCTGCCATTCTGTGCTATGTCTCGAAGAGGTAAGGCTGAGTGTCTGAAAACTACATTACTAGACCCTCTTATGTGCTGGGCCCAGAAGGGAATCCAAAGGCAGCAGAGAGAGGAGTCTTGCTCTGGCTCTGAGAGTGAGGTGGCTGCTGGAGCTGCAGCAGGGGCGGGGATCCAGACTTTAGCAGCCCAGGCCATGGCAGCATCATTTCAGCAGTTCCAGCCTGGTCCAGGCAGCACCCCTTTGGCACATCCAGAACTGACAAGCAGCACAGTAGTAGGTGTGGACTGAGAGGCTTCAGACCAAGGGTGCTTAGCTGTGCCTTCTCTTACTCCTTCAGCTTCCCCCGCCTCACCTTTTGCTATTCCAACACTTCCAGCATCTTTGCAACCAATTCCCTGTATTAAATTCCCTGTGTTTGAAACGCCTAGAGTGGTTTCCATTCTCCTGCCTGGACCCAGACCAATACTGCCTTGAAATCAGGATGGGGGTAAAGAGAGAAAGGGAGAGACCGCCATGAGCAAAAGTCCAGAGCTTGAAGAGTTTGGAGGGACTTCTGGAGAGCAGAAAACAGTCCAGTTTGGCTGGGATGTAGTGATTGAATAGGAGAGTGGCAGAAAGAAAAGCCACAGAGGCATAATAGGCTAGCTTTCCCACTGTACTGCTTGTGGACCTTGGTCTACAACTTGACAAAGATGTTGGGTTTATGTGACATGATTTGGTAGTCATCGGCACAGAAGTGAGAATCAAAAACATAATGCTGGATGACATCACTAAGGGCGAGAGTAGAGAAGCCAGTCCCACAAGGATGCACGTGGGAGGTGGGTGGGAGGATGAAGTGCTGGAGATGAGAGAAAGGACATGGAGAAGTAGTGGGAATGTAGGTGGCAGGAGGACCAAGACAGTTCTGTGCCACAGAAGTCAAGGAAGAAGAAGACTTGATGAAAAATGGGACTTGCCAAGACTGTCACTTCCTGCAAAGCGTTAAAAAGAATAAAAGTTGAAGAAAAATCCGTGGGGTTTGCACATGTCAGTCTTAGTGATGTAGCAGGCACAGAATTGAGATTTCTAATGGCTAGAGTGGTTGGATAATGAGGAAGTAAGACAGTGAGAATGGCCTCTTGGCCCCTTCTGCACCCATTTTCTCTGCCTACCACAAAGCCCTTCCCTCCCCACACCCTTAGCCCCTTACCCACAGCTCCCCACACCGCCTTCATCCAAGTCTAGGATGGGTCAACTGTTGGAATTATGTATACAAAGCCAGCTCGCTGACTTGCAGCTTTGGACTTCAGGTAGAGAGTATCAGCTTATTGTAGAGGCTCAAGCTATTCAATAGCATCAAAGAATGGTGCTCAAAGTTGCAGACTAAATGCCCTTAACATTATGCTTTCAGTTTTCCTTAAAGATGTCTAGCAATTTATTAAATAAAGGCTGGTTGCTATCTACGACTTCATTAAAAACAAACATATAAAAATTATACAGTTCTCCCCTCCCCTCCTTTTTTTAAATAAAGTGTAGCTTGTCTCATGTACTTGACATCCACTCAAAGTCACAAAATCTCATCAACACACATCATTGTGTTGAAAGCTGCATATCTTACAAGACCCTGGTGAACTCTGCAGACCACATTCTAAACAGTTGGTGAGGGGAGGCCACAGAGGGAGTGAGCAGGCTTCCTGTATTTTGATAGACTAGCGGAAGCCAAGGTTAAAATCTGATTACTTTGCAAGGATTCCAAAACTTGACCTAAATCACCTCGCAGAAGTCTGTTAACAAATCAGAGCATCTCCAGTAGCACCGAGCAAGAGGCATTCAGTCCTCACAATTCTGGTAAGTTCCACTTTGGGGGTAGGGTATACTTGCCCAAGTCAGACCTTTCATAAAATGTAGAACCTACTAAATCCAGAGCTAACTAGTTCATGATCAACTATCAGCCTCTAAATCACATTCTGTATGGAAAAACAAGCCTGCGAAACATCCAAACAATGGTGCAGTAGGTGGAAACAGATGTCACCATTTATTTTAAGATTAGTTTATTCAACAATTGAAAGGGAGAATGTTGCTTAGTCTACACAACAGCTTAGGATCTGAGTAGTTTACCTGTTATTTTTTAAAAATACAGGGCTATCAGATAGTTTTTGAGATTTTCAAAGCAGAGCCTAAATGTTTAACTCTGTGTTGTGCTGCTATATTAAAAGAAAAAAACAAAAAATAAACAGGTTAAATATTTTAAAGTAACTGTAAAAAATAAACAACTCTGAATTAGTCTCAAATGAATTAGTCTCTAATTTTATTTTTTCTAACTGCCAATAAGAAGCAATAAATACTCATGATTGGTATCTTTGAGGATGACACTTTAACACGGAGCAGGAAAATCTCAGTTAATTTCCACTTCTGGTCTTGAACTAATTTTTTTTTTCCCAAAGTGTAAAAATTTCAAGCAGAGATGTTGCTTTATGTCATCTTGCTTTCTTTCTTTATTTAGTTATAGAGGGTGTGTGGGAAGGAGAAAGAGGGAGGAATAGGGATAGCTGGGTGGGTTCAAACTACTTTTCCATCACCCTCCTTTATGACAAAAAAAAAGAAAAATGCGTGAAAAATGAGTCTTTACCTTTGCTGCCTCAACTTCATCACCTCCCATTCACTTCACAGCCCACTGCCATCTGGCTCCCATCCCATTTGCTCCATTCAGACTGTTCTAACGAAGATGTCAACAGTGTTTTCCTACTTGCCGAATCCAATGACCTATTTTTAGGCCCCCTTCTACTTGACCTTCCTGCAGCCTTGGACAGGCTGTGGGACCCAAGTTTCTGATCTCGGCGCCCACAGTAATCGGCTTGGGGGAAGCGGGGCCCGGGTGGCTGCACAGGCAGAGCCCAGTGAGTCCTGGGAGGCTGGTCCAGCAGCAGCGATGCAGCCCTTGCAGGGGGGCAGCGGCTGCTCAACTTTGGTTGATTTTCGCCATGGCAGAGTGTAGACACGGTGTTGTTAAATCTCTTAATTTTTTAAAGAAAAGCTTTTTTAATGAGAATCCTTCTCATTTCTAAATATTGGCTCAAATTTTTAAAATGCTTGTGGAACAAGTAACCATATCTGTAGAGCTCCCAGGAGAAGCCTCGGCTGGAGGTGGTCCTCCCCTTCTCTTGGCTTCTGCACTTACCTCTCTCTCCCTGTTCATCTCTGCCTTATTTATTTTTAAACATCTTTATTGGAGTATAATTGCTTTACAATGGTGTGTTAGTTTCTGCTGTATAACAAAGTGAATCAGTTATACATATACATATGTTCCCATATCTCCTCCCTCTTGGGTCTCCCTCCCTCCCACCCTCCCTATCCCACCCCTCTAGGTGGTCACAAAGCACCAAGCTGATCTCCCTGCGCTATGCGGCTGCTTCCCACTAGCTATCTATTTTATATTTGGTAGTATATATAAGTCCATGCCACTCTCTGACTTTGTCCCAGCTTACACTACCCCCTCCCCGTGTCCTCAAATCTGCCTTATTATTTTTTTTTAAATTTATTAATTTATTATAGTTATTTTTGGCTGCACTGGGTCTTCATTGCTGCTCGCGGGCTTTCTCTAGTTGCAGTGAGCTGGGGGCTACTCTTTGTTGCGGAGTACGGGCTCTAGGCGCACGGGCTTCAGTAGTTGCGGCACGTGGGCTCAGTTGTTGTGGCTCAAGGGCTCTAGAGCACAGGCTCAGTAGTTGCGGCGCACGGGCTTAGTTGCTCCATGGCATGTGGAATCTTCCTGGACCAGGGCTTGAACCCATGTCCCCTGCATTGG
Organism: Delphinus delphis; assembly: GCF_949987515.2. Classification (NCBI taxonomy): domain Eukaryota; kingdom Metazoa; phylum Chordata; class Mammalia; order Artiodactyla; family Delphinidae; genus Delphinus; species Delphinus delphis. The sequence goes on along the minus strand of NC_082687.1, from coordinate 86,493,868 downwards.
CAGGCAGATTCTTAACCACTGCGCCACCAGGGAAGTCCCAAGTCTGCCTTATTTTTGTTCTTGCTTTTTTTTTTTCTTCCATCTACCTCTCTCATGTTGGAGCTCCCCAGTCTTCCTTCTTGGCCCTCATCTATTTTCTTATCCTCTTGGGCAATGTCACAGGCCTAGGGCTGGTTGCATGTGTTTGCGATTAGTACAGTCGCAAAGAGTCCCACGCTTGGGGTTTCATGCTGCTGTCCTGAGATTCTTATGCTGTCCTTGAATTTGTATTCGGGAGTGAAGCTTGATGGCCAGCAGGAGCATGTGCTGAGGGCTTGGCATCTCAGTGTACGTGCTATCTTTCCTCCTGTGCCTCCCTGGGAAGTGTTCTTGGCCACCAGCTCTCTGACCCTTGCGCCCTGGGTCCTGCCTGCTCTCCCTTACTCCCCCTCTCCCCAAACTGCTGCCGCCCTCTGCCCTGGCAAGGATCTAAGTGCAGTGTGAGGAGGTTTGGGGTCACAACCAGTGGCATCTCAAGGGCAAGGCCCGGCAGTGGTGGCTGTCCCCACCCCAGGCTGGCAACACTGCAGCTCCTTCAGTGGGCGATTGGCTGGGCCCAACCTCTCTTTGATCCAAATACCCGGCACATCCTGGCACAGAGGTTGTGGTACCCTTGGGGTCGCCTATCTGCTGTAGGTTGGGACAGATGGAAATGGGAGATGCCTGACTTGACTTCCCAGCTCCCTCTTGAGGCACGGCACATTGGTCTGGGGGCTGGTGGGAGGGGAACACAGCATCTATCACGTCCAAGTGCATGCAGATCTTGCCAGTCCCAAGGCGGAATCCCCAGCACCTTCAAGGCTCTGAACTTACCCTGCAAGTATCCCCAGATCCTTTGGGCCCATACCGTGCCTGGGGAAACCTTTTCTTCCTCCTAACTTCTCTGAATCTGGCTAGGATTCTTTTCGTCTGAGCAGCTTTGAGGCACCTTCCAGAGTCCATCCAGAAATATGAATTGCATAATTTGAGTGATTCCATGTACACAGAACAGTTGAACGGATATCTACATTTAGAACTGGCATTGCACAATATAAAGATGAATGGTAAAATTCATGCCAATAATTTAATATTTTTATTTACTTAGAAGAACATTAAATAGCAAATAAAAACCACCATGACACGCTGAGAGACTGTGGAAGGAAGGAAAATGCTTTGTATTTTAGGACAAGTTTATTTAATAACTTTAATGGCACCCTATTCCTGCTTTGTGAACAAGGGGAACCACATTTTCTTTTTCACCAGGCCCCACAAATTGTGTGTCTGGTCCTGTCCAGGCCATCATTTGCTGATGGCCCCCACCCTTTTTCTTCAGTCGGGACCTCCCTCCTCCTCTCAGACCCACATTTCTGCGGGCACACTGGACCAGTGCACCTGGAGGCTTTGCAGGCAGCTCAAATTCAACATCTGATCTCACCCCCCTAAACTGCTTCTGCCCTTATATTTCCTTTTTCTGTCATTGGAATGTCATCCACTCACTCTTTTGTAGCAGAGTAGGTAATAAAATTGTTAAATGAATGAGTAAAATCTTAGAAGCGTTTTCAATTCTCTCCTTTCTCTCAGTTTCCAACATCCAATTGGTCATCAGGTTCTGTCAGTTCTACCAAATATTTCATACCCTCTCCTATCTCTATGCCTATATATGATGCATGCTGCCTACAATACCCCTTTAATGCCCACTCAAAACCCAGATCAGGGCTTCCCTGGTTGCGCAGTGGTTGGGAGTCCACCTGCTGATGTGGGGGACGCGGGTTCGTGCCCCGGTCCGGGAGGATCCCACATGCCTCGGAGCGGCTGGGCCCGTGGGGCGTGGCCGCTGGGCCTGCGCGTCCGGAGCCTGTGCTCCGCGGCGGGAGAGGCCACGACAGTGAGAGGCCTGCGTACCACAGAAAAAAAAAAAAAACAAAAAAACCCCAGATCACATACTACCTTGTCTAAGAAGCCTTTTCATAATTGCCCAGGAAGAATTAGTCATTCCTTTTTCTGTGATCCTATAGCCTGCTTTTACATTTATTATGCTTTACTGTGATTATTCGTTTATATGTCTGTCTCCCTTACTAGCCTGGGAGCAAATCAAAGGCAGGGTATATTTATTTATCTCTATATTTTTTATGTCTGGCATAGTATACTGGAGACTCTCAGTAAATGATTAGATGGTGCAGGGAAAATAAGACAGAATTTACGGGCACCAGAAAAAGCAGAATCTTATACAGAATAAACCTATTTTCTAGGAATACCTGGGCCCAGGGGGACCGAAAATGGAGGCAGACCCCACATCTGTGTAGCTAAAGGTTCATTTCAAGCACAGACATATCATGAAGAAGAAACATAGAAAGAGAAGCAGGAAAAAAATTTTTTTGCCACTTGCAAAAACATTATATAATGGAAATTAATGAGTAATGAAATAATTCCTCTATTATTTTTTTGGAAAGCTATTAACATGACACTTTTTATTTAAAGAAATGTTTTGACATACAAAAAGCTATACATAATTAATGTATACAACTTGATGGATTTGTAGATAAGTATATATCTGTGAAACCATCACTGTGACCTGTGCCATAAACTCGTCCATTACCTCCGAAAGTTTTCTCCCAACCTCGTATTTATTATTATTGTTGTTGTTATTATTGCTACTATTATGTGATAAGAACACTTCACATAAGATCTATCTCCTCAGCAAAGTTTTAAGTATTCAATATAGTACTGTTAACCACAGGCACTGTGCTGTACAGCAGATCTCTAGGACTTATTCATCTTGTATGACTAAACTTTATACCCTTTGGCTAATACCTCCCTGTTTCTCTGGCAACCTTCATTCTACTCTTTCTTTCCAAGAGTCTGACTATTTTATAATCATCTTGTAACTGGTATCATGACACTTAAAGCTTCACACTTATTTAAAGTCCACCCAAGGAAAAACTATCAAGGCCATGTCCAAGTAAATTCATGTCTCCCCAGACTTTTTAGTCATAACGTACATTTGATCAAGAATTCTCTATGTTCATTACATGTTTTCCCCCAGTGTCTTACAAATCCAGATACCAGATGTTAGGATTAAACATCTTAAGGAATCAGAGAAAGTCGATATGGTGCCAAAGCACTCTGGTGAAAACACTATGATAAAATGTTCTACTGACCCCAAAGACCATTAATTACATATATTACATTTTTATCAACATTAACTAAGAACTTCAGGACAAGGTCTATTGTAACCCAAACTTTAAGCTTTAGTAATAGCAGAGAGAGAGTTCTTTAAAGTTAAAAAGAGGGCTTCCCTCGTGGCGCAGTGGTTAAGAATCGCCTGCTAATGCAGGGGACACGGGTTCGAGCCCTGGTCTGGGAAGATCCCACATGCCACGGAGCAACTAAGCCCGTGCACCACAACCGCTGAGCCTGCACTCTAGAGCCCGTGAGCCCCAACTACTGAGCCCGTGTGCCACAACCACTGAAGCCTGTGCACCTATAGCCCGTGCTCCACGAGAGAAGCCACTGCAATGAGAAGCCTGCACACTGCAACGAAGAGTAGCCCCTGCTCACTGCAACTAGAGAAAGCCCACGCATGGCAACAAAGACCCAATGATGCCAAAAATAAATAAATAAAATAAATAAATTTATTTTAAAAATAAATAAATAAAGTTAAAAAGAAAATCATATGCTCAACATCCCTAATCATCAGGGAAATGCAAATCAAAACCACAATGAGATATTACCTCACACCTGTCAGAGTGGCTATCACCAAAAAGAACACAAATAACAAATTTTGGCGAGGGTGTGGAGAAAAGGGAACCCTCTCACACTGTTGGTGGGAATGTAAATTGGTGCAGCTACCGTGGAAAGCAGTATGGAGGTTTCTCAAAAAAACAAAAATAGAACTACCGTTTGACCCAGGAATTCCATTCCTGAGTATATATTTGAAAAAAAAAAAAAAACACTAATTCAAAAAGATACATGTACATTAATGTTCACAGCAGCATTATTTACAGTGGTCAAGATAGGAAGCAACCTTAGTGTCCATCAATTGATGAATGGCTAAAGAAGATGTGGGGTATATATATATATATATATATATATATATATATAATGGAATACTACTTAGCCATAAAAAAGAAGGAAATTTTGCCATTTGCAGCAACATGCATGCACTTGGAAGGTGTTATCCTAAGTGAAATAAGTCAGAGAAAGACAAATACTGTATGACATCACTTATATGTAGAATCTAAAAAATACAACAAACTAGAGAATAAAACACAAAAAGAAGACTCACAGATATAGAGAACAAATTAGTAGTTACCAGTGGGGAGAGGGGCGGGGGGAAGGGCAATATAGGGGTAGGGCAATATAGAGTAGGGGATTAAGAAGTACAAACTATCATGTATAAAATAAGCTACAAGAATATTTTGTACAACACAGGGAATATAATTCCTAAATTACGTCTTCATAGCTTGCTCCCACTGTTTCAGAATGTCCAGAACACATCATCTGGGGTGTTTGTTAAAAATGCCAGTACTTAAGCGCCATCCCAGACCTACTAAATTAGGATCTTTTGAGGAAGGACTGAGGACACTGCATTTTTTTTTTTTTTTTTTTTTTTTTTTTTTGCGGTACGCGGGCCTCTCACTGTTGTGGCCTCTCCCGTTGCGGAGCACAGGCTCCGGAGGCACAGGCTCAGCGGCCATGGCTCACAGGCCTAGCCGCTCCATGGCATGTGGGATCTTCCCGGACCAGGGCACGAACCCGTGTCCCTTGAATCGGCAGGCGGACTGTCAACCACTGCGCCACCAGGGAAGCCCGACACTGCATTTTTAATAAGCCCTCCACCCCATCCCAAGTGATCATTAGGCACTCCAGATTTTAGGAAAACCCAATTTCCAATATAAACACAAGAATTTTAGATTGTCAAATAAAATAACTTTTAATTTCTCTTTAACAATATTGGGAAAATGAGGAGTTCCAGCTAAGTGAGTTTCCCAGAAGAATTTAATTTCAGTTTACCCTTGGAAGTCCTGGAACTTCTCAGTGTTTTAAACATTTTAATGAAAATCCTTCTAAAGTGTGTTACATAATGCACCACCTTCTCAAACAGAATATATTACACTCATTGGGCATCGTTATGGGTGACTCAGGATCATTATTACAAATATCCATTATTATAGGAACAGCTTAAAAAGTTACGAAGTCTATAAAACTGTCTGATCCTACCCTAAATTCTACTGCCAGCTGTGTTTTTATGGTACTATAGCTGCTTTTTTGTGTTTTGTTTAGATTATTTTCCTTTCTCCCTTGCTGGTAGGTAACTTTTATTAATGGCACCATTACTTTTTGTACTTTCCACATTTCTTTTTAATAAGCTCTGGGAAAGCATGAGGAATTCTAGATGAGAAAGTTCTTGTGTGGGTGTAAGGATCTGTTGGAATGCTTTCAGGTGTCATAAAGAGCCCCAAGTCAGACTGGCTTAAATAATAAAGGATTTCATTATCTCACATAACAAGAATCCTTGTTTTTGCATAGGAGTCGAAATCAAATTGTATATACAAGTTTTATTCTGCTTTTTTCACTTATTATATCAAACCATTTCCTATTTCATTAAAATCCTTAATAAATATTCTTATACGTAACATTTCATCATACTAATTAATTCAGTGGAACTGTGTTGGGTAGCTTCTAGGTGCCAAGGAAGGAGGGTGGAGATGAAGATCAATAACAGACATGGTTCCCACTGTTCTGCACTTCCACTTTACTAGGAATGTGCCATTATTTACTTTACCATTATTTTGTTTCCAAAGAATTGTTTTACAATTATAAATAACATTCTGATAAACATTTTGCTTAAATTTGAGTTTATTTCCACATGAATAATTTCTAAAAGTGAAATCACTGGGTCATTTTAAGGCTCTTAACATATATACACACATATATATATACATATAAATGTGTATATATATATATTTTAAGTTTGTGGTAAAATACATATAAGTAAAACTTACCATTTTAACTATTTTTTTAAATAAATAAATTTATTTATTTAATTTTGCCTGAGTTGGGTCTTCATTGCTGTGCACGGGCTTTCTCAAGTTGTGGCAAGTGGGGGCTACTCTTTGCTGCAGTGCGCAGGCTTCTCATTGTGGTGGCTTCTCTCATGGCGGAGCCCGGGCTCTAGGTACGCAGGCTTTAGTAGTTGTGGCTCACGGGCTCAGTAGTTGTGGCTCACGGGCTCAGCTGCTCCGTGGCATGTGGCATCTTCCTGGACCAGGGCTCGAACCCATGTTCCCTGCATTGACAGGCGGATTCTTAACCACTGTGCCACCAGGGAAGCCCCCATTTTAACTATTTTTATATGTGCAATTCAGTGGCATTAGATATACTCACAATGTTGTACAACCATCATCAATAACCATCTCCAGAGCTTTTCAATATCCCAAATTGAAACTCCACCCATGAAACGATAACCTTCCACTCCTCCCTCTCCACACCCTGGTAACCTCCATTCTGCTTTCTTTTTCTATGGATCTGACTATTCTAGGTACCTCATACAAGTGGAATCACACAATATTTACCCTTTCGTGTCTAGCTTATTTCACTTCGCATAATGTTTTCAAAGTTCATTCACAATGTAGCATGTATCAAATTTCATTCCTTTCTAAGGCTAAATAATATTTTATTGTGTGTATATACCATATTTTGTTTATTCCTCCATCTGTTGATGGACATTTGGATTGTTTCCACCTTTTGGCTATTGTGAATATCTCATTCTATTTTTAAATTTCTTTCTGAAATAAATTGTACCCGCTTAGGTCTCCTGACAGTATATAAGTACTTTTTTTCATAGTTTATTTCCCATAAAATTTTTAAACTTTGTTAATTAATAGGAGAAAAAAATCTTAGCATTGTTTTAATTGATATTTCTCCACTTTTTAGTCAAGTAGATCATTTTTAACTGTTTATATTTCCACTTTTGTGAAATGTCTGTTCATGTTTCTCATCCCTATATATATTAGTCTTAAGATTTTTCTTATTGTAAGAGTTTTTTCAATTTAAAAATATTTCCCCATTGTCAAATTTACTGCACATGTATTCCCAGTTTATTTTAGCCTTTAGTTTTGATTAGGCTTCTTTTCGATGCAGAGAATATTTTTCATTTTAATGGAGTCAAATTTATCATTTAGTGCATTTGTAAATTATATAATTTATTTTAAGCTTAGAGAAGTCTTTCCCATCAAGAGCATATTTCTTCACTGATTCTTTTCACTCAACACTTTATCCATCTGGAATTGGATATGTTGGTGCAAGATGATCTAAGCAATTTTTAGGGACACTTTTTATTGCCAGTCTTAATCTTTCTGCTGCATTGGCTCCTAACCACTCTTTCTGGAAGTATGTCTACAATTTTGTTGCTCACTCTTTCCTGGTTCTTCCATATTCTTGCTATTGGTTTTCAGTCTCTTTTCTTGCCCCTATTTTTCTACTTGTTCCTAAAATTGATTTCAATCATTTATTCTTCTCATGTTGTACATACTCTCTGACTAATCAGCCCCTTGGACCTATATGTGACTGACACCCTCCCCCCTTCTTTTAATCTTTGGCAGAAAATCCTACCTGGATCTATATGTTCAGTCATTAATTCATTTAATATTCACCAAATATTACGTGAACATTTACTCTACCAGGCACTTTTTTAGGCTCAGGAGATAAAATGCCTACTCTCATGGAACTTACATGAGGGAGACTGACAATATTCTAAGTACATACAATATATAGTATTTAAGGGCTATAGAGAAGTAATGCAGGCAAGGAAGTTAAAAAGTATCTATGGATGGATAAGAGGGTGCAATTTTAAATTGAGTGGTCCAGGAAGGCCTGCTGAGAAGGGGACATTTATGCAAAGAGCTGAAGGAGATAGATAGATGAGGGAACAACCATTGTGAACATCTGTTAGAAGAACATACCAGGAGAAGGAAAACCAAAAGCAAAAGCCTGAGGCAATGTTGTACCCAGTTTCTTCCAGAAGGAGTGAGGGAACTGAAAGGCTTATGCAGATTGAATCAGGAGGAGAGCAATAGGAAATGTGGTCAGAGATGCAACTGGGGCCAGATCAGCCATTTATTGCCTTTACCTCAAGCAAAATGGGCTGTTCGAGAGTTTTAAGGAGGGAAATAAAATGATCTCTGGCAGATGTGCCGAGAATAGCCTTTGGGAGAGCATGGGCAAAACAGGGAAACCAGTTAAGAGGTGCTTGCAATAATCCAGGCAAGAGGTGATTGTTGCTTGGACCAAAGTGCTAGCTGTAGAGGCTATGAGAAATGGGTAGAGTCAACAGGATTTGCTGAGCGATTACATGCGGGAGTGTGAGGAAGGATCTCAGTCACTGACTGAGTTGGGGAGTAGAGAGAAGCAGGTTTGGGGAGAATATCAGGAATATGGGTTTTGAACATGTGAACTGGAGATGCTAATTAGATATCCAAGTGGAGATGTCAGTGTGAGTCTGGAGTTCACAAGACAGCTCAGAGCTGGAGAAGTTAATTTGGAGGTCATTAAACTATGACGGCATTTAAAGCTATGAGATTGGCTGAAATTATCAGAGAATGAGTGTAGCTAGAGAAGAGTTCTACACACTGAGTTCTGGGCACTCTGTATATGTATAAAACCACCATTTTGATAGAACAGAGGAATAAAAACTGAGAGGAAAGAGTAAGCTCTTATATAGGTTTAAGCTCTTATATGATTATTGAAATCTCAGAGCAAATTTAGCTTTGAGCTTTCTGGAAGCTAAAGAATGAATATTGCTCATCAAATTCTCAGAAGGCTTATTACCATTATTACATCTTTCTTTTACTTTGTAATGATAAACCACTAGCTTTTCTAAAGATCTTCTCCCACCCATTTCTGCTCCAGTGGGTGTACACGACTGTGGTTTTCTTCCATCTGTCCCACCATATTGTTTATTAGGTAGAAATAAGCTTTTAGGTTTAGCTCTTTCAACTCATAATGTAGTATTCTAAGAACTTCCCAAATAGTTCAGTGTTGAAATGTGCATGCACACACACACACAAACACACACACACCATCATGAATTTGAGGCCTCATGATGTCAAGATCTATTATTCAATTATCTACATGCTAATGTTTAGTGAAATATGGTTCTCCAAAGAGTGCATATTTACATTTTTGTAAGAAAGTTGGTTTTAAAAAAAAATTTATTTATTTACTTTTGGCTTCTTTGGTTCTTCGTTGGTGTGCGCGGGCTTTCTCTAGTTGCAGCAAGAGGGGGCTACTTTCGTTGTGGTGTGCGGGCTTCTCATTGCAGTGGCTTCTCTTGTTATGGAGCACAGGCTCTAGGCGCATGGGCTTCAGTAGTTGTGGCACACGTGCTCAGCAGTTGTGGTGCACGGGCTTAGTTGCTCCACAACATGTGCAATCTTCCCGGACCAGGGCTTGAATCCGTGTCCCCTGCATTGGCAGGTGGATTCTTAACCACTGTGCCACCAGGGAAGCCCTATAAGACAGTTTCTACTTTCTTTTTTCAGCTGCTAGTACTTCCGACTAGACTATCTTCCCCTTTCTCTTTGTCTTGTTACCCTTTAACTGGTAACAGCTTCCTAACCTTCAAAGCCATCTTAATTGTTGTCTTCTCTAAGACAATTTTCTCCTCTATCGTCCTCCCTAGCGCCCTGGTAGGACTGTGGTTATACAGCATTCTCTTTTTACCCTTATTACTATATTTTTATCCCATTATGACATTTTTACTGTAAATCCTCATTCATATGTCTCCATCACTAGGTAGAGTTTCTTGGGAGCAGGCAATCTATCTTTTTAACTTCTGATGCTCAGTAAGTAGCACAGTGACTGGCATTAGTAATCAATTGATACATATATGGTGAAAAAATTAATGCCCTTTGCAAATGAAAGAGCTTTAATGAACACAGAAAATCAAGGTTCTCTTGTTGTTGGGTGAGCTTCTAATCCACATCACATTAACTTTAATTTCTAAATTATTTTCCAAGTTTTAGAATAACCCAATACACTATTATATGCAACTTTTGGTTGGCTCTGAGGGAGAGTGACATTTTCATTATTTTTACAGCCAGCTCATGTCTGGTACCATGTTAATAGAAGGTTTTTTTAAGGGATTATACTTAGATCCCTATTGTTTGCCAAACCGTATTTTCTGTTACCCTACAAAATCTGATTGCCTACTATATGCCAGGTACTGTATTAGATACTGGACTTATTTAAGCTTCAGGATAGTCTTGAAACCTAGGTTTATTATTTTCATAGGCACTGCATTGGGTTGAATTGTGTCCTCTTCCTAATTCATATGTTGAATTCCTAACCCCTAGTACCTGAGAATGTGACCTAATTTGGAGATAAAGTCTTTGCAGAGGTCATCAAGTTAAAGTGAGGTCATTAGGGTGGGCTCTAATCCAATATGATTAGTCCTCATAAAATGAGAAAATTTAGAGACAGACGTGCGTAGACAGACGGGAATGTGAAGAGACACAGGGAGAAGATGGCCATCTACAAGCCAAGGAGAGAAGCCTAGTCAGATCTTTCTCTCACGGCCCTCAGAATGAACCAGCCCTGCTGACACCTTGGTTTTGGACTTCTAGTATCCAGAACTGTGAGAAAATACGTTTCTGTTGTTTAAGCCGGTTTGTGGTACTTTGTCATGGTAGCCCAAGCAAATGAATACAGACATGTATTAATTTTCTCAATGACAAACAGAGTAGGCTGATCCCAGGGTTGATTGGTGTCACAGACTTTTTTGTTGTATTGTGAAATACACTCCTTGACATTTCAAACTTTGGGTGAGGGGTACAAGAATATAAACCTAAGCTACTGAATTTTCTTTAATAAACTCACTTTGGATCATTTGGCCATTAATTTAGCAAAGGCTTTGCAGTTATTTAAATATTTATTTTTTACTACTTCTAAGGTTAGTACAGTCTATAAATGAGTTCCTTGCTGTAATAAGTACTTTTTCTTTTATTTGCACCTGTTTAGTGCACAAAGGACAAGATAGGATGGGTACATTTTGGTAAAGTGTGGATAATCTCATGGTTTTATAGTCAATCTATATGCTGATGACTTCTACATGTATACCTCCAGCCTGGGCTTTTCCTCTGAACTCTAGACCTGTATATCCAACTGCTCATTGATGTTTCCACTCAGATGGCTAATAGCATCTCAGATTGAACCTATCCAAAACAGGCTTTTTTTTTTTTTTGCAGTACGCGGGCCTCTCACTGTTGTGGCCTCTCCTGTTGCGGAGCACAGCCTCTGGACGCGCAGTCTCAGAGGCCATGGCTCACGGGCCCAGCTGCTCCGCGGCATGTGGGATCTTCCTGGACTGGGGCACGAACCCGTATCCCCTGCATCGGCAGGCGGACTCTCAACCACTGCGCCACCAAGGAAGCCCCCAAAACAGGCTTTTAATCTTCTCCACCACCCACCCCTACCCCTGCCCTGCTCTTCTCATAGTCTTTGCTGTCTTAGTTGATGACAACTTCACTCTTACAGTTGCTTAAGGCAAAAATGTCAGTGCTATCCTTGACTTTGTTCTCACACGTTGTTTTCAGTTGGCTCAATAAAGCCAGTTGATTCTACTTTCAAAATTCACCAAGAATTTTACTATTTTTACCATCACTTCTGCCTCTATTCTGGTCCAAACTGCCATCACCTCTTGTCTTGGTTGTTACAGGAGACTCCAAACTATTGTCCCTGCTCCTGCCCTGAAGCAACTGGAGTGATCCTATAAAAACGTACGTCAGATCTCATCGTGCTATTCAAAACCTTCCACTGCTTTTTTTTTTCTTTTTTTTAAGATTTTTTTTTTTATGTGGCCCATTTTTAAAGTCTTTATTGAATTTGTTACAACACTGATCCTGTTCTATGTTTTGGTTTTTTGGCCGCGAGGCATGTGGGATCTTAGCTCCCTGACCAGGGATCGAACCTGCACCTGCTGCATCGGAAGGCAAAGGTGTAACCACTGGACTTCCAGGGAAGTCCCCTTCCACTAGTTTCTGACCTCATTTAGAAGAAAAAGCTAAAATTCTTACTATGACCTGGGAGACCCTGCACTTTCTGGCTCCTATTTCTAGGCTCCTATTACATCTACTATTCTCTCCCTATGTCGACTCTAGCCATACTTACCTCCTTGTTATTCCTGGAACAGGCCATACTTTTGTTTCCCCCAAATCTTCCTGCTTCTGAGATCCTCTCTCCCCAGATAGCTGCGTGATCATCTCACCCTGTTCAAGTCTTTACTCAAAAATCACCTTCCTTCACCTTGCTTCTTTTCCTCCTTTATTACTTATCAGCATCTGACACTTGACACATATTTATCTTACATATTGTCAGCTTTCCCAGCTAGAACGTAATTCCCATGAGGTGTGTTTTTCTTTTCTTTTTATATTTCCCCATAGTCAAGGGCCCAATAAATTTTGGACAAATAGCACTAATTTGTCCTGCTTAGAGAGAGAACACTGAACTGTCATCTTCTTCCTTCTGGATTTGCAGTAATGCTACAAGAATGTGCTCCTCCATAATCTGAACCTCCACGTCTCCAGGCTGTTTTCCTTCTTTTCCATGTCAGAAAGCTTGTTCCCAAACAAGCCTTTAATCATTCCACTCCTCCAAACATATTCTGGAACACCTTTGTGTAAATATTAAAACATTCAGACAAATGCCTAATTTTCCAGTTCCTGGCAGCTGCATTATGTGAAGTATGAGATCATTCATAAACTCATTTGATATTAATTTTTTGAGGGAAGAACTTGAAAAATGAACTGTTTTCTTAGAAGTTTTATCCACACCAGAGATTGTAAAACAATCATTTAATGATGGCAGATACTATTAAACAAAGCACGAATAAATGAATGAAATATCTATTTTTTTTATTGCTGTTATGTGACTGTGAGCTCCTTAAGTCCTGAACGTAAGGATTGTTTTTTTCATCTTTGATCCTAGCACCTAATATATTACCTGACACTTAAATTCAACGTTTGATGCATGAATCATGAAGGGCTTCTCTTAGTTCATAATGCCCTTTATGCCTTGGTCCTCCTATGTCTCTGCCATTACTGTTATGTCGAATCCAAGTTATGTATCTCCCTGAGTTTGCTTGGTCATAGTCTTCTGTTTGATGCTACATTTGCCATCCTGGAGCATTACTGCACTGCAACAGCACCCTTCTAGGTTGCAGAAAGGATGCTTCAATCTTCCTTGGAAGGAGGCTTGTTGAAATCTGTGGTGATATCTTGGTGATAGTGGCCAAGACATTGTGATGCTCTGCTTGCTCAGATCCCTCATGCTGCTTTAGGGCATGACTTAGTAATGTTTTGCTTAATGCCTTGAATCCCCAGCCTTTTTTTCCTGGAGGCTTTCTGTTGCTGCAGAGGTGGTAGGCACTGCTGGAAGCTGCAGGCTGCGGGTGGACAGTTGGGGAGTGCTGTTGGCTCCCATTCACTTGCCGCCTCAGCTCATGCATGGATAATGCCACTGCTGCTGAGAGTGTGGCTTCCCTGGCAGCTGCCTGAGGAGGCAGGAGCCTTGATTCAGAAGTACGGGGGGCTCACAGCTCCTGCAGGAACCTTTGCCTGAAGGGAGCCTGGAGCTCCATTGTTCTACCTTCCTCTGTTCCAAAACACTGTGGTCTCCCAAGTCTGCTACGGAGAAATCACACAAGACCCAGCAGCCAGTTCAGGAGTTCATCCCCTTGATTTTTTTCTACTTCCTTCCCTGCCTCATTTCTCCTTTTCCCTCACTCTTGCTTCCCTGGCATTGCACTCCCCAAGGAATTGTTGTTATATAAGCCTTTACCTCAGATTCTGTTTTCTAGAGAACTGGGATTCAAATACCATCATTGATCATCCCCTCAGGCATAGGCCCTGTAAAGATTTTTATGCGCTTACTTTTGTGGTATGTGCTCTTATCTTTTTCTTGTGTTCTTTCTTTCCATGTTCCTCTTTTGCACAATTTAAGTGAAAACAAGCTCTTGTCCTTAACACCCTTATGAGCTTAGATACTAACAGCTATTTATGCACCAGGTACCTTTACAACCACTTTTACCTCACAACAACCCTGTCTAGGTACTATTATTATGAACTTTTTACAGAAGAAACTGAAGTTAAAATGTTTAGTGACTTGGCCAAAGTCACACAGTTAGTAAATGGCTATGTGAACTCCAGAATCCATATTCTTCTCTTTTTTAAATTTATTTATTTTATTTTTATTTATTTTGGGCTGCGTTGGGTCTTCGTTGCTACGCGCGGGCTTTCTCTAGTTGCGGTGAGCGGGGGCTACTCTTCGTTGCGGTGCGCGGGCTTCTCACTGCGGTGGCTTCTCTTGTTGCGGAGCACGGGCTCTAGGTGCGCCGCCTTCAGTAGTTGTGGCTCGTGGGCTCTAGAGCGCAGGCTCAGCAGTTGGGGCGCACGGGATTAGTTGCTCCGTGGCATGTGGGATCTTTCCCGGACCAGGGCTCGAATCCGTGTCCCCTGCGCTGGCAGACGGATTCTTAACCACTGTGCTACCAGGGAAACCTTTTTTTTTTTTTTTTTTAATAAATTTATTTATTTATTTATTTTTGGCTGCGTTGGGTCTTCGTTGCTGTGTGCGGGCTTTCCTAGTTGCGGCGAGCGTAGACTACTCTTTATTGCGGTGCACAGGCTTCTTATTGCAGTGGCTTCTCTTGTTGCAGAGCATAGGCTCTAGACGGGTGGGTTTCAGTAGTTGTGGCAGGCAGGCTCAGTAGCTGTGGCTCGTGGGCTCTAGAGTGCAGGCTCAGTCGTGTGGCACACGTGCTTAGTTGCTCTGCAGCATGTGGGATCTTCCCAGACCAGGGTGCAAACCCATGTCCCCTGCACTGGCAGGCAGATTCTCAACCACTGTGCCACCAGGGAAGCCCCAGAATCCATATTCTTAAAGACATCATAGCTCAAATAAGCCTCCAGCAAGGACCTGGCTTTCCTGGAACCAAGATACAGGAGTGTCTCTCCTTACAAAGCGTTTAGATTCCAAATGGCTGTACTTATGGCCATGTTTTTATTCATTCAAACTTAATGAGAAGGGGTTTAAATTTGCAGTCTCCAGATGAATTTTCCACAAAAGGAAAGGGAGATGGGAAACCCTTTGAAACTTTAAAACTTTAAAACCCTTTGAAATGTCCTTGCTCATATATGTTGTATGGCATCTTTTCCTAAAATAGATATGTTTTGTATATAGTAAGTCCCCTTCATATGAACGAGTTCCATTCTGAGAGCGCGTTCATAAGCCCAATTTGTTTGTTAAGTCCAACAGAATTAGCCTAGGTACCCAATTAACACAATCAACTATATAGTACTGTACTGTAATAGGTTTATAATACTTTTCACACAAATAATACATAAACAAACACAAAAATAAAGAAAACATTTAAAATCCTACAGTACCTTGAAAAGTACGGTAGTACAGTACAACCAATGGCATACAGGGGCTGGCATTGAGTGAACAGGAAAGAAGAGTTACTGACTGGCGGAAGGAGAGGAAGTGGGAGATGGTAGAGCTGAAAGATCATCAGCAATAGGAGATGGAGGGCAAGCTGCAATTTCACTCACGCTTGACATTGATGGAACGTGCGTTCGCATCATCGAAAGTTCGCAACTTGAAGGCTCATATGTAGGGGACTTACTGTACTTTGAAATTGAGTGTAGGTAATTTCCTCCTAGATAATCTCTTCAAGTATTGAAAGGAACACTTTAGCAGCTTTGTGCCCTGTAACTCACAGGTGTTATGAACATTTGATTAGTGCTTTGAGCCCATGGAACCACACTTTGCCGGAAACAAAAAATTTACCATCCTAAGCTTTAGTTCTAGAACAAATACTTGGTCTTAACTGACTTCAGATTAGGTTAGTAGGCATCTGACTTAGAAGCCTATCTCTTGCATCATACTCCAAGGTTTTCCCATTCTATCAATCACTTTTCCAGTCTCTTGCTGTCAAGAGCATAGGTGTATCATGTTTTACCTGTTGCATAATTTGCCTTTTTATCTTCAGAATCGTCAGTACTATCCAAGGAAGTCATCTGTGTACAAATGAAGCAATTCTCATTCTCTCATCATTTTCAATTATGAATATCTCTTCTTTTATCTCCATCACAATTCCACTTTTTTTACAGGAACTGTCAACTCCTACTGCTTTTGCACTTATCAGATACTACATGATCATTATTATTCATGTAACACCTCAGATTAAGCAGTACCAAAGCCAACATCTTTAATAATAGAAATGACCCCAGAGCCTGCTGACTCCCATAGCTTTGGTGGGCAGAGTTGACTTGCTTTTGCTCTGATGGGTGGCTTTTAAAAAAAGTTATGTTAATACATTAAAAATTCTTAGTTTTTTATTTCCTACTCTGGATGCACGACACCTTTTAGGAGACTTCCTTTCTCCACTCAAGCAGAAAGATGGTATGAGGTCTACCACCTTCCCTGGATTAGGTAATATTCCATGCCTTATTGGCTTTACGGAGAAGGAATCTTGCTAATGAGTTACTCCCAATGTGTCTCTTTTTTTTTAGTGTTTTAATTTATTCAACAATTTGAGGGCCATATTTATATGCGGAGGCTTCACTGATCAGATACTGGAACCATCATATAAGCAGTATCACTTTGGACGTGTTTCCAAAGTTCTCGGGGCCTTGATTCCCTTGCAAACTAGTGTGGGGAGTCAGTGGGAACACATAGAAGGGTTGGTACGCAACGGTGCTTCCACCAAAGGGAGCTCTTTGCATTTCTCCAAGGGGCTTAACCAGGATGAGCAAATGAAGCGGGCTCTCGGATGATGTTCAGTCAGCCCCCGACATTCCAGGAACACGAAGTCGAAGGTGAGAAATCCTACTTGCAACCGCCCTCCAGGTCACAGGCGGACCAGAGAAATTCCGTGGGCGGTGCGAGTAGCAAGACAAAGCCCCTCTCGGTTAACCACAGGCTGGAGCTGCCCACTTCTCCACCCCCATCCCTGCTCTCGCTCCACGCCCACCCACGGCCCGCCCGCGTCACAACGTCATCGCCTGGCTGCCGGGTGCAAGGACGCGCCGCCCACGGAGGGGGAGCCGGAAGCCGGGAGGGCAACCGCGCTCGGCGTCCCGGAACCGCGGGAGTCTGAGAGCTCGCGCACCTGGGGAAAAGCGGCAGGAGACAGTGGGCATGCGCGAGGCTGCCGGGCGGCGCAGGCGCGCTGCTGGCCTCACTCGAGGGACCAGATCCGGTTCTCCGGATTGGAGCGGGTGGGATGTCGTGGGTTGTCCTGGCTGCTGGGGAGAAGGGGGGAAAAAGGTGATGCGGAAGGAGGCAGACTCTTCAGAAGGGCGGATTTGCTTCTGGGATGGAGAGGGCCCGGGTGGACGAATCCTAGTGTGCGTCTGTGCTGGGCGCCCCACAGAGTTAGGGATTTGTCGGAAGATGAAATTAATCCACCGCGCAAAGTGCAATGCAATTTTCCTAAGCCAGGAACACGCTTAGAATACACGCCCAGAGCCTGGGGCCAGTTCTCCCCTGGGATGACTACGTATCTGTGTGCCGGGCACCAAGCAATGGCTGACCTGTTATTTCAGTCTCCCGCCGCCACCAACAACCCTGTGAGGCGGGTTTATTACGTGGTCCCCAGTTTCCCCTTTGGAAACCCAGAACCGATTATCTTGTCTACAGGTCGCGCAGCTGAAATACCGTGGAGTTGCTCTTGCCACCAGGTTTGTCTGATTCCAAAGCTCACTGCTGCCTGTCAGAAGCTTCAAGTCATGAATGGGTGAAAATTAGACACAGACATTATGTAAATAAATGGTAAATCGTGAGGTTTGGACGTTAAAAGGTATAAATCAGGCTATAGGAGTAGGTAGGTGTCAGGGAAAAGGGGTCAAAGTGGATTTTGAATAGGATTTGGCTGGAGGTAAGAAAAGGGAAAGGAAAGGCTTGGAGGTGGAACAGGAAACCTGAGAAGAAAAGGAAGCGATTGCTTCAACTGGAGCCTTGTCTTTACGTTTGGCTTGCAAATTGTAGCATCTGTAATTCTAGAGATAGGCTTGTCTTCCAAAGCAATGGACTTTCTCTTTTCTGCACCTAGATTTCTGCTCGATGCACAGTGATAACTATTCCTCTGTTCAGCAAGAAGATGCATTCTGGCCACCCGTTTAACAGCCGGAAACTTTGGTACCCGTGACAAAGATGATACGAGATGGAGGATGTTTTGCTGAACCCTGGCCTGCCTGAGAGAGGTCTCTTTAGTGCTTGCAGGTTCTTCTACCTGTGTAACTCCTTTGTGGCTCCAGTAGTGAGAAAAATAAACAATCATAAGCCCCAATCCAGTACCATCTCAGTGCCAACATCTATCTTTAAAAGAAAGAAAGAAAAAAAGCCCATATCATCTTTGTTGAAAGAAGCTTGGACCCAGTGATTTGTTCATTTGTTCGTGGTTTCATACTGCTATTGAAACAGCAGTAACAGCTTGCTCTGCCCAATTTAACAACTGATTAACTACTACCTTGTATTAGCCTCTAATTGTTTAATGGGTGTAAATTTTATCTGCTAAGCAAGATTGTAAGATTCCCCACGCAGGGACGGTGTTCTCCGTCTTATATCTCTGAACTGACTTGACTTTTCCAAGTGTCTCTCTTATACCCCCTTGAATCCCCACTACTAAGTACTCTGCCTGGCACATGCTAGGCACTCAGTTAATGTTGAATGAAATGTTGCCTTCTGGAGAGCAGAAAACAAGCCTGCTATTTCTTTATATTTTTCTGGCCCTCTAGTACAATTATCTCCTTTTGGAGGACATTCAGCAAATATGTGACTTGATTGCTGTGCCTTTCAGCAGGGGAAATATAATCTCCCTGATGCCTTATAAAGAATTGCCACCTAAACACCGTGTCCCCAAGAAGTCTGTCAAGAATTCATTGTTGATAGATTGATTAGCCTCAAAGAAATTCTTAGTTCTTTTCTGAAGTGTGCATCTGTCTTTCCACAGTCAGTGACATTCATGGTTATGTTGGTCAGACTGCCTAAGAAATTATTCGGGAGATTGTGTAATTTGAGTATCTTCTTGACTTGAGAAGACAAACCAATAAAAAACCAAATCAAAACCCTAACCCAACAACAGAAACCCAATAACAAACAGGACCTTTGTGCTTAAGAACTCTATCTGCAAAACAACTTTGTGCCTCCGGAGACAGAATGTGTGTGTGTGTGTGTGCGCGTGCTTCTTTTGAGGTACGTGAAGCCAAATGAAATCTGAAACACCGTTTTTCTGTCAACCTATTCAGCTGACAGCAAAGACTCCTTAGGGTGGGGTGCGGTTAGGGAGGTGATGAGTTCAGGTAATGTCTGAACATAGGAGAGTAAAGGCTAGACCAAATCCTTTTCAATATTTACATTCAGTGGCGCTAAATCTGGCACGGTCTCCCATTTTTTAGCTGTGGAAACTGGGGGCAAATAACGTTTCTCAGCCTTAGTTTCCTCTTTTGTAAAATGGGGATGAAAACGATATCACCACCTAACTTTTAGAGTCACAATGTGTAAATCTGTAAAGCACTTAGGACATTGCCTGGCACACTAGCACTTAGCAAGAGCTTTAAGTCTTTGGTAAGTAAGTAAAACGCTATGACCTCCACTTCCATACTGCTAGCCTCTTGTAAGCCCCACCTATACCGAAATTCTGGAGACGCCGCTGTTTCCGATTACAAGGTTTTCTGACCCATGCAATTATTTTTGCTGCCATCTGTACGGTTAAAAGTCGCCCAAACGATTTCGGATGTCCGTACTCTTCTCCCCGTCCCCTTGGTTCCGCTTCCCGCTCCCCCGCCCCCGCCGCCTCAAACGCGGTGGGGGAGTGAATGGGGGAGGGGGACGTGAATGGGGGAAGGGGTCATGTCCGCCTTCCTCCCCACCCCCTATCTTCGCCGCTCAGCGAAAGCCTTGAAAACCACCCCACGGCTCTCGTCCTACCCGGAACGCCCCCGGAGGCGGGGCTCGGGTGCCGCGCAGGCCCAATGCTGCCCCGTCGCGCCTGCGCAGTGGAGGGGCTGAAGGAGGCGGGGGATTGGTATGCGAGCGAATGTGTGAGGGGAGGAGGCGTCCGGGCCGAGCGTGGTACTACGACGGGCGCGGGCCGGAGGGGGCGGGGGGATGCGCCGCGGCGGCGGCGGCGGCGGCGGCAGCGGCGGCGGCGGCGCGGACGCTGGGACTGGTGTTTGGAGGCGCCAGAGCAGCGGATCCCAGTCTTGCTGCCGCAGCAGCGCGAGTGTCGCGCGCGGCCTGAAGACGACGTACCTTTTTGCTCCTCACCTTTTTTTTAAAATAACCGAAACCAATGAACGCAGCCGGGACCCGAGCTCCAGAGGCCGCCGGTGCCGACGAGACCAGGCTGGAGCCCGACAGGAGCTCGCGTCTGAGGCGGCGGGGGCGGCCCGAGGAGTCGCAGGAGGCGGCGGCGCCTCGCGAAGCGGGCGAGTGGCTGGCGGCCGGGGCGCCGCCGCGCTTTCCCCCCGCTCTTCCTCCGCGTCCTCATCCCGCCACGACGCCCGGCCCGGCCTCGGGTTGGCTGCGGCGGCGGCGCTGGACTGCGCTGCTGGTCCTCGGGCTGCTGGTGGCAGGCGCGGCGGACGGATGCGAGCTGGTGCCCAGGCACCTCCGCGGACGGCGGACGGCGGGCTCTGCCGCCTCTTCTCCCGCCGCGGCGGGGGGCGACAGCCCGGCGCTCATGACAGGTGAGGGCCGGGAGGGCGGCGGGCGGGGCTCGGCCGGGCACTGCGGGACCCCCATCCCTGGGAGGGGCCCGCGCCCCCTGCCCGGCGCCTGCTATTCGACGGCCCTCGTCAGTGCGCGATGCCCAGCCGGGTGCCCAGACGCCAGCGCCCTGGCAGCTGCTTGGGCGCTGCACTCCGGACGCCTTCCCTCTCCCCCTTGATACCCCGCCCTCGTCAAAGCCTCTCGACGGCAGTCGCTTCCCCGCCCTTAAGTCTGCTCTCCGGTGTTCCACGCTGAGCAATGCGGTGGTTTCTCTTCCGTGCTGCAGAAGAGCCAGCAGGGTCTGCAGGGTACTGGACTGATGTTTTTTTTTTTTTTGAAGCTGCTAGAAGAAGTCAGCAGCAGCAATGCGGTATTGAGTCCGCCTTTGGTGCTGCTGTTGCAAAGGCAGCTGGCCCCGAGTCTCACAGGTTCAGAGACCCGCTGAGCACAATGTCCCAGGGGAGGCTGCTGGAGAGGATTCTTTGAGAGTCATAATACCTAGTGGTATTTAGTGGTTCCTTATTAGTTTGCGGAAACCTCTAAGTCTAATATGGACTTTTTGAGGAGTGGGGAGAAGACCGTTATAAAGGATGGATAGATAGTATTTGTTGGTGGGAGCATCACTGGGTGCAAAGGCGCAGAAAGCTGAGCAGGTTACCAGGAATATACCGAAAATTTACCAAGTGCAGGATATTCGGTGCTCGTATTTGAGCAGCACAGTTCTGATAGACTGCAACAGCACTTTTTAAAAATATGGAACGTTCTTGAAATTATTGAAAACTGGCGAACATATGTGGTAAGGTGAGGTAGAAAATTGAATCCTTTTAAAGCTTTCCATTGTCATGTACTACTGATAGGTTGTGGTTTAAGTAATGATGTAAGGATCTTGAAATGATTTCTTTTGGAAAAGTAGTGGAGTTTAAAGTAAGCTTTTTTTTTGTACTTTATTTTTAAAAGTACTTTGTAGGTTTTCTGCATAATTGCAAGACTAAAAAGGAAAAAGTAAAGTGGAACAAGATGACCCATCATTAATTTAACCAAAGTGATAGTCCAAGAGGCGTTTGAAAGTTACTAACAGCTGCTGTGAGTGGAGCTCAGGAGGTCTATTCTTTAGAGCAAAGCAGCTATTCACTGGGTTCAATGACAGGATGTTTACTATTCTAGAGAGGAGGGTGTTGGTAAACTTTCCAAGCTCTTTGGAAGTTGTAGTGTATGGAACATAATGATAGGAATATTTAGCTTGCTTTACCCTGAAGTATATTAAGCCCTTTAAGTGGAAATTGAAACATCAGACTTATAGCTGGGTAATTTTGATGAAACGATTACAGAATGATCAGTATTAGGAGTGTAACAGAGTTTGAGTGAGAGGTTAGATTGGATAGTTTTATGCTTCAGTAGTCTTATAGTGATTATTGGGAAAGTAGCAAGATAAAACTATAATGTGAAGGTTTAATGCCTCATGCACGAAGGGAAGCAGAATTACTTGGGTTTCTAGAAGCTATAGGAGTGTGGCTCTTGGTTTCTTGAGCAGAAAAGTTTGGTTAATAAATAATTGGCTAGTGTTTTATCAATATGTAGTTGCTAAAAGGGCACATGATTCGGAAAATGTAGTATTAACCACTAACAGTATGTTGTATATCGTGTAGATTAGGTCAAGAAAATTACTTAAGATCGAATTTTATTTTAATAAGCTGTTTATAATCCTTCCTTTTGAAGATTTAAATTCCTCTGAGTTATTTATGGTATTGTGAAAAAGGAAAGGTGATTCTTATTGAATGAAAAGTCTGATATATCACACAAAATTAGTTTGTGCTGTAGTGCTTTAAAATAAGTTTACTAAAATAATATTGACCCTGGAATTTATTTTTAATATTCTTAATATTCTTTCCCGTTGTTAGAATATTGATTTTTAAAAATAAATTTATTTATTTTTATTTTTGGCTGCGTTGGGTCTTCTTTGTGCTCACGGGCCTTTCTCTAGTTGCGGTGAGTTGCCGTGTGCGGGCTTCTCATTGTGGTGGCTTCACTTGTTGTGGAGCACGGGCTCTAGGTGCACGGTCTTCAGTAGTTGTGGCTCGTGGGCTCTAGAGCACAGGCTCAGTAGTTGTGGCGCACGGGCTTAGTTGCTCCGTGGCATGTGGGATCTTCCTGGACCAGGGCTCGAACCCGTGTCCCTTGCATTGGCAGGCGGACTCTTAACCACTGCGCCACCAGGGAAGCCTGAATATTGATTTTTTGAATCATGTAAATCACTTGAAATTTAAGATAATCAAATTACACAGTATACAAATTAAATTGGGTCATTTTAATAAGTTTATGTAAATACAGTTCACAAAGTTAGAGCATACTGAAAATTTCTTTGAATTATATGGTCAGTATGGGGCTCCTTCCTATTCTGATTGTATGAATAGTGCTTTCTTTTGTGGTTTCCATTTGTAAATGTTGTGCTAAACCCAGAACATAATTAATTATTGCTGTTGTACACTTCAGGAAGTAGAACCATAGACTGAACTTAAAAAATACTGTGTTATCATAATCTAGGCAGTGTTAATGGATAGAAATGGAATAGAGAGCTTAAGTAATGAAACTGAGCTTCATGTAAATGTTGAAAATTCTTGTAAGAATTTTGAGAGAATTGCTATCTCTGGCTCTATATTAAAGATGTCATTTAACTGTGAATTCTTAATAGCTCTGAAAATGACAACCAAAGTCACTTTATCTTCTCTTTTTCTCTTCAGATTAGTATTTTAAATACTTACCTTGAGGAACTTCATAAGAGTTTGCCTCTTACTAATAAAATCTAGAAAACAGTCTTTTCCACTGAAGTTTGCCTCTCAAGGGTTTTACTTTAGAGGTTTAGTGTATTTTAAGAATAAATTGCCTTTAAATCATCTATTGCATGCTTAGTTTTGAGCAAGCAGGTGTTCTTTTAAAGAGAGAGACTATGTCACATCAAAATAAACAGGCCCGTTGTCATAAGAATATTGGTTTATATTTCCTTTTCTTTTTTTATATTACCTTTTCAGGATTCAGTGTGTGCAAATGTTTTGATAAGGTGAAACCATTAACTATTTACAGTGCTGTGTAGTAACGGCTTAAGTTATATATATATATATGTGTGTGTATATATTGATATATAAAATTTTAATAATAATTTAATAATAACAATACATTTATATTTAGGGTTCTTACTTTCAAAGTGATTGAAATTTAAAGCAAGTTAGGGATTGGTGATTGAGTGCTTGTTGATTATAATCTAAAGCAGTGTTTGAATAATTCAAAACATCACTTTCTTTTTTCTTTTTTGCCTAACAGATTCAGAGTCAATGAATTGATCCCAGTAGGCAGTGATTGATCTCATCCAGATATGGTCCCTGAGAAATAGCTTATGAAAGGGCACACACGTATACAATAGACATACACACATACATAAATATATCGCATGTTTATAGAACACAATTATTTATTCTGACAAAATATGTATATTTTGTCATATATATGTTATATATATACATATACATGTTACTTTGAGTAATATTTTGTGAATTTGCACGTGTTAATGTTTTCATTGTGACAATAAATTCATAGTGTACTTCACATAGTGTTAGAAAATGTTTTTCCTCCTTTTGTGAAGTTACTCTTTTTGAATTTAGCTTAGGATTTCCTGAAGCTGCCTTTTGATGGCTAGGTCTTCTGCTGTATCCTTTTTTTTTCCTTTCCCACAGTTATCATTTACCAGTCCCTTTCATTTTTAAAAAAAAAAAAATTTTTTTTTTTTGATGTGGACCATTTTGAAAATCTTTATTGAATTTGTTACAACATTGTCAGCGGCCATGGCTCACGGGCCCAGCCGCTCCGCGGCATGTGGGATCCTCCCAGACCAGGGCACGAACCCATGTCCCCTGCATCGGCAGGCGGACTCCCAACCACTGCACCACCAGGAAAGCCGTTGCTTCTGTTTTATGTTTTGGTTTTTTGGCCACGAGGCATGTGGGATTTTAGCTCCCTGACCAGGGATCGAATCTGTACCCCCGTATTGGAAAGCAAAGTCTTAACCACTGGACCGACTGGGAAGTCCCATACCAGTCCCTTTTTTAACTAGTCTTTGGTCATTGCTCTAGGTTGTTTTTTTCTTTTTCCTGTTGCTGACTACAGAATTAAAGAACATACTCGTATCCCTTTTGATCTAGTCTATTCTGACCATTTAAGAATTGGTAGTAATCTTACTGGTCTGGAAACATTGCATCCCTTGGTACTCTTTTTGAGAATGCTATGGCAGAACTGAGTGGTCTCTGTTGGGAATCCCCTGACACAGGAAAAACTCAGAGGGCCAGCTGGAAAAGTGGGTTCAGGATTTAGTTTAATTTAAACAATAGGATCCACACAGGAATTCTTTAATTTGCTAAAGGCTTGCTTTGTGATTGGATACATTCTAATGTTTTTAGATTAATTTAGACTTTTGAGTAACTGTATCAAGTATTTTGGATATTGCCCTACTCATTGATAATAATGCAGTGTGGAACATTTTTGGAATGATGCATGGAGATCTATATTTGTGTATAGGGTAGCTAAAGATTGAACTCATTAAGCTAATGTTAAAATTAACACCTAATAATATGATTAGCAAGCCATTTTTGATATTCACCAGAATTTGGACCTTACCTTATTAAGACCTACCTAGGAGATTACTTCTGAATTAATCAGATTTCATCAACCAAGCAATTATTAAGCATATGCCTATGCCTAATACCATGTAGTACGAATGGGATAAAATACAAAAGAGACTAAGACATGGGTCTGCCTATTGGGAATAATAGGTATATTTATTAAACTATCACTGGCAGTCAGTATTGTGCTAAGTGCTTTATATACATCACTGTTTTTGATTGTGAGATTAATTTTCTGTTAGATAGTTGCTTTTTTCATGTAAGAGACGAGGAAACTGATGCAGGATGATCTTAAGTAACTTGTCCAAGGTTACATTTAGTAAGTAGCAGAGTCAGATGTTGACCTGTGTTTCTCTGATTCCAAAGCTTTGATTCTTAGCTGGTATGTTGTATGCTTCCTTATACACACAACTAGACATGATAATGAGATAGACTGTGATTAACAATAACAGACCTAAAAATGTTGGAGAAAGAAAGGCTACTAGAGACTATTACTTGGAGGAGGGTTGGTTTTGAGCTGGACCTTGATGTATAGATAGGGCTTGTTGTGGAGATGAGTGAAAAGGCTTTCAAGGAGGAAGCGTATGCAAGAATAAGGAATAAGTTAATAGCTTTCTTTAGAGTTAAGCATAGGTTGTATGTAGAGTGGCAGAAATGCAAGGAGAAGGGTTTGGCCAAATTATCAAGAGCTTTAATATTCCTTAGTTTATTCCCTGTGTATCAAAATGTCAGCACATCTAAAACTGGGGTACTCAGCCATGTGCTGGGGAGTATGGAAAGCCACAGGAAAGTTGTGATACATTTTCTTGGCATATTCATTTTACTAGATTATTTTGAAAGCAAACATTAAATATTTAATAGATAGTAATTTAAAACATTTAACAATACTAAACATGCACAAGTTATGGAAAATGTAAGTTTATTTTAAATTTTAAGGTCAAATGAAAGGCTTAAAAGGGTATTTTGACCTTTCAGAATGTTTTTTTCATGAACTTAGAGTTCTAAATCTATTATCCTGTCAGGGGTTGAGAAGCCCTGTGGTTTTTAAACATGGGAGTGACATGACCTCAGTGTTTGAAAAGCTAAGTCTAGGTGGATGGAAGTGAGGAGATAAGAGAGATAAATAAAGAGGCCAATTAGTAAGCTATATAGAAGTGGAGGTCTTGAAAGTTTAAAAGATACAGTGGCTATGAAAATGTTTAGAGGAAATTTTATAAAATTTCCTTTATGGTTAGATTAGAAAGGAATCTATTTATATAAAGTCTAAGAAATAAAAATTACCTTTAAACTTTTAAACTCCTAGAGCTTGTAAAATGACTTAAATTGGTACAAGTCCTTGAAAATAGGCAAGAAGGAACACTTTGTTGTAGAGCGTCTTTATTTCAAATGTGCCTATTTAATTAAAAAATTACTGTGTTTTTATATGATTGGACTTATGTGATGATTTACAAACTGTTTATATGAAACTTTTTAGTATTCCATATTTAAAAATGCATGTTTATTCCTTAACAAAGGATAACTGTTTCCAGATTGAACTAACATTACAATGCGTCAGGGTTGAACTCCCCCCCAGCTGCCATTTGAGTAACAGTGTCTCAGAGTACTGATATATTATTTGTTTCAAAATTAACTTTTGAATTTCATTGTGTGAATTTCACACTTGATCTGTAGATGATTTCAAATGCCAAATCTACATGATTTGTTCCTTTCCTTATCATTCTAGATCTTTATATTAGTAGGTATTAGATATTCAATCCGTCTTGACACTTTCTAATCCTACCGTCAGTAACGATTCTCCTTGACTGGTTTCATTGTTGCAGATTTGAGGTTGGTTCTCCCCTAAGCCTGTGTCCTCAGTCTGTGTTCCTCTAGTCTACCTGAACATTTCCTCCTCAGAGAACTTCATTACTAGGAAAGTTCTAAATTGGGGGTGGGGAACCCCAAGCCAATGATTGATTTGACTTTTGGCTTTATTTCATTTGGCCCTTGAGGTGATACTGCACAACCATCATGGCTGCAGTCCTGAGAGTAATTTCCTTTCTGTTAGGCTTTATCAGCCATCTCGTCTAAAGTGAAACAACTTTAGGATTAAGGCTAAGATTAGTTTTAGAATGTTTAATAGTGACTTTTCAGTGTTTTCTTAAGATAGTGGTAACCGCCTCCCCCCCCCAACCCCAGGACCAGGAAACCAGAGTATGACAAACACAGTTTACTTGGACTAGTTCATTTCAGAACTCAAGTGCCTGTATCTGTCCCAGTGTTCTTGCAAACGAATTTATCTTTTTGTGTGCCTGCATCTCTTGGCATCTGTAACTTACTCTTTTTCCTCTAGTCATTTTCACTTTCTCTACCTCTCTCTTTGATTTTCCTAAACTTGACATTATATGGAACTGAAAATGTCAAAGAAGATTTTAGTGAATTAAGTAAAAACTGGTTTTTAAATTTTGAAAATATTTGAAGTGAGTATCTTATTTAGGTAATTAAAAAATAGTAAGAAACCTCATCACAAACCCCCAGAGTAATGAAAGTGATTCGTAATTGTTTCTTAAGTGAGTCTCAATAAGTGAAAAAGGTTTTAAAATCCTTACTTGAAATTTTTTCCTGCTATTCAGCACAGTGTACGGGTCGATGTTATTGCACTCACGTTTTCTTTGCACTATTGTTTTTCTTTCCTTTCAAAAATATGTGATATTGAGTAATAGATAATCTTAGTTCCCCTTCTTCTTTACTCCTAGTCTCCAGCAATAAATCTTTTAATTTTTCCATTAATGACAAGTATGTAATTTTTCCTCTTTTCCTGCTCTGTCATCTTCATCTGTTCTTTCTACTTTGTCACAAACATTCAGACTGTGTTAATCCTTGATATTTCTTTCTTCTGTATTGCTGTGTACCAAATTAAAAAAAAAGCTTCTCCAGATCTTTGTCCAGCTGTGGTACAGGTATCCTTTGCTGTTTCTTGAATTTGCTTTTTTAAATATACCTTGCAGGGTGCATCCAGTATTTGGTTCTAGGTCGGTCGAAATGGATCCTAAAAAACCCAGAGGCTAAAAGTGAGAAAGTCAGACTTCAGTGAATGTGTGTGTACGCATATAGTTTTGAACATTTTTTAGTGACTGTTTTGTGTCAGAATGATGCAAAGAACTGGGAATATAAAAATTGAACATTTTTATTGTTGCAAGAACAATATAAACTTGAAAATTGCTATAGAGTGGATTGTATAATTTTAAAAATGTATAAATATCATTTAAAAAAATTGAGGTATAGATGATATACAATATTATATATGTTTCAGGTGTACAACAGTGATTCACAATTTTCAAAGGTTATACTCCATTTATAGTTGTTATAAAATAGTGGCTGTATTCCCTGTGTATCCTTGTAGCTTATTTTATACATAATAGTTTGTACCTCTTAATTCCCCACCCCTATCTTGCCCCTTCCCCGTTCCGTCTCCCCACTGGTAACCACTAGTGCTATATATCTGTTAGTCTTTCTTGTTTTGTTATATTCACTAATTTTGTTTTTTATAATTCCACATATAAGTGATATCATACAGTATTTGTCTTTCTCTGACTTATCTCACTTAGCATAATACCCTCCAAGTCCATGCATGTTGTTACAAATGGGAAAATTTCATTCTTTTTTTATGGCTGAGTGGTATTCCATTGTGTGTGTGTTTGTGTGTGTGTATGTGTACACACGCATACATACACACCACATCTTCTTTATCCATTCATCTGTTGATGGACACTTAGATTCCTTCCATATCTTGGCAATTGTAAATAATGCTGCTGTGAACATTGGGGCGCATGTACCTTTTCAAACTAGTGTTCTTTTTTTTGGATATATACCCAGGAGTGGAATTTCTGGGTCATACGGTAGTTCCGTTTTTAGTTCTTTGAGAAATCTCCATACTGTTGTCCACAGTGGCTGCATCAGTTTGCATTCCTACCAACAGTGTGCGAATGTTCCCTTTTCTCTGTGTCCTCACCAACATTTGTTATTTGTGTTCTTTTTGATGATAGCCATTCTTTTTTTTTAATCTTTATTGGAGTATAATTGCTTTACAATGGTGTGTTAGTTTCTGCATTATAACACAGTGAATCAGTTATACATATACATATGTTCCCATATCTCTTCCCTCTTGCGTCTCCCTCCCTCCCACCCTCCCTATCCCACCCCTCTAGGTGTTCACAAAGCACTGAGCTGATCTCCCTGTGCTGTGCAGCTGCTTCCCACTAGCTATCTATTTTACGTTTGGTAGTGTATATATGTTCATGCCACTCTCTCACTTTGTCCCACCTTACCCTTTCCCCTCCCCATATCCTCAAGTCCATTCTCTAGTAGGTCTGTGTCTTTATTCCTGTCTTACTCCTAGGTTCGTCATGACATTTTTTTCCTTAGATTCCAGATATATGTGTTAGCATACGATATTTGTTTTTCTCTTTCTGACTTACTTCACTCTATATGACAGACTCTAGGTCCATCCACCTCACTACAAATAACTCAATTTTGTTTCTTTTTATGGCTGAGTAATATTCCATTGCATATATGTGCCACATCTTCTTTATCCATTCATCCGATGATGGACACTTAGGTTGTACCCATCTCCTGCTATTGTAAATAGAGCTGCAATGAACATTTTGGTACATGACTCTTTTTGAATTATGGTTTTCTCAGGGTATATGCCCAGTAGTGGGATTGCTGGTTCATATGGTAGTTCTATTTGTAGTTTTTTAAGGAACCTCCATACTGTTCTCCATAGTGGCTGTACCAATTCACATTCCCACCAGCAGTGCAAGAGTGTTCCCTTTTCTCCACACCCTCTCCATTTATTGTTTCTAGATTTTTCTCCACACCCTCTCCATTTATTGTTTCTAGATTTTTTTTTTTTTTTTGTGGTACACGGGCTTCTCACTGTTGTGGCCTCTCCCGTTGTGGAGCACAGCCTCCGAACGTGCAGGCTCAGCGGCCATGGCTCACGGGCCTAGCCGCTCCGCGGCCTGTGGGATCTTCCCGGACCGGGGCACGAACTCATGTCCCCTGCATCGGCAGACGGACTGTCAACCACTGCGCCACCAGGGAAGACCCATGTTTCTAGATTTTTTAATGATGGCCATTCTGACTGGTGTGAGATGATATCTCATTGTAGTTTTGATTTGCATTTCTCTAATGATTAATGATGTTGAGCATTCTTTCTTGTGTTTGCTGGCAGTCTGTATATCTTCTTTGGAGAAATGTCTATTTAGGTCTTCTGCCCATTTTTGGATTGGTTTGTTTGTTTTTTTGTTATTGAGCTGCATGAGCTGCTTGTAAATTTTGGAGATTAATCCTTTGTCAGTTGCATCATTTGCAAATATTTTCTCCCATTCTGAGGGTTGTCTTTTGGTCTTCTTTATGGTTTCCTTTGCTGTGCCAAAGCTTTGAAGTTTCATTAGGTCCCATTTGTTTATTTTTGTTTTTATTTCCATTTCTGTAGGTGGGACAAAAAGGATCTTGCTGTGATTTATGTCATAGAGTGTTCTGCCTATGTTTTCCTCTAACAGTTTGATAGTTTCTGGCCTTACATTTAGGTCTTTAATCCATTTTAAGCTTATTTTTGTGTATGGTGTTAGGGAGTGTTCTAATTTCATACTTTTACATGTACCTGTCCAGTTTTCCCAGCACCACTTATTGAAGAGGCTGTCCTTTCTCCACTGTACGTTCCTGTCTCCTTTATCAAACATAAGGTGACCATATGTGCGTGGGTTTATCTCTGGGCTTTCTATCCTGTTCCATTGATTTATATTTCTGTTTTTGTGCCAGTACCATACTGTCTTGATTACTGTAGCTTTGTAGTATAGTCTGAAGTCCGGGAGCCTGCTTCCTCCAGCTCCGTTTTTCGTTCTCAAGATTGCTTTGGCTATTCGGGGTCTTTTGTGTTTCCATACAAATTGTGAAATTTTTTGTTCTAGTTCTGTGAAAAATGCCAGTGGTAGTTTGATAGAGATTGCATTGAATCTGTAGATTGCTTTGGTTAGTAGAGTCATTTTCACAATGTTGATTCTTCCAATCCAAGAACATGGTATATCTCTCCATCTATTTGTATCAACTTTTTTTTTTTTTTGCAGTACGCGGGTCTCTCACTGTTGTGGCCTCTCCCGTTGCGGAGCACAGGCTCCAGACGCACAGGCCGAGCGGCCATGGCTCACTGGCCCAGCTGCTCCGCGGCATGTGGGATATTCCCGGACCGAGGCACGAACCTGTGTCTCCTGCATCGGCAGGCGGACTCTTAACCACTGCGCCACCAGGGAAGCCCTATTTGTATCATCTCTAATTTCTTTCATCAGTGTCTTATAAAATTCTGCATACAGGTCTTTTGTCTCCTTAGGTAGGTTTATTCCTAGATATTTTATTCTTTTTGTTGCAGTGGTAAATGGGAATGTTTTCTTGATTTCACTTTCAGATTTTTCATCATTAGCATATAGGAATGCTAGAGATTTCTGTGCATTAATTTTGTATCCTGCTACTTTACCAAATTCATTGATTAGCTCTAGTAGTTTTCTGGTAGCATCTTTAGGATTCTCTCTGTATAGTATCATGTCATCTGGAAACAGTGACAGCTTTACTTCTTCTTTTCCGATTTGGATTTCTTTTATTTCCTTTTCTTTTCTGATTGCTGTGGCTAAAACTTCCAAAACTGTGTTGAATAAGAGTGGTGAGAGTGGGCAGCCTTGTCTTGTTCCTGATCTTAGTGGAAATGCTTTCAGTTTTTCACCACTGAGGACGATGTTGGCTGTGGGTTTGTCGTATATGGCCTTTATTATGTTGAGGAAAGTTCCCTCTGTGCCTACTTTCTGGAGGGTTTTTATCATAAATGGGTGCTAAATTTTGTCGAAAGCTTTCTCTGAATCTATTGAGATGACCATATGGTTTTTCTCCTTCAATTTGTTAATATGGTTTATCACATTGATTGATTTGCGTATATTGAAGAATCCTTGCAGTCCTGGAATAAACCCCACTTGATCATGGTTTATGATCCTTTTAATGTGCTGTTGGATTCTGCTTGCTAGTATTTTGTTGAGGATTTTTGCATCTATGTTTATCAGTGATATTGGTCTGTAGTTTTCTTTCTTTATGACATCCTTGTCTGGTTTTGGTGTCAGGGTGATGGTGGCCTCGTAGAATTAGTTTGGGAGTGTTCCTCCCTCTGCTATATTTTGGAAGAGTTTGAGAAGGATAGGTGTTAGCTCTTCTCTAAATGTTTGCTTGTGAATTCGCCTGTGAAGCCATCTGGTCCTGGGCTTTTGTTTGTTGGAAGATTTTTAATCACAGTTTCAATTTCAGTGCTTGTGATTGGTCTCTTCATATTTTCTGTTTCTTCCTGATTCAGTCTTGGCAGGTTCTGCATTTCTAAGAATTTGTCCATTTCTTCCAGGTTGTCCATTTTATTGGCATAGAGTTGCTTGTAGGAATCTCTCATGATCTTTTGTATTTCTGCAGTGTCAGTTGTTACTTCTCCTTTTTCATTTCTAATTCTATTGATTTGAGTCTTCTCCCTTTTTTTCTTGTTGAGTCTGGCTAATGGTTTATCAATTTTGTTTATCTTCTCAAAGAACCAGCTTTTAGTTTTATTGATCTTTGTTATCCTTTTCTTCATTTCTTTTTCATTTATTTTTGATCTGATCTTTATGATTCTTTCCTTCTGCTAACTTTGGGTTTTTTTGGTTCTTCTTTCTCTAATTGGTTTAGGTGCAAGTTAGGTTGTTTATTCGAGATGTTTCCTGTTTCTTAAGGTAGGATTGTATTGCTATAAAATTCCCTCTTAGAACTGCTTTTGCTAAATCCTGTAGGTTTTGGGTCGTCGTGTCTCCATTGTCATTTGTTTCTAGGTATGTTTTGATTTCCTCTGTGATTTCTTAGTGATTACTTCGTTATTAAGTAGTGTATTGTTTAGCCTCCATGTGTTTGTATTTTTTACAGATATTTTCCTGTAATTGATATCTAGTCTCATAGCGTTGTGGTTGGAAAAGATACTTGCTACAATTTCAATTTTCTTAAATTTACCAGGGCTTGATTTGTAACCCAAGATATGATCTATCCCGGAGAATGTTCCATGAGCACTTGAGAAGAATGTGTATTCTGTTGTTTTTGGATGGAGTGTCCTATAAATATCAATTAAGTCCATCTCGTTTAATGTATCATTTAAAGCTTGTGTTTCCTTATTTATTTTCATTTTGGATGATCTGTCCATTGGTGAAAGTGGGGTGTTAAAGTCCCCTACTATGAATGTGTTACTGTCGATTTCCCTTTTATGGCTGTTAGTATTTGCCTTATGTATTGAGGTGCTCCTATGTTGGGTGCATAAATACTTACAATTGTTATATCTTCTTCCTGGATGGATCCCTTGATCATCATGTAGTGTCCTCCTTTGTCTCTTCTAATAGTGTTTAGTTTAAAGTCTATTTTGTCTTATATGAGAATTGCTACTCCAGCTTTCTTTTGGGTTCATTTGCATGAAATACCTTTTTCCATCCCCTCACTTTCAGTCTGTATGTGTCTCTAGGTCTGATGTAGGTCTCTTGTAGACAGCATATATGTGGGTCTTGTTTTTGTATCCGTTCAGCTAATCTGTGTCTTTTGGTCGGAGCATTTAGTCCATTTACATTTAAGGTAATTATCGATATGTATGTTCCTATTCCCATTTTCTTAATTGTTTTGGGTTCGTTATTGTAGGTCTTTTCCTTCTCTTGTGTTTCTTGCCTAGAGAAGTTCCTTTAGCATTTGTTGTAAAGCTGGTTTGGTGGTGCTGAACTCTCTCAGCTTTTGCTTGTCTGTAAAGGTTTTAATGTCTCCATCAAATCTGAATGAGATCCTTGCTGGGTAGAGTAAATCTTGGTTGTAGGTTTCTCTCCTTCATCACTTTAAATATGTCCTGCCCGTCCCTTCTGGCTTGCAGAGTTTCTGCTGAAAGATAAGCTGTTAATCTTATGGGTATTCCTTGTGTGTTATTTGGTGTTTTTCCCTTGCTGCTTTTAATATGTTTTCTTTGTATTTAATTTTTGACAGTTTGATTAATATGTGTCTTGACGTGTTTCTCCTTGGATTTATCCTGTATGGGACTCTCTGTGCTTCCTGGACTTGATGAACTATTTCCTTTCCCATATTAGGGAAGTTTTCAACTATAATCTCTTCAAATATTTTCTCAGTCCCTTTCTTTTTCTGTTGTTCTTCTGGAACCCCTATAATTCAAATGTTGGTGCATTTAATATTGTCCCAGGGGTCTCTGAGACTGTCCTCAGTTCTTTTCTTTCTTTTTTCTTTATTCTGCTCTGCAGTAGTTACTTCCACTATTTTATCTTCCAGGTCACTTATCCGTTCTTCTGCATCAGTTATTCTGCTGTTGATCCCTTCTAGAGTTTTTTTAATTTAATTTATTGTGTTGTTCATCGTTGCTTGTTTCATCTTTAGTTCTTGTAGGTCCTTGTTAAATGTTTCTCGCATTTTGTCTATTCTATTTCCAAGATTTTTGGATCATCTTTACTATCATTATTCTGAATTCCTTTTCAGGTAGATTGCCTATTTCCTCTTCATTTGTTAGGTCTGGTGGGTTTTTATCTTGCTCCTTCATCTGCTGTGTGTTTTTCTGTCTTCTCATTTTACTTATCTTACTGTGTTTGGGGTCTCCTTTTTGCAGGCTGTAGGTTCGTAGTTCCCGTTGTTTTTGGTGTCTGTCCCCAGTGGCTAAAGTTAGTTCAGTGGGTTGTGTAGGCTTCCTGGTGGAGGGGACTAGTGCCTGTGTTCTGGTGGATGAGGCTGGATCTTTCTGGTAGGCAGGTCTACGTCTGGTGGTGTGTTTTGGGGTGTCTGTGGACTTATTATGATTTTGGGCAGCCTCTCTGCTAATGGGTGGGGTTGTGTTCCTGTCTTGCTAGTTGTTTGGCATAGAGTGTCCAGCACTGTAGCTTGTTGGTCGTTGAGTGAAGCTGGGTGTTGGTGTTGAGATGGAGATCTCTGAGAGATTTTCGCCATTTGGTATTACATGGAGCTGGGAGGTCTCTTGTGGACCAGTGTCCTGAAGTTGGCTCTCCCACCTCAGAGGCACAGCACTGACTCCTGGCTGCAGCACCAAGATCCTTTCATTCACATGTCTCAGAATAAAAGGGAGAAAAAGTAGAAAGAAAGAGGATAAAAGAAAAGAAAATAAAGAAATATAAAATAAAATAAAGTTATTAAAATAAAAAATAATTATTAAGAAAAAATTTTTTTTAAAATGTAAAACAAAAACAAAACCAAAAACGGACGGATAGAACCCTAGGACAGATGGTGAAAGCAAAGCTATACAGACAAAATCTCACACAGAAGCATACACATACACACTCACAAAAAGAGGAAAAGGGGAAAAAATAATAAATCTTGCTGTCTAAGTCCACCTCCTGAATTTGGGATGATTCATTCTCTATTCAGGTAATTCCACGGATGCAGGTACATCACGTTGATTGTGGAGATTTAATCAGATGCTCCTGAAGCTTCTGGGAGAGATTTCCCTTTCTCTTCTTTGTTCACACAGCTCCCGGGGCTCAGCTTTGGCCCTGCCTCTGCGTGTAGGTTGCCGGAGGGCGTCTGTTCTTCGCTCAGACAGGATGGACTTAAAGGAGCCGCTGATTCGGGGGCTCTGGCTCACTCAGGCCAGTGGGAGGGAGGGGTACGGAGTGCGGGATGAGCCTGCAGCGGCAGAGGCCGGCGTGGCGTTGCTCCAGCCTGAGGCGTGCCCTGCGTTCTCCCGGGGAAGTTGTCCCTGGATCCTGGGACCCTGGCAGTGGCAGGCTGCACAGGCTCCCGGGAGGGGTGGTGTAGATAGTGACCTGTGCTCGCACAGGCTTCTTGGTGGCAGCAGCAGCAGCCTTAGTGTCTCATGCTCGTCTCTGTAGTCCGCTCTGTTAGCCGCAGATGATAGCCATTCTAAATAGATACTCATTTATAATGAGGTGATATCTCATTATAGTTTTTTTTTTCTGTCCTTAGTCTTATATCTCTCTAAGTGTAATAGGTATGAACAGTTCATAAATTGAAGAATTTTTTAAATTCCCTTTTACAATATCATAAGATGTAGAAAATACCTGGAGATGTTTAAGTTACCTGGAGATGTTTAAGACCTACAAACAGAAAACTAAAAAAGACTGCTAACAAAAATTAAGCAAGATCTAAATAAAAGGAGATCTGTCGAGTTTATAGATTGGGACACTCAGTATTTCTTTCTAAATTGAAGCTTAAGTGCAATCCCAGTCAGAATTCTAGTAGGATGTTTTTGTGATGCACAAATTGAAAAGTGGATTCTCAGCTTCATATTGAGGAATTCCCTGGAGATCCAGTGGTTAGGACTCTGTGCTTCCACTGCAGGGGGCACGGGTTCAATCCCTGGTCGGGGAAGTAAGATCCTGCATGCCACAGCATGGCCAAAAAAAGCCACCACAAAAAATAAATAAAGTCTTTCTCTGGAAAAGCGACTAAAATGAGCAGAACAAGTCTGGAAGAATATTGGTAAATATTTCCATTAGAGGACCTTAATCAGTAATCCATGAAGAAACATTAAAACTCAGTAATTAAGATGACAAAATTATATGAACAGAAATTTCAAAAAAGAAATATGGCTGTCTGATTCACTTTGCTGTACACCTGAAACACAACATTATAAATTGACTAT
The DNA here is from genome assembly GCF_949987515.2 of Delphinus delphis. Lineage (NCBI taxonomy): Eukaryota > Metazoa > Chordata > Mammalia > Artiodactyla > Delphinidae > Delphinus > Delphinus delphis. The sequence continues at coordinate 86,456,728 of NC_082687.1, read as the reverse complement.
ACTCCAATAAAAATTAAAAAAAAAAGAAATATGGTTGGAAATTAACACATGGAAAACCACTCACATTGTGTCAACAGGGAAATGTTAGTTAAAATCACTAGATACACCTATGACATCACAAATTACAAAGGCTGAACATACCAAGTGTTGGCAAAAATGTAAAAAACAGGAACTCATGTTCTGCTGCTTCTCGTGAGACTATAAAAAGATACTACCATTTTAGAAAAGTTTGACTGGCCACATATAAGGTATACATTCACCTACTCTACTACATAGGAATTGTGCTGCTAGATATTAAGTGAAGGAAAGCATAAGTGCAGAAGGCATTGCCCCAGTGTGAACTTTGTTTTTTATGAGCTTGGAGCTACCTACAAAGAACTGCATTCTTAAGGCTTTTTTCTAGTGTGGATTCTCTGATGGACAAAAAAACGACTTCTGTAGACAAAGACTTCCCCACATTCACTGCACATATAAGGCCTTTCTCCAGTGTGGATTCTCTGGTCAACAGCAAGACTTGTTTTGTAAGTGAAGGGCTTCCCACATTTGCTGCATTTAAAAGGCTTTACTCCAGTGTGGACTTTTTGGTGCTGAACAAGTGTATACTTGCGCATGAAGGCTTTCTCACATTCATTATGCTTATAAGGTCTTTCTCCAGTATGGATTCTCTGGTGCTCAGCAAGGTTAACTTTGCCGTTGAGAGCTTCCCCACATTCGCTGCACTCATAACGCCTTCGTGCAGTGTGAACATTCTCATGTCTATTGAGGGCAAAACTGCTTGTAAAGAATTTCCCACATTTGTTACACCCATAAGCCTTTTCTAAAGTGTGAATTTTCTTATGCACAATAAGACTTCCTTTGTAGACATGGGCTTTCCCACATTCACTGCACATGTAAGGCCTTTCTCCAGTGTGGATTCGCTGGTGATAAAGAAGCCTTTTTTGGAAGACAAAGGACTTCCCACATTTGCTACACCCATAAGGCCTTTCTCCACTGTGGATCCTCTGGTGTACAAGAAGGTTATTTTTGTACAGGAAGCACTTTCCACATTCACCGCACTTATGAGGATTTTCTCCAGTGTGGATTTTTTGGTGCTGAACAAGTGAATCCTTGGGAAGGAAGGCCTTCCCACATTCATTACACTCATATGGTCTTTTTCCAGTGTGGATTCTCTGGTGCTCCAAAAGTTTATATTTGTGGGCAAAGACTTTCCCACAGTTACAGCACTCATAAGGCCTTTCTCCTGTGTGAACTTTCTGATGATGAATAAGACTGGAGATGTGTCTAAAGAACTTCCCGCAGTCACTGCACTCATAAGGTTTTTTTCCAGTGTGAACTCTCAGGTGCTCTGTGAATTTAAACTTTTTACGGAAGGCTTTGCCACATTCGCTGCACTTGTGATGCCCTTGCCCAGGGTGAGAGACCTCCCTGCTCTGCCTGCTTCTACGTGGATGCTCTCCATCGTGGGAGGGCTGGTGCTGGGGAAAGCCCAGGCTGCCTAGGAAAGCCTTCTCAACCTCTCCGCACGTGAACATATTGTCAGCCAAGTACAAAACATCTTTCTCCGCCAGGACACTCGTATTGGAAGTCAGAGGCTTCAGGATAGATGGTTTCAGCTTTGGATTCCAGTCTTCTGTCACTTGTTCTACAGAAACACATTGTTCAGAAACGGCCTCCTCAGCTTCTACTCCATGCCAACAGCCCAGGGAGACTATAAGTGACAGGTTCTCCAGCATCACGTCACAGTACAGGAGTCTCTGAGCATCGTTAAGGAGACCCCACTCCTCCTGGGAGAAGGACACAGCCACATCCTCAAAGATCACATGGCCCTGTTCAGGGACCATAAATGCTGCTACTACCATGGGAACCTGAAACAATAACGGAATCGAAAAGGATGAAGACTCCTTTCCTGGAAAGGACTCAGCCAATGAAAAGCCATGGACTCAGGGCCGGCTCCTGCACCGCGTTGGTTGACATAGGACACTGTGGGCGCGGTGGTGCCAGGAGATGTGCGGGATAATGGTGGAGACCTAGGCCGAAAATTCTGGAAGTGGGTTCCGCAACCCGCTCACTCCTGGGCAGTGTGGACGGCGCCCCTCGGGCTCTTTCCAGTTTCTCTAAGCTCAGCTTCACCGAGTGATCCTGAGCCTCGGGTGCTGCAGCTCATTATAGTTTTAATTTGCATTTCTCTGATGGTTCATGATGTTGAGCATCTTTTCATATGCCTGTTGCCCATTTGCATGTCTTCTCTGGAAAAATGTCTGTTCAGGTCTTCTGCCCATTTTTTAATTGGGCTATTTGCTTTTTTGATGTTGAATTGTATGAGCTGTTAATATATGTTGGGTATTAACCGCTTATTGGTCATACCATTTGCAAATATTTTCTCCCATTCAGTAGGTTTTTTTTTGTTTTGTCAGTGCTTTCCTTTGCTGGGCAAAAGGTTTTAAGTTTGATTTGGTCCCATTTGATTATTTTTGGTTTTATTTCCTTTGCTTTAGGAGACAGAGCCAAAAATTATTGCTACGATTTATGTCAAAGAGTTTCCTACCTATGTTTTCTTCTAGAATTTTTGTGGTTTCTGGTCTTACACTTAGGTCTTTAATCCATTTTGAACTTATTTTTGTATGTGGTGTTAGAGAATGTTCTAATTTCATTCTTTTACATGTAGCTGTCTAGTTTAACCAGTTATTGGAGAGACTGTCTTTTCTCCATTGCATGTTCTTGCCTCCTTTGTCGTAGATTAATTGACCATAAGTACGTGGATTTATTTCCAGGCTCTCTGTTCTGTTCCATTGATCTATGTGTCTGTTCTTATGCCAGTACCATACTGTTTTAATTACTGTAGCTTTGTAGTAGAGTTTGAAGTCAGGGAGCATGATTCCTCCAGCTCTGTTCTTTCTCAAGATTGTTTTGGCTTTGTGTGTTTCCATACACATTTTAAAAGATATATATATTTTAAAAATTTATTTTGCTGCGTTGGGTCTTAGTTGTGGCACATGGGATCTTTCATTGTGGCGCATGGGCTCTTCGTTGTGGCGCACGGGCTCTCTAGTTGTGGCGTGCAGGCTCTAGAGCGCGTGGGCTCAGTAGTTGTGGTGCATGGGCTTAGTTGCCTCGTGGCACGTGGGATCATAGTTCCCTCACCAGGTGTCAAACCTGTGTCCCCTGCCTTGGAGGGCGGATTTCCAACCACTGGACCACCAGGGAAGTCCCTCCATACACATATTAAAACTATTTGTTTTAATTCTGTGAAAAATGCTGTTGGTTTTGATAGAGATTGCAATGAATCTGTAGATTGCCTTGGGTAGTATGGTCATTTTAACAATATTAATTCTTCCAGGCCATGAACACAGTATACCTTTCCATCCGTTTCTATTGTCTTCAGTTTCTTTCATCAGTGTCTTACAGTTTTTCTAGTACAAGTCTTTTACCTTCTTAGGTAGATTTATTCCTAGATATTTTATTCTTTTTGATGCAATTGTAAATGGAAATGCTTCCTTAATTTCTCTTTCTGATAGTTTGTTGTTAGTCTATAGAAATGCAACAAATTTCTGTGTATTTGCTTTTTAAAAGGAAATGACTATGGTAACTTATCTAGGAGTGTTCCTGCATTTACTAAAAATATCTTTTAGGATTTTTATTACAAGTGCTTGTTATACGTTTACAGTATTGAAAATAAGTCTTCTCCTTTTCTTTGGAAAAAAGTATAATGTAAACAAACATTCTTTTTTGTTCACCCCTTTGTATTACTTTTATTCTTCATTTACAAAGAAACCAAAAACTACAAGCAAACAAACAAAAATCTTCAGTGACTTTTATATGCCAGTCACCAAATCAGATGTTTGGGATTCCAGGATTAATAAGCTATTGACTGTGCTTTGTTTTCCAGGAGGAGATATAACCACTTAAAGGATGATGATACATTGTGATGAGGGTATATGGACATTAGGGCATGTGCTGTATTTAGTACAATTGAATACAAAGTTGGAAGTCCCTAACTTTGATGTGAGGAGGTGGGTTATTAATGAAGATGTCCCCCCTTCCTCACAGTAGGGGTATTCACTGAGACTATATAAGAGTTTGTCAGATAGGGGAAATTATAATGGTATCAGAGGAGTAAGCTGAGTGGGGAATGACATTGATCATACACATTGGCATTTGAGAATGCTGGATGGTGATTGTGAATTACCAAATACCCAGGATGGCAGAGTCAGTGGTCAGCCTGCTTGTAGTTTACGAACATTTGTGTGTGGGATTCAAATGTATGCCTGGCATTTGTATGTTTTATCTTATTTAATCCTTATAGAAGCCTTGTGAAATTGTCATCTCCATGATAAATTATTCCGTATAATGGAGATTTAGGATTGCTTTCAAATAGTTTATGCCTTAAAAATCCTCCAGTGCCAAGGAGTGTTACGACAAAGCCCAGGGTGTGATTAGAAGTGAATTAGGAAATGAGGCTGGAGAAGTAGCAGAATTAAACTTTTTGATTAATGTTAAATTCTAGATCTTTATTGTCCAAGGAACTTTATGAGTTCTTTCTTCATTTATCTTTGGTAAATAACGAGTTTTTCATTTTTTAAAATTTTGCTATTAAATATTCTGAACTCTTAAAAAATACACATTTAAAATGTATGATTTCTGGGGCTTAAGACAAAGGGCTTTTTAATAAAAATTGGTATTCTCAATAAGTGGGTAATTCCTACTTGTGCTTTGTTTTCATGAATATTCCTTAAGGATGGAATGTAATTTTTTTTTTTTTTGCGGTACACGGGCCTCTCACTGTTGTGGCCTCTCCTGTTGCGGAGCACAGGCTCCGGACGCGCAGGCTCAGCGGCCATGGCTCACGGGCCTAGCTGCTCCGCAGCATGTGGGATCTTCCTGGACCAGGGCACGAACCCGTGTACCCTGCATCGGCAGGTGGACTCTCAACCACTGTGCCACCAGGGAAGCCCTGGAATATAACTTTTAAGAAACATAGCACTTTATATCTTGAATTTTTATTTGGGCCATAAGTCTGTTCCAACTAGTGTGGTTAAGAGCATAGCCTCTCAACTAGAGCACAATTTCCTGGGCTTGAGGCCCAGTCTGGCAGTGCTTTTGTAATTTAGGGTTGGTAATTTAACCTATTAGCACCTAAATTTCCTTCTCTCTAAAATGGGTTTAAAGTAAAAATGAGTTAATCTATGTAAAGTGCTTAGAGTATGGCAAGTGTAAGTGTTCAATTACCGTTGACTTTTTTTTAAATCTGTAGATATAGATGTAGGAAAGTTGTAGAAATGTGCTGTGATATGTTGAGTATTATTAAAATGTTTTATATGCATTTAGAAAAGTAAGTAGGCATAGTTTGAGTCACTTCTGTGATCTAAACAACCATTAATGGTCTGATATTAGTTAAAACTTTGTAGAAATACAAAAGTTAAGTATAGGCAGAGATTGAGGAGTACTGTGGTGTATTTAAAAAGTTGGTTGTATCACTATCTTGTTTTGTACCTTTATTATTTTATATAATTAAAAGATCTGAAGCATTTAGAAGTTGAAATATCAGTCTTAAAAATCTTTAATTTCTGAGTATAAAGATTTATTATAGGAAAGTTAGAGCATATCGAAAAGTATAAAGTCAACATGTCTACCTCAATAACTAGAAATAATAGTTGTCACATCAGTTAGTGTTTTAAAGAACTGTGTGTATATTTATATATATTTAATAACAGGCTTATAGAATGATTTTTTCTTAATGTGAAATTACTCAATAAATATTTGAATGTTAAGTATATAACAAGCATAATGATAAGTATTCGGGACATAATGATGAACAGGATTGGTGAGGTCCTTGTCCCTGTGAAGCTTGCATTTTGTTTGGGAAGATAGGGGAAAAGAATAATATTTTAATTTGTGAGAAATGCTACCAAGGAACAGAAGAGACATAAGATAGAAAAGAATGTGGATGGTGTGGGGACACCTATTAGTTTAGGTAGCCTGGTTAGGGAAGGCTTCTGAGGTCACATTTAAGGTGACATCTGAAGGATAATAAAGAGCCAAGTCTGTGAAGAATTAGGGATGAGCATTCCACACAGGGGTGATAGAATGGACAAAGACCTTGAGGCAAGAAGTAATTTGAATTTTTTGAGGAAGTGAGAGAGTATCATTTTGACTGAGCATCTTGAAGGAGGAGAGTAGCATGTGATTTGGCTGTACAGGCAGGAAGGACCAGATGGTTCAGAGCCTCATGGACCTTGTTTGGAGTTTATCAGTGGGTGATGGGAAGCAGCTGAAGCATCTTAAGGAGGGGAATGAAGTGATATGATTTACTTTTTTTTTTTTTTTCCTTTGGCCTGCTGTGTATGTATGTTATGAAAAAAATATAACATAAAATTTACCATCTTAACCATTTTTAAGTGTACAGTTCAGTAGTGTTAAGTATATTCACTACTATCTACTTTCTGTTCCTATGAATTTGACTATTTTAGATACTTCATATAAGTGGAATTATTCAGTATTTGTCTTACTGTGACTAGCTTATGTCACTTAGCATAAGGTCCTCAAAGTTCATCCTTGTTGTATATGACAGGATTTCCTTCTATCTTAAGGCTGAATAATATTCCATTTTATGTTTATACCGCATTTTTTATATCCATCTGTAGAAGGACACTTGAGTTGCTTTTTTACCTCTTGGCTCTAGTGAATAGTGCTGCTATGAACGTGAGTGTGCAAATATCTCTTTGAGACTCTGCTTTCAATTTTTTGGTATATATATACTCAGTGGTGGGGTTGCTGGAGCATATGGTAGCTTTTTTTTTTTTTTTTTTTAAGAAAACTCTGTACTGTTTTCCATGGTGGTCATACCATTTTACAGTCCCACCAACAGAACACAAGGGTTCTAATTGCTCCATGATATATATTTTAAAGATTTCTTTGGCTGCTGTTTGGGGAATGAATTGTTGGGAGCAAGAGTGACCACAGGGAGATTGCCTAGGAGAGTAATTGTTAAGAGTCCAGTTGAGAGTTAATAATGGCTTCGATTAGGATGATAGGAGAAGAGGAAGGGTTAGCAAGGTGTTTTGGAATTATTGAATAGAATCAATTTGACTTGCTGATGGATTGGGAAACAAGAGTGAAGGAAAGGGAGGAATCAAGGGTAATTCTTAGATTGGTGGTTTCAAGGTTCCTAATGACATCCATGATGCTAATGCAGGTAAGAAAGTTTCCCGGAGCCCTCAACATATTTCTTCTCATGTCTCATAGGTCAGGCCTGGGTTATTGGATAATGGAAATAGATTCCCCTTGTTTAGAACAATCAAGTTTCATTGTCCAGGCCTAGGGGAGTGGCCCACCTTCCTGAGCACATTGCTGGCCCATATTTGAACAAAATGGAGGTTCCCTTAGGAAGGAAGAATAGAGAGAGTGACACATAACTAATTAACTTTGTGAGCTTTGGGGAAGCATCTTGACTTCTTTGCTTCATTTGTAAAATGGGAGTATAACTATCTCACAGAGTTGTTGTGAAGACTAAATAAAATAGTGTATTTGAAATGCTTAGGAAGGAATAAACGCTCAACAAATGTCATTTTCTTTACGTCATTCTCCCTCCACCCCATCTTTTTTTGACTTTGTATTTCTTTTAATTATGCCACTGTTTTCTGATCAACCAAACTCACAGTCTTGGAATTGTATTTGACCTTTTCCCCATTGCTGCCATATTTGTTCTGAACTAAATCATTCTTATTGCTGCCATATTTGTTCTGAACTAAATCACAAATAACTAAATTTGTGTTAGAGGAGGCAAAAATCTTATAACTCATCTTGCATTCTATTCTAGTTTCATTAATAAAGCTTTTATTATTTTCCACTTATACCAAATTAAATTTAAACGTGTTATGAAGTTCATAGTGGACACAAACTCCTGCTGATCTTCTGCATGTTATAAATATACTCCAGCAAAATTAGGCTACTCCGTGTTCTTTGAACACACCTTATTTCCTCCTTTATTCTTTTCCTTATGTGTTTCCCTCATGCTAGAGTGTCCTCTCAATCTCTCAGGGTCCATTCTAAATGTTTGTTTATTCAGTCAGTAAATATTGATAATATTCTGTGTTCAGTGCACTGTTGTAAGAGTTGGAGATGTCATAGTTGGCAAAAATTGAGATGGCTCCTGCTCTTCCGTGTTTCTGTTGTCATAAAGTCTTTCCAGAGTCATCTTTAATTTGAGGGCATGACTTCTTCCACCTTGGAACTTTCTTAATGGACTTTTTATACCCTTCTTACTACAATTCTGACAGGCAATATCTGTCTACTTATGTTGTATTATAGTGGTTCTTCTTTATTTTTTACTCAATTAGGGTATCTTTCTCTTAAAAGTTGTACCATAGTCTTGTAGATACTTTTTGACTTGAAGCTTTGTCTTTGATTGTAATCTGTTATAGTTGATGATACCTTACATTTGTATAGTGATTAATCATTTACAAATATCACTTTGATACAGTGTGTCCAGGACTTTAAAGTAAGTTAGTCTGGAATATTGCATGATTTAATCATTGGCATCTGTTCTGATCTAATATGTCTTTGTTGGTACTGAAAAATTTTGTGTGTTAGGTATTTTTGGGAAGAACTGTAGCACATCTTCGTCTGTGACTGCTAACTTCTAATGGAAAAATGTTACAGGATTAACTTTGTTTTTCACTTTTATAGACTGAGCAGTTATAATTAATATATTACTCAGTTGGCTTAAGTCATGAACTCTAATTGATAATTTCACATCTTTTTCACATCTTTTTGAAAGAGTTTAGGGAAATTTAAAATGATGTGATTATTAAAAAGGATGGAATTTTATTCAACCTGTAATCTTACAGACTTTAAAAACATTTAAAAAGTGCTGATTAATGTGAAATTAAGAGTAGTAGAATCAGTAAGTATTAGGCAGGGACTGTGAGATTACAGTGTGTTATTTAGTTGGGGAGTATATTCAACAGATGTTTGAATGCCTACTTCAAACTACTAGACACTTTTTAGGTGCTGGAGAAATATAGAGAACTAAACAAATGAAGTCTCTGCTCTCATTTCACTTTTAATGTTCTGGTTACTTGTCATGCAGTTGTACTTTTGCTATATACAGTATCTGATCTTTGAACAAATTGACAACTTCCTCATTTTATGGTTGCTAATGATCCCGGTATCTGATCTTTGAACAAATTGACAACTTCCTCATTTTATGGTTGCTACTGATCCCAGTGTTCACTAGTTCCCAGACTCCTTTGTAGTTGAAGCTAAGTGGCACATTGATTTTATTTATCAATCTTTTTACTCATTTATAATATATAAAAAGATTTATACAAGTCACGATAAATCTCTGAGTTTTATACAAAGCACATACAAATACATGTTTTCTGAACCCAACTTTAGTACAATATGGTAGACCTCGAACTAGAATCCAGAATTTATTAACTCCTGGTCCTGTGTTGTTTTTGCCATATGCTATATAATATTTCTTTATGGGACCTATTTTTTTCTCACTGTCCCTCCCCCAATCCCTCCATCCCTCCCCTGCCCCCCACTGCTTCCTCCTCCCACAGTCCACCCATAGCTTGATGCAGCTGCCTCTGCCTGACATGCCCCCATCTGCTCTCCTCCTAATGTGTGCTTCTGCCCTCAGCTCATGCTTCTGCCTTGTTAAAGGTGTGTGGTTAGCTTCACGTTTGATGTCTCCTTGGAAGCCTCTTTCTGGGTAGTGCGGGTGTGTGCAAGCATTAGGGTATCCATTTTTCTGAGCCTGTATCTTTGTCAATTTTTATACTTTTATTTGCAGCTCTTGGAGTTTACTTATGTATCTTTTTTTAGCTTTTATTCAAAAAATTTTTCTATAGTCATATGTTTGTTACCATTTGTAGAATCTTAAAAAGAAACCAAAGTTCATATTTTGTGTCTTAACATATATTTTAAAAATTTTACTGTTTTTACCTTTTGACTTTTTGGGGGTTTATTTTAAAATGCCATAGAAACATGCAGATATGTTAGCCCTCTGAATTTAGTCACAACACATATGAAAATTTCTGATAAATTGTTTAAACTTGTTTATAAAATTATCAACTAGTTTTTATGGTGTACTGAAAATTTAGGTTTACATTCTGAAGTCTATAAAAATTTGTTTTCAGGTACATGGTGATAGTCATGACATATTCATTATAAGCCTTGAATACTGAACTGTTAATAATTAGAACTGTTGTTTTTCATATTCTAGGTTAGTAAAGGAGTAAAAAATTGCTATGATATTCTAGGATCTCTAATTTATAATGAAACAACATGGAATAGACTCTGCTTAGGAAATAAACGATAATAAGTCTTTTTTTGTATTCAGTCATTTTTTCCACATTTCTAGATAAACAGCAGCTGTACTTGTTAAATACAAATTCCAAAGCAAGACATGGTATGTTTATAGATAATTCCTTTCTAATCATGCTGAAGATGTTCCTGAAAAATCTTAACCCTACCACAATTTGGAATTGAAGAACTAAGATCCTGTGGGAAAAATGGGCTTTGAAGTGAGGATCAACAGACACATGAAAGTCTATTTTTTAAAAATAAATTTATTTATTTATTTATGGCTGCGTTGGGTCTTTGCGGCTGCGCGTGGGCTTTCTCTAGTTGCAGAGAGTGGGGGCTACTCTTTGTTGCGGTGCATGGGCTTCTCATTGCGGTGGCTTCTCTTGTTGCGGAGCACGGGTTTTAGGCACACAGGCTTCAGTAGTTGTGGCACGTGGGCTTAGTAGTTGTGGCTCACAGGCTGTAGAGAGCAGGCTCAGTAGTTGTGGTGCACGGGCTTAGTTGCTCCGCGGCATGTGGGATCTTCCCTGGCCAGAGCTTGAACCTGTGTCCCCTGCATTGGCAGGAGGATTCTTAACCACTGTGCCACCAGGGAACTCCTCTAGTTCATTTTTATGTGGAGATAGTAAATAATATGTCGTATTTTTATGGGTAATAGAAAATAATTTTACAATACCTGCTAAATACATACTCCTCAGTAGCTAATTTTTTCAAGCTATATCTTTATTGAAACCTTTTATTTTAAACTTGCTTGATATAAAATAATGATAACTTCACAATTTTAAGAGTTTACTGACCTCCTTGGGTCTGTGATTTGTTGTCTTTATTTAATTTTGGAAAATGTCAACTGTTATCTTTTGAGATAATTCTGTTCTGTTTTTCTTCATTGGGACTCCAATTAAGTGTATGTTAGACCATTTGATATTGTCCCACAATCATTGGGTGCTTCCTTCTGGTTTCTTTTTAGTTTTTTAAACACCCTTGTTTTCTCTCTTTGTTTCACCTACAGTTTCCATGTCTCTGTTGAAATCCCCCGTCTGTTCATACATATTATCCAGATCCTTTTACATACTAATCTTTTCCTCTGGGTCTTTTAACATGTTAATCATAGTTATTCTGGCATCCCTGTCTGACAGTTCTAACATCAGGGTCATCTCTGTGTTTGGTTCTGTTGTTTGCTTTATCTCTTGACAATGAATTTGTTTTTCCTTTTTTATGTGTCTCATAATTTTTGATTGGATGACAGAACAGTTGAGACTGAGGACATAAATGTTGCATATGTCCAGAAAGGGGTATGTTTCTTCTATTAGACAATTAGTATGGTAGTTTGAGTTAGTTTTGTCACTTAGTTGAGCTGGGTATGGCTCTGTTGTTACTATTGTCATAGTATTGTGGTTCAGTGCACCACAGACCTGAAATTTCCCCAGTGGAGTATTGCTTTTACTTGGTGTTTTGTGTGGCCTGAGTATTGTTCCTGCTCCACTGGCAGCTATCCACAGCATGGCTGTGCTACAGAGGGGCCCTCTTTGTGTGTGCTACTGTGGGAGTGGAGGAGTTCTTGGTTCTCCTGATTTGCCTTCAGCTTTAGGTAGAGCTTTTGAGCTTGGACCTTGGCAGTTGGGCAGCTAGACTCTGCCTTGTATCTGATGGAGGACTTAGACTTGAGAGAGTTTCCTGTCTTTTGCCCAGGGGTAGCTAACTGCTTAGCTGCGGTGTGGGATCCTGGGCCAAGTGGGTTTCTTGTCTTTCTCCTGAGGCAGTGGGATTTTACTTCTGCCTCTCCTTTAGGAGCAGTGGATCTTTGCCTGGGCCCTGGGGGTAGGAGAATTTTTTAACTCTATCCCAGAGGTAAATACCTGCTTCTTCTGGTCTGTGCTTCTCTCTCAGACTCTAATACTGGTTTTTGGTATACGTCTCTTTGCTAATGCTTTCCTTCCAGGTTTTGGATTCTGTTCTCTTATCCTGGTACTCACTTGTATTCCCTGTCTAGGTCTTGACTTCCTGTTGATAATTCTCTGCTGCCCAGACCCCCATGGTCTAACTAAATTCTAGTCTTGTGCTCCCTCTGCATTCTGTTCAGGTTGAGTCCTCAACATTACTGAAGTAGGGTACTTACTGAAAAGACAATAAGGTTTTCAGTTAATTCTGTGATTCAGAAATTGCCAATTATTCTAGTTAATCTACTTGACTGTGTATATTATACTTAACCCTCTGGACTTTGGATTGTTGTGTAATTTGTACCAAAAAGTTTCTAATGAGGATTCCATCTTCTCCTTGGTTGATTTCACAGTCTAACAGTTGTTACAGTTTTTATTCTTCATTGTTCACCTGTGGTGTAGAGTGTATGGTTTTGTAGAGATTGAGTCAGATGACCTGGGTTTAAACTCCTGTTTCACCATTTCTTTTATCTGCCTATTTATCCATAAAATATTTATTGACTAACTTTTCTATTCTGGTTGCAGAGTCATTACTATGACTTCTGGCAGATTTAATTTATTGAGCACAGTCATTATGTTAAATAAGTGTTTTTCATAGGTTCACATTTAATTCTTCCAACAGCTCTGTAAGAGCAGTAGGTGTTTTTGTTTTTGTTTTGTTTTGTAGTAATTATATGAGGAAATATTGAGTAATTATTTTAGGAAACTGAAGGCCTGAATAGTTAAGAATCATGTCCGCTGCCTCTAGATAGTAAGAGAAGCAAACCTTCCACAAACATTAGTAATGTTTATCTGATGGATAGTTCATAATATACTTAACTCCTCCTCTGTTAGAAACACACTTTAAGTTTTGTAAGTAATGATTCAGCCAGACTCCTAGGAGCTATACTTGATTGTTCTGAGTTCTCATTTCCCACATTCTGACCATCTGTCAGTAAATACTATGGGTTCTAACTACCCACATATGTTTTGAGTTTCTCTACTTTTCTCTATTCCCATTGCCATCACTCTAGTCCAGGCCACCATTACCCCCAACTGAGATTCCTGCAGTAGCTTCCTAACTTCTTGTTATTGCTCTTGACATTTGACAGTCTGTCCTCTCAGAAGCCTCTAAAAATGCACATGAGATCATTTTCTTCCCCATTCAGTGGCTTTACTTTGTAAGTATAATAAAATAGCAACTTTTTACCCTGATCTGCAAATCCCTGCTTGTTCTGGCCCCTACCTACCTCTCCACATCTCTTTTTGCCGTTTTATCCCACACTGAGTTCCTTTCTGCTGCTAGAATATGCCACACTCTTTCCCTGTTTCTAAGTCTTAGCACTTGAGGTTTTCTTTGTTTACTGTTCCTCTGTTCCTCATCAACTTTTTTGCATGACTGACTTTAGTGTTTGGTTTTGCATCTTTTTCAGAAAGATGTTTTTTGGTGATCACCTATAGGGGCAGTCTCCTTCCTATCTTCAATAAATTCATAAGTCACTTTTAATACTTAGATACACTTATAACTAGAAATTATATTTTGATATATTTATTAACTTGCTATCTGTACTTGCCCATAGAAATGTAAGCTCCTAAAAATTGGACCCCTGTCTGCCTTGTTTGTATATTACCTAAATAGTGTCTAATATGTCATAGGTAATCCATGAAACTTTTTGGATGATGAATGTCTTGATTCATGCCTTTTGTGCATAAGCCTTTTTCTGTATTTTGATCTTTTCTCCCCTGAAGCTAGAAAGCCAAAGTAGAATTAAGCTAAGGGAAATGTTTACTGTATTTTTAACCATATGTGGTAATTTAAACATTTCAGAAATGATTTCTTCTCTTTTTATTTAGATCTTATGATATTTAAAATGAGTGCTGGGCCATCTCAATTTTCATTCTTCTTTTATTATGAACTTGGAAAATACAGACAATTGTAGCAAAAAGAATAAAACAAAACTTCACCCTCAGAACCACTTTGGTATTGTTCTTTTTTATATACAGTATTACTGTATGTATATAGTTGCAGTCCTCTTAGATGCAGTTTTGCATCTTGCTTTTAAAAATCTAACATTCTGAGCTTTCTCCTAACTGTTAAATGGAATAAAAGACATATTTACTTGTTCTTATTGTTGGATAAATTCCCACTGTTAAATAGATCATCTTCAGTTTTTCCACTAAAAATATTGTTGTAAACATTTATGCGCAGAAACCTTTCTGGCATTTTGGATTTTAAGGGTACGTTCCCAAAAGCATACTATTAGATTAAAGGATATGAATATTTTTGTTTGTTTGTTTTTTGTTGTTTTGTTTTGTTTTGTTTTGCGGTACGCGGGCGTCTCACTGCTGTGGCCTCTCCCGTTGCGGAGCACAGGCTCTGGACGCGCAGGCTCAGCGGCCGCGGCTCACGGGACCAGCCGCTCTGCGGCATGTGGGATCCTCCTGGACCGGGGCATGAACCTGTGTTCCCTGCATCAGCAGGCGGACTCTCAGCCACTGCGCCACCAGGGAAGCCCCAAGGGTATGAATATTTTAAGATTTAAAAAATATGTATTACTGGCAGTATATGTATATTTTTGCTTAATTCATATATTACTGCCAAATTGCTTTCTGGAAGGATTGTGTTTTTGAGTGCCCATTGGTGTTTTCATTGAAAAAGAATCTTTGCTATTTTGGGTGAAATATCATGTTTCATTTCTTTAATTATTATAGTTGGAATGTTTTCCCCTTTGTGTATTGTTAAATACATCATCCCGTGTGATCAGTGGTCCTGACAACAGATCTCTTAAACTAATGAGAGGATGAAGCCTGATTCTTTCCTGACATTCCATTATTGTGACTCTTGTAGAAGTGTGATATTAAAAGGGTTGCACTTTCTGATAGATTATTTATGCTTCCATTTTTTCCAATTTTGTTAAAGTTTTAGCTATTGATAGTTTCCCCCCCTCCTTTTAATTCTGATTTAATCCGGAACCTAGTTTCTTGAATTTCTTGAATTTAGCAACTCACATTTCTGACCAGTAAGTTACCATGAATATTACAAATGTTGGTTGCCTTTATTTTCTGTTGTAAGTTCCTCTTGACTATTCACTACTTTCTAAATGGTGATGTCCATGATACCTAATTGCATAGTTAGTCTGAAGTTTGTGTTATTCATCTCTTTTTATGACTTGAACTATAATATGTAAGTCTAGGAACTAACTGTGTGTCTCTTCCACCATGGGGACTGGTGATCAGAGAAAACTGCAGAGTGAGAAAAAAGAAGGGTAGGGAGTAAAGATAGGCTTGGAATAAAGGAAAAACTAGGCTTTAGAGTTGAAAAACTAGGCTTTAGAATAATGTAAACCTGCTTTAATTGTGTATCATTTACTAACTTAAAGTTTCTGTGCCTCAGTTTCTTTCCTGGGGAAAAAAGGAGATGATAATTCCTATCTTTCAAGGTCACAGTAAGGATCGAATTATACACACACATAGTATGTATATACCTGTGCTGTGTAATATATTATATGGTGTTCAGTAAATAGCTGTTTTTTCCCTTTAGAAATAGAGGGATTGTCACAATGTCTGGGAGGACCATATTGTATAAACACAGGTGTGAGTTGTACGAGCATATGTTAGGACATTGTCTGAGATGCCGAACATATACAGTAAGTTACGTTGTGGTGAGCAAAACACTTCAACAGATTCGTTCTCTGTAACCAAGCTGTAGTGGAAATAGAATTGTATAATTAAAGTATGAAAAAACTCTTTGAAGTTTAATTAAAAATGAAAACTTCCTGCTACATTTATTAATTTTTTGGAAGGAGACTTAATGCTGTATCAAATAATGCTTCTTTGGTAATTGAAGGAAAAAAGCAGCATGTAGGATACTGGAGTACTGTTGCTGTACTGTGAGGCATGTAAATCTGCAAGATTGTGTCTTTTGATAGGATGTTGATAACTTAATTTCATATTAGATGCCCATCCAGTGGATCCTCAGCATTTATCTTATTCTCTGCAAAGTATTGATGAAATATGATTATCAAAATATCCCCTGGATTAACACCTGGCAAATGGATAACCGTCTCAGCAAACCAAGCAAGTTACCTCAAATGGTACTGGCATAATGGGATTAGATGCTTGAGTTCTTTACATTCCTCTTCTGGAAGTTAGAAGATGCTTGCTCTAGAATTCACTCAAACGCAGCTGGGCTTAAGAGTTACAACTTTTTTTTTTTCCTAATATTTATTTATTTGGCTGTGCTGGGTTTTAGTTGCAGCACGCAGGATCTTCGTTGCGGCAGCGTGCAGGATCTTTTAGTTGCGGCATGTGGGATCTAGTTCCCTGACCAGGGGTGGAACTCAGGCCCCCTGCATTGGGAGCGCAGAGTCTTAACCACTGGACCACCAGGGAAGTCCCAAGAGTTACAACTTTTTAATGAGCCAGTTCCTGGAGAACATTCCTGAGTCCCTTCTTTGTGCTGTACTCTCTACCAGTTCTGGGAAAGAGGAGTTGAGGTATTTATAACCTAGGGAGGAAGAGCAGGTATAACTACAGAACACTGTGATAACTGAGGTTTACATAAAGACTGAGAGAAAAAAGTTGTGAGAGAATAAGGTGAAGGAGATAAATGTAAGAAAGTGGGCTCTGAAGTAAAATGGACTTATGCCATTTTAGTTAGGGTGAACACTATATAATACCTATTTAATAGGGTTGTTGTGAATAAATAAGACCAGTATAGGAAAAATGTTTGGCACAATATTTGCCACATAGTAACTCTTAACAAAGTGTTAAGTACTAGTATTACTTTAAATTCTTACAGTTTCTTTCTGTGATGATGCAGTGCTCTAAGCGGTTATTTAATTCTTAAAGCTACTTGGAGTAAAGGATTAAAAAAGACCCAGAATGGGACTGCAGTATGATTTGTTGCTACTATCCCAACTTCTTTGGGTAATTCAAATATGAGGAAAGCTAATAGTTAATGATCCTGTTTTATAGAAAGAGTGTGGTACATGTTATTTTAAGAAGGGGCTTTTTGTTGCATTCTGGTGCCCATCTGTCAGTTGGCTATGGTGGAAACACCCCACCCTGTTTATTTAGCATCATTGGGAGATAAAGTTTGTCATGTGAGTGAAAAGCCAGCACTTACCTGAATACTTACTTTGTGTCAGATGCAGTTCTAAATGCTGTACACAGAGTAATTCATTTGGTCCTCACCACAGGCTTATGAGGTAGATCTCCATTTCACAGGTGAGGTAATGGTGGCCCAGAGAAGTTAAGAATACATTAACAGAGCTGGCAAGCGGTAGAGGCGGGATTCTACCAACAGCTCTCGTATCCTTAACCAGTACTCTTTTGATTCTTGAATAATTGCAGCTTAACTCTTTTGAATTATAAACTTCTTTTATTTTAAACATTTTGGAATCAAATTATTTCTAAAATTTGTTACTTACTTCCCTGCCTGGTACTGAGTGCAAGTTAACAGGCACATTGTTACTGCTGGTGCTCATGCAAAAGCACAGGTATTTTTCAGGACTGTTGATTCATGTAGAGTTGTTCAACCTTATCTCTCATGGCCTTGAACAGCTGTAGTATTTATTTCTTCATAAACTTTTTACTTAAGTAGAACAGTACAGAAAATGGCATGAAATCTTTAGACAGCTCAGCTGTTTTTCACAAAGTGAATGCTCCCATATTACCAGCACCCAGCTCAAGAAACATAATATTGCCCTCACCCCTGATGTCCCTCCTGCCCCCTTATAATCACTGCCTGCGTCTGCGCAGGGTTAACCGCTACCGTCCATACTTCAAATACTGTAGGATCGCTTTCCTGTTTTTGAATGTAATATAAATGTAGAATCATCAACATATGATTACATCACAGTTTATTCATCAGACAGCTGTATTTTAAAAAAATTTTTTGGTATCTGCTAAGGCTGGAAGATGGGTGTCAAGGCTTGAGTTGTCATACCTATTGGTAGTGTAAGGGGTCCTCCTTTGAGTAAAGCATGTAGAGTTTTTATGTGTGATATTTGTGATATCTTTTTCATTTCTGAGGATGTATTTGTGGTTTTTCAGGTTTATCTGTGTTCTGCCTAGGTGAAGTCAGAAGGAGCTTTCAGATAAATGAAGTTTATCTGAGTTTAACTCTGATTATCAGACTAAGGAGTTTAGGAGCAGAGAAACTCAAAATGTGAGGTTCAGTGTTACTTGCATTTTAATTAATTATTTTAAATTTAAATATTAAAAAATAACTATAGGGGCTCCCCTGGTGGCGCAGTGGTTGAGAGTCCGCCTGCCGATGCAGGGGACACTGGTTCATGCCCTGGTCTGGGAGGATCCCACGTGCCACGGAGCGGCTGGGCCCGTGAGCCATGGCCGCTGAGCCTGTGCGTCCGGAGCCTGTGCTTCGCAACGGGAGAGGCCACAACAGTGAGAGGCCCGTGTACTGCAAAAGAAAAAAAAAAAAAAAAACCACAAAACTATATACATATTGAAATAGATTAATTTCAGGGAACTACT
Source organism: Delphinus delphis (assembly GCF_949987515.2). Lineage (NCBI taxonomy): Eukaryota > Metazoa > Chordata > Mammalia > Artiodactyla > Delphinidae > Delphinus > Delphinus delphis. The sequence continues at coordinate 86,437,997 of NC_082687.1, read as the reverse complement.
TGTAACAATTCCAGTTTTTCTGTAACTGGTCACGTGGTCGTAGTTGGTATTTCTGCTACCTTCTTCTACTACCCATTCCGTATTCTGTTTGTTCTCAGCACCTTAGCTGGTTGTGGTTCTTTGCTTGGTGAGGTGACCCAAAACTTTATTCCTGAAGGATCTGGGCCATTAGTAGTCCTGCCTGGATTGGGTTGTTGTAGTTTTCTATTGACTTTAATCACAGGGCATGGTAGTACTATGAGTTACCTTAAGGGATTGCCTATATTTCAGACTTATTCTTTTTTACCGTCCTTGTTTAGTACCAATCCAGTCTCCTCTTGGTAATCAGGATTCCTCACACCAGTCAGTAAAGCAGCTCTCTTCTTTGCCTGTTGATGTACAGGGAGGAAGCACCTAAAGTGGCCGGTGGCAGTTTTAACTTCCAGTTCAATGTAATCGTTGTGTCTCCCAGTGGCAGCCTCTTCCCTTTGGAACTAAGACCTCTAGACAATCAGAACATAAAGTAATGGGGACAGGAAGCAAAAATTTTGCTAGTGGATCTCTAGGGGCAGCAGTGAGTGGTGCCACTCTCATGTCTGCTCTTAGGATCTGTGAATGCTAGCCTTGGGAGAAAGGGCACTATATATTGGATGCTGATTTAGAACATATACAACCTCGTGGAGGACATTGCCCCAACCCTGCAAGATATTGCTGCCTAAGTAGCACCGTAACTGAGTCTTCAAAAGGCCATTCTGTTGTTCTGTCAGCCAGCTGCTTAGGATGATGGGGAACATGGTAAGACAAGTGCTCTTACCAAGTGAATTCCATGAGCATGAGCCCGTTGCTGCATTTCTTCTGCTGTGAAGTGAGTTCCTTGATCAGAGGTAATTTTGTTTCTAATATCGTGATGGTGGATAAGCCTTCTGTAAGTCCATGGATGGTAGGTTTAGCAGAAACATTAGATGCAGTGAAGGCAAATCTGTATCCAGAATGTCTGGTTCAGTAAGGACAAAACTTCCCCTTCTGTGATGGAAGCAGTCCAGTGTAATCAACCTGCCACCAGCTAGCTGGCTGATCACCCTGGGGCATGGTGCCATATTTGGGACTCAGTGTTGATCTCTGCTGTTGGCATATTGGGCATTCAGCAGTGACTCTAGCCAGGTCAGTCATCATGGGTTGAAGCTCATGTTGCTGAGCCCACACGTAACCTTCCTTCCTCCCATGACTACTTGGTTCATGAGTCCGTTGGGCAATGATAATAGTGGCTGGGAAGAGAGGCTGACTTGTATATACAGAACAGGTCATCTTATCCACTTGATTATTAAAATCATCCTCTGCTGAAGTGACCCTTTGGTGAATATTCACATGGACACAGACATTTTCATGTTTTTTGTCCATTCAGAGAGGTTTATCCTTATGTCTCCTCTCCAGACCACCTTGTCACCAGTTTCCCAGTCATGTCCTTCCAGGTCCCTGATCATCTAGATAAACCATTTGCTACGTCCTATGAACTGGTATGCAGTGGCACCTCTGGCCATTTCTGCTAAGCAAAATGATCAACCACATGCACTGCTCTAAGTTCTGTCCACTGGGAGGATTTCCTTTACCACTGTCCTTTAGGGATGTCCTGGAAAGGGGCTGCAGTGCTGCAGCCATCCGCTTTTGGGTGGTGCCTGCATATTTTACAGAATCATTTGTAAATGAGGCCCAAGTTTTCTCTTCTTCATTCAACTGATGGTAGGAAATGTCGCATGAGGTCATCAATGTAGGTTGGGAGAGAGAAAATAATGTAGCAGGAATGGAGACCATGGGCATTTGCGTCACCTCTTCATATCTTACTTGTGTATGTGTAATCTCCATCTTGTATCTACTGTTTACTTCCATTTGATGCTGGAGTACCGATGTGCATGCCTAATCTTATGGCTTGATGGGTCAGATAATACCCAGTTCATGATGGGCAGCTCAGTTCGCATGGTAACTTGGTGGCCCATTGTTAAGCATCAGTCTCTGCTGAAGGCCCAGTAGCATGCCAGAATCTGTTTATTATAAGGAGAGTAGTTATTTGCAGAGGGTGGCAGGGCTTTGCTCCAAAACCCTAAGGGTCTGTACTGTGTTTAACATATATAGGCCTGTTAGAGGCTCTAAACAGCATCTCTGTCTGCTCTGACACTTCAGGCATCATTAGATGTGTTAGATCACATCGTCCAGAAGCTTGCAGGGCAGGCTGAATTGTCCCAGAGCCGCCTTTTCTTCTGGGCAATACTCAAAACTAGTAGCTTTTTAGGTTACTTGGTATGTTGGATAAGTTTTATGTGTCAGCTTGGCTAGGCTGTGGTGCCCAGTTGTTTCATCAAACACTGCTGTAGATGTTGCTGTGAAGGTAATGTGTAGATGTGATTAACATTTACAATCAGTTGACTCCCTAAGTAAAGGAGATTCTTTGATAATGCGGGTGGGCCTTATTCAATCAGCTGAAGGCCTTAAGAGCAAAAACTGAGATTTCCCAGAAAAGAAGAAATTGCACCTCTAGATTGTATCTAGAAATCTTGCCTGAGCTTCTGGTCTGCTGGCCTGCTCTACAGAGTTTGGACTCAAGACTGTAACATCGACTCCTGTCTGAGTTTCTTGCCGAATGGTCCATACTACAGACTTCAAGTTTGCCAGACCCCACAATCGTTTGAGCCCGTTCCTTAAAATAAGTGTGTCTTCTCAGTGTGTATTCTCTCTCTTTCTCGCTCTGTGTGTGTGTGCGTGTGTGTGTGTGTGTGTGTGTGCGTGCATGAGTATATACATGTTTATATCTCCCATTGCTTCTGTATATTTGGAAAACCCTGACTGATGCACTTGGTTAATGGGCTGGAGTAATACACCCAAATGAGGAGTATGTTGCCTCTCAAATCCAAAGAGGCCCACTAGGTGTTTTTTTTTTTGTGTGTTTGTAGGAGGGACCAGATGCAACTTATCCTTTACCTTAGAAGGGATATCTTGACATGCCCCATACCACTGGACTTCTAGAAATTTTACTTAGGTGGAAGGCCCCTGAATATTTGTCCAATTTATTTCCCACCCTCTGACATGCAGTTGTCTTTACCAATAAGTCTAGAGTAGTTGCAACTTCTTGCTCACTAGGTCCAATTTGTAGACTATCATGAATGTAATAGATGTGATATCTTGTCTAAGAGAAAGGCCGTCAAGATCCCTGAGAACTAAGTTATGACCCCCATCAAAGGGCTGGAGAGTCAATATACCCCTGAGTGAAGATGTAGTGTTGGACTTGCCAGCTGAAAACAAACTGCTTCTGGTAGTCTTTTTTATTTTTTTTGCATTTCTATATTTTATTTTAGTTTTTATCTTATTTTATTTTTTAACATCTTTATTGGAGTATAATTGCTTTACATTGTTGTGTTAGTTTCTACTGTATAACAAAGTGAATCAGCTATACATATACTTATACCCCCATATACCCTCCCTCTTGCGTCTCCCTCCCACCCTCCCTATCCCACCCTTCTACGTGGACACAGAGCACTGAGCTGATCTCCCTGTGCTATGCGGCTGCTTCCCACTAGCTATCGATTTTACATTTGGTAGTGTATATATGTCAATGCCACTCTCTCACTTCATCTCAGCTTACCCTTCCCCCTTCCCATGTCCTCAAGTCCATTCTTTATGTCTGTGTCTTTATTCCTGTCCTGCCCCTAGGTTCTTCAGAACCATTTTTTTTTTTTTTAGATTCCATATATATGTGTTAGCATATAGTATTTGTTTTTCTCTTTCTGACTTACTTCACTCTGTATGATAGACTCTAGGTCCATCTGCCTCACTACAGATAACTCAGTTTCATTTGTTTTTATGGCTGAGTAATACTCCATTGTATATATGTGCCACATCTTTATCCATTCATCCGCTGATGGACACTTAGGTTGCTTCCATGTCCTGGCTATTGTAAATAGTGCTACAATGAATATTGTGGTACATTATTCTTGTTGAGTTATGGTTTTCTCAGGGTATGTGCCCAGTAGTGGGATTGCTGGGTCATATGGTAGTTCTAATTTTAGTTTTTTAAGAAACCTCCATACTGTTCTCCATAGTGGCTGTATCAATTTACATTCCCACCAATAGTGATAAAAGAAACTGAAGAAGACATAAACAGATGATCTGTATTTCTGTTTTTGTGCCAGTATCTGGTAGTCTTTATTAATAAGTATTGCAAAGAAAGCATTTGCCGATCTATATCTGTATACTAGGTACCAAGAGATATGTTAATTTCCTCTCACAGTGAAACCACATCTGGAATAGCAGCTACTGTTGGAGTCACCACCTGGTTAAGTTTATGATAATCCACTGTCGTTCTCCATCTTTTTTCTGCATAGGCCAAATAGGTGAGTTGAATGGTGATGTGTTGAGAATCACCAGCCCTGCCTTTAAGTCCTTGGTGGTGGCACAAATCTGTGTAGTCCCTCCATGAATGCTGTATTGCTTTTGGCTTAATATTTTCCTAGATAGAGGCAGTTCTAGTGGCTTCCACATGCCCTTTCCTATCCTAATAGCCCTTACTCCGCAAGTCTGGGAACCAGTGTGGGGATTCTGCTAGTTGCTGAGTATGTCTTTTCTAGTTATGAATTTTGGAACTGGGGAAATAACCACAGGAGGATTCAGGGGACCTAATGGATCTATTGTAATATGGACCTGAGCTAAAACTCCATCAATTACCTGGCCTCCATAGTCGCCTACTGTGACACATGGACACAGTGACATTTTGGGTCTCTTGGAATTAGTGTCAGTTCAGATCTAGTGTCCAATTGTCCCTGAAAAGTCTAATTATTTATTTTTCCCAGTGCATAGTCACCTTGGTAAAAGGCTGTAGATCCTCTTGGGAAAGGCTGGGACAAAGATTAACAAAATGAAATTTTTGCTGTGTAGGAGGGTCTTTCCTCAAGGGGGCCTATTCCCCCCTTCACCCAAGGAGTTCTGAGTCTGTAAACTGGCTTAAGTTTGGGAGGACCTTGACTGTGTTTTGGTTTTTCAAGTTAGTCTTGTGTTCACTTGACCTAGAACTCTTTTGCCCATATAGATCAAATAAGAATTTAGTAGACAGCTGATCTGTTTCTTTTAGAGGTACCATGATCAACTATAGAAAGCCACACACAGGTCTCTGAGTCAGACTTTTCTGATATCCATTTTTACCCTGCTGTCCATTGTGGTAACAAAGTCCACTTTGTATTTGGTGATTAAATACTGGCACTTGGCCCTTACCTCCCATGATGCAGTTTTCCCCATTGCATTTAAGTATCCCAGTTCACTGGTATCATTTCCCACTGTAATTTCTGATCTGCAGAGAAGAGCAACCATGGAGTTCTTCAGCGATGCTGACTCACCTCACACGTTTATTTCTGGCAGTTGTGGTGACAGGTAGGTCTTCTGGACCATTCTGGTGTGGGTGAGCAGGTTTTACATGATAAAACCGTTTTTGACGTTTCATTTTCTCAAAGCATTTGGATACCACCTTCTACATTATACCAAGGCAGTCCTGGTATTTCAAGTTCATTTAATGTAGGCCACCTTTTGGGGCATGTTTTATGCAACTCACCAAACTGCTAGAGCCTTTTCTAACCCCTTGAGCTGCAACATTGACTCTAGAATATCTGTTTAATTAGTCTCATAAAAATAAATTCGGCCTCATCCAACTTTATGTTTTGTCCATATTATCCCACATCCATAATATTAAATCCCACACATATTCCTCAGGTTTGTATCTATATAAATTGGAAAAATCGTGCTGCTCTTTTGAGTTGTAGTACATCTCCTAGAGGTCACACTTTGTATCGCACCTTTCGGGGCCAGTGGGACTTGAGTCTAGTTGTAGCTCTAGAAGCAAAGGGTCGGTGTGGGTCCTGAGGATAATCAGCTGTGTCTGGCAAGGCAACTACCTAAGGGGGGGTCATTATAGATTCTTCATGCATAGCATAGTTCACCTCTGTCAAGGGTAGAAGGTCTGCTTCTCCTAGCAAAGAAGACCCAGCAAAATGTAAGGCTTCAGTGTCCCCAGCTTCATTGAGATCTGCCCACATGTGCCCATTCCAGTTTGCAGGATCCCATTTCTTCCTAATCAGTACCCTTACTTTAACAGACAGTATCTTGTGAGGTCGGGAATTCAGTGTGTGTTGGAATTCAGCCACTCACAGGATGACACTCTGGGTTTGGTTTTCAGAAATCTCAGCTCTGAGGCTTCAGGAGATAAGGGTTTCTCTCAGGCAAGACAAAAGCTTTCAGGTCATTTGCATAGCATTTGAGCTAGGCGTATGAAGGTGCTGAGCTTATACTTTTACTTCCCCACTTTACCCAGCACAGTTAGGAGTCACCAGCTAATCTTATTGTAATTAATAATTTGACAGATGTTTGACAGATGTCAAACATCTAAGGTGTCAATTACACGTTCACCTAGAGCCTTGGTTTTTGTAAGTATTTGATTAGGAGTATCCAGTGGTTATAGTTTGTATATCTCTTTTGCTGTATCATGCCATGGATCACCAGTGCCTACTTTGCCTCTTTAGTGGAAATGGAGTCACCAGTGCCTTTAAATGTACTCACAGTAGAGAACCAATTTCATAAACCCCAGAACCAATTCAGAAAACTCATCCATACGTTTCTTTTCCTCTAGAACTACTCTTAATATCCAAGTCAATATCAGTCAGGGTTCTTCAGAGAAACAGAACAAGTATATATGTGCACACAGATGTACACATTACTTCTGTGGTAATAATTTTCTTCCTTTTGTTTTTACTTTTACCATTTGTATATGTATACCTAAACAATATTGCTTAGTTTTGTCTTGAAGTGTATATTAATAGAATCCTTGTATGTACTTTTCTCTCTCACTTATGCTCAAGAAAAGTATGAGTTTTGTTCATTTTATTGTATGTAACTTCATTTTATTGCTGTATTATATTCCAGTTTTGAATACTCCACAGTTTAATACATTTTTTAAAATTGTTTCTAGTTTTGGCCTTTTGTGAATAATGCTTCTGTGAATATCCTCTTATTGTACATTTATGTGAGTTTATCAAGGGGATGTAATCAAGGAGGTTGCTGGGTCAGATGATATCATCTTTACTTAGTAATGCCTAATTATTTGCCAAAAGAGGTGTATCAGTTTATTTTCCAGTATCACCAATATTGGTATTATACATTAAAAAAAATTTCTGTGGTGGATGTGAAAATGGTATTTTTTTGTGCGTTTAATTTGCTCTTTACTATTGAAATTGAGCATTATTTCATATTACTGGTTATCTGGGTTTCTTCTTTTGGAGATTGTCTTTCAGGTCTTCTGTCCATTTTTCTATTGGGTTAGTTGTTTTTTTTTTTCCTTATAGTGTTTTTGGAATTCTTTATATTTCTATTCTTCGTTACAAAGTATTTTTGGAATTCTTTATATTTCTATCCTTTGGTTACAGTTGCCATATCTTTTTTCAATTTATGGCTTGTCTCTTTATTTACTTTATGGTGTGTTAATGTTAGTATTATCAAATTAACTGGGCTTTTTATCGTTAAATGCTTTTGGTGTCTTAGTTAAGAAATTCTTTCATACCCTGATGATATTGTCGTACATTATCTTAAAGCGGTGAAATTTGTATTTCAAATTTAAGTTTTTAACTTGCTAGTAATTGATTTTTGTGTGTTTTGTGAGAATCGGGTCTGATTTCCATTTTTTTTTTCTATATGTGGATGCTCAGCGAGTTCCAGAACCATTTATTTTATAAGTGAATTTTCCTCACCAATTTGCATTGCTCATTCTGTCATATATCAAGTGTCTGTATATGTGTGGATCTGTTTTTGAGTTCTTTATTTCTTCCACTGATTTGTCTGTTACTTTGACAATACTCAGAATTTTTAAAGTTACTGTTGTCTTATAAGACTTAATATTTGGTATAGAAGGATTTCTCGTTTTTTTCAAAACTGTCTGGCTGTTCTTTGCCCTTTGCATATTCATGTACATTTTATAATCAGTTTGTCCAGCTCTAGGGGAAAAGAAACCTATTGGGTTTTGACTGAAATTGCATTGATTCTTTCAAATTGATTTGGAGACAGTTGACATCTTTATAACATTGAATCTTTCAGTCTAAAAATTTGGTGTATATCTCTATTGGTTTAAATTTATTTATTTATTTTTTCTTTTTTGCGGTACGCGGGCCTCTCACTGTTGTGGCCTCTCCCATTGCGGAGCACAGGCTCCGGACGTGCAGGCTCAGCGGCCATGGCTCATGGGCCTAGCCGCTCCGCTGCATGTGGGATCTTCCTGGACCGGGGCACAACCCGTGTCCCCAGCATCAGCAGGCAGACTCTCAACCACTGCGCCACCAGGGAAGCCCGGTTTAAATTTATTTTAATGACTCTCATAAAGTTTTATAATTTCTTTCCTTAGAGGTCTTACACATTGTTGTATTTATTCCTAGGTACTTTATGTTTCGATCTCCCCTTCTGTCTGAAAAAATAGTATCTTTATTTTAAAAATGGGATTATCAGTTCTTACGCTTTAGGATAACAAGTATTATAGATTCATGATTGTCTTGATTGTCTTTGTACTTCAAGAAACATGAACTTGTAAATATTCTCTTTTCCTGAAATTTTTTAGCATGGGTAGGGAAAGGCAGGAGTTGGGGCTTAAGTTGGGTTTTGGAAACCCTCTATGGATGAGAAATGTGAAAAACAGGAATTTGGGTCTAACCAAATTTCATCAGTTGTAAGTCTCCGTCTTGCTCCGTTGTTTATGAGTTGTAATCACAACCATGGAACTCTTTGGATAGTTTGTTCATATGAAACTTTCAGCCAGAACATGAGGGCCTAAGGTTCAGACAAATTTTGAATTAGTTTGAAAAAGTAAATGAATCTATTTTTGGCTTTATCCAGTCTTCAAAGTCATAGTCTTTGCATGTTTGAGGAATAATTGTCAGACTCAGTGTATTAGTTATCTGTATTGCTGCATAATACATTACCACAAACTCAGCTGCTTAAAACAACGTGAATGTATTTTATCTTGGAGTTTCTGTTGATCAGGCGTCTTGGCGTGGCTTAACTGGGGTCTCTGCTCGAAGTCTCTCAAGGCTGAAGTCAAGGTGTTGGTTGGGCCACATTCTCATCTGGAGCGTAGAGTCCTCTTCCAAGCTCGTTCAGAGTGTTGGCAGAATTCAGTTCCTTGTGGTTATAGTACCAAGGACCTTGATCTCTTGAAGTCTTTTGGCCAGTTGCTTTCTTCACAGCATGATGGTTTGCTACTTCTAGGCCAGCAGGTGAATCTCTCTTACATGTTGTGTCTCTTTGACCTTTTTTATTGGCCTTTTTAATGGATGAGGTATTCCCACCCAGGATAAATTCTCTTTTGAAGTGAAGTCAGAGTCAACTGATTGACGTAACCTTAATGACATCTACAAAGTCTTTTCTGCCATGTAATATAACATAATCACAATAGTGATATCCTATTATATTCACAACTCCTCACATTCAAGAGAAGTGAATTGTACAGGATGTATACACCAGGGAGCAGGAATCTTGGGAGACATCTTAGAATTCTGCCTATCACACTCTGATCCATACGTGAAAATTCCAGTTTCTCATATCAAATGATACCTTGATTCTTCTTCACACCTGGATTGCTTTTATTTTGAACTAATTGTAGACTCAAGAAGTTGCAAAACTTTTACAGAGAAATTCTATATATCCACCCTGATACTGAATTTCCAATCTAAAAATTGGAAGTTTTCCCTAATGGTGACATCGTACATAAATATAGTACATTATCAAAACCAGGAAATTGATATCAGCATACCATGATTAAGTAGACTACACACTTTACTCCAGTTTCACCAGTTTTGTATCATTAATTTTTAAATTTTGGTATGTCTCTGTGTATAATTCTATGTGTAGATTCATATAACCTCCACATTCAAGACACAGAACTGCTCCGTCATCACAAAGAAATTTCCTTGTGCTCCCCCCATATAGTAACACCCTACTTCTGAATCCCTGGGAACCACTGTTCTATTCTCCACTTCTATACTTTTGTCATTACAAGAATGTTATATAAATGGAATTTTAGATTATGTAACGTTCTGAGATTGACCCTTTTCACTCAGCATAATGTCCTTAAAATTCATTCAAATTACTGAATGTGTCAGTAGTTGGTTTCTTTTTATTGCTGAGTAGTATTCCATTGTATGGATGTACCACAGTTTGTTTAGCCATTCACCCACTGAAGGAAATTTGGGTTGTCTCCAGTTTGGGCCTGTTAACAAAGTTCCTGCAAGTATTTCTGTTCAGAATTTTGTGTGAATGTGTTTTTCTTTTTCTAGAGAAAGTGTCCAGGAATGTAATTGACGGGCCATATGGCAAGTGTGTGTTTAACTTTTTAAGAAACAGCCAGACTGATTTCCAGAGTGGGTGTACAATTTTACATTCTCATCAGCAAAGGATGAGTGATACAGTTTCTCTGCATCCTTGCCAGAATTTGGTTCTATTGGTACTTTTTATTTTGACTCTCCTAATAGATGGTGTGGTAGTATCTCATTATGATTTTAATTTGAATTTTTCTAACTGCTAGCGGTATTCAGCATCTTTTTATGTGTTTATCTGCCATCTCTATATCTTCTGTTCATGCCTTTGCCCATTTTCTAATTGGATTTTGATTAGTTTTTACTGTGGCCATTTTCAAATAAATATTAAAGTTGAGACTGTGGTATAATGAACCCCTATTATCAAGTTTCAGCAGTTACATTTTACCCTTTTGTTTGTTTTGAATATTTCAAAGCAAATCAGATACATAGACTTCATGACATTTCACTTGTAAGTACTTAATTTAATGATAATTCCTTAATATCTAATACTAATACCTAATGGTATTAGTATATACTTAGTATATATTAGTACTAGTATATGTTAGTAGCTAGTATATCCTTAGGATATGTCACTAATAGATAATAGACATCTAATAGCTAATACTTGGTCCATGTTTATATTTTTCTGTTTTAAACATGTATTTTTAAAAGCGGTTGGTCTGAATCAGAATTCAAATAAGACCACTTACTTATGTATTCTTTTTTCATAGCGCTCCCTCCTTTATTTTTCCGCTCAGGCAGTTGATTTCATTGGAGAAATTGGGTCATTGGTCTTCTAGACAAATTTGGATTTGGCTGATTCCTTTCTCTTTGTGTCAGTTAACTTGTTCTATGCCCTCTTTCCTCTAAACTAATAGAAAGATTTAGTGGCTCAGTTAGATATGGGTTCAAATTTTTAGACAAGAGTACTTCACAGGGGTACTCTATACTCCCTGTTGCATCACATCATGAGGCACATGATGTTTGATTTGTTCTGCTTTTTGGACTACTAAGTTCAATCAGTTTGTTCAGGTATTGTCAGCCCCATCTCTACATTTACGCGTTTTTCATTCATCTTTCACCTAATGGTTATGGCTTCTATTGATGATTGTTGCCTAGGTCCAGTATTTCATTTGGGGTTGCAGAGTGATGATTTTCCAATTTAGTTATTTCTGCATTTATTTGCTGGACTGTTGAGAACTTTCATCAACTTTTTGGTTTTCATTAAATACACTCATACAGGAAAGGTAGGAAAAAATGCTCAATTCCCCCCACTCCCCTTTAATTATCAGTTCTCAGAGTAATGACTTGCTGCCCAGGTCATCTACAGAAGACACCAATGAGGTGTTTTTCCCCCACCATTTTCTCTGTGTATTATTTTGAATTTGTAGATTTTTTAAAAAGGTATTTGATGCTTTTCAATGACAAAATTTTTAAAAAAGGTATTGGATGCTTTTAAAATTTCACTTTCTAACCATAGGTGTTTAGAAGTATAATTGATTTGTACATTGATCTTTTTAATCCATCAACCGTTAAATTCTTGTTCATTTAAATTTATTTTTAGATTTTTATCATTGCAGATGGCAGTTTTTTATTCTGCTTTTCAAGTCTTTATACCTTTCATTCTTTCTTTGTTCCTTACTGTGGTAGTACAGTACTCGAATATTATTCGAATAGAAATGGATAATGCAATCCTTTTGTTATTCCTTACCTCAGGGGCAACACTATCAATATTTCATTATTAATAATGTGTTTTACTCTAGGTTCTTTATCTGATTAAGGATGTTCCCTTATATACCTATACATTTTATCATGTATGGATGTCTAATTTTATGAAATGCTTTCCTGTATCTGTTTCTATGATTATATGAGTTCTCTGCCTTTAATCTGTTAATGTGAATTATGTTAATTGATTTTCTAATGTTAAACCAATCTTTCATCCCTGGGATAAACTCAGCTTTATCATGACGTATTATTATCCTTTTTGTAGTTTGTTAAATTTAATTTGCTAATATTTTCAGATTTTTACATTTATGTTCACAAGTGAGGCTGGATTTGTAATTTTCATTTTTAGTACTTCTTTCTTGGTTTGGTACTGCTGTTAAGCTATCCTCATAAAATGAGTTAAGGAAGTTTCTATTCTCTTTGTGTCAAAGGTAGAATTCCCTTTTCCTTGATTATTGTTAGAGCTCACAGATGAAAACATCTGGGCTTGGAATTTTCTTTGTGGGAAAAATTTCCAGGTGGTTTAGTTTTTAGTTCTTTGAAGAATATAAGGTAAAAGTAGTATCTTCCTGTGGTGACAAACTAGGAGTTATAAGTGAAAAATTCATTTTTTTATTTTTTTAGGATCCTGTAAACCTTTAAAAAAATTAAAAATAAAGTTCACAGGAGTTCTTAGTTTTCAATTTATGTATGTGTGTATTTATTTAAATTGAAGTATAGTTGATTTACAGTGTTTGTTAGTTTCAGGTGTAGAGCAAAGTGATTGTTTCATATATATATATATATATATATAGTTATATATATATAGTTATATATATATGTACTTTTCCAGATTCTTTGCCCTTATAGGTTATTACAGAATATTGATTATAGTTCCCTGTGCTATACAGTAGGTCCTTGATGGTTATCTATTTTATGTATAGTAATGTGTATATGTTAATCTCAGACTCCTAATTTATTCCTCCCTGCTTTCCCCTTTGATACCTATAAGTTTGTTTTCTATATATGTGGGTCTATTTGTTTTGTAAATAAGTTCATTTGTTTCTTTTTTTTAAGATTTTTTGAAGATTTTTTTTTTAGATTCCACATTCTTTGATTAATATTTTTTACTGAATGGTTTGAGTTGAGCAATTTTGTCTCCGTTTGTTGAGGTATTGCCTACATGCTTTTTGTCTGTAAGTAACTCTTATATTAAATACAATTACATTAAAAAATAGGTTATCTACTATATTGCTTTACTACAGTTTAGATTTGTGTTTTAAGCTTCTTAAGTTTGTAAGGTTTCTAAATAACGAATCTTTAAGGAATCTTTAGAGGACTTTGATCTAGATACCTAAGTTCAGCTTCTTGCTCTGCCAGTTACTATCATGAGTATATCTCTTACTTTTTGGGCTTCAGATTCCTCATTTGTAAAACACATATCTACTTCACATAGTTTTCATGAGGATAAACTGTGAAGTGCTTTATAACCATAAACTATATATAAATGAAAGGTTCTAAAGGTAGTGAATATAGATAAAATGTTCCAAGAAAGAAAGAGGTTAGAAGGAAACAATATTACATAAGTTATAGGTATGTAACATAGTGATTCACAATTTTTAAAGGTTATAGTCCATTTATAGTTATTATAAAATATTATCTATATTCCCTGTGTTGTACAGTAGATCCTTATAGCTTATTTATTTTATACATAATAGTTTGTACTTCTTAATCCCCTACCCCTATTGTGCCCTTACCCCCTTCCTCTCCCCACTGGTAACCACTAGTTTGTTGTTTGTGAGTTTGTTTCTTTTTTGTTGTATTTACTAGTTTGTTGTATTTTTTAGATTCCACATATAAGTGATATCATACAGTATTTGTCTTTCTCTGTCCAACTTAAGTTCACTCAGCTTAATACTCTCCAAGTCCATCCATGTTGTTGCAAATGGCAAAATTTCATTCTTTTAAAAATATAGCTGAGTAGTATTCCATTGAATATATATACCATAATCTTCATCCGTTGATGGACACTTAGGTTACTTCCATATCTTGGCAATTGTAAATAATGCTGCTATGAACATTGGGGTGCATGTATCTTTTTGAATTAGTGTTCTCAGTTTTTTGTTTGTTTCTGGATATATACACAGGAGTGGAATTGCTGGGTCAAATGGTAGTTCTATTTTTAGTTTTTTGAGAAGCCTCCATAGTGTTTTCCACAGTGGCTGCTCCAGTTTACATTCCCACCAACAACGTAGGAGGGTTCCCTTTTCTCCACATCCTCATCAATGTTTGTTATTTTGTTTGTTCTTTTTAATGATAGCTTTCTGACAGGTGCGAGATGGTAACTCATTATGGTTTTAATTTGCATTTCTCTGATGATTAATGATGGTGAACATCTTATCATGTGCTTGTTGGCCATCTTCATTTCCTCTTTGGAAGAATGTCTATTCAGTTCTTCTGCCATTTTTCAATTGGGTTGTTTGTTTTTTTGATGTTGAGTTGTATGAGCTGTTCATACATTTTGACTATTAACCACTTACTGGTAATATCATTTGCAAATATTTTCTCCCGTTCAGTAGGTTGTCTTTTTGTTTTGTCAATGCTTTCCCTTGCTGGGCAAAAGCTTTTAAGTTTAATTAGGTCCCATTTGATTATTTTTGGTTCTATTTCTTTTGCTTTAGGTGACAGAGCCAAAAATTATTGCTTTGATTTATGTCAAGAGTGTTTCTCCTGTGTTTTCTTCTAGGAGTTTTATGGTTTCTGGTCTTACACGTAGGTCTTTAATCCATTTTGAACTTATTTTTGTATATGGTGTTAGAGAATGTTCTAATTTCATTCTTTTACATGTAGCTGTCTAGTTTTCCTAGCACCACTTACTGGAGAAACTGTCTTTTCTCCATTGTATATTCTTGCCTCCTTTGTTGTAGATTAATTGACCATAAGTGTGTGGGTTCTGGGCTCTCTATTCTGTTCCACTGATCGGCTATGTGTCTGTTTTTCTGTCATTACCATACTGCTTTGATTATTGTAGCTTTGTAGTATAGTCTGAGTAAGGGAGCGTGATTTCTCCAGGTCTCTTCTTCTTTCTCAAGATTGTTTTGGCTATTTGGGGTCTTTTGTGTGTCCACATAGATTTTAAAGTTATTTGTTCTAGTTCTGTGAAAAATGCCCTTGTAATTTTAAAATTTTTATTTATTTTAAAAATTTAATTAATTTACTTTTGGCTGTGTTGGGTCTTTGTTGCTGCACGTGGGCTTTCTCTAGTTGAGGCGAGCAGGGGCTACTCTTTGTTGTGGTGCACGGGCTTCTCATTGTGGTGGCTTCTCTTGTTGTGGAGCACAGGCTCTAGGCGTGCGGGCTTTAGTAGTTATGGCTCGCGGTCTCTAGAGTGCAGGCTCAGTAGTGCTGGCACACAGTCTTAGTGACTCCGTGGCATGTGGAATCTTCCCGGACCAGGACTTGAACCTGTGTCCCCTGCATTGGCAGGCAGATTCTTAACCACTGTGCCACCAGGGAAGTCCACCCTTGTTATTTTGATAGGGATTACATTGAATCTGTAGATTATCTTGGATAGTATTGTCATTTCAACAACATTAATTCTTTCAGTCCATGAACACGATATGTTTTTCCTTCTGTTTGTGTTGTTTGCAATTTCTTTCATCAGTGTCTTACAGTTTTCTGAGTACAAGTCTTTTACAAATTCCTTAGGTAGGTTTATTCGTAGATTTTTTTTTGATGTGATGGTAAATGGAATTGTTTCCTTAATTTCTCTTATACTGTTTTGTGAGGGTTTTGAAATGTAACAGATTTCTGTGTATTAATTTTGTACCCTGCCACTTTACTAAATTCATTGAAGAGCTCTGGTAGTTTCTGGTGGCATCTTTAGGATTTTCTCTTTGTAGTATCGTGTCATCTGCACACAGTGACAATTTTACTTCTTTCTAATTTGGATTCCTTTTATTTCTTTTTCTTGTCTGACTGCTGTGGCTAGGACTTCCAGTATTATGTTGAATAAAAGTGATGAGAGTGGGCATCCTTGTCTTGTTTCCAGTCTTAGAGGAAATGTTTTCAGCTTTTCACCATTGAGTATGATGTTAGCTGTGAGTTTGTCATATATGGCTTTGATTATGGTGAGGTATGTTCCTTCTGTGCCTACTTCCTGGACAGTTTCTGTGTAAATGAATGTTGAATTTTGTCAAAAGCCTTTTCTGTGTCTATTGAGATGATCATGTGGTTTTTATTCAGTTTGTTAATGTGGTGTATCACATTGATTATTTGCAGATATTGAAAAATCCTTGCATCTCTGGGATAAATCCCACTTGATAACAGTGTATGATCCTTTTAATGTGTTGTTGGGTTCGGTTTGCTAGTATTTTGTTGAGGATTTTTGCATCTATGTTCATCAGTGATATTGGCCTGTAATTTTCTTTTTTTGTGGTATCTTTGTGTGATTTTGCTTAGAAGTAACCTTTGAGATCTGTTTGAGTCCCTCTGGTTTATAGGAAATAGAAGCTACTAGTGTATGTATAGAGCTGTCTGCACAACCTAGGCTTCCTGTTTTCCAAATCGTTTGTTTTTCCTAGTTTGTCTTCCTTCAAATTAAACACTGGATGCTTGAGAGAAACTTTGACTTCTTTAGGCACATAGTTGAGTGTGTCATTCCCAAGAGGTTAGGTAGAAAAGTACATGTGATATTAGGGAGAAAAAGGAATTTTAAGACTTTAGTTTCTTAAGTTACCAGTAATTAAAAGTGCTGTCAAAGTAGTTATTGGTTTTTTTTTTTTTCCACCAGAGTTTAAACAAAGAGAACCTTGTTATACTTTTCAGGGATTAAAATTCATGTAATGCAGTAAGAAGTAAGGCTCTGTGTAGTTGCTGCATAACTTTGTACTTGAAATTCAGTTGAAATTTTACTTAAAAAAATTACTTCAGTATAATTTTAGTAAAATTTTACCTTATATTTAACATGAAAACTTTCAAACCAATTGTATTTGTAAGAGTTAGTTCCTTGAAATCTAATTTGTCTGCTTAATTCCTTATTGTCACTAAATATAGTCTTGAAGAAAATTGTTTCCTTCAGATTTAAGTTCATACTCATAGTGGGAAGGGTTGTTTTTATTTGAGCTTTGAAGATTCAGTATACAGTAAGTCCCCTACATACGAATGAGTTCTGTCCGAGAGTTCTGTTCGGAAGTCCAACAAAGTTAACCTAGGTACCCAACTAACACAATCGGCTATATGGTACTGTACTGTACTGTAATAGGTTTAAATATATTGTCTTGTATTTGTGGTGTCTTATCCCCGGGACGGGCTTTTACCTCCCTCTCTCTCACTGCTGCTGTAACTGGAGACCCCAGACTGCTGCTCTCCTTCGCTCCAGCTTAGCCTTCTCTCCCCCTTCTTCTTCGTTAGAACAGCACCTATTTCAGTTGCTAATCCCTATCTCCAGTTCCTGTTGTCTGCTCTCATTTAAGAATTTCCTCTTTCCTTCCTTTCTTACCCTTCCTTTCCCAGGAAGTTTATTCCTTATGAAATGATGAGACACACAGGGACATATTAAAAGGACATATTAAAAGGGAGGAGGCCAGGTTTGCTGAGGCAACTTTAAAATACCAAATGTCTTTGTAGAAAATATGTGTCCCATATTTTAAATGAATTTTTAAAAATTTTACTTAAGTCATTTTCATCACGCTTGCATATTTTTAAAGGTAATGCTGTTACATGCTAGATTTGTCAGTAGTTATTTTAAATAAAGTTTCTAGGAACTGAGGCTGTGTTGTTTTTGTTTGAATACTAATTTCTCTGAAGATTTAATAAGCATTTATATAAAATTAATTGTAATTTTGTTGATTTAAAGTTGAAGGTCACATTTAACATGGCTTGTTACTTCTTTGCTCTGAAAAGCAGGACATTTTACTTAAATAAAACTCATTACATATATCCTCATCACAAAAGTAGGGCATATACCTTCCATAGAGAAGGTTTAGTTCCTTTGTATAATACATGTTAGTTCTTTTTAGGTTTTATGGGTGTTGTTAGCTGCACTATAGTTCTCCAGGTTTACCAAAACCATGTATTATTTTTTACTTATATTTTTCAATGCTACTCATAAGAAGTTATGAGGGTGAATATTTTATGCTAATTTTGCAGGTGAGGACGTTAAGAACCAAAGATGTTAAGAGGTTTGCTGAAGGTTACATGGTTACTGCAGTGAAATTGAGATTAGAGCTCATGTCTGTTGCCAGAGTTGATGGTATTATGATTATTTAGGGAATATATGAGCTGATAGGTAGACAGTTACATGTGATTATAATAGTTATGCATAAAATGCTGTGAAAGTGGAGAATAGGAAATATCTGTTAAGCAGTCAGGAAGGCTTTATAGAGGGGGTTAATCACTAGTGAAGTGATTCTTCAGGGATCAGAATGTGCTTTGTATTTCATGCTGGGTTGAATGGGCTTTATTCTTTGGGGGATTGGGAAGTACTGAAGGATTTCAGCAGGAGGGGTGATGTGACCATCTTCATATTCTAAAGATATGGTGGCCGTAAAAGGGGATACATTTGTAGCATGGTAGTACTAGAGATGGGGAGACCATTACAGGAAAGCTGTGGGGGAAGTGATGAGGTTATCTCTGATGGCAGCGGTGGAGAGGAGGAGAGGAGGGAACTGGATTTGAGCTTTTAATAGTCAGACAACATACAAATGTTGTTCTCACTTCTTCCACCCCCCACCCACCCCACCCCATCAGAAAAAGAGCTAAAAGTTTGCGTTTAGAAAACTGACCCAGTTCTGATCATCTTCAGGTTGCTGATCTGCAAAGAGCTTTGCTCTTAATTGTTAAGGGTATAGCTACATTTAGGATAGAAATCATGTCTTTTAGTGACAAAGCTCTTTCTTTGGATGGAAGCTAAATTTATGCCTGGATTATGGTAATAGTGTAAATAAGACTTTTCAATATAGGATCTACACAGTCACATCATTTCAGGAAGCAAAGCTAACATTACTTAAAATGATCAGTACTATTTTATGAATGACTTCTTTCATTCCATTTTAGATCATTATAAATCATTTCTTAGAAATTTCTGATTGAGTTCTGTAGGCAGGAAGAATGCTGTAATTGTCAGTCTCTTTGATATCATGTCCTTCTAGGCCAGATTCTACCTATTTGATGCCACCCTGTATCTTGTCCTTTCCTCATATCCTGAAACGGAAGAGACCTGTTGCAATGTTCCCATCCGTCATGTGGTAGGTGGAGTTTTCTTGGATTGTCTGTAAGAACAGTCTTCCTATTGCTAATTGGGCCAAACTCATAATAATATGAATTTAGTTTTTAGTACCTAATCATTCAGAGATTTAGTTTATATATCTTTCTCTAAAATTATGAAACACAAAGGAAAATGATGCATAGTTATATTTATGCTTGATAATCAATGAGGTCTTTTTCTGATTGATAGCATATCTATTTGATGGAGACTGCATACTATAGTGGAATGAATGAGAGTTCTAGAAATTAGTAAAACTTACCTTGTAAATATTTTTGTAATCTGCCCCATTCTATATCACCTTATTAGCACAATCTTAGTTCGGACCTTGTGGCTTGGCATAATAAAATAACTTGTCTCTCTGCCTTCAGTCTGTTGTCCTCGAATCCACACTCTGCAGCTACCTGAATATTCTATAGGAAACACAAATCTCACACCATCCCACCCATGTATCCATGAGTCTGTTGTTGCTAGTGAGTTCTGCTAAATGCTTGAATTTGTGGCATAACCAGAGTGGCTCCTTGAATATTTAATTTCCATGAAGTCTTGGTAGCTCCGACAATTTGACACCCACACACCCACACACATACTTGACTTCTGTAAAATATTTCAATGCATTCATTTCTTTTTATGCTTTAAGTACTGTTTACTTATTTACTTAATAACTTGTTGATAGTATTTATTAAAATACCTGATATAGATTGATGTTAATTGAGATGGGTATAAAATTATGAAAAGATAGAAAATAGGACACATAACTGATAGTAAATAAGAAAGCGGCACAGATCTCTGTCAACCATCTTCATAATTCCTTTTTTAAAAAAAATTATTTATTTTATTTTTGGCTGCATTGGGTCTTCATTGCTGCTCGTGGGCTTTCTCTAGTTGTGGCGAGCAGGGGATACTCTTCATTGCAGTGCATGGGCTTCTCATTGCGGTGGCTTCTCTTGTTGCAGAGCACAGGCTCTAGATGCACAGGCTTCAGTAGTTGTAGCACGTGGGCTTCAGTAGTTGTGGCTCGCGGGCTCTAGAGTGCAGGCTCAGTAGTTGTGGTGCATGGCCTTAGTTGCTCCACGGCATGTGGGATCTTCCTGGACCAGGGATTGAACCCGTGTCCCCTGCATTGGCAGGTGGATTCTTAACCACAGTGCCACCAGGGAAGTCCCTTTTATACAATTTTTAAAGGTTACTTTCCATTTACCATTATTATAAAATATTAGCTGTGTTTCCTGTGTTGCACAGTACATCCTTGAACCTATCTTACACCCAGTAGTTTGTAGTTCTCACTTCCCCACCCATATATTGCCCCCACCCCGCCCAGGCACTATAGAGCAGACTTTATATCTGAGTCTGTCTGTCTTGTTATATTCACTAGCTTGTTTTATTTTTTAGATTCCACAAATAAGTGATAGCATACAGTATTTGTCATTCTCTGTCTCACTGATTTCACTCAGCATAATACCTTCCAAATCTATTCATGTTGCTGAAAATGGCAAAATTTCATTCTTTTTTTATAGCTGAGTAGTATTCCTTTTTATTTATATACCACATTTTCTTTATCCATTCATCTGTTGGTGGACACTTTGGTTGCTTCCATATCTTGACGATTGTAAATAATACTGCTATGAACATTGGAGTGCATGCATCTTTTTGAATTAGTGTTCTGATTTTTTTTTTTTGGATATCTACCCAGGAGTGGAATTGCTGGGCCAAATGATAGTTCTGTTTTTAGTGTTTTGAGAAACCTGTGTACTGTTTTCCACAGTGGCTGCACCAATTTACATTCCCACCAACGGTGTACAAGGGTTCCCTTTTCTCCATATCCTCGCCAACATTTTTTATTTGTGTTCTTTTTGATGATAGCCATTCTCACAAGTGTGAGATGATAATCTCGTGGATTTGATTTGCATTTCTCTGATGATTACTGATGGTGAGAATTTTTTTCATGTGCCCTTTGGCTATCTGCATTTCCTCTTTGGAAAAATGTCTATTCAGTCATTCTGCACATTTTTTAATTGAGTTTTTTTTTAAAATCACCTTTTTAAAAAAAATTTTATTGATTTTTGGCTGCTTTGGGTTTTCGTTGCTGCGTGCGGGCTTTCTCTAGTTGCAGTGAGCAAGGGCTGCTCTTTGTTGTGGTATGTGGGCTTCCCATTGCAGTGGCTTCTTTTGTTGTGGAGCATGGGCTCTAGGTGCGCAGGCTTCAGTAATTGTGGCACGCACACTCAGTAGTTGTGGCTCACGGGCTCTAGAGCGCAGGCTCAGCAGTTGTGGCACATGGGCTTAGTTGCTTCATGGCATGTGGGGTATTCCTTGACCAGGGCTCAAACCCGTATCCCCTGCATTGGCAGGTGGATTCTTAACCACTGCGCCACCAGGGAAGCCCAAGTGGTTTGTTTTTTGATGTTGAGTTATATGAGCTATTTATATATGTTGGATATTAATCCCTTATCGGTCATATCATTTGCAAATATTTTCTCCCATTCATCAGGTTGTCTTTTTGTTGATGGTTTCCCTTGCTGTGCAAAAGCTTTTAAGTTTAGGTAGGTCCCATTTGATTATTTTTGCTTTTATTTCCTTTACTTTAGGAGGCAGAGCCAAAAAAATATTGCTGTGATATATGTAAAAGAGTGTTCCACCTATGTTTTCCTCTAGGAGTTTTAGAGTATCTGGTCTTACATTTGGGTGTTTAGTCCATTTTGAGTTTATTTTTGTATATGGCTTAGAGAATGTTCTAATTTCATTCCTTTACATGTAGCTGTCCAGTTTTCCCAGAACCACTTATTGGAGAGACTGTCTTCTGCATTGTATATTCTTACTTTGTTTCTTATAGATCAATTGACCGTAAGTGTGTGGGTTTATTTCTGGGATCTCTATTATGTTCCATTGATCTTTGTCTGTTTTTGTGCCATTACCCCATTGTTTTGATTACTGTAGCTTTGTAGTATAGTCTGAAGTCAGGAAGCGTGATTCCTCCAGCTCTGTTCTTTCTCAAGATTGTTTTGGCTGGAGTGTATTTTTTTTAAAATTAATTTATTTTTTATTTATTTATTTTTGGCTGCGTTGGGTCTTCGTTGCTGTGCACGGGCTTTCTCCAGTTGCAGCGAGCGGGGGCTACTCTTTGTTGTGGTGCGCGGGCTTCTCATTGCAGTGGCTTCTCTTGCTGCAGAGCACGGGCTCTGGGCACGTGGGCTTCAGTAGTTGTGGCACGTGGGCTCAGTAGTTGTGGCTTGCGGGCTCTAGAGCGCAGGCTCAGTAGTTGTGGCGCACGGGCTTACTTACTCCGCGGCATGTGGGATCTTCCTGGAGTAGGGATCGAACCTGTGTCCCTGCATTGGCAGGTAGATTCTTTTTTTTCTTTTTTTTTTTTTGTGGTACACGGGCCTCACTGTTGTGGCCTCTTCCGTTGCGGAGCACAGGCTCCGGACGCGCAGGCTCAGCGGCCATGGCTCATGGGCCTAGCTGCTCTGCGGCACGTGGGATCTTCCCGGATCGGGGCACGAACCCATGTCCCCTGCATCAGCAGGCAGACTCTCAACCACTGCGCCACCAGGGAAGCCCGCAAATTTACTATTATTCCCATTTTACAGATGAAGAAGTTAAGGCAAATAAGTTAAATAACTTTCCTGAGGTTATATAATAAGAGGCAGAATGAGAATGAATTAAAAGTTCTTTTTCCTCCTACAGAGTGCTCAACATTTCTCATCTGAAAAATTGGGATAGTGATTTTATTTTTGACTGTTGTTAAGTTCTCGCACTGAGAGAGAAGTGAAACAGAGAAGTGAAACAGTTGGATCAATGCCTGTCAGTAACAGCAACGTTCTCTTTATTTCCTGAGGTGTTGATATAGGTAGAATGGTTTTAATGGTCTTTGTTCTCCATAGCTTATGTTTTGCTTATAGCTTTTTAAAAAATTGTGGTAAAATATATATAACATAAAATTTACCATTTAAACCATTTTAAGTATATAATTCAGTGCCATTAAGTACATGCACAGTGTTCTGGTTGTAACTTTGAATTATCATTTTCTTCCCTCCAAAACAAATAAAAATAAGCAAAGCTATTTCACTACTCTGTGCACATAATGTTGCTAATCAAAATGTTAGAGTTTAGGGCTTCCCTGGTGGCGCAGTGGTTAAGAATCCGCCTGCCAATGAGGGGACATGGGTTCGAGCCCTGGGCTGGGAAGATCCCACATGCCATGGAGCAACTAAGGCTGCATGCCACAACTACTGAGCCTGTGCTCTAGAGCTTGCAAGACACAACTACTGAGCCCACGTGCCACAATTACTGAAGCCCACGTGCCTAGAGCCTGTGCTCTGCAACAAGAGAAACCACCGCAATGAGAAGCCCACGTACCGCAACAAAGAGTAGCCCCCACTCGCTGCTACTAGAGAAAGCCCGTTCACAGCAATGAAGACCCAATGCAGCCATAAATAAATAAATAGATAGATAAATAAATAAAGTTAGTGTTTATAGCATCCTGGGAAATTAGGAGTCAGTAAATAAGTGTATGCATGCATCTGTTTACTTTTGTTTTTTGCACCTAGTCAACAATATTTTCCTGCATATGACAGATACAGCAAAGTTATACTCAGATATAGTATTGCTTTCTAGGAAGTTATAGTATAAAACACAGTGGGAAAAATTAGGCAGCTGTCAATGAATCTAGAGATAAATACAGCTGCATAAATATTTCTCATTTATTTACATACATTAAATGAACATATTGGTTAACCACAAATGTAAGTGTAGATATTTTTGGGTTGAGGAATGTGTTGGTAAATGAATTGCATATTAAGATAGTTTTGAGGCAGAGGCATCACCTTGTCTCCTACCTTTAGAGAGGCTCTTTGAGAAGATTAGTGGGAACTTTTTGAGGTGGCAAGGACAAGATGCTTTGTGAGGGTGGGGGAATAAGTGGGAGTGAAATAATCAGAAGATGGTAAGTTGAAAAATATCCCTGGAAAGTGGGAAAGGACCTAAGTAACTGAGTTTGTTTCAGATAGTCTGTTTAAAACATTTGGAAGGTATAATTGAACTTAGCAATTTTTAAGGGAAATTTTTAGCTAACAGATGAGGGGAAAGTTCTTTCTTTTTACAAGAGTCAGACTAATTAATGAGGACTTTGTAAACGAAGTCAGTGATTCAGAGCTCCAAGAGGCAGTCATTAATCAGAAAGGGTTTCAAAATAAAGGCTCTTTATTTTCTTTTCACTATAATACTTAAGCCATAATTTGATATATCAGCAGTGGTTTCTCAGCCCTGTTGTTGGTGAGGTCTGTCTCCTTTGTTGAACTTTTCAAAAATCTGAGTTAAACATTTGAGATTCAGAATCCACCTGCATTTTTATAGCCTCCTGGTATAGCGTCGTGTATACGAGTTACAATTTTCCTTTTCTCATTTGTTGTTCTGGCATGTAATATACTTTCAGTAAATATTAGCATAGTTTGAATATCTATGAAATTATATTTCCTGGTACCATATACCGGGAAATATAATAGATTATGGGTTGAAACTTCTCTTTAAAAAAGTATGTGGCAGCCTTTATTATTTATTTATTAGACTTTTTGAGAAACATCCATTAATCCTCCTGTATGCCAGGTGTTGGTGATATGCTAGACATTGGGATAATAAGAGAAATAAGGCAGACTCTGCCTTAAAGAGGATATCAAAAAAGAAAGAAGACATTATTCACTTTCTTTTTGAGTTTGAATCAGATTGTTGGTTTATTGAAAAATGACACCAAACGGTTATCTCTGAAGATTTTAGAGAAGATTTGCTCTCAAAATATTCAGATTGAAGTGTTTGATTTGATAAATGCTTGAACTATTAGTGGAAGCACCAAGTATGAACAATATTTGTTTAAAATTTTTCTCTCAGTGGTAGTAATTAAGAAAATCCTAATCATGAGACTCATAAAAGTTGCCAGCGTGGTAAGCCATGTTCTTGGCAGTATATGATGTTGCACATTGTTAATGGGCTACAGTCATTGGTTTGTGATGAAAAGTCGGCTGGCTCTCCTTCTTAGTTCTCTTCTGCATGAAATTTGCTGACCTCAAAGGTATTATAGGAGGGAAACTAGCTTTAAAGACTGGATTTACTTTTTCAGTTTCATTTATTTCTTAAGCTCTTATTTTCTTACATTTCTGAACTATATTCCTTGCCTATATCAATTGACTGGGACAACAAAATATAGAATATGGCATAAATATTTGTGCCTCTAGTAAAGGCTTAATGGAGTCACATTTGGCGCAGTTTGTAACTCTGTGTTGTTTGGTTTCACTCATCCAAATAGAAGTTACCTTTGTTTTACCTAGACTTTTATTAGTTCATTCTAAAAATGTCAGTCATATTTGTCTCCTTTCTCTCAGTACACTCAGTTGTCACTTCAGTCTGACCTCTTCCATCTATCCTCACTGCTGTGGTTGTAGTTTATGTTGTTACTTCCTGCCTGTACTGTTGGAATAGGCATTCGCTGGTAACAAGCATGTAAACTGAGACTATAGTTTTTTCTCTAGATTAAAATAAAACTGACTATATGGGAAAACATTTTTTGAACTTGAAAGCACTACACAAAATATAAGTTGTGATTTCTGTTATATTTGCCATCAAGTCACAGTTCACTTAAAAATGATCAGTGGCTTCTTTTAGTCTCTTCTTTCTTGGTTCATTGCCGTTCACTGACGGATAACCCCAAGCCATCTTTCCAGATTCACATCCTGCTGCTCCTCCACCCATGCTTGCTAGTGTTTTCTTCCTCCCTCTGGGCAGTACTGTTAGCTGGCAGAGGACAGTTCCTTGTTATGTGGGACTGGCCTCCCCAGCCCTCCGCTGAAGGCCTACAGCAGCAGATGGAGGAGAGGTGAGCAGCGAGGAGCCCTGAGTAGCACTCTCAGTAGAGAGCCAGTCTGCTAGCCAGACTGCTCTTTGTGGGTCCCAGATATCGTCTTATTTCCTCTTTGGGTTTGTTCTTGTTTTCTCTTTTTCTAACCCCACTTATTAAAATCCAATTTCTCTTTCCTAATACCACCAAAAATGCAATTGCTTGCATGTAAAAGCCAGTCAGCCATAATTATTTATTAGGAGTAGTACTGTATAATAATAATGTACATATATTATAACATATATAATAATAGTAATAATATATAGTCATGAATAAAACAAGCTTAGTCCTTGCCTTCATGAAATTTTATCTTTGCTGCTAAAGTATAAGGGCCTTGAATCTTAAATATTTTAAAGTTCCCCTCCATTATTTTTTTATAATGTGTTGTATATTTTGTTCATTAAGTATTTAAACAGCAGTATTTGACAGTGGAAAAATAGACTTTATACTTTAGGCTCTTGAGGGCCACTGAATACTTTTAATTGGAGCAGGAGTAATATTAGTAGATTTCTACTAACACTTAGAGTTAACTTTAGTACTATAAAGAGGTGAGGGGTTTTACTGTCACTTTCTACATGTTAGTTTTCTAATCAGCCAAGTAATTTTGTGAAAAGTTTTTCTCTTCCAAACATTTATATTGGAAACCAGTTAGGTAAGTAATGCAGTAAACATATTTTTTGAGCGCTTACTATGTGCCAGACACTTCTAGGCACTCAGCAAAGAGCAACAATCAGAACAAAGCCTTTCATCTCATGATTGCATTATAGTGGAGGATTGGACAGTAAGAAAGTAAATACATAATATATGCACTGTGATTAAGTGCTGTGAAGAAAAATATAACAAATAGAAAAGGAGAAGGCTATTTTAGATAGGGAAATAAGATGACCTCTGAGGAGAAACATGTGTGCTGGAATGAACCAACAGTGGGTGTACTTGGGAGAAAGAGCTTTGCAGGCCAAGGAAACTGCAAGTAGAGGGTTTCAGTGAGTAATTTATTAACACGTTTTCCCTTTTATTGTCACTTTAGAATAATCTGTAGATCCCTCTATAGTCTGACCCTCAATGATATTGTCAGTCTTTTCTCAATTACCTAGTCAAATGGTAATAATAATGCCTATTTTATAAACAAAGTGAAATATATAATTTATATATAAATTTATGTAATACGTTATAGACACTCTGTAATTGATAGTTATTGTCATCATTATTTTGTTAGTATAACTATTAGCAGCTTATGTTCTTGCCCATTCATGTCTTCCTAGAGAACACTTGCTCATCTTTTAAGAATCAATGTGTAAATATCACTTTCTCCTCAAATCTTCTTGCTATACAGGACTACTCCCTTAGTTTTACTGCCATTATATATTTATTACATGTCTGTCATTGTACTTGCCATATTTAACTTTGCTTTTACCCTTTGTATACCTGGCTTCTAACCTGAAGTCTGGCATTTATGTATTTTGCTAGATAAGTAACAAATTAAGAAGTTTATTTAGTTGGCTTCTAATATTTATATTTGTTTAAACTTTCAACATATGTCTGTTACTGTGGTAGTATACTTATTGTAAAGGTTTTTTCAAGGGGAGTGTGAATTAAAGGTACGTTATTCTCAAAAGGAGAAGT
Source organism: Delphinus delphis (assembly GCF_949987515.2). NCBI lineage: Eukaryota > Metazoa > Chordata > Mammalia > Artiodactyla > Delphinidae > Delphinus > Delphinus delphis. The sequence continues at coordinate 86,410,177 of NC_082687.1, read as the reverse complement.
AATCTAAGAAGTGTAGGTCTGTATTTCAGATTATGTCTGTCATTTATGAGGTATCTAGTGATCCCCTTCCTTGGGACACATTTATGCTTCTTGGTTCTCTCTGCTTCTCAGCCAGGTTCTGGCAGTATCTATGATAGCAATCCTTTATTCTTCTCTGACACTGGTGACACTGACGCATTTATGTTCATTATACTGACATTCGAACATGAATTGGAGTCTTGAAGACTGGTGGGAATCCCAGGTCTGTGATTTCTAGGGGTGTGATCTTAAGAAAGTAACTCATTAGTCTCATTTCCTCATCTGAAAAATGGAGATAATATGTTCCTCACACAGGGTTGTAGGTTGTACATTATGTACATGAAAGAGCATTGGCTTCTAGAATATATCAGATGTTTCTTATTAGGTGAAATAATTTTAATTCAGTAACTCTGTTTCTGCAGAATCAGATTGAGCGTTTGTTTGGCTTTGGGTAGAGGAAAACAAGGTGGAATTTAACAATGGTGTTGATTGCTGACTTTGGTTAAGTCTTACTCTGTTTCAGCTGATTCCTTTTTTTCTCAGTGGAATGTGCTGGTCTTGATCCAGAGGAAAGAAAGGAATGCTCAGCATAATAATGCTAGAAAGATATATCACACCACATTGCATTTAACACAAGGTGAGGGCACCAAGGGGAGGAAATTTGCCTTAGTTGGGTGTCCAGCACCAAGTACAGGGCCTGGCACATGACAGGCACTCCATATCATGTTTAAATGAACAAGTGATTCTGTTTAGATGAGAAACCTGTTCTGGCTATGGAGTACATAGTGCATTTTGGGTAGCTAAGGTAGATGTCTGTAAGATGTTGGCAAAGGAGACTGATTTTGGTATTTTAGCAGTTGTCTTTGAAACCATTATACCTGATTCATTATATGTACAGTTCTTTTATATCATATTGTATAAAATGCATAAATGTATAAATGTATAAAATTGTATAAAATCATATTGTATAAAAAGCTTAAGCTTTTTAATGTTTCTGCCGTCCTCACTGTTGACTTCGCTTAGAGAGTTTGACAACAAAGCCTATTTAATCAGAGTGAGTGATGCTGAGACTTTCCTTATTGTACTAGTTGTAATAACTTTCACTTCATATGTTTGTTAGCAAAATAAATACGTGTTAAAAATATGTCTGCTGGAGGCAGTAGCATGTTGTATACACATCTTCTTCACACCATGTGTTGTTGTGATACCTGAGAGCTTATATTTTATTTTGCATCCATTCAGAATAACTTGTGGGCATATGAGGGTTCTGGATGTCTTGTGAATTAGGGATCGTAATTGACCATTATGCCTGTAAGTTCTTAGATTTTAGCAAATCTTAATCAGAGTTTTGAATATTTATACACATATTTATGTCACATAACTTATAATTTCATTTTTAGAGAGTTTCCTTTTCTGTTTCCTTCCCTTCTAAGATTAAAGGAATCAAAATTAAGTTTCAGATTAAAAACTTAAAACTATTAAATGTTAAATTGCCAAAATGTTCTATAAGTAGAACATGCAGGTAATATAGGCTTAAATTGGTTTTTTTTTTAGAAAATTATTAGTTTGTCTCCAGGACTGGCTTCTTTTCTTGTAATTTTTTTTTCCTAAATGCAGAATTAGATATTCTTAGGCCGTTGTGGCTGCAATAGAGCTTAGTAAACATCTAGTCTACTTGCTTTATTTTAGAGAGGTAACTAAGATACAAGGACAAGTGATTTGTCCACAGTCAGTTAATTCATAACAGGACCAGATGATAAACTAGATTTTTAACTATTGTTGAGGAGATGGCCAAACTGTGGCTAACCCTTCTGTTATGCTAATAACCACTTTAAACTTTAAGACCATACTGTTCCTAGAAATACATGTGGATCTGATGATGTTTTAAAAGGATATTATTTTAGTGACCTGGTAGAAGTCAGTTCCTGGAATTTGTCAATCCAGCAGTCAGCCAGATTGGGTGTGAGTGAAGTTTTGGCAGTACTTTTCCATTTTGGTATGTAGACTGTTTACTAATTGAGTCAACAGGAGGTAATTTTTACTAATCTCATTTTAAGCCATGAAAAGCCCCACATTCTCTTTAAATTGTTAGTTTTGACAACCTAGATGTGAGGATTCACTCATTTTCCATAGGAAAAGGTTTAGCCAATAAACATATGTTAAGAAAAACATGAAGAACAAGATTTTTAAAAATTCAGTTTTTCTTTGTTGAATCTAAGAAGTTATACATTTTATTTTAAAAGTCATACAGTGGACTCTTGGATTCTGTTAGATAGAAAAATGATTAAAAAATGTCTAAGGATCATGTGAATAGTCTGCATTTCTTTTTCTTGTATTCTTTGTGATGTTTCCCTAGGACTTACATTTTAAACTGGACTATATAAAAATAGCACCTTGTACTCTGTGATGTTTAGTTTTTTTTTCCTTTTTTTAAAGGAGAGAGTTTATCTGTTTTGGGGGAGGAATAATTTATAAATATAATGATCTGGATAAGAAGAATGTAGACAACCTGAATTTAGTACTGGTTTTAGTTGACTAATATCAATTAAATTGAATTATTTATTTTTAGTCAGTGTGTTCATATATTATACTTTTGATGTGAAGAATACCCTACTAGACTTCTTAAAGCCTCTTAGTTTGACTTAGTCTGAAATTTAATTTGTTGGTTTTGTTTTAAATTACATTCTCTTGACTATAGCTTGTGTTTGGGGATTGCAAGTTAGTAATTGCCCTTTGTTCTATTTCAGATCCCTGCATGTCACTGAGTCCACCATGCTTCACAGAAGAAGATAGATTTAGTCTGGAAGCTCTTCAAACAATACATAAACAAATGGATGATGACAAAGATGGTGGAATTGAAGTAGATGAAAGTGATGAAGTAGGTGGAAACCCTTTTTCCCTGGTATTCTCTTAAAACAGAATGACCAAGTTTTTAGTCTTAAATTTTCCCATTATTCCTTGTATGACTGAACTCCTTCATCTTCATCATCTTTAGTTTTTCTCTTCACATTTTAATTTTACCCTTTGTATTTACATGGTTTTTCTTTTTTCTTTTTTTTCACATCTATACAGGTCTTCTCAGTTTTATAAGAATTCCCACTCTGTGTACTTGGGTTTCTCAAACATATATCCTATTCTGACTATGTCAGTTATCTATTGCTGCTTTACAAACCACCACAAAATTTAGTGGCCTAAAACAACATTTTGTTATTTCTCCTGATTCTCTGGGTTGACTGGGCTTTGCTGAGCACTTTTTCTGTTCCCGTAGTTATGGCCTGAGGTCACTGTGGCAGTTGCATTCAGTTGCCAGCTCTGCTGGGCTGGAATATCTCAGATGACCTCTTTTCCATCAGAGTCTCTCTCCATCCAGTCTCTCATCATTCAGGAGTCTAGCTCAAGCTTCCTTACAGCATGGCAGCCAGCTTCCAGGTGGCAGTGTTCCAAGAGAACAAGTTCCCATGTGAAAGTGCTTATCATGCCCCTGCTTGCCAATGCCTGTTAATATCAAATTGTCTTAAAGCAAGTTATTTGGCTGAACTCAGAGTCTGTGTTGGAAAGGATTATACAAGGATATGAATACCAGGAGATGTGGTTTACTGGGGGTCACCAATGTCCTAATCTACTGTACTCACCGTACAAATAAATAGTACTTTATTTCTTAAGCATTCTCATCTTACCCCCGTCTATTGTCCCTTTCAGTTTTCTTCTTAGAGGTTGTTTTCTTTATTTGATTCTGGTCTCATTCTAACCAAATTCCCCAGTCAGTTTTTAGTTCTTTTCACTCTTTTTGTTGTATTTGTCACTGTTGAGATGCTTCTCTTTTAGTTTACATGATACTAAATTACACTATTTTCTACATTATTATCTAATGTTGTATAACAGTGACATCCTCTCATCACATTTTTGTCTAATCACATTGTTATGTAACAGAAACATTCTCTAAAGATCGATTTTTGACCTGCTGTATAAAACATTTACCTTGAGAATGCTCATCCACTTTCAGGTTACTCCTGATGCCTCCATCTCTAAGCCAGTCCAGATTCTGACGTACATATATTGCTTTCTGCCTGACATCTTTTGAGGGCTCTTGTTTTCAGCTTAGTTTATCTAAAGCAAAATCCCAGATCTCTCTTTGAAATCCCTCACTGTTCAATGGCAATTGTGGACCTACTTCTCCTCAGTTTTTACTCTTTTATTTAATTTTTTTAAAGTTTATTTTATTTATTTTAAATTTTTGGCTGCTTTGGGTCTTTGTTGCTATGTGCAGGCTTTCTCTAGTTGTGGCGAGTGGGGGCTACTCTTCATTGCAGTGCACGGGCTTCTCATTGCGGTGGCTTCTGTTGTTGCAGAGCACGGGCTCTAGGTGCGCGGGCTTCAGTAGTTGTGGCACATGGGCTCAGTAGTTGTGGCTCGCGGCTCACGGGCTCTAGAGCGCAGGCTTAGTGGTTGTGGTGCATGGACTTCGTTGCTCTGTGGCATGTGGTATCTTCCTGGACCAGGGCTTGAACTGTGTCCCTTGCGTTGGCAGGTGGATTCTTAACTGCTGTGCCACTAAGGAAGTACCAGTTTTTACTCTTTTAAATTAGGAGTTGGCAGACTTTTTCTGTAAAGGGCCAAATTATGCGTTGAAATATGTCCCCCCCCCCAAAAAATATTTTGAAGTCCTAACCCCCAGTACCTCATAATGTGACCTTATTTGGAAATAGGTTCATTTCAGATGTAGTTATTTAAGAGGAGTGTATATTGGAGTAACATGGGCTCTTAATCCAATATGACTGGTGTCCTTGTAAGAGAGGAGAACACCATGTGGACAGACAGACACAGGGGAGAAGATGATCATGTGACAGTGGATGCAGAGATTGGAGTTATGCAGCTACAAGTCAAGGAATGACAAGGATTGCTGGTGACACCAAAAGCCAAGAGAAAGGCATGAAACAGATTCTCCCTTAGAGCCTTTCAGAGAGCATGGCCCTGCTGACACTTTATTTAGATTTATAGCCTCCAGACCGTGAAAGAATAAATTTCTGTTATTTTAAGCCACTCAGTTTATGGTACTTTGTTACAGCAGCCGTAGGAAATGAATATAGGCCAGCTAGCAAATAGTTTAGATTTGTATGAGCTGCATGATCTCTGTTGGATCTACTTAACTCTCCCATTGTAGTGCCCAGCAGCCTTAGACAGTATATGAACTAATGGTCATGGCTGTGTTCCAATAAAACTTTGTTTGCAAAGACAGCCATCAGTCTGTAGTGTGCCAACCCCTGCTATAAATAAAATTTTGTGTTCTTAGAATTTAGTCCTTTTTCATTTACCTGTTTTAGTTATTTACTTATTCCATTTTAATCTAGGTATTTATTATCTTATGCCTAGATTATTACCTCTAATTTTTTCCTCTCTAATCATCATGCATATCACTTTTGAGAGTGTCTTTCTCTAGCTAAGAAATTTAACAGTGATTTCTTAGTACTTATTAGATCAGATATTAACTCTTTAGTCTTTTTTTTTTTTTACTATCTCTGCATCAGCTGATTCATGCTTACTGAGAGATAATCTCTTCTCATTGTGGTTAAATCATTTTAATTAGAGTTCAGTTCTATTAATACCAAAATCATGGCTTTCAGTTCAAAGTAGTCAAATTTATTTCTTTCATTTTTGGAACTGCAGATGACAGGATAGTCCTATTTTACATTGTTTCCAACTTAAAAAGTATTTGAAGTATGTAAATATATTCTGTTGGTCGTAAAGTAGAGTAAATGAAATGAAGTTGATGATTATTAGGAATTTTACTTGCTGGAATATAACAAAGTAGTTGTCATTTATTGAGGGTCACTTTATTATACTGAGTAATTCATTCTCTCAACATCATCACCATTCCTTCTCTTTCTTCCAGTACAAACACACACATACACACAATAAAATCAAGCTATAAAACTACTTTTTAGAAGTAATACTCTGAATTATTAGTGATGAATTGTTCTTTCTAATCCTCCCAAGATTGTCTAAATTGTTTACTTAGTTGCTAATATAGTTGCTTAAGATTTTGATTATCAAATATTAAAAATCTACTTAATAAAATTACTTTTGTTATTAATTGATATATCAAGTTATAAATATTACTACTCTGGGGTGTTTTCTGACACCAACCAGTTCTTCAGTTTTCCAACACCAACTGCATTTCCAACAATTCAATTCAATTCTGACGCTCTCTCCCTGATCCCACAAGTTAAAGGGCTCAGTCTCATAATACTGCCCTTACCTCAGATCCCAGTCACAAGTCTCTGGTTATGTTTTTGAACTTCTGACTGACTGGCGATAAATCTGGGGTTCCCATGGCTCCTTCCTCAGGTTTGAACATTTGCTGGGTATGTATCTGAAAAAAACAAAAAAACACGAATTCAAAAAGATACATGCACCCCAGTGTTCATAGCAGCATTGTTTACAATTGCCAAGATATGGAAGCAACCTAAGCATCCATCAGCAGATGAGTGGGTAAAGAAGATGTGGTACATAAATACAGTGGAATACTACTCAGCCATAAAAAGAATGAAATTTTGCCATTTGTAGCAACATGGATAGACTTGGAGGAGTGTTAGGCTAAGTGAAATAAGCCAAACAGAGAAAGAAAAATACTGTTTGATAGCACTTATATGTGGAATCTAAAAAATAAACTAGTGAATAATACAAAAAAGAAGCAGACTCACAGATATAGAGAACAAACTAGTGGTTACCAGTGGGGAGAGGGAAGAGGGGAGGGGCAATATAGGGGTAGGAGATTAAGAGGTACAAGCTATTATATATAAAATAAATAAGCTACTGTACAACACAGGGAATATAGCCAATATTTCATACTAATTATAGAGTATAACCTTTACAAATCACCATATTGTACACCTGTAACTTATATAATATTGTACATCAACTGTACTTCAGTTAAAAAAAAGGAAAATTTGCTGGAATGGCTCACAGAACTCAGGAGGACACTTTACTTATGTTTACTGGTTTATTAAAAAGGATATAACTCTGGAACAGCCAAGTGCTGTATATGTATAGGACAAGGTATGGTAGAAGGCGCATGGAGCTTCCATGCCCTCTCTGGGCATGCCGCCCTCCCAGCACCTCCCACACCTTGATATATTCACCAACCTGGAAGCTTTCTGAATCTCTAAGTTCAAGAGTTTTTACAGAGCTCAGTTTTCCCAGAGGTCAGGTAGCTGGGACTGAAATTTCCCGTTCTCTGATCACTTGGTCTTTCTCATGATCAGCCCCATCCTGAGGCTATTTAGGGGCCCCTCCCTTAGTCATCTCATTAGCATGAACTCAGGGGTGATTAAAGGAGGAAAGGACACTATCACTGAGGAAATTCTAAGACTTTTAAGAGCTCTGTTCTAGGAACCAGGGATAAAGACCAAATATATTTCTTATTATATCACAATTTAAAAAATATTTAAATATGGAAAAATAGCAAAAATTCATATTTTTTAATTATTAAAAATACCTTCAAGAGAAGGATCTGTTGCAATTGTGTATAATATATAGACAGAGAGGTATTAAGTAAGCTTATGCAGATATTTGACAGCCGATTTGAATGTATTTGATTGCATAATAATTCCTAGAATTACAAGTTATTTTAATCTTTTTATCTCATCATCAGATAGTAAATGCTCAGATGTGTGAAATATTATCATTATCACTGTGCCAAACAAAGTAATCACGCATGGCTGTATAATTTATACTTCAATGGAATTCTTATTGAGTCTTAAATTTTAGTGGAATTCCAAATATTTTGTAATAAAAAATAATAACTTTGTTAAAAAGTAAAACTTATGTTAAAAGAACTTAGAATTCTATCAGTATAATAGGTGAACTTGAATGTTTAAAAACAGAAGATATCTTTCTCTCTGTATTTCTTTTAATATGAATATTTAAAAACAAATATAGTATGCTTCTGTGTTTTATTAGTACCCCCAAAAATCTAGAAATCCATTGTACAGTATGGTAGCTACTAGCTATATTTGTCTATTGAGCACTTAAAATTGAGGTGTGTTATATGTGTAAAATGCACTTCAAATTTTGAAGATTTACATAAATATTGAAATATTGATTACATGTTGGAAATGATTATATTATGGGCATACTGGGTTACATGAAATATAATATAAAATTAATTTCACTTGTTTTTACTTTTTAATGTGACTCCTAGGAAATTTTTAATCACATATGTAGATCACTATTTATATTGGACAGGACTGATCTTAGAGACTATAGTGTGTTGCAGGCTTTAAGAGAATGGGTTTTTTCTTTTTTTTTTTTTTTTTTGTGGTATGCGGGCCTCTCACTGTTGTGGCCTCTCCCGTTGCGGAGCACAGGCTCCGGACGCGCAGGCTCATTGGCCATGGCTCACGGGCCCAGCCGCTCCGCGGCATGTGGGATCTTCCTGGACCGGGGCACGAACCTGCGTCCCCTGCATCGGCAGGCAGACTCCCAGCCACTGCGCCACCAGGGAAGCCCAAGAGAATGGGTTTTTAATTCTGTAGTTTTTGGACCAGTTTGGTGCCTTCAGTTCATTATTGCTACATCTTGATTTGTATTTCTTGTTAAAGTGTCTTTTTTTTAAAGAAGTGAATATTAATACTGTTATAGGTCTCTAGTAGCCATCATTAGGAAACTTCATGAATTTAATAGGAAACCTTAGAAATTTAAAAATACTTAATTTCTTGTGATTTTTGAATGGAAATATTGCTTTTTAAAAATTTTAGCAAAATATTTAGCATTTGAAAATGCTGGTTGGAAGCTTAATTTTTTTCTCTTTAGTACCTATTGCTTTTGGTCATATGAGAAAGCATTTACTTTTCTAGTTTATTCATTCATTTGATATTGAGCTAATATTTGAGGATCTATTCCATGCCAGATACTCAAATAGATCTTGAAATATATCAGGAAAAAAACAGACAAAATTGCATATAAATCTTGAAGCCCTTAGGCTAACATTCTGATGGGGCTTGTGACTAAACAAAACAAAACTAAACAAGACTAAACAAAACAAGACTAAACAAAGCAAGACTAAACAAAAAACTAAATAAGCAGGGGAAGGGGGATCAGGACATGTAGATAATGGATGGCTGTAATTTTAAATAGGATGGTCATGGCAGGCCTCATTAAGAAGGTAACAAAGTGTGTACTGTTTGCAGTGCTTGGACAAGTAAGAGAATAAATATCTGGCAATTTTCCAGAGCTATTCTACAATTGAAATTGGAGGCCTAGGGGTGTTTCAGATTAGGAACAGGATATGCAGCTTTTGCTCTCTAGGTCATTGTCTTCTGACGCAAGATCTAGAAGATTAGATGTCAGTGTATGCTGAATTTGTGACCTCCTTAGATTGAGTTATTGATTACAGTTAAGTTTGCCTGTTCTGTCAATATTGAAGATATTTTGGACAGTGTAGGTACTTGATTAGCCAATAATTTAAATGAGAGTATTGAATGGTTTTGTGGCCCTGAGCACAGCAGTAGGAGGCAGTGAGAACTGACATTGTTATTGCCTACTTCATGACTGGAAGTTTTATTATAGTTCCTAGTGTGTATGAACCTTGTTTTCTGTTTTTATTTTCCCCCCTTTTTCTTTTATATTTTAAAAGGTTTCTTCCCCTTTTTCTACTTTTTCCCCCTTTTTATCCATTCTTCCCGTTCATTTATGTGATTCCAAATAGTTTTAGAGTGTTTGTTATCAGTTGGTTTTGTATACATATGTATATAAAACCAACTTTAAGGCCAACTTATGTGAAAAATCTGGTTGTACCTGGTATTTGTTTTCTTATATTAGCTATTCTGCCTGAAAAACACCTTTGTCATCATTTCTCGGTACACTTCTCAGAAAACTTAGTTTTAACCACACAGATGAATCTGTCTGAAACAAGGAGAGTCACTTAAGAAAATAGGCAAAAGTAGGGTTAGAAAAAAATAGGAGAAAATACATTTTAAAAAAGGATCGCTGAGTTTTGAATTACGTGGAGTATTGTTTCTAAAGGAATAACTGCGTCTGTTCTTTACTGAAGTTTTCTAAGTTAAAATTTCAACTTAGATATTAGTTATCAATTATTGTGTAACAAATTCTTCCCAACTTAGTGGTTTACTAAGCCACTCAACGGTTTTATCATCTCATGGTTTCCGTGGGTTCGAAATCCAGGAGCAGCTTAGCTGACTCTTGCAACTCTGGGCCTCTCACTAGCTGCGGTTAAGATGTCAACTGGTATTGCAGTCATCTCAAGGCCTGATTTGGGGAGGATTCACTTCAAGGCCTACTCATGTGGCTGTTGGCTCCACAGGTCCTCACTGGTTGCTGGTTGCAGATGTCGGTCCCCTGCCACATGCCCCTGTCCATAGGGCAGTGGTCTTCCCTGACTGAGAGGGGCTGAAGGGGGTGGGGGGAGCATGGGGGTGGGAGAGAGAAAGTCGGGGGAGGGAGGGAGGGAGGGAGAGAGAGAGAGAGAGAGAGAGAGGGAAAGGACAACATGGAAGTCAAAGTCTTTTTGTAACCTCATCTTGGGAGTCCTGTTTCATCACTTTTTGCCATATTCTGTTTGTTGGAAGTGAGTTGCTAGGTCCAGCTGATACTCAAGGGGAGGCAGTTAACACAGGAGCACAAATAAGAGGATGTGGGGATCATTATGAGCCATTTTATTTTATTTGTTTATTTTTGTCTTGTTATCTCATTTTATTTACCTTTTAGAACTCTTCCTATGAGCCATTTTAGAGGCTGCTTATCGTGGTTTGTTTTTGTACTCTGCTAGAGAGATTTGATGGGAAATTCTCAAGCCATGGAATTATAAAGTATAAAAGCAGTAAAGTTATATGACTTCCTTCAAAAGGCTTTGCTTTGGAAGTGACCCACAATAAGACTTTTCATGTTTATCTTTGTATTAGGATATGTCTAACATTTTAAAGCATGTTAAATTTGATTAAAGTTATCTACTGAGTAGTACTTTACATGCACAAATGTACCGGTACAACTTATTTGACTGAAGGATCACTTGGCGTTCACCTGAAAGGACAGGCAGGGCAAAGGTAAGGTGAAGAGAGTAGGTGCTAAAGAATTCTTGCTGTTAAATTATAATTATTGAGGTATTTTCCTGTATACTGAAATTTTCATAGTTTAATTAGTTAAAAACTTGATGCCGTAAAAGCAGGCTTTAATTCTTTCTGGAAAATAATAGCAATAAGCATACAACTAGAATAGCAGAGAATGTTGATAGTTATTCCATAGAAAAAAGGGTTAGTGGCCAAAACTGGGAAATGATGAATTAATTTAGTTTTGTTACTGGAGGACTTCTCAAACTTGTATTTATGGATTTATATACTAAAATAACAGAAAACATTTATTTAGCATTTACTGTTTGTTCCACACTGTAAGCACTTTGCATACACTATGGAATGGACTCCTCATAGCAACCCTGTGAACTAAGAATATACCATAATTATCTATTTGCAGATAAGGAATAGGCTTAGAGAGATGAGGCAAATGCCCAGGGTCACCAGCTTATAAATGATAGAACAGACTGAACCCATGGTCTTGATTTCTAGTCTGTGTTGCTTTTCTATGTTAATATATATCATTAATCTCCATCATTATGCCCTCCCCGATACAATTTATAAATAAATAGTTGTATATAAGTAGTATGTGTATATAAAAATATTTTTATTATATATACATTCTGTTATACCAGTGTTATGTCTTTTTAAAATGTTCATGAAAATATAAATTAAAAATGAGATAAAATTAAATATAAATGGAAGTTCTAATGTTTTTCCCTCTAAAGTGGATTAGACTGTACATCCCTATGGGGTCTGGGCAACCGAATTTGGAGACCACCGCTGTAATGAATTGTAAAGCAAGGTCTGTTATTAGACACATAGGCTTCATTCCATTTTTATAAGAACAGGCAACTGTGAGAATTTTTCAAAAAAGCAATTTCCAGAAACACTGATAATGTTAATATTCTTCTCTAATTTCCACATTTATTGTATACAGGTCTCTACTATACGGCACATCAATTACTGATATTCTTATGATGACCACTCTGCCTTTCATGACTGACATTAGCTCTGATACTGTGATATCTAGAAGAAATGATATTGTAAGAATAGAGGAAAAGTCACACTCATTTATACTAATTTAGAAAAAAAGGTAGGGAATGACTGAGGCAGAAAATTTAGGTATCATTTTGATGAGAGAAGAAATGATTAAAATCTACACTTTATTTCCTTTGTTTGAAAAATACCTTTTTCTGTACATTTGCCTATGATTTTTTATTTTAGCTGCAAATTCTAAATTAAAAAATTTAATTTTTATTTGGAATGTGTCTAATTATTGATCTGTAGAGCTCATAAAAGAAGTAATGATTTTGAACACCTTTAAATAGGAGTCTGTGCAAGAAACATCCTTCTCGGGCTTCCCTGGTGGCACAGTGGTTAAGAATCTGCCTGCCAATGCGCAGGGGACACGGGTTCGAGCCCTGGTCCGGGAAGATCCCGCACGCCGCGGAGCAACTAAGCCCGTGCGCCACAACTACTGAGCCTGCGCTCTAGAGCCCATGAGCCACAACTACTGAAACGTGCATGCCTAGAGCCCATGCTCTGTAACAAGAGAAGCCACTGCAATGAGAAACCTGCGCACGAAGAGTAGCCCCCGCTCGCTGCAGCTAGAGAAAGCCCGCGTGCAGCAACGAAGACCCAACGCAGCCAAAATTAAAAAAAGAAAAGAAAAGAAACATCCTTCTTTTACCTAGGAGGAAGTCATCTCCTGGGGTTTGTGTACAGTATTTTGATCAAAATCTGTTAATATCTGTTTGTCACTTTGCTTATATCTGTTTGTCACTTTGCTTATTACCTCTTCTCTGTTTGCATGTTCTTAACTATGGCTGGAGCTATTCAAAATAACGTGGAGGCTGTATACATGTTTTGGAAGTAAGGCAGAAATAAGGTTGGGGCACTCTTCCATTCAATACTTTGTTCGCATTTAGCCTACAGAATGAGAAAAGAAAGGCAGTGAACGCGTAAGACAAAGTGGATTACTGCAGCCAAATCTTTGGGCCTCAAGGGAGAGAAGTGGAAGAAAAAGAAGTTGGTATAGTTTTGAAAGATTGCTCTAAGGAATAAATCAAAGTGTGCTTCTGGGACAAGCAGCAACTTGTTAGAATCGTTAGGCCCCCTCTCAGCCCTACTAAATCAGAAACTTGGGGGTGGGGCCCAGAAATCTGTTTTAACAAGTCCTTCCATGATTCTGATGCCTGCTTTGTACTTTAATAAATTTTAACAGCTGTTTTTGCGCTATACTTTTGTAACAGTTTTTATAATCTCAGGCATTATATTTGGCTATTGTGATGGTCTTGCAAAAGACATTTTTTCCTGCCCCTGTACTTTGTGATTTCACAGTGGCCAAGTTCCACCTTAAAGAGGTCATGGACTTGGAGTTACTATAAAGCAGGGCTATATGTGTATTTTTCTGGATAGAAGATTCTTTGCTTTTGTTAAAGTAAGATGGTTCTGTAGCCTAGAATGGTTAAGAACTACTGTATGAATTAATGGGATGTATCTTAAGAAAATATCTCATTTTATAGTTATATAAGCATAACTAGAATATTTCTTAAGTTCTAGATTTTCTATCCTGCCTCAGCATTTATTTACTTGAGTACCTGGGCTCTTATGTCTTCCCTTGACAATTATAGTACCTATTTACTAGACTTCCTCCTCTATCTCTTTCTTTTCCAATTCATTTACCACCTGCTGTTGTTATCTTTCTCTTTATAGATATTTGATAAGAACTAATTCTAGAGTATTTCAATTCATATACCTCTGTCTCCTTCAAAGCAACCACCGTAGAAACCAGAAGACTTTCTCTTTTCTTACCATCCAGACTGTCTCACCTCTACCTCTTCAATCTCTTCTTGATGATTCCTTAGTCACAGGTCATTCGAGAGCACCGTTGGTACTATATAGTTCAGTTATATATAGATTAAATATTAGGCTTTTGTTATAGGAACTTAAATACAACAATTTCTGTAGAAAGATGTGTTTCAAATAGCAAATAATGCTCTTAAACGCAACTGGCTTAACTGGGAATGAATAGTCTATGGTTATGAGTTCTGTCTATAAAGAGCCAAAAACTTCTGAGTTATTTTATGGCCATGAAACATTCAACCCAGGACCTTTTGCCTCTTTCTGGGAATTACCACAACCCCTGCTTCAACTGGTACATATTTTAGCCCCTTCCTCCAAATTATATCTGCTTTTCTTAGTCATACCAAATAATAATCATTAAAAAATACCATTTCCCATTCCTGTTCCATTAATTTTTAATTTACCTTACAAAGAGTTTCGTATTAAATACCGTTATAGGCTGGAAGGGAGCAGAAACATGGGAGTGTGCATCAGGACCTGCATGTGTACTCCTTCGGTTCCAGCCCGACCGGACTGCCAGTCCTGCCCTTTCCTCCCCCTCCTTTCCTGGGCATTTTTAGGATCACAGCATGGCATTGCATTTATGTAATTCTTTTTTTTTTTTGAGAGTTTAGCACACTTAACATATTGTTTCATATTGTAAAAGGTCTCTGAGTTTGGTTGGGTACAGAACGTATTTATTCCCATTTCACAAATGAAAATAAAATTGTACCTTCACTATAACATTAACTCCATCTGCCTTATATTGTTATTATAGATAGGATGACCATATAATTCATCATCCAAACAGGAATACTTTTGAGAGTGAAAGAGGGTGCTATTAGTAATTATACCAGGACAACAGGTGTAAATGAGGAGTAACCCTGGCAAATGGGGCTGTATAATTACCTTACTATGTGTCTTATCTCAGTCTGCTTTCTATTGTACTGCTTATCTTTATCTTTGTTTTGCTCCTTTACTAAGTTGTTATTAAATTGATCTAAGTTTATGCCAAGGTTTGTTCTGTTAGTAAAGCTCGGCTGGATCTATTTCAGTTTAGTTTATCGTCTTAGTCTTTTTACATGGTATAGTTTGTTTTCTAGTAACATGACAGAGATTCGGGCATTTTTCTCTTCCTTTGTCTTAGAGTTAAGTGATTTTGTCTTGTCTCTCTTTTCTTTAGAAATACTATAACTTAACAGTATTTCTTTATTAACTTAAAATAATACTCATTGACCCTTTCATTGATCTTTACAATTACTTTTTTTTAGAAGTAAGTTTTCTGGCTTTCCCTAATTTTCATATCTGAAGAATTTAGTCTGACTTTTCCTATGGACCTGTTCAGTGTTCAGCCTGCTAGGCAGAAGGGAGCAGAAGAAAGAAGCGGATTGGTTGTGTCAAGGTAACCTTCCTTTAGGGGACAGTTGTGGGTCTGTCGGGCAGCTTACCTCAGTAGTGCTGACCAAGTGATTTCTGATTGACTGGTTTAAGGTTCCATTCTTGGGAGAGGCCAAAACTGTAATTAAATTAAGTATTGTCTTGGTTTGGTGACGTGGGGCTTACCGTAAGTGACTCCATTATGGGCCTGTTGTCCTGTTTTTAACAGTTCCCCCCTTTTGATCATGACTCTCAGCCTGAGAGGTATGATCAAAATTTAAGGCATTAGTGCCACTGCCAGCTACTGCTCTGAAGTTCTTGCAGTTTTTACTGATCCTCTGTGTGGTATTCACAGGTCATGACTTCAGGTTCACGTTTTTTAAGCTGGTCATTCTCTTCATTCCTTTCTGATATTCCAGTCTTAGGGAGATCATTTGTTTGGTGGTTAGGGGCTGCAAACATGCACTTAAAGCTTTTGAGAGAATACAGCATACCAGGGAGACTATTGTGGTTATTATAAGCAGGAAAATTCTTAATACCTGGAGTGCCTTTTGGAGCCATGGTCCCCAAGACCAAAACCACTCAAAGTCAAAGAAAGACCCTGTTGAAGGAGTCACTTTCTCAAGCCAAGTGGCTTGTTCAGTGATCTTACATAACTGAGTTTCAGCTTCCTCAGAAGTGTTAATCCAGGTGCAGCAGGTGGTGTTGGCCACAGCACAGGCACCTTCTTGCTCAGCTAAAAGATAATCAAGGGCTATCCCATTACCAAGAACAACTTTGGCCAGAGAGTTGAGGATTTTTGTTGGACAACTATTGCTTTTGCAGCAGATTCTGTAATATCTTCAAGAATTAAGGAGGGATTCCTGATCTTAACCTCATTTGTTTACTTGAGTACCTGGGCTTATGGGCTCTACTCCTAACCAGGGAAGTAGGGACCTGCCAAAGGAAGCAAATCCTGAATCATGAATGCCTCCTGTTAGGTCCCTTCTAACTTGCTGATATAAATTCAGAGGAGTTGACCAATGAGGTGTCTCACTTTGTGGGCAGTTAGGAATACAGTTAGATCACCTAAGAGGCATTGCTCAGTTATGTGCCAGCCATCTAGGCATAAATAGGTCCAAGGAGAATGATAACCACCATAGACAAAGATAAATCCTGTCAGGGCACAAACTATTCCCGCTAAGCTGGTACTGTTAGTGGGTTCATTCACAGGGATGGTTGGATTTGCCTTTTCCAAGCCATGGGTCAGTTAGGTTTTCAGTGCATTTGGAAAGTAAATCTCCTAGCCTGAAATTAAAAAAAAAAAAAAAGTTATAAATTCCTTGCAAAGATGGGTGCTGCTGGTGAGATCTTTTCATGATTGGGGGCAGATCCAATTTAGATATAATCATAAGAATGTGAGGTACAAATGTACCATGATTTATGTAGGCATTTGTGTCTAATTGGGAAAGTACAGTTATAATTGGAGAAAGGTTAAAACAAGGCAATGGATGTTCTTGCTATAAAAGTCGGGACTCTGTAAGTGACTTCCAACGGAGTTTGACTGTAGTTCATTTGTTTGTTCGTTCTTCCCTCCCTCCCTTCCTTCCTTCCTTTTTTATAGTTTATGGTGACATTGGGAATAGAAGAAAAATTGGTCACAGGGAGGACCAGGGGGTCTCTAGCATCATGGATAAATTGGAGTATTTGATAAGAAATCTAGCAGTTTGAAAGGTTACCTCTCTTAGCAGTGGCTTGGGAGATACAGATGAGACATTATCTTCCCAGGCCAATGCCAGAGTAAAGGAAAGAAAGAGAAGAAGAAAGTGTTTTATGTTTAGCTAAAGCATGAAGTCTTGACCCAGCATCTTGGGTGGAAGCAGTCTACTTCGATGTTGGCTACTTCT
Organism: Delphinus delphis; assembly: GCF_949987515.2. Taxonomy (NCBI): domain Eukaryota; kingdom Metazoa; phylum Chordata; class Mammalia; order Artiodactyla; family Delphinidae; genus Delphinus; species Delphinus delphis. The sequence continues at coordinate 86,392,965 of NC_082687.1, read as the reverse complement.
CTTCCTAGTCAGTTTGATTTGGAGGTTTCTAGTGTTTGTACAGGACCAGATGTCCAGTGGAGCCTTCTTCAGCTGTGAAATGTGTACCCAAGTTTTAATGCCTTCTAGTTTCATAGTAATGTTAGTGGTCAGAAGCACTTGGTAAGATCCATTCCAATGGGGCTCAAGGGTTGATGACATTTCCAGAATACCCGATCACCAGGCTTCAGACTGTGACCAACAGGATCCTTTGAATTGGGATCTGGGAAAGCTTTTTTAACCTGTTGATAACAGGCTTTAGCATAAGACATTAAAGACTTACATTAGGTAGTCATATTAGCATGTGATAACAAGGGATCAAAAAGTTGTATACCAGTAGCTCATGTGGAGTGAGGTTGTTTCCTAAAAGGAGTACTGCAAACAGTCAGCAAGACCACGAGGCAGTACCTTAGGCCAAGGGAGACCAGTAGTTTCAGCAAGTTTTGCAATGTTTTCATTAAGGCTTGTATGATTTGCCCAGTGAAGTGGGTTCCCTAATTACTGGAGGTTGTGGAAGGTATACCCAAATGCGAGACACGTTTTCTAACAGTTTCTTTGCCACTGTGAGGGCATTAGCCGTGTGGCAAAGGAAGACTTCAAGCCAGTCAGAAAACATACATAAAATAACAAGAACATATTGATAACTCATTCGAGGTGCAGTTGAATGAAGTCCAGTTGCAGGTGCTCCAAGGGTCCAGAGGGATGAGGTTTGAAGCCTCTGGAAACAAAAATAGTTTTCCCAGGATGCAGATCTGACAGGTCAGACCTTTGTGGTAAACTGTTTTCATAGTTTTACAGAATTGTCCTCACTCATGTTTATTCATAATTTGAGTCATCTTAATTGCACCGTGGTGGGTAAAGGAATGTAAAAACTGAAAGATGGGGTTTGCCAGGGAGCCAGAAGAACCAAGCGGCCATCTTGGGTTTCCATAGCCCCAACTAGTCATTTAATTTGCAACCATTATTTGCCCATTGTGGTTTCTCTGATTCAGGAGCAGATTGTTGCCATGTTGCAATGACATCAGGATGGCAGAAGTATGGCAGCAAGGGGTCAGCTTTTGCAGAAGCAGAATGGACTTTATCCACATGTGCTGCAGTCTGTAGATTCCGTTGCTGCTGTCTGTGCAGGAAGGTCAGCCAGGGCATTTCCCTGATAGCCAGGTTCAGTCGTTTTGGTGTGAGCCTCAGTTCTGATACAGTTTCAGAAAGTAAGAGAATGGTAGTAAGAAGGACATTTACGTGTTGTCCTTTTTTAAAAAAAGTAAATTTATTTATTTATTTATTTTTGGCTGAGTTGGGTCTTCACTGCTGCGCGCGGGCTTTCTCTAGTTGCCGTGAGCAGGGGGGTTACACTTCGTTGTGGTGCGCGGGCTTCTCATTGCAGTCGGTGGCTTCTCTTGTTGCGGAGCACGGGCTCTAGGTGCACGGGCTTCAGTAGTTGTGGCACAGGGGCTTAGTTGCTCCGCGGCAGGTGGGATCTTCCCGGAGCAGGGCTCGAACCCGTGTCCCCTGCATTGGCAGGCGGATTCTTAACCACTGCGCCACCAGGGAAGTCCATGTATTGTCCATTTTTGATTGGAGTCTCAGTAGATGTAAGAAAGCCCCTTTATTTCCATGACATCCCCAAATCATAGATGACCCCAAGCACATCAGCTGTCAGTATAAATATTAACAATTTGTCCTTCTGATAATTGGCATTCTCTGGTAAGGGCATGGAGCTCTGCTTGTTGGGCTGATTTAGCTTGTGGGAGGTTTCGCCTCTCAAGTAGCTCATGTCAAGTAGTAACAGCAGAGCCAGCTGGGAAATTCCCATTTTCATTTCTACAGTATGACCTATCAACAAACAAAATTAGATGAGGATTAGTCAAAGGGGCATCTCATAAATTGGTGTCATGAGATGGGATGTTATTATCTCACAGTCATGGGATTCACTCTGATCAGGCGGGGTAGTAATGAAGCAGAATTAAGGAACATTGCAACGTTTAAGAAACACATTAGGTGATGAAAGCAGAAGACTCTCATAAGAGGTTAGACTGCTTGCAGAGAAATGCTTAGTCAATTCAGAATTAAGAAGACTTTGGACAGCATGTGGAGTTTGTAAGTAAATATCATTTCCTAGGCTTCTGAGGCTTCTACTAACTTTGCAGCTGCAGCTGTAGCCTGTAGCCTTAAGGCAGCTGGGATAGGCACAAACAGCTGAATCGAGTTCTATGCTATAATAGGCAATAGGCCTGTGTTTATTGCTGTGGTCTCCCATGAGCATCCCAGGGCTTGGTTATATTGTTCATGCACAAATAAGTTGAAAGGCTTTGAACAGTCTGATAGCCTTAGGGCAGGTAGCTCTTGCAGCCCTTGTTTAAGTCTTAAGAAGGCCTGTTCTTGTTATCTTCCCAAAGAAGGGGTTCAGGAGCTGAATTTTTAGTAAGTTCATAGAGTGGAGAAGCTGATAGAGAAGAATTAGGAACCCATAGTCTACATTAGCTGGACAGACCTTGGAATCCATGAAGCTGTTGCTTAGCTGTGGGCCTAGGAAATTCTTGGATTAATTTAATTCTTTTTGGAGATAGCTAGATTCCTTTAGTGCTTAGATTATGACCTAGGTGATGAACAGTGTCTAAAGATAATTGTAATTTTTCCTCAGAGACTTTGTTTTCAGCTGTTGCAGCAAATTCATGGAATCCTTTATGGATGCCTCTTTGGTGACTGAACATAAAAAGAGGTCATCTACATACTGTAGAAGGGTTGATTTCCTGGTGAACTGGAGGGTACTTAAATTTTGGTGGGGCACTTGGGAGAAATGAGAAGGGACCTTAGTGAATCCTTGAGGTATGACTGTCCAGGTATATTGTTGATTGTTCCAAGTGAAGGCAAATAGTTATTGACTGTTAGAGTGGAGTCTACAGGGGTGCTGAAGAAGGGTGAACGTAGGTTCTCAACAGTCAACGATTTTGAGTCAGGTGGAACTTGTGACAAAAGGGTGTTTGAGTTTGGAACAACTGGGAAATGGGGAATAGCTTTCTTATTAATAGCTGTCAAGTCATGGGCTTATAACCATCCCTGCCTGTTAGTTTTACAGACTGGCAAGATCTGTGTGTTACAGGGGCTGGTTCAGGGAATGATTAGCCCTGGAGTGGTTGGGTCTTCTATTATTGGTGTGAGGCCTTGTATGGCCTTGGGCTTTAATGGATATTGAGGCAATTTGGAAAGAGATTTAGATATATGTGTATCTGAATTTTTATAGGTTCTACACTTTTATTCTTCTAGTGTCAGTATTGGAGGTAGCCCACAGATTTTTTTGTTAACCTTGATTAACTTAGGGCTTTTTGCTGGAATTCTTTCTCTTCCGTATCAAGGACAGATAGTAAGGAACATAAAAGATCAGGTGCAGATTTGTCAGGAAATTCTAAGGTGAGGTCTCCATTGGAGGCAAAACGTATTAGCCCTTTTAATTTAGAAAGGGAGTTTTTACTGAATAGATTAATTGGAGCTGTATCACATAGCAAAAAAAGGAATGTTTTTCAGGGAAAGGTCCCAGAGGCGTCTGTACTGATTGAGAGTAACTCTCTTTGGGTTTTATTAGATACACCCACTGTAGAAACTTCTTTTTCACTCTGAGTTATTTGTTGTTCTATGAGACTAGGGTTTAAAGTAGAGAGTGTAGCTCCAGTATCTACCAGAATTTGGCAAGGTTTTCCATCTATTTTAATTTTAGTTTTTTCTCAGCTGTCTACAGGAATTACTGGTAGCAGTTTACTGGAGAATTCCAGAGTCTTGTCAGTTCTAGGAGGGGTCCATAGGGGGCCTTCCTTCTGGAGTACGCATGGGGGCATTGAAGCTGGTGATGAAGAATTTGCATAAAACCTTTGAGGACAATCTTTTTTCTGGTGTACCGGTTGGTTACAAATGAAACACTGATTCCTGGGCCTGCATTTTGATGATGAACCCCTAGGAGGGTACAGTGGGGGAGGCCCAGGTATTGTTTCTGGTTTCTGGCCTCGGAACTGTTGTAGCTGTAAGGCTCATAGCTTGGCGGACTTTTGTTTACAGTCTTATCCCAAAGTTCCTTTCAAGGTCTCGGCTGTGGTCATGAGTTCAGTCAGATCAGACCTGTGGCTTCCCATCCTATTTTCTGCCTTTTAATCCACTAATCTCAGGAGATAATCCATTTACAAATAGCGCAGCTAGAGCAGGTCAGGTGACATCATTTTTTGTATGGAACCTAGAATGCTGTAAGAAGAGAGGTTCCAGATGGGCTGTAAGTCTGCCACAGATTCATCTTTCTTTTATAAATGACCATTCAGTGCAGGCAGGGAAGACTAGGAATAGCTTTGAAAAGATCGGTTGCTATTTTGTGAGCTTTTCCTGTTCCCTAAGGGAGAAGACCAAGTTGAAGATTGAGGATCTCAAGTGTCACGCTCGGGGTTATGCCATTCTCCTTCTTTTTTTTTTTTTTTTTTTTTTTGTGCGGTATGCGGGCCTCTCACTGTTGTGGTCTCTCCCGTTGCGGAGCACAGGCTCTGGACGCACAGGCTCAGCGGCCATGGCTCACGGGCCCAGCCACTCTGCGGCATGTGGGATCTTCCCGGACTGGGGCACGAACCCGTGTCCCCTGCGTCGGCACGTGCTGCGGAACAACTAAGCCCGTGCGCCACAACTACTGAGCCTGTACTCTAGAGCCCGCGAGCCACAACTACTGAAGGTGGTGCACCTAGAGCCCGTGCTCCGCAACAAGAGAAGCCACCTCAGTGAGAAGCTTGTGCACCACAATGAAGAGTAGCTCCCGCTGGGCACAACTAGAGAAGAGCCCGTGTGCAGCAACAAAGACCCAACACAGCAATCAATCAATCAATCGATCAATCAATAAAAAAAAGATAAATAAATAAATAAAAATAAAAAATAAAAAGATAAAAAAATTAAAATAAAAAAATAAATAGATATGTGTATATGATTTCGTCCATATAAGTCTTCCCTGGTTTTGTTGGTATTTTTTTCTATCCTTTTAAGCCAGAGTAATCCCTTACATTGCACTGTGTTTTTCCCTTCTGGTATTTGTTGGCTTATAGTTTAGCTTGACCCTTATTTCATTTTATTTCCTTCTTTCAACCAACTCTTTATGTTTTCCCTATCCCACATTAGCATATGTGTGTTGATTGAAGGAAATTAAGCTCCTTCTGTAGGCTATAACAAGGAGGCCTAACAAGCCAATATTCCTTGAGTACCAGTATAGGATTATCTTATTCAAAGAAATGGATTACAGTTACTACCCTGAGTCTCACTGATGGAAGTATTTTAAGCTCCTCTTCTATTCTCTTTTCAACAATTAAAAATCAACAAATGATAGAAAAGGACATTTAAAAATTACAGTATATGACAAATTAATGGAATCTCTTAAAGGTTGGCTTTCTTAATGATCCTGAGATATGAGCAGTACGTTTAAAGTAAGTACATTTTTAGTGAATAAAATTGTGCCTATAAAAGACAATGAGTTTTCTAACATTCTTGTTGGTTTAAATATTTGAGGTGTGTTTTACATTCGTTTTAATGCAGAGATTTTAGCTATCAGTTTGATGGATTTTGACAAATGTGTACACCCATGTATTTACCACCCCATTTGAGATACAGAACATTTTGCTTCTCAGATTTTGAAACTCCCACTTTCTTTTGTAGAAGACGATGAAGAGAAATCTTTGTGCTGCTTTAAATCTACTAAGTGTAATTGGTCAGTAATTTTCCTTTAACTTCCCATTGCTAGTTTATTTCCCATACTTTGTGGTATGTTTAAAATCTTATTCCAGTGATTGAATAACTAACCAAAGATACTAGGATTGGGGTAGGGAAGTTTTTTCCTCTCTCATTGTCAGAGCCACATAACATCTGGGGGCTCATCCACCTCTATTCATGTCCATAAGCTCTATATCTTTCCTATTACTGTGCGTTGACTGTTTGTGCTCTTTGCAGAAATTGAATTCCTCCACCTGTGCACTCAATCTCATCTCCTCTTGGCCACTCTTTAGCAATTTTCCTCTCTTCTTCAACAACCATATTTTCCACTTTTCTACTGGATTTTTCTCATCTGACTCAAACCTGCAGTTACTTTCCCACCTTATAAACACAAGAGAATAAAAACTTCTCTTGATTCTACTTTTCCCTTTGGTTATTGCCCAATTCCGTTCTCCTTCCTTTACAACAAGATCCCACAAAAGGACTTGTGTACTATTTCTCTCATCTTGTTCTTTCTTTAACTCACTTAAGCTTTTACCTCTTACCCACTAGAGATGTTCATGTTGCTATGCAGTGGTCAGTTATCAAGCTTTATATCACTTATCAGTATCATGATAAAGTTAAACATGCTTTATTTTTATTTTATTTTATTTTTTTTGTGGTACGCGGGCCTCTCACTGCTGTGGCCTCTCCCGTTGTGGAGCACAGGCTCCGGATGCTCAGGCTCAGCGGCCATGGCTCATGGGCCCAGCCGCTCCGTGACATGTGGGATCTTCCCGGACCGGGGCACGAACCCGTGTCCCCTGCATCAGCAGGCGGACTCTCAACCACTGCGCCACCAGGGAAGCCCTAAACATGCTTTATTTTTAAACATGATGTTTTTCAGTTGCTTCCAGGAAACCACACTTTCTTTCTTTTTTTTTTCCTCCCCACACTTTCTTTATTTCCTTCTGTATTAGTTGCTTCTTTTCACTTTCTTTGCTGATTTCCTCTTCATCTCCCTGCCCTCCTAATGTTGAAGTGCTCCTGAACTTAGTCTTTACACCTTTTGCCTATTTATACTGCCTTAGTGATCTCATCTAATCTCAAGGCTTTCTAATATCTTTTTCTGATTGGAGTCCTGAGCTCTGGTTTTATATATCCAACTGCATCAGCATCTTTATTTGGATGTTTAATAGTAAACTTAGATTTAAGTTGTTCAAAATTTAGCCCTAATTTTCTGCTTGACTCAAATCTCTTCTCAGTTATCTTCATTTCTAGCAATGAAATTACTGTTTAAACAGTATATATAACAAACCTTGAGTGGCCCCCCCCCCCAAAATTTGCATCATCTCTAATGTTTTGTGATTTTATCCACTGTTGCTAATCATATCTGAGATCCATTAATCTATTAGAGCTGCAAAATGTCGATATTTTAATGCCATTCTTCTTTCTTACTAGTTGGAATACTTCTTTAGTGAAAAATTTCAGTATATCTGTTATTGGGTTTCCTGTTTCTATGGGAAAGGCAGGATAAATCCTTGATTCTTTCCCCTTATTTATAGGTTTTCAAAATAACTAGGTGGTTTCCAAGGATTTACCAAAGGAGATAGAAGAATATATGTATGTGTGTGTGTGTGTGTGTGTGTGTGTCTGTGTGTGTGTAGTATCATGAACTTATGGATCTAAATGAATTTCAGGCTATTATTGTTGTTTTTAATCTATTTTGTTGTTTAAATTGTCCCATATTTGGCCAGTGGAAGCTTATTTAAGCTTTCATTGGATCCTTTTGACCCAACTTGAGTAGTCTTTGATAGGTTTCTTGCTTTCTACTGTAATAAGATGTACCAGGCTCTGTTTGTACATAGCTGGCCCCAGAGTTCCATTTTCTTTAGCCATTTCTTTTAGAAGACTTGATTGCTTTTATTGGAAAACAGTATCTGACAGACCATAATCAAGATGCTAGCAGTGCTGAGTTAGTCATTGTTTCTATGTCTTTTCAGTGGACAGAGCCAAGAAACATTTTATTGTTACTGTTGTTTTTTTTTTCCCTAAAGATGATACCCACTATGAATTCAGCTTGATACTTAAGATTCAAATTTAGTACTACAGGGTTTTTAACTTTATTGATCTCACCCCTACAGTCACAGGATACTCTTGGTGCTTAACAATACCAGCATAATTACTCATTAGAATTATCCCACAGTATGTACCCAACAGTCTCAGGATAACAATACTAATATTAAGTCCAAGGTATGGTCACTAAAAATAGTTTAAGCCTTTTTTCTTTTAGTTCTTGTTTTTGTTCACAGGGTATATCCTACTAGGGATATATGATTAAAATCATTGGAAGATGGTTCCTAATTATGTTGTTATACTACTAACTGGATATACAGTTAGGTTCATTTGTTTTATTTTACTTGTGATTCTTAGGGGTTACATTTAAAAATTCATTTTTTCAATAATTATAAAAGACATTTATATGATTCCACAATTCTATCTGTAAAACAAAGTATATGCAAAAAGTATAGCTTCTGTCTCTGTGTCATAGATCATATTTCTTCCATTTCCTTTAAAGGAAACCTTCCCCCCCCGCGCCCCACCCCCGGCTTTATGGTTTACCTGTCCTTTAATTTTTTTAAAATAATAAGCAAATATTTACATATTTCTATTATCTTCTTAAAAAATCAACCTTGTTTCAAGTAACAATATACTTTTAATTTTACTTATTAATTTCTGGGTTCCCCATGCTAGGAAGTATATTCTTTGAGGGTAGGAATTTTTTTTTTTAAATAAATAAATTTCTTTATTTATGTTTGGCTACGTTGGGTGTTCGTTGCTGCATGAGGGCTTTCTCTAGTTTCGGCGAGTGGGGGCTATGTTTGTTGCAGTGCGTTGGCTTCTCATTGTGGTGGCTTCTCTTTTTGCAGAGCACAGGCTCTAGGCGTGGGCTTCAGTAGTTGTGGCATGTGGGCTCAGTAGTTGTGGCGCACAGGCTTAGCTGCTCCGCGGCATGTGGGATCTTCCCGGACCAGGGCTCGAACTTGTGTCCCCTGCATTGGCAGGTGGATTCTTAACCACTGCGCCACCAGGGAAGTCCCTTGTTTGTTTCATACTGTATATTCTCACAACTCAGAACAAAGTCTAGTTCATAATAGATACTCATTAAGTATTTATATGAATAATTGGTGCATTGTGCTTTCATTGTGTTTTCTCTTAATGCAATTTAAAATTTCTGTTTATTAAAATATAATGCATTAGGATTCTTCAGTATATGCAAATCAATCAATGTGATACACCATATTAACAAATTGAAGGATAAAAACCATACGATAATCTCAATAGATGCAGAAAAAGCTTTTGACAAAATTCAATACCCATTTATGATAAAAACACTCCAGAAAGTAGGGATACAAGGAACTTACCTCAACATAATATCTTAAGGCCATATATGACAAACCCACAGCCAGCATCATTCTCAGTGGTGAAAAACTGAAACCATTTCCTCTAAGATCAGGAACAAGACAAGGATGTCCATTCTTACCACTATTATTCAACATAGTTTTGGAAGTTTAGCCATGGCAATCAGAGAAGAAAAAGAAATAAAGGAATCCAAGTTGGAAAAGAAGAAGTAAAACTGTCACTGTTTGCAGATGACATGATACTATACATAGAGAATCCTAAAGATGCTACCAGTAAACTACTAGAGCCAATCAATGAATTTGGTAAAGTAGCAGGATACAAAATGAATGCACAGAAATCTCTTGCATTCCTATAGACTAATGATGAAACATCTGAAGGAGAAATTAAGGAAACAGTCCCATTTACCATTGCAACAAAAAGAATAAAATACCTAGGAATAAACCTACCTAAGGAGACAAAAGACCTGTATGCAGAAAACTATAAGACACTGATGAAAGAAATTAAAGATTATACAAACAGATGGAGAGATGTACCATGTTCTTAGATTGGAAGAATCAACATTGTGAAAATGACTATACTACCCAAAGCAATCTACAGATTCAGTGCAATCCCGGTCAAGCTACCAATGGCATTTTTCACTGAACTAGAACAAAAAAGTTCACAATTTGTGTGGAAACACAAAAGACCGTGAATAGCCAAAGCAATCTTGAGAAAGAAAAACGGAACTGGAGGAATCAGGACCCCTGACTTCAGACTATTTTACAAAGCTACAGTTATCAAACCAGTATGGTACTTGCACAAAAACAGAAATATAGATCAATGGAACAGGATAGAAAGCCCAGAGATAAACCCATGCACATATGGTCACCTTATCTTTGATAAAGAAGGCAAGAATATACAACAGAGAAAAGACAGCCTCTTCAATAAGTGGTGCTGGGAAAACTGGACAGCTCCATGTAAAAGAATGAAATTAGAACACTTCCTAACACCATATACAAAAATAAAGTCAAAGTGGATTAAAGACCTAAATGTAAGGCCAGACACTATAAAACTCTTAGAGGAAAACATGGGCAGAACATTCTATGACATAAATCACAGCAATATCCTTTTTATTTTTCTTTTAATTTTTTTTTTTTGCGGTACGCGGGCCTCTCACTGCTGTGGCCTCTCCCGCTGCTGAGCACAGGCTCCGGACGCGCAGGCTCAGTGGCCATGGCTCACGGGCCTAGCTGCTCTGTAGCATGTGGGATCTTCCCGGACCGGGACACGAGCCCGTGTCCCCTGCATCGGCAAGCGGACTCCCAACCACTGCGCCACCAGGGAAGCCCCTTTTTTAAATTTTTAAAGTTTATTTTTAATTTTTTTTTGCGGTACGTGGGCCTCTCACTGTTGTGACCTCTCCCGTTGTTGGAGCACAGGCTCCGGACGCGCAGGCTCAGAGGCCATGGCTCACGGGCCTAGCCGCTCCGCGGCATGTGGGATCTTCCCAGACCGGGGCACAAACCCGTGTCCCCTTCATCGGCAGGCGGACTCTCAACCACTGCGCCACCAGGGAAGCCCCGCAAGATCCTTTTTGATCCACTTCCTAGAGAAATGGAAATAAAAACAAAAATAAATGGGACCTAATGATACTTAAAAGCTTTTGCACAGCAAAGGAAACCATAAATAAGACGAAAAGACAACCCTCAGAATGGGAGAAAATATTTGCAAACAAAGCAACCGACACAGGGTTAGTCTCCAAAGTACACAAGCAGGTCATGCAGCTCAATATCTAAAAAGCAAACAGCCCAATCCAAAAATGGGCAGAAGACCTAAATAGACATTTCTCCAAAGAAGATATACAGATTGCCAACAAACACATGAAGGGATGGTCAACATCATTAATCATTAGAGAAATGCAAATCAAAACTACAATGAGGTATCATCTCACACCGGTCAGAATGGCCATCATCAAAAAATCTACAAACAGTAAATGCTGGAGAGGGTGTGGAGAAAAGGGAACCCTCTTGCACTGTTGGTGGGAATGTAAATTGATACAGCCACTATGGAGAACAGTATGGAGGTTCCTTCAAAAACTAAAAATAGAACTACTGCATGATCCAGCAATCCCACTCCTGGGCATATACCCCAAGAAAACCATAATTCAAAGAGAGTCATGTACCACACTGTCCATTACACCACTTTACAATAGCCAGGACATTGAAGCAACCTAAGTGTCCATTGACAGATGAATGGATAAAGAAGATGTGGCACGTACATACAAATGGAATATTAATCAGCCATAAAAAGAAACGAAATTGAATTATTTGTAGTGAGGTGGATGGACCTAGAGTCTGTCATGCAGAGTGAAGTAAGTCAGAAAGAGAGAAACAAATACTGTATGCTAACACATATATATGGAATCTAAAAAAAAAAAAAAAAAAAAAAAAGGTTCTGACGAACCTATGGGCAGGACAGGAATAAAGACGCAGATGTAGAGAATGGACTTGAGGACACGGGGAGGGGGAAGGGTAATCTGGGATGAAGTGAGAGAGTAGCATTTACATATATACACTACCCAATGTAAAATAGATAGCTAGTGGGAAGCAGCTGCATCACACAGGGAGATCAGCTCAGTGCTTTGTGACCACCCAGAGGGGCGGGATAGGGAGGGTTGGAGGGAGATGAGAGAGGGAGGGAATATGGGGATATATATATATATATATATACATATAGCTGATTCACTTTGTTATACAGCAGAAACTAACACAACATTGTAAAGCAATTATACTCCAATAAAGATGTTAAAAAAATAGAATGCATTACTTTATACTTCATTTAAGAGTGATAATATGCTGAAGAGCTCAAATTAGTATTCTAAAGTTTATTTTTACTGTTGTGTAATAATCTTTCCCAGTAACTAGTGAAAACAGTTTCTTAATGAAAGTAACAGAACATTCTTTGTAAGTTAACAATCACTGAATGTGTTTTTCTCATTGATTACCCAAATAATATTTCCCCAAACTCTGTGTCTGTTAAGTCTGTGCATATGTGTACATATGAACTGGTTTGTGAATATGGCTCAGTATAGATTTTAAATCTAACAGTGTATGGAGAATGTTTAAATGAAAAAAAGCATGTACTGTGGGGGCAGAGGATATATGGGAACTCTACTTTTCTGCTAAATTTGCCTGTGAACATAAAACTGTTCCAAAAAATAAAGTCTAAAAAAAATCATGTACTATTTTAGTACTATTAGTACTACTAATACTATTTGAATTGGAATCCATGGCAGATTTACAAAGTTAAAGTGATATCATTTAGTTTTGTGCCAGGAGCCATGTATAAAATTGTTGTATTTGTCTGTGATGTCATTATTTTAAGTTGCACATGCAAAAATCATTTTTCTAAAATTAGTATTAAAGTGAAACAAGTAAATGCATTTAATAGAACAAGTATCCCGTAAATAGAACTGTCTATGTGTATGATTAGGTTGAACAGTGTAAAAATACTGATATTCGACCATGTTTAATTATATAAAGGTATATTGTAGGTCATTGGAGATTTTAAAGTTATTTCAATAAATAATACTTGGATAACTAAGATTTGAAGAAAAATAAAATCAGATTCTAACCTTTCACCTTACATCAAAAATAAATCAGATTAAAAAATTTAATAAAAGTGAAACCATTCAGGAGTTAAAAGAAAATATAGGTGAATACTTATTAAAAATTACTAGAACTTATGACTAAGAACCTGTCAGTTCCCTTAATTAGTCTGATTAAAACTTGGTTCTTAATATTGGCAAGGCAAAAAGAATATCAGATGGAAGGAACTGTTCAATTATAGCTCTGGCTTTTATCTCTAGATATTTTTTCTCTCCTTAGGAAGGTCTCTCACTGTTTACTGCTGTGATTGCCTGGCAGACTTGTGTGTGTGTGTGTGTGTGTGTGTGTGTGTGTGTGTGTGTGTATGCACACTTCTGTGTATTTGCACTTCTCTGCACTCTTCTTTTTCCTTTATCTAACTCTAATATGGAAGTATGCCTTTCCTTGAGTTCCCCCAAAGCTGAAACAAATTTTGGATGGCTTCATATCCTTTAGTTTTGATTAAAAGAATATATAGACAATAATATGCAGTTGGATAATTAGTTTATAAAGTCAATTTACAGTTTGATTTTGTGGTTCCTTATATTTCTAATTCCCTATTTTTCTCTTGCTTTATTTCCCTATGTCAAAAGTCATCTTTGCTTATTACTGGTCATTAAATGAGTGTAGACTTTGGGTAATGAGTGCCGGATGGGGACTGGCAAGCTACAGAAGTTTTGTTACTTGAGGATTGTATATTTTAGGATGATTTTGGCTGCAAGTTATATAATATCTGAATTAAAGTAGCTTTACAAGTAGGAGTTTAGCATTTGAAAAGAAATTACCATAAGTCTGTGACCAAATGGTTTCAAGGTTAGTTCAGAAGCTCAGTGATGTGTAGACTCTGTGTTAGCTTTTTTTCATTTTCTTGGCTTTCTGCTCATGCTACAAAGCTCCAAGTTTTGTATATCCTCGCATGATAACATCAAGAGTGAGGAGATTGGAGGGCTGTTGTTTTGCCTTTATCTCAGTCTCTCTTTCTTTATCAGAGAGGAGTCCAACACATATTCCCAGATGTAAATTAAGTATGTAATATTTCATAAAAGAAATACAGATGGTTAGTAAACATATATGAGAATTTTAATCTCACTAAGGCTCTGGGAATGCCTGATTTAATTCTGTGTTGTTCTTGGAAATTATCAGACAGTGCCTTGATGAATCTAGCTAACACCTTCCTGCATTAGGATAGGAGTTAACAGATAGTATGAAAATGTACATCAGAAGCTCTGATTGATTTGTTATAATTTTGTTTTTTAATGTATTAGGCATGTAACAGAGCTTCTAGTCAGCATGAAAAAATATACAAGGTAATCATACTCAGTGAACATAATTTTATTAAGTATCAGATTTATTAAATGTAAGCTCTTTTTTTAAGGATAAATAGACCTTATTTTAAATTTTACCATGGTAGTCCCATAATTTGTTTAATAATTCTCCTAATTATTGGCAGTTTGGGTGTTCTCAAATTTTTATTGTTGGTTAAACGATATTGCAGTGAAAGTTCTTGACCTTTTTTATAGTTTTGGGAGTGTTGCTGTAGGATAAATTCTGAAAAGTGGAAATTCTGAGGTAAAAGCAATGAGCATTTAACATTTTAATTGATTTGCTAAAATTATCCTCCAAAAGTGTTGTGCTAGTTTGTACTCCCACAGAGGTATGAATGTGCCATTTCCTACACATCCTGTACAGGCTTTGTGTTTTTTTCCACCAGCTTGAGGTATAATTGACTTACAATAAATTGCATATATTTTTCCCATGTAGTTACATTTCCAGCAATCTTTCTTCTGCTTATAGGGCTTGTTTTTTTTTTTTGCGGTACACGGGCCTCTCACTGTTGTGGCCTCTCCCGTCGCGGAGCACAGGCTCTGGACACGCAGGCCCAGCGGCCATGGCCCACGGGCCCAGCCGCTCCGCGGCATGTGGGATCCTCCTGGACCAGGGCACGAACCCGCGTCCCCTGCGTCGGCAGGCGGACTCTCAACCACTGCGCCACCAGGGAAGCCCTGCTTATAGGGCTTTAAAAACATTTCTAGTGGTACAGGACTTCTTGTCTGAACAAACTCTTCTGGTGTTTGTATATATGAAAAAGTTTTTATTTTGCCTTCATTTTTGAAAGGTGCTTTTGCTAGGTAAGAATTGTAGGTTAACAAGTTGTTTGTTTTTTTCCCATACTTTAAATATGCTGCTGAAGTATTCCTTGGGTTGTATTGTATATGATGAAAAGTCTGCTGTCCTCCTTTTCTTTCCCCTATACTTAATGTGCCTTTTTTCCCCTCTTCTGGATGCTTTTAAGATACTCTGTTTATCCCTCATTTAAAGCTGTTTGACTGTCATGTGGATTGGTGTAGTTTGTGTCTCTTGTCTTGAGGTTTATTGATCTTATGGAATCTATAGGGTTCATAGTTTTAATAAAATTTGGAAAAATTATAGCCATCATTTCTTCCAATAAGATTTTTTGTCACTTTTTCTTGGTTCCTCAGGGACTCCAATTACAACTGTGTTAGGCTGCTTGAAGTAGACCCACGGCTCATTATCCAATTTGGATAGTTTTTTTTTTTTTTTAAATAGAGTTTTTTGGCTGCGTTGGGTCTTCGTTGCTGTGCGCAGGCTTTCTCTCATTGTGGCGAGCAGGGGCTACTCTTTGTTATGGTGTGCGGGCTTCTCATCGTGGTGGCTTCTCTTGTTGCAGAGGACAGGCTCTAGACATGCGGGCTTCAGTAGTTGTGGCATGTGGGCTCAGTAGTTGTGTCTCACTGGCTCTAGAGCGCAGGCTCAGTAGTTGTGGCGCACGGGCTTTGTTGCTCTGTGGTGTGTGGGATCTTCCTGGACCAGGGCTTGAACCCGTGTCCCCTGCATTGGCAGGCTGATTCTTAACCACTGTGCCACCAGGAAAGTCCCTGGATAGTTTCTAATGCTTATTGTATTTAAGTTTGCTAATATTAGTCTGCCATGTTTAATCTGTCATTAATCTCATTTAGTGTATTTTTCATCTCATTCATTGTAGTTTTCATGTTTAGAATTTTGATTTGGGTCTTTAGAAAAGAACTTTAAACATGTCTCAATTAACATGCTTAATATTTACCCTAACTTAAATATCTAGAATATAATTGCAGTAGTTATTTTAATATGTTTATTTACTAATTCTCTCATCTGTGCCATTTTTGGACTGGTTTTAATTGATTTTTATCCTAATTTGAGGTTGTATTTCTCTGTATCTTTGCATGTCTGGTAATTTTTCAGTGGGTGCCAGACATCGTAGATTTTACCTTGTTGGGTGTGGGTATTTCTAGTTATTCCTATAAATGTTCTTAAGCTTTGTTCTAGGACAGGTTTAAGTTACTTGGGAACAGTTTAATCCCTTTGGCTGGTACTTATAAGCTTTTTAGGCAAGACCAATGTGGAGCTTAGTCTAAGGTTAATATTCCCTAGTACTGAGGCAAAACCCTTTTTAGTGTTCTACCGGGTGACACACAAATTATGGTTTTCTACTCTGTCTTGTAGGAATAAGCACCATTCCCTGCCCTGTGAAATCTTCAGGGATTGTTTTCACTAATTCTTTTGCATGTCTTTTTTCTTTGGCTTGCTGTAGCTTCCTTGCGTGCATGAGCTGATCGGTAGTCAGCCAAAGACTCAAGGCATTCTTTCTAGATATCCAGGCTTCTCCCTCTGTGCAGCTTACTGTTCTCTGGTACTTAGTCCTGTATTCTCTACCCTCCCTTAGTCTCCTCAGCCTTTCAGTTCCATCTCTTCAACTCAGGACTGCCAGTCTCTGCCTGGGTTCTCTCTTCCTGCACCTTGTTCTGGAAGTTCTCTCCAGGAACTAATTTAGGGCAGCCATAGGGCATACTTTGTTTTTTTCTTGTCTCTCAGAGATCACTGTAATTTGTTGCCTAGTGTTCAATGTCTTGAAAGCTGGTGTTCCTTATATTTTGTATGGGTTTTCAGTTGTTTTGGGGGAGGATGGTACATCTGGTCTCTATAATTTCATCTGTGGCTGGAAATGTAAGTTCTGACTTACTAAATTTTCGCCAAAAAAAACAGAAGGAGATTTTTTGTTTGTTATGTCTTGAATGCTTATCACTACTTAAAGTGAAATTCACATATTTGTGTTAAATTTGAGTGACTTACTTTATATATATTACTGATGTTATGCTGATTGGATATAAGTTTAATTTATGTGATCTTACGAGTATTGATCACACACAAATTCATGGATAGCAGAAAGACATGTATGTAGGTATTTGGGTGTTCAGAGTTCTGGAATCTGAGACCAAATCCTAATGGTAGGTTTTGGCAGAGGAAACTAAGGCCAAAACTTGACTTTGGTCTATCTCTAGTTGGCACAGTACCTACCTGTTTTAACTCTAGTATATATTTTCACCATATATTTGTAAAGCTATGCTCTCTTTTTTATCATTATAACTTTGTGAGATATCTTTTACCTTTTATTTTCCAAATGAGAACACAGAAGGTAAGTCATTTTGACTCTTTTGTGTTCTTTTTAATGACAGTACAGTGCTATTTTTCTTTTTTAAACTAGTGGGCAGACTGATGGAATCATGGGTAATTTTGTTAGAGATTTTTGGATTATGATCAATAATAATTTTGAAGAATAACCATGATATAGGTCATGCATTGGTTTCTGTAAAACAAATGGCAGGCCGACTTCAGTTGATAAAAACATTGTGTTTTACAAGTTTCTTTGTAAATTAGTTGTTTGACTCTGACCATGGGTCATCTCTCTGTCTATTAACTGATCCATCAATTTCACCAGTGTCATAAATAATGGTTAAGTTCTACAATTAGCTTAAAAAAGGCTATGGTCTAGCTTAAATGGTGTTGACAGTAATTGTGGAACCGGTTGAACCCTGAGCTGTTCAGAGAACAGGATCCTAAGGAGGTCATCATTGGATTTATTATTGCAGGTAAACTGGGGATTGACTGGTGGTTTTTTGATGTTGGAAGCTCAGGGAATGGGATTAAGGGCTGAAATGGTACTATGGCAACGCTGCAAGGAGTTACCCTGGTGGGAGGTGGAGCAGAAATGTAAAGTTATGCTTGTATTAAAATGGAGAAACTATCCAAATCAGCCTGAATTTTTCATTAGCGTATAATTTAGATGTTTGAATTTAGGATCTGAAGAAAATTTTTTCAGATGTTAAATAATTATACTGTTTTTTTTCATTCTTAACTTTCATGAAAACATATACCAGTTTGCCTGTGTTCTCTTGTGTTTTTGTCATCATCCATCTTAGATGATAAGATCAAAGTTATTAAAACAAGGAATGTGTTAGTATACTAGAAGTAGCTCACACTTTTGAGTGTTTACTATATACCGGGCACTGTTCTTTACACATCATATGAAATAAATTAATTTTCACAACCCTTTGATGTATGACTTTTATTACCATTTTGCTGATGAGACAACAGGAGCACAGAGCATAAAGTAATTTACTTAAGGTCATTTGACAAATAGATTTGGGATATCTGTGTGGTCTGGAGACTGAGTCTGTGCTCTCAGTCACTGTGCTGTTTGTTTTAACAATTTTGGGATGAAGAGAGAAACATAGGCAGCTCATGCTTAATTGTTAATGTTATCATTTCTGAGAGTTTGGGAATCAACTTTTACAGAATATCCAGGTTAGGATGATGATGAAGAACTTACGTTTTAGAATTATTTAGAATTTACTTTCACTATTAGGTCTTCTAAATAGCTATATACAAAATAGAATAAATTGTTAACCCTCTCATTGCCTTAGCTTTTTCATTTTTAAAAGTTGAGATTAACAGTAGTTACCTTTCTTGTTATGCATTCTTTCCCCTCTGAAGCATTATGCTAAGCTATTTTAGTATTATTTTCAAGACAGGAAGACCCTGGAATTGTTTTCAAGGAATGCATCTGCTTTGACTGACTCACATATTAGACCTTGGATGATAGGTGTTGTTTTGATGACAGGTGTCCTTTGGGAAAATCTCTGCTTACATTGTCAGTGAAAAGACTGTGGTTTTCCTCTCCATCTCTGTGTTACGTATTTTGTTTCAGAATATGTGAAATGGTACTTTAAGAGTATTGGGCAATCTTTTCTTCATAAATGTCTAAGTTCCCCAAAATGTGTATTAAACCTACCAATATAGTTGGGGTGAAACTCATTTATTTAGGCTTTAAACTTCAACAGTAATAACATTGATATATAAAAACCAATTATTTTGGTTCCAAACATTTTTATTGTCTAATACTTCTGTGCACTATGAACGCATTTTTAATTTAAACTTTTTCATAACCATATGTAATGGGCAATTTTATTTCCCTCACTGTACAGAGGAGAAATAGGAGGCTAGAGAGAACGTAAGTAGTGAAGTCAGATTTTGAATACAGTCTGTCGCTTCCAGAGTCTGAGTGCTTAACTGTGATGATAAATCACCTCTCCTGGGTTTTGAAGTCTTAAAATTGTGTATTTAAAAATAAAAGAGGAAAGACAGATTTATCATTGTTACATCATGGCAATCAGGACAAGAATTGTATAGCCCAGGCCTCCAGAGTAACTGAGACTGGAAAGTTATTGGGAACCGAGGCAGTTCTGTTGCTGTATCTTTCTGTGTGCTCACTCCTATCTCTTTTATTATTTTCTCTTTCTGCATATTGGCTTCCTCCGTTCTCCTCACCACCTGGCCCACCTTGACTGCTCATAAAATGGTACCTTCAACACAAGTGTCTTTACTACCTTAAAAATCCAGAACCTTGGCCAAGTGATGCAGCTTTTCATGATCTGATTTGTAGTTTCCTGTGAGATAGAATTTTGTCATCCTGGTCAGGCTCTGGATTATTTTCTTCTGGGTCGAGTGTCTGTCCTTTGGTCACATAGCTGTGGCGGGGGTGATAGGTTGAGGGAGGGGACACATTCAGGGATCTACACTAATGTTGGTAGGTAGTTCTCAGGGAAAGAGGTAGAGGCTGAATAGAGTCCCAAAATATGTCTATATTAATATGTATCAGATTTTATTAAGCAGTATCATAAAAATACACAATACAAATATCAATACAAATGCAATAAATAGCATAAAAATAAAACAATAAAAGTAAATACAACAAAATAATGCACAAATACAAAATATAAATACAAATATAAAATACAAAATAATATATATGTTACAGGTACAAGGAACTGAAATCAATCTTTCAAAAGGTGACTTCCTGTAAGGTTGTGACAGTCAAGGAAAGACTGATGAACTGTTCTCAATTGAAGGAGACTAAAGGGACATGCGGACTAAATTTAACACATGGTCCTAGATTGAATCCTTTTGCTACAAAGAATATCATTGGGGCAACTGCACATATGGAATGTGTTCTGTGGATTAAATAGTAGGGAATATAGAGTATCAGTGTTAATTTCCTAATTTTTGTGGTCATACCATCACTATATAGGATGACATCATGTTTATAGGAAAACATGCTGAATTATTCATTGATAATGGGACAACATGCCTGCAACTTATTCCCAAGTGATTCAGCTGGGGGGAAAAAGCTTTTTGTTTATTCTGCAACCTTTGAAAATATTTCAAAATAAAAAGTAAAAAAGAAAAAAAACCTGTAACTTCTTTAAACTGGATATGTAATTTCTTTAATGGTACCAGAAGAATTTATATAAAAGAATCCTCTGGGTAAATGTTTTTGAAAAGAATATTCAACAGTCATTTATTTATTGAGCATTCCTTTATTTGTATTGTCAGTGCAGACTTTCCTGCAGTAGGTTTGCATAATTGGATATGTTTACTAAGGAACTCTACATTGTTTGCTGTACGTTATTTGAAGATTTACTTCATGGGATTTCAGATTCTATTTTCAGATTTCTTAATTCACAGATTTTAATGAATAAGAAATATTTATAATTTGCTCATGCATTTTCAGTTATTGGTGACTCTTTTTAAAATTTCTCTACTAGCTTCCCCCATTCTAAAATCTGCAGTTTCCTGTGAAGTTATAAAGTGTGAGCAGTCAGAATTGTCTGCTCCTTTGTAGGATATTTGGAAAATGGTTTAATGGAAGCTAATGGTTTGTATTGTATTTGGTTTAAGTATTTTCCAACTCAGTGTCAACATAAAGTAATTCTAATTATGGTGCTTTCTAGTCATATTTTATGATCAAAATGTTGAAGATATATTAGATATAGAGTATACTTTTGTTATATGAATATACTTTTGTTTTATTTTGAGGGTCATATTTTATTTTATTTTATTTATTTATTTTTTTTGTGCTATGCGGGCCTCTCACTGTTGGGGCCTCTCCCGTTGCGGAGCACAGGCTCCGGACGCGCAGGCTCAGCGGCCATGGCTCACGGGCCTAGCCACTCCGCGGCATGTGGGATCTTCCCAGACTGGGGCACGAACCCGTGTCCCCTGCATCGGCAGGCGGACTCTCAACCACTGCGCCACCAGGGAAGCCCTCGAGGGTCATATTTTAAAACAGAAGTATGTATTAATTTTTGAATGATAATTCCAGAGAAAACATAATTCAGTGTATTTATTCAGTTTATGCTCAACTTTCTTAGGAGTCAGTTCTTTTATAGCAGATGTACTATAGATATCTTTATAAGCTTTTTAAATTGTCTTTTTTATATCTTAATTATTTTGTTAAGCACATATTTTGATAGATATCTATACACTCATTCTAGGCTTTCTAGAGTAATTCAGTAGCTAGAAAGCCACACCTAGTTTATATATGGTAATTAGCTTTATTTTCTGAAATATGTTGATCCTAAAGCCACAGAACTCTACTTCTGGGCTCTTTGTGTTCACGTGGTAAAAAGAATTTCCTAGGACATTGTTTTTTTAATGTGTCACATAAATGAAACAGTTGCCATTTGTTCCAACTGACTGGACCATTTCCAAGACAGGCTTCCTCTCTGCTCTGTCAATCATCATGTTTTTCATTCTAGAATTTCTCTCTAACTCTTGGATCTCTTCCAAGATAGGGGCAGTTTCTGAGCATCTCAGTGGCAGATATTTTCCAGGTATTATCTACAGATTTCAAAAATTGTCAGTCAGAAGAGGAAGAGGGATGGGCAGAAATAGGGAAATAGAAACTGGGAAATAGAAATAGACAGGAGGAGTGGAGGCAGTGAGGCAGGTCCCTTTAAAAATAACTTTAAAAAAGGACATTTAGGGGCTTCCCTGGTGGCGCAGTGGTTGAGAATCTGCCTGCCAGTGCAGGGGACACGGGTTCGAGCGCTGGTCCAGGAAGATCCCACATGCTGCGGAGCAACGAAACCCGTGCGCCACAACTGCTGAGCCTGTGCTCTAGAGCCCACGAGCAACAACTACTGAAGCCCGCACGCCTAGAGCCAGTGCTTCACAACAAGAGAAGCCACCGAAATGAGAAGCCTGTGCACCACAGCGAAGAGTAACCCCCGCTCGCCGCAACTAGAGAAAGCCAGCGCACAGCAGCGAAGACCCAACACAGCCAAAAATAAATAAATTTTAAAAAAAAGGGGGCCATTTAGGAAAAAAAAGAGTAAGGCATTGTTTAGAACAATATAATATACAAGTGCTAAAGTGGGCCTTCTAGATTAGTGCTTTCCAGATTACCTCTATGGTGAAGAACCAGATATTTTGTTACCAGTTCATTATGGATAGGACCTACATGGCAAGTAAATTTACCTCATGCTTGGGGTCAGATTCCTTGAAAGCATTGTCTAATTGCTATAAAGGTTTCTAAATTCTGAAATTTCTTCATTTCTGTGTATATTCTACACCAGTGTCAGTTTGCTGATTGACACTAGTCTGCTGACCACATGCAGAGTAGTGGTTTTTCCTAAAACTTTGTTTCTTCATTTGTACCCAAGGTTATTTAGCTTAGAAAAGTGAAATGATTTTCTCTATATTTCTCTACAGCTATTAAAGTTTTCTTTTTCAGTTTCAGTAGAGAACAGCTCTACTCAAAAGTAAAATTTGGTCTTTTGTTTGAGGGTGATGTTCATTGTCAGTATATAAAAGTCAGAAAAATATGCCTCTAGGGTTTGGAGCTCTAAGAGATTTCTACTTTCTGCATTATGGATTTCTGAAATAAGCTTTTGTATGATCTTATAATTTTGGAATCTGAAAAAAAAATTAATAAAGATACCAAATAAAACAATACCAAAGCAAGAAAGATCAGAAATATTGAGGTAGAAAAAGCATAATAATTTATAAAAACTATTAGTTTTATATAATTAGAGTATTGGGTTGATTTGGGGAAAGTGTCAATAGTTAAAGCCTAAAAGATTGTCAGGGACAAGATTGGGAAATGGTATGTAATTCTTAAAAAGTTAGCTTTTTATTTGCTAGACAGTGAAGGGCAGTTGGAGAATTTTATATAATGAAGCAATACGGAGTAGATTGGTTTTTAGCAAAGAAAATTTTTAGTGTTTTCTCTCTGTATATACTTTAAAGTAAGATTAATAGAGGATCTACTTCAGTTTTGTAAAATACTTTAGTTCTAAACACTGTAATCATGTCTTTCAACTATAAGTAATGACTTAAAAGGTAGAAGAACAGAAATACGATGCAGTAATTGAGGTTAGTATTTAGTATGTTCTGAAATACCCCTGTCATTAAGTATTTGGTAAAAATGTATAATAATTGAGGCAGTACATTATGCTGTTGAGTGTAACCAAACTGCTTGGGTTGGAATCTCAGCTCTGACATTCATTATTTTTTCAACCTTAGGCAAATTACTTAACCTCTTTGGGCCTTGGTTTTCTTATCTATAAAATGGCAATACATAATACTTTCCTTATAGAACTGTCATGAAGTTAAATGACTGTGTGTGTGTGTAGATATGACGTATTTATTATATAATGTGCAATAGGGCCTGATAAATAATGAGTTAAATAAGTACTTTTACTGCTGCTGTTATGATTAGAAGACATCTCATTAAATAAATTTTATAAACATTTAAGAATGTGAGTATAAAATACCAAACATGCACCAGTTATGATCAGAAAATTACCAGCTGCTGTTTTTCACATTTTACTTTCTTCTGTTTGTAGAGAATAAAATAATGAATTTAAGTATACTTAACTTAGTGTTTTCTCTTTTATAGTTTATCAGAGAAGATATGAAATATAAAGATGCTACTAATAAACACAGCCATCTGCACAGAGAAGACAAGCATATAACTGTTGAGGATTTATGGAAACGATGGAAAACATCAGAAGGTAAGACTGTTTTAGTGATCTGAATCCCTGAGCTGCTTTTCTCAGGTCACTAATTGCATATGATTTACAAACAAATCAAAATAACATTTCTGTGAGGATATTTATATTTTAGTAAATAATTGTTCCATTTTTTATTTTGAAATATGATTTTAATTTTTCTTAGGATTTATTAAAGGTCAGCCTGTTTTCAGATAATTTGATACCTTATACTAGAATAAATAAGGTAACGCATGTCTGAGAGCTTAAAGTTGTAGAGCATTGTTTCATCTGTTAAATGGCATTATTATAAAAGGTTTGTCAAATAAACATGTGGATCCCAAAGTTTAATTTTTTTAAAAACTTATTTGTGGATAAAAAGTGGATCCCAAAGTTTAATTTTTTTAAAAATTTATTTAATGTGGATCCCAAAGTTTAATTTTTTTAAAAATTTATTTAATTAATTAATTTTTGGCTGTGTTGGGTCTTCGTTGCTGTGTGTGGGCTTTTTCTAGTTGCGGCAAGCAGGGGCTACTCTTCGTTGTGGTGTGCGGGCTTCTCACTGCGGTGGTTTATCTTGTTGTGGAGCACGGGCTCTAGGCGCACGGGCTTCAGTAGTTGTGGCACGTGGGCTCAGTAGTTGTGGTGCACGGCTTAGTTGCTCTGTGGCATGTGGGATCTTCCCAGACCAGGGCTCAAACCCGTGTCCTCTGCATTGGCAGGCGGATTCTTAACCATTGTGCCACCAAGGAGGCCCCACCGAAGTTTTTTTTTAATTACGGAGAACAGTTCCTAAAGTCTTTAGAAGGCAAAGTCTGCTGATGATAAAGACTGCATGATACAGTTGTGTAATTTATATTTTATTCCTTTTTCTACCCTTAAGTCCTCAAGCTGTCTTACGGATAGTAATTTTTTAGGGCAGGAAAAGTGTATGGCCTAAAACCTCAACTTGATCCCCAATTGTAGAAAGCTACATAAAAAAAAAGTCTGTTAAGTTTTTTTTCTTTTTCTTTTTTTAGTGACAGTGTCAAACAAAATGTCTTTTTCCTAATGTTTCTATTCTTTTGTCAAAGTCAAGCAATTATATTGTAGCATATGTTTTTCTCTGCCAGTTTGAAGAGCGAAATGAAATTAAAAAGAATGTGGGACAGATTACCAAGTAGGAGTTATGAAAAAATAACAAAGTTTACTAGACTGTCAGTGGTAACATTTGGAAATGAGAAAATACAGGAAACTATTCCATCAACTCAGTATTATTATTAATATAGAAGAAGGTTTGCTTGGGAGGGGAGGGATAAATTGGGAAATTGGGATTGACATATACACACTACTGTGTATAAAATAGATAACTAATAAGGACCTACTGTATAGCACAGGGAACTCTACTCAGTACTCTGTAATGACCTATATGGGAGAAGAATCCAAAAAAAGAGTGGATATATGTATATGAAAACTGATTCACTTTGCTCTACACGTGAAACTAACACAACATTGTAAATCAACTATACTTCAATAAACATTTTTTTTAAAAAAGGTGTTCTTATGGTTTTGTTTTCACTTTCTAAAAGAGGCATCTGATGAAATACTCCGGGAAGAAGAAAAAGAAAGAAGGAAAAAAATACCACTGACTTTAATGAAAGATACATAGACTTAAAAAAAACCTCTCCATTTCCTTTCCCCATATTATTTTGAAGTAATATGAACTTGGGTAGGAATAGAAATAAATAATGAGTATACTTATTTATTTAATAAGTATAATATACTTATTTATTTAATAAATAAATGAGTATAAGTTTCATGGGGGAAAGTGCTAGAATGGTCAAAAACTCAGTAAGACTATTTATATGAGATATCTCAGCAATATGTAGATATTAGTAAAGGACTTGGAGATCCAATGGAGTCTGTTGCCACTAGTATATTCTAGATTTGGAGTTTGTGGTAAGCTGAATGGAGCCCACAAAACTAACTACGTTTGAATGAAGGAAAAAAAAAGATTTGACCACTTCTCACCACCTGTTGTGCTACCACCCTGGTTCAGCCCTCATCCCTTTCCTGGATAATTGTGGTAGCTGCCTGAGGGTCTCCTTCTGTATACTTGTGCTCTTTTGAAATTTGTTCTTCACTTAGCAGAGTAATCTATTTAAGATATAAATCAAATTTGCTCAATACCCTGTAATGGCTCAGAGTAAAAGTTAAAATCTTTACAAAGATCTGTAAGGCTCTACATGATCTGTCCTCTCCTGCACCCTCCTCTCTTCCGTTTTCTGTCTTTTCCATTTCTCTCACTCAGTGTGCTCTGCCCAGATGGAATCCTTGCTGCAGGAATGCAGATGTCCTCCTGGCTAATTCGTTATCTCTTTTTCGGGCTCTTCTCTCCTTGAGGCCTACCCTGACCACTCTATTTAAAATTGCAAATTGCAAACCATGTCCCCCTGCCCCCCTCTTGGTCATTTGGCACCCTTGTTGATCCCTCTTACTTAGCTTCACACTTTCTTTACCCCATGTCAGGAATCAGCTTCTAAGTTATAATATAATTGACTTATTTGTTATGTTTGTCTCCCTTCTGTCCCTTACCCCTGAAAATGTTAGCCTCAGAAAGCGGGGTGGGGGGAGGTCTTTGTCTATTTTGTTTATTACTGTGTCCCAAATTCAAGGGGTTTCTGTACTTAAACCCCATTTTGATTTCCCACCCTGGTAAGTTTTGTGGGATCTTTTGTGATTTATGAAAATGTATGTTTGTTATCAGCTTAAGGTCTTTTCAAGTTAAATAGCTTCTTAAGTCTCTTTTTTCCTAGGCTTTCACCTTAATTTCCACCCCCTAAGATTTTACCATTATGGTGATGAGACGATTTCCCCCTAAGCCTTCAAAGAGTTGGCCTAAATTATCTGCTTTATGCTTCCTTTTCTCCAAACCCCAGTCTCGCACATAACCTTCTTAGGGGATTAGGGCTTGGGAGGAAGTATCTTAGGGCTCCTACTAAAACAGCTGCATGGGAGGGAAGAGAGAGGAGTTGAGTGAAATAAACCTCTACTAGAAGCTTTATGGTGACCTGATTGATTTTCTCAGTGTCATTTTTCTCAATTGATTTTACCATGTCATACATAGTCTTTTAATTTATTACAGGCTTCATGTAAAAAGGCAGAGCATTGTTGTTAGATCAGTGGTTTTTAAATCATAGCCTGACAAGCCCTGGGTTTCCTGGAGGTATCTCAGGGACAGGGATAAATGGGTAGAGTTCTGCTTTTATCTGGTATATTCTGTTTCTGTTTAAGATTTCTCTTGAGAAACAAAAAGTAATTCTTCTGAAAAGGTTTGGAAATTGTTGATAAAGAGATTAGAATGCAATAATATGTAATTTAAGGTTGTTTAGTTGAATATGAATATAGGTACATACATACTTATGCACACACATGCATACACACACAAACATACAGTCATACTTTGCCCGTCATTGTTGTGTCTTCAGTGCCTGGAACAGTGCCTTATTTACTTTGATTTTCAGTAAAGATTTGTCTAATGAATTGAATGAATGAGTGTATAGTGCCCCATGAGCATTGCATTCTCAGTAATTCAGTTCATACTTTGAGTACAGGCATTTCTGCCATAATGAAATATATGCACTCCTGGAAAACTTATGCGTTGCAAAATTATGAACTTAAAAATTAGAATTTATGGGAAAAATCGGGGTTGGAGCAGACTACTGAAAACCTGTGCAATGTTGTAATCAGAGCACTAACAGTACTAATAAAACTACAGGTAAAAAAGGCATGTTAAATCCCTAATCAGTAAATACTGTAGTAGATATAGGACTTTACCTTAAAAAATAATTAAAGATAACTTATTAAAAGGAGGTATTAGGTAGGGTTGAAGTTGCTAAATTATGGAGACAAGGGCAATGTGCACAAAGATGAGAACTGAGCAACAAGCATTTCTAAGAGCCTGTGGCCAGATTGAGCTAAAAGGAAGAAGGAATGGTGAGCAGACATCATGTTCATAGCTTTGTTGTTCTGGTATGGAAGGACTAATGAACTCTCTGATAGGATCATACACAGAAGGTGGTGTTTGTGGTAGGCTGTGAGTGTTGACCAGGAGTTCTGGAAGGGGATAATGAGGTAGACCATAAATGGTAGCCCCCATATAGCTCCTCCTTCAGTTACCTGAAAATTTGCTAGAAATGGAAGTGTAGGTAGCATACTAAAGGAGACATGTGGACTTTCAAGCTGTACAAATTTAAATCCTGGCCCTTCTGTTTATGAACATTAAGACATTTGGCACATTTAAAAATTCACTTGTAAAATGCAATTCTTGTGTGATTTAAATGAGTAGTGTAGTAAAAGTGCCTGGCATAATTCCTGGCAACACTCGATAGGCACTAAGTAAGTGTTGACTTACTTACCTTTGTAATAATGCTGAACGAACTAAAATGTTCAGCTCTATTTAAAGTTTTGTAAGGTTTTTGATTCAGTCTCTTAATATTCATCAATAAAATGAATAGATATATTAGACTACATACTCACCATTGTAGTGTGCAATTCTCTGGTTGGTAAAATGTACCTGAGATCTTTATGGAATATTGTCAGTGGGGAAAAAGTAAAGTTGTGTTCCTCAAAAATTGATACTGATCTCATATAGAAAAATTTCAGCATGACCTGAATGTACTTTTTGTGTGTGTGTGTAGAGAATGCTTGGTTAATTTGCATATGGCAACAGTCCAATACAAATGAAAGCTATTTAAAAAACTAGTATTAGATTTCAGACAGATTTTGATAAACTGGATCAGTTGTTAAAATTAATGAATGAGCAGTTAAATAGTAGCCAGCTACCTCATGAAGGAAAATATAGATAGAAAATTATTGGTTATGTATAAGATCTAGGGACCATAGTAGATTAAAAAACTGATTAAGTAATGTACTGTTTTTAAAAATGATAACTCATTAGGTTAAATAGTTATTTTAACATGTGACACTCATGAGGTAATCTTTCCATACTGTTCAGCACAGGTCTTATCTTACCTAAGGTCATTGTGTAATTTTGGGCTTTACAGATTGAATAGACATCTGGAAAATTTGCTGAAGGTTTATTATTATTATTATTGTTTATTGATTAGAAATTTAAAGGAACTGAAATTGTCTGAGAGAATGAAAGATGTCGGCCTTTAATGATGGATGTTTTGAAGTGTATATAAAGCCTAGCTAGAGATAAATGACTAAGAGTGTTTTCTTTCTGTATAGGAAAGCAAAAATGTAAATGTTACATAAAGGATATATAAACGAAAAGAATTCCTGACTATGGGTGTTAAATTTCTAAAAGTAAGGAAGATTATAACTATCTCCTTTGTATAGATCCTTGATATTCATAAGGATTTTCTTCTGGGTGTGAAAGTATAAATGGATCTCTAAATGTTGATAAAATCTATCTGCTTTTTCATGTGTATGTTGTTGGTTACAATGAGACTGGAATGAAAAAAAATGTAAAAGGATCAGTGCACATTGCTTGACATTATCAGCAGAGTAACTCAAAATGTAGACCATTATAGATAATAAGGTAGCCATTATCTTTGTGGCGTCCATCAACACAATATTGTATGTTTACAGTAGTAGACATAGCAGTCACTATGGTGACTGATATTCACTTATACAAGTAAGTATAAGATAAGGCCTTGTTTTTCCAGGAGTTTACGATATTGTTACATGTGCACAGATGAAATGTTAAATAACAGTACAGGAAGGTTTGATTAAATACTGGGTCAGTGGTTCTATTGTGGGAGTTTAAGAGAATGAATAGATTTATTATGAGGAAGTCTTCATTAGGGAGGTGAATTTTCAGCAAGATTTTGAAAGAGAAAATTTTCTTAGAAGTGAGAAAGAGAGAGGGATATACATACAGGTTAGCACATTAAAATGAGTAAATGAATAGGTGTAATTCCAGACTTTAGTCCTAAATCCCTCAAATAAGCACAGTTTATAAGTCAGAAATGTAATTTTTTTTGTTTTCTTTTTGGCCGTACGCGGGCCTCTCACTGTTGTGGCCTCTCCCGTTGCGGAGCACAGGCTCCGGACGTGCAGGCTCAGCGGCCATGGCTCACGGGCCCAGCCGCTCCGCGGCATGTGGGATCTTCCCGAACCGGGGCACGAACCCGTGTCCCCTGCATCGGCAGGCGGACTCTCAACCACTGCGCCACCAGGGAAGCCCAGAAATGTAATTTTTTAGTGTACGACACAAGAATAAATCATTGTTTTAATATTTGTCTTTTGCTATTAACATGTAGTGCTTAACCTTTCTGTGTCTTGGTTTTGTCATCTGTTAGGGGTAAAGGTTATCTATTGCATCAAAGTGTTGAGGATGACATGAATTTGTACATGTAAAGTGCTTAGACTAGTGCCTACTACATAGCAAGTGCTCAATGACTGTCCGTTGTTACTATTTTTGTAAGGCAGGTGTGAAGGTGGCACATGGTGGGGATGTTGGAGACTAATATTTCTGAGTTGGGGAATAGTAGAAAATAGGGTTAGTTAGACAGGGAGACCAGACTAGTGATCCTTGATGTTTAAGTCTGATGAACTGCTTTAAGAATGACAAGTAAGATTCCACTGATACACCAGTGCTTACCAAATGATAGTGATTGCCTGGAGGACTGTATTAAGGATGCTTGATCTGTGCCTGGTCTCAATAGCAAAGAAGGATATTACCGTAGAAATTACTGGTTGGCAATATTTACTACGTATGTGGGAGGTGGTGTAGTGTATTTTAACATTTTTATCATCGCACTAAATATTAGGAGCTATTACAGCTTCTTGTTTTAGAAAGTCATATAATATGGAAGAGTTATAGGATGATGAATTCACTATAGGCAGGAAAATCAGCTGTGAGTTTAATGTAATGTGGATTTGAGTGGGAAGAATGAAAATACACAGATACTGAAGATACACAGCTGAAGAATATGTTTTCGGTCCTCCACCTGACTGTAGTCTATCATTGGAGAAAGTTCTGTTGACAAGTAATTAAAGGATGTGATACTATCTGTAATCAAGATAGGTAGTAGGCACTGTGGGTTAATAGAAAAAGAAGTATATTAGTCTGCCTGCAGAAGTCAGGTAAGGCCAGAGGAGTTAGTTGTGTATAAAGGGACATTTACTTTTTTCACCTTTTGTCACCCTTCCCTGGGAAGGACTCTACTGGATTAATAGCTTTCAGGATATTTGTAATTAATATAGCACATTTTAAAAACACAAGGCACTTAATATGCTTCAAATGCTTATGCTGTTTTATTAGCCCAGATGTTTAACACTTTTCAACTTTTATACAATACTTTTAGTTCTAGTAGAAGCAGTTGTTAGCCATCTATAGAGGTGCTGGGTTTTCATTGTCCACAGAAAGTGGTTTATACAAGGGAAGGCCTGTCCTTGAGGTAGAGTCTGGTTTCAGAATGACAGATGTCATTATTTGCACCACTAACAAAAGTCTTTTGTTGTCAAAGTTTCTTTTATGTAGAGAGTAGTCGACATGAACGTATTGTTCATTTATTCTATCAACCAACATTTAAGTGTATTAATATGGGTTTTTTAGTTTTCTTTTCTCTCTCTTTCTCCTTCTCTTTTATTGTTGGCACTCTTCCTGTTTTACTTCAGGATACTTGACTTTTGGAGACTTAGGGTCATTGCATGTACTGATTTTCTGGGATTAATTATGACTTTTTAATCTCTAGAAGATACTTGACTTTGAGATAGCTCTGTCTTCCTTTATAGTTCTTTCTTGTTTTTGTTCTGAAATAGAGACCACCTCTCAGAATAGGATGCAGCGACCGACTGCCTATTACATCTCTCTGTACTTTGGGCTTTAGAAAACTTGACAATTTCTATTCTGTGTGGACACATGAATTAGACACATTGTGAGACTTCATTTTTTCTCAAATAACAAAAACCCAACTTTTATATATTCATCATATGATGACACTTTTCTTATAATTTAAGGAAGTACTATTCTAAAATTGTGAATTTGCCTTATGGTTTTCTGTATACCTGAATTATTCTACATTTCTCCTCTGCTGTGTTCACAGACTCAAGGGATACCTCAAGTTTGGAGTACAGTAACAGAACCTTCTGCAGAAGGTAAAAATGAGGGCTGTCCACTTTTCACTGTGATGGACTATCTAGAAAACAATAGGCTTTCTTGAACATCTTATTGTTCTTTCCTCCCTTACCCCACCAACTGGGAACCAGTTCCACATGGATGTGTGTTAAATTTTGCTTTACAATCCTTGGTTTGGCAAGGGGGTGGGTAGGAGAACTCTGGTTCAAGTTCTGGTTGTTAAAATATATGTTATTGTGGGAGATTCACTATATCAAATTCTGCTTTAGGTGGAACAAATACTTTGTTCCTGCTCTTTTGGATGAAGAACTTGTTCGTTGGTAATAATATTTTCCTCTTCAAAGATGGTCAGTTTTACAAAAATCTTTTCTCAAACAAATTTTATGCTTACTTGGGTCTTTTTTTCAGTTCCACTGAATATTACTTAGCAATTTAGAAGCAACTGTAATAGAAATAATGCAAATTACAATGAAAATAAAGATTTCACAGATACTAGATAACCATTTTGATTTGAATATGACATATTTCTAAAAATTCATTTCTATAATTCTGAAACATATGTATACACATAATCTGTTATATTACATATATAAATATGTCTCAGAGGGAATGTATGATTAAAACATAGGATAAATCACATAGCGTTTATATTATGTCTTAAAAATCTTTTCACTCTGTGGATGATTATGTATTCAGGTAGGGTACAAAGTACAAATAATGTTTATTGTCTAACTTTCTCATCTGGTTAAGGTGCTCTTAAATAAGAGGTCCTTAATAAGCATTCCTCTAACATTTGGCCAGTCTTCTGTTTCTCTTTCGCTTTGCATCAGTGTGAGTTCTTCCGAGGTGTTGAAAGTGGTAGACATTTAGATAGTTTTGATTCAAAATGTTTAAAATCAGCTGCTTACTTAAGTTATTAGTTTAAAACTAAGAGTCTAGATCAGTCTAACAAAATGAAACAGCAAATGTCAGTTGCATTGAAGGAAATTAAGTTTCTATTTCCATCATCAATTTTCTTTCCTTACCAGGTAATAGCTAAAAAAAAAAAGTATAAAACAGGTGTTTATCACTAGGAACTTATGGCTGCTTAAAGGCTATGTTCTAAAACAGAAATAACAATATAGAGTTGTGATTCCCTCATATAAAGGTAACATAGTTAGAGTTATATGAATTAAGAGTTCACTAAGAGAAGGAAAAGGAAAGAGAATAACCCCTTGGGAATACTGCTAATAAGACAAAAGCGAAGGATTAGCTAATGAAATAAATAATGGCCATCAGAGACATGGGAGGTGAATCAGGGAGGTGCACTTTCTTGAAAGTCTGTAGAGGAGAGTTTTCAGGAAGTGACGGATGGTTGTATAGTTGAGGGCGTAGTCCACCATATTGCAAAGTATCTGCTGAGAGCCCTCATGAAGAATCTTTTTTTAGTTCTCTGTAATAAGAATAGTTGTATTCCTGAGGGGATGATTTGTGACTGATTTTATTTCCTTCTTTGTCTACTTTTTGTAGCTTTTATTAAGGACCTCATTTATATTTTGTGCATGCTTTTAGTTTGATTTTATTTCTCTGGTTCATTGACATCCTTCATGTTTAATTCTCTTTATATTATATGAATCTTTGTAAGTCATTTCTTCTCTCTCTGTGTCTCTCTCACTGGGGGATAGAGAGAGGAGAGATGAAAAGTGGCCAGTAGTGCTAAATAGAGAAATACAGTGTATTGGAAAAAAGCCATTAGATATGACAAGAAGAAAATCATTGACCTACAGGATATCACTTTAAACATTGGTATGGGGAATTGACTCACATATACACACGGAATATATCTTTAAAAAGATTTAAGTGGAAGCAACCCACATGTCCATCAACAGATAAATGGATAAACAAAACGTGGTATACAATGGAGTATTATTCAGTCTTAAAAAGTAAGGAAATTCTTCCATATGTTACGACATGGATGAACCTTGAAGACATTATGCTAAGTGAAATAAGTCAGTCACAAAAAGGCAAATACAGTATGATTCTGCTTATATGAGATACCTAGAATAGTCAAAATCATAGAGACAGTAGAGTAGTGGTTGCTGGGGGCTAGGGGGAGGGGAATGGGGAGTTATTGGTTAATTGGTACAGAGTGTCCATTTTGCAAGATGAAGAGAGTTGTAGAGTTGGATGGTGGTGATGGTTACACAACAATATGAATACTTAATACCATTGAACTATACACTTAAAAATGGTTAAGATGGTAAATTTTATGTTATGCGTATTTTGCCACAATTAAAAATGATTTAAGAGAATGAGTAGATAGGAAGTAGATATATGGGTAACCCCCATTTAAGGAGTAGGCAAGAAAATGGAGGAAATTGAATGGTAGTTACAAATAGGTAGTATGATCAAGTAAAGGGTTTTCTTAAGAACTGGTAGATCTGATTATGCTTAAAGAAAAAGGGAAGTACTCTACTGACATTTTAAAAAGTTGAACATTTAAAAAAATTTTCATTTCAGCAAGGATTTTGTTCAAAAAGTACTACCACTATGTATAAGAGTTGGAAGTTGGGATTACATCTTATTACATCTTAATGTAATAAATGTCAGTATTTATTTTCTTTATGGATAATTATGTTGGTTATGGATTGAAAAGATATTGTTAGGTTAATAAAAAATGAATTTAAGACAGGCAAGAAACTAGTTGACAGAATAATTCTTCATTGCTAGATGGCACTATCACTAGCCATTTTCAAATCCTTTGCAGAATTCACTTCTCGTGAAGAACTTGAGTGACAGTTCTTTGCCTTGAACTTTTTGGAAGGGGATAGAGGTGGCCTAGGAAAAGGGGAAATGGGAGGGTGAGTAATGAGAAAGGGGAGGCCCAAGAAATTCTTTACCCTTTACATATGCTTATTTGGTTTCTGAATTATATCTTGTAAGAATATAGAATTCTAACATCCTTATTTTCCATGTTTTGACCAGTACCAAATATTTTGTGGCAGAATTTTAACGATAGTGCTACAGCTCTACTACAATGAATAATAATAGGTTTCTGTGTGCTAGCTGCATACCCACTGATCCAGAGCCTGTGACCTTAGCAAAGGTAAGCATATCCCAGATTGCAGTGTGAGATAGTTGAAGATTGATCTGCTTTGGTAGTTGTTTAAATTTCTCTCATCTGTTTTTAATGAGCATGCTCAATTGCATGAATCTGACCATGACTTTACACTGCATTCTCTTTTAGATGTGTTATTGGAAGCTTTTGAAAAAAAAGGGAAGCTTAAGTTTTAAGTTAGTGGATATATGTTTTAGGACTGTGTCTAGATTCTTTGAGTGTTTTTCAGTAATGCCCCAAAAGTAATCACTCTAGTTTCTAATGGAACCTGCACTATATTAAGTACTGGAGGCTGAATTTATCACAAAACTAAACACTTAATAAGTTACTGTGCATAACTGATTGTTCAACATGCTTTGTTGATTGGCTTGAAATTACAGTATACTATGTCTTCTTTTTTTTTTTTTACTACAGAGCTTTATTTTAAAGTTTGAGCAGTTTGTATGTCTTAATAAGTCTTTTTTTAGTGGCAGAAGATAAAGAGAGAGACTCAAATTACTTCAAGTAATGGGAAATTTGTTGCAAGGATACTCTGTCATCAATGATTTTATTAATTGCAAGTGACTCACTGGCATTATTCTGGGTTTTGGGGTTAGAGCCTTGAGCAAAATAGATATCCTACCTTCATGAAGTTAGAACTCTTTTAGGAAGACAGATAATGAACAAGTCTGCGTGTGTGTGTGTGTGTAGATATATACACACTCACAGGACTGCTGGAACAGATTAGTGATATGATACAAGTAAAGCAGGGTAATACATGGTCGGTGACTAGGTAGGGTGGGGGCTATTTAAGTAACGTAGTCAATGAGGAACTTCCCAAAGAAGTGATATTTGATTATAGACCTGAGTGATGAGAGAGAGTGAGTCACGGGAAGGTCTGGATGAAGTATATTCCAGGTTTAGAGATCAACCAGGCTAAGGCTCTGAGGCTGAAATGACTTCAAAGTATTTAGGGGACTATGGAAGGCTAGTGTAGCTAGATGGTCATTAGGAATGGGGAGAGTGGTAGGAGACAAGCAAGGTCACTGGGATAAACAGGGGTCAGATCTCATAAGCCTTGAAGGGCCTAATGAAGAATGTGGGATTTATTTTAAGTATAATGTCAGTATACTTACTGAAAGTCTAGCTCCATTTAGGAGTTTCGAGCTAAGTAAGGATGTGTGGTCTATCTTTTGAAAAGATTATGTAGCTACTGCGTGGATATTAGACTCTGCAGAAAAGAGGCAGGAGTAGAAGTAAAAGGCCTGTTGAGGGTCTTGCAGTGAGCTGGTAGAGGGAGGTAGCAGAGAGGTCTGATTTGAGATATAGTTTGAACGAATAGCTGGCAGGATTTGCTGTTGGATTAGATTTAGGAAGTTGATCGGGGTGGGGACGGGAATTAAGGACGGTGCCTAGGTTTTATGTATTATCTGTGGTACTAAAATTTCTTGGAGATGGAGGCAAGTAGGGGAAAAAGAAGTTGAAACAGGCTCAGTTGGGCCTGATCAATAATGGGAAAAAAAAAAAAAAAAACGTTGACAAACATGGAGATCACGATGCAAAGAAGTGAAGGACTGAATGCTGAGAGGAGAAGGATCCTGGAAAGAAGAAAGAGAAGACGTGACCAGTGAGGTATGAGGGGAACCGGGAGAATCTAGAGTGCTGAAGTATATGAAGGAAATATTTTAAGAAAGAAGGCATAGTCAGTGTCAGATGCTCCAGAAGTTTGAGTAAGCTCACGACAGAGACCCACCATTGGATCGGCAAAGTAGAGGCTGAGGTTGCTGGTGATCTGGACAAAGCAGTTGCACTGTAGTGGTGGAAGTGAACGTCGGATCGGAGTGGATAAAAGAGGAAGTGCAGACAGTAAATATTGTTGACTTTTCAAAAGGAGAAGAGAAGTGGGACTGTGATAACCTGAAGATAAATATGATATGAAGGCAGTTTTTTTTTTATTTTTTAAAAGGTGGAAATATATAAAAGTGTGTTTTTTAATGGAATGACCCAGTTGAGAAAAAATTGATGTAGGAGAAAATCAATCTATATTAATTAAAAACTATATTTAACTTAAGGAAAGTGTAGTTATGTAGTCAGGGGCTTAATCTACCCTGGTTATCTGCATTTCTCTGTTTCTTTCTGGATTTTGCTTTTATTTTCTCCTACTGCATTTCCTAGGGGCTAAACTCTGTGGCTGTGGGCAGTTGTAAACTTACCTTTTCCCAGGATCTTGACCAAAGAGAAAGGAGTCTTTCCTGCCTGCTCTAGTTCGAAAAAGTTAAGGAAGTAACTGGCTTAGGTCATGTGGCAATATTCTCTGATTACTTCCTTTTCTGACCCCCTTTCCCTAGTGATCATGAGTCTTGTCTCAGAAGACGACAGAGAGAAAAGGGGTACCTAGTTGACAAACAGCTATAACAGATTGATGAGCAAGAGAAACTAGACTTTGACAAGAGTAGGTAGAAGAAAAGCTTAAAAGGTTATTCTGGATCCAGAAGTAGGTGTGTGGGGTCTGGCAGCACGGGTCCCAAGATGTAAAATATAGCCACTCCTTCAGAAAATCTGATATGTTCTTGACATTTTCAGGCCAAAATTTTTGGATTATAAATGGATTTTCTCATATACCTCTTTTTTTCCCCACTCTGAATTTTATGATGAGTATATTATTTCCCAAATATACATGCTTTATTAAATCCCATTTTGGTATTTTAATTAAATGAGCTAATATAACTCTCATCACTGGACACTATATCAGTAAATTTTGCTCTACTTCTACCCTTTCCAAAATCTTCCTCGTGGGCTGGCTTCCCTGGTGGCATAGTGGTTGGGAGTCCACCTGCCGATGCAGGGGGCACGGGTTCGTGCCCCGGTCCGGGAGGGTCCCACATGCCGCGGAGCGGCTGGGCCCGTGAGCCATGGCCTCTGGGCCTGCGCATCTGGAGCCTGTGCTCTGCAACGGGAGAGACCACAACACTGAGAGGCCCGCGTACCGAAAAAAAAAAAAAAAAATCTTCCTCGCTGTTACAAATTTTCACCTCTGCACAGCCCTTTTCACTTTGACAGGGTGAAACCCTGACTTTGTTCACCTAGATCACCAGACATGTCTGTACTGTGCAAGAGGAAACATAGGTGTTTTTAAAAGCATCATTGGAGGATCAAAGAAGTGAATTCGAGGAGGCAAAAACTAGGTGCTGTCATTCTGAGTTAGTTTGGAAATCTTGAGAAAGTGATGCCCTCCAGATACATGTTAAGTTTAGGGAATATATGATTCTTGGCACATGACCTAAACACCCCCAAAAGGCAAATAGTATTCATCACACTTAAGTAATATCTAAGAATACCAACTACTGTTCGCAACTACTGGTAACTTTACTATAAAGAGCCTAAGAATGTAGAAGGTTTTTGCAGTACTGTGTGTTCATGATGTCCTAGAGTTCTTATCTTTTGAGTTACTCATGAATTTTTGCCAAGTGAGGTCTTCTCAGTAGGGAAAAGAACAAATATAACATTAGAGAGTCAATGAATATAAAGTTTCTAAAGGCGTCCAGAGAATTGTCTAGGAAGATATGCTTTTATGAAATTATAAAAAGAGTTATTAAATTATAAGTAGCTATAGGCAGTACTTTGCTGTTATCAGTTCTAGGAAAAGCAATACTTTTATGAGATTTAGGCTACTATAAGAAATGGAAGTTTTATTTAGTTTACGGTGCTGTCTTCATTTTCTATATATATATATATATATATATATATACTTTTTAAAATATTTATTTATTTATTTGGCTACCCTGGGTCTTAGTTGTGGCTCATAGGACCTTTTAGTTGCAGAATGCATGCGGGATCCAATTCCCTGACCAGGGATCGAACCCGGGGCCCCCCGCACTGGGAGCGCGGAGTCTTAACCACTGGACCACCAGGGAAGTACCTTCTATATTTTTTAATGAAAAATTTGGATAATATTTTTTCAGAAATTAATTTGGTATTGTGATTGTCTTTCATTTTTCTTAATAGGAAGCAAGGAGCAGAATTCTCTGAAATACCAAATTGATGTAATATTTTTATTAGTAGCATTTGTGTAGACTGAAGACATGGATAAATTACGAATAGATATGGTATTTGTCTTCTGGAATGTAAGAATTTGTTTATTTTGCAAGTAAATTGGCTGGGCAGGACTTAGAGGTCACTTCTATGGTTTTTGGTTTGTCAACACTTCCATTAAAAGAGATAATCAGGGCTTCCCTGGTGGCGCAGTGGTTGAGAGTCCGCCTGCTGATGCAGAGGACACGGGTTCGTGCCCTGGTCTGGGAAGATCCCATATGCCGTGGAGCGGCTGGGCCCGTGAGCCATGGCCGCTGAGCCTGCGCGTTCGGAGCCTGTGCTCCGCAACAGGAGAGGCCACAACAGTGAGAGGCCTGCATACTGCAAAAAAAACCCCAAAAACAAAAAAACAATAAAATAGATAATCATTACTCACTAGAAATAAGAGGGCAATTTATAATTTAAGAAGAACTCTGAATTTAATTATTTGGAAATAACTTATTGTTTTGTCTCCAGCACTGTTTCACCAAAGTAAGCAGAATTACTTTCTTCCCCATTGACACAGCTGGGGCCTGAAGAAAAAAGAAAAAAGTTAAAGCAGGAAAGCGCTTCTGGATCTGGGAAATAAGTCAATTCAAGAGAACAAAGAAATATAACTGGGAATTATTGAATAGACAATTAGAAAAGGCAAAAAAAAAAAAAAAGGTTATTTCAACTCCAGCTCTACTTTTACAGTAGCGAAATAGTAAAGTTTAAATGTTTTAGTGTTTTAAACCAATGTAGTCACAATGTTCCTAAAAAAAAAAAAACTACTTAAATTTCAGGTTATTCCTGAATGCAACCAAAGTTAAGAGAAGAATTGGTCTTCTTTAAAGTCTAGTTTTCAAAAGTATCATAAATATATTTTTTTTTAATTTTTAAAAATTTTTAATTTTTTTTGCTATACGCGGGCCTCTCACTGTTGTGGCCTCTCTCGTTGCGGAGCACAGGCTCCAGACGCGCAGGCCCAGCAGCCATGGCTCACGGGCCCAGCCGCTCCACAGCATGTGGGATCTTCCCGGACCGGGGCACGAACCTGTGTCCCCTGCATCGGCAGGCGGACTCTCAACTACTGCGCCACCAGGGAAGCCCATAAGTATCATAAATATTTTTGTAGTAGTTTATTATTAGTTTTTTTGCTAAATAAACATCATAAATCTGTACTAGAAATTTCCAATATTATGAACTTAGGATCTTACATCTTTTCAACCTGCTACTAAATGAATGTTGAACAACAAGTAAACGTTTTATGGATTCTGAGGCTTTATAATCACTGAGGTCTCTCATCTTTTAGTTACTGGTATCTTGAGAAACTCCAAGGTACAGCTGTCCTTTCCTAGAGAGACAGTATTCCATAGAAAGTGTGGAGCTTGACTTCTTAGATTCAATTATTTGTGTAACACTTAGTATATTTTTTTTCTCCTTGCGCAAGTACCTTAATCTTTGTCTTTAACTTTCCCCATCTGTAAAATGTAGGTAGTAATAGTACCCACCTTAGAGGATTGTGTTGAGGATTAAATGAGTTAATCAATATATAGAGCTTAGAACATTACTTGACAGCTAATAAGGGCCTGATATTTGCTATTATCATTGTTAGTGTTAAAAGATTACCATACTTTCTTGAAGAAAACCATAAAATACAAAAGTAATGAAGAAGTTAGCAATTATTAGAACTTTCTGCCTGCATAATTGAAAAAGAAAGATTATTAATACAGTTTTTTTAATTGAAAGCAATTTCAAATTTAGTGAAAAGTTGCAGGACCAGAACAAAGAACTCATATACACTTTGTCCAGAGACCCTCATTCCAATTTTGCCTTTTATCCTCATAATGACCTTTATAGCCAAAGGATCCAAGAGTGTTCATTATACCCAGTTGTCCTGAATTTGTAGTCTTTTTTAATCTGGAACAATTCCATAGTATTTCCTTGCCTTGCATGTCTTTGGCCAGTAATTGTCAAAAGTGTCATTTTGTAGATTGTATCTAAATTAGGATTTGTTTGATGTTTTCATGTGATTAGATCCCTGTTAGGCATTTTGGGCTGGGCTGTCACAGAAATGATTCTTTTCATTAAATCCTTTTGAGTGGCACATGGTGTCAGTTTGTCTTATGTAGTGTTACCTTTGATCACTTGATTAAGATAGTGTCTACTCCGTTTCTGTAACTGTAAAGTTACTTTTTCCCCCTTTGTAATTAATACCTTTTGTGTGTGTGTGTGTGTGTGTGTGTGGAGACTTTGTAACATCACATTCCTCATAGCACTTTCACCCACTAGTTTCAGCATCTGTGAATGCTTCTTGCC
The DNA here is from genome assembly GCF_949987515.2 of Delphinus delphis. NCBI lineage: Eukaryota > Metazoa > Chordata > Mammalia > Artiodactyla > Delphinidae > Delphinus > Delphinus delphis. The sequence continues at coordinate 86,351,493 of NC_082687.1, read as the reverse complement.
TGAATTATTTATTACTCTGATGGTTGCCAAATTGTAATTTTTCAAATTCCATCATTCCTTCTATTTATTAGTTGCATTTTACTCTAAGGAAGAAATTTAAACAGCGTATTGTCAACATCTTGGCCTGTGAAAATGGTGGGAGATAACAGACATGTCTTGAAAATAGAAATTGGGGAAATAGTGAATCTCAAAATCTTATGACTGTTCTGAAGATTGATCTTCTGCATTTATTCATTTATATCAGCATGGACTCCTGGATTTGTTGCTCTCATTATTTTAATGCTTAAATTGTCCCAACTATGGCTAGTGGGAAGCCTTTCAGGCTGGCTTTTCTATTCTTTCACATGTATTTCTCTATCATTTTTTGAGCTTTCCTTGTATTCTGGCACAAAAAGATGTTCCAGGCTTATTTTGTTATTTCTGAGCCCTGCCCCTGGAAACAACCATTTCTCCAAGGAGTTCTGGTTACTTTTAGTTGAGGTGGTATTTAGAAACCAAGATTTGCACACTAGGTGTTCTCATTGCTACTGAGGTATTATTCCCAGGCCTTCTCAGTGGACAGAGTTAAGAAACACACACACACACATCTCTATTTACTTCTCTCTCTATATTAAAAGTCACGAGTTCTCACTGATACCTGATACCAGTTCACATTGATACCAGTCTAACACTACTGGATTAATTCTAGCTGGTTAATTGTAGTTAACTTCTTTCCCTATTTGTATCTCATTTCACCGACTATGAAACACCTAGCTCTGTTATCTTCAATATATTTTCTAATTTGCTGAGTCCCCCTGTACATATTCAGTCTCTTGACACCTTTGGGCTGCTCCCTCACTCAGAAGCCTGCCTTGTAGGGACCTAGTGTTCCCATTGTCCTCATTATGCAGACTCTGCCCACCACTACCTATCTTCCCATCCTCACATGGAACCCAGCTACTGCTAGGCAATTTGAGAATTAAAAAAGACTTTGGAGAGAAGTCGAGTGAGCACTATACAGTGACATTGTATTAAGGAATTCTTCTTTATGAATTTATTTTTATCACTGAAGCACATTATTCACATTTTTCCTTCATCACATAACTCTAGCTATTGACAAAGGTCCCCTGTGAATGGGAAGGCTATTTAGTATTTTAATGTTTCAATCATTGTGTCAGTAGTACTCAGAAAACAAGTGAACTTTTCCTAAATTGTTTTGGCATTAATAGTAATGAGTTAAACCACTACTCTATATAGTAGTTGAAACCTAAGTTGGAAAATGCTATATACCGAGTAAATGCAGCTAATAGCATTTGTGAACTGTTAGAATTTTAAATGCTACATGTACTAGAAAAAGTCATATCAAAGTTCCTAGGTAATATTATCTTGAAAATGCTTTTACCGTTGGAATTGGTGAATTTTTCTATTCTAGGAGAAATAAGGATTAACACATTTAGCATGTGATGTCTCTTCTTACCTGGAGATGTGTGACAAGAAGCTGTGAAAGCTCCACTTTTAGCTGGCCTTTGATTTAATACCCTTTAGAAATAAGGTATTTATTAACTGGGCTTTGTGTTCATTTTTGTTGAACTTCCTCTTAAAGTCAATACATTTTCTTACATTGAGCTTTACGTTAGTCTTGGTAATAATTTCTTGACTCTGATGTTTTACGTTTATTTTATTTAGTGCCCAGGAGTAATTACTGTGCACTCAGTAAATATTTGTTGAATATAAGAATCCCAGGTCACCTGTGCAGATAGTCTTTTGAAGAAACTCCCAAATTCCAAGAGAAAAAAAAATGAGCATTTTTGAAATTTTAATAGAAAATTAATGCAGACATTTGTAAATATAATAATTATAATTATAGAATTGTTGTTCAACATATTCTTTGAAAAGTAGCATCCTTTCTTTTTTATGAAGCTTAGCCGGACTTTTGAAAAAGTTGGTTGCTTTATCTAGAAATGCCACTCTTTTTAAAAGTGGATGCAAAGGTGACATTTTCCTGGCAGCTTGGTTAATAAATCATTTTGTAATTCATTCACTCATCTAGCAAGTATTAATTGAGTTCCTAAGAAACATCTGCCATTCCACATTTGTTTAGTGCCTGCTGTATTTTTGGCATTGTATATAACATGTTGGGAATATACAGATGAATAAGAGATATTGTCTGCCCTTAACTTATTTTCATTTGATGTGAACTACTCTTTGTAGTCTCAGTTCAGTGTTTTAAAAAAAAAGAAGGTTGAGGGCTGAGTGTAAAGTGGAAGATGCATAACCAGAGATTCAGCCACTCAGTCCCTAATGTCTTCGATGACATTGTAATGAGATGTTTAGGAAAACTTAATTAAACATTTAATTCCCTTATAGCTGTTGAGTCCACTGATTTTGTGGACGTACTTTTAAAGAAAGCAAATGCCTTGAATTTACTTATTTATTATAAGTAACAATATTTATTATATTATAATAATTGACATTTATGGAACAGTTTTACCATTCCTAAGAGTTATTTCCACATACATTTTGTTCGTTAATCTTCAGAACAGTCATACAACTTTGAGACTCAATGTTTCTCCAGTTTCTATTTTTTAGATATGTCTTTGTTATCTTTCATCATCTTCACGAAACTAGGTGTTGATGGTATACTCCATTTAAATGATAAGAGTGCAATTTACAACAGGAAAAATATTAAAGCCTTCCCTTAGTGTCCATTATACCACTGTTGGAGAGAGAACACCTGGTAATTTTTGAGTTCTAAACATTCAGACATTTACCAATATTTATATAGAGTGTCTAAAAATTACATGTAATTCTTGCATGGTAAAAGGTAAGGAGCTCATGAGAGAAAGTGTGTACTTATTTCTCTTTGATACACCTACTAATATCTGCTAATATCTAGACTTCCCAAGTTCAGGGTGTGACTTTTAGGTGTCCAAATATAGCATGGTGCAGGAATTTAGTCCTGTTAACAGAGACATGCCCCACTGACCACTGTGCAGATGAGGCGCTCACGTGCTGGTTCTGTTCTAAAGATAAGCCTCTCTTGACTATGCTGAGCAGCTGATCATCTGAAGTCTCACTCAGAACGGATACCAAAAGTCTATAAACCGCCTGAGTTGAGATTAAGTGTGGAAAGCTTTAAACATTTTCATTTTTTATATTTTAAGAAGTTATTTTTTTTAATGTTTATATTACATTTAGTTAAAATTGCTTTTCATCAAAGTCCTGCTATGTTGAACCTTTGGTTAGTTGCAGTTTCCCCAGATAAATTGTCTGTCGCTGTAAGAACTTCTGAGGCTTTTGTAACTTAAAATTCTTAGTTGAAATTGAATTTAGAGAAGCTGTGAATACTGGTCTGCACCTATATTTTAGAAATTATAACGTCACATAAACATGCCAGTAATTCAAATATTTTTCAAACAGCAAATAATTTTTAGCTTGTGTATCAGAGTAGCTTCAAAATATAGAACTTGTTTTACTAACCATTTCATATGGCCAACTTTAAGTATAGTTACTTTTGTTAACAATGTTTCTTCTTTCTCCTTCCTGACCCCCTTACCACACCTTTTGTTACTTATAAAGAAGTTTTCATACTTCAATAGAAAGTAGTAAGTGTGTAGTAACTGTACTGTATGTAGCTATATGGTACTGTATTAGAATATCACAAGTTGATTTCTTTGAAATACATTAGTTTCCCAAAAGAAACTGTTAAAGCAATGTTAGTTGCTTTCCTAACATTAAGAACATTACAGGGCTTCCCTGGTGGCACAGTGGTTGGGAGTCCGCCTGCCGATGCAGGGGACGCGGGTTCGTGCCCCAGTCCGGGGGGATCCCACATGCCGTGGAGCGGCTGGGCCTGTGAGCCATGGCCGCTGGGCCTGTGCTCCGTGGTGGGGGCTGGGGGCACAGCAGGGAGACGCCCGCGTACCGCAAAAAAAAAAAAGAACATGACAAATGTTTTTATCATAAATTTAGAAGATAGCAGTTTTTAAAAAGTAGTAGGAGATATTAAGAAATGAAATGCAGAGTAAATGTAAATGGTGTGTCTGTTATATGCAAGGTGTGACACAGCTGATGGTGGCTTTGAAATTTTCTCAGTATGCAGAGGAGGGGAGGAGGAAGTGCATAATGGTTAAGAGTTGGGGCTTTGAAGTCGATGTAGCTTTGAATCCTATCTCCACTGCTTACTTGGTGTGTGAATTTAGACAAGTTACTCATACTCTCTGAGACTCAGCTTCCTGATCTGTAAACCAAGATTATAATATTACTCCTAAAACCTAGTTCATAGGGTTGTTGAAAGGATTTCATGAGATAATTCATGTAAAGCATTTAGCACAGTTCCTGGAACTTGCCAAGTGCTCACAAAATGTTAGGTACTGTTTTATTAACATGTCTGTACATGCACACTAATGCTTTATAATTAGAAATTCGTTTTCTCCCTCACAGTATTTAGGTGATTTCACAAATCATCTTTGAAGGCTTTTAGGACAGCATGTACTTAATATTAAATACAACAGATGAAAACTCACATCGTGGTACTTCACTAAGCTGTTTTGTATTTTTAGGCCTGTAACTTAATACAAGTATATGACTAAGTGCACTGGGTGCATTGGTTTTATAAGATTGCCTTCTGCAGATGAAATGAGCAAGTAAATACATATATTTAAATCTTCTGAAGTTTCTCTTTTACACTGTTCATGTCTGTCACATTTGTTTAAGGCAGAGATGGACTGGAAACACACAAATTCTCATCTCATCCAGCTGTCAAACACATGGCAATAAAACTAGCACCTTAACCTCCATTGTAAGTCTCTGTGATCCTCTTTTGGAGTCAGGGTTCTCTCTTTGAAATGGGATATCATGAAAACAGTATTGTTTGTCTTTCATTCCACTATGGGATAGCAAGTAGACACAAAAAACAAAACAGGTTCTTTAAGGAAGAAAAAAGTTATATTCAGCTAATACTTAAATGGCAACTTTATGCTGGGCTGCTGGAAGCTTACAGTATGGTAGGAACATAAGATGTAATTAAGCAAACTGTTACAAAATAAGGCAGCACATATGATATGCCATTTGGTAGAAATAGTAAGTACTATAGAAATACAGGGGAGGGAGAGATCACTTTCAGTTGGAGTGTTTCTTCTACTTATAACCTAGTTTGTACAACTGAGCATGTACCTATGCATGACTCATGAGTCTCTTTTAGAAGGCTGCTTTTGCTGGGTGGCCACAGGAAAGCTTGATTCTTTACCTCTCTGTTGCTGGGTATTTCTAGCCCTTACTATCTCTCTTTTTTTTTTTTTTTTTTTTGCGGTACGTGGGCCTCTCAGTGTTGTGGCCTCTCCCGTTGCGGAACACAGGCTCCAGATGCGCAGGCTCAGCGGCCATGGCTCACGGGCCCAGCCGCTCCACGGCATGTGGGATCTTCCCCGACCGGGGCACGAACCTGTGTCCCATGCATCGGCAGGCGGACTCTCAACCACTGCGCCATCAGGGAAGCCCCCTTACTAACTCTTCATTCTCCCCATTACTATAGCTTCTACTGCTGTCTCCTCTGAGGCCCAGTTACTGTTTTTCATCTTTTCAAAGTGTTGGTCCAAACTAATTATATGGAGGTGGCATTGACAATAGCAAGTAGGAAGGGCAAGAAAGAGGAACTGTTTTGGTGTAGAATCAGGATTCTCATTCCCTATTACAGAAAGAGCCCTTTAGATAGCAGCAAAGGGAGCATGGAAAGGAGAGTCCTCATAGTGCCTCTGTTCCTGTGAAAAATCCATAAATGTATTATCCCACACCCCCTCATCTCCTGGAGATTTGGTTCTAGTCACCATCCTGTCCCCACTCTCCCCTGTCCCACACTACTTCTTTGGCTCCAGAGCCCTGCTCCAGCTCTCAATCCCCTGACTCTTTGAAATCTTACCCTTCAGGCTATTAGAGCCCCCTTTTCAAGTTCTAGGAGTCAGTCCCATGATGAAGAACTGGTGTAGCTCCATTGGGCTATTGTGTTACTACTCCAGGCCTTCAGTAGGCCATGATGCTTACTTAATGCCTTTAGTGGAATCCTGAATCCATTAACGCAATTACCCACAGCAGATTGCTCATATGTAATGTTTAACTCTTGAATTACTATTAGTACTATACGTCTGGAAGCTTTTTTTCTATGAGAAAATGTGTTTTGAATTTTAATGTTAAATAGTGAGCTCTTCTTTTAAATCAGGAGCCACCTATATTGGCAGTGAACTTGGAGTCAGAAGATTTGAGTTCAGATGCTAGCTGTGTAACTACATTGTAATTACATGGCCTCTCTTGGCTAAGGTTATCTCTATAGACTGTAGAGGTAACAGCTGTCTCTCAGATGTGGTTTGGAGGTGTTAGAATGTATGTGAAAGTGTGTAGTAAAATGTAAAATCCTGTATCAAAGGAATGTGGCATTATGGTGTTAATAATCACTGTGTTAAGGTAAAAGAACAAGTTCCTGCCCACACAAGCACGGACAATTACATTAGAGTATGTGATAAATCCTTTGGCAGATATAGGTACATGTGATCAGGGGCGCAAGGAAGAGCAACTATAATCTGGAAATGGATAGATGGGGAAAGCTTCGTGGGGGAGTGACTTCCTGATCTGAAGGCTAAGGAAGAGCAAGCCTGGCAAAGAAGGAAGAAGGGAAAGCCATTCCAGGTTGAAGGAGTGGCATGGGGGAACATGGCAGATTTAGAAAGCTTCATATATGGTTTCAAGTATGGAGCATAAACCGTCTACTTGTAGTGCCTAATTTGATTATGAGGACCACTTACCTAACTCTAAAGAGGTAATGTTATTGTACAGTGGTAGACAATTCTAGAAATGGACTTGGTCTGAAACCTGGTTTGACCATTTAGTAATCTGTTTTATCTAATTAGAAACTTCACCTTCATGAACTTATAGGTTCAGTATGATGATGAAAATACCTACTTCAAAACGGTTGTTGCAATGGTGGTTTGAAATAAGTTTTGCTGGTTTGAAATAAGTTTTGCAAATCTCCTGGTGTTTAATAAACATGTAGTAAATGTTAGGAACGGTTTTGTTGCTGTCCTAAAAGTTCTTAAAGTTACTTTTTCCCTCTCAGTATTCTATAATCTACTGTTCTAGGTTAACAGTTTAGCAATATTTTAAACGTTATCTCTTGTTCATTATAACGAAATCATAAAAACAGAATTTGAATGAATTTTAAAGATGGTCTAGCTCAATTTCATTATTTTGTGTGTGTGTTGAGAAACTGAGTCACAGTTAAATAATCTGGCTATGATATCACAATGAGTTAGTGACACAGCTGGGACTAGGGTCAGGTCTGTTTGAATTCCAGAGTTCTTTCTATTGGTCTTGGAATAAGTTGCCAAAAATCACTCAAAGACACCAACCTATGGCACTGGCCACAATTCCTAGCAGAAACAATATAAGTTAACAATGTAGAAACTGACATTTCTGTAGCTTTAGATAGATTTAAAAAGTCTGTATTTTTAAAGGAGTATCATATCCTTCTCTGCCTGCCCTCTGGTGGGAATGGTATTTAGCAACAGCACACGTGAAAGAGCAGTGGGAGGCAGATAATAAGGAGCTGGATGATTCTGTTTTTTAAATTTACTTTTTTTAATTGAAGTATAGTTGATTTATGGATGATTCTTAAATGAATAATTCCTTTGCCATCAAAAATTTATCATACAGATTCTTATTTCTGTTTGAATCTCCTTTCTAAAATATGAAAATAGATTTTCATAATACTTCTCAATTAAACACGCTCTACTTTGTTTACTCAAGAGGATCCAATAGATAATTTGTTTAGTGCCTTTTGTGTACCAAGTGCTAGGGCTAGAATGGTGAGCAAGAAACTTATGCTTTAGTGGTATAAACAGATGTTGAAACAATAATCATACAAATAAATAATTATAATTAGTTAAATGCTGTGCCTAAAAGTACAGAGTGATATATGATCATATAGTAATGTTTGAGGAGGCTCCCCTGAGGAATTAAAGTTTTAACTGAGATATGAAGGCTTCATAAAGTAAGTAGGCAAAGATGAGTCAGAAGGATAGAGAAAAGGAAAGAAGAAACAGCAAAGGCTCTGAGGAAGGACATAGTATTATCTGTCCTAAGAATTGAAAGACAATTTACTGTAATTGGAGCATAGAAAGCTAATATAAAATACAGCTCCTGCTCATGAGAAGTGAAGGTATTTCCTAGGCATCACCGAAGAAACCAAATAGCACAAGAAGAAGAAATAAACCTCCCCCCCACCAAAATAAAATGTGTGCTCTGTGTTAGAATTTTGGAATTTTACAGATTCATTGAAAAGAAAATTACTTTAGAACCACTGTAATATTCTATTTATTAGATGGAGTAATACTAGGATTTGTGTACTTTAAACATGTATTATTTTTCATTTGATTTTTCTTATTTTCTATCTTGGTTCATTGGGAATTGATGTACTGGAGTGTTTAGATCAGGGACTTTTGCTTTTGATCAGCTGAACAGCCATAGAAGTGACAGAGAGAATCTTATCCTGTTTTCTTGGCTGAGGTTTTTGTGTGGGTGTGTGAGGTGCAGCTGCACCGTCGGTTTCTTGGCAGTCAAGGCAAGGCAATTCTCACTGCAGTTCATCTTGGATGGGAAGAAACTTAAGATAAAAAGGCTACTTTGCATGTATTAAATTCAGTGGAAAGCACCCAGGGCCTGAACCTTTGGCTGATATTTATTCTAAGTTATTTGGCTAAATGGATACAGCAGCCTCAGGCACATGCCCAAGCTTATGGCAGGAACACATGAAAGAGAGATCATTAAAAAAATAGTCAAAGCTTTGTCTCAGTATAAAATTATCAAATACCATATGTAATTTAAAAATTAATTTCTGTTAATTTTTTGTTTATGATTTAGTTAATTAAGCTTTTCCTCTAAAGAACACTTAATGAAAAAGGCAGATTGCTAACACCCAAGCTTTGCTTGCAAAAGTTAATTCATAATCAGAAAGATCTTATCTCAGATTTATTACAGATGGATTCCCATCTCTGCTTTTATTGCTCATTTGTTTTCTTCACTCTCCTTTGGCCTATTCTGTGATCTATAAGCATTTTGTTTCTCCACACCCTCAGATGAAATGCACGCGAATATGGAGCTCTTTTTTTAAGCACATTTGCATCCTTTCCTTTGGATAAACTTATCATTGTTCTTCCTACTCTTCAAGTATCAACGGAAATGTCTGAGTTGCTTCCAGTGTTTAACTGCTTGCTTATATCTCTACTATTATTTAATATTATTGCTCTTAGAGTAGTGTAGAATCAGGTCCTGAGGTCAGTTGGCCTCGGTTCAGATCCAGTTCAGCTACTGCTATCTTGGTCCCCTTAACTTCTCAATTTCTTATCTCTAAAATGGAGATAATCATGTTAGTGCCTCATAAGTTTTTTTTTTTTTTAAGGTTTAAAGGGAAAAATGCATATAAAGGGCTTAACTCAAAATAAGTGTCTAGGGCTTCCCTGGTGGCACAGTGGTTGAGAATCTGCCTGCTAATGCAGGGGACACAGGTTCGAGCCCTGGTCTGGGAGGATCCCACATGCCATGGAGCAACTAGGCCCGTGAGCCACAACTACTGAGCCGGCGCGTCTGGAGCCTGTGGTCCGCAACAAGAGAGGCCGCAATAGTGAGAGGCCCGTGCACCGCGACCAAGAGTGGCCCCCGCTTGCCACAACTAGAGAAAGCCCTCGCACAGAAACGAAGACCCAACACAGCAAAAATAAATAAATCAATTAATAAACTCCTACCCCCAACATCTTCTTTAAAAAAAAAAAAAGTGTCTAGGAGAAGAGACATTAGCTATTCTTTTCTTCATGATTTAGAACCAATCTCCTAGAATCCATTAACAGCTATCTTCAACTCTTCTGGGTGATTTCATTTAGTCTAAAGACCATCTGTATGCTCATGACTTCTAATTTATATCTCTGTTCCTTACCTCACTCTTCCCCAAGCTTGAGATTTGTATATCTGACTGCTACGTATATCTGCACTTAAATATCTAATACATACTTCAAACATAACATGTCTAAACATAGAACTTTCGACCTCTATCACCTGCCCCTACTTGCCTCCCCAGTTTGTTCCTCCTCATTCTTTCCTATCTCAGTTAGTGGCAGCACTCTCCATACTTTTTTTGACTTTCCTCTAGCTATCAGACCCCATCCATTTCATCAGAACATCTGAAAGCATTTTCCCCAGAATATGTCCTGAATCTGACTTGTCACCATATCCTCTACTAGCACCTTAGTCCAAGGGAATATAACCCCTTTTGCTTGGACAGTTATGGAAGGAATGGTCTCCTTATTCCTCTCTGTTTTCAGTCTTGTCTCTCACAATTCATTCTCCACATTGGATAGTGATATTTTAAAAACATAAGATTATTTACGTCTCCTTCTTCTTGAAATTAGAAAAATATCCAGAATTTTTGAAAGTATTTTTTGACCTGTCCCCTCTGACTACTTTCTTTCTCTCAAACACAGCTAGTTCATTCCTTATCTTAAGGTTTTTACACCAGCTTTCTCCTGTGTTTGGATTATTTTTTCTCCTAGATCATCACAATGTTGACTCCTTGCTATTTTTAGGTCTTAATTCAGGTAACAGCTCCTCAGAGAGACTTTACCCTGACATCTTTTCTTTCTTAATAGCTGATCACTATCTGAAATTTCCTCCTCTTTTCTTCCTCCTTTTGTTAAGTGCCCCTCCCCACTCCCAAAAGAATTTGTTTTATGAGAGCAAGGACTTTATCCATCTTCTTTATTGCCGTATTCCCAGTGCTTAGAATGGAACCTCATACTCAGGTTTACAGTATTATATGGATGGATGGCTAAATGAAAGAATAAATATATATCTGGTAAGTTTACAACCAGGGAAATAGTGGATTATTTTGTCCTGTTCAAACTTTGCATAGATGCTTGTTTTAGAATTAACCATGCTAATATTTTATCTTTTCCTTTATGTGTCTTCTCTGTTGTAGATTATAAGCCCTTAAGGGTAGGAGGTATGTCTCCATTGTTTTTAGCTTTCCATAGAATGCTACATATTATTGTAGTACTTACTATTGATTGAATTGAATTGAAAATTCAGTCTTAACATCTTTATTTCCTCTGAAGTTATAGTATTGTTATACATATGTGTATGTATATAAATTTATATATATAATTTATATAAATTCTGAAAGCAGATGTGTTTAAAATATTCCTTCTCTTTTCATCTTTTGCAGTTCATAATTGGACCCTTGAGGACACGCTTCAGTGGTTGATAGAATTTGTTGAACTACCCCAATATGAGAAGAATTTTAGAGACAATAACGTCAAAGGAACAACGCTTCCCAGGTGGGTCTTTATTACTCAAATATATTTTTTGTACTTCTGGAGAATAATGTTACTTTTCAAAGCAAAATCTACAAGTTACTTCTGTGGCTAAGTGCTCAAAGAAAATATTATAAATATATCCATTCTTTGATATCTGTACAGTGTGAATTTGCGAGCTTTAACCAATTTTTCTTGCCTAAATAATCTGGCCTTTTAAAAAAATTATTCCTAAGGAAAGTAATTTTGAAAATTAGAAGGTAGGTCAACTACATCTTTTTTAGATAACATCAAAGGGCCAACCTCTGTGGAGCAGCTAAGCCTGCGATCTGCAACTACTGAGCCAGCGTGCTGCAACTACTGAAGCCAACACACCTAGAGCCCGTGTTCTACAACAAGAGAAGCCACCGCGATGAGAAGCCCGTGCACTGCAACGAAGAGTAGCCCCCAGTCACTGCAACTAGAGAAAGCCTGTGCACAGCAACGAAGACCCAATGCAGCCAAAAAAACCAAAAAAAACCCCAAAAACAAAGGGCCAACCTCTGACCCCATTGTAAATGTAACAAAAGCTTATTCATTTGATATGGATCCACCTTTATGAAAAGACCTATTTGAATGGATTAATGTACAGATCCTTAGTCTTAATTGGTATTCTTTTAATAACAACTCTTAATTTTAGTGACCATATGTTAAACCTCAAAAAAATGAAGTTTAATAAATAAATTGTAAGTAATAACAACGATTTTTGAATGTATATTACATAGAGGTACTGTATATTATCTCATATAAGCTTCATGGTTAAAATGAAGTACAGTGTATTATTACCCCATTTTACAGATTGAAAAAACCAAGTCAGAGAGAAGTTAAATATTTTGCCCAAGGTAGCATTTGAACACAGATAGATCTGATACCAAAGTATAGGATGCCAATTTATTCCTTAGATGTCTGGAATTAATTGTCACTACTTTTCTAAATTATGTTTTAAAAATTCCATTAGCTAACCTAATAATCGTTAAAGATTTAAATGTTAAAATTTGCATAATTCCACTGGAACTTGACCCTTACGAGATTCTTATGTTCCATTCCAACCTAGATTGTTTCTTGTATCAAAAAAGTCTCTCATAGTGCTATCTAATTATTATATGCATATCATATTTCTAATCAATTTACTTATACATCCTATTTAAATAAGAGGCGTTTGTTGCTTTGAAGTTTGTATTTTGGATCAAGTTTAAAGTTTTCATATCTTCTTAAATGTATTCTGAAAATCAACATCAGTATTTCTGATTTTACTGTGCACATGACTATAATGATGAAATTATGGAGTTAAGAGTCAAATCAGCAAGTGCATATTGAGTGTCTTTTATGTTCATGGTGCAACTAGATGCTGAAAAGAAGGAAAAAAAATAAAGTTCTTGCTTTTAAATAAGACAAGTTTCTAAGTTAAAACAAAACAGGATAGTAGAGCATTGATGGGATTAGGGTTTTTCAAGTTGTTTGTGTTACCCTGGAACGTATAGAATTTTGCTTATCCTGTCTTTTGGGAAGTTTCTTTATATAACAACAACATGAAATAAAATAGGCTGCTTGATTTTGTTTTTTTGAGCTGCATTGGGTCTTCGTTGCTGCACACGGGCTTTCTCTAGTTGTGACAAGCGGGGGCTACTTTTTGTTGAGGTGTGCGGGCTTCTCATTGTGGTGGCTTCTCTTGTTACGGAGCACAGGCTCTAGGTGCACGGGCTTTAGCAGTTGTGGCTCGTGAGCTCTAGAGTGCAGGCTCAGTAGTTGTGGTGCACAGGCTTAGTTGCTCCGTGGCATGTGGGATCTTCCTGGACCAGGGATAGAACCCATGCCCCCTGCATTAGCAGGCAGATTCTTAACCACTGCGCCACCAGGGAAGTCCCAGGCTGCTTGATGTTTTGACCATAAATGTTATAGCCACTTTTTTCTTTTGTTTAAGTAAAGGTTATCAGAGATTACCTCAAATTCTGGTAGAATTGTTGAGATAACATCACACACTTAATCAAAAGATCAGTTTTTTAAAAATAGTGAACACATTACTACAGAAGAAAAGCTTATAAATTTGGAAGTTCAGCTTTCAGGTCAGCCCACTGGAGGCTGTTTGAATGGAGGGGAAAGGAAAACTGGAATAGCCTTCATCAAGCCCCTTTCATATGGTAATAGAAATTAGATGAGTCCATTTAAAAGCTTAAAACTTTTATATGGTAATAGAAATTAACTTCACAACTTTTAAACTTAAACTTTTTTGTAGGGTAACTGTAGATATAAGAGCTATTTATAAGAATGTTTAAGAAAATGTATTACATATTCCAGATGTACACATACCTACAATAATTCATTATTTTGTTTCCTTTCTGTGGCATTAAAATATATTGTTACATCTGCAGTAGGTAGGTAAAATTATGTTAGTTTTATGTCATGGTTATCTTTAAGCCTTTTATTGTATTTTCTATATTCTGTAATTCTTGTTACCAGAGCTTATATTAAGGCTCTCTTCACCTGACACATGCCTCCTCATTCCTTTCAGACCTGTGTGAACTTTCCTGACATCCTCACCCACTCAGGTAGAATTGCTTCCACCTCTGGGCTGATATAGAACTTTGCATAAAATTCTGTTTTATAGTTTCCTTTTTACTACATCTCATTGTCTGTTTTAAATTTAGTCTACCGATAGTATTGCTATTCATTCATGCATCCATCCATGCATTCATTCATCTGTTATATAAACATTTATCAAGCATCTACTTTTGCCAAGCACTATGCTAGGTTTGGGGATAAAGAGATGAGGCATAGTTTGCCTTCAAGCACTTTGATAAGTGTCATATTGAAGATGTAACAGGAGCATACACAAAAGTTTACCTGCAGAGATGATGAGGGAAGGCATTTTCTATAGGGCAAGTTAGAGTTCTTTACTCTCTAAAGTTTTGTAGAAACCTCATAGGATTTCTGTAACCTGAAATCTTCCTAAATAAAATGTAGTGGTTCAGAGTACAGTCATTGGGATCATACACATTTGGGTTTGAATCCCTGCCTTACTTCTAACTAATTAGTAACCTTGGGCAAGTTACTCAGCCTCGCAGTACCTTAGTTTCCTCATCTATAAAATGGCAATTTTACACATATTATATGTTCTTTGAATTCTAAAAACCCTTGGCACAGTACCCAGCGCGTAGTACATGCTTGTTTTTTTTTTTTTTTTTTTTTTTTTTTTTTGCTGTAATCGGGCCTCTCACTGTTGTGGCCTCTCCCATTGCGGAACACAAGCTCCAGACGCGCAGGCTCAGCGGCCATGGCTCACGGGCCCAGCCGCTCCGCGGCATGTGGGATCTTCCCGGACCAGGCACGAACCCATGTCCCCTGCATCTGCAGGCGGACTCTTAACCACTGCGCCACCAGGGAAGCCCGTACATGCTTGTTTTAATCGTCATTGTTATTAACAATTTTATTATTATTATTACGCTTTGTAACCTAAGATTCTTCTTGGCATCATAGTTGGTTGATAAGAAATCTTAACTACTGGGATACTTGGATTTGAAGTCCAAAACAGAGTGATTTTATTTCCTTATTTCACCTGTGCCTTTCGGCACCCTGCATACTTTCTTCATTGCTAATGAAATGGTTCAATACTTCTTACTGCATCAGTCCCTCAGTTTACTCCCCCAGCCAGCGATGACTTTTTACTTTCCATTTATGACTTCAGTGGACTTTAACATTTAAATAGTTTAAATATTAGAATGTAAAGGTATAGGTGTTTTAAAAGATATTTATAAAGAAAAGCAATATGATCTAAATTCAGGATGATTTTTGAAAGTCTGCTATGTTCAGTAAATTACTTACAATTTTCGTGTTGTTTATGAAATGATAGTAAAATGCCAGAGGTAATTAATGCTTATAAAATATTTTGAATTTGATAAATTTCTAAATCATATTGTTATAGCATAAAGTAACCATAGAAAACAAAAACATCAATATAGCAACTAAATTATTAACATACAGGAGTGTTTGCACTGCTGAGTTTTCACTGAAAAGGTTTTCGATACATGTAATAAAGTGTTAAATTGCACAGGATGAGCTCTTAAAGTAATCATCACTAATATGTAAAGTGTTAAGTATGTTGCTGAAATATTTAAATTTACATACGAGTAATATTTTTAATATATATGTATTTTTTAAATGAACAGGATAGCAGTGCATGAACCTTCATTTATGATCTCTCAGTTGAAAATCAGTGATCGGAGTCACAGACAGAAACTTCAGCTCAAGGCGCTGGATGTGGTTTTGTTCGGACCTCTAACGCGTTAGTATTCTCTCTCACAAAATATGGTGTGAAAGAATAATCAGATCATCCATTGTTGTTTAAAGAAGGAAAAAGTAAGAAATGTGGTAGGCCAAGAAGAATCCTCTGTTAGCAATGAAAGAAATGTAATACTATCTTAAAAGATTTATAGGGTGAGATTTTCTGTCATGGAAATACGGAGTGTGGAATTTTCAAAGCTGGTTGCTGATGTAGAAAGTTGTAAAAACTATATGTTAGTTGATGATTTAGAATTAAATTTCTAGATTTAAAGCTCTTTACAGCAGTTTTAATGTTGATGTTATTATAGCTGGATATTCACTGAAGAGTCCTTAAAAAAAAGTTGCAATCTAACCATCTTGATAGCAAGAAGTAATAAATCCTAACCTGACTTTATTAATTACCAGGAAAAGGATTTTTAAGATACAGATCAAAAACAGAGGCCCTAGAGGCCTGCTTGAAACTGTACAAAGTAACAGACTATTCTGGCAGAAGTACAAGGTGGAGAATGTTATTTGATTGTTCTAAAGAAGAACATTTAAGAAATCGCTTTGTCATATTTGTAAGGAAAGTGAGCCTTGTTGTTCTTTACCTTGAGAGGAATACTTTCTTCCCAGAAGGGAAGTTTAATATGTTTACTTCATTTAATTTCAAATTTCAGAAAGCTTTGGGGGAAAAATGTTTGAAGAGTACACATTTTAGAGGAATTATATTTTATTTTTCAGAAGCTAAAAAGGGATAACAAAATTAATCCAAGAAAAATGGCTTTCACAAATTATAAATTAAGAAACGAATTTTACCTCAATTCTTGAAGTTAAGAGACTTGCAGGTTTCTATAATACCATGTTGGGGGTGCCCCTGCTAGTAAAGGGTTACTGGAGTGGTTGGATGTATTCCATGACTTTACGGGTGGTTCTTTTTTGGCTCAGGCTAAAAGGGCAGCTGGTGAAACAGCTGGAACTCTCCTTTGTGATAGTTGGTGGAAATTACAAACCCTATGAAATAGAACACTGTTGAAATGCCAAGCATTCCATAAAGATGATACCCTTTCTAACCTTTTCCTTATCCTAAGTTTTCAACTGAATCTATTGGGGGTTGTCTTCTGTGAGATTCGATCTAGTTTTTTCATGTGAATGATTGGTGAAAATAGGAATTAGACTATAGAATTTGTCTCTATATACAAACTGGTCAGGAATATTTATATTTTATTAATCCAAGAACAAACTACTCTCTAAGCCAAACAGTATTATCATTTGAAAAGAAACCAAACTAGTCTCAAAGAATGTTGAAAACAAATGTTTTAATAACAAACCAGTTTAGAAGTTAATGATGCGTTACCTTTTTAATGTGTTTGTCTTAGAATTATTATTTGAGTGAATGAGCCCTACAGTTGGAACACCCACATTAGATTTATAAAAAATTAGCAGTGTCAAGTGAACAGAAATACATTTTAAAGGAGTTTTCACTGAAATCTTTTCCAGTTTGTGGTACTTACTGTACAGTTTGAGACTTGTCCATCTGTTTATTGTTATTCCTGGTGATTATAGTTCAGCCTAAACAAGGCTTATATTTGGACTAGAGCCTGAGCTGAACCTCTCAGTTTGAGGCAGAATAAAAATAAATCCTTTTGAGACTTTAGCCTTCTGCCAAAGAGTGAATAGTGAATCTCTTTCACTATAGGTGAGGGCGTGCACTCTTGAAATATGAAACACTGAGAGTCTCTGGCGTAGAACATGCTGTTTATCACACAATGTAAATGTATACGAACGCTAGACTTGTAAGCATGAAAACTTTTCATTTCTATAGAGCTCTTCATCTCATCAAACATGCAGAATATCTCCTTACTTCTGGAGGTGTGGGCAGTTAGGCAGTTTTTCACTGAAAAACTGTATCTCTTTGCAACAAATAACACATTATATTGTATTAGTTATCATGTCTTCCCCCACTGAGCCTCCACACTCAGATCAACTAGGAAATTATTTGCCTAGCGGTTGCTGTGGTTTGTATTACTGAGGACAGTAGGCCTGGCTCCTGGCTTCTGACTTTAGAAAAAATGTCAGGGGTTACTGTCACGCTTGTTGTGCCACAGGGGAAGGCGATCCCGATGTTTCCCTCTAGTAACCCAGATCTCTCTGGCAGATAACCACCTAAAACGTTACTAGTTATGATCATTTAACCCATGGTTTCTCAACCTTGCCACTTTTGACATTCCGGGCTGGATAATTCCTAGATGTTTCTTTGTTACCGCCAGACTGGGGACAGGAAAAGAGACTGTGTTATGCATTATTGGATGTTTGGGAACATCCCTGGCCTCCACCTACTAGATACCCATAACAGACACCCTTACTTCCACCTTCCAAATTATGACAAGCAAAAATTGTCAGATGTCTGCTGGAGGGAATATCACTCTTGGTTGAGAATCACTAATTAATCTCGTTACATGGCTGTGTGCTTGGGAAATTGCTTTTTGGTGAATGATTAAGATTTCAGTTTGTGTATCAAAGCATGACCGCTGCCTAACTTGTCTGAAGGAGGAGAGCTGGTAATGGTGTTACTCTCCATGACTCCTTTCACCCCACAGAGGACCATCCTCTCTATGTGATTGGAGATACTGTTGCTTCTTCAGAGCTCCCCAGGAATTCTGTCACTAGCTCCTGTAGCAGCAGGGGGCATGGTGTATCCATGTGGGTTTATCACTGCCCTCCTGTAGGTCTAGTATATCAGGTAGTTATAATAAGCACATTGATTATTTGAGGAGAACTTGTATATGGGAGGGACATCTTCATATTTTGTTTTGTTTTTAGATACCTACTATTTTTTAAAATAAGTGGCTCTGTGTACTGAGATTCTATGATACTCAAAGATTAACTTAACCATCTGTAATTGTCTTCGTAGGCCCTCCTCATAACTGGATGAAGGATTTTATCCTCACAGTTTCTATAGTAATTGGTGTTGGCGGGTGCTGGTTTGCTTACACGCAGAATAGGACATCAAAAGAACATGTTGCAAAAATGATGAAAGACTTAGAGAGTTTACAAACCGCAGAGCAAAGTCTCATGGACTTACAAGAGAGGTGAGTAGGTAAAAAAGACTATAAAACTGTGGGAAGATACAGTTTGTGAATATGTAATATGGGCATGTGCTTACCATTTATATTTAGGTTGGTACATACATCAGGAGTTCATTTCATGTTTTTAGAAAAGTATCATATTGTCATAATTACAAATTTATTATAAAGGTATGCACTAGGGAATAAATGGGCAGAAGACCAGTGGAAATAAATCAAATATAGGTAGAATTATAAGTGAAGTTAAATTTTATTTTTAACATGATTTAAATAATTATGAATTTCTTAAAAGCTTCTTCCTGAAGAGTATTTCCCTTCTATATCTTGTATTTTTAGCTCAATATAAATCAAAATAGCTATATAGTAGGTTACCTGATGTTTTTGTTGTCCAAATTTAAGATTAATAGAAAATGCTGCGAATTCTGATTGAAACATGTATCTTATTGCTTGATACGTATTTATTGTTCATTAAGATAATGAAATTTTGGAAACTTTTGTGAGGAATTTTCATTTTTATTGTTCTGTAAGGCTTGAAAAGGCACAGGAAGAAAACAGAAATGTTGCTGTAGAAAAGCAAAATCTAGAGCGCAAAATGATGGATGAAATCAATTACGCAAAGGAAGAGGCTTGTCGGCTGAGAGAGCTAAGGGAGGGAGCTGAATGTGAATTGAGTAGACGTCAGTATGCAGAGCAGGAATTGGAACAGGTATTTATGTTTTAAAAAAGTATTTGTGAGGATATTTGTATTGCTACCCTGAGGAGTTTTTTGGGTTTCATTCAATCTCCTACATTTAGTTCCATTATATACTCTTCCTTAGTTAATAAAAGAGTCATCTGTCTATATTGTTAGCATTGGTCAAAGTTCATTAGCAAAAAACAAAGTACCAACTAAAAGAAAAATTTACCCTCATGTTCACTCATTCATGAAGTCCTATCCCATGCCATGTTAATTGTCTTGAGTGAATCTAAGATGTTTATTTAACAACTGTAGTATATTTCAGTTTCTGACTGTAACCTAGTAAAGTATATCTACTGTTAAAGTTCTCTGCAAATGTTAAGAATCTCTATTAAACATCCATTTGAATCCTGTTAAATGGTTTTAGAACATAATCTGCTACAAATTCTGAAGTTGTTCAAAAGGTGTCCTTTTCAATATCTGCTTCTACTATGCATTTACTCAGGATGGAGTTCAGGCATTGCACAGTCCTTCAGAAAAGGTGGGGAGGTCCTGGGAGAATTTAATTGTAGGCAGATGTATTAGTTTTATAATTCTGCTGTTAAAAATTACCACAAACTTAGGGGCTTAAAACAACACACATTTATTACCTTAGAGTTACTGAAGTCAGAGTCTAAAATAGGTCTGCAGGGCTGCATTCCTTCTGGAGGCTCTAGGGGAGGATCTGTTTCCTTGCCTTGTCCAACTTCTAGAGGCTGCCTACATTTCTTGGCTCATGGCCCCTTCCTTCATCGTCAAAGCATGTCACTCCAGCCTCTGCTTCCATGGTCTCATCTCCTTCTTCTGACTCTTACCCTTTCTTTACTGATAAAGAAGTTGAGGAACAAAATGAGGACGAGAAAACTTGTTCAAGTTTAGAGAGTGACTCGGTTGTAAAGCAGGGCCAGGAACCTAGGTATTCTGCCTCCCACTTTGCTTTATGCACTGTTGTCTTCTCAATCAAGTGCTAAGTAAGAATTATGTAATGGATGAGTTTCAGTTTCAACTCATGAGGAAATGTTCAGGGTACATTACTAATTCCTTCAAGATTGTCATTTTGTCTGACTGAATGCAGCTATCTCTTTTGTTAACAGTTAACTGTTCTTTCTCTCATACCCCAGATACCTGTCTTTTGGGTCTTTTCCCTGTAAGGGGTTTGTTCTCTTAAGTTGACTCCTAGACCTATTTTGCAGTCTGGTCCTATTTACCTGACAGACCTTGTCTATGTAGAATGTAGTAAAGAACCAGGGAGTTAACAAAAAGGCGTACCCAATTACCAAAAAAGGCATAGCCAAATTATACTGTGTCCAAGAATTAGATACTATGTCCTTTTCTCCTGTGAGAACTCTGTGCCTGTTCCCACCCAGACTTCAACTCTTGGTTGTTCCCAGTACTAAATAAACTAAAAAGCTTGTTAGCTGTTTTCCTGAACTTTGCAGATGAGAAAGAACAAATCAGAAAGCAATAGTGGGGATTCTTCTATAGAGACATAAACTGGTAGCAGTATTTTACAGGAAACTGCCTCACAGTGTGGGAAAAAGACACAATATAAAGAAGGACCCCTAAATCAGAAATATTCTAGTCTGGGGTTTGGGACATAGAGACCTTGCATCCCTTAATAGACCCTAAGATTACTATGATACTACATCCCAGCACAAACATAATAATCCTAATGAGATCCTGAGTAAGAGGTGGTTTAAAGGAGAGAACTGGGTATTTAAAAAAACTCTGTCCAACATGATTACAGTAATAAGAAACACAATTTTATGAGTGCTTACTCTGTGCCAGAACTTTATGCTGTGCACATCATTGCAAAATTTTAATCCTCACTATACATAGACAGTATTCTCATTTGTAGATGAGATGTGTACAGGTTAAATAACTTGCCTTAGGTCACATAGCTATTATGTGGCAAAGGCAAGATTATGTGTGTTTTATTCCAAAGTCCACGTTTTCCCATACTGCTATTAAAAGCTTTGTTTATAAAAGTAAGTTTAACTGGGAAATTAATTTACATATGTCACATAATCCACAGTTCCACATAGTTTGAAGTATTATTGTATCTTGTCGAGTGGGTAATCAACTTCTCAAAGTTAGAAGGCAGGAAGATCTGGTGCATATTTTGTATAATGTTATTTTCTGTTAAACAAAAGCTTTTGGGTGAATAATAGTACTGCTTTATATTTTGTGTGGTTTAAATACTTTTCACATAAATTATTTTGTTCTTAAAGTCTCAAGAAGCCTAAAGTTAGGGCAAGTCATAGTACCTCTGTTGTACATGCAACAGTAAGTCTCCGAAAGTAAAGAACTTGCTGAAGGAAACAGAGGTAATAAATTGTAAAGTTGGTCCAGAAACCAGGTTTTCAGATATTTAGACTTTCTTCTGTGATGTCATGTTTTTACTTGTTGCTGTTTTATTCCCAAGACACAAAACTTATATAAATAATTATTGTATTTTTAAACAACTTAATAATTCATCATTTGTAAAACCTATTAATTACTCAATTTTCACTGCATCTATTTCCCTGTAAATAACAATGTTAATTTAGACTGAGGGTTGGAATTCAGATCAAGTGATAAGAATAATGGCAGAGAAAATAGTTGCTGTTATTGGAAGGTCAGAATTCCCAAAATTTTGAGACATTATTTGACAGTCAATCAAAACATTGGTCAGCCTCAGTTTATACTAGAACTATATCAATTCTGTGTTAAATGTGTTTATTGCGCTTGTTTTGGGGAAACAAATTTATGGATATAACATTAAGGAAAATCTTTATGGTTAAAGAGAAAAACACGAGTGAATTTGTTCAGATTCTCTGTATACATCTTTGTCAATGAAAACTGTATAGAAATTTTAGCTTTAAAATCTTGTGAGGGCTTCCCTGGTGGCGCAGTGGTTGAGAGTCCGCCTGCTGATGCAGGGGACATGGGTTCGTGCCCCGGTCCTGGAAGATCCCACGTGCCGTGGAGTGGCTGGCCCCGTGAGCCATGGCCGCTGAGCCTGCGCGTCCGGAGCCTGTGCTCCGCAATGGGAGAGGCCACAACAGTGAGACGCCCGCGTACCGCAAAAAAAAAAAAAAAAAAAATCTTGTGAGAAGAAGGGCCTGTGACCTACACTTTGTAGTGTTATATACAACTCCATGTCACAGGGCCTGAGTTCAAATTCTCTCTTGAGAGATTAGCAGGGACGCCACACAGCTCTGCCAACTGTCTTATTAAGTGCAGTATTGTCCCAAGCACATTGCACAGGGAGTCGCGTCAGGCAAGTGTTGCTTACGATTTGTCTCAAGTGAGTAAGTCCTGTTTTACCCTTCCTGTTAATATTTTGAATTGTTTACTTCCTGTCTGACGGTTTTAGAGTTTTAAAAAAAGTTTTTAGAAAACTTTTTAGAAGTTTTAGAGTTTTAAAAAATACCTTTCTACATTTTTTTCCTGTAGTATCTGGCAGCTGTTCTCTTTATCAGAAATTTGTGTCTAGTACTCTAATTTAGTTTATTCTGGCACATGATAAAGTTTATTTAAATAAATGGGGTTTGATCAGATCCAACGTTCTTCTGCACATTAGTTTAGGAATGAAGTTTTAGTTACTTTACTTAACTGTGGGGAAAATTAATTTGTGGTTATGGTGCTCCAGAAGCAGGATGCCCCATGGTTCATTTGTCACTTTGTCTGAAGGTCTTGAGTGTGTATGTAATTTCATAAATTCCATCATGTATCTTTTTTTTTTTTCCATCATGTATCTTTTTTTTTTTAAGAAGATGTTGGGGGTAGGAGTTTATTAATTAATTAATTTATTTTTGCTGTGTTGCGTCTTCGTTTCTGTGCGAGGGCTTTCTCCAGTTGTGGCAAGCGGGGGCCACTCTTCATTGCGGTGCGCAGGCCTCTCACTATCACGGCCTCTCTTATTGCGGAGCACAGGCTCCAGACACGCAGGCTCAGTAGTTGTGGCTCACGGGCCTAGTTGCTCCGCGGCATGTGGGATCCTCCCAGACCAGGGCTCGAACCCGTGTCCCCTGCATTAGCAGGCAGATTCTCAACCACTGCGCCACCAGGGAAGCCCCGTCATGTATCTTTATACATCCTTAGCTTGAGCTCTTGCTAGTTTTTAAGTGAATCATTCCTACAATGGATTGTCTCTTTATTCTGTGTCATTTTCTTAGTGAGACTTTCCTTAAGAGTTTTTTCCTTAGCACGTAATACCACCTCATACACTAAGCATTTTAGTTTTCTGTTTATTGTCTGGCTCCCCTAAAGGGAGGCTAGAAGAAAAACTTCCACATTCTGACACTGAAGCTATTCATAGTTTCCCATGGAAAAATCAAGAAGACTCTCACTCAGAATCTGTTTTCTCGAAATTTACACTTGGTCTGCATATGCTAATTTATCAACTTTTTGGTATGTGAGAAGCAGGAAAAAATTAAATAGAGGTGATAAAACAGACTATAATAGGCAGATATGCTCATAACAATGAGAAATAACTAGCCATAAAGATGTCTGAAAAACTTTTTAAAAATGGTATAATTACTTTAAAAAAATGGGTGTATAGTTAGGTAGCTACAGCAAGGTCTTTGGGGAACACTAGAAGGGGTAGTAGAACAGGTATTCACCCTATTTTGGATACTTCTTCATATCCTGTCCATAAACAAAGAAATACAAAAAATGTAATCCATTTCAGTTTGTACATGCCCTGGGTTTTTGTCTGTCAGTGAGTCTGGCTATTATAAAATATAAAAATGCAGTATTGCAACCTAAGATATATGCAAGCTCCCTTTCACCCTCTGGCTTTACAAACTTGCTTAGTGAGTTTAAGAGGTACTTAAAAACTTCAGCTTTAGTTTTTAATGTTAGAAATATTGTTTTAGACTGTGATTTAAAAAGATGTTTACAAAGAGCATAATTCAAATTGCCTTTTCTTTTAATTTTGGTACTAAAAAATCTTAGTTTAAATATCTTTTAAAAAGAGAAATTTCTCTTTCTCTCTCTAACCTCTACCACCTTCCTCTACCCCTCTTTCTCCCTCCCTCCCTCTCTCCCTCCCTCTCTCTCCTTCTCTCCCACTCCTCCTTTTCCTTCCTACCTCCCTCCCAGGTTCGAATGGCTCTAAAAAAGGCTGAAAAAGAATTTGAACTCAGAAGCAGCTGGTCTGTTCCAGATGCACTTCAAAAATGGCTTCAGCTGACGCATGAAGTAGAAGTACAGTACTACAATATTAAAAGACAGAATGCTGAAATGCAGTTAGCTATTGCTAAGGATGAGGTACTCTATTATATTGCAAAACGTACTACGCTTCTAAAGGGATTAACCAGTTGGTATACAAAGATCTGAATAAAATTTTTAGTATTGCAGATTATTTTTATGAATTGGAATTTATTGCATAGATTGACTCTCATAAAAGTGAAATCACTTTATTTAAGAGAAGTACATACCTTTCAGAATGACCTTAGTATCATTTAAAAATCATCCCTACTATCATTATCATAAATGTTTTATATGGAGCTTTTCTCCTCTGGGTTGCTGCTTCATATCTGATTCAGGTTAGTAGTTACTAGAAATTAATGTCTGACTCTTAATAATTGTGTGAAATTACTGAGTCTTAATCTGATTTCTAGTGAAACAACAACAACAAAAAACTCGGTGCACTCACTAACACCTCCATTGCAGTAGGATATATAGTTTATGTTATTCTCCTAGTTTTAAATAGAAGATTCAGGTCTTTCTGATCCGTAGAAATAAGGGAAAAAATTCTCCAGAACAAAGTTTGGCTTAGGAAAGCATGCTTTCTCCCTCATTTGTTTTCTTTTTTGGAAAATAGGGCTATATCTTGGCTAATAACTCCCCATTGACTTTATAATTATTAATATATTCAAAATAAAATAAACCTTATTCGTATATGTGTATTTTATCCCAAACCTAGCCTTATTTTTCTCTCTTTGGGTTTCTAGGCAGAGAAAATTAAAAAGAAGAGAAGCACAGTCTTTGGGACTCTGCATGTTGCACATAGCTCCTCCCTAGATGAGGTAGACCACAAAATTCTGGAAGCAAAGTAAGAATGTTACTGTCACTATCTGTCTGTTTTTATTGTGTTGAAATGTGTAATTTATAGGCAATTTATGTTTTAACTTGTCATTTAATTATGTACTATTATATCATTTATACTAATTCTAAAAAGGGGTAATTTCTTCTTGAAATTGGTTAATTGCCTTGGTCTGTTCATGTAGTTGACTTTTTTCAGTGCTGTATTAAAGACTCTTTGATGCAACAAGTAATTCCTATATTGGCTTTTCCAGGAAAGCTCTCTCTGAGTTGACAACTTGTTTACGAGAACGACTTTTTCGCTGGCAACAGATAGAGAAGATCTGTGGCTTTCAGATAGCCCATAACTCGGGACTCCCCAGCCTCACCTCTTCCCTTTATTCTGATCACAGCTGGGTGGTGATGCCCAGAGTTTCCATTCCACCCTATCCCATTGCTGGAGGAGTTGATGATTTAGATGAAGATACACCCCCAATAGTGTCACAGTTTCCCGGTAAGTGGTGAGTTCAAAAAAGAGAGTTGGTACAGTTTTAAAGGTAACTTTCTGCCATGCCTTTTATGAATCATTTGCTTTGAAATCTATGATAAAATTTGTGTTAATTCTTCATTTTCTCTTTTTTCTTTTTCTTGATCATTGTGTTTACTGTTTGACATACTATATGAGCTATGTGTGTTACACACATATATATATGTACACATATATAATAACACATACATGCTAAGTCACTGTATGAATGAAGTGCTGAGCTTTGAGGGAAAACATCCTTTCATATGGAAGCTTAATCTATAGTAGAAATTAAAAATTAGAGGAAGACCTTGGAAACCTGAGTTGCAATCCTAGCTCTGCCACTAACTAACCAACTGTGTGACTTTGAGCCAGTCGATTTATTTTAAATTGAGTTGCCTTCCCAGTAGGCATGTTTCATAGTATTTTGTTTTGCTTTTCCAATTCTATCCTTTTATTGAAAGAGTATTAATTAATATTTAACTCATAAAGCATTAAATCCACTCACCTTTACACAAAATTAAATTGCGTTTATATTTAGAAAACATACATTTTTTTGTTGCTAAAAAGTGGAGCTTCTCCCAAAGGTGGTTTTTTTGTTGTTGTTGTTGTTGTTGTTGTTGTTTTTGCGGTACCCGGGCCTCTCACCGTTGTAGCCTCTCCCACTGTGCTCCCGGAGCACAGGCTCCGGACCTGCAGGCTCAGCGGCCATGGCTCACGGGCCCAGCCGCTCCGCGGCATGTGGGATCTTCTTGGACCGGGGCACGAACCCGTGTCCCCTGCATCGGCAGGCGGACTCTCAACCACTGCGCCACCAGGGAAGCCCCCAAAGTTGGTTTTAACATGTACAGTTTTCATTATAATTGCTTTGTTATGCTGTATTCTTTGAAGATGTTTACAGTGTAAAGAATACATTTTGGTAGGAAGGTGAAATTTTACTATTTTAGATTTTATTAATAAATTGTAGAATTTATTAATAAATATTTGGAATTTTTGCAAAGTTATAGAGAGTGTAAATTTAAAGCGGTGTATTTCTTGTATTAGAAATCATTTGAAAAACTGTTTATCCTTATTACTGCTTGCCTGATTCATTTTCCCAATTTTTGTAACCTTTTTGAAACAGTATAGCTAGAACAAGATTCCAAAGAATAGAGAGCAAAATTTAATCATTAATCAGTTGAAAACTCACACAGAAATTTGAGTCTTTGAGACACAAATCATCATATATGAGCATTTTGCAGTTTGAAATTTTCTGTCCAATTGTTACAACTTTCCTAAAGTTATGATTTAGAAAAGGTTCTAATGTTAAAACAATTTTATGAAATAAAGCCCTAAGTTTGCAAATAATTAATCAGTGACTGTGTGCTTGTGTTCATTTCTGTGATTTTAATTATCTGGTTTAACGGCAGACAGATAATGCAAGCAGATTGGGGAGACACTAAACTCTTACAAGAGGAAGGGGGAGAGGACAGATTGTAAATGCAGTGAATACTGGGAAGTATGTGACCTCAATCATTTCACTTGCCCCATGCTGCAAGATAGTGATGGTTGAAAAGTTTTATCTAGATATGGGCTAGCTCTGCTGTTTGGATACTGTCAACTTGAGTTTATTTGAATTATGTGCCCTTAAGCTTACCATATATGCAGCACTGATTCATAAGTGTATGATTTTGTTTGAAAATGATAGCTTTTTAAAGTTGCAGTTCCTCCTTAGAAACCATAATTATTCGATATCAGAAGTGTGCATATATGTATTCCCTAAAATTAACTAGTTTTTTCTTTACTTTTTTTTTAAAGTACTTTTTGATGGGGCAAGATATCCACATGTGCATTAAAACACTTATAACTAAATGTGAATAATTTTTTAGTGATTGTGATACACAGAGAAATTTGAACTTTTTAAAATTCAGTATGATGCTTTAGAAATGCTTAAGTTTATTATCTCTGAAAAATAACTTATGCCAAAGATTACACTTTGAGAGCTCTGTCTCCACCCAGTGGCACAAAAGTAATACTCCACTCTGTTTAGTTATAAAAGCGTAATTTCTGGACCTGACAAATAAACTCTTGGCAGTAGTACTAGGGTCTAGGGTAGGATGAAGGCTCTTCATTATATACTCTTTTAAGCAGTTTTAAATCTGCACCATGGATATGTGTAAATTGTCTAAGAGTGAAGGAATGACAAGGAAGCCTGCCTGTGGTATGTTAAGAGCGAAGTAAAAGATTATAAAACCATATACAGAATAATATTGTCTATGTTTAATTATGTGTAAATAAAAAAGAGAAGATATTATCAAAGGTTAGCTCTGTATGGGTTTTCCCAGTACCTTTATAGTATCTACTAAATATTCATAGTGGGATTGTGGTAGCAATTTATTTAAAATTTCTTATCATAAAGCTCTTCAGATATGCTTAAAAATACTGAAAATAAATTGCTCATTTACTACAAAGATAAACAGATTTTAACATTTTGCTTTATTCATCTTTCTTTTTCTCTGAAAAAGAAAACACATCTCCTCCCCTTCCTACTAAAGTTTTATATCTTCTAAAGCCTGTTTTACTTGTATTACATGCAGCTATATCTATAAACAATAGATACAATTGTTGTTTGTTTAAAAATGTACATAAATGGTATCAAACTGTGGGTATCATTTTGCAGCTCTTTTTGGTCAAAAGTATGTTTTAGAAAATTTCCATGTTTATATACAGATAAATTCACTAAAACTGTTTAATATGAGTCAACCACAGTATATCTATTTATCTTTTGTAATAATAAACCACAGTTTATCCAATTTTCTACTGAGATAGGTTCTTTCTACTTTTTTGCCCTTGCAAAAATGAGCATCCTTATCTCTATCTCCTTATTTCTAACTTTGAGAGTTTCTCTGGGTGGACACCTAGAAATGGATTGCTAAGTCATTGGGAAGGCACCTCTTACTAGTCGTTGCCAAGTTGCTTTCAAAGTGGTTCTATCTGTTTACATACCCACTGTTTATAAGAATGCCTGTCTGCCTGTATCCTCACCATACTAGGAATGATCTGGTTTGTTTTGTAACTTGAATGCGTGTGATATGATACCTTAGTGTTATTAAAATTGTAATTTCTTTAAAGACTACTGAGGTTGTCTTTAAAGACTAAAAAGACTACTACTACCATTTCATATTTATTGGTGTTTGTCATTCAGATTTTTTCCTCTCTGAGTTGCTTGTTCCTGCTGTGGAATGTCCCTCCGAGATTCCATACTTATCTGGAAGAATTTTTATTATTATTTTCTGGTTATTTGAGGGTTGCAGATGTCTTTTCCTAGGTCTTGGCTTTTCTTTTTTACTGTGCTTTGTTAACTTATTTTCTTTTTTTAATCAAATGGTTTTTTTTCAAAAAACATTTTTAATGACAAATTTACAAATCTGGTTTGTGTTTTTATGTCTTTTTCATAAGGCGATAGATTGTTGTTTGCTCTACTAAAAGTTTTTAACTTTCACTTTAATCATTTAGTCTTTTCATCTACCTGGAAGTTATTTTTGTTCCTATTGTGAGTGGAATCTAAAGATATCTCTTGATGTATGGATAAACAGTTGTCCTAGTCTCATTCCTGCTCTATCCTTGCTGGTTTGTAATACAACTTCTCTCCATAGATACATAAATGCTTCCAGGCTCTTTATTTTTGTTCCATTGATCCCATTTTGCTTTAGTTGCTATATGTAGCTTTATAGTAAGTATTAATGTTTGATGGGTTTAATCTTCCTCTATTAAATTCAGAATTGCTACTCTTGGCAAGTTATTCTTATGAATTTTAGGATCAGCTTACAAAACGCCATGAAAACTTCCATGGGGCTTTTATTGGAATTTCTTTGAATTTAAAGATTAATTTTTAGCTTGATTTTTTTAATAGTTACATGTGTTACCTTTCTTTAAAAAGTTATACTTCATATTGCTTGTTGCTGATATGTAGGGAAAAGCTGTTGATTTTGGTATGCTGATTTTGTATATAGAAACACTGAATTTTTCTCTAAGAGTGTTTTGGATTTTGTTTTGTGGACAATAATAATGACTTCTCCCCCCTTTCCATTCCTTGTGCTTTTTTCCCAAGGCAGTCTAAGACCTCCAGTAAAATGTTGAATAAAAGTGCGAAAGTGATTGCAGACAAATAGTGATCTCCATTTCTAACTTTAAAGAGAATGCTTATTTCATCATGAAGTGTGTTTTTTGGTTTATTTGTTTTGTTTTTTGCTCTGTGTTCGATGGGTTACATTTTTTTTTGGCTGAGCCACAAGACACGTAGGATCTTAGTTCTCTGACCAGGCATTGAACCCATGCCCCCCTGCATTGGGAGCACGGAGTCTTAACCGCTGGGCCGCCAGGGAAGTCCCTGATGGATTATTTTTAAATTAAGGAAATTAATCTCTATTTCTGTTTTGCTAAGAATGATTTTTCTTTTAAATCAATGGATGTTAAATTTTACCAAATTATTTTTCTGCATAATTTGAGGTAATTGCTTGTTTTATTTTTCTTTATTCCGTTGAATTTTAATCTGTTTAAATAAATTCCTTTAAATGTCAGTGAAACTTTTAGTCACAATGTTCTGTTTTGATAATAATTAGATTTGGTTTGCTATATTATTTTATTTAGGGTTTTTACGTTTTTAATCATAGATTAGTCAATAATTTTCCTTCTCGACACTCTGATTTTGGTATCAAGGTTATATTAGCATCATAAAATAAGGCAAAGAATATCCCCTTTTTCTTTCATTTCATTTTTTTTTTTACTCTTATAGTAGTAGTTAAGAATTTGGTCTCTAGAACAAGATTGCTAGAGTTTGAATCCTTACTCCTCCATTTAACTTATATGTATGTAATGTTGTCTAGTATTTTGTTTTGTTTTGAATGTCCCGCAAAACATTATTATTATTATTTATTTTTTTTTTTTTGCGGTACGCAGGCCTCTCACTGTTGTGGCCTCTCCCGTTGCGGAGCACAGGCACAGGCTTAGTGGCCATGGCTCACGGGCCCAGCCGCTCCGCGGCATGTGGGATCTTCCTGGACCAGGGCACGAACCCGTGTCCCCTGCATCGGCAGGCGGACTCTCAACCGCTGCGCCACCAGAGAAGCCCAAGACATTATTTTTTATTTGTGTAACTTTGTGGGAGGTACTCTCTCTGACTCTAAGCTTCCTTGTCTGTAAAATGTAACCTACCCTATGAGATTATTTTGTAATTTAAACTAAATAATATTTGTAAAACAATTAGAACATACCCTGGCCCATAATAATCCTCAGTAAATGTTTTGAATTTTATTCTGTATTCTGAAATATAAGATACAGATGATTCTATGAAGGTTTTGAAGAAATTGCCTATAGGCAGTTTGAGTTTGGTGTGTGTGTATGTTGGCAGAAGGGAAGGAGACAGATTTTTAAATTATTGATTCAGTTTCTTATAATGGTCATAAGTCTAGATTTGTTAAATTATATGTTTCTAAAATATTGTTTGTTTTATCTGAGTTACAAAATTTGTGGCTTAAAGTTGTCCATAGTATTTTATATGATTTTAAAAATCTCACATCTTTAAATTTTCTTTTCATTTCTCCTCCTTGATTAATCTGGCATGATTTGTCTATTTTATTTCACTCCGTCATTCTTCAGAGAGCTAACTGTTGGTTTTGTTGATATTCTCCATTTAGTTCTGCTCTTATCTTTTATTTTCTTTATTGGAATTTGCTTCATTTGTTTGTTTTTAATATTTAGACAGCTAGCTCATGAATTTTCAGTCCTCCTGTTTCCTTAATGTATGATTTTTATGGCTGCGAATTTCCCTCTAAGAACGACTTTAACTGAATCTACCTGAAGTTTGGATACATATAGTTTGATTATCATCTAGTTTTAAAATGTTTCCAACTTTTAATATGTCTCTTCCTTGAAATATGAATTATCTGGAAGTATATGTTTAAGTTTCCAAATGTAGTATGTTTGTTTTGTTGTTTATTTGGTCATTAGTTTTTAAAGAATATCTTTACTTATCAATTTCTAGTTGTATTATGCTTAGAGAATAGCATCTATATAACATTTATTCTTTGGTATCTTCTGAGACTTGCTTCATGACCTAGTATTTATTTGATCGAATATTTAAAAATTTCCACACATATCTGAAAAGTACATTTTCTTAATTGTTAGTTATAGGATACTATATTGTTGGTTAAATCATGTATTAGTTATGAAAAATCTCTATATACCTACATTTTGGTCTACTTTTCTGTCAGTTGCAGAAAAGTTTGTTCAGATCTCTCTGAATTTCTTCTTGTAATTCTGCTTATTTCTATTTTATATAGTTTAAACCAAGTTATTCGGTGAATATAAGTCCAGATGTATCTTTTTAAAAGATTAACTATTCTTCTATGATTATGCGGAGACTGCTTTACAGCTAGCCGTACTTTCTGCCTTTAAGTTTGTATTATCTGATATTAAAATAGCTATAGGAGCTTTCTTTTGATTAATATTTGCCAGCGTAACTTTTTCTTTACTTAAAATTTTTTCCATCATCAGGCTGTAGATATGTCTGTATAAGAAATAGTAATAACTTACTATTTTGCTTTCTATTTGAGGATCTCTGTTGCCAGCGAAGTCCAATTTAATCCAATTACATTTAATATGCTTGCTGATCCGTTTGGATTTCTCTCTGGCATATTATTTTGTGGTTTCTCTTTTCTATACCTCTTTTCAGCTTCTCTGTCATTCTCCTAAAGGATCTTCAGATGCTTTAATTTTAGACACTACCCTCCGCATCTTATATATTAATGTTGTCTAGTATTTTGTTTTGAATACCCTGCAAAAGTCATTTTTTATTGTTTTATTCAGTCGTTGTTCAGAAAGACTTATGTGTTTCGCTCTTCATTGTATTTTGTTTTTTACTCTTTCCTTTTTTTTTGCTTCCTTGAAAATATGTTCTTTGGTAAAAATTCTTTCAGTTAGCAACTGGGAGTAGTAAATTCTCTGTCTTTGCCTGAAAATGTCTTTATTTTCACTCTCACTTGAGAATAATAGTTTAACTGGATATCAGATTCTAGATGAACAATTACTTTTCCCATAGTATTTTGAAAACATTTGTTGTTATTTTCAGGCCTCTTATTGTTACTGTTGAGAAGTTTTAGTAAGGCAGATTGTTCCAGTTTCCTTTTAGGTAATTTCTCATTTCTCTCATCACTTAGAAAATGTTATCATTTTCTTTTGTTACACGTTTTTACTATAATATAATTAGGTGTACAATTTTTTCCCTGATACTTGGTGTGCTTTTGAATCTGAAGATGATTATCTTTTTTCAATTACAGAAAAATTATTAGTTGTTTTCTCTTTTAATATTGTTTTTCTTTTCTCTCTTCACTCCTACTGGAATATTAGTTGTATAGAAATATAAGAGTAATATTAGCCTATAATTATATGTTTGATCTTATTTTATCTTCCACATCTCTTAACCTTTCTTTTTATCTAATTGTGCTGCATTCAGAAAAATTTCCTTAGATCCATCTTTGAGATTACTTACTCTTTCTTCAGCTCCAATTTTGTTTAACCCATTCTTTGAATTTTTAATTTCAGTGACTGTTTTCATTTCTATTAGTTCTCCTTGATTCTTCATAAAATCTACTTGTTTTTTAATGCCTTGTCCTTTTTTCATTTTTATTTTATAATTTAATGCCCTTAAACATCTTATATTTTAGTTTTATTTGATAATTGTATTATTTGATGTTCTTGATTGATTATTGCAGCTGTTTCTTGAGTTTGCAGAGCAGATTGCCTTCTCCTGTTTTATAGTGTTTTACTGAACTATCTTAAAGGAACTTCCTTTTTTTCTTCCCTCCAGGGAAACACTTTGTGAGGAGTAGGAGTGCTCCTCAATATGATTTCTCTTGCTTCTGGCAGTAGTTTCAAGGGCTTCACCTACTCAGGACCATCTTTTTTTTTGTTGTTGTTAACCTTTCGGATTTGGGTTTCACAGACCCTTCTGGTAGTATAAACTTGAACTCCAGGGTAATATGAGTTAGTTTGTATTGAGTTTGAGTATTGAACACCCAGCATATTGAGTTTTTCATAAGAACCTTTTTAAATTCCAGTATCCAGAGAACATTCATTGAAGGAAGTTCCCTTGTTCATTGGTCAGATTTCTTTTCAGTACACCCTCCCACTGAGGAATGCAGCCATCTAGGCCCAGGCTTTTATCCAGAACACTCACAATTCCTATTCCTCACCTTCTGTGGGCTTAAGATGTCATTTATATCCCCAAATTAAAGCGCAAACCCTTAAATTACTGAGACCGAGAACCTCCCACAGCAGTTCCAACATCACTCACAGGCCTACTAGCTCTGACTTTTAGTCTTTGTGTTTTGGCATCCAAGAATTTTCTCTTCTTCCTTGCAAACTCAGCTATGCATTTAAAACTGTTGTTATATTTTATTCAGCATATTGAAGTACTTGAGGCTATTTAAAGTGTGTGGTTGGGGGTTGGAAATGGTGGTCAGGTTATCTTTGACTGCCATATTGCTAGAACCAGAAGTTCCCATATTACTTATTATTTTTGGTTGTTGGTGGTGGGGGAGGACCCCCTTATTCAAAACCAAATTTTATCTTCTTTGCCATAAGAAAATACAGTTTGCAAAATAGTGTCTTATTTAATTGTTATGCTCCTGTATATAATTATTGATATTAGAATGAAAAATCACCTCAAATAAATTTCTGTGCAGTGAACTTCAGTGTTTCATTTAGCTACTCTTATAAATCACAGGTAGGGATGGCTGTCGGCTTTCATTGAGAATTAATAATAGCCTGGAGGTACTATTAAACATGTTCACCTTTTGTATAGGAGAGCTTGTTACAAGGTCAAAGTGAACTGCTTTTTAATCCTACGTGAGTTTTGTGGTGTTGGCAATATGTAAGAAGAAAATTTTTTGAAAGGATTGTAGAGTTGTAAACATTTTCTAGATGTGACCCATTTATGAGTCTCATCTTTATGTTATATTCTTTATTGGATTACTTAGAATTTTCCTCATATAAACTATTTGCTTTGTTTTTAAACCTTCTTCATGTGGTATCTTTCCATCTTTGTGAGTAATACAAAAAAAATTTTTCCAAGCAGGGAATCCTGATTCTTCTCAGCCCTTCGCATCACACCTAGTCATGGCTGAATGTGGCTATGTTTTACTGTGTATACCAAGTAACCAGTGACTGATGAGAATGGCTGCATTATATGCTAAGAGTTGTAGAACTTAATCATCTGTGTCAGTCTGGACACATTCTTTTAGTATTTGTAGGATATTGTTTCTTCTTTGACAAAGTGAGAACATTGGACTAAAGATTTCCAGGGTTTCCTCCAGTTCTGTAATCTATGAATCATTATAAATAAGTAAGGGAAAATTCTAATGTTTGTCTACTAAATTATAAATAGTTTCATATTATATAATTTGTGTTTGGAAAAAGCCTTGTATGATATTTATGGAGGTAGTCAAATATTCTGAAAATACTCCCTTTAATTTTACCCATTTTCTTTTTTTCCAGTCTGTCAAGTTATTTCAGTGGCTGTTTCTGTTTGAATTGTTTGTTAATTCACTCAGTAAATACTTACTGTACATCTACTTTTTAAAAAAAATAAATTTATGTATTTTATTTTTGGCTGCATTGGGTCTTAGTTGCTGCGTGTGGGATTTCTCTCGTTGTGGTGAGCGGGGGCTACTCTTTGTTGCGGTGCATAGGCTTCTCATTGCAGTGGCTTCTCTTATTGCGGAGCACGGGCTCTAGGTGCGCAGGCTTCAGTAGTTGTGGCTTGCGGGCTCTAGAGCGCAGGCTCAGTAGTTGTGGCGCACGGGCTTAGTTGTTCTGCAGCTTGTGGGATCTTCCTGGGCCAGGGCTTGAACCTGTATCCCCTGCATTGGCAGGTGGATTCTTAACCACTGCGCCACCAGGGAAGTCCCTGTACATCTACTTTTTGTCTGGCATTGTGCTAGTTGTGATTCAGTGTTGAACATGGTACACAGTTATTTCCTTCATGAAACATGCAGTCTAATGGAGGACAGACAAGAGCAATGCACTAAGTTATGTCATGGGGAAATAGACTTTGGTGTTGCCATGTGAGCACAAGAGGGCAAACACTGACCTTAAATTTGGAGGGGTTGGGAAACTTCCTGGAGGAACTGCTCTTTAAGTGAAATGGGAGGTCAAGGGAGAGATGAGATGAGGAAAGAAGGTATGGAGATACTCTGATACTTCTGGGAGCTGAGTGAGGTATATTGTTCCTAGTATTCCTATAACAGAGAAGAGGGACACTAGTTCCAAATTAGAGGCTAGATAAATAGGGCATTCTAAGCCATGTTAAGGAGTTTGACTTCATCCTAATCCTAGAAGTAATGGGAGCAACTTAAGGGTTTTAACGAATAAAATGTCATATTCCTTTTCCATTTTAAAATGATCATGCAGGTTGCAGTATGGAGAATAAGTTGGAGGAGAAAGATCAGTAGTTATTCTGGTGCAGTAGTCCAGCATAATACAGCAGTGATTTGTTGAGGGGGAAGTGGAGAGATGTGAGAGATACCCAGGAGGTAGAACTGGAAGCACTTTATGATTAACTAGATGTGGTTTACGATGGAGGAAGAAGAGTCAAGAATGTCTGCGTTTCCAATTCAGATAACTAAGTGAGTGGTGGTGTTTTTTTTGGGTTTTTTTTTTTTTTTTTTTTACACCAAGGTGTAAGGAACATAGAAGAAGGAGTGGGTTTGGGAGGAAAATGTTGAATTCAGTGTGGGTATCTGTGGAACACCCAAATGTCCAGTAGGCAGTTGATTGTGAAGTCCTAAAGTTTAGGAAAAAGATTAAAAGCTGGAGTCACAGATTTGGACTTCTATAGACTGCAAAGGGTAATTGGAGTAATGGGAGTGGATGAAATTTCTTGAGAAGAATAAGTGGAACAAGAATAACAAGGCTGAGAACAGAACTTCGGTGACAAACAATTAAGGAACAGTAAAGGAAGAGGTGAGAATGTGGTTGGAGAGGTCAAGGAAAGGATAAACTAATAATGTCACGTGCTGGTCCAATGTCAAGGAAGGATGGAGATACTCACTGAATTTAGCAATGAGGAAGTTTATCATAACTTTGTTAATGATAGTTGCAGGGAAATTGTATGGAAGCACTTTACCATTTCTTTGATGAATGAGTGAAGATAAAGTAGTGTAGAAAGCAACATAGATCATTTACATAAAAGGGAAGAGAGATGTCAGCTGAAAACAGTCTGAGGGTAGAGGAGGTTTTCTTGTTGCTGTTGTTGTTTATCTGTTTGTTTCTCAGGTTTGTTTTTTCAACTTTTTTTAAAAAATAAATTTATTTTATTTTATTTTATTTTATTTTTATTTTTGGCTGTGTTGGGTCTTCGTTGCTGCACGCGGACTTTCTCTAGTTGCGGCGAGCGGGGGCTACTCTTCCTTGCGGTGCGTGGGCTTCTCATTGCGGTGGCTTCTCTTGTTGCAGAGCACAGGCTCTAGGTGTACGGGCTTCAGTAGTTGCGGCACGCAGCCTCAGTAGTTGTGGCGCTCAGGCTTAGTTGCTCCGCAGCATGTGGGATCTTCCCGGACCAGGGCTCAAACCCATGTCCCCTGCATTGGCAGGCGGATTCTTAACCACTGCGCCACCAGGGAAGCCCCCTGTTTTTTTAACTTTTATTTTTAAGTGCCAATGGGAAATAGAAGAGGAGAAGATGAAAATAAAGGCAGCAAAAGGGATAAACAGTAGATAAGGTCCTTGAGTTTAGGGTAGAGAATGGGACAGATAGTGGAAGGAACAGAATGTGTGAACTAGAAAGGTAGGAATGTTAGAATCTAAATTATCTGATGTCTTAAGCTTATTATTTCAAAAATGAAGTAATTCTGAATGATGACAAGACCAAGGCATGAGAGTGGGTGGTGGAGTAGAGTAGAGGTGAATGTCTTGTGAGAAGAGATGAAAAACATGATTGGTTAAGGTGTTCATCTTACAGATGAGATGGCTCAAGCTGGTGAGAGGTTGGATGGACTGGTAAGAGAGAGACTAAGCAGGAAGTGACTAGTGAAGTGGAGATGAGAGATTCACGTGGCTTAATAGTGTGAGTGTCAAAGGAACATGTTTTTGTAAAGGGAGTGAGGGTTTACAACAATATTGGGGAGTGAGAAGGCCATCAATCTGTTGTTCTGATGCTGCAGCATGTGAGGTATGAAGAATGAACGGCTTCAGCTTGAGATCAGTATTCTTAGGAGAGCTATGTTTCCATTAAGGCAAAGATATGAAGTGCCCATTCAATGAAGATTTAAGCACATAGGGGAAGTTTGTCTACTGTCTGTGTGGGTCTAGACTGAGACTGGGAGCAGAAACAAGGTAATCTAAGACTTCTGGTTAGTTCCACAATAGTCAGTGTTCAAAAAACAAGTTTTTATCTGACCTTTGCCTAAAAAATAGTGAGACTATATATACAGTATTTAAATGATCCTTGATTTAAAATTTCTCAAAGTTCAAACAAGTTGTGCTATCTCAAGAGATATTTGTTGAAAAATCCAACCTGTTTTACTGAATAGTTTTCTCGTCTTTCAATGTTAAAATTCATTAAAATATTTGCAATAAAGTACAGATTCCTTTTAAATATGCTTTATTGATTTTTAAATATAAGAATTTGTTATCTTGGGTAAATGTTTAAGCCTTTATGGTTAGTAATGTCAGATTTTGTATTTAAAACCACATGTGTTTATATGTTCACTTCTGTTTATTTTTTAGACCTGTTTTTATTTTTGTTACCTTTTTTTTTACTTATTAACTTTCCTGAGAAGCAGCTTTACAGGTGGTAGAGGATGGTAATAATTGTACAGTTACTTCAACAAAGGTAGATTCAATGGTGACAAAGGTAGATTAATCACATCAGTTCTCTTTGGTGTGTCTCTGTAGTGTGCATGAAAGGAGCATTGGATTTTATGAATGTTTTCATTTATTTCCGCTTGGCTTTCAGGGACCATGGCTAAACCTGCCGGATCACTGGCCAGAAGCAGCAGCTTGTGTCGCTCCCGCCGCAGCATCGTTCCGTCCTCGCCGCAGTCTCAGCGAGCTCAGCTTCCTGCACATGCTCACCCGGCACACCCCCGGCATCCCCACCACCCCCAGCACACACAGCACTCCTTGCCTTCCCCTGATCCAGATATCCTCTCAGTGTCAAGTTGCCCTGCTCTTTATCGAAATGAAGAGGAGGAGGAGGCCATTTACTTCTCTGCTGAAAAGCAATGGTATTGGCAATGAATGAAATACAGTATGTGTTGGGCTGGGTGGGTAGAAGTGGTATGTTGTGTTAATTTTCTACTGCTGCGTAACAGGTTACAACAAACTTTAGTGGCTTCTAACAACACCCATTTATTAGCTCTCAGTTCTGTATGCCAAAGTCCAAGCTTGGTGTGGCTAGGTTTTCTGCTCAGGGTCTCACAAATCTAAAATCAAAGTGTTGGCTGGGCTTTATTCTTATCTGGGGCTAGGGGGCCTCATCAAAGCTCACTTGGTTGTGGCAGAATTCAGTTCCTCATGGTTACAGTACCATGGTCCTGGTTTCCGTGCTTGCTCTCAGCTGGGGGCTGCTCTCAGATTCTAGAGGCTGCCTGCTCTTCCTTGCCATGTGTGGCCTCTATCTTCAAAGCCAGCAACAGAGAATTTCCCTTCTTTCAAATCCCTCCTTTGCTTTGAATCTCTGCTTTCCTTTATCTCTGATCTCTATACCCAAATTTAAAAGGCTTACCTGGATAATAATCTCTCTATATATTAAGATCTACTAGTTTGGGCCTTAATTACACCTGCAAAATCCCTTCATAGCAGCACCTATGTTAGTGTTTGATTAAATAACTAACTGGGAGAAGATGTGTGCACACCAGAGCTGGGAATTGGGGGACCATCTTAGAATTCTGACCACCACACACATAGGATATTTTGAGATATAACTGCTTAGAGGCTATTGCACACAATTGACTCAAGTCTCAGAATATAAACTTGTCTAACGAACAGTTTCATATGTAAAATATAAAGGCATGAGCTTAAGTATACTTGAGCACAAGGAAACATTAAATATGACTGACTGAGGTTTAAAAATATTTGTTGCCAATTAATGATTTGTTCTGTTATGTGCTAGTACTTGCTGGTGAGCAAGCAGTATCAGATGCAAAAGATTTAAGAAAATGTCAGGAATTTAAAGGAGGAAATTATATTCATAACACTTTTTTTTTTTTTTTCTATAAAGTAGATATAGCAGCAGTGTATTCTAGTCCAATGAGACCGGTTGCTGTTGGGGATCTCTCTAAACCGTATTCCTCTTTTGGAGCAGTACGGTATTAAGTGACAGAAAAACTGGTATTGGTTTCTGAGTTTGCCACTTAGTAGCCATGTGGCCATGAAGTCTTTACTGTTCTTGTTAGAAAAACAAAACCAGAAGGAATGGGCTGGACACTCGCCATAAGCCCTGGTGGCTCTCTGTCATGTGATTCTTCACACATAATTGTTTCATCTGCTAGTGAAAGTAAATTTTATGATTAGAAAGTGATTATTATAGCATATTCCTAAGGAGATAGTACAAGTTTTGTGTTGTCATTGCAACTGGAGAATCTGAGGCACCTTTGCTTGGTTAGTACTTTATGACCAGCTTTTTTGTCTAACCTTTGCAGTATAACTGTAGTCACCAGTAAGATGGCTTTACTGACAAAACTAATTTTGTGTGGCTTATGGAAATTAGTAGGAAAACTCTAGAGCTCTGCTGTCCAGTAGAATTTTTTGCACTGATGGAAATGTTCAGCCCTCATTTCAAAGAGCACTGTCAGAAATTCACAGCTAGCTCATTAATTTGAGAAGAATTTGGATTCAGACAACTTCCTCCTCTCCATTTTAGTCTTTTAAGTGTTGAACCACCAGAATCCTTACAAAATAATAATAATACAAACATTTACTATTTACCAATCTTTTATGTTCTATGCATTATTGCACGTATACGCTCATTTAAACCTTACCTTGAGTTAAGTCTTGTTATACGTGCATTA
The DNA here is from genome assembly GCF_949987515.2 of Delphinus delphis. Lineage (NCBI taxonomy): Eukaryota > Metazoa > Chordata > Mammalia > Artiodactyla > Delphinidae > Delphinus > Delphinus delphis. The sequence goes on along the minus strand of NC_082687.1, from coordinate 86,310,481 downwards.
AACTTACATAAATTCAACCACACGTCACTGTGGGAAAAAAATAAAAGTAGAAAAATGACATAAATGGTACATACAATTAAATTCAATATTCTGAAGAATATATGCTCTGGGAAAAATGGGAGATTTTAAGGTGTACTAGACCTGTATTCCAAGTCTGACTAGTTATGCAGAAGAAGCAACACTTCAGATTATTATTTGTTTTGGAATTAGGATATTAGAACTAAAAGTAGTATTAGAGATTGATCAAATACTCTTACCTAGACAAGAAAATTGAGATCTGGTTAAATTAATTGATTTGCCCAAGATTGTACAGCTAATTAATGGCAGGACCAGGACAGGAATCTAGGTCTGTATTCTTTTCACACATTATTTAGATTTTAGAAGCTAGTTTTTAAAATATTTTTAACCTAGTTTAGAATTTCACACACAAAGCAGCCAAACCACATAACAGAATAGAAAGTAAATTCATAAAATTTTGACTAGATCAGCTTCTGGCTCTGGAAGCTGAAGGAACAGTGAACAGCTCCAGGGAACAGTGATATATGCTGTTTGATTAATGGACATCTACTCCAAAAAGAAGCCTTGCAGAAAACTCCCTACCAGTGATTGATTTCTGAGTCATTTCTTCCTATCTGAACTGCCCCTTGCCCTCTGTTAGCACTATCCATTATCAATTGTAAGAGCATTTGAAAAATTATACAGTACATGTAACTGTATAAAATGAAAGCATTATTTAAGTCTTTATTTGCCCAGGAGATTTTATACCTTCTGAAAGCTTGTAGTGTAATAAAGACAGTCTTCACATACATGTGTGAGTAAAGTTCATAGAAAAGACTAAATACATTTAGCAGTCTAATATGTAACTGAAGTGTGGTATTAACAAAATACATGTCAAAAATCAATAAACATGCATATCATAACATGAATAATGATAGTAATCATAGGTCATCCAAGGTGAGAGAGCATTCAATTCATTTACTCTATAAATATGAATTTAGTCCTTGCTGTGTGCCGTGTACTTGCTAATAACTTGAGCTGCCAAGACAGGTGAGACAAGGTCCTGGCCTAGTTCCAGCTGGTAGATGATGATCATATGTGTTCCTGCCTTTCTGTCTTCAGCTCTCTTCCTTCTCTCACCTTATTTCTTTTGCCAGTTACTTTTTACCTTGACTCTACTTTTCATTTCGTAATCATTCTGTTCATAGAGTGAACGCTATTCATCTCAGGTATGGTACATTCAAAAATGAATAAATTGTTATCCCTATTCTTCAGAATTTTCCTCCCTCCCTCCCTTCCTTCCCCTCTTTCTTCTCTTCTTATCTTTTCTTCTCTTTTTCCTTCCTCCCTCCCTTCCTTTCTTTTCCCTCCCTCACTCCCTCCCTCCTTCCTTTCCTCCTTCCCTCCCTCTTTCCCTTCCTTCTTCCCTCCCTCCCTCCCTTCCATACTTACTAAATATCCACTATGAGCTTGTCACTATTCCAGAGACTACAAAAGTTAATAAGACTTCCTGCCCTCATTGTCTCCTTTCTTCTGGGGAAACTGACTATAAATAAGTTAATATAAAATATTTTAGGTAGTGATAAGTTCTGGGATGCTAAACAAAGACAGGTAAAAGGAAAGAGAATGCTGCTTTGGATAGGGTAGTTAGGAGAAGCATCTCTGGAGAGAGAGCATTTGAGTCATGTGGAGATGGAGGGGAAAAAAGATGAGGCGGCGGGAACAGCAAGTGCAACAGCCCTGAGGGAGTCGCAAGATTGGCATGTGGCAGGAACAAGGAAGAGGCAGAAGATGGTACACTGTGCAGCTGGAGGGATAGCCATGGACCTGACCATGCAGGGCTTTGCGGCCTTTGGCAAGGACTTTGGAGTTTAGCCTAAGTGTGTGAGGAAGCATTGGAAAGTTTTGAGCAAGAGATTATTGTGCTCTGATTGAGTTTTTAAAAACCACTTTAAGGGCTGTGCAGAGAAGTAACTCAGAGGGAAGAACAAGAATGGAAGCAGGGAGACGAATTAGGAAGCTATTGCTATCATTGAGGTAACTGGTAGGGCAGGAAGAAGGATGGTAGCAGTGGGACAGGAAGAAAAGGGTGGGTTTGAGGTATATTTTGAAGGAATAGCTGATAGCATTTACTGTACGTTGGCTTTGGGGTTGTAAACTTTATTTTTTCCAGTCCTCTGTATTTCTCTTGCCACTGTGGAAAAGAGGGAAAAATCACAAAGGACTAAACTTGTGATAATTTATTGAATGTCTACTTTAAAAAAAATAGCTCAATATCATTACCTTTCACCTGCCATCCACTCCCCACCCCAGTGTATCTCACCTCCCTTCCCTTCTGTTTTTTTTTTTTTTTTTTTTTTTTTTTTTTTTTTTTTGGGTTCGCGGGCCTCTCACTGTTGTGGCCTCTCCCGTTGCAGAGCACAGGCTCCGGACGCGCAGGCTCAGTGGCCATGGCTCACAGGCCTAGCCACTGCGTGGCATGTGGGATCTTCCCAGACCGGGGTACGAACCCGTGTCCCCTGCATTGGCAGGCGGACTCTCAACCACTGCGCCACCAGGGAAGCCCTTCCCTTCTGTTTTAAACTTGGGAGAGCTTATATTTTAGCTTAGTATATTCTTTTCTTCCTTCCTTAGGAAGCTATATTTAATCAATTTAATGACTAAACAGTAAAGGGAGAAGGTGGTGACTAAAATTCATCTTTTCAACTATATGTCAACTATGTGATTTAGAAAGAAAAATTTTCAGTGTTGAAACAAAACACAGAAGTAGCTGAAATGATAAAAACCTGTAAAATTTAAACATTTTCATTTCTCTGACAATTGAAGAAGGTGTAACTTTAAGTTATAATATTTTCTAGATTGGAAGGTATCATTATCATAGTTCATGTTAAAAATTAAACATTTTGATAAGTTATATTATTTAAAGTAGTAATTTTCTAAATTTTGTTGAAATGTGTATAGAATTTTAACATCTCTCCCTTTAATATTTTGATAGCTTAAACAGTGGAAGATGTTTTGGTTAGAATTAGTTAGAATGTCTGCCAGTACCCTTAAGAAACATATTGATTTAAAATTTTACCTTTGCCTCTATCTCATCCAGGGAAGTACCAGACACAGCTTCAGAATGTGACTCCTTAAATTCTTCCATTGGAAGGAAACAGTCTCCTCCTTCAAGCCTTGAGATATACCAAACATTGTCTCCACGAAAAATATCAAGAGATGAGCTCTCTCTAGAGGATTCATCCAGAGGAGATTCGCCCATAGCTGCAGATATCTCCCGGGGTTCTCCTGATTGTGTAGGTCTGACAGAAACTAAGAGCATGATCTTCAGTCCTGCAAGCAAAGTGTACAATGGCATCTTGGAGAAATCCTGTAGCATGAACCAGCTTTCCAGTGGCATCCCGGTACCTAAACCTCGCCACACATCATGTTCCTCAGCTGGCAACGACAGCAAACCAGTTCAGGAAGCCCCAGGTGTTGCCAGGATAAGCAGCATCCCACATGACCTTTGCCATAATGGAGAGAAAAGCAAAAAGCCATCAAAAATTAAAAGCCTTTTTAAGAAGAAATCTAAGTGAACTGGCTGACTTGGTGGAATTCCATTCAAGTGGCATCTTTAAACTTTTATCTCCCATCCTTCACTCCTCTTTTTTTGTTTTAATTTTAGGAATGTAACTCCATTGGGGCTTTCCAGAGTGGATGCCATAGTGGAATGTCCTTAAGAGCAACTGTCTACTGTCTGCTTATTTAAATGACTATATAATCAATTTGTCAAGCCAGTTATTACTGAAAAATCATTAAGAGATGAGACAGTTTACAGTCATTTTTGCCTATTTATTTCTGCTTTGTTATTAGTGATATATATACAACATTTTGTTGAGAGCCACTATGGACTTAACAAGCTTTAATGGACTAGTAAGCCAGCATGGGCTTGCAGAAATTTCTTGTTTACCAGAGCATCTTCTTATCTTTCCACAGAGCTATTTACATCCTGGACTAAAATAACTTAAAAGGAGTAAAACTAATTGCACTACTGTTTCTCAGACTGGAAAAATATCTCTGCAAGTGAAACTGTATAGAGTTTATAAAATGACTATGGATAGGGGACTGTTTTCACTTTTAGATCAAAATGGGTTTTTAAGTAGAACATAGGGTTTCTAATTAACTTGATTTCTGGAAATGAAAACCCACGCTTTTATTATGGGAAGCTTCTTTAAATGCATTTAACATTATAAAGTTTCAAGTCCTGCTGTAAAGACCATGTTGTTTTGTTTTTCCCAGGGCTTTCACTGTGATTTTCTGCATTGCAGGCTGTATGATAAAATATAAATAATTTAAAGAGAGAGGCTCTTGATTCCTTACACAAAGTGGAAGAGTTAAAACTTGATTGAAGGACTTAAAACATTCACAAGCATATACTAAACTAGGGGGATGTGGGGATTCAGGCACTTGTTTACAGACTCAATAACTGCAAAGATTTATGGTTTGTGAAAAACTTGTACTGTGGAAAAGATAATAAATCGAAGACATTATTTTGTGGGACTGTGCTGATTTTTGTTGATAACACTCCACTAAGAACACTATATGTTTTTTGGAGAGCTGTGTAAGCTGTCTTCTTGCTTAACTGCAATATAAGAAATAGTGATGTTTTGGAAGTAAGTTGTCAACAAATTTCTTTCTATTTTATATTGTTTGTCATATTTTTATGTAGTTTGAAATGTTTAAATGTTCTAATATCAAGATTAACAAATATAAATTTATGGTGCATTTAGATTGTATTGTATTTATAAAGTTTGGGGTTTGTTAAACTGATAGCTTATTATAAAGGTAACTTTTACTGTGAAGATTGTCACATGAGTAACAAAGTACATTAACATCTGGGGAGTTTCTGCTTAAACTGCTTCTTTTAAAAATTCAGTCAGAATGATCTAGTTAATGCAATGTGGATGGACATTTAGGTGAACAACTGATGCATATTAGCTAGAATGGTTTTTCAGCTTTGTGGCTGAAATATATAATGTCCAACTCAGTCCTGTTTAGATGAAAATGCTGATTGATAAACAATCATCATTCAAGATTTGCTCCAAAGAAATACTTTACTAAGAATATGAACAGTTTCCCGAAGTTTCCTGTAAATTTTATGTACTTCAGTGCCGTCGTTAAAAACTGTTAAGGTCTTGAATGATATTTATATACGCAGATATTTATATATTTAATAGACAGTGCTTTGAGGGCAAAAATTGTTTGACTGAAATGAACATAGTGTTTTGGACTAATTATAAGGTAAGTTAACCTGAAAGGTCAAGAGTTGAGGAACACAGACCCTAAAGCTGTTTAGGAAGGGGAAAAATTGTGCATGAAGAATTGAAAAGCGCCCTGGAAAGTTTCTTCAGAGTGAAGGGAATACCTAATCTTCTTTCTCCTTCTTACAACCAGGCAGGAGTTCTTCCCTTTGAAAATTGCAAAAGGGATGAGAACCTTTTAGTTTGATGAATAGAGAAGGTAAAAGCCACAGAGCATGAAGTGGGACTGGGAGAAGGAGGATCTCTAGGAGTGCCCAGCAAGGCTTCCACTTGTTCAGGGTAAGAAGGGATCCTGGATCAGAACCACCTAGATGCTAGAACTTGTGCCTGGGAGTGGGAGAGGCTGGCCTGAGTAAAATGTGGGCCATCTTAAGTCAGGGGATGCATTGTTTGTTCTAAATTTCACACGGTTATAAACAAATTCAACCAAGGGATACTTGCTGCCTTATGTTGCTTGTAATATTTACATGCATTAGTATAATGCTCTGTGTTTGTAAATTCAACAGAAAATAATTGAGTTTTGGAAAGCCACAATAATTTCTGTATCACATCGTTTACACACGAAGAGTTGGACGTTAATATAAATTTTTAAAATTACCCATTTCTTACCTTATTTTAACCTTATAAAACTATGGTATTTTCCTGATTTTAAAAGTAATACCTTCCTTATTGTAAACAACGATTCATGATAGAAAAGTATGAAGAAGAGAAACAACAGCAATCAAATTCTACTGCCCACAGTAATCACTTTTAATATTTTGGTATGTTTTCTGCTAGATCATTTTCTATATACTGATATATATTTTACATAATTGAAACCATACTATATAGCTTTATATTATGCTTTTTCACTTAATATAGTATAAGCATTTCTCCATTATTAAAAACTCTTCACGAACAACATTTTAATGTTTCTATGATATACCATTGTATTGATTAACCATAATCTTTTTAATCATTCTTTTATTATTAAACATTAGGCTGTTTACAAATTTCTAATATGAGGAATAATAGCATTTAGCATTTATTGAGCACCCTATATACCAGGCACTGTTCTAAACTTTTTATATATTGTCATTGAACCTTGTAAGGTAGGTGTATTTTTTTCTTTTTTTAAAATCACCATTTTACTGATGAGGAAACTGAGCCCAGAAAATTAATAATTTGCTGAAGATCACATAGCTAATAAGTGGTAGACCGTGCTAACTTTTAAGTCATACTGCATAAATTCTAGTGAACATTCTCATTCCTTAGAATATATATTTTTAGAAAAGCATCAAGATTTTTATGTATATGCACATATGTTTGTATGTATACACAAAAAGTCTCACATATATACCTTGTTTTTAAAGTTCTTTCTCCACGTAGCTATGTTTGTATTCCCCTCAATACCTGAGGGTACAAGTGACTTTCTGCCTCAGACCATCATTTCTGAATTACCATTTGGTTAAAACTTTGCTATTTTAGTAAGTATTTTTTAATTGGTAAATAATGTCTGGTATGGTTGGAAAGTTTCTTTTTTATGCCATGTATTTTTCATTTCTGTGAATTGTCTCTCCATGTCCTTTGCCTGTTAAGTTCTTAAGGTCGTAGTGTTATTTTTCAATCTTTCATACAGTCTTTCAAATGTAGCTATTCTTGTATTCTTCATTTACTAACTAAAACTGATTTTTTATCAAATAGTATTTTTCATGTTTATTTTTAAAAGTAAGCCGAAGAAAACCTACATTTAAATTTTAGTCTTACTCCTCTCCTGTTTTTAGGTCTTCAGTGAGAGAGTAGATTCCCCCTCCCGCCCCCCAATTACAGGTTAGAGACAATCAGAATCTGCTTAATTCATTCAACAAATATTAAATAGCTTACCACGTACCAAGCATCACGATAAGTTCTGGAGGTATAGAGACTAATGTGACAGGTACCTGCCCTAAAGGAACTTGGTATCTAATAGGGCAGACAGGTCATAAACCCTTCAAATAAGTGCAGTAATAGAAATGTAAACCAAATGTTGGAGACAGAGATTATGTAACTCAAAGGTATCTATTAAATCAAGGATAATTTAATGATGCTAATTTCCTGAGGATGTGCAGAGCACTTGGTGTGGCTGAAACATACAGGTCCAAGGGCAAGTTGCACCTAACTAGTAGTCTAGTTCCAGCAGGTGAGCTTGCAGTTACTGAGTTCCAGCAAAACACTTTGTAACAGCTGTGAGGGTGCTCATTCGGGGGTAAATTGTTTACCAGAGAGAAACAGTGTTTGAGCAACCCCACATAAGCCCTGATAGTACTGATAAAAGACTCCCTCCCCACGTCTCCAGCCCTGAAACAGGATGGTCTGTTTCAGGATGAAAGGATGAAAGACACTCTCCTTCAGATTTACTCAGGTAAGCCTGATCTGATCTTGTGGCAACTCTATTTTTAGGTTTTTGAGGAACCTCCATACTGTTCTCTGTAGCAGCTGCACCAATTTACCTTCCCACCAACAGTATACGAGGGTTCCCTTTTCTCCACACCCTCTCCAGCATTTGTTATTTGTAGACTTTTTGATGATGGCCATTCTGGCTGGTGTGATTGTAGTCTTGATTTGCATTTCTCAATTGGTGTCAAGTGGGCTTCAGGCCAATTTTCAGATATTGCCTCAGTCCCGTGATTGGGCTTTTCTGAGGTTTATCTACAGGTCTCTGGAGTGGCCTCAAAGGGTCCTCTCCATGGCGATGTTTGTTGTAGGCCCAGATAGGACATTGTAGGGAGGCCTCAGTCCAGATCTTGATTTCCTATCAGCAAGAAAGGATTGAGGCAGTGCCCAGGATCCCTTCATGAGCTAGAGTTATGACTGCCAGGGTCTCCATTATCCTGATGATCTAGTGTTTACTGCTTATGTTGCAGTGTCTTCATCAGCCTCCAGAAGTGAGAGAGCAAGCGGGAGCTCCAGGTAAGGCTGGCAGTTGGCCTCCACTGGGTGAGAGCGGTTCTGCAGTGTGTGGAGTGGGGGCAATGGGGGGAGTGGGGGTCCTAGTGGCTCAGCCACTCCAAATCCCCAGTCCTTAAAGCAGAGGCAGAGCTGCTGCTTCCCCTTCCCACATCTTGCCTAGTTGGCCCTGGCAGGTTCTAGTTCCCTGTAAGGCAGACCTCTAAGAAGTCTTACCTGGGTCAGACTTGTTCTTCATCTCTTGCTTCAGACTCTGCCACATTTTAGTTTCAAATAGTTGTGTAATATAGCAGCCATCCCAGTATTGTGGTTCTGTTAAGAATACCTTGTGCCTTCCTTAAGTACTGCCTCTTTAATTGCAGCATCTTAGTTCTAAAATATCCGCGTGGGCTGATTTCCCACATGTGAGAATGTTAACTTCTGAGATACTCTCACAGACCTCTGGTCCCTGGGATATGATGGCATCAGATCAGAGGGAGATTGAAGGGCAACACCACTTAGGAACTGGAAAAGGTTTCTAGGAGAAGAATGTGGCTTTTTTCTTTTGTTTTTGAAATTCCGGCTGTTCAAGTTCAGTGCTTCTCCTTTAAAAAGCTTTCTATTAACACTTGAGGTGTGCATCTGCAGTCAAAAAGTACAATGACAAGAAATTAAAAGAAAGGGGGGCTGGATGGTGGTGGGGGTGATGAAGCCTGGGTGTAACAGTGAACCAGAGGTTGCCTTTGATGTGTAATGGAGGGAAAAGGGGAGGGGAGGGAAAAGGCGCATTTGTTGTCACATCACCAAATCTTATCCATTTAATCCCTGAACATCTCAGCTAATGCCTCTACTGCCTTTGGGCCTTGCCTTCTCCATTTCTCATTAACTTTAAAGAGCTAACTGAACCCAGCCTTACCATCTTTCGTCTACTTGTAGGTGAGCTTTCTAAGCCATAGGATGGATTTTCTCTGATTAAAATCTTTCTATGCCTTTCCATTGCCTGTAGGATAAAATATAAACATAAACTAGCAAAAGACGTTGGTGTTCTGGGCCTGCTTACTTCTCTAGCCTCATGGCTTCACATTATGGTCATAACCTAACCAGTTGCACAGAACTTCATACAGGTTTCTGAAGAAGCCAGGCTGCTCCTTTTGCCTGGAATATCTTCTCAAGTCTTGGGCCACAAACTCTAAACCTTTAACTCAGCTCAGGTATCTCCAGGAAGCCTTCCATATAGGCCCCTGATCTGAGTGAGAAACCACTTCTGTGAATGTCCAGAACTTGGTGTTTATTACAGCACTTGTCACATCATATTACAAGGACCTGTTTACTTGTTGGCCCAATAAACTGAACTGCTTAAGAGCAGGGACTCTGCCTTATCTCGCTTTGAGGTCCCGAGGACTGGAACTTCAGGCACTGAATACATTACATGCCTGATGAATGAATAAATGAATAACATGTTATTGCTGCCTTCAAGTTTCAGACTGTTAAGGGCATTCACAAGTTTAATGATTAGAAGACAGTTCAAGACTATTACCCAATACAAATGAGCATTGTATGGCTGTGTTTCTGTTGTCTTATAATATAGATTCCAAGGAAGGAAGAGATCAAGATGGCATGGAGTAACTAGTCCGTTTTCTTTGTGAAACGTATTTTTAGAGCTGGACTCTGAATGGTGAGTGCTGTCTGAATAGGCCTAACAGAAATGGTGTCAGATTGATTGGATTCTTTCCTTTCAGACTCTGTTGAGGTGTTTGCTCTGTGCAGTGGCTTAGCCTATCCACTCTGCTGCTCTACACCCTATCCTGACCTGAGCTTTTAATGACTATTCTACATATCTGATAATTAATGAGATTTCTTGTCTTATTAGATCTTATTCTTTTAATAAGGATATGCTATAATATGCTGAGTGCTGGGCACAGAACCATAACTAAGATAAACATTGTCCTTACCTCACTTGTTGAACAAGTCCGTAAATAATTGTTTAAATCACCATGCCTGTTATTAGTGCTATGAAGAAAAAGGTCACGGGGCGGCTCTGCGAGTGCTTAATGGAGATCTAACTCGAAGGGCAGGAAGGGCCTTGCCGAGGAAGTGACATCTGTGCTTAACCCTGCAGAGTTGGTAGGAAACAGACGAGGAGGAGAGCAGGTTTCTGAGTGGCCCAGGCAGTGGTAACAGCATGTGTAGAAAGAGTCCAGGAGGAAAAGGATCCGGTGGGTTCAGGAAACTGAAAGAAGGCTGGATTGTAGGGAGGGAGTGAGAAAAGGGGGCCCAGTGGTGTAGGGCCTTGCAGGCCATCTCGGTCCTGAGATCAGTGGGAAACAACTGAAAGGGTTAAGTGTGAGGAAAATTATTCTTTTTTTTAATTTATTGAAGTATAGTTGATTTACAATGTGTGTGAATCTCTGCTGTACAGCCAAGTTACTCAGTTACACATATAGATATTCTTTTTTTTTTATATTCTTTTCCATTGTGGTTTTTCCCAGGAGAATGGACATAGTTCCCTGTGCTGTGCAGTAGGACCTCGTTGTTCATCCAGTCTAAATGTAATAGTTTGCATCTACCAACCCCAAACTCCCAGTCCATCCTTCTCCCTCCGCTCCCCAACCCCATGGCAACCACAAGTCTGATCTCTATGTCTGTGAGTCTGTTTCTGTTTTGTAGATGGGAAAATGATTCTTCTTAAATTTATTTTACAGTTCTGTTGCTTCCAGGTGGCTCGAGGGGTAAACACGTTTGTTTATATATCCTTACGTTCCCTCTTAGCACCTGCCACTAAATCAGAGACTCAGTAAATATTTAGCAACTTGTTTTCCAAATGGAGGGAGACAAGTATAAGGGTGAGAATGAGTAGGGTACTTTGGGAGACTAGTAAGGACCCTAGAGAGAACATGGGGAAGTAGGGTGGTCACCTCCTTCGGTTACAGGCTTGTATTAGCTGTGGCTGCTGTGGCAGAATACCGTAGACTGGGGGGCTTCAACTCAGAAGCTTATTTTCTCACAGTTCTGGAAGCTGGAAGTTCAAGATCAAGGTGGCAGCATGGTCAGATTCTAGTGAGAGCCCTCTTCCTGGCTTGCAGACAGCTAGCCGTCTTCTTGCTGTGTCGTCACATGGCAGAGAGACGGAGGGGAAGACGGGGAACGCTCAGGTCCTATCGGATGAGGAACCCACTGTGTGATTTCATTGAACCTTAATTACCTCCTTGTAGGCTCTGTCTCCAAATGCAGTCACATTGGGGGTTAGACCTTCAACATATGAATTTCAAGGGGACACAGTTCAATCCATAACAGGTTTGATAGTGTGAAACCGCTGAAGCAGTGGTTCTCAACCAGCATGTAAATCAGTAGCACTAGGGGAGCTCTCTCAAAATTGATGTTTAGGAGACCTGTCTTGGGTGTTTCTATTTCATTTAATTCTAGGCTAGGGACTCAATCTACATTTTAAAAATATCTGCCGGGGATGATCCTGATTGTATCAGGGAATATTGACTATATCTCTGCATTTTATTCTTAGCCTGTAAACGAAGGGACTTCTCCATGTTTAGGAAGCATTTCATCCTCTCTTCTACTTTCTCTAGATTTTTTTTCCTGATTAGAGAAATTTGAGAGAACCCAACATTTGCTAGGTCTGCACAGGAAAAGCAGCCAGCCTTTCACTCTCTTGTGCTCAGTGTTATTTGTCCTGCCACGATGGACTGGACTGTTAAACAAGCCATAATCTCCATATAGCTGGCTGAGCGGGTGCCAATCACACCTAGCTTTCCCACACATGGATGGCAAGGACTAGATTTGAAGGAGGGGAAAGTGGGAAGCACAATTCTGACCCTGGGGTTTACACAGGATTGCATTCAGCTGCAAGTCACAGAAAACACAGCCAAGCAATGACTCAAAAAATTAGGGCTTTATTTTCTCTCATAGGACTGGATGTCCAGAGGAAGGTGGTCCAGGGTAGGGTAGTGGCTCCTCCCCTCTTTCCACTTTATCTATCCTGAGCTGCCTGATGGCCCAGGATAACTGTGCTGCCTCTGGCATCACATGCCAGACAAGAAGGGCAAAAGCAAAATGGTGTGTGCAGGCTGATGCCACTGCCTTGTAAAGAGCTTTTCCGGAAGCCTCGCCCAGGAACCTCCTTTTCCAGCTCATTAGCCAGGACGATGGCTCACAGCCATCGTCAACTAGAGAAGCTGGGAAATAGAATGGTTTAGCATTTATTTATTTATTTTTGGTATGCTGCTGCTGCCCTCAAACACAATTCTACTGATAAGAAAGAAGGGGGATTTTAAGTAAAGAATTAGGAAGGTCTGCCACAGGTCATCGGGCACTTGCCTGACCTTGAGATAAATTTTAAAGTATTTGAGCTTCTACCATGTGCCAGGAACCATTCTAGATGCTGGGAATGCAATAGTTAAAAAAAAAAAAAAAAAAAAAAAGCAAAAAGCAAAAAGACAAAGTCCCCCTCTCATGGTGTTTACGTTCTAGTGGAGGATACAATAAACAAATGAAATATGTGATATCTTAGATGAACAGAGTGTCCAAGTAGTGAGGGTTGAGGTGTGGGTTGTAATTTTCAGCTGGATCCTTAGGAAGACCAGTGTTACGAAGCTGGTTATGAGTAATGACATGAAGGAAGCGAGGTACGTAAACACCTTGGTATGTAAATACCTTGAAAGGAGCCTCTGAGGCAGAGCAACCAGGAACAAAGCTACAAAGTCCCTGGGTTCTTCTCTGTACTTCCAGTATATGTTTGCTTTATGGATTCTCAATATTTTTTATCTTAATTGCTTCATATGGACAGTGATAGGTACAGTTGTGCTGTGTAGGGCAATTCTAGGGGTACCTAGTGCTTCCTCCCCCTTTGGAAAAAACAAGGTGCCTGAATGTACATCTTGAGAAATTATTAAGTAGCTTTTCCCACTTCTCTCCCCTTCCTGAATCCTGTTCCCTTATTTCCTTATTTTCCTGGAGACTGTGCTGTAGTAATTATGAAAATGGACTTTGGCCTCTTGATAGCTCTGGGTATGAGCCCTGACATTTCCTACCTGCGATACTGGGCAAATAGCTTATCCTCCCAGAGCCTATTAGCTCATCTAAGAAGTTGGGATGCTAATATGCCTTCTTCACTATTACTGTATTGAATGAGATGGTGTGTGTGAAGGGCCCGCCGCAGTGCTGGGTACCCAATGGGTATCTCTACTCTACTCTTCTCCCCTTCCTTGTGGTCTTCGGGCTCTGGATCACACAGAATATCTGGAAGAGGTCAAGCGTTGCCCTATGAAAAAAGAACTTCTTACTCTTTTACCAGTGTGCGAGAGCCTAGTGTCACCTATATATTTTTCAGTGAAGTCATATGTACCAGCCTGTCCCTACACCCTACCCTAATGTCTTCTGAAAGGTTGACCGAGACCCATACTTAACGTGAATATCAACCGCCACGAGGTAGATGAAACCTCATCACCATCTGGAACCATCCACCTGCAGCCTCCATCCCCAACCTCACCCTGTGCCTCTTTGCTGCTGACTCCTTTGCTCTATTGTGCCTCGCCAACCTTGTCATGGGGCCCAGTCTCTGCATACCGTCCACCTCCTCCACATCCATCAGCCACATCTTGGCTTTCTCTCTTGTGTTCTCCTCCCTGAATTCCACAATACATCACTGCAATCGTCTGGAACTTCCTCCAACACATCCCTGATTCTCACCAAAAATCCCACGTTGAGATTAGTACAGCCAACACATTCCCTTTTCACCTCAGCAAGGTTGTTTCAAATTGGCCCCCTTTCTCATTTCTACCAGTGACCATTCAAACCCTTACCATGCCTTCCCATTACCTACCACACCACCAAACCCTCAGTCTCAGCAACAGACAGCTTATGTGGTATGAACATCTTCAACTTCTTGCTTCTTAACTTACAAAGTTATCTATGTATACAACTATACTTCCTTTCTTCACCATCAGAGGAAAAGTTGGTCATTTTTCTAATCAAGAGTCATCCAGCCATTCACATTTTGAATTTTGTGCTCCTTTTCTGGGATTTGACTCATTAATTGTCTCCTCTTGACTGAATCTTTAATAGTCCTCTTTTCATGGCTTCCTTTTTTTACATTGAGAAACAGACTTAAATATTTATTATCTTAAAAACATCCTTAACTCTCTCTAGCTTTCATATTTTACCCAGGCATCTAGGAAGGTAGTCAATGATTATATATCGAAAATTTTAAAAAGTGAGTCTGTGTCAAGAATTTATTAAACTCATTAATGAAGACTCAGCAGAATAGTGAAGCTGGTTCAAAGATAATTTGAGAGACTTAGGTATATAAAGTCATTGAAAGGATGCTGGAATCAGATTGCTAAGTTATATATAAAATAAGCCATAACTTTTGGGTTATAATATTTCCATTTGCATCTCTCCAGAGATAAATTTCATTTTCATTCCTATTGGACAAGAATAATTTACATCTCTGTTTTCTGTGAGTTAACATCTACCCTTACAGAGTTGAAAAATATCCTGAATAGTAAATAGCAAGTCATGCAGAGGCACACACTCCTAGAGAATCAGAATAACTCTGGGCGGGTTGTTAGACTACACCCAACACAACACTGAAACACAGGCAGAAACCCCTTTGTCTTTTTCCAGATTTTGGACACTTTTTCTAAAAGCCATCCTTGTGATCATAATTCCTAAAGATTATTTTTGATCACAAAAGCTAGTTTTATTTTATCTTGTTCTGATCCATTAACACTGGTGCAGCAAAAAGTGTTAGTTAAATATAAATTTCTTTGAAGTATGGTCAGCAAATCCAGCACCATGTGGACTTAAGCAATGACTAAGGCCAAAATATTAACCTCTGTCTGGAGAAATTACATGGAATCTACTAGTGTCTTTTCAATAGGCCAGAAGAGTTTTTGTTGCTTTTATTTGCACTCATGATGTGAAGCTAGAAAACCAAACCTAAGATATTCATTTCTATCAGTTTTTCCTGGAGGACCTGTAAATGTGAATGAATTTCTCTCTCACTGTGAAATTCTCCAAATCTACTAAGGGACCTGGTCTGCCAGGAAATGATCTAAAATTCCAGGATCCAGAAATCCACAAAACAGGTGTTAGACAGGTCTCCTGGGAGGGCTTTGTGAGCCTTTGTTCCGCATATGAAGTACAACTCCTGTTCCTCAATGGGAGGCATATCATACCTGATTAAATGAGATTTATTCTCATTTGATACTTCATGCGTAGCTTTGGTTACACAATTGATTTTTCTAACGATATCCTGCTTAAACAAACAAACAAAACTTATTGATCCCTTGAAAAACTGCCTCTTTTTTTTTAAAATAAATTTATTTATTTATTTTTGGCTGCCTTGGGTCTTCGTTGCTGTGCGTGGGCTCTCTCTAGTTGCAGCAAGCGGTGGATTATCTTGTTGTGGAGCACGGGCTTTAGGCGCACGGGATTCAGTAGTTGTGACTCGCGGGCTCTAGAGCGCAGGCTCAATAGTTGTGGCATACGGGC